>NC_133324.1:238620548-241020548 GCF_042186555.1 Aquarana catesbeiana
ATAGAAATTCCCCAGTCCCTTTCTCTGCATCCTCAGCTGCACTGAGAATGAATGGAGAGAAGACAGCGGCTCCTCCCTATTCATAAACTGAGACATCGTAATCACAGGAGATTACAATGTTTCAGTTATGTGAATGGACAGAGTCAGCTGACTCTGTCCATTCACAAAGGAGGACATGCAGAGAGGGACAGCGGAACGGAGGGGGCATGGAGGAGGATGCGGTGACAGTCAGCGGTGATCGCGCATGGGGGGAGTTACAAGCACCGTTAACCGCTGTATGTCACTAAGCAGCTGAAAGCCGCGGGGGGAGAAGCTTGTAACTCCCCCACGTGCCGATCACTGCTGACTGTACGGGTATCGGTGGAAGCATTTGCCAGAGTACAAGTACTTGGGCAAATGCTCGGTATCGGAGCCGATACTAGTATCGGTACAACCCTAGTCCCTATTCAAAAAATTGGTGACCGCTTCAATGCCTCTAGTGCGGGGAATGCAAGTGTACAATGATGCCACGTCTGCAGTGGCCATCAAAGGATCCTCCCCAATCTCGACACTTTCAAGTAACCTAATGGTATCAGTTGTATCCTTAAGGTACGATGGAGTGCATTTAACCAATGGTTGGAGATCTCAAGCAGTGCACATTTCACTTATTTTTTACCTTTATGGCAACTTTATCCATTGCTGTGCTGGCTGCTACATTTTTACACTTTTTTGGTTCATTTGGTTTTTTGACAGCGCGGTATATATATATGTGTGTGTTTATAATTTACCATACTGTCAAGCACCTACTTTTGTTAAAGGCCAAGTTCACCTTTGGGACATGTTACACCTGTATTTACCTGTGTAAAATCTGAATGAAAAAACTGTCTGTAATGTGGCACACAGCTCCTAGTTCTCAATGAACTAAGGCCACTTTCACACAGGCACCTGTGTTAACAGAATCCGCTTGCTCAGTGAGGGATCCCTCCGCTAAACAAGTGGACAAAGTCCCGCTCTCCTCTATGGGGCAAATCGGATGGAAGCGGACCGCCTGGACGGATGGGGAATAGGACCACAATCGGTCTGTTTTTGGCGCACATGTGTCTGCTGACATCCGATTCATAGAAGAGACTGGAGGGCCCTATCAGGCACGCCGGGAGAACTGACAGGCGGACCTTATCGAACAGCCCATGAGAAAGGGGCCTAAGAGAGTGCTCTTGAAGTTCATTAACACTTTCTTCAACTTTGTAACAGAAATCCCACACCAAGATACAAGCAAAAAGTTAGAAGAAATGTCTGCAGGAACCTGACATTACACCTGTGTGATCCACTGATTGGATCTCCTATAGGAAAATAAATGCGCTTTTTTGCAAAAAAAAAATAAAAAAAAAACCATGTGCTTTACTTTTTCCCTGAAAAGTGATTTTACCCTTTGAATTACATACCACGACTGGCAGCCTAAATTAAGCCAAAAGACACATTGTGAACAAATTGAAAGCGAAAATCATTTGAACACAGGTTACAATTTTGTGAAATAAAACACTTCCTGTTCCTCACATGCCTCAGAAATTCCAACAGCAGCTAATCATAAAGGGGATCACATCCTGCAATCACAGCCCCATACCATTACACAACATTGGGACTCTCACATCTAGGATTTAGAAACACAAAACAGACTGATCACAGATGAAGATCCCCCTATGCACACCTATACAATCTGTCCCCATAGTAGTAGACCTGTCTGACATGTTTCAGTCACCCTGCAGTACTAGTATTACAGGTCACAGACAGACCATCGATGAACAGATCATTACCGAGGAGCGATGTTGGCGGGGAACCCCGGCCTCCGGAGCGACACTGCAGGCTGCGGCACCGGCAGATCCGGCCTGTAAGCGTTAATGGGGTGACTCCGGGTGTCGGACACGCCGCACTATTACCCGCCTGGGTGTCAGCAGAGCCCCGTTAGACGGATACAGAATAAAGGCGATATAACTGGGGGGTGCTGGGATTGGAGGATTTCAGGAAGCAACACCTAGAATAATGCGCAGCCGGCAAAACCGCCCTGTCTGCCATTGGTGAGCACTGCGGATTAACCCGTGAAACACCGCCACACTCTGCTGTCACATGTGCGGCATGGAATGATACCAGCAGCAGCTCTCCCCCCCCCCCGCCCCTCTCACTCCAACACATGACTACAACCCATGTCTCCCCACCCGGGCCCTGTCCGTCCTTTACTGTGACATGCACACCCCACACTACAGCCCGGCATCACATCACCAATGTCACCCCCGGGCACCATGTACACCGCACTGCTCCCCGGACCGACAAGCACCCGGTGGGGGGGGGGGGGGGGGGGAATCACAGGGCGGAAACCGTGCCCGATGTCACCCGAAATCTACCCCATCTGGTGACCCGATCACGGAGGACACGGGGGGGGTGACCCGGTACAGTGATCGGCCTCCAGGGACCGCAGCCCATAGTGAGGGACTGCCCCTTGCAGTGCAGTCAGGCCGGATTGGCAGATAGGTCGCTCCGAGGCCTCCTCCTCCCTGCTGGGCCTGGGATGAAGGTGAGGCCTGCAGAGAGCCCCGCGGCCTAGTGCCCCGACCCTCCCACACCCGCAACGCCCTTCACTAATAATACCAGCACCATGATAGACATCACCCACCTGCCCATGTTCTGCCTGCCTCCTCCTCCGGGTGCCGGCACACTACTCCCTCCGCCGGGCTTCCTGTTATTACCGCTCTGCTTCATGGACATGATGACGGCGGTCCCATAAACCACCAGCGGGGTCCGCAGCAGCTGACAAGCCCGACAGACAGAGCGGAAAGCGGCGTGTCCTCCTCTTCTTCTTCCTCCTCCGGGTTAGGATAGCAGTCTGTGGGAACACAATACACTCGGGGCCTGGCGAAGGCGTCAGGCCAGGGGCTGCAGCTGGAGGCCTCGCCGGCTGCTGTGAGGGGAGAGCGGAGCCAGGGAAGAAGCTTCCACGGTTGCCACAGGCGAACAAGACCAAAACAGTCTGAGGAGGAGAACGGGCCCGCGGAGGAATACGGGGCCGGGCGCCGTTACTATATCCGCCGACACCGACTCTGAGACCTGAGCGCCCGGGAGAGCCGCTCAAAACGGAGTAGAAAACCAGCCCGTGACACCGCTGACCAAAACTGGGGGTCGCCACACTGTGGGAGCAAGTGTAGGTGAAAGGGGAGGTGTCAGGGGCAGGGACTATTTACAGGAAGTCGGAAGGATACCTGAGCGGAGGGAGCGGGGAGTAGACTGAGAGCACGTGAGCCGGTCTGTGCTGCTGTGGAGTGGATAGAAGCTGTGCGGGGAGGGAGCGAGCACTGTGTGTATGAGAATGGGGGGCAGGCAATCACCTCAGGAGCACATGTACTCTCTATATACACTGTATACTGCCTAATGCTGGATATACTCATACAACACCATGGAGTGCAATGTGTATACGTGTGCCTCATAGCACTCCTACCAGTAGCTTATTACAGCCAATTATATGATACAGATAACTCAACATTCACCTCTCAGTCTAAGGTCCCTCTCACACCTACTGGGGACAATATAACACATTAACCTCCCAGCATGCCTGGAGTGTGGGAGGAAATCCACTCAAACACATGCAAACCCCAAAGGAATAGTGTCCTTGCTGGAATTCAATGTTAGAACCCCAGTGCTGCTCATATATAAGCTGTATAAAAAACAACATTTAGGTTCTGCGTACACCTCACAGGTACAAACAATGTACACATGCTTTGTTTTATTGCACCTAGAGCATCACATTAATTTTAAAAGTGCTACACATGAAATAAGTGCCTGATTCATTTAAAAAAAAAATAACTGCATCAAAACGCATAGTACTGCGGTATCAAGCGTTTTGGATCACGCAAACAACATGCTTTAGTAAAGTGCACAGGATTCCATTGAGGATCAAAGCAGCATTAAACCCAAAAGCAAACATTTATTATATTGCATATTACAAATTTTTAGACGTGGCTGTATTCATTTTCTTTATTAGACCCCTTTCAAACTGAGGTACTTTTCAGGCGCTTTCACGCTAAAAAAAAGCGCCTGAAAAGCTCACGAAAACCTATTTCCATTAAAATCAATGAAAGCTTTGACAATGGGGCAGTGGGCTGGCAGGGCGGTGAAAAAACGTCCCTCTCCATTGAAATGAATGGAAAGCTCTTCAAAAGCACCTGAAAAGCTCTTTAAAAGCGCTCAAATGTTTTACTGGCAGTTTAGAAGCTCCTCAGAGTGAAAGTAGCACTAGACCCCTTTCACTCTGGGTCCTTTTTGCAGGCACTATAGCACTAAAAATAGCGCCTGCAAACCGACCTGAAAAAGCCACTGCTGTCTCTCCAATGTGAAAGCTCGAGGGCTTTCACACTGGAGCAGTGCGCTAGCAGGACACTGAAAAAAGTCCTGCTAGCAGCATCTAAGGAGCGGTGTATACACTTCTTCACCGCTCCTGCCCATTGAGATCAATGAGGCAGCAGTGCTTTGCGAGCGGTTTTAACCGTCTTTCTGCCGCTAGTGGGGGGGGGCAAAACTGCCCCGCTAACGGCCGAACAGCGCCGCTAAAACGACGGTAAAGCGCTGCTAAAAATAGCAGCATTTTATCGCCAACGCACCCACCGCCCCAGTGTGAAACCGGCCTCAGGCTCTTTTTTCACTTCGGCCGTGAGTATGTCAGTTTGTCCGAAAGAAGTTGACCGTTTGGCCAGCTTCTGTCAGACGAGCATGCTGGAAAACCAGAAGCCAATGGACTCCCAATCAGGGCTCTCAGCCAATGGTGGAGAGAGCTGATTAGAGTGTTCTGGCAGGGGGGCCGTCCCCCGTCAGAATACAACAACTTAGCAGGGGGTGATCCCTGTACTAATGTCGGATAGTTAGTACAGCAGCTCCGACCTCCTGGGTTGCATAAAAAACTGTAATATCGCATACAGACGATCGGAATTTCTGACAACAAATGTTCGATGTGAGCTTGTTGTCAGAAATTCCGACCGTGTGTAGGCTCCATCGGACATCCGACAACAAAAATTTGAGAGCTGGTTCTCAAATTTTCCGACAACAAATCAATCCGTTGTCGGAAATTCCGATCGTGTGTACAGAATTCCGACGCACAAAATTCCACGCATGCTCGGAATCAAGAAGAAGAGCCACACTGGCTATTGAACTTCATTTTTTCCCGGCTCGTCGTACGTGTTGTACGTCACCGCGTTCTTGACGTTCGGAATTTCTGACAACATTTGTGCGATGGTGTGTATGCAAGACAAGTTTCAGCCAACATCTGTCGGAAATAAATCCACGGTTTTGTTGTCGGAAAATCCTATCGTGTGTACATAGCATTCATGTGTACCAGGCTTAGGAGGGGATATCCCTCACATTGGAATAGTATCCTCTCACGTTTTATTGAGTAGTCCATAGGATAGGCAGCGAAAGAAAATCTCGAGACAAGCAAAGATAAACTGACAGAACTGAATTCAAGGCAGATTTAAAATTTTCAGTGGTGTAAAGGTACAAAACAGAGCCAATTGGGCATACTATAGCTCCAGTAGCTACAATGTATAAAACAGAAGAAGGAACAGAAAAAAAAGTAACCAAAAATATTAACATTGTCACTCGTATTAGAGTAGATACACTTAGGTCCACCAAAATAGGAGAAATAGAGTAGTATATGAAAAAACACTAGGTTCTCATCTAATATTTATAAGAAATACCCAGGAGATATACTACCTGCAGATATAATCTCAACCCTAAAGAGACCAGTTATAGTAGTGGAAAACGGTCAACTCAAGAAATTTACTCTCCCGACTCCAGTGTAAGAAGATAGATATTAATCATTGGTGCATTGGTAGATACGAATTCAAGCCACCACAGATTCCAGACCTTATGAAATTTCTTAGGACAACCTCTAGGAAGTATATGGCTTTATATAATGGAAGTACGGAATTGATCTGTGCACTCCGTGCAACCTTTCCAACAATCCACTCCCACTCTCTGATCACCACCTTATTAGTTTTGCTCTCTCCTTGTCTTCCACCTCTTCTCCCTCCAACCGCCCAACAGTTACACGCAGAAACCTTCGCCACCTCAACCCTTCTCTTCTCTACTCTGCTACTGATCACCTCTATGACAAAATCTCCCCCCTGTCCTGCCCCAACCTAGCTACTTTCATTTACAACAGCTCACTGTCCTCCTCCCTAGACAAGCTGGCCCCCCTCACTACACGCAGAATTAGGCCCCGACTGCTACAACCCTGGCAAACAGATGACACCAGAAGTCTCAGAAAACGTAGCCGCGCTCTTGAGCG
This sequence comes from Aquarana catesbeiana, assembly GCF_042186555.1. Taxonomy (NCBI): domain Eukaryota; kingdom Metazoa; phylum Chordata; class Amphibia; order Anura; family Ranidae; genus Aquarana; species Aquarana catesbeiana. The sequence continues at coordinate 238,626,853 of NC_133324.1, forward strand.
CCTGTGGCATAAGACTAAGACCCAGGAAGACTTCACACAATATAAATCTGCCCTCCTAAAATACTACTCCTGCCTTCACACTGCCAAACAGACCTACTTTATCACACTCATCAACACCTTCTCATCCAGTCCACGTCAACTCTTCTCTACCTTCAACACTCTACTCTGTCCTCCACTGCCTCCACCCACCAACTCAATCACCGCCCAGGAGATTGCCAATCACTTCAAAACTAAGATTGATACAATTCATGAGGAGATCACCAATGCGCAAAAACCTCCCCCATGCAACACCCCATGTCCACAGATACAGTCATTACTTCCCTCATTCAACCCTGCTACTACTACTGAGGTTGCTAAACTTTTATCTAGCACTCATCTAACCACTTGCCCCCTGGATCCTGTTCCCTCGCAAATGCTATGCTCACCCTCTGACTCAATTCTACGCTCTCTAACTCACATTTTCAACCTCTCCCTCTCTTGTGGCATCTTCCCAAACTCTCTAAAACATGCGCTAGTCACCCCCATACTAAAAAAGCCCTCACTGGATCCCACCAATCTCAACAACTTACGTCCCATCTCCTTACTCTCCTTCTCCTCCAAACTTCTTGAAAGACTGGTCTACAACCGATTAAGTGACCATCTGACCATGAATAAACTTCTTGATCCCCTTCAGTCCGGTTTTCGCCCTCAACACTCCACGGAAACTGCTCTCCTTAAACTCTCAAATGACCTACTATTGGCTAAAGCCAACGGACACTATTCTGTACTACTTCTCCTGGATCTCTCTGCTGCCTTTGACACAGTGGACCACCCCCTCCTCCTTGAAAAACTCCACTCCTTTGGTCTCCGTGACTGTACTCTTCGCTGGTTCTCATCCTACCTATCCCACCGCTCCTTCAGTGTCACTTACAACTCTACTTCCTCCTCTCCTCTTCCTTTTTCCGTTGGGGTCCCCCAAGGTTCTGTTCTCGGACCTCTCCTTTTCTCAATCTACACCACCTCCTTGGGTCAGTTGATTGCCTCCCACGGCTTTAAATATCATCTCTACGCTGATGACACCCAAATCTATCTCTCCACCCCCCAGCTCTCTCCACCTGTCTCCTCACGCATTACCAACTTATTAGCAGACATATCAGCCTGGATGTCACATCACTTTCTCAAACTCAACCTATCCAAAACCGAGCTCATGATATTTCCTCCCTCAGGTGCCACTTCCCCTGATCTCCCTGTCAAGATCAACGGCTCAACTATCAACCCATCTCCCCACGCCAAGGTCCTAGGTGTAATCCTGGACTCTGAACTAACCTTTCGACCCCACATTCTATCACTAGCCAAAGCTTGCCGCCTCTGTCTTCGCAACATCTCCAAGATACGCCCCTTCCTAACCATCGACACCACAAAGCTTCTAATCCACTCCCTGGTCATCTCCCGCCTTGACTACTGCAACTCCCTCCTCATTGGTTTACCTCTAAATAGGCTATCCCCACTTCAGTCCATCATGAACGCTGCGGCCAGGCTCATCCACCACACAAACCGCTCAGCGTCTGCTACACCCCTCTGCCAATCCCTCCATTGGCTGCCACTCAGTCACCGAATTAAATTCAAGATACTAACTATAACTTACAAAGCCATCCACAACTTGGCCCCTAGCTACATCTCTAACCTAGTCACAAAATACCAACCTAATCGTTCTCTTCGCTCCTCCCAAGACCTCCTGCTCTCGAACACCCTTGTCACCTCATCCCATGCTCGCCTTCAGGACTTCTCCAGAGCCTCCCCCATCCTCTGGAATGCTCTACCCCAATCCGTCCGTTTTTCTCCTACTTTATCCACTTTCAGACGATCCCTGAAAACTCATCTCTTCAGAGAAGCCTATCTGGCCCCCACCTAACAACTGTACATTTATCTTCTCAATCAGCACATCACCCACAGTTATTACCTCTTGTATCTCTTGACCTCCCCTCTTAGATTGTAAGCTCTAAGGAGCAGGGCCCTCTGATTCCTACTGTATCAAATTGTATTGTATTTGTACTGTCTACCCTCAAGTTGTAAAGCGCTACGTAAACTGTTGGCGCTATATAAATACTGTATAATAATAATAATAATAATAATAATTGACCAGAGATTTCCAGAAATCGAAGGTAGGGGCAAAAATGGTATTCAATCTCAACACAATTGCTTTTCTAGCGTAAAACAGAAGAAAACCCAAAAGAGTCCCAGCGGACAAACATTAATCTTCAGCAGGACCTGGATCGTGGTTAGTGAGGAGATGAAGGTTAAAAGGGCACACTAAAATGTCTGTATCTGAGGCCATTCCCAAAACATGTGAATGTTGTCCACTGATGCCGCCAAACACCAACAAATGACCAGAGCATTTTTTGCTATTCAGCACTGTGCTAATTTAACTGGCAATTGCACATTGATGCAATACTGTACACAAATGAAATTTATGTAATTTTTTTCACACAAATAGAGCTATCTTTTGGTGGTATTTGATCATAACTGGGTTTTTTTTGCAATATAAACAAAGTAGATTTAAAAATAAAAAAAATATATATATTATTTTCTGCTCTAAAATATATCCATTAAAAATGTTTTTTAAAAAAAATCACATTTCTTCACGAGTTTAGGCCAAAATTTATTCCGCTTCATGTCTTTGCTTAAAAAAAAATCCCAATAAGTGTATATTATTTGGCTTGCATGAACATTATAGTGTCTGGCATAGATACTTTTTTTTTATACTATATGGTGATGATTAGCGACTTATAGTGGGACTGTGCTAGTATGGCAGTCAATCTGACACTAGCTGCAGCTGGCTGGGGGATAAACTAACTGATTAACTGACACTAACATCAATAGTGACACTTTTACAGTGATCAGTGTAATACTATACACACTCATTGTATTAATGACACTGGCTGGTAAGGGGTTGATAAGGTCAGGGATTTAATTTAGAGTTCTCACTTAATATAATGCCTACGTGTAAATCTGTTATGAATGTAACTTTTGGCTGTTGAACTCAGTTGAAGCTGCTTTTGTTTTCTTGTAACTGTATTACCATGGTGTTGAAGCTTGTGTTCGTAGCCCAGGTGACTCCTGTTGTTGTTTACCCTTGCCCTTTGTGGGGGTTGTGCTAATGCTATTGTTTGTATAATTGCCTATAAAAGGCCTTTGAAAGAGTAAAGACAGTAGTCCATTTATGCTCAAGAACTGATACACGGATTTCTGACTCTGTGTCTTAATTCCTATAGAAGCAATAATTTGACAAAGCAATATAAACTTAAAGCAACTTATTTAAAAGTTGAACCTAACATTTTGGCGCCTGAACAGGGACCCACCAAGTTGCTACAAGAGGTGGCTGAGCTACGCTGACGGAACGAAAGGACAGGCATTCCGGGAACCACAGATCAAAAAACCTGGCCAGGTAAGAAAAAGCTTTATTTTTCTTATATTCTGTGCTCCCCTGATTTGTGCCTATCTGTTCTGTCAGTTACGGTTCTCCTGGTTTTAAAACACCAGCCTCTGTAGTGGTGAGTCTAGAATTACTGCATATTTTAGTTTATATTGCTGGAATTATTTGTTTGTTTTGTTGTCTGTGTCTGTCTTGTCTGTCTTGTTGAGAAAAGGAATGAGCCTTGTCAAGGATGGTATGAGTTAGAAGGGGATTGCCGAACTAAGCAACGGAATGCGCCTTACCTCACATGATTGGGAACTTGAGGGCTTGTGAGCTTGGGGGTCTGACGCTTATGCTTAACCTCACATCCAACTCATAAACCATAGACGGGTTGAGAGTATAAGCCCTGTCTGCTCCATAAAGCAGGGATAAGAGTGTATGAGAGGGATTCCCAGATACGGGGAGGGAATAAGATCTCCAAAAGTCCGGAGATCTAGTCGGATACCTGGCCACTTAAAGGAATGCTTGTATATGTTGTAGCCGCATTTTTGTATATGTTGTAGCCGCATTCTGGTTTGTTATTGGGCTAGCATATAAAGTAATTATTTGTTATTGGGCTAGCATATAAAGTAATTCGATTTCAGAAATCTCATTCCGGAAGAGGTTTTTAGTATTCTAGCACCCTAGGAGGAAGGCAACGAGGAACTAGTGTAACTTAGCTGGTTTGTTATTGGGCTAGCATATAAAGTAATTATTCATTCTTGTATATGTTGTAGCCGCATTATATTGTACACTAAGTGTCCCACACGCTACCTAGGCAGGACTGTTAGAATGGGCCAGAGGAACACAAAACCCCGTCAGGGAATTGTGGCGCACTATACGGTGCCACAGATAATTAAGAACATTTATGGGAAAACCGAAGCACAGGACTTAAAGGATGTCCTTCGTAAATTTAAGGTGAAAGGAGCAGCGGGCTTAGACCCGGATGTATGGAGTGAAATAAAAAGGGACAGACAAGGAGAGGTGTTAGAGAAGCAATGGATGCGTCAGGTTCAATGCTTAATTAAGGTCTCAAATAGAGCGAAAGAAGAGGGGTGGAAGTATAATCCAGATTGTGATGGTTGGGATATGAAAGATAGAAGAACAAAAAATGTCGAGGCTCCCAGCTCAGCCATCCCACCCCCATACACTGACGTAGAACGCAAACCACACAAGATATATCCGGTACTTGAGGGGAGAGGATGGGTTTGTCAGGATTGTGGAGCACAAAACCCAGAATGGGCAGCAGAATGTGTGCATTGTGGGGCACAAAAACCTCATCCAGAAACTGTAGCTCCCGTACGCACTGATACACGCATTGTTCAGGTAAACAATCCAGAATTTGGACAAGCAGCCCATCCAAATGCCCCACCTACTGTCACTCGTAGAATGCAAATAAGGACTTGGGCACCATGGTCGGCAGACACCCTTATGGCATTAATACAGAGCGCCCCAGACCCGGTAGCAAAGCCAGCTGCTTTTTGTAGATTTGTGACACAGTTAATGAATACACATGAAGCGACCTGGCAGGATGGGGAGGATCTATGCAGACACAAAATGACTCTGACCCTGTTTAACCAGTTTATGACAGAAATAGGTCCACACAGACCTGCAGGACAAGTTGATGGGGAGGGCAACCTGGAGGCAGGACATGTCAGACATATAGACTCAAGGGCCCCTTTTATTGCTAGATTAGAAGCTTTTTGTCAGGCAAAACAACAGGAGAGGCGGTCCATATCACCCATGAAGCAAATGCCAGGACAGACTGTATCGGAATTTTACTTATCTATGGAAAGTATGATGGCAGATGAGGGATTGGACTTGGCCCTGCCAGTCACAATCCGAGCCTTCAATAGACAATTTATGGAGGGATTAATTCCACAGATAAGTGAGAGACTGAAAGCCTGCACACCAGAGTGGAGGGCAACTAGAGATAGAGGGACGTTGTTACAAAAAGCGCAAGGCATAGAGGCGGACTTAGCAGAAACCAAAGGGAGGAAATCTCATGCTATCAACGCACTCGGGGGTCCCCAAGAGCAAGGTAGAGGTTCCTTTCGCAAACCCCTTACCTGTCACTACTGTAACAAGATTGGTCACATCAGACGCAATTGTAGGAAAAGAATAAGGGATGAAGGAGAGGAAGGTGTTGATTCTCCAGTTAATCAGAGAAGGAACCAGCCCAGGGACAACAAAAATAGTCATATCAGGCAGCAGGGAGATGGTCCACGAGCATGACTCACCCCGGTTTTAGAAAAATCCAAAACAACAATGCTTAAGACAAATATAACGGTTGGTTATAAGAAAATCTCTTGTTTAGTCGATACAGGAGCTTCACGCTCGTTACTTTCTGACTCTGAACTACTCCCTGGCCAAAAATCACCTGACACTTTACTAATAACTGGATATGATGGCATTTTAGCCGACGCCCCGCTTACAAAACCTCTGAAAGTTAAAGTAGGAAACCACATGTTCCTTTCACGCTTTCTGGTATCCAGAGGAGCCCCCACTAATTTGTTAGGAGCTGACATTTTGCAGAAAATAGGAGCTAACATTACCTATCACCCAGATGGCACTGTCACCTTAGCTATAGGGGATAATCAAGAACACATGGAGATGTGTAACCTGATACAATACCTAGAGGAGAAATCGGAATTGTCCAGCCCACCTCCTTCAGACTTAGATCAGATTTTGTCGTCCCTTCCAGGAGAACTATGGGAGAAACATCCAGCTGATGTTGGACTTTTGCCCATACCTCCGGTTACCCTACAGCTGATTCCAGGAGCAGTGCTTCCCCAACAAAAGCAGTATCCACTTAGTGCACCTCAAGAGGCGGCCATAGAAATGCAGGTCCAATCCTTCTTAAAAAGTGGAGTTCTAAAAGAGGTAAAATCACCGGCAAACACTCCCTTGTACCCGGTTAAAAAGAAATTAGTAGCCGGTAGTCCGGTTAAGTATAGAATGGTCCAAGACCTTAGAGCGGTCAACAAAATACTAGCCCCGATGACACCTTTAGTACCCAATCCACATACATTACTGTCACAAATACCATCAACCAGTATGTACTTTACGGTTATAGATTTAGCGAATGCTTTCTTTTCCGTCCCGCTTGCTGAAGAATGCCAACTTTGGTTCGCATTTTCAATCAAAAATCGGCAACTAACCTGGACACGCCTACCTCAGGGTATGGCACATTCACCTACCTTGTATTCGCAAGCATTGCAAACGGTGTTGGGAGAATGGGTACCACCAGATTCCTGTGTATTGTTACAATATGTGGATGATTTATTGTTATGCTGCCCTGACAAGGAAACTTGTTTGGCCACCACCCTTAATTTGTTGCGATTTTTGGCAGAAAAAGGTTGCAAGGTTAATAAGAAAAAGTTACAAGTGTGTCAGGAAAAAGTTATCTTTTTGGGACATTGTATATCACAGGGTACGAGACATCTCACTGAGGAGAGGGTTCAAGTGATAGAGGGAATGTTACCCCCACGGAATTTCAAACAATTGCGTATGTTTTTAGGTATCGTGTCATATTGTAGACAGTGGATACCACATGCTAGCGCTTTGATGCAGCCATTATACGATTGTTTGAAAATTGTACCGTATGTGCTTACAGAAGTAGCATATGAGTCGTTTATCACTTTGAAAAAGTTGTTGATTTCTGCCCCGGCTATTGGTATACCAGATTACACCAAGATATTTAATCTGTACATTGCTGAGATCACTTGACATGCCACAGGTGTTCTGACACAGGCACATGTAAAACAAAGACCAGTCGCTTACTTTTCAGCAGCATTAGATCCAGTATCCAGAGGTTCACCGTCCTGTGTACGGGCGGTAGCTGCAGTGTCAATTATCATAGATAAGTCATCAGAGATTGTTCTAGACAATCCAGTTGTAGTGCATACCACACATGACATACATGCAATCTTGTCTCAGGTACAGCCCAAACACATTTCAATGGCTAGGCAATTAAGTTTACAGTGTACTTTACTCTTACCTCCAAATGTTACTTTTCAGCGCTGTACAGCCTTAAATTTGGCCACCTTTTTGCCTCTTCAGTCACCAGATTTGGCAAGGGGGAATGACAGTACTAATAGTACTAGTGAGAAAGGAAATGAGGAAACTGACACTCTCTTGTTTAAGGAAGTAAATGAGCACGATTGTTTTCAGCTCATGGAACAGGAGACAATGGGATTCCCACATGTTACAGATACACCGATTTTAAATGCTGAGCACACTTTGTACATAGATGGCAGTAGGTTTGCTGATGACAAGGGTAAATATCACACAGGGTATGCTGTAGTGACTGATACGCAGGTAATTGAAGCACAGGCCTTACCAGCCCACATGTCAGCACAGGAAGCAGAATTAAAAGCTTTAGAACAAGCCCTAGAATACTTAAAAGAACGAGAAGGGAATATTTACACTGACTCTGCCTACGCTTATGGTGTAGCGCACGATTATGGCCACATATGGAGGGCTAGAGGTTATCTGACAGCAGCAGATACACCTGTAAAACATGGAGAAGGGATTAAGAGAGTCCTGAACAATCTTCAAAAGGTTAAACGAGTGGCCATCATGAAGATAGCGGCACACACGAGCGCAAAAACAATTGAGGCAAAAGGAAATGCATTTGCAGATTTGACTGCAAAACAGGCAGCTCTAGGGGAAGGAAGCCCTGAGACCTTAGCAGCGGTAGAGGTGAGTATCCCAGAACCAACATGGCAGCAGCTGAGTAAATTACAGGAGCAAGCAGGGGAGAGCGAGAAAGATAAGTGGGTCAGAATGGGAGCAGCACCAGACCTTAACAATGTATGGAGGGAAGGGGGCAAAATATGCCTACCTGCCTCTCTGTACCCAGCAATGGCAGCGGCAGTTCACCTACCCACACACGTCAGTTCCAATTCCATGTATAGGATTGTGAACCAAGGATGGCTCACCCCTGGATTCAGTAGCACTGCAAGAAACTACTGTGCAGCCTGCCAAATCTGTCTCCTGAATAACCCAGGACAGAGAGTAAAAACCCCACGAAAACACCAGGTCCGGGCCCAATACCCCTTCCAGAGACTGCAAATTGATTACATACAAATGCCTAAGAGTGGCCCCTTTGAATTTGTCCTCGTGTGTATCGATTTATTCTCAGGTTGGCCCGAAAGTTATCCAGTAAAATCAGCTACAGCTAAAGCCACAGCTAAGAAACTGATCACTGAGTTAATACCTAGGTTTGGTCTTCCTGAAACCATAGAATCAGATAGGGGGACACACTTTACAGGAGAAATCATGCAGAATGTGATGACCATGTTAGGGGTTCAACAAAGTTTTCACACCCCTTACCACCCACAGAGTTCAGGATCAGTGGAGAGAGTAAATGGGACAATAAAGTTAAAAATACAAAAAGCCATGCAGGAGTTAAACAAGCCATGGCCTGAATGTCTTGTTTAAAGCCTTTGGCTTTATTCTCTATAAGGTACACTCCAACAGGAAAAACAGGATTATCCCCATACGAAATACTTTTTGGGAATGCACCTAGATTAGGTCTATACTTTCCACAGAGTATGCAATTGCAATGTGATAGTTTGACTGCATATGTGATACAATTACAACAACGTCTAACTAAGATCCACAAAAGTGTGTATTCTTCTCTTCCAGACCCTAATTCAATAACAGGTACACATACGCTGCTACCAGGGGATTATGTATATGTAAAGAAACACACCAGAAAGACATTGGAACCCAGGTTTGAAGGTCCTTACCAAGTACTCTTGACCACAGCCACCTCAGTAAAGCTGGAAGGAAAACCTACCTGGATACACGCATCACATTGCAAGAAACAACCCGAGAAAACAACATGATGAAATATCTACTTACATATTTTTTGTTGAAGATTGTTGTTTTACAAATATATGCATGGACTCCTGGTATTAATGTACTTGAAGTAGAGGAAACAATGACTTTCGAATGGAGCATAGATGACCCTAAAGTGGCAAATGTATCAGGATATGAGATAAATAAGGATTACACTGTGGGTAATTATACTGTTGAAGGACATAGGCGACCGTTTCATGTAGATGTAGGTATAGCATGGATACAGGCAGACCCCCTCTCAGAAGTAACTGTAACTTTCCAGTGGAACGATAATATGGGTTTCCCCTTTAACAATAGTAAGAACCATAGGTGTCATAAAATATCCCTTTCACAGACATGGAAACAAGCCCGGGAACGGGTAGTGGGACAAATGTACCAAATATTAACAGTCATGGCAGAAGGAGGGAATATAACCGAAGGGATGTTTAATCTGACAGATATTACCGTTAATCAATCCAGTACTTTCCTCTGTGCATCTTGGTGGAGGGAAGAGAGAAATGATGGGTGGTATTGGAATGCAGAGGCCTATGGATTTCACATACAAATGGAGGAAGAAGTAACGCCAATAATTGAATCTTCCATATTAACACCCGTACCAAACACTTGCATAAATGTATCGACATCACAACAGAAAACAAAAATAAAATTCAATATCACCTTTCCCCCACTACCAGAGTGTAGGTATAAGCGGGAATGGTATGATACTCTATTGGGATTAACAGGTACAGGAATGGGAGTTTTAAACTCGGTCGAAATAGAAGAAATGAACAACAGATGGAAGCATGCAGGGGGACACATAGCTGACAGTTTGACTATTACAAGCAAATGGTTACCCACCGCTTTTGAAACCCAATTGCAAGAAATACCCCTATTACAATTTTTGGGAGGGTTAATAAATCACACGATAGGAGCAGAGCTCCAGCTGTGGAATCAAAATCAACAGTTTGTAAATTTCACACAGTGCTCTTTTAACCTTTTATCCTATCATATACAAATAAATAGGGCCAGGACTGAACTACAGTTGGGAAATTATCATACCTGGATGAAATATTTTAAGGGTTTAACTGACGATGGTGTATGGTTCCAAGTAAAAGGGGATAAGATAGAATGTGAGGAGAAATGGTGTGTAGGAAGGTTTGAAGCATACCGGGTAGCAGATGTAATGGAAATGTGTAAAATAGTGGTCATGCCACTAGTAATTAAAGACGAGTTTTGGTATCCAGAAATATATGGGAAATATGTAGATAAAGGAAACAGAAGCCATGATTTAACTCTATGTGAAGGAACCAATAAGGGAATGGTATGTGGCAGAAGTTCCCCAGTATATGAACCTTGCTTGTTAAAATACCAAACTAGCATATGCAAAATGCAAAGAACACCGATAAATGTGAACAATAGATTCATAGAAATAGGACCCCAGCATATTTGTATCATTACTAATGATAACCGCACCATGTCAGCATTAAATAAATCGGCGCCGTTTGCGGGATGTATAAAAAAGATTAAAATATTACAATGGGGTAACGACACCTATCTTTTTGAACCAGACGCCGATAAGATATTCTCTTCAGTCTATGAGGTACATAATCTCACTGACACTACACCCTTTATAATTTCTTTAGACCCACTAAAACAGGTTTTGGAACAATCAGAGTTGTTAAGACAACACATAGAAACACTAGAACATACCCTACAGAATAACCTCGTATCTGCAATTATTGACAAAGGTAGACTAGTACATCTTTCCTCACAGATACAACAGGATACTGCACCACATTGGTGGGATATATTTAGTGGAATGTCTTCTACAGCAACCAATACCTTTCACTGGTTGTTAAGTCCAATGGTAATTATTATTCTAATATTAATATCACTTACAATCACGAATATATGTGTATACAGGAAAATAAATAGGAAAATTAGGAGAATAGACAGGGCATACCGATAAATGTGTATTGACATCACCCTACTCCTATAAAACTCCTCTTCTTGAATTTTAAGATGTTGGTAATACCTAGGGGGATGGGTTCTACCCCTCTGACAACTCGCGGTCAGGGAAAGGACTCTGGGGAAAAACTGACTAGAACTTATTCATGAGGACCCAGGGGGAAGGAGAGGATGATGTCAAAGGGGGAAATTGATAAGGTCAGGGATTTAATTTAGAGTTCTCACTTAATATAATGCCTACGTGTAAATCTGTTATGAATGTAACTTTTGGCTGTTGAACTCAGTTGAAGCTGCTTTTGTTTTCTTGTAACTGTATTACCATGGTGTTGAAGCTTGTGTTCGTAGCCCAGGTGACTCCTGTTGTTGTTTACCCTTGCCCTTTGTGGGGGTTGTGCTAATGCTATTGTTTGTATAATTGCCTATAAAAGGCCTTTGAAAGAGTAAAGACAGTAGTCCATTTATGCTCAAGAACTGATACACGGATTTCTGACTCTGTGTCTTAATTCCTATAGAAGCAATAATTTGACAAAGCAATATAAACTTAAAGCAACTTATTTAAAAGTTGAACCTAACAGGGTTAACATCTAGGGGTGAACAAGGGGTTAAATATGTGCCCAACAATGTGTAATGTGTGTGTTACGTGGTGCTTTTACTAAGTGGTCTTGCAGTGCAAGATCACCTGTTGCAATTCGGAGCTCTATGTTGTTTACATCACAGAGCTCCCTTCTCTGAATGGCGGAGCCGATCAGTGGGCGCAGGCGGTCAATCATTGGCCAGCACCTGCTGATCGGCTTGTGTTGCACACACCCCCTACTTGGAAGTGCAGGATCATATATCAGATACATGATTTAACACAGCGATGTCGCTTTGCTGCCGTACTTCTAAGTGGTTGGCAAGTGGATTTTCTGTGTAATCTCAGTGGAGTAAGATAAATCTTATGTAGAATATTAAATTTTATTAATCTGTCCCTAGCAGAGATCAATTGAAGAAAAGGATATTCCCACCAATCCTTCAATCCTCCCCATCTAGCCCTGGAGCATCCATATCTCATGTGATATGTCTGAAAGAAAAAAAAAAAAAAAACAGTAGGTCCGATCCTTCCGCACTCTATCAAAAACTAGAAAAACAAAAATACCTGTTGATCTGACCATTGATATGAGGGCTGAAAGTGAGGGGAAATCCAACATTTTGAGTTCTCCTCGGAGCAGCAATAGAGGGGAAATCTTCTAATGCGGATACTTAAAGGGGTTGTAAACCCTCAAGGTTTTTCACCTCAATGCATTCTATGCATTGAGGTGAAAAACCTCCTGTAATGCTGCAGCCCCCCCAAGCCACCATTTTACTTACCTGTACCACCTCTATCTCACGCCAGGGATGAGCACACCAGCAAAAGCCGGGGTCTTGGGTCCTGATTGGATGGATTGATAGCCGTGCAGCCATTGGCTCCCGCTGATGTCAATCAAATCCAATGAAGCGGGTGCCGGGGGGCGGGGCTGAGTCCTGCTTTCTGTGTGAATAGACGCAGAAGCAGGACACAGGAGCGCGCCCGCACGGGTGTCCACGAAGGAGAGCGCTTCTCTGACGGGGAACTTGAGAAGAGGAGGAGCCAGGAGCGCCACTGAGGGACCCCAGAAGAGGAGCATTGGGGCCACTCTGTGCAAAACCAACTGCACAGCGGAGGTAAGTATGACATGTTTGTTTTTTGTTTTTTAAAAACCCTGAACCTTTACAACCCCTTTAAGCCTCGTACACAAGGTAAGAATATCGGATGAATGATCGACCTCCCCTTTTATTTTTGCATACTAATCTCATTTTGAAATCTATCTTTTTTTAAATCCATCTTTTGAAAACTTCTCTCTGCTGGTGGACACAATAACCTACATCTATAGATATATCTATATATACACACACACACTAAAGCAGGAAGCAATATACATTAGGTGTGTGTTTTGAGGCTAAATCATTTAGACATACACACATGACCCACATAAACACCGCCCCATGTAAAAATAAATAAAAAATTATCTTAATTTGCAAATAAGGATCATCTCTTCCTCAGAGAACAGTGAGCGGAGCATGGTGGTGGGAAGAAATTAGCAGCAGTACAAGCAACTTGTACTGTGTGCTGGCCACCACTTCCGGGAACCAGATATGCGCCACGGGTACATACCTCCGCGCACACAGTAGTTGCGCATCTAATTGCAGGAACCCAATTTTTATGGAAATTAATAGTAAAGCAGATGCAGATTTCCAGGACTGGACTAACAAATGTTTATAGTGAAAGGCAACTGGTGTTTTCTATTAAACAAGGTCTAAGTGGGCAATTGACATGCATAACAGTTGAACCTCGGAATGTATCTTTGCAAAGTTAAGCTAAATAAAATCCTTTCTTATTTTTGCTTGGGGATAGAGTGCAGAGGGAGTAGAAGTCTTATAAGTTTTTGGGGATGGCTGCACCCCTGATAGGGTGAAGACACCTCCCAAATTTTGCCAGCTTCTCCTTCAAATTTATTCACTTCCTGTCACATAGCCAAACAGGAAGTGAGGGTAAAACCCTACCAATGTCTTTCCTTGGGGACACACAGGTCAATCTAAAAGTTTCCTAATTGGGTTAATTTCACTCTAGCATTTTGCTATGTACACTCCAAATTATTAGGCATCTTGGAGTTTGGGGTTTATTTACTAAAGGCAAATCCACTTTGCATTACAAGTGCAGTTGCTGGAGATCCGAGGGGGACATGCAAGGAAAATAAAAAAAAAACAGCATCTTTGCTTCTACAGGATTGGGTGATAAAAATCACCAGTGCTTCCTTCAGATTTACAGCAAGTACACTTGTATTGCAGAGTGGATTTGCCTTTAACCACTTCAATACAGGGCACTTAGACACCTTCTTGCCCAGACCAATTTTCAGCTTTTAGCGCTGTCGCAGTTTGAATGACAATTGCGTGGTCATGCTACACTGTGCCCAAACTAAATTTTTATCATTTTGTTCCCACAAATAGAGCTTTCTTTTGGTGGTATTTGATCACCTCTGCGGTTTTTATTTTTTGCTAAACAAATAAAAAAAGACCGAAAATTTTGAAAAAAATAAAAGTTTTGCTTTTGTTTCTGTTAAAAAAAATTGTAAATAAGTACGTTTTCTCTTTCACTGATGGGCACTGATAAGGCGGCACTGACAGGCACTGATACGGCGGCACCGATGAGGTGGCACCAATGAGCAGGGCATTGACGGGCACTGACGATGGGCACTGATGGGCACTGGTAGGCTGCACCGATGGGTGGCACTGATATGCAGCACTGATGGGTATTGATAGGCGGCACTGATGGGCACTGATGGGTGGCACTGGTTGGCACTGATAGGCGACACTGATGGGCAATGAAAGGCGGCACTGCCGGGCACTGATAGGGTGGCGCTGATAGGCGGCACTGATAGGCAGCACTGCTGGGCACTGATGGGCACTGATAGGCGGCACTGCTGGGCACTGATGGGTACTGATACGTGGCACTGATGGGCACTGATACACGGCACTGATATGAGGCACGGATGGGCATCCCTGGTGGCACTGGCAGTGGTAGGCATTGAAGTGGGCACTGACTGGCAGCTGCCTGGGCACATAGTGGTATTTCCCTGGTGGTCTAGGGGCATACCTGGTGGTCCAGTGTGGATCGCTTCCCTGGTGGTCCTGGGCGGCTTCCCTGATGGTCCTGGGTAGGATCCAAGGGGGGGCTGTGCTGATAAACAATCAGCGCAGACCCCCCCTGTCAGGAGAGCAGCCGATCGGCTCTCCTCTACTCGCGTCTGTCAGACGCGAGTGAGGAAAAGCCGATCACCGGCTCTTCCTATTTGATCAGCCGTGATTGGACACGGCTGATCACGTGGTAAAGAGTCTCCGTCGGAGACTCTTTACCTAGATCGGTGTTGCAGGGTGTCAGACTGACACCCCGCAACAACGATCGCCGGGATGCGCGCCCCCTGGGGGCGCGCAGCGGCTCGATATTCCTGATCACGTCATATGACGTCCGATCAGGAATATCAAACCACTTTGCCGCCGTCATTCTGTAATAGGGCGGGTGGCAAGTGTTTAATAAACCCCAAAATACCTAATAATTTTGGGTGTACACAACAAGGTGCTAGAGTGCAATTTGCCTAATGGGGACACTAGTTAGATTGACCTGTGTGTCCCCAAGGAAAGACATTGGTAGGGTTTTACCCTCACTTCCTGTTTGGCTATGTGACAGGAAGTGAAGCTAATTTTCAGAAAAGGGACACAAAGCCCAACCTAAAAAAGACAAGCAGGGGCTCTAACACTCACTTGGTTTCCCCCAAATGCCCACAATTAGAATAGGATTGTCTTGAGCTATCTTTTAGCTCAGTGCTCCAAATCAGTGGTTCTCAACCCTGTCCTCAAGTACCCCCAACAGGCCATGTTTTCAGGTTTTCCTTCATCTTGCACAGGTGCTTTAAATCAGAGTCAATCGCTTGGTATTTTGGACAGCTATATTAACTAAGATAAATTCCCAAAACATGTCCTGTCGGGGGTAATTGAGGACTGAGGCTGAGAACCACTGCGCTAAAATGGAAAATTGAATACTTACCTATCTAATTTTCCTTTCCTAGTGCCTATCCATGGCAGCATATGCACAATCTATGCATATGCTACCATGAAGGCACCAGGAAAGTAGCTTTTAGACAAATCACACTTTTTTTGTTTTGCCATGCCAATCAGCCTAGTTAAGCTGCAGCTGGGAAATCTGTTGCATGAAAATTGTTTGGAGGGGGAGTGTAAAATGCATTACTTGGATTGAGCATGCATCTCCAAAACAAATTATTAACAAAACACATAAAACATAAAAAATTGCTACAAATTTTATTGGTCAACAAAACGGGACTTGGAAGAGAGCAAGAAAAGCAAAAAACACATGTATATTAATTTGAGACACTAACAGAATATGGTTTTGAGGTCTGACCATTTTGCAGAGTAAATTAACAGGAGTTAAAAGGATTGCTCCCACAAACAGACAGTCTCTTAAAGTGGTTGTAAACCCTTACAGACCACTTTTTGCTACAGGTAAGCCTATAATAAGGCTTACCTGTAGCTACCCAGGATATCGCCTATACCTGCACGGTTTAGGAGGTATCTCCTGTATTTGCATGTGCCGACGTCATCGGCACTGACACAAACTGAAGCAATGGCATGTATGTGCCGTTGCTTCAGTGAGCGTGCCGTTACCGCGCGTGCAGGAGTGACATCATTGCGGCTCTGGCCAATCACAGTGTCGGAGCCGCGATACCCGGGAGTGATGTAGCCAGCCGGTGCTGTGTACGGGCAGGCACCACAGCAAGGGCTTCGATCTCAGGTGAGTATTACATATTGAGCTATGATTATGATTTCAGGACAAGGTAAAGAATGCTATCTGCAAGCTTTATATAACATAGGTTTATGTGCTAATGAGGCAATTGCTATGCATACTAGCTCATTATGCCTTTGTCTCGCAGCTGCAAGATTTTAACCCAATACAAACAATAGTCTGCCCCCCCCCCCCCCCCATACATACAAGGCCATTTCGGTCTGTTAAGGCTTAAAATGAGAACCCCCAAGTGAAAAATACCACCCCAAACTAAAAAAATATTGTGCCCCTCCCACACACTAACAAACCCCTAGCCAAACACACAGCAAGCCAGCCCATGAAAGGGGAGTGGATGCTTGGGGGCAGGAGGGGCTCGGGCACACGAAAAGTCAACCACCTTGTTCCCATATTCAGGGGGACAAGGGCTTCTTCCACACAACTTTTGGCTTGGGTTGTGAGTGGCTGCAGACAGGGGGCTTTACAGAATGTGGAAAACCCCTTTAAACTAGTGGGTACATGGTGCTTTGTGGTTGGTATTGGGCTGACCCCAACATGCCCCAAAGGCAGCCAGCTATGTTGAGTGCATATGGCCTTGTTTGGTTCAGGAGGGGTTTGGGTGATCGCTCTTCTCGCCCCTTTCCTAGCTGGCCCTGTTGTATGCTCTGAAAAAGGATATGGTTTGGATTGGCGAAGGCAGCTCACAGCCTTTTGAGAATCGAGTGGAGTTCCCCTTTTAAAAGCAAAAGTTAGCCCATGGAAATCCAAGGGATTAGAGGGGGAAGACAAGAGCATTGGAGAATGGAGTCTGGAGTTCCCCTTTAAAAGTAAAAATGAGCCCATGGAAATCATGTGCATTAGAGGAGGAAGGTTAAATGCCCTTTTAGGAGGAGCGTAAGTCTTTTTACATATTTGTAAGGTGCGTGTCACATGTTGGCAACATAACATGCTAACATGACCTGTGTGCAAATCTCCTTAAAAAAATACATATAGGTGAACCAGCATAAAAAAAAAAAAAAAAAAAAAAATGTCAAGTTTAGAGGTGCGCCTGTTCAATCCATGCAATTGCATGTACGTTGCTTAACATTTTCTAAGATTTTGGCCGCACAGTGAACAAACGCATGTGAACGAGAGCAAGAGCCACTTACGCTTGCGCAATGCTTACATTGATCTCACGCAATTCTAAACATACTTGCAGGCACAGCAGGCTTTCTTTGAAAGAGTTACTTTCTCATTCTATTTTGGGCATATTTGTTACTTGGGCAGTTGTTACTAAACTTCCTCACATCACCCCATAATATTGGCACCTCCATCTTCTGTCAATATTGATTTGGAGATGCCATGCGCCATGTCCATAGTGGCGCACAGATAGCATTCTCCAGTGCGCCGAGATCACTATAGTAAATGGGGGATTGGCGCTCTGTTACCGGCGCACCATTTTGTAAATATGAAAATGTGCATTGCGCCTCGCTGTGTGCCTCTACTGATGGCGCACGGCTTTCGTAAATCACCCCCATAGTGTGAGCACCTATTGATGTTGTCACAATTGGAAACCCTACCCAGCATTGTTTTCACCCAGCCACTGCAACTTGATTGACAGTAGCTGTGCTGGGAGTTGGCATTAGCACAGCATTGTACACACACCTTCTACAAATTGGGTGACAGTAATTGTGTTGAAAGATGACGTCAACAGAAAAGACAAACCACAGAATAATTTCAGCAGCACAACCAGTTCTTCCACCACAGCAGTAACAGTGGTCCTAAGAATGCCCCAGTTTTCTGATTGGACAGATAAGCAGAAGCACTGTAATGAGCTTATTATTCAACTCTCCGCTGCGAAAAGAGATCTTGTCACTTGCATGAACAAAATTAAATAAAGATAGAGGCAACCTGAAAAAGAATATATCTATTCAAATGAAAAAAAAAAAATTCTTCCCTTAGTTATACTATAATACCTGGCCAGCAGGTGACAAGTTCAGTATTTGCTCTCCTACAGAGCTACAGGCACTGCTGCTACCTGAAACCTTTGAGTGTCCCCCCACTGGCTGAGTTTTTTCACCCATTGGTCTCTGTGTTACTACAGTGTGCTGTGGTAATGTAGTGGCCACTGATATGTTTGCAGCCAGACTGGTCATTAGTGCTGTCCTTCTGCAGCTGGTCAGAAGATACGCAAGAGGATTATGACTGCTCAGACCAGGTGCCCATCACTACTGTCTGTTGAGCTGCATTTTTCTGCTCACCACCACACACGTATGGTGGGAACATGGCACATGGAAAACTATTTGGGTGGTGGTGTGGTGTAATAGTAAGCAGAACAATGCAGATCAATGGACTTAATGTGATCAAGCCAAATTGCTTCTTAACATTAGTCTGCCATCTAATGTCTGTGGCTTTTACTGACTATAGGGAAGTTTACCTTTGTGTGTCTCAGCTAGTTACATCCAAATCTGAGTAGTAATTGCTACCCCAATGGAACAAGTACTGCCTAAAACAACAACATTCTAGCCATTGGCATACATATTTATTAGGATATGTTTTTGTAAATAGCTTTCATTTTCTGTAACATATTCCTGTACATAATGAATATTTGCAATGATGAGTGCATATGCTTTCCAGAGTTCTCTTTGTTCCTCATAATAATAATGTATAAGGGTACCATATGTTCTTCTGTACACAGTATATGCTGCAAAGTACAGACAACAGTCTCAGTGAACAGATGTAAGCAAGTCCCATGTCACAGGGGAGTCTGTGGCAATTTTGCGACTAAACTTTGCGTAAATATAAGCTTAGCAATTCAAATTAAAGCCCAACTTGGGGAAAAGTAAAAGTCCTCCCTTGCTGTGGGGGTGCTCCTGCACTGTAAAGTCAGCCATAGATGGTTTGAATCTCAACCAGTTCAGCAGGGTCCAGCTGAGATTCGATCCATGTATGGGCAGGCTGATTGTACCCAAGTCAATCCAGTCGATGCAACCAGCATGTTGTGTTTCTAACATGCGATTATTGCCAGCGGCTATAGCAATAATCACTGTTTTCTCCCGGGCAGGGACAGCTCCCCACGTTCCCCGCCAGGAGAACACAATAACTCAGTAGGAGGGATTCCCCTATCAACGCTGACTGTGTTGATGGAGGAATTGAGTGATTTTCTTTCTTGCAATCCATGGTTGTAGGAAAGAAAATCGTCTCATCTATGGCCTTCCTAAGAGTTAACTGCTCGTTTATCTCTAGGGGACCAGGTAAAGCAGTTTTACTACTCCGGCAGGTTCCTCCACACCACTAGACCAATCCCCACAGCCTCGTCTCCCCTGCACTCTTGTGGTTTAATATCCTCTGACAACAAAACTGATGCAGGGTCCATAGCCCTACATTGGACATGAGGATGCCAAGGGACAGTCCATTGCTGGAGAACAGGGGAGCAGAGGATCAGATAAGCGAAAGTGCTTTGACCAACCTTTAGACATAATTAAGCAGTTAACTCTTGTAGTGTGGCTACAGTCCTACTGCAAGGGAGGACTTTTACTTTTCCCAGACATGGGCTGTAAATTATTTTTTTAAATGATCAAACTGCTCAAAAGTTAAGAAATTAACAGATGACAAATATATCAGGAATGGGATAAATAGCACACATGAAGGGACCTAAGACAAGAGGGTTCTCAAGACCTTTGTGAGAGAGGATCTTACACGTTCATTATTTTTGGGAGACAATATAATAGCTGTTAGGACTAGGTCCTGTACACTCATGTCACAAATGCAATACACAAGCTCTCTCAATGTTTACCTCCAGCCTCAGGTTCGTACCGAGGTATGGACCTAGGCTAGAAGAAGTGTGGCTGTACCACAGATGAAGCCAGGCACAGCCGTGCTAAGTTAAGAAAATAACAAGCTACAACAAGATGATCCATGGAAGATCTCTGGAGGCATTTGAGCTGGGACCTCTAATTTTTACATGTTTTTTTTTTTAAATCTATTTGTATTTTGGAGGTGTCAGTAAAGCAGACCTTTTTCATGGAAGGTCCATCTTAAAGCTCAACTGCAGCCCAATACATTTTTTGCTTTGCTAAAACTTCTGTTTCAAATGCTATCAGTGTTCGCATTTGGTGATTTTTTTTTCTCACTTTCTGAACTGTCTGACAATCACTACCTGGACAGAAAGTGAGGGCCAGTAAAAACCTGACAGTGGTTCTAACCTTCTATGCACAGCTAAAGAACTTGATTTTATTATTTTTGTCCCCTTTGAGGAGATATTCCCCTCACTTCTGGCCCCTATCAAATAGACAGGAAATGAGGAGAAATCTCCTAACAAACCCAGACCACAATAAAAAGGGGTTTCTATTCCAACTCCATTCAAAACTTAAAAAAAAAAATAGTTGTTGCATTTGAAGAGTCATACATAAATGATCAGGAATCTTTTGCAGAGAGCTCTCCATTAGATTTGAACAGACACATCAAGAGTCCAATTTACTGTATGTGTAAACCTGTGAAGAAAGGGCAAGGGGGCCACTGTACAGACACCTCTAATGCTGGATTTTCTGGGGGAAAGCTATACTCACTGGTAAGGTATTCTAACCTGTCTGATTACAATTTCCCTAGATGAACCTTGCCTGCAAGTGTTTCAAAGACTTCCATGGTGGTCTAATGTCTATGTTCACCTATAGCAGTGTTTCTCAAACTTTTACCCCTGCAGGTCTAAAACATTTTCCTAATTCCCCCTATCTCGAGAAAGTAATTTCTATTGTTTGGGTGTTATGGTTTCTGTGTGTATGTAATGTCAGTATGTGTTTGTGATGATTTACGTGAGTGTTTGTGATGTTTTTTGTTCGTGTGCAATATTATTGTATGTGTGCATGCTACAATGACATACATATATATATATATATATATATATATATATATATATATATATATATATATATACACACACACACACACACACACACACACATATATATACTGGTAGATAAACACACACAGTCACAAATGAACACAATGACACCCACACAATCCCAAACTAATACTTGCAGACACACAAATACCCACAAAATCCCAAATTAACAGACTGGCAGACACACACATTGCCAAATTAACACACTCAGAGATACACACATATAATCCCAAATGAACACACTGGTAGACACACACACACAATCCAAAATTAACACACTGACAGACACACAAACGCACACATAATTCCAATTTAACACACTTACAGACACACACACATAATCCAAAATTAACAAACAGGTAGACATGCACGCACTTGAAGCCTACCGGTGCAGTGTCCACCAAATGCAGCCTCATCAGTGCAGTGCCCACCAAATGCAGCCTCATCAGTGCAGTGCCCACCTAATGCAGTCTCCTCAGTGCAGTGCCCACCAAATGCAGCCTCGTCGGTGCAGTGCCCACCAAATGCAGCCTACCAGTGCAGTGCCCACCAATTGCAGCCTACCAGTGCAGTGCTCACCAATTGCAGCCTCATCAATGCAGTGCCCACCAAATGCAGCCTACCAGTAGTGCAGTAGCCACCAAATGTAGCATAGGCAGTGCAGTGCCCACCAAATGTAGCCTCATCTGTTCAGTGTCCACCAAATGCAGCCTCATCAGTGCAGCACCCACCAAATGCAGCCTCATCAGTGCAGTGCCCACCAAATGCAGCCTACCAGTGAAGTGCCCACCAATTGCAGCCTCATTAGTGCAGTGCCCACCAAATGCAGCCTCATCAGTGCAGTGCCCACCAAGTGTAGCCTTATCAGTGCAGTGCCCACCAAATGTAGCCTCATCAGTTCAGTGTCCACCAAATGCAGCCTCGTCAGTGCAGTGTCCACCAAATGCAGTCTCATCAGTGCAGTGCCCACCAATTGCAGCCTCATCAGTTCAGTGTCCACCAAATGTAGCCTTATCAGTTCAATGTCCACCAAATTCAGCCTCATCAGTGCCTACCAAAGGCAGCCTACCAGTGCAGTGCCCACCAAATGCAGCCTCATCAGTGCAGTGCCAACCAAATGCAGCCTCACCAATGAAGTGTCCACCAAATGCAGCCTCGTCAGTGCAGTGCCAACCAAATGCAGCCTCATCAGTGCAGTGCCAATCAAATGAAGACCCATCAGAGCAGTGCCCACCAAATATAGCCGCATCAGTGCAGTGCTCCTCAAATACAGCCTCATCAGTGCAGTGCCCACCAAATGCAGCCTACCAGTGCAGTGCCCACCAAATGCAGCCGCATTAGTGCAGTGCCCACCAAATGCTGCCTCGTCAGTGCAGTGCAGTGCAGTGCCCACCAAATGCAGCCTACCAGTGCAGTGTCCATCAATTGTAGCCTACCAGTGTAGTGCTCACCACTTGCAGCCTCATCAGTGCAGTGCCCAACAAATGCAGCCTCATCAGTGCAGTGCCCACCAAATGCAGCCTACCAGTAGTGCAGTAGCCACCAAATGTAGCATAATCAGTGCAGTGCCCACCAAATGTAGCCTCATCAGTTCAGTGTCCACCAAATGCAGCCTCATCAGTGCAGCGCCCACCAAATGCAGCCTCATCAGTGCAGTGCCCACCAAATTCAGCCTCCTCAGTGCAGTGCCCACCAAATGCAGCCTCATTGGTGTGGTCCAGTTTTCCTGAAACTTCCTTCTTAAAATGAATGTGCGTGTTATACACCTTTACGAGTTATACAGGCGATAAATACGGTATTTATATTTACAAATGCTTTCTGACACCAAAGACAGTTCATTGGCATTGAAAATGATGTATGCCTTTTGGGTGTTATGTATACAGTTATTTGCATTACTTATTTTTGGCTTACAAAGACAAATGTAATAGAAGAGCATTGGTCCTGAAATCATCTCTAGAGATATATAGTTTTTCAGAAACACAGATCTACATTTATACCTGCTGCACTTATGTGTACTAGCATGAATGAACTAATTCATAATTTCCAGCTCTCAGTAAACACTTGCTAAAATCAATTCATTGGGGGTCAGTCAGAAGAATGCCCCCTTACAGTAGTGTTCAGAATGTCACCTTAGGGATAGTTAAAAAGATCATTGATGGTCTGCAATTGATTCTGCCTAGTGACATTGGCCCTGGAACTATCCAGGCTCTATCAGATAGGATGTCAATTAGCCACAGCTCAAGAAACCCCTAGCAACTTCTGGAGGACACCTAGGGTTCCACAGAAGCCTGGTTGAGATTGGCTGAACTATAACATTCTTCTGGAATATAGCATGAGGTGTAACTATGTACTGAATCTATGCTCAAATGTTAGCAGAAACCCTAAACATCAGTACATACTGTATACCCAAGATGCCAGTCTTTTAATTAACTTGATTTCTATCTTCCCTTAGAAAATAATAATCCAGTATTAATATAAAATGACTGGAACTATAAGGTAGGTGCAAAGAATAGACACCTCAGGAGGAGCTTTTCTGAGCCAGAAAGTAAGATTTGAAAAGGCCTGATTGGCATTGTTTTCACTGGCTCTGGGGCTGTCAACAGGTAGAAATCCATCATTCCTGCAATATCCTAAGCAGTTTGTGCATGTAGAAAATTGGCCCAAAAGACATTGTGGGATTATTGGATTGTGCATGTGTTTTCTATCATTTACTTTATTTAGCTATAACTTCTTTCACATAAGTGTTTATTGGATTTTCCCGTTATTACATAAAACATATAAATGTTCAGGTTATATGTGTGCAAATACATATGGTCATCATGACAAATATAAGGAATACAAAGTGTGAAAAGGACCATCTAAATTCAATTCAAAAGTCACTTATCAGGGCAGTCTGGAAAGAGAATTGTAAATATGAATAGGAACCCCTTGTTTAGCTATAATTTTAGAATGTAAGTTTGCATGTCTATGTGTGTTTATGAGTGGAAGATCTGAGATCTGTTTCGTATTATCAGAAAATCATCAGATGTATATTGGTTGTCATGTAAATTTTCACAATATATGTCTTTGAATTGGCTGTGATCAGGTTATAGGCAAGATACCATTGTTGGGAGGAAGTTTTGGTGCAGTTTGATATAGATACAGTGCATGCAGGCTTCCATTCATCAACGCCTCTATGACAATCACTAAGCAATCAGTTTACACAATGCTGTGGTAGGTGCTAATTCTATTGCCTCAGGGTGCTTTTGGTATCTATTGAGAGGCAAGATACTTTATTGTTCGTTCCAATCAACTGTGATTAGGCTTTTGTCCAGAGGCCTTGATAACCAGAGCTTCTAAAGTCTAGATGAAATTTAAATATGTAAGGACAGTGTTTAAGGTAGTTACACGGCGGGAACAAGAACAGAAATTATCATTACAATTAGTGCCTGGCAGACAAATTGTCTACACATGAACATTTGTGGATATGGCCTAAAGTACTAAAATCTCATATTGTTTTTCAATTACCTTTCAATTGTCATTTTAAATCTTATTATATTTGCAGCTTTTATAAATGAGCTGTGGGAGTTCAGCAGCACTGAAAAGCCAAAAAAAATGATGAATAAGGTATTTTCTAAAAGTGAAAAAAACATGGCAATTGTTTGACACAGAGGGGGAGATTTACTAAAGCTAGTGCATTCAGAATCTGGTGCAGCTGTGCATTGTAGCCAATCAGCTTCTAACTTCAGCTTGTTCAGTTAACCACTTGAGCCCCGGACCATTATGCTGCCTAAGGACCAGAGGTCTTTTTCCAATTTGGCACTGCGTCGCTTTAACTGCTAATTGCGCGGTCATGCAATGCTGTACCCAAACGAAATTTGCGTCCTTTTCTTCCCACAAATAGAGCTTTCTTTTGATGGTATTTGATCACCTCTGCGGTTTTTATTTTTTGCGCTATAAACGGAAAAAGACCGAAAATTTTGAAAAAAAATGATATTTTCTACTTTTTGTTATAAAAAAAATCCAATAAACTAAATTTTAGTCATACATTTAGGCCAAAATGTATTCGGCCACATGTCTTTGGTAAAAAAAATGTCAATAAGCGTATATTTATTGGTTTGCGCAAAAGTTATAGCGTCTACAAACTAGGGTACATTTTCTGGAATTTACACAGCTTTTAGTTTATGACTGCCTATGTCATTTCTTGAGGTGCTAAAATGGCAGGGCAGTACAAAACCCCCACAAATGACCCCATTTTGGAAAGTAGACACCCCAAGGAAATTGCTGAGAGGCATGTTGAACCCATTGAATATTTATTTTTTTTGTCCCAAGTGATTGAAAAATGACAACAAAAAAAAAAAATATTTACAAAAAGTTGTCACTAAATGATATATTGCTCACACAGGCCATGGGCCTATGTGGAATTGCACCCCAAAATACATTCAGCTGCTTCTCCTGAGTATGGGGATACCACATGTGTGGGACTTTTTGGGAGCCTAGCCGTGTACGGGGCCCCGAAAACCAATCACCGCCTTCAGGATTTCTAAGGGTGTAAATTTTTGCTTTCACTCTTCACTGCCTATCACAGTTTCGGAGGCCATGGAATGCCCAGGTGGCACAAAACCCCCCAAAATGACCCTATTTTGGAAAGTAGACACCCCAAGCTATTTGCTGAGAGGCATATTGAGTCCATGGAATATTTTATATTTTGACACAAGTTGCGGGAAAGTGACACTTTTTTTTTTTTTTTTTTTTTTTCATAAAGTTGTCACTAAATGATATATTGCTCACACAGGCCATGGGCATGTGTGGAATTGCACCCCAAAATACATTTAGCTGCTTCTCCTGAGTATGGGGATACCACATGTGTGGGACTTTTTGGGAGCCTAGCCGCGTACGAGACCCCGAAAACCAATCACTGCCTTCAGGATTTCTAAGGGTGAAAATTTTTGATTTCACTCTTTACTGCCTATCACAGTTTCGGAGGCCATGGAATGCCCAGGTGGCATAAAACCCCCCCAAATGACCCCATTTTGGAAAGTAGACACCCCAAGCTATTTGCTGAGAGGCATGGTGAGTATTTTGCAGCTCTCATTTGTTTTTGAAAATGAAGAAAGACAAGAAAAAAAATTTTTCTTTTTCTTTTTTCAATTTTCAAAACTTTGTGACAAAAAGTGAGGTCTGCAAAATACTCACTATACCTCTCAGCAAATAGCTTGGGGTGTCTACTTTCCAAAATGGGGTCATTTGGGGGGGTTTTGTGCCACCTGGGCATTCCATGGCCTCCGAAACTGTGATAGGCAGTGAAGAGTGAAATCAAAAATTCACGCCCTTTGAAAGCCTGAAGGCGGTGCTTGGTTTTCGGGGTCCCGTACGCGGCTAGGCTCCCAAAAAGTCTCACACATGTGGTATCCCCGTACTCAGGAGAAGCAGCAGAATGTATTTTGGGGTGTAATTTCACATATTCCCATGGCATGTTTGAGCAATATATCATTTAGTGACAACTTTGTGCAAAAAAAAAAAAAAAATTTGTCTCTTTCCCGCAACTTGTGTCGCAATATAAAATATTCCATGGACTCGACATGCCTCTCAGCAAATAGCTTGGGGTGTCTACTTTCCAAAATGGGGTCATTTGGGGGGGTTTTGAACTGTCCTGGCATTTTATGCACAATTTTAGAAGCTTATGTCACACATCACCCACTCTTCTAACCACTTGAAGACAAAGCCCTTTCTGACACTTATTGTTTACATGAAAAAGTTTTTTTTTTTTTGCAAAAAAATTACTTTGAACCCCAAACATTATATATTTTTTTAAAGCAAATGCCCTACAGATTAAAATGGTGGGTGTTTCATTTTTTTTTTTCACACAGTAATTGCGCAGCGATTTTTCAAACGCATTTTTTGGGGAAAAAACACACTTTTTTAAATTTTAATGCACTAAAACACACTATATTGCCCAAATGTTTGATGAAATAAAAAAGATGATCTTAGGCCGAGTACATGGATACCAAACATGACATGCTTTAAAATTGCGCACAAACGTGCAGTGGCAACAAAATAAATACATGTTTAAAAGCCTTCAAAAGCCTTTACAGGTTACCACTTTAGATTTACAGAGGAGGTCTACTGGAAAAATTACTGCACTCGATCTGGCCTTCGCTGTGATACCTCACATGCATGGTGCAATTGCTGTTTACATATGACGCCAGACCGCCGCTTGCGTTCGCCTTAGCGCGAGAGCAGGGGGCGACAGGGGTGCTTTTTTTTTTTTTTTTCTTTATTATTTTTTTGCTTTTTTAATCTTACTTTTAAACTGTTCCTTTCATATTTTTTTTTTAATCATTTTTATTGTTATCTCGGGGAATGTAAATATCCCCTATGATAGCAATAGGTAGTGACAGGTACTCTTTTTTGAAAAAATTGTGGTCTATTAGACCCTAGATCTCTCCTCTGCCCTCAAAGCATCTGACCACACCAAGATCGGTGTGATAAAATGCTTCCCCAATTTCCCAATGGCGCTATTTACATCCGGCGAAATCTAAGTCATGAAATACTCGTAGCTTCCGGTTTCTTAGGCCATAGAGATGTTTGGAGCCACTCTGGTCTCTGATCAGCTCTATGGTCAGCTGGCTGAATCACCGGCTGCATTCTCAGGTTCCCTGTTGAGACAGGAGAGCCAGAGAAAAACACGGAAGACGGTGGGGGTGGGGGGGGCATTCCCTCCCACGGCTTGTAAAGGCAGTCTAGAGGCTAATTAGCCGCTAGGATTGCTTTTACATGAAAGCCGACCGCTGGCTGAAAAGAATGATACCAAGATGATACCTAAACCTGCAGGCATCATTCTGGTATAACCACTCAAAGTCGTGAATGGCGTACCTGAAGACAAAAAAATGGTTGACAATGGTTAACAATAAAGCACAGTAAACAGTAAAGTATAAATAATTACACACCTGAAAAACAAACATGATAAAACATAATAACAATAACAATAACAATAAAACATTGCAGAATAGAATACAGTAAAAAAGAGCAGAACAATAGAGAAAGAGAATAGAGAGAGAGAGAACAATAAAACGACAACTATTTTTTTTTTATTTCATATTTTTTTTTTTTTTACACTTTTTTTGTAACTAACTTTTATAACGGTAACCGGTTCCAGGTTCGGGTCTCTCAAAATGCGATGGCATCTTGGGAGACCCTGTGAAAGTGTGCCTAGTCTGTGCAATGCTGTACTCTACGCTAATACTCAACTAGTGAATGGTAGCGTTCAAAACATTCACCAATGCAAAGACCAGGATTGTCAGGACAGGAGGGACAATAATAGCGGGTGTCACGCCTATATCCGCGCTTGCTGCAGACACAACATCTTTTTTGGGGGGTTCGCTGGGTAGGGGTACTCGGGAGGACATAAAGAAAATGCCTCTCATGCAGCCGACTGCATTTGGTTGGGGATGTGAATGGGGGAAGTATGGGCGCTGCAGAAGCGGTGGGTTCCCAATTAGGATTGGCGAATGCAGCAGGAAGGGCATTATGGGCACGACGGGCCTGTGTTTGTCTTTTTGGTGGCAGCGGGACACTACTTGTGCTTGCCACCTCACCAGCTTGAACTGCACTTATGGGACTCGCCACGTCACCACGTGTTACTGCAGTGCTGGTTTGACTACGACCGGGGTGTACTAGGCCGCTGGTGCTTGCCAGTTCCCCAAAACGCTACCAAAAAACTGTTAGCGATTGCAGGGATCAGGCCTGACTCTGCGAACGCTGCAGTTATGCGTTTAGTGTTTTGTAAGTGACAGTGATCAATCGATACTGCACTTGGGTGGGCTGGGCCGGGCGGAGGGGCAAAACGCAGGTGCTAGCAGGTATCTGGGCTGATCCCGCTAACACTGCGTTTTTGGGAACCCTAAACTGCTGGTGACGCTAGTATAGATCTGATCGGATCAGATATTGATGCGATCAGATACTATACCACTAAGGGAGGTGTACGGTGCGTGCGTGGGTGTTAGCGGTACTGGCGCTAACCTGACGCTGCCTGGGGCTGGTGCTTGCCAGTTCACCAAAACGCTACAAAAAAAACTGTTAGCGATCGCAGGGATCAGGCCTGACTCTGTGAACGCTGCAGTTATGCGTTTAGTGTTCTGTAAGTGACAGTGATCGATCGATACTGCACTTGGGTGCGCTGGGCTGGGCCGGGCGGAGGGGCAAAACGCAGGTGCTAGCAGGTATCTGGGCTGATCCCGCTAACACTGCGTTTTTGGGAACCCTAAACTGCTGGTGACGCTAGTATAGATCTGAGCGGATCAGATATTGATCCGTTCAGATACTATACCACTAAGGGAGGCGTATGCTGCGTGCGTGGGTGTTAGCGGTACTGGCGCTAACCTGACGCTGCCTGGGGCTGGTGCTTGCCAGTTCACCAAAATGCTACCAAAAAAACTGTTAGCGATCGCAGGGATCAGGCCTGACTCTGCGAACGCTGCAGTTATGCGTTTAGTGCCTTGTAAGTGACAGTGATCGATCGATACTGCACTTGGGTGGGCTGGGCGGAGGGGCAAAACGCAGGTGCTAGCAGGTATCTGGGCTGATCCCGCTAACACTGCGTTTTTGGGAATCCTAAACTGCTGGGGACGCTAGTATAGATCTGATCGGATCAGATATTGATCCGATCAGATACTATACCACTAAGGGAGGCGCATGCTGTGTGCGTGGGTGTTAGCGGTACTGGCGCTAATCTGACGCTGCCTGGGGCGACGCATATCACCGCCGGGCGATCAGGGGGCTAAACCTTTATTCGGTAATAAACGGCGGGTGCCCTGACACTATAAAAAAAAAAAAAACTAACCAGCGTCAACCGTAACGGTTATACGGTGATCAGTGGTGAAAGGGTTAACTAGGGGGCAATCAAGGGGTTAAAACATTTATTAGGTGGTATATGGGGGTCCCTGACGCTATAAAATGCTGACGGCGAACCTAAATATTTACCTCACTAACTAGCGTCACCAGTGACACTAATACAGCGATCAGAAAAATGATCGCTTAGCGACACTGGTGACAGGGGGTGATCAAGGGGTTAAAACTTTATTAGGGGGGGTTAGGGGGGTACCCTAGACCTACAGGGGGTAACAGTAACTGTGCTAACACAGTAACTGTCACAAACTGACACAGCAGTATTAAGAAAAAAAAAAAAAAAAAAAAAACTGCTGGTGTCAGTTTGTGACAGGGGGGGGGTGATTGGGGGGGGATCGGGGGGCGATCGGGGGGGGGATCGGGGTGTAATGTGTGCCTGGCATGTTCTACTGTGTGTGTGTGTGTTGGTGCACTCACTCACATGTCGTCTCTCCTCGGGCCGGAATGGAAACTACCGACCCGAGGGGAGATGACATCATTTCCTTTGCTGCTGTTTAGCATACAGCAGCAAAGGAGTGTTCCCATTGGCCGGCGGCGATCGCGAGGGGGGGGCCACGAACGGATGGCCTCCCCCTCATCTCTGATCGCCGGGGAACAGAACGGGACCGCCTCGGGCGGCGGGGGGGGGTCCGATCGTGATTTTGCCTGTCCGTGCCGCCTTGCCGACGTACATCGGCGTGAGGCGGTCGTCAAGTGGTTAAGCTTTGACAGAAAAAAAAAAAACCTGGAAGCTGATTGGTTTCTATGCAGAGCTGCACCAGATTTTGCACTCTCCAGTTTTAGTGAATCAACCCCACAGTACCTTAGCAAAAGAAAAAAATGCAGTTAAGAGTTTAGACCTATATTATTGATTCCCTGATTAAAAATAAATAACATACAATCTCCTGATAATTTTCCTGCCTAAAGTGTCAATGCCCCAACAGTTGGAACCGTTTGTTGCTTTTACACAAAAGCCCAAACTACCTTGCAACTTTACAAAAATTGTTTGGACTACAACATACTGTATATGGGCCTTCAGATTCAGAGCAAATGAGTTCACATAACATTTTTTTCAGGTAATTCCCTGTCCGTTATCTGTACTGATATAGAGCACCACTATCTATGCATTATGTGCCTACCAGGTGATAATATATTTCTTGACAGGCTCCATGGCAGCCTACGTGTGGGTTAATCCCGCCCCCTCATACCTTGTGGGACCCTTCTCCCATAAATCTATGCTCTGGGCCAGAGCCCGTGTTCGTTTTTTGGCCTCCTCCTAGGACCAAGATGAAGTCTTACCTTTTCATGAAGTTTTCTGTAATCCAGGCCTGGTGGTGTGCAGCCTATGGCCACATCACCCTGAAGGCGCAGATCTCGTCTGATTTCGGAGGCTAAGCATGGTCGGGCCTGGTTAGTACCTGGATGGGAGACCGCCTGGGAATACCAGGTGCCGAAGGCTGCAGGCCTTTCTCCACTTAATAGCATACTTGGTAAATCGTGTGTAGCAAAATCCCATATGTAAAGTCGTATATAAAGTATAGACCAAAATTGCAAATAAAAAATTCAACGAAAATAAAACCAAACATAAAACAGCAAAGTGACCCCCTTTGGAGTGTGTAGGTGTAACGTTGTCCTAGTTTAAAAAATACTTTGTAAGTCGTGTGTAGCCAAATCCCACATGTAAAGTCGCATATCAATTATAAACAAAATATGAACAAAATCGCATATAGCAAATTTAACGGCTAGGTTGGCCCCCTTTGAATTGGGGGAGGGGGGAAAGGGGACAGGGGATGAAATCAAAAAATGACTTTAGCCAAAACTATTCTATCTGCATAAAAACCCCATATAGTGATTGATTTAAAAGTCTTTGACAAACATAACATTGCTGAATAATTACATAGGTTAAATCGTGACTAGTGCTCAGTGCAACTTAAGTGAAAAACTTGACATCTTTGTAAAACAAGGCAGGTATTTGTATTAATCTTGGTGACCAGGTGCTCGTGTCTTGTGATCATGCGGACACTCACCAGCTTCTTTAACCCCTGCGGGGGTAATGCGCAGTCACAGTGTATGCCACTGTGCGGCAATCCACAGGCTGTTTCTGGGTCACGGTGATGTTTTATGCAGCTTCTTTAACCCCTGCGGGGTAATGCGCAGTCACAGTGTATGCCACTGTGCGGCAATCCACAGGCTGTTTCTGGGTCACGGTGACGTTTTAGGCATAAGAGAAGAAAGAGGAGATTCCATAGCGTAAAACCATAAAACACTCTTTATTGAACGCAGATGACAGAATGGTACTCACATTTAAGCAGTTTATAATAGGCAACCATGTGTCATCAAAACAGAAGAGCGTCAGATTTAAGTTGGTGATCCTCTGGGAGATGATGCAAAAGCGTCAAAATAGGCCATACCCCACGCGTTTCGTCATAGGGACGTCAACTTTTTTTAAAGAGTGTTTTATGGTTTTACGCTATGGAATCTCCTCTTTCTTCTCTTATGCCTAAAACGTCACCGTGACCCAGAAACAGCCTGTGGATTGCTGCACAGTGGCATACACTGTGACTGCGCATTACCCCCGCAGGGGTTAAAGAAGCTGCCTAAAACATCACCGTGACCCAGAAACAGCCTGTGGATTGCCGCACAGTGGCATAAACTGTGACTGCGCATTACCCCCGCAGGGGTTAAAGAAGCTGAAACAGCCTGTGGATTGCCGCACAGTGGCATACACTGTGACTGCGCATTACCCCCGCAGGGGTTAAAGAAGCTGCCTAAAACATCACCCTGACCCAGAAACAGCCTGTGGATTGCCGCACAGTGGCATACACTGTGACTGCGCATTACCCCCGCAGGGGTTAAAGAAGCTGAAACAGCCTGTGGATTGCCGCACAGTGGCATACACTGTGACTTCGCATTACCCCCGCAGGGGTTAAAGAAGCTGCCTAAAACATCACCGTGACCCAGAAACAGCCTGTGGATTGCCGCACAGTGGCATACACTGTGACTGCGCATTACCCCCGCAGGGGTTAAAGAAGCTGGTGAGTGTCCGCATGATCACAAGACACGAGCACCTGGTCACCAAGATTAATACAAATACCTGCCTTGTTTTACAAAGATGTCAAGTTTTTCACTTAAGTTGCACTAAGCACTAGTCACGATTTAACCTATGTAATTATTCAGCAATGTTATGTTTGTCAAAGACTTTTAAATCAATCACTATATGGGGTTTTTATGCGGATAGAATAGTTTTGGCTAAAGTCATTTTTTGATTTCATCCCCTGTCCCCTTTCCCCCCTCCCCCAATTCAAAGGGGGCCAACCTAGCCGTTAAATTTGCTATATGCGATTTTGTTCATATTTTGTTTATAATTTATATGCGACTTTACATGTGGGATTTGGCTACACACGACTTACAAAGTATTTTTTAAACTAGGACAACGTTACACCTACACACTCCAAAGGGGGTCACTTTGCTGTTTTATGTTTGGTTTTATTTTCGTTGAATTTTTTATTTGCAATTTTGGTCTATACTTTATATGCGACTTTACATATGGGATTTTGCTACACACAATTTACCAAGTATTTCTATGAATTAGGAAGCGCCACACCCACACACTAACCCTTCACTTACCTTCTGTTTTTTCCACCTTGGTGGAAATCACATCTGTGGAGGCAGCAGTCCTTTATGCGATTTCTTCCATTGTTTCCATTTTTTTCCATTTTCTCCACTTTTTTCTCCACTAGGACAACGTTACACCTACACACTCCAAAGGGGGTCACTTTGCTGTTTTATGTTTCGTTTTATTTTCGTTGAATTTTTTATTTGCAATTTTGGTTTACACTTTATATGCGACTTTACATATGGGATTTGGCTACACACGATTTACCAAGTATTTCTATGAATTAGGACAGCGCCACACCCACACATTAACCCTTCACTTACTTAATAGCAGAAGCCTCAATCCTCCTAAGACTGGACAACACGACGGCAGTCGCATACATCAAAAGATGGGGGTAATCGCAGTCTCTCCCTGTTGAAGGAAGTAGAGCCCATCATGATCTGGGCCCAGAAAAACCTGGCCAACCTGACAGTTGTCTATCTCCCTGGAGTTCAGAACGTTTAGGCAGATTTTCTGTCAAGAGTTTCTCTGGACAACGAGTGGACTTTCCCCCCAGAAGTCTTCAGGTGGGTCCTGTCCCTCGGAGTCATTCTGGAAGTAGACTTGTTCGCCTCCCTGTGCAACTTCAAACTAGAGAGATACTACACAAGGTCTCGGTGCCCCCAGGCTTTCGGGTAGATGCTCTGACAGACCATTGGCGGTTCCACAGGGCCTATGCCTTTCCCCCGGTTCCTGTCATTCTCCGGTTTCTGTCGAAGCTCAG
Source organism: Aquarana catesbeiana (assembly GCF_042186555.1). Taxonomy (NCBI): domain Eukaryota; kingdom Metazoa; phylum Chordata; class Amphibia; order Anura; family Ranidae; genus Aquarana; species Aquarana catesbeiana. The sequence goes on from NC_133324.1 coordinate 238,661,571, forward strand.
GATGGAAGAAGCAGAGGTAGTGGCAATAGTCCCGTACTCGCCAAACAGGCCACGGTTTCCACTGCTGATGCAACTCAGCTTCCGGGACCCAGTTCCTCTACCCTCCAGACCAGATCTCCTATCACAAGGAGCAATTCTACATCCATGCCCGGCCCATCTACATCTGATGGTCTGGTTCTTGAGAGGGGAAGGTTGGAGGCCCTAGGTTGTCCAAGTAGGGCCATCTCCCCATTATTAAATGCCAGAAGAGCAGGCACCAACAGGGTCTACCAGAACCACAGGTTCTTTCAATAACCCAAAGATGCATGATATCCTGGGCTTCCTACAATCGTGCTCGGATCTCTCATTGTCAGTCAGCTCGCCGCGAGTCCAAGTCTCTGCAATCTCTGCCTTTACGGGTGTTTCCTGGGCTAGACACCCTCTTACTCGGTAGTTTTTTAGAGGAGCAATAAGGCTTAGACCTCAGAAAAAGCCAAGATTCTCTAATTGGGATCATCCCCTTGTCCTGGATTTTTTTCTCAGGTAGAGAGTTGGAACATGAAGATCAGTCCTCTATCAAATGACTCTCTCTAAAAGTTGCCTTCTTGGTGGCTATAACATCGTCCAAGAGGGTCTCTGAAATCAGCTCTCTGGGATGCAAGGAGCCATTTCTATCCTATTTTTTTCCTGATTGGGTAGTTTAGTATGTTGGGTTCAAACCCCAAAGTGGCATCTGTGTTTCATGACAATCAGGAGATTGCTCTTGCAATGTTCAGATCTACTGAGGATTCCAGTGTTCATCCCTTAGATGTTGGAAAAGCTCTGAGTCAGTATCTTGAAGCTACAGCTTCTTTCCGTCACACCGACCACCTGTTCTTTCTTTTTCATGGGAAGAATAAGGGAATGCGTGCCTCTTCCAGATCTATCGCAGCATGTATTGTTCAGGCCATTCAGTGGGCTTACAAAGCCAAGGGCTTGGCGCCTCCAGAAGCAGTGTCTGCTCACTCAACTAGAAGTGTGTCTTCATAATGGGCGGCGTCACATCACGTGGCTCCAGAAGTTATTTGCAAGGCGGCCTTGTGGTCTTCAATTAACACGTTCATGGCACACTACTGCGTAAAGCAAGCCTTGTTATCGTCTGTTAAATTTGGTTTACGTATCTTGTCTGTTGATGGTGCCAATTAAACCTTTTTCTTTTGTCCAGCGCTCTGCCCACCCGGGTGTGTATGGCTAGTTATTTCCCACATGTAGGCTGCCATGGAGTCTGTCAGGAAAACGGAAAATTTCTATCAAATACGTACCGTAATTTTCCTTTCCTGATGGACTCCATGGCAGCAGGAGTTCCCTCCCAGTGGCTGGAGTAGGCTAATATGTGGAACACGGCCTCTGGCCCAGAGCAAAGATTTATGGGAGAAGGGTCCTATGAGGTATGAGGGGGCGGGATTAACCCACATGTAGGCTGCCATGGAGTCTATCAGGAAAGGAAAATTACGGTAAGTATTTGATATAAATTTTCCGTTATCCTGAGGTTTAAAAATGTCCTAATGATTGACCATCTGATACCTATGGCTGCTTGTTAATTAGCAACCATCTTCACTTCAGCTTGGGCTTTGAAACAGGCCTAAAACATTAGCGTAGTCTAGCTGTCCATGGCCAACAGTAAACAGCAAGTGTTGAATTTCCTAAATGCATGTCACATACTTTATTAACAGAATGGGAAAGTGTTCAGCCTGTGCAATGCAGACAATCTGCAGTGATGACTGTGATCAGGGTGTATATCAGTGATCAAAATAAAAGGGGAGTGGAAATAGGACCCAAGGTGTCCTTGCCTTCAATGAAGGAAAAGGAACAAACTGCGGTTTAACCTGATATAACTTTATTAGAACAATTAGTGGAAAAAAATATTTATCATTGAAAGGAAAGCATGAACAATAGTCTCCTATTCCCACTCCCCTTTTATCTTGACTACTTCTCCTGTTTTGATAAGGAACACCACCATATTAGGTGAGCCGGTAACCTATTACCTGAATTGACCAATGATACTGGTCATCAGGACCCCGCCAATTGCGTTTTTTATTACGATTTGTATATCAGTGATGTCTCACCTTGCTTTGAAATCAGACTGCATTCTACATGCAGCCACCCCCTTACTCAAAACCAAGATGAAATTCTGTTAATATCTTAAGTTTTTTTAATTTCCAGCACTGCATTACAGGATTCCGGCAAAAACAAAACACAAAACAAACCCATAAATGTACTAAAAAATCAAATCATTACAATGATCTGAATATATCAATACACAAAAGATCTCACATAAGCTAGCCATACACTAGTACAATTTTTGCTAAATTGTTAGTTTAACCACTTCAGCCCTGGAAGGTTTTACCCCCTTCCTTTTTACAATTTGGAACTGCATCGCTTTAACTGAGCGTATAATGATTGGTTTGCATAAAAGTTATAGCGTCTACAAACTATGGGAATGATTTATGTCATTTTTATGGCATTTTTATTTATTTATTTTTTTTACTAGTAATGGCGGTGTTCTGCGATTTTTAGCAGTATTGTGACATTGCGGCGGACAGATCCGACACTTTTGACACATTTTTGGGACTATTGACATTTATACAATGATCAGTGCTATAAAAATGCACTGATTAGTGTGTAAATGTCACTGGCAGGGAAGGGGTTAACACTAGGGGGCAATCAAGGGGTTAAATGTGTGTTCCCTCAGCGTGTTCTAACTGTATGGGGATGTGACTTACTAGTAGTGGAGACATATCGTTGTTCCTACTTAGTAGGGACAAACGACATGTCTTCTCTGCCCTGACAGCACAGGGATTTGTGTGTTTACACACACAAATCCCTGTGCTGGCGCTCATGCACGCGATCATGTGTGCCCAGCTTCTGTCAGACCAGCTGCTGCACACACAGGCCGAATGTCACCTGGTTTCTGTTCAACCGGCCGATGCCGCCCAATATTTGGCCCGTGTGGCCCTTAAAGGTAAGCTGATGAGCAGAAAGAGGCAGACAGATCAAAAGTTAATGATCACTGATATAGATAAATGAGAGGGGGATTTTTGGGACTTTGAATGAAGCACAATTAAGTGCCTCCATCCCTGGTTCAAGTAGACAAAAAAGGAATTGTGGGACTTTAAATGAGGCTATTGAATTGTGCAGGTAAAATGGTTTGTAAACATAATTTATTCGTGACATTGGTATGAAACAAGTAGAAAAGTAATTTCATGTATATACATATACACATGCACACGGCATGAACATGCGGGGAGGGGCCCCAACCCGGGCGGAAACCATTGCCCGCGACCAACGCCCACTTGCTCCAGCTGTGTCGGCTATGATGGAAATGTTCATGCTCATGACATGACGCCCACTAGTGACGTCATGTCATGACGTCTATCTGTACTGGTTCACATTCTTCCACATTTCTTTATCTCTTCACTTGGGTACACATCCTTAACCCATCACCCTAATAACACTAATTCACGGATATCATCTAAATTCATTCATACAGACCCTTTGGTGGTCACTACTCATGTTCATCACCCTGATACATTATGAAGATTGGCAACCTGTGTCCTGCGGATGTTGTGTGTGCGCGCCCTGCTATCACGCGACTCAAGACTACCTCAGCTCCCGGGGGAGACAATCTTTGGCCCTGGCCCCCTATCCATCATACATCATGTTATTCCATCTCATTCAAGTACTCAGGATTGGCAATTTGCCTTTTCCTGCTATGCTTAGCATCACACTAGATTAATTATACTCTGTTCCTTTCAGATAACTTGTAGCATCCGCCCCTGAGGAAGTGTTTTTTTACATGAAATGCGTTGGGCATTCAGGATGCATCTACATGCCTACCAATAGGAAGATACCCTGTACTATATTTACAATTAATCATGTTCAAAGATTGTATACCTCTCATCATATTTCCGAATGCTTTCCTAATAACGTGTACATATATGTATTTATATAATTTACCGATATCTATTCGTTATGATCATGTGCTGTCAAGCCATTATGTATGTATCTATTTATCCATCATGTTCAAGCTGTGTGCATGTGTACAGTGCCTTGCAAAAGTATTCACCCCCCTTGGCTTTTTACCTATTTTGTTACATTACAGCCTTTAGTTCAATTTTTTTTAATCTGAATTATATGTGATGGATCAGGACACAATAGTCTAAGTTGGTGAAGTAAAATTAGAAAAATATATATATATAAAACTATTTTTCAGAAATAAAAAACTGATAATTGGCATGTGCGTATGTATTCACCCCCTTTGTTATGAAGCCCATAAAAAGCTCTGGTGCAACCAATTACCTTCAGAAGTCACATAATTAGTAAAATGATGTCCACCTGTGTGCAATCTAAGTGTCACATGATCTGTCATTACATATACACACCTTTTTGAAAGGCCCCAGAGGCTGCAACACCTAAGCAAGAGGCACCACTAACCAAACACTGCCATGAAAACCAAAGAACTCTCCAAACAAGTAAGGGAAAATATTGTTGAGAAGTACAAGTCGGGGTTAGGTTATAAAAAAGAATTCCAAATTTTTGATGATCCCTAGGAGCACCATCAAATCTAACATAACCAAATGGAAAGAACATGGCACAACAGCAAACTTGCCAAGAGACAGCCGCACACCAAAACTCATGGACCGGGCAAGGAGGGCATTAATCAGAGAGGCAGCAGAGAGACCTAAGGTAACCCTGGAGGAGCTGCAGAGTTCCACAGCAGAGACTGGAGTATGTGTACATAGGACGACAATAAGTCGTACGCTCCATAGAGTTGGGCTTTATGGCAGAGTGGCCAGAAGAAAGCCATTACTTTCAGCACAAAACAAAATGGCACGTTTTGAGTTTGCGAAAAGGCATGTGGGAGACTCCCAAAATGTATGGTGGAAGGTGCTCTGGTCTGATGAGAGTAAAATTGAACTTTTTGGCCATCAAAGTAAACGCTATGTCTGGCGCAAATCCAACACATCACATCACTTAAAGAACACCATCCCCACAGTGAAACATGGTGGTGGCAGCATCAGGCTGTGGGGATGTTTTTCAGCAGTCAGGACTGGGAAACTGGTCAGAGTTGAGGGAAAGATGGATGGTGCTAAATACAAGGATATTCTTGAGCAAAACCTGTACCACTCTGTGTGTGATTTGAGGCTAGGACGGAGGTTCACCTTCCAGCAGGACAATGACCCCAAACACACTGCTAAAGCAACACTTGAATGGCTTAAGGGGAAACATGTAAATGTGTTGGAATGGCCTAGTTAAAGCCCAGACCTCAATCCAATAGAAGATCTGTGGTCAAACTTAAAGATTACTGTTCACAAGCGCAAACCTTCCAACTTGAAGGAACTGGAACAGTTTTGCAAGGAGGAATAGGCAAAAATCCCAGTGGTAAGATGTGGCAAGCTCATAGAGACTTATCCAAAGCGACTTGGAGCTGTGATAGCCGCAAAAGGTGGCTCTATACAGTATTAACCTTAGGGGGCGTGAATATTTATGCACATTGACTTTTTCTGTTATTTTGTCCTATTTGTTGTTTGCTTCACAATAAGAAAAAACACATCTTAAAAGTTGTGGGCATGTTCTGTAAACTAAATTATGCAAATCCTCAAAAAATCCATGTTAATTCCAGGTTGTGAGGCAACAAAACACAAAAAATGCCAAGGGGGGTGAATACTTTTGCAAGGCACTGTATATGTATATACACGAAATTACTTTTCTACTTGTTTCATACCAATGTCACAAATAAATTATGTTTACAAACCATTTTTACCTCCACAATTCAATAGCCACATTTAAAGTCCCACAATTCCTTTTTGTCTACTGATATACCATAGATAATGTACCTATCTGAGTAATAATACTTCATGTTTTTTGTAATAAGATGGCAACATAATACTAGTGCAATTTTTGATAAACTAACAAATCAATATCTGATTCAATGGATGTAGTAGCAATTCTCAATTAATTCTCAATGTGCTCATCAGATATTTTGTTTGCTAATTTTGCCCTTCATGTGCTTCAACCTCAAAAATAGTTGCTCACAAATATAGGTATTGCCAAAATCTGATTACATGAATAAGGTGTGATTGTGAAGATTGTGATACTTTTCTCTGGGAAAATAAAACTAATAAAAGTCCAGTAAATGACAATGTCACATTTTTCCTTAGCCTAATGTGTTTGCTAAGCGTAAACACATTTTTACAAAAAATGTAAAAAAAAATCAACATTTTAAAATAAGTTTACGATTTTGTGTTGGGCTGCATTTATAGTGTCTTGGGCGATATATGTGGCCCTTGGCGTGCAGATTGGACATCACTGGTTTGAAGGTTTGTTCACTTTTGCCCCCAAAAAATTGTCTATGCAGAGAAGGCGCATCTGTAGATTAAGAACAAACTGCAGCTTTGACAAATGTTGAATAATGCTGTTGTTATAGGTGTAGGTCATTTACGTACCTCATGAAACCTGATTGGAAATTTCCCAGGACGTTGCTAAGAGAGGCCCAGCTATTACTATTCACCACTAGGGGTGAACTTTCTCTGATTAATACCCCCTCACATGCTCTTTCTCTCCCCTGAAGCAGTAGCTGTGAGCTCCGAGTTTGTGAGCTCACTCCTGTGATGGTGGAGGTGAACAGTAACAGCTAGGCCTTTCTTAGCAACATCCTGGTTTCAAGTCAGGTTTCATGAGGTATTTCAAGGGCATTGTTCAACTTTCTTCAGAGCTGCACAGTTTTTTTTCTTTTAACTACAGACCTCCCTTATCTGCATAGGCAGGTTTTTGCTAAAAGTGAACTAACCCTCTAAAGAACATTTGTTCTATTTTCTAATTATTAGTGGGGTCAAAAGGGTTGAAGGAGCAGGATGGATATTTTTTTCCTCAAATGAACTAATTTCTAACAATGAATGTGTTTTTTTGTTGAGGAAATTACATTCTTTACAAAACTGAATGTTAATAACAAACAATATTTTGAAGTATTTTTAAATGACATTCGTCAAATCATTGAACGTGTATGAGAGTTTTCATACGAATGTTTGTACAAAAGTTCATTAGAAAATCTACTAGTGTATGGCCAGCTTTAGGTTTTGGTTCTAATGAACATGGTCTTTCAGTCATGTTTGGGAGACTGCTATAACCAGGGCCCAATACAGTAAATTCATATATGAGCACCCGATGCATTGTGCATATAAGAGCCCTTATGTTGTTTTATTTTGGTTTTTTTTGTTGTTTTTGTTTGTTAAGTTATGCAATTGCAGAATATGTGCTTTTGTTGTTTTTGTTATCATCATCATCATCCATTCAGTGTTACAAATATAGCTGAACATAAGCATAAATGAGTGTTGCATAATCAATGTTTTTTTTTATTTACTTTTTTAACCAAATGGAGTGGCATTATCCTGTCTCTGGGATCAGCAGACAATGTTGGTCATTGTCTAGAGTAAACAAATAATCAAATAGGTTTTGCAGACAATGTTTGATCACTATTGTTCTTCTGGGTATAAACTGCCTCACCCAAAACACACATTACATGCACACTTTATCTTGCAAATGTGATCTTGTAACTATGTCACCTTTGGAATATTTATGTCACAGGTATGATAAAATTTGTGGTCATATATATGAAATATATACCATTTTAACATATACATCGACGAAACTGAGTTATATGGTCAAATGGAAACAGGCTATCCAAGAAGGCCTTGAACTTGAAGACTGGCACTCGATAGCACTGGCAGCTTTGAGGTCACTTATCAATACTTCTAGTATAGCAGCAAACTATAAAGTATTGCTGAGATGGTATATTGTTCTGGCTAGACTGGCTACTTATGTCCCAGGAGCTGTGTCTAAATGTTTCCGGGGATGGGGTCAGGAAGGCACGGCCTATCATATATGGTGGCAATGTCTTAAAGTAAGAAAGTTTTGGATCAGAGTTTATAATTTTATTTTTTCTCTTACTCAAATTAATCTGACCAAGTCCCCAAAACAAGTGTTGCTGGGGTGTAAGGAGGAGGAGGCCTCGAAAAACCAGGGACAACTTCTTACTTTCATATTTGTCTCCGCCAAAATTACTATAGCCAGAAATTGGAAGGCGGCTACCATACCATTTGACCAGCTTAAACATAAGCTTTCCTGGCTTATGATTAATGAATGGTTAACAGCAATTCTACAGGATAAATTGAAGGTGTTTAAAAAAGGTATGGGGCCCGTGGATTCAATACTTGACTAATAGTCCCTGGACCATACCTGACTAGGCTTTCGCCTGAATGGGATGGACCAGAGCGTGGAGTCTTTTCCCCTTCCTCTCTTCCGTTTCTTTTTCTCTTGTTCTCCTTTTTCCTACTTTTCCTTTCTTCTTTTTGCTTGTGATTAAGGGATTCAGGCTACGTAATTTGGTTGTGGGGGATTGGAGTGTCCCTTTCCTGTTGGTCGAGAGGATTTGCACCTCCTGAGATGTAGGACGTAGTCTGAGCCCCACCCAATCACATTGCTATCATACAATAGAAAGACATGCTGGGTCGTTTATGTTTTATGGCATCTTTACAAACTACCAAATTGGATTGTGGTTCATTGAGAATTGATAATGTAGCTTGCAGCTCTATATCTCAGCTATGTGCTGAGGACAGCTATCTTAGAGGGAATAACCTCTTGCCAATGTGAGGGAAGTTGCTATGTCTTTCGGTCAGTATTAGTGCAGTAACAGTGTGTAACATTTTTGGTTTATTTTATATGCAATCGACATTGCAGATATTGCGTATTGTTCGAAATTATTATTGGAATCTACTTTATTTGTGAAAACCTTTAATAAAAATATTGAAACTTAAAGCATATCTAACCCCAAAACAAGAAAATAAGTATATTGCAGCTTACCAGTCCTTATGCCCCTTACACACGAGTGGAATTTCCGTCGGCAAAATCTTGGATGGTTTTTCCGCCGGAATTCCGATCAAGCTTGGCTTACATACACACGGTCACACAAAAGTTCTCTGAACTTTCGACCGTCAAGAACGCGGTGACGTACAACACTACGACGAGCCGAGAAAATTAAGTTCAATGCTTCAGAGCATGCATCGTATTGTTTCCGAGTATGCCTGATTTTTTGGGCATCGGAATTGCATACAGACGATCGCATTTTCGGATAGGAACTTTTTCCAACCGAAAAATAGAGAACCTGCTCTCAATCTTTTGCTGGCTGGAATTCCGTCAGCAAAAGTCAGATGGAGCATACACAGGGTCTCATTTTCCGACCAAAAGCTCTCATCAGAGTATTGCTGGCGGCATTTCCAATCGTGTGTACGGGACATTAGATGTGGTGGATTCATTCGTTTCCATTTTAAGGCTTTTTTCTTTATTTTCACCCTTGATCCTGGCAGTAATACACTTCCTGTTCTATGACAATGTTCACTAACGATGTTGGTATCTATTGAGTAGCAGTGTAGTAACCCATAGTCAGGACTACATTAACCTCTCCCCAACCTCATCTCTTCTCCATTACATGTTAATACCTTAAGAAAATTCAGTTTGTTTCTATTCATGCAACAGCCACAGCTTTATACACTGTGTGAAAAATCCCTATAGTGACATCACCCACCTGCCTGTCCACCTCAGCCTATCAAAAGAAGCCTTGTATTCATTCAGAAAATACAAATCTTCCCCTGAATGGTTGAGTAGCTCTCAGCCCTATTCAATTTTGTCCCGGGACCAGGAAGGGAAGTCCCAGTCCCGTTGCTGAAACACAACACAGTATACTTTATGTAGTTGATGCTACATATAGTTTATACATTGCTCCTAGCGGAGGCATCTGTTATTTAAGGTAATAGTTTGAAGGTAGAGGGTTTGATAATAAATTTGTCAGTGCCTTCACCCGGGACAGGTCCTCTGTGAACAGAAGGGATTCCCTTCCTGGGAAATTAACCAGTAATCTAATCAATGTAATTGGGAGCAGAGGAACTACTGCAGCTAGCATATAACATTAACTATAAATATATAGATGCACGCCAGCATGGGAAGAAAATTAGTTATATATAATAAAAGGTTAATAATAGTACATACATCCAATGTGCGAACAGGTGATATCAACAAATGGCTCGGCAGGAGTCTTGGTGGAATTGTGCCGATATACCCAGGTATACATGCAATAGTTATTAATAGAGATACCGCCAGATGATGGTTGCAGCTGCAGGGGCCCCTAAGCATGATAACAATGTGGCGTCCATCTTGGTGTTGAAGACCGAAAGACAAAGACAGTGATAATGTGGGAGAACTCTAGTTGTTGTCCAACTGGTCTGAAATGTAGCTTTCAACAAACAGAAACAGTAGTGCAATACTGGAACTCAGGGTCAGCCTATCTACTCTGCTTTTTAGTCCACGGTTACTTTATTCTGCCATGCAGCCACACCTCTAGCTACCTACTGGGCCGTTGCATGCTTAACCTGGTTCTAGCCTATGCTCGTTATAGAGCTCTGAGCGAAAACTAGTTATAGAATCCCAGACAAGAAGGGACAGGGTTAACTAAAATAACAGGGGCTGCATATAAACTCGACTGCAATAAACAGATTCACCTACTAATATTCTGAAAGGTAACCACTACAGACAAACTGTAACACAGACCTAGCTATCTGGCACTGTGCGGAGAATAACAATAGGACACAGACTCATCTGTCACTGAAATTCAGATCAAGAAGTTATGGGTAGCTACAGTTAAACAGCCAGAACACAGGAACAATCACCTAATAGTCTGCTTCTGACCTGGATAAAATATAGCAGCAGCTCTTGTATGTGGACACGTGGTCTCCAAAAAAACTTTCTACTTCCTTCCTCTGTGGTTTTTAATCCAGCCTCCCAGAGACAGGGAGTGCATACATGATTAAATGTGGAACATTAAGAGCACGGGTATTCACAAATACAGACAGTAGATCCCTACACTCATAAGCCCTATTACATTAACATAAGAGAGCCATGATTCTAATAGAGTGTAGAGGCAGCAAGGGAGCCTGGATCTATGAGTATACCTTGCTGGGAGTCAGGTGGGCTTTTAATAATGATTGTTACCTTGCTGTGACTGAGTAGGTAAAGTGACAAAGCTGAAATGAACCCAAAAGGTTGCAAAACACCAATTCTTTGAGATCCCAGGTATTTCCAGGTACCTGTGCTTTAGATTAATTTTCCTGCTGAGTATCCTTGGTGTCCCAAAGCCCAATACTTTTTGGTATGCAAATTTTGAACACCTTTCTTTGTACAGTACATAGGCTGCCTTTGCACCTTTTTGCCTCCTGTGTCTCACTATTGGCCAGTGAAGCCACCCATATCAGTGATGGGCTAATAGTGAATTGCAAGGGTAGCGAAGATTGTCAAAGTTAGTTGCCATTGTTATTACAGAGCACCTTGGGAATTTGGGCACCCAGTGTTCTCAGTTTGAAAATTCTATCTTGCTGGTAGCTAGAGATGCCTAATACAGTGGCGTCACTAGGGTTGGTGTCACCTACTGTGGTAAAAAATGGTGTCACCTCCCCCCCGGCACTAAGCAGGCTAGTGCATCGGTGCAGCTCTCCCCCTTACCCTGCCACAATGGATGAAGCTGGGATGTGAGTGATCGGAGATGGATGGAGCCAGGATGGGATTGGGCGGATGGATGGAGCCAGGATGGGATCGGGGGATGGAGCCAGGGTGGGAATGGGGGACGGATTGAGCCAGGATGGGATCGGGATGGTGGGTGGAGCCGGGATTGGGGCGGTGGATGGAGCTGGGATAGGATGGGGTGATGGATGGAGCTGGGATGAGATTGGGGTGGTGGATGGAGCCAGGATGGGATCTGAGGGGGTGGATGGAGCCAGGATGGGATCTGAGGGGGTGGATGGAGTCAGGATGGGATCGGGGGGTGGAGGGAGTCGGGATGGGATCGGGGTGGTGGATGGAGCTGGGATGGGATCGGAGGGGGTGGATGGAGCCGGGATGGGTTCTGAGGGGGTGGATGGAGTCAGGATGGGATCGGGGGGTGGATGGAGTCGGGATGGGATTGGGGTGGTGGATGGAGCTGGGATGGGATCGGAGGGGGTGGATGGAGCCAGGATGGGTTTGGGGGAGTGGAGTTGGGATGGGATCAGGGGGGTGGATGGTGTTGGGATAGGATCGGGGGAATGGATGTAGCTGAGATTGGATCTTTGATTGGGGGGGTTAGAGGATATGTGCTAGGGTGTGCTTTGGGGGACAGATTGAGCCAGGATGGAATCGGGATGGTGGGTGGAGCTGGGATTGGGGCGGTGGAAGGAGCTGGGATAGGATGGGGTGGTGGATGGAGCCGGGATGGGATTGGGGTGGTGGATGGAGCCAGGATGGCATCTGAGGGGGTGAATGGAGCCAGGATGGGATCTGAGGGGGTGGATGGAGTCAGGATGGGATCAGGGGGTGGATGGAGTCGGGATGGGATCGGGGTGGTGGATGGAGCTGGGATGGGATCGGAGGGGGTGGATGGAGCCAGGATGGGTTCGGGGGAGTGGAGCCGGGATGGGATCGGGGGGTAGATGGTGTCGGGATAGGATCAGGGGGAATGGATGTAGCTGGGATTGGATCTTTGATTGGGGGGGGTTAGAGGATATGTGCTAGGGTGTGCTTTGGGAAGGTAGAGGAACTGTGCTGGGGGGGTCAAACTTCAAATCTGCCCCCCTCCTTCTACTTCTAGCACTGGTTCTAACCCAAATCAAAGGCCCTCCAGCACACATCCTCTAATCCCCGCCCCCCTCCCTAAAATCACTCCTAGCAGCATAGATGCTATGTTACCTGTTAATGCCCCCCCAATTACCATGTCCCCCTCCCTTGCAATATTTCTGTTATTACATACAGTACCTTAGCCACCAGCAGATGCTATAGAGCGGTGTCCCTCTTCCCCCCTGTCTGTGTGGAGGAGGCGGCTATAGTTCGGTCTGCAGTGAGTGCGGGTTGCGGGGAGAGATGTGATTTGTGATTTTAGTGTGCGGGATGGTCGGATCCCGGGCACCCTGTCTGTCTCTCTCTCTGCCTCACTCCCTCCTCCCCCACTCTCCCTGCACATCACGTGCAGCTGAGGAGATCCCAAAAGGGAAGGAGGGAGCCACGGCACCGTTACTAGTCTGAGCTTGGTGTCACCCGGGTGCGGGCCCCCCCCCAGCAACGCCACTGGCCTAAAATCTCATAGCATAGGCTTTGGGTTTCATGTAAAAGCAGACCTATAATTAAGTGTAATATATGGTTTCTACTGAAAAAAGTCAATCTGAATTTTCATTTTATGTTAGCAGATATTACATAACAAGATGTATAGGTTTTTGGTTATGAGTGAAGCACTAGAGAGAGTTGCAGCAGTATTTTCTCCAGGAAAGGCATTACAGGCATTTTGCTACTCATTAGTTATACATCTCATCGCAACTCTTAAAATAGCAGTATATTAATATTTTTGTATAGGGGTTTGCTTTACCTGTAACTTTAATGCCCCCTTAAACCTATTCCTTCCTTCCTTCCTTGCACATCCTAACGGGGGGATTAGTAGTGGAAACACCTTAGAGACCCTTAAAGATGACATGTTTGTAAGTTATTTGGCTCCATTACAAATTGGCCCTAGTATGTAAGTGCATGTAAATATATATATATATATATATATATATATATATATATATATATATATATATATATATATATATATATATATATATATATACACACAAACTATATTGTCAAAAGTATTGGGACACCTGCCTTTACACTCACATGGATTTTAATGGCATCCCAGTCTTAGTCCGTAGGGTTCAACATTGAGTTGGCCCACCCTTTGCAGCTATAACAGCTTCAACTCTTCTGGGAAGGCTGTCCACGAGGTTTAGGAGTGTGTCTATGGGAATGTTTGACCAGTCTTCCAGAAGCGCATTTGTGAGGTCAGGCACTGATGTTGGATGAGAAGGCCTGGCTCGCAGTCTCCGCTCTAATTCATCCCAAAGGTGTTTTATCGGCTTGAGGTCAGGACTCTGTGCAGGCCAGTCAAGCTCCTCCACCCCAAACTCGCTCATCCATGTCTTTATGGACCTTTCTTTATCTCCCAGACACCAGTTATAACTACAATATGTATTGCTGCTGCATAAGTGATCTGAATAGCTTTTAAAGAGCTTACATCAACTATAACAATAAATACAGATTATATTCTCTTGACCCAGCCTTTTCTGGTCCAAACGGGCATTCCAGTGTCTATAGGAAAGTGTCCTACAGCCCCGAATGAATGTTGGCAGGAAATAAAATAATTGTGAATGTAACAATACTTTATCTGATTGCTGCTGTTTTCCTAGTCACTGGACTTGTCTACTTAGCTCTCCCTCCTCTATTGCCCTAAACAGGAGCAATCATGCAGCTAGTGTGCTTATGTTTTGGGGAAAAACTTGCCAAATGATGCTTTGTACATGCACGTCCAACTGTGCAATAATGGCTGTGGCCAACTTGACTCAAAAATATCTGAGGCTTACTGGGGTCTTGGATCACAATTCTCGGAATCCAGAGGAAAGCAAATAAAAATCTGGGCAGCATTTCAAACTAGTATTATCCCAAAAGAGGTGAAAATGTCTTCCTGACTCCAAACATAAAGTATGTGTTTTTCTGTATGTTATTCAATTTAACTTGTGGAAGTGGAATAAACATGCTGAATAAACAGCCTCCCCTTGTCCCTGTTCTGTGCTGCCATCCTAATGCCGCGTACATACAGTCGGATTTTCCAACGGGAAATGTTCGATGGGAGCTTGTTGTCGGAAATTCCGACCGTGTGTAGGCTCCATCGGACATTTTCCGTCAGAATTTCCGACAAACAAAATTTGAGATCTGTATCTCAAATTTCCCGACAACAAAATCCGTTGTCATAAATTCCGATCGTGTGTACACAATTCCGACGCACAAAGTTCCACGCATGCTGGGAATCAAGCAGAAGAGCCACACTGGCTATTGAACTTCATTTTCTCGGCTCATCGTACATGTTGTATGTCACCGCGTTCTTAACGTTCGGAATTTCCGACAAGATTTGTGTGACCGTGTGTATGCAAGATAAGTTTGAGTCAACATCCGTCAGAAAAAAAACATAGATTTTGTTGTCGGAATGTGCAATGGTGTGTACGCAGCATAAGTGTATGCACATGCACCGCACTTCCAGGTATCTGGGACCTGGCAGAGAATGGCAGCACATGTGCATGAGCAGCTGAATTCTTGCATGTTTTCACGAAACTCTACCAGGTTCTGGAAGATTGCCACTACACTGCCCAGCGGCATTGATGTACAAGAGCACAAATCTGCCGCACATGCACTGCACAGTTGTGGCTTAGTAACATGCTGCCTCCTGGGATAGCTATTACGTAGCAATCCCAGGAAGAGGTGGAGCCAGGCCTAGACGGGAATCCCAGACGTGCTGTTTAGCAACACAAACATACATAGAATGGTAAAAAAATTAAGTTTGTAGCTTTTTGTAGCTTTTGTGTAAGAGGGAGGCAGAAGGGAGGGATAAAATTATAAAAAAAAAGTTGCGGTGAGTTTATCTCCACTTCTTATCTCTTTTTTTTCATATTTTCAATAACTGGCATTGATGCAAACACATAAGTAGACATTTATAGACAGAAACAATGAAAGGCATTAGACGTTAGAAAGCGTGCAGGCATGATATGATGCCCTGAAGAATTTATACATTGGCTCTGTAAATGTGCATAGTCAGATACAGTTTTGAAGAATGGCTTATTATTTCTCCTCTTAACAAGTCAGCTTATGTAATATTGTGGAAAGAAAGGAAAGGGACAAGAAGGACATGATGGATGTCTGACACCCTGGAAATAATAGACAGTCATGCTGTAAGGCAGAACAAAGCTTTGTAAAGCAAAAGACAAAGCCAAATGAAAAGTGAGGGCAGAAGTAAGGTTGCGGTGTTGAAGTTTACCAAAGAGTGCAAGCAGCCATGGTAGTTGTAAGGGGCTGGAAAAAATATAACTGGAAAGGGTACACCGCTAAGACACATAGTAAACAATTGTTTGTACCACAACACTGATGTGACATGTGGTGCATTGCAGTTCAGAAAAATGCTGCATGTCTTTATTTTTCCACAATGCATTGAACGGCAATATGCGTCACTGCTGCAGCAGCACAACGCACTTTGCTGCTGTTCAGTGAAACTAATGAAGTATCACTATGTGGACTTCACTCTCCCCATCAACAATGATTATTTTAATCCTCATGCTGCTAGCATTAGTAAATAGATAGGTAGTTATATTCATCAATATATCATATTTACTTGTTTTAAAGTTCTTTTCTTTTACATTTCTACAGTTACTTCCTGGTTTCTTGCCTAGGCAAATTATGTCATACATCCCAGGAGTCTTCAGGAGGGGACGAGAGGAGGAGAGTTTTTTTCAGCTAAGCACTCTCTCCTGCATGCATGCTTGAGCTAAGGGCAGATGGATTCTAGCAAGTAATTGCTACATGAATCACCTGCCCTTACTCAAGATGGCCATGGCCAGAAATGCTAGGGGGGGGGTTTCAAAGTGATTTCTCAACAAAATAAAGCATGAAGACATGGATGGATGGGGGAGTTTGTTTTAAAGTGGTTGTACACCCTGTACAACCACTTTTACCTACAGGAAAGCCTATAGTAAGGCTTACCTGTAGGTGCTTGAAATATCTCAGAAACCTTCACGGTTTAGGAAATATTTCCGAAAGACCCGAGCGCCGATGACTACGCACTTTAGGAAGGGCACATCGTGCCGTTTCTAAAAGGGGTCATGCCGTGACTGGTGGCATGCGCAGGAGTGACGTCACGCGACTCCGGCCAGTCACAGAGCCGGAGTTTGTGGCCCCAGAAGGAAGAGGGGCGAAGATGGACGCTCCCTGCTAGTGGGGACAACGGTGACATTGTGGGCTTCGGTTTCAGGTAAGTGACACATAATGGGCTGCTATGCATTATGCTTTACCTTTGCAGGGAAATAAAGAGGAAGTAAAAGCTACCAGGGTTTACTTCCTCTTTAAAAATTAATTAAATAGTGGTTTTGGTTTGTGGTGCTCAGGTGCAGTGATGATCTGCTTTAAAGTGTATTAAAGTTGTAAAAAAAACAAAAAAAAGAAGCAGTGTTGAAACACGCATCGCAAGGCACAAAGTTCCCTGCCAGAGCTGACACTGCACTAGCTAGCACGCTAAAATGCTGCATTTTCCTGTGCAGGTTAGTGTGAACCTAGCCTAAATGAGGCTCAGTATAAAGAACAAAACTGTGCATTGCAGTGACTGGTGGGAAACAGTGAAATGCAGGAGGAGTTGCATCATGAAATGAATGGAGGTTGTTGCATTTCAATGTATTTATCACATCTTTTACATCTCTGTGGTCAGGTGTTCTGTTCATTTGATTGCCTACAAGCCATGTCCTTGAAAATGTAAATCCACCTCAGGGCTGGTTTGAAATACATTTAACGCTTTTACATTTCCCTGAATATGATTTGGTGTTTGAAGTTATAAGAGGCTAAAAATTGTTTATTTTGTAAATCAGCACCTCTGTTTGAAGTGCGGACTATATCTGAGATGTAAATCTCCAGCAGTCAGATTGTAACTCCAATATTGTTGAGAATTAAATTCCCTAGAGGTAAGCTGTACATTCCTAGAACACACTTTATTTCAGATCTTTAGGAAAGCAATAGATGAAGCAATTTTCTTTCCTTCCATCACGAGTGGAAGGATAGAAAATCGTTTTATTCCCCCCTCAGTCAATCAGTGTTGATGGGGGAATGCATAGCTCCAAACTGTCCCTGATTTCGAGGATTGTCTCTGATTTGGAACAAAGTCCCTCTGTCCTCCTCCTTTTGGTTTGATCTATATAGTTGTATATAAAATGCACTATTTATCCTACAAAAAGTGTTTCCCAGTGCTAAACCTTTCATCAAATTTCCAAATTACTGCATTTGTACATTTCAAAAGCCAATATAAAGGAATAGTATACAAAAAAAAAGCACTTGTGGGTTTAAATGATCTTTTTTTTTTTTGTTGTTGTTGTTGTTTAATTGTCCTTTAAGGGGGTGTAGCAAGGGGTGTGTCCTATGCCTACATACTTTTGCTAAAAGGTGTTCCTCGTTCCCATCTCAAAAAGTACAATGCTATTGTATTCTGCCGACAGGCGGTGTGGGAGGCCTTCCTGGCTGCTAGAATACAATGATTACTGCTCACGGCCTGACATACATGGATTGAACCAGCCAAATTTAGATCCATGTATGGCTGGCTTTACCTGCCTTTGTTTTGCAGATAGTCATATAGGCCTTGACAGCAATATAACTGTTAAGCAGGAGGTTCTGCTTTCACAATATACATACATAATAACTTTAAGGGCTCATTCACACCATACATGCATGAAAACTGATGGGGACTAAAGGGAAAACCACGCAGATTTCCCTTGCAGAAACATCAGTTTCACATCAGTTATCATGCACGTTGACATCAGTATTTTTGCGCATCAATTATGTGCCCTATTCACACCAATGTTGATGTCATGTCAGTTTTTTTTCCGTGCAGAAAACTTGATACGCGTTGCACATTCCTGCGCAGAAAAAATCTGCATGTTGTGGTGTGAACAGGTCACATAGAGAAATAGTGTTTTTGTTGTGCCCTTGGAGAACGCGTGCAGAAAAACTGATGTCTCTGCACCATGGTGTGAATGAGGCCTCAGTGCTGTAATAAAAACGGCTGCAGCCCAGCATTAGTTGCTGGTTATCTTAAAGTATATTATCAAAGATGACATTTCTATTGCAGGGTATCACTGGAACTTGACCTCAAGCTCTGCGCAGATTTTTGGGAAAAGGCAGTGAGCCAATGACATAAAAATGCAATTGGGATATGCAGGAAGTACTGTACCCAACCAAAAAAATCTCTTATTATGATTGTAACTATATCGAAAATATCGAAATTTGAATCTTTTGGCAGTTTCAGAAAACTATAATTGCCTGCCAACTGAAAGAGATAAGTGATGTTTAATAACATCATCTTACAAAATGGTCAAATGTTTGTGAACCTACAGTACATGGGCTTTTTGGACAAATCATTCAAAAACTATTGGCATTATTTGTTCTCTGCTGCTTTGGGAAGGCTTTTCAAAAGATTTTGGAGTGTGTCTCTTGAAATTTTGTGCCTATTTGGCTCATTTGAGAGATCAGTTACTGATGTTGAAAGTGAATAGCTGGCTCGCAATCTGTGTCCCAATTAATCCAAGAAACGTTCAGTAGGGGTGAAGTCTGTGCAGACCACCTGAGTTCCTCAGCACCATCAAAGTAATCAAATCATGTCCTAATGGACCTGTCTTTGTGCATTTGAACTCAATAATCTGGAGGGGTAGCCACATAATTTTGGCCATATATATGTTGTATCAATCTTTTTACAAAAGTAGAGTTTTTTATGTATATCTCTGTTCAGGTCTACACAAAAAAACTGACACAGGAACATCACAGGTGCCTGTACATACTGTACCTTTTACCCATCTTCTAGGGCAGTGGTTCTCAACCCTGTCCTCAAGTACCCCCAACAGGCCATGTTTTGGGAATTTATAATTAGATAAATAGCTGCCCTAAATACCAAGCCATTGACTCTAATTTAAAGCACCTGTGCAAGATAAAGGAAAACCTGCAAACATGGCCTGTTGGGGGTACATGAGGACAGGGTTGAGAACCACTGTTCTAGGGTACACCAGGAGTCCAAAATCCTAGGGGATTTAAACTGCAAGAGCCACTTCTTGCTGTGGTACGTCACGGTAAGCTCACCCTGTGTAGGGGTGTATGGGGCATAGCTCCAAACATGTATCTTTTGGTGGTTATTTATACATAGAATGCCCAGAGCTCTTGATTTCCCAAGTACTTTAGATCAGCCTTTTTCAACCAGGGTTATTCAAGGGTGCCTTGACAAAATGCCTAGAAATTGCAACAAACTGGCAAAAAATTGGCAAGTGGATCAAGCTTCCCTTTTTGTTACACAAATCCACAGGTATTTATAGTGAAGCAGTTTAACCATGGGCAACGATATTGCCAGCTGCTGCCATCTTAACAACCATCCTGCCCCTCCCCCATCTGTCAGCACTGGGGTCATGTTGGCAGAGAAAGGGAAAGGACCTGAGGGAGAAGAGAAACACTAGAATGCTAGTCAGTACCAGTTTGCAAAGGTGGGGGAATAAATCACTCTAATGCCCCGTACACACGGTCGGATTTTCCGACGGAAAATGTGTGATAGGACCTTGTTGTCGGAAATTCTGACCGTGTGTAGGCTCCATCACACATTTTCCATCGGATTTTCCGACACACAAAGTTTGAGAGCTTGCTATAAAATTTTCCGACAATAAAATCTGAATTTCTGATCGTGTGTACACAAATCCGACGCACAAAGTGCCACGCATGCTCAGAATAAATAAAGAGATGAAGCTATTGGCTACTGCCCCGTTTATAGTCCCGACGTACGTGTTTTACGTCACCGCGTTCAGAATGATCGGATTTTCCGACAACTTTGTGTGTATGCAAGACAAGTTTGAGCCAACATCCGTCGGAAAAAATCCTAGGATTTTGTTGTCGGAATGTCTGATCAATGTATCAATGTCCATGTGTACGGGGCATTATGCTGGGTGATCAGCATGCGTGGATGCTGCTATAATATTTAAAACTAGTAGTTTAGTTTTTACATTTTAGAATGGGGTGCCTTGAGGTTGTGTATACATTTAAAGGGTGCCTTGGCTGAAAAAAGGTTGAGAAACACTGCTCTAGATAATGAAAGGGTACATGTGCACATCCATTGGTTCCTATTTGTTATGGTCTAGCTTGTACTTCTTTGGATAGCTACAGGTATACTTTGAAGTAATGCATAGATGCATTTTACATTTAAAAGAATAATATCATTTAAAAAACACTGCAACAGAAAACATATCCACAAAATATCTGTTTGGTCTTGTGTAAATGTTTTGTAGTCGTTTTGTGCTTAGTGATGTAAAGCTGCTCGTGAAAAAAAGCCCCAGGCTAGTCAGACTTTTACTTTTTTGTTTTCTTCACAACAGTCACCTTTTTTGTCTGCTGCTGCAATGTAATTAGAGGAAACCAGCATTTACAACACCCCATAGGAAAAAGAAGGGGTGTGCCTGTCTCAAGGCCCACCCTTCCCTAATGGGATCATGGCGGCTGTGAAGTTTCAAGTCCCCCGTTCAGTTTAAAATCAATGGGGGGGGGGGCTTGTGATAGGTCAAGAAGGGTCACATGGGAAGAACCTTCTGGAAGCTGCGGAAAGGGTCAGCTGTGATAGGTGGAGAGAGGTCAGCTGGCCCTTTGGAAACTTCTAGAAGCAGAATGAGCCCCTATTTAAATAGATAGCTGAGGAGAATCATTACCAGTTGCCAGAGGATCCCGAGGAGCTCAACCCCCCACCCCTCGGCGTGGCCTTTTTATGTGGTAGGTCCCTAGAAAAGGGACAGTTACTGAACTGGAATTAATGTATTTTACAGCTCGAGCCTTAATGACTGAGCTGGTTTTGTTGGTTTTAAACAGTAGATAATATGATAAGATCTGAATGTGATAAAATATGATGAATTATATATTACAAGATATATTTTGTGAAAACCAATAAATAAGGCCACAGCCATTTTCATCCAACTGGTGTCAATTGTTTGTTATTTGCATGTCTGGATTCCAATACCGCCTGTGATCCCATTGTTTACTCATTTAAATCAGAAGAGAGATCATTTGGCTGACACCAAATGGAAGACTGCTAATAAGTTAACAGCTTTACTTCACAAAATGGCAGCATGTTATATACGAGTCAGAAACTAGGCCAAACAAATAGGCTGTACTATCTAGCTATGTCATTTGCTATGTTAGTTTAACTAAAGCTTATTTAAAGTTGTTGCTAGCATATTTTGTACTCGGCAGCTTCCTGGCCCCCCTTTTGTCTGTTTCAGGTACCCTCAGCTATCAGCTATCACCAGGCAGATCAGCTAGTTACCTGTCAATCTTTGATTGGCCCTGGACTTTTGGATGGAAACACTGTCATCCAACCAGGATTCTGACTCACTTTTAAAGCCCCGTACACACGATCAGAATATCATACAAAAAATACAGCTTTCAAAGCGATCCTACGATAATCTGATCGGTAGTAAACAGCTTATGTCCCAAATTTTCAGAAGGGACAAACACAAAACTTTTTTTGTACGAAACCAGATCATACAATTTTCGTTTAATCAGTACCGTATTTGTCTGAAAATACAATATGAATATATTACATCACTTCTGAAATTTTATTCTGTAGTACGAGAATTTTCATACTTTAGTAACCTATTAATTTTTGATATGAAGACTAGCATGCAAAAACAAACGGACGATCATTCGTCCAATAATCTCATTGTGTGTACTAGGCTTTAGGGTCCAAGCACACTAGGAGCAGAAAAAAATGCCAGAACTTCTAGCAGAAAAATGGACATTAAAAATGTTCATAGTGACTCGTATTGCAAAGAGTTTAAGAGAGTTCATGGGCATTTGCTTTTATAATCTTTTTTTTTTTTTTTTCAAAACATTTCCCTCTACTAATTTTTCAATGTACACTTGCTGACGTTTAGGAGCATTTAGCATTTTTTTCTGCCTGAAAACTCCTCTCAAAATCAAAAACGCACTTGTGATGTTTTTTTTTTTCTGCCTTTAAACTCTTGAAATATGCCTCTAATGTGCATGGGCACATTAATATTGAACATTGAGCTGTTTCTGCAGGCAGGAGAAAAAAATGCAAAACTGTGTTTTTCAAGCCCAGTGTGCGTGTACCCTTAATATTCCTTCTCTGGAGTATCTGTCAGCAGATTGATTTTCAACAAGCTGTTCCGCCATCCCTTCCCTTTGTCATGGTTATTCTTTGTTGGGGGTATTGTCGCCCACTATTGTAGGTGGACATTGTGATTAAAGACTTTAATAGACTGTTTAATTCAGCTTGCGTTTTGGTGACGCAGTTTTGGTGTTTGGTATTTATTCCAAAAAAGTTTGGTTTGTTTGTGGTTATAAAGTTTAAAGAGACGTTATTGATTTTACTTATGTGTTTTTAACCCCAATAAAGGGCCACAGCCTAAATAATTGTCTTTTCTGGTTTTATTTAATTACATTTCTTAAGGGGGTACCTATGGGATCTGCAATTGTCTACCTCAGACCTATAGAATACAGTAATGAAAATACAGTGTGGAAAATATGAGGCACAAACATGAGGTAATCTTGCTGTGAATATCGAGGGCGGGGCAGTAAAGGTTAAAGCCACCTATGTGCAAACAGATTCCAAATATGAAAAAAAAACGTTTGTACAATAAATGTTTTCTCAGACATGTAGAATTGAATTGACCGAACATGCATGTTTGTCTCTGTGGTGTAGGAGGGGGACAACCAACAGATTTCCTGATCAGAACATAACTGTTTAATATAGGCAATATTAATTTCAGGTGTATGAAAGCATAAAACAATATGCAAAATGCAGTAACCTATAACAGCAAATCAGGACCTTTCTTTGCTTTGGCTCATGAAATTAAACCTAGTTGGCAGTTGGGGTTATTGTGTTTGCACGAAATAAATAAACCCATACATGTACTGTAAATTAACCTTTATATATTGGTGTTTGAACATGTCTTAATGTCCATATGCATGGGAAACAAAATATTTATTAGAATTATCATATTAATATTATCATATTATCATGTCATATTCAAACTACATACTGTATATACACAGAAAGTTCACAATGATCCTCAAGATTCTTACTTTTTTCTCTGTAAACCTTCTCCAGTCCTAAACTCCCCATTTATGTCTTTTATGAGCCCCTTAAAATAAGTATGTTTAGCACTTATACTAACACTTTGTATTAAAGAAATTGGTTTATCAGTTATGCTGGGCGCACAGCATCATAACAACATGTGCCCTTCTGCAACTCTCAATGCTTTAATGGTGCAGAGACTACACTATTTATAGGGGGCAGGGGCTCTAGAGCCCTCTCCTCCCGTGTCCTTTATCCCATAGAGGTGAAGACACTAGCTTGAATTCCAGAGGTGTTGACATAACATTTGAGTACCCTGAACTTTAGCACCCTGCCTTTTCATTGTCTTGTTACTGACTACTAAATGCAACTGTGAAAAAAGTTTCTCGCGCTGGTTGTCATCAAAATTTCCTGTCCTCTACTTTGGCTAGCAAACCACAGGTAATGCAACCTGAAGAGGAACTGCTTTAAAGAAAATATTTGATCAAATCAACATGAGTATTTTTTTTACTGGCAATCCCAAATATCATATGAACTAATTTACATACTAAAATACTATATGTTAAACATTATTTGAGATTTACACACTGTACGCTGTGCTGTACATTACATACTGACTGCTGCACTTCAAGTATACAGAGTGGTCATTATTGTATAATGTATAGCACTACGTATGGGGTGCAGTGGTTAGGTATATGTCATGAACAACATAGCGTACAGAACACAGGGCTCAGGATTATGTAAGGTACACCCTATGGTACAAAATGTAGTGCTTAGGGATATGTAGCAAACAATTCAGTGTACAGAGTGCAGCAACAATAAATATAGGATATGTAGCATACTGCAAGGCATACAGAGAATGACAGTCAGCAGTATGTATTCTACACAGTACATTACATAATCCTGAACACTGTACTCAGTATGCTATGCTGTACATTGTATACTACTGACCACTGCACTTTGTATGTTGTGCTGTAAATTACATATGCCTAACCACTAAACTCGGTAAGCTGTAAGTTGCCCACTCCTGACTACTGCACTCTCAGCATGCAGAGTGCAGAGAGAAAAGGTACTTTACACACAGCTCAGAGTGCTGGCATTTGGGCAAAACCGCACTAAGCAAAAAGTTCCCCTCCCCAGGTAAAAATCCCCAAAAAGGCATCAAACACCTCTGCACCTGTCATCCACTGCTCACCTCTTCAACTCTGGCATTACTTAGCTTTGCACCACTCAGCTCTGTAATGCTCTGCACTCCTCTTGCACCACTCAGCTATGCCCCTATAACCTCTGCACCCCTCTTGCACTATTCATCTATGCACCAAGCCTTGCTCAGCTCGCCTCTGCACCCCTCTTAAATGGCTCTCACTTCAGCAGATCTCCTTCCTTCATGTCAGAAAATAATTATTTAGGGTGGATATACAATGCACTGCATGCCGGCTTGTGTCCATGCCACCGCCATCTGTTTTTTCTAAGTGGAGTTGGGGCCAGAAATAACATAAATTGAGTGATGGGGGTAGCCTCGGGAACCTGGGGTACCGGTCAAGAGATTTGAGGCACATGCTTGGCCATCATGCCAAATAAAAGTTTTCAGTTTTTGAGTCACTGACCCTGAATAAGTGTCCAAATCAAAAGTTGTGACTTTGCCTGCTATCACGTTTATGTAGTTGAAAATTTTGTTTTAACACTTGAAAATTTGATTTAACATACATTTATAGCATGTGCATTTATTAAATTACAAATGTATTTGTCAGGGCTGGGCTCAGCCCTTCCTTTTCTGAGCTGGCCGCTCAGTTGTCTGCTAATTGCCAACTCCTATCTCTCCACAATGACTCACCTGTTGATATCCTACTCGTCAGTCCTGCCTACTTAAGCCGTCCATGCCCAGATGATCTCTGCCTTCGCCTTGGTCACATCTCTAGAGATGCTCTCCTGTGTTCCTGATAAAGACTTGCTTGGCTGACATTCCTTCTGGCTCCAGATCCTGCTTGCTGTTCTACTATGTTCATCGCTGGCTTTCTGGCGTTTTGGCTTGTCTAACTATCTGTTCCGGTTCCTGAACTCTAGCTATGTTTTGACTATGTTTACTCTGTTTACTTTTTTTATTATTATTAAACAAGTGAGATTTAACAATACTTCTGTCTCAGTCTGAGTCATGGTTTCTGACAGTGTTGCATTTTTTAAAGAATTTAGATGAAATGCGAGTTTTGCTGTAAAATGCCCTCCCTTTTTTTTTTTTACCCACACCACGCTAAAATGAGAATGGTTTTCAGAAGAATGATACTTACTGGTATTTTACATGCATCAAACATCTGCAAATACACATTTCATGTACATTTCTGGTCTGACTTGAGTCTTCCAAGAGCTTCAGACAGCAACTGTACAAATATCCTAGTGTTGTTTGATAAAGAATGTGAAGGTCCCTCTACAGTAACTCAACAGTGGTTTCTCAAACCAAAACGTGAGTTCTCATGAGGGCAATATTAACTGGCCTTTGAGGTCCTGGGTTATTTTCAGTAAATTAAAGTACACTGTCATGCATTTGGACTTCTAGCCTACAGTATGGGTGAATTGCTGTCCTAAATAAGAGCCGGTAGCGGCTTTCTTCTTCGGCATAATTTCTGCCTGCTTGAGGTCAGTAACAACTGGTACCAATTATCATATGCTGTAGTATATTGACCACCAGTGTAAGAGGGCCATTCTCCATTGGCCACCAATTGTGACATGGGGATACACTCAGGTGGTAGCTCTATGACAGGGAGGCACTGTACAACACTGGATTACTGGTCCTATGTTTATTTTCATGTATGGTATTAACTGAAAAGCGCTTCACTTCAGCAGTGAAAGCAAAGAAACAAAGCCCTGCTTACTTCAGCAAATACATCAATTCATTTAGTAATGAATAGCAATGTGAAAGGGGCATTTATACTGACGTAACAGGACAATTTACACTGACCTTCAATGTACAGGCGCATTTGCACTGACCACTGAGATTTTACATTGACTCCCAATGTGATAATGGAAGTTAAAAAGCCACCACTGTAATGATTACATTTACACTTATGTACAGAGGGCTTTTATTCAGGAGGAGGTAAATGTAAAGTGGAGTTTCAGATTGTTAATGGCAGATAATGGTAGCAAAATATGGGGCAGCTTCACACTTGTGGGGCTGATGGTGTGTTAACATAAAGGGGCTGCACATTATTGTGGGGGGGGGGGGGTGATGGTGTCTAAATGTGCAAGGACTACGCATTATTAGGGGGTTATGGAGACTACACATGAGGCTGAATAGATACAGATGCATATTAAGGAAATGGGTGGTGGATAATTACACAGGAAGCTTCTATTGTGACATAATATGGTTTTCATGATAAAATGTGCTATTACAGCCTATATTATTGCTGGGTGATATAATTTGCTGTTGCTGGTTTTGACCAATTTCGGTACGTAATTTTCTGTTATTTAGGGTTATTTAGTAAAATGTGCTGTTGTAACCACACAGTGGTATAATTTGCTATTGCAGTATGATGTGGATTTACTATATATTTTATCTTATGATCATTTTCTCTTAAATACTGTATGTGCCACTCGTCACCATGAATATTGTTTAGCTATGAAACACACCAATTAAATACATAGAAGGAAGCTGTTTTAACTGACAAAAGATTTGTATTCATGTCTAATTGGGAGGAAAACACTCTCTGATAAGAGATACAGTGGTGTCATCACACTTTTAGCCTGGTGATTGGACAGTGAAGGAGAGGCAGCATACTGTCTCTTCTCCTGTCAGCATATTTGCATATACAGTACTTCTGATTAGTTTCTATTGGTGCATATGTATAAAAGTAGAACTAAAGGCAAAACTTTCTTTTTTCCATTTAGGACAGGGTGGAGCTGGTTTAGAGCAGCTTATCAGATTTTATTACGTCTGTCATGGGCATAGCATAAGGGGTTGCAGGGGTCACAATCGCAATCCCGCCCCTAGCTCCAGGGGGCCCTTGCAACCACCCTGTCATATTATCATATCCTCCACAAAATCCAGCTCCTAAAGGGCTGCAGGCTCCAGATTTTGTGTCACATGGCTATTCCGCTCCAAGATCTAAGTTGTCCCCCCCCAAAGCCCCCTGAATACCCCCCTCCACCCTGCATGCTATGCCCGGCTGCTGAGCTTCTTTCCCATTACAGCACTCTATACTGTTCCTCCTCCGCACGGCTGAAATTACATTACTTTACAACTCAGCCAGTCAGCCACGATCTTCACAGGGTGTATCTGCCTACTGCAACTACACTGCTGTTCCGACCAGGGGATTTCACAGGTCAGAAGGGAAACATAAAATCCAGATACACCCTGTGAAGACCGACAGACTGTGTGTAAAGGAATGTGATTTCAGCCCTGTGTAGTGTGGGGAGATGTATACAGTGCTGGGATAGGAAAGGAGCTCTGCCAAGTGACCTGCCAGGGGTCCCTGTCCTCTGATTCTCCAACAGTAATCCCTGTTCTCTGATGTAAAGAGGAATTCTGGGAACTCAAAACTCGTAGCCTCCTTGGCAGTTTTCCAGAGTGAGACTCCGGGTTAAATTTCAGCACCATTAGCGGTAACCCCGAGCCACACTCTGGATTGCATTGCATGATCCTGGAAGAGGTTACTTACCTTGTCCCCAGGATCCTGCGATGTCCCCCCCGCTGTGTCCGTGGGCTCTGTCCTCCGCCCCGATGTCTTGTGTGCCGGGCTCCGTTCCCTGTGAGCGTCGCGACACATGGGGCGGAGCCTGGCGGCAAATTCGAAAAAAGTGAAAATTCATAAC
The DNA here is from genome assembly GCF_042186555.1 of Aquarana catesbeiana. Taxonomy (NCBI): domain Eukaryota; kingdom Metazoa; phylum Chordata; class Amphibia; order Anura; family Ranidae; genus Aquarana; species Aquarana catesbeiana. The sequence continues at coordinate 238,690,138 of NC_133324.1, forward strand.
ACATACAGTACACTGTAATCTTACAGATTACATTACTGTATGAAATCATTTCACTTCCCTTTTGTCCCTAGTGCATTGTCCAATGCCCTGCATGCAGTTTTATATTATATACTATTCTTTCTGCCTGGAAACTGGAGATTATCCATAGCAACCAAAAAGTGTCCCTTTACGTTAAAAGTGGTTTTAGACCAGCTAGAAAACAGCGATAGTAAATTAGAACACTTGCAGAATTGAGTGATAGTGAATCGTGGGGAATATATTTATTTATATTATTATTATATTATTTTTTATAATTATTTATATTTATTTATTATATTATAATGTATGATTTTGTGTTTCAAACGTCATCATACCCAGGATATCTACTAGACTCTTGGTGGACAGATATAAGTTTGTTATTGCTAAGAATTACAGGCCTACAATATAAAACGCCAAATTTCTATGCAAAATAATTGTACCGGTTTGAGACGCAAAAATCTGAAACAATCATACCGCCAGGGAGGTTAAGCCACTTTGAGTATCTTGGCATGCGGTGGATGTATGTGCACACACATTGGAAGTAGTGGGGGGGCTCAGGTCAACTTTTGCACCGGGGCCCACAAGCTTCAAGCTACGCCTCTGCTGTCTGTGCCCCTGTTAAGGAGATTTACCCTCTCTATTTGTCCTGTTTACCATTATCATCGAAAGTAAAAGAAAACCCCAAATTTTGGGTAAAAGAGTGGAAATTTACCAATGGGGACACTGGTTCTGGTGACCTGAGGGGCCCCAATGGATTCTCTTTTGCAGGGATTTCTTCTTACTTTCTATTTGACTATGGGACAGGAAGTGAAGGAAAATCTCCAAAATAGTACACAGATAGCAGAAATAAACCTTACAGGGGTGTTATAACCCTCCCTTACTCCACCCTTTCTCAGCCGGTGTGCTGTGGCACACTGGGGTGCTGCGGGATCATGGTAGAGAAGGCCTGTCATACGAGCCCAATCTAATGCCAAACTGTAGATCATCACTGTAAGGGAGCTCCGTCAGCCTCAGCAAAGTGAAAGTAAAGGGAGGGGGAGTGTGCTGTGCTCTCTGCTTCCCCATGCAGTGTAAGGAAAAGTACTGTACTAGAATTTAAAGGGCTTTATACATGTGTATGTGTGTGGATGTATGTGTGTACCTGTGTGTGTGTGTGTACACACGTGCATGTGTGTACGTTTGTGTGTGTATATGTCTGTATGTGTATGCGTGTATGTGTGAGTGTATGTGTGTATGTACATGTACATGTGTCTGTGCGTGTCTGTACATGTGTCTGTGTGTGTGTGTGTGTGTGTGTGTACATGTGACTGTGTGTGTACATGTGTCTGTGCGTGTGCGCACATGTGTTTGTGTGTGTACATGTGCCTGTATGTGTGTACATGTGTCTGTGTGTGTGTACATATGTATCTGTATACATGTGTCTGCATGTGGTTTTACCACCCCTTAGAGCTTGTACTTCTTAGCTTTCAATTTGCTTATTTTTTTGGTTGTTTTCTGGCGTTATATTTCAACCTTTATATGTTTATTGTACCCATCCTGTCAGTACCTGTTACATGTATCTTTCAATTACGTCTTACCTGCTTTGCGGGATTTACTTGAATCTGCCATCAGCTGAATTGTTATCCTGTTAACCACTTCAGCCCTGGAAGATTTGGCTCCTCAATAACCAGAGCACTTTTTACAATTTGGCACTGCGCTGCTTTAACTGGTAATTGCGCGGTCATGCAATGTTGTACCCAAACAAAATTTGCGCCCTTTTTTCCTTACAAATAGAGCTTTCTTTTGATGGTATTTGATTGCCTCTGCGATTTTATTTTTTGCGCTATAAACGGAAAAAAAAGGAACATTTTGAAAAAAAATTATATTTTCTACTTTTCGTTATTAAAAAAATCTAATAAACTCAATTTTAGTCATACATTTAGGCCAAAATGTATTCAGCCACATGTCTTTGGTAAAAAAAATGTCAATAAGCGTATATTTATTGGTTTGCGCAAATTATAGCGTCTACAAACTTGGGTACATTTTCTGGAATTTACGCAGCTTGTAGTTTATGACTTCCTATCTCATTTCTTGAGGTGCTAAAATGGCAGGGCAGTACAACCCCCCCCCCCAATGACCCCATTTTGAAAAGGAAACACCCCAAGGAAATTGCTGACAGGCATGTTGAGCCCATTGATTTTTTTTTTTTTGTCACAAGTGATTGAAAAATGACAAAATCACCATTTTACGCCCTTAGAAAGCCTGAAGGCGGTGATTGGTTTTTGGGGTCCTGTACACGGCTAGGCTCCCAAAAAGTCCCACACATGTGGTATCCCCATACTCAGGAGAAGCAGCAGAATGTATTTTGTGGTGTAATTCCACATATGCCCATGGCATGTTTGAGTAATATATCATTTAGTGACAAATTTGGGCAAAAAAAAAAAGTTTGTCATTTTCCCGCAACTTGTGGCAAAATATAAAATATTCCATGGTCTCAGCATGCCTCTCAGCAAATATCTTGGGGTGTCTTCTTTCCAAAATTGAGTCATTTGGGGGGGGGGGGGGTTTGTGCTATTTTGGCATTTTATGGCCTTCGAAACTGTGATAGGTAGTGAGGAGTGAAATCAAAAATTTACACCCTTAGAAATCCTGAAGGAAGTGCTTGGTTTTCTGGGTCCCGTACGCGGCTAGGCTCCCAAAAAGTCTCACACATGTGATATCCTCGTACTCAGGAGAAGCAGTAGAATGTATTTTGGGGTGTAATTGCAAAATACTCACCATGCCTCTTAGTAAATACCTTGGGGTGTCTACTTTCCAAAATGGGGTCATTTGTGGGGGTTTTGTGCAGAATGTATTTTGGGGTGTAATTCCACATATGCCCAAGGCATGTTTGAGCAATATATCATTTAGTGACAACTTTGTGCAAAAAAAAAAAAAAAAAGTTTGTAATTTTAACAAAACTTGTGGCAAAATATAAAATATTCCATGGACTCAACATGCCTATCAGCAAATAGCTTGGGGTGTTTACTTTCCAAAATGGGGTCATTTGGGTGGTTTTGAACTGTCCTGGCATTTTATGCACAACATTTAGAAGCTTATGTCACACATCACCCACTCTTCTAACCACTTGAAGACAAAGCCCTTTCTGACACTTTTTGTTTACATGAAAAAATATTTATTTTTTTTTGCTAGAAAATTACTTTGAACCCCAAACATTATATATTTTTTAAAGCAAAGGCCCAACAGATTAAAATGGTGGGTGTTGCAAATTTTTTTTCACGCATTATTTGCGCAGCAATTTTTCAAATAGAATTGTTTTGTAAAAAAAACACTTTTTTTAATTTTAACCACTTCAATACCAGGCACTTAGACACCTTCCCGCCCAGGCCAATTTTCAGCTTTCAGCGCCGTCGCAATTTGAATGACAATTGCGCGGTCATGCTACACTGTACCCAAACAAATTTTTTATCATTTTGTTCCCAGAAATAGAGCTTTCTTTTGGTGGTATTTGATCACCTCTGCTGTTTTTTATTTTTTGCACAACAAATAAAAAAAGACCGAAATTTTTTTAAAAAAACAAGTTTTTCTTTGTTTCTGTTAAAATTTTTTGTAAATAAGTATGTTTTCTTCTTCAATGACGGGCACTGATATGGCTGCACTGACAGGCACTGATACGGCGGCACTGATGGGCACTGATGAGGTGGCACTGATGGGCACTGATGATGGGCACTGATAGGCGGCACTGATGGGCACTGATAGGTGGCACTGGTATGCGGCACTGATGGGCACTCATAGGTGGCACGAATGGGCACTCATAGGCGGCACTGATGGGCACTCGTAGGTGGCATTGATTGGTACATATGGGTGGCACTGATAGGTGGCACTGATGGGCACTGATAGGTGGGCATTGATGGGCACAGATGGGCACAGATGGGCACTGACAGGTGGCACCGATGGGCAATGACAGGTGGCACTGATGACACTGATTGGTGGCACTGATAAAATTTATTGGTGGCATTGCTGGGCATAACAAACATAATGGTGCCAATCAGTGTCCATTTGTGGGCACTGATTGGCTCAGATTGGGCACATTGGGCACATGTGGATGGCCATGGGGTACATACCTGGCCATCCACATGTTGCCCCTTCCCTGGTGGTCCTAGTGGCGATCCCTGGTGGTCCAGTGTGGTGATCTGAGGGGGGGCTGCGCTCCCCCGTCAGGAGAGCCGCCGATCGGCTCTACTCTACTCGCGTCTGTCAGACGCGAGTGAGGAAAAGCCGATCAACAGCTCTTCCTATTGACATCGTGATCAGCCGTGATTGGACACGGCTGATCACGTGGTAAAGAGCCTCCGCCAGAGGCTCTTTACCAAGATCGGTGGAGCGGTGTGTCTGACTGACACACCGCTCCACCGATCGCCGGGATGCGCGCCCCCGTGGGCGCGCGGCGGCATGTTATCCTGCTGGACGTCATATGACGCCCAGTCAGGATAACGGAACCACTTCCCGGATGTCAATCCGCTATAGGCCGGGCGGGAAGTGGTTAATGCACTAAAACACACTATATTGCCCAAATGTTTGATGAAATAAAAAAGATGATCTTCTGCCGAGCACATGGATACCAAACACGACATGCTTTAAAATTGCGCTCAAACGTGCAGCAGCGACAAACTACATACATTTTTAAAAAGCCTTTAAAATCCTTTACAGGTTACCACTTTAGATTTACAGAGGAGGTCTACTGCTAAAATGAAATTAAAAAATCGATCTGACCTTCGTGGTGATACCTCATATGCATGGTGCAATTGCTGTTTACATATGACACCAGACTGACGCTTGCGTTCGTCTTTGCGTGTAAGCATAGGGGGACAGGGGTGCTTTTTTTTTATTTTGCATTTTTATTTTATTTTTAAAGTGTTCCTTTCATTTTTTTTTTCTATCATTTTTATTGTTATCTCAGGGAATGGAACTATCCACTATGATAGCAATAGGTAGTGACAGGTACTCTTTTTTGAAAAAATTGGGGTCTATTAGACCCTAGATCTCTCCTCTGCCCTCAAAGCATCTGACCACACCAAGATCGGTGTGATAAAATGCTTTCCTAATTTCCCAATGGCGCTGTTTACATCCAGTGAAACCTAAGTCATGAAATGCGCGTAGCTTCAATGAGCTCTATGGTCAGCTGGCAGAACTACCAGCTGCATTCTCAGGTTCCCTGTTGGGACAGGAGAGCCTGAGAAAACCATGGAAGACGGTGGGAGGTAGGGGGGCGTTCCCTCCCACTGCTTGTAAAAGCAGTCTAGAGGCTAATTAGCCGCTAGGATTGCTTTTACATGAAAGCCAACCGCTGCTGGCTGAAAATAATGATACCAAGATGATACCTAAACCTGCAGGCATCATTCTGGTATAACCACTCACAGTCCAGCAACATACCAGTACGTTGCTGGTCCTTGCTGGGCATATATTCTAATGTTTCTTTTTTTTATGCAACCTGTGGGCTGAACGAAAAAAAGAGATTGATTGGTGGGTATGCCCACCATTAGAATACCACCCGTCATCCACCCACTTATAATGATGGGCATAATGCACCATTTTTCTTTTAACTGTGGTGGTGAAATCACCTCCTAAAGCGCTGGAGTCACTGATTTACGTATCGTGGGAGCAAACGCTGTTGCTGTCAAGATAAGTAAATCAGTGCTGCAGGTGAATGGCGTACCTGCTAAGCAAATGATGGTTAACAATAAAACAAAGTAACATTACAGTATAACAGTAAGACATACCATACCTGCAAAGCAAATACAATAAAACATAGTAAAAATATTTTTTTTCTTAACGCAAGCTGTGCCTAAAAAAATATATGCCTAAGCATGGGGGCAATCCGCCCCTAAAGTTATGTTGCCCATGCTTCGGCATATATGCTCTTTTTTTAACTGTGGTGGTGAAATCACCTCCTACAGCGCTGGAGTCACAGCTTTACGTATCGTGGGAGCAAATGCTGTTACTGTCAGAATAAATAAACCTGTGCTGCAGCTGAATGGCGTACCTGCTAAGCAAATGATGGTTAACAATAAAACAAAGTAACATTACAGTATAACAGTAAGACATAGCATACCTGCAAAGCAAATACAATAAAACATAGTAAAAATAAAACATTATAGTTCTAAAATACAAGAACAATAGTGATCGAACAATAAAGCAGACAATAGAGAGCGAACATAAGAGAGAGAACAACAGAGAGAAAGGAAAAATAAAACCACAACTATTTTTGGCTTTTTAATTTTTTTATTCTTTTTTTTTTTTTTTTGCACGTTTATATAAATTGTAAACGGTCCAGGTTAGGGTCTCGCAAAATGTGATGGCCATCTCATCTTTCGAGACCCTGTATAAGTGTGCCTTAGGACTGTGTAGTGCTATACCCTACGCTAATACTCCACTAGTGTGTGATAGCGTTTGAAACAGTCACTGACCAGGTTGGTCAGGACAGGAGGGACAATAAAAGCGGGTGTCACTCCAAAATCCGTGTTTTCTGCAGACACGACATCTTCTTTGGGGTGTTCTGTGGGGGTGTTCTGTGGGCATGGGTACCAGGGAGGACATATGGAAAATGCCTCTCATGCAGCCGGCTCACTGCATTTGCGTTGGGAAGGTGGGCCATAGCACCATCTGGAAACAGAAGGGCTGTGACAATCTCTTCCTGGAATTTTAGGAAGGATCCAGTTCATCCTGAAGCTTTGTATAGCACAAAAGCATTCAGCAGAGTCAATTGGAATAAATATACAGACACTTTTTTATACCAGCGCCTGGCCTGACAGGCAATTAGGTACGGTGCCAACAACTGGTCGTTGAGGTCCACCCCTCCCATGTTAAGGTTGTATTTGTGGACACAGAGGGGTTTCTCCACAACACTAGTCGCCGTAGGAATTTGGACTGCCGTGTCTGCGTAAAGAGAGGACAGAACGAAAACATTCCGCGAATCCCTCCACTTCACTGCTAACAAATTATTACATTTCAAGCAGGCTCTCTCCCCCTTTCTAAGTCAGGAATCTACAAGCCGTTGGGGGAAGCCCCGGCGATTAGATAGCACGGTGCCACATGTACCGATTTCACAATCAAAAGGGCGACTAAAAAGTGGCATGCTTGTGTAATAATTGTCCACATACAAGTGGTACCCCTTTCCGAAGAAGGGTGACACCATGTCCCACACAATCTTACCAGCGCACCCTATGTAGTCTGGCAGTTCTCCGGCTCCACGTGACTATCTCTTCCCTCGTAAGCCATAAAACTATATGTATAGCCTGTTGCTCTGTCACAGAGCTTATACATCTTGACCCCATATCTGGCACACTTGCTGGGAAGATACTGTTTGATAGAGGAGCGGCCAGAAAACTTAATCAGGGACTCATCAACACAGACAACTTGATCGGGAGTAAACAAGGCTGCAAACTGCTGGTCGAAGTGGTCGAATTTTGTGGAGCCGATCATATCTAGGATCAGCCCCGAAGACGACAGAGTTCATTGTCATTGAAATGCATGAACCGCAAGATCTGCTTGTATCTTGTCCTGGTCATGGAGGCAGAGAACACGGGCATATGGTGAATTGGGTCAGTGGACCAACTCACTCTTTTTAGCTATGCCCATGAGGAGGGATAGGCCCAGGAATGTCTTAAATTCGGAAACCGTAATAGGTTTCCAATCTCTGGCAAGGGTCAACTGGGGATTAGCGGCGATGAATTGACCAGCATACAAATTGCTTTGGTCCACAATAAATCTATAGAGATCTTCCGTGAAAAACAGCGAATAAAAATCAAGTGACGTAAAATTAACCGTTTTCACCTGAATTCCAGGTTGGCCAGTGAATGGGTGAAGTACGGGTGCTGCAGAAGTGGTGGGCTCCCAATTCGGATTGGCAAATGCAGCAGGAAGGGCACTATGGGCTCGACAGGCCTGTTCTTCTTCTTGGTGGCTGTGGGACACTAGTTGTGCTAGCCACCTCACCAGCTTGTGGGACTCGCCACGTCACCAAGTGTTACTGCAGTGCTGGATGTATGACCAGGATGTACTAGGCCGCTGGTGCTTGCCAGTTCACCAGAAGGATGAGCGGCACTAGTACTGGCTCTCTGCTCCATACGAGAGCCCTGCGGTTCTTGTACCTTAACAACAGCAGAAGAACGGGGTCGGGTACGCCTGACCTTGGCAGGGACCACTACTCCGTAGCTATCTGTCAGGGTTCCGCTGCTGTCTACTGATTTGTATTCTGAGCCAGAATCAGACAGATGGGTGACTTCCTCTTCACTCTCATCTGTCAGGCTCAGAAACATCTAGGCCTCTTCACTAGTGTACCTTCGATTGGACATTTTGGCCTCTAAATTTACTGGTACACTAGTGAGACTCAAAGAAAAAAAGAGCACCTGACTGTCAGCGACTGCTTCAAACGCTACCAGAAAAACATTAGCGTTTGCCCGGATCAGGCCTGACTCTGCGAATGCTGCAGTTATGTGTTTTGTGTTTTGTAAGTGACAGTGATTGATTGATACTGCACTTGGGTGGGCTGGGCGGAGCGGCTAAACACAGGTGCTAGCGGGTATCTGGGCTGATCCCGCTAACGCTGTGTTTTTGGGAACCCTAAACTACTGACGGCGCTAGTATAGATCTGATCAGATATTGATCCGTTCAGACACTATACTACTAAGGGAGGTGTATGGTGCCTGCGTGGGTGTTAGCTCTACTGGCACTAATCTGACGCTGCCTGGGGCGATGCAGACCCTGACTGATGCTAAAACCTAACTGATATCACCCGCCAGGTGATCAGGGGATTATACCTTTATTTAGGTAATATACAGCGGGAGCCCTGATGCTAGAACAAAAATAACTAACCAGCGTCACCCGTGACACCAATACGGTGATCACTGGTGACATAGCGTGATCAAGGGGTTAAACCTTTATTAGGGGGGTTTAGGGGGGTCCCTAGACCTATCTGGGCTTACCACTAAGTACCCTAACACTGATTATTGTCACAAATGACACCAGTACAGTGATCAAAAAAAAATATGAACACTGCACTGGGTAACACAGTGACAGAGAGTGAAGGGGTTAACGTGGGGGGGGGCGATCGGGGGGGTGATGGGAGGGTGACAAGTGTGCCTATATGTACTGTGTCAGTGTAGTGTTGGTGCAACTTACTCTGAGATGTCTTCTCTCCTCTCTCTGGAACAGAAAAGAGTTCCACGAGGGGAGATGACATCACTTGTGTAAGTGTAAACACAAGAAAAAGAACCGCTGCTCCAGGTGTATAAAGATAAGGCTGATTGGAGTATCTTGTAGAGTGCTAGCCACGGCCCACCTCCGTGGGAAACTTGGAAAGAAGAAAGAAATGGCTGCACATCCAGAACTTCCGATTGCCTTTTATTTTGCTTCACAAAGATAGACACCAGAGACACCAAACTATGGTCACGTAGACGCGTTTCACACATACATCTTGTGCTTAATCATTACCATTACCTTTGTGAAGCAAAATAAAAGGCAATCGGAAGTTCCGGATGTGCAGCCATTTCTTTCTTCTTTCTAAGTGTACACACAGGCAGGGGAGGATTTCATTCGCCAGAACCGATCACCAGGTCCAGGCCAGAAATCATTGGCCTGGGCCTGGAGACTGATCGGTCCTGAAGCAAATCAGATCGTCGCGGCCGTGCGCCTGACGTACAGCTACGTCACTTCGCCCAGCCGAGCCAACCTGCCACAGTATAACTGCAGCGGCTGGTCCGGAACTAGTTAATAAAAACATTGAAACTGTGTGTCTTTTACATCCATCTAAAGCACGTGTCAAACACAAGGCCCGTGGAGCGAATCCGGTCTGCCAGGCGATTTAATGTGGCCCTCGTACCCAGAGTTGTGCATAGCACACCCCTGAACTCTGCACTGTGTGCGTATTACACCCCTGAAACTGCACTCTGTGCATAGGGCACCCCTGAACTCTAAACTATGTACGTAGCGCACCCCTGAAACTGCACTCTATGCATAGGTCACCCCTGAGCTCTGCACTATGTATGCAGCACACCCCTGAACTCTGCACTGTGTACGTAGCGCACCCCTGAAACTGTACTCTGTGCATAGGGCTCCCCTGAACTCTGCACTAAACACACTCTTGGTATTTATTGTCCCTTTAAGATCCTCCCACTGTGCAATTTAGCCACACCCACCATTTGATGCAGTTTGGTGGGGAGATCAGTCGCTGTACCTATTCTCTTAGGGAAAAAAAGCTCTGGATAAATTTATATAGCCTTACAGATAAAACTGGCCCTTTGGGAACCACTATAATGCTGATGCAACCCTTATGAAATTAGGGTTGACATCCCTGATCTAGAGTTAATCTTTTACAAAAGAAAGCCTTGTTTTCTCATGAATTGTTTATTTATCCCATATAAGTTGAGTAAGCTATTATGTACTACATACCATTATTATAATTATTTTAGGTCATGTGGCAGTTTCATTGACCCCCCATGGCTAAAATTAATGGTCATTATATCAAACAACAGTCCTTATAGCATAACAGTCCTTATAGCATAATTATTATTATTATACAGGATTTATATAGCGCCAACAGTTTAAGTAGCGCTTTACAACTTGAGGGTAGACAGTACAAATACAATACACTTAATACAATAGGAATCAAATGGCCCTACTCCTTAGAGCTTAAAATCTAAGAGGGAAGGTAATGTTATTAAATCCTTTTCCTGCTCTCCACAATATACACCTCACTAAAATTCACATATATTGTCACTCCAAAGCTAATGATATTTTAACAAATGGTTAGCTTTTTGATAATCTTTACAAATTAACTTGTTGGCTAAAAAATGTCATGCATGCTGCAAAGTCATCTAACCTGCACATCAATGGGACAATGAATTGAAAAATCCCCTTTTAATTATTAAAAAGCAAAAAATATACACTATTGAAAAGCTGACAAGCAATATGCATTTGAGTGTCTAATATGTTGTTGCTGTATATTATCTCAACAAACCCTGTAAATTCCCCACATTCTATGGAAATTAATAGGCATTGTATGCATGCGTTAGTCTAACAAGGTAATTTTTTTCTATTTATTTTTAATTGGCCGGCATTATCTTGTGTTATTTTTACACTTTCTGTTTTATTGTTTTCATTGAATAGTAGGGTGGAAACAATGGGATCACAAGCAGCAATATAATATTAAACAATCACCAGACATGTTAAATAAATAAACCACTCAAGATCATTTGGAACAAAATTGGCCGTGGTTTTAATATAATTGTAAATACGATTCACACAAAATCACCATAGACAGTTAAACCAACTTAAATATACAATAACCATGGGAGCACAGCAGCAGGAGTTTCAAGTCTCCCTCATGTCAGGGGCTCGTGATTTTGGGGGAGCCTTGTGACTGATAGGGAGGGGAGCCTTGAAAATGGGTGGCAGGTTCTGGAACCCCTTGGGGGCCCTATATAAAGGGATATAAAGGGGGTACAGACAGGGTCTAGTGCCAGTCGCCGGTGGACGGTATAGCTGCAGGAGCTCCCACGGACTTTATAACGTGGCGGGTCACTTTTCTGTTAAGACGCCTAGGAGGAGCTGGAAGCCGACATGGAGGAGAGGACACAGAGCCGCTGCACCACTCTGCCTGATACCTGCCACCACAGTCGCCGATAGGGCAAGTGCAAACAGTGGGGGGTGGGTGTCGCTCAGGGGGGGGGTTGATGGGTGGTTGTTTGCCTCTCCCCAAAAAAAAAACACCAGCTGCCACTGCTTTCTATATTCGTGTATATAATATAAACAAGAGCGCTGGAGGCTTCTTGCACCCATTTAGTCTGTTTACACCTTCAGTGAGTATGCTCCCATCTCTGGTCCTTCCCTCAGTCAATGTTCTCTTTTGTGGACGATCGCCTCCTGTTTTATGTAAGTAGTACTGGAAGCTTCCTGCAAACAGACAAGGTTACCCTATCATGGTTCATGCAACACCTCTTTACTCTGCTCCTCAGTTTTGCACACACATATATACTCCCTGGCAGTGTTACCCTCTCATGTTTGTTTTTATGATTCTTTCTCTCATTGTCTTTCTGTTCCTTAAAGCAGTATTAAACCCAAAAACAAAAATGTAATATATTGCAGCTTACCAATCATTATATGTGTCTGCATTAGTTTTCTGTTTTTAGGCTTTTTTCCCTCTGTTTTTACTTGGTAATCTGGCTGGTAACACGCCTCCTGTATTAGAGTGCCTCCACTCTGGAAGAAGGAGCACAGGGGGCAGCATTGGACAGCAGCATTGTCAGTTGGGGGAAGGGGAGTGGAAGATGTACTGGCAGATTTAGATGCACTAACAAACTGAAGACAAACTGAAGCGAACACTTTATAAGTAGTTACAGCAAAAGTTTTCTTTTTCTTTTTGGGTTTACATAAATAAATACATGCTGATCATTGTAAACAATCCTGTCAGTGGTAAATGGTTTGTCTTTACACTCTTAGCTGATACATTTGCAGGGCAGCTTATTCTGTTGAAAGACAAAAGGCTTATTGGGCAGATCACCAGGTAAAAATAAAATAAGTCAAGAAAACCAATGCAACCATCACATCTAAGAATTAGGAAGCTGTAATATAATAAATTTTTGTTTTTGGGTTTGATACTGCTTTAAAGTGGGGTTCCACCCAAATTTTGAACAATATCTGTATGTATTCTCTTCCTTGCCTAGATGCTGACATGCCGTTTAAAAAAATTTAAATCGCCGTAATTACCTTTTATTTTTCTATTCTTCTTTGCACTTCCTGGTTCTCCTCCCGTGGGAGTAGGCGTGTTTCTAGCCTCTCCCAGACTCCTGGAAGCTAGTCTCAGGCTTCTCAGGATGCCACTGAGCATGTGCGGGAACGAGCGGTGAATGCTGGGAGCACAGCATTCACCACATCCAGGAAATAAATGCTTGTGGGCTTCAAATGCCCACAATGAAGATGGAAACCGCCTGCAGTGAATAATATAAGTTATTCTTTCCGACGAAATCTGACACAGGCGGACATATTACACACAATATGTGAGTATGTAATGCTGAGAAGAAAAGTTTGTGAATGAACTAAAAAAAAAAAAAAAACTATAGATAGGTGGACCCCCACTTTAACTTTGCAGACTCAAGGGTTATTTTATGACCTTGCAAATGAAGGCTGTGGACAGGGCCAGGCCTGAACAGTAGGCAGAAGAGACAGCCACCTTGGGTACTTTAGCAGGAGGGGGCGCAAAAAGGAAAGGACATGCAACCCATGTTGCAAAAGTAGTTCAAGGGGGTAGGGGGTATGGCACACTTTGTCCTTCTTGTCTTTGGTGATAAAGAAGTGTGTCCTGACACTGGCTGTGGACATGCACAAAGTACTCAGATTTTACTGTTATATATATATATATATATATATATATATATATATATATATTTATTACCCACCACTGGGCTTGTTTGAAATTGTGGGAACCCCTGCCATCATCAGTCTGCAAACAAAAAATACATGTACAGAACATCATTTTTCTGTAAAAATGAAAAAGCATTCCTAGGTTGGGAGAATTTATTGCATTGTCTTTGTTGTATGTATTATTCATGTACCAGATTATCTGCATTGTGCCTCACACCAAGCCTTTATTTTCCAGCAGAACATTTGTATTTGCACATTACTTTTGTTTTTATTTTCAGATCATAACGTGCTGCTTTTAATTCTAGCTCATAAGAAATACAGCATTGCTTAAAATATCCAGGGGAGGTCCTGTCTATTAATCAAGTTCTTAGGACAAACGCAAGCTGTTGTTCTATCTATCTTGTAGACCAACCAATCAGGTGTTAACTTTTATTCTTCTGACTACTGGTTTGTTCGTTTCCTCCATGGGACTTACAGATAGTACTAGATATGTTGTCCCAACCTTCTTTCGCGGGGGATCAAACAATCTCATTATGGTATATAACAATGAAAGCAGTTTTCCTTACTGCCATTACATCAGGGAGAAGAGTATCAATCATTCAAGCCTTAGGATGTAAACCTTATTATTGCCACTTTCCGGACAGGGTGGTATTAAGGACACTGTCGCAATATCTCCCAAAATTAAACAAGCCATTTCTTAGAAATATAACATGCACACAAGTTGACACAAAGGGGTTTGAATGGCTATTAAAGGTAACCATCCTCACCTGTGATCTGTTTACTTGTAATTAGTGAGTGTGTATAAAGGGTCAATGAGTTTCTGGACTCCTGACATACCCTTGCATCTTTCATCCAGTGCTGCACTGATGTTTCTAGATTCTGAGTAATGGGGAAAGCAAAAGAATTGTCAAAGGATCTGTGGGAAAATGTAGTTGAACTGTATAATACAGGAAAGGGATATAAAAAGATATCCAAGGAATTGAGAATGCCAATCAGAAGTGTTCAAACTCTAATCAAGAAGTGGAAAGTGAGGGGTTCTGTTGAAACCAAACCATAGTAGACCAACTAAAATTTCAGCCACAACTGCCAGGAAAATTGTTCAGGATGCAAAGAAAAACCCACAAATAACTCCAGGTGAAATACAGAACTCTCTGAAAACATGTGGCGTGGCTGTTTCAAGATGCACAATACGGAGGCACTTGAAGAAATATGGTCTGCATGGTCGAGTCACCAGAAGAAAGCCTTTACTATGCAAATGCAACAAAGTTTCCTGCTTACAATACACCAAACAGCACAGAGACAAACCTCAAACCTTCTGGCACAAAATAATTTGGAGTGATGAGACCACAATTGAGCTTCTGAGTGAGCTATCTGTGAAGATAAAGAGCCTCATCCACAAATGCCACAAAGGACTTCAAGCTGTCATTGATGTTAAAGGGGGCAATACACGGTATTAAGAAATGGGGTATGTAAATTTTTGATTAGGGTCATTTGGGTAGTTTTTCTTGTGATTATGATTTAAAGAGTGAACACAGTTGTTTGATAATAAATTGCTTCAGCCAAACATGAACCATGAGTGAAAGAAAAGTTTTTGTGTTATCATTCATATTCTCTGAAAAATGGCCAAGAAATAATAAATTCTGCCAGGGTATGTAACCTTATGAGCACAACTGTACAGAGGACAGCCTCTTTTAGGAGGGTAGAAAACCTATTCATCATCCCAGGTGGGGTAAAAATATGGCTAGCAGCATCCAAAAGAACAGTGGCATCACTCAACGAGAGGCCTGGCAGCATTGGGTCTTGGCCGGAGCTAATAACTAATAACATTTTTCAGCATCACCTCCCTTGTGGGTTTTTTTTGGGCCTGCTACATCCCATTACCTGTATGCTGTCATGCTTGTGTCAGGAAAGTGGAAAATGTTATACTTACCTGATGGTAATTTTCCTTTCCTGATGCATAAGCTTGACAGAATACAGTTCCCTCCCTTATGGGCTTCGCATTTGAGTATACAGTAAAACCTTGGTTTGAGAGTAACTTGGTTTGAGAGCGTTATGCAAGACAAGCAAAATGTTTTAATAAATTTTGCCTTGATATACAAGCGATGTCTTGATATAAGAGTAGTGTCATGTCACAGCTGAGTATAAAAAAAGAAGAGAAGAGCCTCTAAGTGTAGCAATATGGTTACATTTAATGAAGGTACAACATTTAGCAACTTATTGCTACACTTAGAGGCTCTTCATAATTCGTTCCAGAAACATGCTTGTAATCCAAAGCACTTGTATATCAAAGCATTTTTTTACAGGGTATAAAAGAGAAGAGAGGCACCTCTAAGTGTAGCAATATGGTTACATTTAATGAAGGTACAACATTTAGCAACTTATTGCTACACTTAGAGGTGCCTCTCTTCTCTTTTATACCCTGTAAAAAAATGCTTTGATATACAAGTGCTTTGGATTACAAGCATGTTTCTGGAACGAATTATGCTTGCAAACCAAGGTTTTACTGTAGTTACGAGAATGCCACCTAGGGGAGGTGACTCATTTATATATAGTATAACCAGTCCTGATTGGGCAAGGGGTGGAGCCTATCCCATACGTGTATGCTTGTCAGAAATCATGAATCAGACTGAGACAGAAGTACAGTTAAATCTCACTTGTTTAATAATAATAATAAAAAAGGTAAACAGAGTAAACATAGTCAAAACATAGCCAGAGTTCAGGAACCGTAACGGATAGTCAGACAAGCCAAAACGTCAGGGAGCCAGAGATGAGGGTAGTAGAACAGCAAGCAGGATCTGGAGCCAGAAGGAATGTCAGCCAAGCAAGTCTTTAACAGGAACACAGGAGAGCGTCTCTAGAGATGTGACCAAGGCAAAGGCAGAGATCATCTGGGCTGGACAGCTTAAGTAGGCAGGATTGACGAGCAGGATATCATCAACAGGTGAGTCACTGTGGAGAAATAGGAGCTAGCAATTAGCCAACAGCTGAGTAGCCAGCTCAGAGAAGTAAGGGCTGAGCCCAGCCCTGAGAGTACCCCCCCTCAATGACCTCTTCCCTTCGGAGGACCACCAGGCTTGCGGGGGAAAACGTCTACGGAAATCACGGTGGAGGACAGGGGCATGTACATCCGAGGATGAGACCCAACAGCGTTCCTCCAGACCGTACCCTTTCCAATTCACCAGGTACTGTATGAGCCCACGGAACCTACGGGAGTCAACAATGGACTGTACTTCATACTCCTCATGGTTCTCAACCTGTACAGGGTGAGGACAAGGTACCGAGGCGGTAAAGCGGTTGCAGACCAAAGGTTTTAATAAGGAGACATGAGATACATTTGAGATATGCATATTAGAAGGAAGGTCTAATGCGTAAGCCACTGGGTTAATCCTGCGAAGAATACGCAAAGGCCCAATAAACCGAGGTGAGAACTTCAGAGAGGGAACACGAAGTCAGAGGTTGTGAGATGACAGCCAGGCCCTGTCCCCAACCTGGTAGGAAGGCGCAGGCAGGCGTCTGCGGTCAGCATTGGAGTCTGTACCTATCATTATCATGTCGCAAAGCCTCCTGGACTTGTGCCCAATTTGAACGAAGACCACTGAGATGCTCGTCTAACACTGGAATACTCTGCGAAACAAATGAGTCAGGCAACATGGAAGGTTGGTAACCATAGTTCGCCATAAACGGGAACAATCGGGAAGCAGAATTCAAGGCACTATTGTGAGCAAACTCCACCCACGGTAAGAGGTCTGACCAGTTGTTAAGATGATCAGAAATATCAAATATAGCAACGTAGGAATTGCTCCAAGGACTGATTCGCTCGTTCTGCGGCCCCTATAGACTGTGGGTGATACGCAGAGGAAAAAGCAATCTGAATTCCCAACTGTGCACAAAAAGCTCACCAGAACCGGGACACAAACTGACTACCCCTGTCTAAGACAATTACCTTGGGTAGCCCATGTAAGTGAAAGATCTCCCGAGCAAAAATGGAAGCCAGTTCCTTAGAAGTGGGCAACTTCTCAATTGGAATACAATGAGACATTTTTGAGAACCGATCAACCACCATAAGTATAACTGTGTTGCCCTGGGAGATGGGTAACTCCACAATGAAATCCATAAACAGGTGGGTCCAGAGCCTCTCTCCATTGGGTTGTAGGAGGCCCACTGGAAGATGTTGTGGAGTCTTACTTTGAGCACACACGGAACAGGCAGCTACAAAGGCAGTTACATCAGCACATAGACTAGGCCACCAAAATTGTTGGGAAATGGCCCAAAAGAGTTGATTCTTCCCAGGGTGGCCAGCAGCCTTGGGAGAATGGTAAGTCTGGAGCACGGCAGTATGGAGACTATACATTCTTGCATCAGCCCTTACATTCTTAGTACCAGGTAAGAATGAGACCATGTAATTGAAACTAGACAATAAAAGAGCCCATCGCGCCCTTCTGGGAAAGAGGCGTTTAGCCTCAGACAAGAATGTGAGATTCTTATGGTCAGCAAGAATGAGAACCGGCACAGTGGTACCTTTGAGGAGATGTCTCCATTCTTTCAGGGCTAAAATAATCGCTAACAGCTCTCTGTCACCAATCTCGTAATTGCACTCCGTCGGTGACAATTTCTTGGGAAAAGTAGCCACAAGGATGCATAGCGCTCTCAGAGGTAGGACGTTGAGACAGAAGGGCGCCAACTCCAGTC
Source organism: Aquarana catesbeiana (assembly GCF_042186555.1). Taxonomy (NCBI): domain Eukaryota; kingdom Metazoa; phylum Chordata; class Amphibia; order Anura; family Ranidae; genus Aquarana; species Aquarana catesbeiana. The sequence continues at coordinate 238,708,243 of NC_133324.1, forward strand.
TCAGAAGCATCAACCTCAAGGATAAAACGTAATGTAGGATCAGGATGTGCCAACACAGGAGCAGAAACAAAGGCAGCCTTGAGACTCTCAAAGGCCTTAATGGACTCTGGAGACCAACACTGTGGGTTACCGCCCTTTCTGGTCATATCAGTCAAGAGCTTGACCAGAGACGAGAAGTTACGGATAAACTTCCGATAATAGTTGGCAAAGCCAAGAAAATGCTGCAAAGGATGTAAACCTATAGGTCGGGGCCACTTTAGGACTGCTGAAATTTCTCTGGGTCCACCGAAAAACCAGCAGTGGAAATGACATAACCCAGGAATTGAACCTGTTCAAGATGGAATTTGCACTTCTCCAATTTACAATAGAGAATGTTCTTTCTTAGTTTCTGAAGCACACGACAGACATCTGTGTGGTGGCTCTCCAGGGACTTGGAAAATATGAGGATATTGTCGAGACCACCACAATCTCGGAGGACATTGTTAATAAATTCCTGGAGAACTGCCAGGGCGTTACAAAAGGCCAAAAGGCATTACGAGGTACTCATAATTGCCAGTTCTGGTATTAAACGCAGTTTTCCACTTGTCGCCCTCCTTAATCCTCACGAGATTGTATGCCCCTTTCAAATCAAGCTTTGTGAAAACCGTTTGTCCCTTGAGTCTGTCAAATACTTCATAGTCAAGGAATTGGATAGGCATTCTTCATCGTGAAATGATTGAGACCCCTATAATCAATACAAGGTCTCAGTTCACCACTCTTCTTCTTCACAAAGAAGAAACCAGCACCAGCAGGAGATGAGGATTTGTGGATGAAACCTCGAGAAAGTGCATCTGCAACATACTCCTCCATGGCCTTATCCTTCAAGACCGACAAAGGGTAAACCCGGTCATGAGGGGGTATGGCACCAGGTTGAAGGTCAATTGCGCAATCATACAACCAGTGTGGAGGCAAACTACCGGCTTGACCTTTGTCAAAGACATCACTAAAATCGTGGTACTCCTCCAGCAGGACCTCGACTACCTTCTGGAAGCATGTCTTACTGCATTGTAGTGACCAGGGAAGAACCTCAGCACGGAGCCAATCAATAGAGGGGTTGTGCCTCTGTAACCAAGGATAACCAATAACCAGCGGAAACTTAGGTGAGGAAATAACTTGGAATTGGATTATCTCATGGTGAAGAGCCCCTACAGCCATGGACAATGGAACAGTCTCATGAGCAGGCTGTAGAGGTCTCCCATCAAGAGCCTCAATGGCAAGTAGAGTGTCACGCAGCTGCAGCGGAATCGAGTGCTTTGATACAAAGGCAGCATCAATGAACAGGCAAGCAGCCCCAGAGTCGATTAGAGCCTGTATCTCGAAGGACGACTCAGCCCAAGAAAGGGTAACCGAAACCAGGGGCTTATCCTTCTGGATAACTATGGACGAAACAACGCCACCTAAGGTCTGTCCGTGACAGGACCTCAAGGTTCGGGCGTTCCCTGGACAGGTAGGACAAGACTTCAAAAAGTGACTTTCCTGGCTACATTAAAGGCACAATCTCTCCATCCTCCTAAGGGTTCTCTCATCCGCAGAGAGACTTGTGAAGCCCAAGTGCATGGGTTCAGCTTCACTGACCGACTCGGTACCAGGAGGCATGGGAGGTGAGGGAGGCAAGGGTGGGACTGCAAAGCTCGGAGACAAATATACAGGAGTCTTCCACAAGCGCTCCTTAAAAGAGAGTCTTTTTTCTGAGTCTGGAGACAATAAGGATGGCATACGTGATTAAATTCTCCAGAGACCATGAGAAAAAGCAGCCACGAGGGCCTCATTGTTCCAAACAACCTCTGCTGCCAGAGTACGGAATTCAATGGCGTAATCAGCAACAGTTCTCATACTCTGTTTGATGGACATGAGGCACTTGGCAGCAGAAGTAGAAAGTCAAAATACCAGTAGTCAAATACCCCACAAACTCAGGGTAACTCGAGACAACAGTTTTTTGTGTCTCCCATAGAGGGTTTGCCTAGGCCAAGGCTCTCTCCAAAAGCAAAGATATCATAAAATTTACTTTGCTTCTGACTGTGGGAAATGCCTGGGGAAGGATCCATGCGTTGATCCTGCTCATCCAATCTGGAAAAAATATTACCAACAAGTGGATTGACTGCAACTTCTGAATTCATGGCCTTCGTCTACTGTCAGAAACCATGAATCAGGCTGAGATAGAAGTACAGTTAAATCTCACTTGTTTAACAATAATAAAAAAGGTAAATAGAGTAAACGTAGTCAAAACATAGCCAGAGTTCAGGAACCCGGAACGAATAGTCAGACAAGCCAAAACGTCAGGGAGCCATGCCGCCTCATGTTACATGTAGGACTAATTCAATATATCCTCTGTGTATAATTTTCTTATACAGTACATCTTGGCTGTTCAGCTTTCAATCAGGCGTTTCTTGTGGATGCGCTGCAGTGATTGGCCCTAGATCCATGACTGCCCAACCTCTATTTTTGTGGACTTGTCAGCCAGCCTGTATTCCCTCCATCACTGTTTTTACCCTGTTATGATTTATAACGAATTTTATCTATGTAAGTATCACTAGTCTTGATATAGAACACTGTGTAAAGTGTAATTGTTGGCAGATAAGGATCAAATCACCCAACTGTAATTTCCCTGATGAAGGAAAATTATATATCAATGTGAATCTCCGAAACATGTCGGGATGTATGCTGTAAATCTATCCGTCTGACCTCAACTTGATTTAGGCAGTGTATTGTGAGCTTTGGGTTGATACTTTTACCTTGTATATGATTGACTGATTGATGTATTTTAAAGTGAATTTTGTACCTATACTATTTTTTCTATAATTAATAAAGCTAGCACCTATGTGCATTTTCTACAGATTGTTACTTTTTATATTTTTCTGCCTAAAAAGTCCTAAGGGGCGACCTTTTTATGTACTGATTGCATATTTCCTCCTATTCTATTCATACAAGGATGTTGGCAGTACCTTTTACATTTCCAATTCTCATATCCCTTTTTTTCTCCATTCGAAATCTACATTGGAATCACATTTTTTTGTCAGAAAAACTTTATTGGTTCGTACAAACATACACTTTCCAGAACTAAACAGATAGCCAAATAACTTAATTGCATATGATTACAACATTACAAACACTCTACCAATAGAGTAAGTAGAGAATAAATCCAGTGATGATAATTGTGCAAATACAATAAACATTCTAAGTGGTGTGATCACGCTCCCATACACCATCTGTAATCCACACTGTGTGTGCTAGCAGCTTACTTCAGTCCTAAGACCATATACTGTGTGTTTGACAACATTTTAGATGTACAGTAAATAATTCCTCTCTCGCTGTATTTTTCTATCTCCTCTGATCAATAGTGTATCACTTTTAGGGCCAGTTCACACCATAGAAGCGCGATCTGGATGCGTTCCAGATGCTTTTCTGCATGCACGTTTTTGAAGCGTTTCTGGTGCAGTCTAGTGCATTATTTCCCCCTCTTTTTTCTTAACCTTAAATAAGGACATGTGTGTTCCAGTGCATTTTTGATGGGTTTGGGTGCGTTGTTCCAGTGCATTTTTTATGCGTTTTACAACATTTCAGTAAGTCCAGTGCAGGAAAAATGCAGCATGTTTTACTTTTTTTTTTCTGGAACTGCAAGCACTGGTGTGAAATCTGCCACTGAAAACAATGTAACCTACTTTACATGCGTTTTGATTCAGAAAAAAACGCACTGGACTGCAGGTGGTGTGAACTGGCCCTAAGACCATGTGAATGCAAATGATTCCTCTCATTGGAGTTGCACTCTCCTCTAATTGGTGGTGTCATTATGTAAGAAGATAAATCCTTATAGTGTAGTATTTTCATATATAGAATTTATTAAAAAATAGTAACTCACATGTGACAAGCAATAACGGGCATGGATATATCTTCCGTTAAAATCAAAACACAGACCTTCCAGTCTCTACCGTAACCGGAAGTGACGTCACCCAGCTCCTCCCGACGCATTACGTCACAACACACGTGACATCACCCCTAGGCATTGATAAAAACAGCAAATTTACAAATATTTACCACTTAAGCTCTCACACTTGTACATCCCCTATGGACCAGAGCATTTTTTACATTTCTGCTATGGGTCTATTGATTTATCAATAATTTTGTCATTGCTTTAAAAAAAATAAAAAGGTACAAACGGCAATACAAACGGCATGTTTTTTTTTTTTTTTTAGAATAATCAATGCTTTCTTTTAGTGATATTGTCTTGCAAAATGAAAGATTGATGAAGAAATAGATCATATAGATGAAAAAAATAAATAAAAACTAGGAAAAAGTTTTTTATTTTTTTTTTACCTTTCATCAGTGTTAATTAAAAAAAATACTCTATTATTTGTTAAATGTTACTAAAATTATGATTTTGGTGCAAAGCATTGTAAAGTCATTTACAAGTACAATAAAGCCTTTATTTCTTACAACAGTTATACACAGTACAGGTATTTGGGTGTCATCAGCAACAGTGTTACAACAAGGCATCATACACACAGGCACAGTAACAATAGCCTCTGTATTTAACATAGCATAAAGGAAATGTATTTGCCATTCTCAAGTGGTATGAGAACAATCAGAATCAAATAAATGTATCTCTATATTTGTCTGTTGTCTTGTTTACACCACGCGTTAACATATAATCAAAAAGCCAGTAAGGTAAAAGTGAACAGCGTTGCCAGAAAAAGGGAAGGAGAAAAAGCAAGGTATGTAGGTAAATCCTCCAGAGCGCTGCATTTTTATTTTAATACAACACTAACATAATTGGCAGACAAATTAAATAAAAACAAAAAAAAAGTTTAAATATTAATTATAAATACAAAAAAAACATGAAAATAATAGCATTTAAATATTAAAGGAGATATGTTCGAGATGCTTGCAGGCCCGGGTAACATGACACACATTTGGGGTACGTGCCCACGTGTTACCCCCTTTTGGGACAAGATTCTCCAGCTATATGACAAACTCGTAGGGGACAAATATCCTAATATACTCCTGACCTCCCTGGGGCCCTAAGCAAAATTCTGCTAAGGGGCCCTCTATCTGACCCGTGATGTCGTGAGCTATGTAAACGATTTGCCATTGCCACACAGTCACACCTGACAGAGTCTCCCCCTACATCAAGGTCCCCAGAGAGCCCCCTCTTACATCAGGGTTCTCAGAGAGCCTCCACTTGCACCAGGTTCCCCAGAGAGCCTCCCTACTTACACCAGGGTCCCTAGAGAGCCTCCCCTTACACCAGGGTCCCCAGACAGCCCTTTCTTACATCAGGGTCCTCAGAGAGCCCCCCCTTACACCAGGGTCCCCAGAGAGCCCTTCCTTACACCAGGGTCCCCAGAGAGCCCCCCTTACACCAGGGTCCCAAGAGAGCCGCCCCTTACATTAGTGTCCCCAGAGAGCCTCCCCTCTTACATTAGTGTCCCCAGAGAGCCCCTCATTACACAGGGTCCCCAGAGAGCCCCTCCTCACACAGGGTCCTCAGAGAGCCCCCCTCTTACATTAGTGTCCCCAGAGGGTCCCCTCTTACATCTGTGTCCCCAGAGGGCTCCGTCCTTATATTAGTGTCCCCAGAGGCCCCCCTCTTTCATCAGTGTCCCCAGAGGGCCCCTTCCTTACATTAGTGTCCCCAGAAAGCCCCCCCTTACATAAGGGTCCCCAAACAGCTGACTCCTCCCCTTGCAAAGGTTCCCCTGTACCTGGCTGGTGGAGGTGGGAGGCGGCGATCGGCAGCTCTGTGGTGTCCACAGGCAGGGGGATCTCTCTGGGGCTAGTAGTTCCATCTCTGAATGTATACAGCGGAGAGGGGAGGGGCCTCTGACCGGGGCATCAGCAACAGTGTTCAAGCAGAGTGAAAGTGATACCTGCCCGGGTCAGAGGCCCCTCCCTTCTCCTCACGACTGTATACACTGACACTGGAGAGAGTATTACAAGCCCCAGGGAGATCCCACCGCCCACACAGGCACCACAGAATTGCCGATCGCCGCCTTCCACTTCCTCCCACCTCTCCCCACTGCACTCTAAACGGCTAGCCAGAGGTGCAGGGGAGATGCTGGGTCTTGGGGGCCCCCCACAGCGGTATAACGGCAGGGCCCAGTCGCAAATGCGACTGCAGCGACTCCTAAAGTTCCGCCACTGGATGTTGTAAACATTAATTGACGCGCTATGATACGAGGGGGAGGTGGGGCCTCAAGTAATTTGTGGGGCCCTACGCAGCTTGCGTAGTGAGCGTATAGGGTGGATCGGCTCTGTATCTACATTACCGGGGTCATACAAACAAATCAAGAAGAGCTTAATTCACCACTGGCTGACTCCTGCACGTTCAGTTATTGCTAGATCTTGGCGTCAACCAGTGGTCCCCTCTCTAGCGGATTGGGCCTGTGAAGTGGATAAGATTGAACATATTGAATGGCTGCTAGCGTGGGATGCTGATAAAAGTGAGACCTACACTATTATGTGGACTGTTTGATTACACTCCCGGTTCTCTTCCGATTTTGACCCTTTTATAGCAAATACAGCTGTTACTGCTCCCCCTGGACCCTCTCATGAGTAGCTTGATATACCTTATCCCCCACTTCCCTTTCTTTCTTATACCCTCCTCCCCTCCCTCCCCTTTTTTTTTTTGTTTATTTCTTTTTCTCTTTTCATATTTCTCCGCCCTTTCTACTCCTCCTCCCTTACCTTCTTAAAATTAAAGTAATCTTACCGGTAGCTTCACCACACTTTCAGGCCATATGTGTTGAGCCTTGTTTTTTTCAGTTTTCTACACCATTGTTTAATGTGATCTACTGGTTACTTGATTTACCATTACTTGCGTAGCAATAACTCTCGGTGGAGCTGCTGCTTTAAAGCGGGCTGTTACCGTCACCTTTGTTACCTCAATTTCACCAGAACTGGGTCTAGGGTCCCGTTGAGTTTAATACCAGACAATGTAGGCACTGGACACTTGAGTAACTTTTCCAATGCTTTAATAAACATAACTAAAGGAAGTAGCAGGAAAGAGGTAGAAGAAGAGTTGCAGGGAAGTTCAAATACCTTTTCTTAGTGTAGTATTAGGAATTGGAATCTTGTAGATGAATGTACTTTCCTCTTAGAGTTGAATCTTTGCCCGCCTGGATAGGTTTCTCTCACTAACCTAGCAGCCAGTACGCAGCACGAACAAAAGTCTCTGCCACAGACTTGAATGGAATAGAAACCCGTACGATCCTCTGCCACAGGATGTAATGGTTTACGATGGATAGCAAACACAGCACTAGAACCTTTAAGCCGACCCGGCAGTACTATGCGGTAGGTTAACTTTAGGATGCGTCCTCCAACTGAGTCACCAGGCCCCTCTCCAGACCAGCACTCTGCATGATCCTTCTATGACGGGTCCTCCCCTAGGATCTTCTCAGTTGTCCAGCTTCTTCCCGTAGGGCAGACAGCACAGGACCATTCCCCTGCCGCTGTGGTAGGCCCCAGACAGGCATCTGGGCCTACCCACACGCTGTAGCAGTAGGAGGACCTCGCGGTAGTACTCCTAACACATACCTGTCGGCCAGGAGGGCCAGCAGGTGGAACGAAAAGTACCCCAAAACATGGAGCCTGTCCCATAAATACCCTCTCCTAGAATGCAACTCGGAGGACCACCTCCAACGAGTAATCTCTGGGACAGGGGAGCACTCATACACTTCAAGGTGTTGCCTTTCCAACACCGACCCATGGTGACAATGACACCCACAGGCACAGTGTGAAACTACATGCAACTCAGCCAAGCTGGAACAGAGGCAAATCTGACTATGTATGAATAGACAACCCACTAAATTTACCTATAAGCAGTAGATTGAAAATCTACCAGCGCTACATACTCCCCCCACTACAATAGACGTTGTCCTCAATGTCTGTCAAAATAACTCCCAAGCCTGAGAGTAGGTATTTGAACTTAAAAAAACTTGGATGAAGAAGAAGAAAAGACAGTATGTAAATATGTCAGTTTTAACATTTATAGAACAACATATTCACATCCGCAAAAAGAAATCACATTTAGAACTGTTACAAGCCCCGCTATCTATCTAGCTGAAAAGCCTAACAGCTTGATAGGCGATCCAATTGTTCCTGAAAAAAAACAAAGTTAAACACACACTAAATATGTACAGTATCCTCACTAAACAGTTTAGGAGCAAAGCCTCATTCCAAAAGAAGAATGACACTCTCTTCCCGTATATTTTCCTTTTAATGGAAACAAACTAAGATAACTTGAAAAGTCCATCCCTATCTTTAAGTGAATTATGTCCTATCAATCAAGAAAATCCAGCTAGCAAAAAGTCTTTGGACTTGAGAACGCTGGGATGAATATTATCTCTTGACCACGGAGATCTCTAAACACTGACACTTTCTAACTATACACCCCAAAGTTCTTTTTTATAATCACCAATAAAACCGAGGATCTGGCAATGTCAGTTTCTTTCCCAGTTTATCCACTGTAGTGATAAAGTACACAACATCATCTTTTCCAGGTCTACAAATGACCACTTTGTCAGCATAGATGTGCCGACCATAGTTCCATTGTAGGAAACATCCACTGAAGCGTTCATCCATGGCAACAGAATATCCAACTTTCTGGAAAGGTTTTGGCACAGACAAATAGTCCCAAACAGCTTCACTGTACCACTGTTCCCGGTTGGCCTCAATTTCCTGCATAATTTCCTGAGTAACATAAGGAAATTCCAGACCATATTCTGTGGCAACTCGTTTAGTGAGCATTCTCTGTAAACGGGCAAGTTTAGGCAAAGGTCTATTTTTCCCCAAACCCGGAAGCACACAAGAGTTTGGTGATTTACTCACCATAGACCCGACGGGTGTCGGAAGCAAACTAGCAACCTTAGACAATGTCTCTTTGGTAGTACTGTGCGGCTCCACACATGGTGATGCCTTCCCAGAATCCCAGGCTGTCCAATCTGAAAAAGTAAGGGCAGAAGTAACATCTTCACCCTGGGCCCACAATAGTTCCTGTGACATTGTTTCAAACAAATCATCATCACCGGAGAGATCTGACATAGAATCTATCTCTGAGTCTCTCAACTCTTCTGCTGCCAAATATTTACAAAGAGTCCCAGATATGTTCTCCTTTGATCTCTCACCCGTTCCTGACGTGGACTTCTCCGGATTCAAATACTTCTCCGGCTCCGGTTCAGGTAGTCTCTGGGGTAGGCCTCGACCATGGCCGCGGGAAGCCTTCACATATCCCACCTCCCTCTTGACAGGTGCAATGGAGATAGGTGTAGTAGACATAGAAATGAAGGTGATGTCCGCTGAGGAAGCAGTAACAGCGGCATCTTCCTCGGGAGCACTCACGGTAGCAGACGAGATCACGGCCTATTGCTCTCCAGTAGCAATGGCAGTAGTCTCCACTGTGGCAATTCCTGTAGCCCAATCCACATGATAAGCACGGGGCGACATGGTAGGTTGTTCCACTGTGAACAAATATTCTCCGCACTGCAAACATCGAACAAATGGCCAGTCCTTCACACTTGTGGCAAAGCATGCCCAGCCCTTCGATATCTCCAACTGTGTATAGCACAAACCTCCCCTGCGGCTTTAGACGAATGCCGGTATCTGTCAGCAGGGTTCCGGTCAGCATAGCACCCGCAGTGGTACTCGTAGGGAACATCTAGGATCCCACAGTAAACGGTACCAAGGAAAAGAAGACATGGCCGCACTCTGATCCTTTTCAGCACGATCACGAGGCCTCTCTTCTCTGGCGCCAAACACACACACACGCGTCCCACGCGGTAACAAGTAGGTTAGGCTCCTCCCACTTGTTCCTCTGATCATGTAGCTCCCGGGCTTTTACTTCTTAACCGCGGCCTATGCAGTCAGAAATAAAGCCCTGCAACTTAACCCCTTCTTCTCCTGGGAAAATGACAAAGTCCAGAACTTCTTTTAACATAAACTCCCGGTGAAATACTTCTCAGGGTTGCGGGAGGTTGACGGCTAACAATCCCGGATCACCCCCCCACATGTAGCAATAACTCTCGGTGGAGCTGCTGCTTTAAAGCGGGCTGTTACCGTCACCTTCGTTACCTCAATTTCACCAGAACTGGGTCTAGGGTCCCGTTGAGTTTAATACCAGATAATGTAGGCACCAGACACTTGAGTATCTTTTCCAATGCTTTAATAAACGTAACTGAAGGAAGTAGCAGGAAAGAGGTAGAAGAAGAGTTGCAGAGAAGTTCAAATACCTTTTCTTAGTGTAGTATTAGGAATTGGAATCTTGTAGATGAATGTACTTTCCTCTTAGAGTTGAATCTTTGCCCGCCTGGATAGGTTTCTCTCACTAACCTAGCAGCCAGTATGCAGCACGAACAAAAGTCTCTGCCACAGACTTGAATGGAATAGAAACCCGTACGATCCTCTGCCACAGGATGTAATGGATTATGATGGATAGCAAATTCAGCACTAGAACCTTTAAGCCGACCCGGAAGTACTATGCGGTAGGTTAACTTTAGGATGCGTCCTCCAACTGAGTCACAAGGCCCCTCTCCAGACCAGCACTCTGCATGATCCTTCCATGACGGGTCTTCCCCTGGGATCTTCTCAGTTGTCCAGCTTCTTCCCGTAGGACAGACAGCCCAGGATCATTCCCTTGCCGCTGTTGTAGGCCCCAGACAGGCTTCTGGGCCTACCCACACGCTGCAGCAGCGTGGGCCTCCCGGTTGGAGGACCTCGTGGTAGTACTCCTAACACATACCTGTCGGCCAGGAGGGCCAGCAGGTGGAACGAAAAGAACCCCAAAACATGGCGTCTGTCCACCTCCACCGAGTTATCTCTGGGACAGATGAGCACTCATACACTTCAACGTGTTGCCTTTCCAACACCAACCCATGGTGACAACGACACCCACAGGCACAGTGTGAAACTACATGCAACTCAGCCAAGCTGGAACAGAGGCAAATCTGACTATGTATGAACAGACAACCCACCTATTTACCTATAAGCAGTAGATTGAAAATCTACCAGTGCTACACTTGGTTTATTTCTACACTCTTTGATGATATCAACTTGGCTATGCTTATGTGATACATGTTCTTTTAATGTCCTTCCGATCCTAATGTATACTTGTTCATTCAATGGAAATATGTTATATCTTGCCTAAGCTTATTCAATGTGGTTTAAATACTTGAAACTTAATAAAACAGATTCAACATAAATATTAAAGGAGTTCTAAAGTCACGGCATACACTTTCATTTTAAATCATCAGCATTATAATAGCAATACAAACAGTTAGTATTGACAATCTAATATAAGCATACTTGAAAAATTTCCTTTCATGTTGTGATTGCTGTCTGTCTACTGGACATCTTTTTCCACAGCCTCTGGATTCCCTGCATGCTTTGCAGCTTCTCTTCTGCCGTTTACTTTCAATTTCTAAGAACTACAGTTTGTATCCTATGGTACCTTGCTGCCTGCAAACTGTAATTGCTGTACTAACTCCACATCTCAGTACCACTGTAATTCAGAAGGCAGGTTCTATGAAATGTGTGACACAACAGTGCCTACTCACAGGGCAAAGTGAATACATGTCAGAATTCAGGAAAGTACATGTGATCAAATGTCTGAGGATCTTCACAAAGTAACTTTACAAACTTTGAGATTGTTCAGATTAATAGGGGCAGGCTAGAAATAATTGAAATACAATGTGGAAATGAATACTATATATTATTTTACATTTCCACCAGAGATACGTTGTAATAATTAGAAGAATAGAAATAAAAAAATAAAAAAATCAGCAGGGAAATAATAGTTAAAGTGTTACTAAACCCAGGACCCTGCATTCCGCTATATCTGGTGTCCCACAGTACACAGAACATGGAAATGCAATTATTTTAGTAAATATACTTTTTCTCATCAGCAGTATATAGCAGTCTTGAGACTTCTATCAGTGTCTGGTTAAAGCTTGTAGGAGGAGTTTTCTTTCTCCTCTGACTGTCCTATCAGGCTGCATGACTGCTGACCCTCTGTATGGACAGTGCTGATTGACTCCAAAGGCTCTGTCTTATCAGGAGATGGATTGGGGACAGTGCAAGAAGGGGAGGATCAGAGAAGACAGGATCAAACAGTCTTTTTACACAATGCGGAGGATTTATCCCCTTAGGTTCCACGATGAGTATAACAAGCATGCTTTACTGCATATACAGAATGATTTTACTGTTGTGGGTTTAGTAACACTTTAAGGGGAGAAGGGGAAGAAGGAATTAATTAAATAATTATTTTTCACTAGTTTTGGGATAACAGCAATGTCATACTTTTGACATGGAGCATGGGGGAATAGCATATGAGTAACATTGGGCGTGTATGTGTCAGGGCTAGGCTCAGCCCTTCCTTCTCAGGGCTCTGTGCTCAGATGTCGGTTAATTGCCAGTATTCTTCATTCCACAGTGACTCACCTGGTCTTCATTTTCTGCTTGTCAGTTAGCCCTGCTGGCTATTTAAACTGCCTAGATCAGATCTCCTGTGCCTTCACCTGGTCAGCATATCCGGATACTCTCTGCTGTGTATTCCTGTTAAAGACTTTAGCCTGGCTGACTTCCCTTCTGGTTCCTGATCCTGTTTACTGCCTCTACTACACTGGTCTCTGGATTCCTGTTTCACTGGCTTGTTCCGACCACCAGCTCTGGTTACCGAACCCTGGTTATGTTTTGACCACGTTTGCTCTGTTTGTACCATTTTATTAAAAAATTAGATTTTTACTGCACTTCTGTCTCAGTCTGATTCACGGTTCCTGACAGTATGGCTTTTAATCTAGCAGCAAAGTCTTTTACCATTCTATAGGGATACCATTTGAGCCAGGGATTTTATAATTCGGAAAGGATTTTACTGCTGTTTCAGTCTAAGTTAAAAAAATATCCAACTTTAGCAGGTGCAGTTATTTTGGAGACAACATGGGAAAAAAGGATCATCTAATGCAGGAAGTCTCCTCAGAAGTAGTTGAGGAATATCTAGAAAATCAGAGACAGCAGTCCCTTCTTGATTTTGCATATAGGGTATATCTGTGTCTGTGGGGATGTATTCAGCAATCAACGAGGCCAATAACAGGGCACTAACAAGGGCTATATTAGTTGGGACATAAATAGTAAGTTCCATATGTTCTTAAAAACTGGCAGATACATTGCTGGAGTATTTCTATTGCAGGATATGAATCAACTAAATCAGTCAGGTGGATTTGTTTGTGTTCAAGAAGCAAGAATAGGCTCACTTATCTGAGTGTTTCCATCTACTTTCACTAGATCAAGGGCTTAAAGCGGGGGTCCACCTATCTATCTTTTTTTTTTTTTTTGAGTTCATTCACAAACTTTTCTTCTCAGCATTACATACTCACATATTGTGTGTAATATGTCCACCTGTGTCAGATTTAGTCGGAAAGAATAACTTATATTATTCACTGCAGGCGGTTTCCATCTTCATTGTGGGCATTTGAAGCCCACAAGCATTTATTTCCTGGATGTGGTGAATGCTGTGCTCCCAGCATTCACCGCTCGTTCCCGCACATGCTCAGTGGCATCCTGGGAAGCCTGAGACTAGCTCCCAGGAGTCTGGGAGAGGCTAGAAACACGCCTACTCCCACGGGAGGAGAACCAGGAAGTGCAAAGAAGAATAGAAAAATAAAAGGTAATTACGGCGATTTAAATTTTTTTAAACGGCATGTCAGCATCTAGGCAAGGAAGAGAATACATACAGATATTGTTCAAAATTTGGGTGGAACCCCGCTTTAAGCCCACACCTTAAATTTCCCATTAATTAGACTACTGGGACTTGCAGCATCCAATTGTGGATCTAATGTATAATTGAGGTTTCAGAAATAAGATTTTCAGTTGGTAGAACAATTTTCGAGATACGGTATTTAGTATAGACTGATGAAAATAGGGCATATGTCTGATTCTTGATGTGAAGCATAACTGCCAAGTATCCTCCACCATGATATCCACATGCATCACAATCTATTCTAGATGGCACAAGCTAAGGATTTATTAAACTAGATATGCCTCTAGAAAAACTTGCGTATGTGGCATATTTTGCTCCTTGGACCCTTGTTTTTTTTAAATGCCAATATTTTACTACCCAACATTTTTGGACATCACCTTGCGCAGGCCCTATACTCTGCAAATTTCTTTCCTACAACCACGGATTAACAGTGTTGCTAAGGGAATCCCTCCCACTAAGCCATTGTATTCTCTCTGCGGAGGGGCGGAGGGGCGCCCCCGCCAGAAGACAGGGATAATTGCTAGTGGCTATACCATCCAGCAGGCTGGTTGTAACCAAGTTGATCGATGAATCAACTTGGTACATTCAGCCTGCCCATACATGGTTCCAACCTTGGCTGGTTCCTGCTGAACGAGCTGAGATTCGAACTGTCTATGGCCGGCCTTAATCTCTGTTGTCATAGTTCAGATAGGCAATATCGGAGGGCAGAGTTCAGCCTTGATAATTACACAATTAACCTGACAAAGGTCAGCGGTAAACTGCCAGAGGTGAAAAAAAGTTTAGGTTAACAAACTGAAAAATAATGTACATTTCAGAGTTATACAAAAAAAGCCCTTTTTTTTTAGGAAAGAAGTAATGGGTTAACAACTCACATTTGTTCTGCGACAATTTAAGTAAATTAAGCCTTGAAAGTTTACAAGTGTCCAACTTTTGTTGCTTACTTACAAGCGCTCTGTATAAAAGCGGTGTTGAAACAGACTGTGTTACTACACCCTCTTAAATAATATGTGGACGGTGTTGTACTGCAGCAAGTAGTATGTTCAGGGCCGTCTTTAATATTGATTGGACCCTGGGCAAACATTTTCTTGGCCCCCTCTCCATGCAATTTCACTCTCCACCTGCTCTGAGACATACAAAAAATAGCAGCTAGACTCAAAATCAGTTTAACGAATCAGATCAAGCAGCGATTGTGATTGGTTGCCAGAGGTTACAGTGTATCATTACCACTCACTGACTGACTGCTAGAGGTTACAGCACACATTATGGATCACTGATTATTTGATAGAGGTTACAGCACATGACTTCTGCTTGTTGATTGGTTGCTAGAGATTACTATACATCAATACTGCTCACTAATGGGTTGCTAGAGGTTACTGGACATCCTTACCACTCACTAATTGGTTGCTGCACGACATGACTGCTCACTGATTGGTTGCTAGAGGTTAGTGCACATCATTACTGCTCACTGATTGGTTGCTAAAGGTTATAGCGCCCTCATCTCCTGACTGCCTGCACACTATGGACTGGGGATGTGAGTGGACCTATCAATAGACAGAAAACTTCTAGGGATCCTAGGACTCCTGGGATCAGTGGCAATGCTGGGGGAGGGGGGGGTGTTATGGGATGAGTGGCGATGGTGGGATGATGGGATTAGTGAGGAGGCAGCACACTGTGGCAAATTCTGAATCATGTAGAGCAAAGCTGGAAATCTTTGGCAAGCATATAGTGGGGGATTCTACACTGACCACCAATGTAATGGGGAATTTACAATTACCACCAATGTGAGGGGGTATTTACACTGTGACCACCAATGTGAGAGGGAATTTGCACTGACCACCATGTAACGGGGGATTTTACGCCACCCACCAATATAAAGAGTGATTTCTACACTGACACCAATGTAATAGGAGCATTTACACCAACCACCAGTGTAAGGGGGACTATACACTGACCTCCAAGTAAGGGAGAATTTACACTGTGACAACCATTGTCGAGGAGATTTGTACCTACCACCAATGTAAGGTGACACTTCTACACCGACCACCAATGTTAGGGGGGATTTACACTGACCACCAATGTAAAGGGGAATTTACACTGACCACCAGTGTAAGGGCAATTCTGCGCTTACCACCAATGTAAAAGGAAATGTACACTGATCACCAATGTAATGGGGGATTTTACATCAACAACCACCTATACGGACCACCAATGTAAGGGAGGATTCTAAACTGACCACAAATGCAAGTTTGGATTCTTTTTACCCGATTACCAATATAAAGTGGATTTTCTACACTGGTCACCAATGTAAAGGGGATTTACACTGACCACTAATATAATGGAGATTTACACTGACCACTAATGTAATAGGAGCATTCACAGTAAACATCAATGACCACCAGTATATGGGGGAACTTCACACTGGCCACTAGTGTGATTGAAAGAATTGTACACCGAGCCCCAATGTAATGAGAAGATTTACATTGACCACCAATGTAAGTGAGACATTTAGCCTGCGTTCACATTTGTGTGTTTCGGGAATGCATGCAAAATTGCTTTCCTGACACCACAGAAACATGCTGCCCTTTAGCAGATAGACAGCAGTGACATTAATTGTTAATGACACCCTCACCCATCTGCCGAGATGTGTGTATTCACATGCACCAAAATTCAGGGTGCTGCGGCACCATGTTATTTTGAAAAAGGGTTCCATTTCCAATTTGCTTACCTTTGCAGAACAGGCTGATGTTAGGCTTAATGAGCACAGTTGCAGGCAGGACTTTCAAGCATGCCCCTTACCTCCCCAGTGGGCAGCATTCAGCAGAGGTGATGGTGGATATGACCTCAGGGGCATAATATACAAATGAATGTCACCTCTATTTACATATTAATGGAGCCGATCCACGGCTATTTGCATATTAATGCCGACATGCAAACACAGGGTCTGCAGGTGAGTCATCTGTACATGACAATAGGGCAGAGCTGGGCAACATTAGTTACAGAACTTCACACTGAGATATCGGGACACAGAACAGGACTAAAATTTCAAGGGACAAGGGAATTTAAACTGGAATAGTTGGCAAGTATGAGGCAGCTGCTTTGGGCCCCACAACAATGATGGGGCCCAGGGCAGCTGCCCCTTTTGACCTGCCTTAAAGACGGCCCTGAGTATATTGCTCTCAAAATGGTGATAAAAAGGCAATTGACAAAGATATACAAACCATTATAACCCTCAAAAGTGTAGGTCTATCCTTTAGGCTGGGTTCATACTAAAGACCTCAGCGGCTCTACCCCTGTGCTCGCTGAATGTCGCCCAAAGGTTATCTCAACTCTATACTCCTTAGGGTACACTACACACCGGCTAGATTAGCCCGTATAAGAGTGAGCACAGATTCTACCTGCACCAGATGTTACAGAGATCATGGCGATCTCATCCATCTTTTATGGAGGTGTCCCAAATTGCACTTATATTGGAAGAATGTCATTGACACTCTTAACGGGGCTTTCCAGGTCCTGATACCCTTAGACCCTAAACCGTGCTTGCTGGGGATAATAGATGGTCTCCTGATGGAGGATATCCTCAAGCAGGCTATTAGGCGAGCTCTGTTTCAGGCTCGCAAGTTTATTCTCAGGCACTGGAAATCCACTGACCCGCCCACAGTGCAGGAACGGATTACACAAATGGGAGACACTCTCCGTATGGTAAAACGTATATATCAGCATAGGGAGATCAGTACAAAATACAAGAAACTCTGGGGCCCCTAGTTAGATGTCCCTGGCCTAGCGCCAGTTGATTTGATATATGACCGCTTATTTTAAAGCCCATATAGGACAAATTGATCTAAATGTATATATGTGTTAGGTACTTGAATGTAAGGGATGAACAGTGGAAGTGGTGGAGGGTAATTACTGATAATAAAGTCTTGCGATGTACTTAGCCTCTGTTGAGAGTGAGGAATACAGTGTATTAATTGTTCTCTTCTCTGTATGCTATACCTTGCAATTTATATGTACTGACTATGCTCTGGAACTGTTTGTTTTTTTTCATATGCTCAATAAAAAACTTTTTGCTTGAGAAAAAAAAAAAAGACCACAGCGGCTCACAGCCGGAGTCTGGTACGTCTCTATTCACCGTTTTCAGGTCCAATTTCAGCCCGAATTTTGAGCCACTGTGGAGATGTGTGAACCGGCTCCATAGAGAGCTGGTCACAATCTCCTGCTATGCGAATTGGATGCGGGAAACCCGTATCCAATTCGCAACAGTGTGAATCCAGCCTTAGAGAAATTACAGTACAAAAGAAGTCAAAGTGTCAGTCAGTTTAGTTTTCTACACCATCAAAAGGCATGTAAGAGAACTGCTGTGACAAGTTGGGCGCACACACGTGCGTATGTGCATACCTTGGCTAAAAGAATTGTGCACAGGTGAATAAATATTTGCAAATGCCCCAACGCACATGCAAAAACTAATGCGGGCACTCGCGGGAGCACGTCCACAGTTTTCATTGGCACCAGATGGCCTATTTAAAGGGTGCTCTGACTCCTGCTCAGCGCTGACTGGTCTTCAGCTGTTTCCTTGTGTCTTGCTGGCATCCTGCTTGATATTCCTGGTCTAGCTTACCACTAACCTACTCTTGGATTTCATTTATGCTTTGGATCATCGGTTCCTGACTTCTGCTTACTCCTGACATAGCTCCTGTCTCATGCCTGGTACCTCACTGCCCGCTTGCTACTGACTTCTGACTATTCTTCTGTATCCTGTTTGGCTTCACGTCTCCTCCGAGTGCCTGCACTGGCTGCCCCTCACCCCAGCTCCAGTGGACACAGTGTACTCCTGTCTCAAGACTGCGGGGAGCTCCGGCAAGCCACATATCCTGAACCTGCAAGCCTGGTGGAGTGCTCCTTAACCTCGACTGGTCTACGCAGCATCATCACAGTTCCTGACCTGATGTTCTGCCTGAATCACCGATTCTACAACTCCTGCCACAAGCTCTGCAAGCAACATCTACAGGCACTCATGTTCCTCCTGTCCCTTGGCACCATCTGTTCCACTCTCAGTGGGGCCTGGGCTGGAGATTTAGTCTCCCGCCAGGTACGTGACAAGGCAATTGGAAACTGAAGGAAACTGTGACAGGAGAAGGTCTAGAGGACCCAAAGTCACAACAAAATCAGAAGACAAGTTTCTGAGAGTCAACAGCTTATGTAACAGGCAGCTCACAGGCCAACATTTTCATGCACAGCTTAACACTGATCGAAGTAAGCAAGACTTAGTTTGAATTGCAGGTTTGACAGGTCAAGTGGCTGTAAGAAAGCCATTGCTAAGATGGCAAAATAAGAAAAAGAGGCTTGCCTGGGTCATGAAGCACCACCAGTAGACTACTGAGGACTAGAAGAAGGTCTTATGGACCAACTAATCAAAATGTTAGATCTTCAGTTCATCGCACAGTGTTTTTGTATGCCATTGGGTAGGTGGCAAGGTGGTTCCCCAGTATGTGACACCAACTGCCAAACATGGAGGAGGAAGCATGATGGTCTTGGGGCTCTTTTGCTGGATCCAAAGTCAGCAAGAGTGAATGGTACCTGAACCAAAACTATGATCACAGCATTTTGCAGTACAATGTAATACCTTCTGGAATATTCCTAGTTGGCCAGGGGTTTATCTTATAGTAAGATAATGACCCAAAACATACCTCCAGGCTGTGTTAGAACTACCATAGGAGAAAAGAACTAGACGGTAGGCTTCAAAACATGCAATGGCCAGCATAGTTTCCAGACTTGAAACCGATGAAGCTAGTTTGAGATGAACTGGACAGAAGGGTGAAAGCAAAGCAACCTCCAAGTGCAACACATTTGTTGTGGGAACTTCTGCATCAGTGTTGGGAAGAACATCCTGAATAATATTTGATTTCTGTTGTATAACAAATATTTTTTCTCAACTAGGGACAGGGTTAAAAAAGCAAAATCAGCAGGGTGCTCTGTTCCCTGGTGCACCTAAAGAACAGTGAAAGCATCATAAAGACTGCGCAAATGCTATACAGTGTTTCAAGGCATGTACAGCCTTGGAACAGGCTTGTGTCCACTGAAATTCTGCCTCCTTTTTAAATAAGGTATTCACAGGTGTTGTGATTTCAGCATAGTCAGCTACAAGACTTAAATAATGGCATGTAAATCCTCGAAATTAGGCAAACCCTGCTTTGGTTTGGGTAATTCATGTAACATCAATGTGGGATTGTAAGCGATGAGAGTCTTTGGCCTACAAAGTCAATCTTAGTTTGTGCAAAAACACATTTTCTTTGTTTAGGGGGTAGTTGTATTCCACCAGTCTGTGAAAAACTTGATATGGGGCTAATTCATACAGCACGGACAGTTGCTAGAGAGATAAACCACAGTCCATCATGGCTGCGGTAGGGGGTGGTGTGGTGCACGATTCAGCTCCCTTTTTTTCACTGAAATATATTTGAAGCGTACAAAAGTACACTTCATTCATGTCACTGTACATTAGCACAATGCGCTGTGCTGTGCTGTTGTACAGTGACATGCGATCCTGTACTGTATGCTGTGATGAAATGCATGTTTGCATTCTATCGCAGCTCACTGCATTGCAGTGTGAATGGGACACGTCCTTGTAGTACTCCAAATCAAGTGTATCTCCACTTTTGTTGAGGGAAAAAAAACCTTCCCCTCTGGGTAATATATCTACATTGCAAGGATTTTACCAAACTTTGTTGCAGATTCCTACCATTTGTTATTCTGAAGAAATCCCTGTGTGTTGGTCTGTGTCCATGTGGAAAAGTGTATCTAATGGGAGTGGTTTCATAATTATCAACCAGCTGCTGTACCTGCAAAGCTCTAATGGGGAAAGCTGCTGGATTCCTTTAGCCATGATTTCCTTTTGGGAGTATCTCACCAAAAATGAAATTTTTGTTGCAGGGGATGCCTGAAATCCGATTTGTATCTTAGTGTAGCCTTCTAGGAAAATTGGTGGGCCAATCACACAAACTGGAAATGCACCCCTGAAAGGTAAGAAAGGTAATTTTTAATAACATTCAATCACAATATGACTTGAGTCGCAATTGTATAGGCTATATTATTTTTTGTTTGCTATTTTTTTCCCCAAAAAAGTGGAGTTACCCTTTAAAGGAGACGTCCAGCCTGAGCTTGTTTGGCTGGGCTTCTCCTATGGGTCACAGGAGTGCAATTAGTTTTGCACTCCTGTGACCCGTTTTTAGCAGAGAGCAGTCTGAAGTCCGCTCTCTGCTGATGTCACTGGAATCAGTCCAGGCACCGCGTCATCACAACAATAAATTCTGGATCCGCCAGGTTCCTGTACTGATGCCTGTCTCAGCCTCTCAGCGAGCTGCTGAGAGCCTGAGAAGGCCGGTCCCCACCCCTCCGTAGCCCAGTGCTCCAGTGAGCGTGGAGGAGCAGAGAGGAGAGCTGCTGATTGACAGTCAGCAGCTCTCCGCTCAGGGATCTATGAGAACTGAGCCATCGGTGATGTTCGATCGCTCGGTTCTCAGTGTAGAGGCGCCGGGGACAGATGCTGCATCCACCTAGGTAAGTATAAATGGGCCAAAAAAAACCCCATACTTCTCTTTTAAGAAAAAATTACAAAACATAAAACATTACTTTAAAAAAAGCTAATACAGTATTCTTCCAACAGACTAACTCGAGCACAACACAACATATTGCGTCATATTTAGCTTTCAGGGATGCAGATAAAAGTGTGTATAAGAGTGCTCTAAGTAACAGATCAAGCAGATATCAGTCTATGTAGAAATAGAGGAGGGTCTTCATGCACTTCCGGCAGCACTTGAAGAGAGATGCAAACTCTGGGAGTAAAATGAAAAGAAAAAAAGGTGCCTCTAAGCGCAGAAGTAAAACTTTAAAATGTACAAAAGGGTTAAAAACACTTGCAAAAGGGTGGCTGGGTAGGAGCACATCATATTAGTAATATGGCAGGTTGATGACATCACTTCTGGTTTGCTGGTCCCTCCCCGCTGATGTCACTTCCTGGATTCGGCTTCCATGCTGTCTCAAACAGGCTAGCTGTCTTCCCAGTATCCAGGAGAGTTGTGGCTTCCATCTGCCAGCCATTTCAGAATATGCTGCCATAGAATCACACCTCCGGATATCCCTGAGACTTCTTGGGACTACCAGAACGCCGGACCACAGTGGCGGAATTATCACGGTTGCACCAGTCGCATTTGCGACTGGGCCCTTGAGTTCTGCCACTGTGGGGGGGGCCAGCCGCCGCCGCCCAGGAGATTCATGTCATTCACGTGGAGTCCCGGTCCGCTCCGTCCATCCTCTCCTGCTGCTCCGCCCATCCTCCCTGCCCATCCTCTGCTCCCTCACTCAGGGGGACAGTCCCCGCCTGCTTCGCCCCTCCTCTCCGCCCGCACAGCCCTGCCCATCGTCTCTGTCCCCGCCCGCTCCGCCCATCTTCTCTGGCTCCGCCCATCTTCTCCGGCTCAGCCTTCACTTACAGCCTCCGCCCATCTTCTCTGTCACACCTGCACTCACGTGCACAGTCCCCGCCCGCTCCGCCCATCTTCTTTGGCTCTGCCTTCACTCACAGGCCCCGCCCATCCTCTCTGCTTGCCCAAGCAAGACGGAGCAAGGAGGGGGAACCAAGTGATCGGCAAGTGAGTGGCACCCATCCCTCAATATCAACACTGCCACTGATCCCCCCCCACACCACCACTACTGCCACTGATACCACCTCCACACCACCACTACTGCCACTGATACCCCCTCCACACCACCACTACTGCCACTGATACCCCCCTCCACACCACCACTACTGCCACTGATACCCCCCCTCCACACCACCACTACTGCCACTGATACCCCCCCTCCACACCACCACTACTGCCACTGATACCCCCCCTCCACACCACCACTACTGCCACTGATACCCCCCCACCACACCACCACTACTGCCACTGATACCCCCCCTCCTCCACACCACCACTACTGCCACTGATACCCCCTCCACACCACCACTACTGCCACTGATACCCCCCCACACCACCACTACTGCCACTGATACCCCCCCACACCACCACTACTGCCACTGATACCCCCCTCCATACCACCACTACTGCCACTGATACCCCCACACCACCACTACTGCCACTGATACCCCCCACACCACCACTACTGCCACTGATACCCCCCCACACCACCACTACTGCCACTGATACCCCCCACACCACCACTACTGCCACTCATCACATCCCCCTCCAACCATCACCCTTGCCACTGATCCCACCCCCCCACCACCACTGATCTCACCCCCCCAACCACAACCCTTGCCACTGATCCCATCCCCCCTCACCGCTGCCACTCATCCCATCCCCCCACCACCACCGCTACTACCCCATCCCCATCCCCACCCAACCACCACCGCTGCCACTGATCCCATCCCCCCCACCATTGCCACTCATCCCATCTCTCCCTCACCACTGCCACTCATCCCATCCCCCACCACCGATGCCATTGATCTTATCCCTCCCCAACCACCATTGCTGCCACTCATCCGGGGGCGTAACTACAGGGGTAACAATTGCAACAGTGCACATGTTGCCCCTGAACACCTGGATGGGGGGGCATTTAGAGGAAAAAATCCCTTCAATTTGTCTCCTGCAGCCACTAAAAGTCTGCTTCTCCTCCTCTCCCTCTGATAGGCATTAAGTGGCTGCAGGAGGAAAATGGAGGGGATTTGTTCCCCCTCCTATCCAGGTCCTGCTGCCCCTGCGATCAGTGGGAAGGGCCCTGGCTGGAGGTCAGGGGGGCCCTCCATGGTTTCTTGCACCGGGGCCCTGAAGGTTCTAGTTACGCCACTGCCGGACCACCTGCCATATTACTGCTCCTACCCATCCACCCTTTTGTAAGTGTTTTTAACCCTTTTGGGAAATATAAACTTTTACTTCTGCGCTTAGAGGCACCCTTTTTTCTTTTCAGTTTTCAGGGATTATCAAATGCTATCAGTTTGCTATGGTATTGTTTCAACTGGCATTTTAATGAGTTGGGTTTCCCTCAAAATCATTGATTGTGTTTGCCAAGCAATTGTTTGCAAAGCATACTGAAAAATGGTTAGTATACACTCTATTAATCCACAAGATGAATGCATTTTCATATGTTTTTTATTTATATGAAGTATAGTATTTGGTAACATTTTGTACTGGTGTTTCTAATGCAGGGCAAACACGATGCAAATTTCGTACGAAAATCCAAATTGAAAGTAAAATTGACTGTTGTATCGTTAGTGTGGTATGTGCGGCACACGATTTTTGTACAACAGCCCAAATTGACAGATCCAACATGTTGCGTTTTTTGAGAAAAATTTCCAAATTTCATATAGTTAATGCCAGAGTTGGACGATTTGACCTAAGAAACAGAACTGCGCATGATCCCCGGAAAGTTCGATCCGGAAGGAAAACATACATAAAAAACACTAACGAATGTTCGACTACAACTATAAATGATATTAATACAGGAAAAACTATAGACCACAGCAAAGTCTGATGAGGTGCCAACAAGTCTGTAAGAGAAGTGAAATAAACACAAATGCCTGTGCATGTATAATGGTCCTTTCACACCTTCTTTGACATGGCAGGAAGAAATATAAAGAAAGCAGGCAATTATGACCTATTGCATTTGCTATACACCACATTTGCTATAAAAAAATGTGCTTCATCCAGGAGGTGCCGACATGTCTGCGAGCAAAGTGGAATAAACACAAAAGTGTCTGTGCATGTGTAATGGACAGGGCTTTTTTTCAGGGGGAACTTGGTGGAACTCAGTTCCACCACCTCTGGCTCAGATCCTTGGGGGGGGGGCTGCTCACCACAATCACTTGTAAACTTGTAAAGTCTGGTTTCTGTGTTTACAAGCGACAGCTCTGCACTCTGTGTGTAATGCAATCCTGGTATTTAATGCCCCTTTAGGACCCTCCTACTGTTCGTGAAATTTGACTGACCACACCCACTATTTGATGTGGTTTGGAGGGTGTGTGTTGGGGGAGGGGTTTTGGGGGGTCGTGGTTGAGTTCCAGCACCTATTGTTTGAGAAAAAAAGCCCTGGTAATGGACATTTCAAATCATGTACAACATCAAGTGTGGTGAATACAGGTGGTATCACATCATGATTACAATAAAGACACCCCACACCAAATTCTAACAAGCACAGATTTATTGTGCCAAACCCAAAACAGGAATGGTTTCATGCTTGTACCCGTATGTATGAACATGTATAAGTATTTTCTTCATTAAAACATACACTTCTAAATACAAAAATATAACCTCTTTATATAAAATCACTATGCATTTTTTGCAGTAGTAGTGCAATTATGAAAAAGTGAACATTATCACAGTAGGGTGCAGTGTACTAGTGTCTGCAGGTGGACAACAATACCGGAGGTAGACAGCTACAAGCATATAAAGTGTCCATATGTACAATAGGTATGCAATATACAAGACTGTACAGATGGACCAAAATATAGCAGATGTACAAGTGCATTCAAATGGAAGGAATTCTTGTAAAGACATTATTACAATAAAGATACAGTAGTATACAGTCCCTGACAAAAGTCTTGTCACTTGTGTACAAATTGACCTGAAGTGCCGCTAAAATATATTTCTAATCAAGATTTTGTTACAAGAAATGGGTCATTTTAATCCCAACAGCTTTTACAATAATGTTTCAGTGCAAAACGAAACTGACAAAAAGTATTCTAATATTCACAGCTTGGTAAAGCCCATTGAGTCAATTTTTGCCAAGACATAAGTGTTGTCGCCTTGTTATATGAGCTTCACCTGTGACTAATAATGGATCAGTTAGGTCTCAGGTGTGTATAAAAAGAACACCAGTACACTAGACCTTTTCAACTGCAACTAGATTCACCCGGAGACTAAAGTGTTGATTATCAAAGGGCTGAAGACCAGATCCACTGCTGATGTGGCAGACACCTTCAATGTGTCTCAGCGTCAAGTTCAGAGGATAAAAAAAAGATTTGAAGAGACTGGAGACATTTTGGACAAGGCCAGGTCAGGCCGACCCCGCAAGACAACTGCTCCAGAGGACCGTTTGTTGGCTCGAAAATCCAAGGCCAGCCCATTTTCCACTGCAGCAGAGCTCCACGAGACCTGGTCACCTGAAGTCCCTGTGTCAACAAAACAGTTTGTCGGATTCTGCCTCGAAATGGCCTCCATGGTCGAATCAGTGCCCATAAGCCAGCACTAAACAAAAGACAATTGAAAAACCGTGTGGCATTTGCCAAGGGCCACAGCCTGCTAAAATGATGGACTCTGCAAAAGTGGCAGAAGGTGGATTTTTCAGATGAATCTTCTGTTGAATTACACCACAGTCGCCGCAAATATTGCAGGAGACCTACTGGAACCCACATGGAGACGAGATTTACCCAGAAAACAGTGAAGTTTGGTGGAGGCAAAATCATGGTCTGGGGTTACATCCAGTATGGGGGTGTGCAAGGGATCTGCAGGGTGGAAGGCAACATCAATAGTCTAAAATACCAAGAAATCTTAGCTACTTCTTATATTCCCAACCATAAAAAAGGCCAAATTTTGCAGCAGGATGGTGCTCCATCGCATACTTCCATCTCCACATCAAAGTTCCTTAAGGCAAAGAAGATCAAGATGCTCCAGGATTGGCCAGCCCAGTCACCAGACATGAACATCATTGAGCATATGTGGTGTAGGATGAAAGATGAAGCATGGAAGACGAAACCAAAGAATATTGATGAACTCTGGGAGGCATGCAAGACTGTTTTCTTTGCTATTCCTGATGACTTCATCAATAAATTGTATGAATCCTTGCCAAACCGCATGGATGATGTCCTTCAAGCTTATGGAAGTCATACAAGATATTAAATTTGGATCTCACAGCACCACTACTTAATTTGCTGACATATTTTTGGATTTTCAGTAAAGTTGTTCAATTTCTGTATAGGCGACAAAACTTTTGTCTTGCCAAAATTTGACCTGTCTGTCTTGATTAAATAATAAATCTATTTTCAGTGAAACTAGTTTATTTCAGTGCATTAAACATCATTTGGGAGGGCTTTAGCTTTTCATATGAGCTATTTCTAACACCAATTGATTAATTAAAAGTCAGGTTAATAGAAGGAGTTTCCACAAAATAGAGAAGCGACAAGACTTTTGTCAGGGATTGTACTACTACTCTGTACACGTATACAAAAAACACCATAGGTTTACAAAAACTTATTAAAGTCTAACAAGTGTCCATATGCACAATATGTATTTATTGTGCTAAACTGTACATATAGTCAAAACATTGCCTACAACTGCTGTGCAATGTTGAAATGTGTACATTTGTACCATAAGGATCCATTGAGCCAGGTTGTACAGATGGACAAGAACAGCATAGGTTTTCAAGTCCATTCCAGATAAGTGTCCATTTGTACAATCAGTAGAGCTGTGTGCTAGACTGTAAAGATGGACAACATGATTGCAGGTGTAAAATTACAAGTGAAGTTGGACAAAGGCCTAAAAATGTCTGCTTCACACTAGATGGTACAGATGGATACGAACACTGCAACTGTGCACTGTATTAAAGAAGAGGCATGGCCTGTACAAGATACATTGCATGTGATTATATGAACATCCGTGGGTTTGTGACGTCACGTACGAAGGAATATTCTAGGAATATTCGTTTGGTAGACGATAATTCAAACATAGATACCTGAGGTGAGTTTGATCTATATTGATTATTTAATGTGTCTGTGGATGTGTGTGTGATTGATCTAAGTACCTTTTATTGTATTATTGTAGCTGTCTTGTTATGGTATTCAGGCCTGGATGTTCTAGATGGCCTTTTGTCCAATTCTACACATGTATTATAATACTTTAGAAATGTGATATATTTATATATATATTTATTTTATTTTTTTATTTAAAGGACAATGCCTTTTACATTTACATCTCCTGATTTCCTACCGCAATTTATTGACAAATACAGAGAATTATCCTGCTTATGGGATGTGAAGTCAAGGGATTATTCCAATCGCTATAAGCGTGATGAAGCTGTAAAAGAACTAAAAGAACTATGTAAAGCAGTTTGTGTTGAACCCATGGAATACTATGTGAAGAACAAGATTGCTAACTTGCGCACCGTTTTTAAGAAGGAGTACAAAAAATACAAGCCTCCAAAAAATCTGGTGCAGGATCTGAGGACGTGTATGTGCCACGTTTGTGGTACTTCAAAGACCTGATGTTTTTAGCTGATTCAGATGATCCCAGAGAGTCCCATTGTACTCTTCAAGCAAGTGGGGGATCAGACTCTGGTGCATTATCTGAAACAGAGGATATGTCCCAAACACAGACACAGGTAAATTTATGTTGTATCATATGTTATATTCTTTATTTAAACAACTGCCAATAGAGTTGTGAATAATTTGTACACTACTATACTTTCTTGCATGAATATATTTAAACTGAAAGTCTAACCAAAACCACAATATTAAAATCAGCATGTCATCTATATCCAGTAAAGCATTTTTGTTGCACTCATTGTGAAACAAGGGTTAATCCACTGCATTGTTTACAATGGCCATTTAATCTTGTCTTCTCTGTTCCCTTCTTCCACTGTCCCCAATCCATCTCGTGATAGAACAGAGGCTAGGGGACAAGGTGCACATTCTCTGTTTGATGTGTATTGCTATAGAGATTTTCATTTTTCTTTTGGGGGGGGGGGGGGGGGGTGGATATTGAGTGCATGTGATCAGCACAGGGCTAATTAGCACTATGCAGACAGAGGGTCAGTGGTCCTGTAGCTTCATAGGACAGTCAAAGTAGAATGAGAACTCCTCCTCCAAGCTTTAGCCTGACACTGATAGAAGTAACAAGACTGTTACATACTGCTGATGGAAAAAAGTATTTAACAGTATATGTTTACTAGAACAATTTCATTGCAATGTATTTTTAATGCAGAGTCATGGGTTACCAAATTAAAATGTTTTACACATTACCAGCAATTATTATACAATGAACCATATTATATATAGCTAAATACAGTCCTGCCATGCAACTGCCCCCCTGCCTACAAAATAATCAGTATAATTTTGTCAATTTTGACGTGCATTGGCAGTTGGTAGTCTAGGCCTTGCAGGAGCTAAATTTTGCAAACCAGTACTGTCATTTCACCAGTCACCTGGCACAATTGTCCCACTGGTAATGTCTTCCATATCAACTGCAGATGATGGCATGTGTGACACTGTTGTACTTCGTAAAAATTGTGTAGCATACAGCAGCACTCCACAATAATGTCTACTTTTTCCACTGCTACATTCATAGCGGTGTGGAAGATTCTGAATCTGCTGGCCATAATGCCAAATGCATTCTCAACCACCCGTCTTGCCCTAGACAGGCGATAATTGAATATCTTCTGTTGAGTTGTTAAATTACGTAAGGGATAAGGTTTCAAAAGATGTTCATGCACAGCAAACGCGTCATCCCCAATAAAGACGAAATTTAGTCCTTCCACAGTCTCACTTGAAGATGGAAGATGCAAAACACCTCCTTTCAATCTGTTCAGGAATTCACTCCGCTGTATTACTCCTCTATCTGAGTTTCTTCCATTTTTCCCTATGTCCAGGTATATGAATTCGTATTTTGCATTGACGATCGCCATTAATATTATGCTAAAGAGCCCTTTGTTATTGTAAAAGTAGGATCCTGAATTGGTTGGTGGGGTGATCCTTACATGTTTCCCATCAATTGCACCCCCACAATTAGGGAAATTCCACATATCCTGGAATTCTTTAGCAAGGTCTTTCCATTCCTGGGAATTTGTGGGAAACTGTTGGTAAAAAAGACATAAGAATATTTAGCATTGATAGTAATTGATGATTAATTACTGTTTTAATTATTTTCTATAGGATACTCCAAGCCCAGTACCACAGCAGCCAGGGCCATCAGGTCTGAGGACTCAGAGAGGAAAAAAAGGAGGCATTTAGATTATGATACTTCCACTTTACTGAAGGATGCATCATCCATTATGCAACAAAAGGATGATGAATGTGATGCTTTGGGTTACCTTGTTGCACACAAGTTACACAAAATGTCCATGCAACAGCGAGACTTGTTTGAATCTCTGCTAAATAAAATGATTGGCACTGGACGTAAGGGACATCTTACAGCCAACACTGATCTTATGGGGTATCAGGGATGTACTTCTCACCCACCTGTACCATCTGTACCAAACTGGCGGATGAGTAATATGTCCCAACAACAAGGAACCACAAGCTGGGCAAAGCACCAAGAACCACATCACGGTCCTTGATTTCGTAATCCAAAATATACTAATCTGTGACTATAACAATACATTTTCTTTACTGTTCTTGTTGAAGTTGACATGGTCTTTGTTAAATAATACTATTGTTAAATAAAATATATATTCTGTTTCAAAACGTCTCTTTTTGGAAATGGTGTACTTCTTGATATGGATTTTCTAGGAATAAATAGCATTTTTGCCAATTTTAGACACATTGCTGAATTTTACATATTTCAACTCTATTTCATATGTAGTCATGTAATAGAAATCAGACAGTTCACCATGCTTTTGTACCTTTAAATACTGTGGTTGGAGCACCTTTACTATGGCCTCACACGTCACCGATATAATCTGACCTAATGATTGGGCAGAAATTCCGGTCGTAAACTTCATGTTTTCAAAAGACCTGCCTGTAGCCAAGAAATGGAGGGTTGCCATGAGCCTCCCCTCTGCACTGATAGCCTTTCTCATACAGGAGTCTTGTTTGGTGATATGTGGCCGCACGTGCGATAACAGCATCTCGAACGACTCCTGTGTCATCCGTAAATAATTTCGATAATCCTCAGGATTATTTTCCCTCAGGTTTGTCAATAGATTTACATGTGAGAATTTCTCACGCTGCAGGAGCCTGTTTTTTGTCCACACTCTGCTCTTCCTTCTGTTTCTTCTTTTTTTCTTCTCCTCCTCCAAGGCTATTATTCCAATTACAATGGCTACCATTTTCTGCTTTCTATTGTACCTCTTGAAAGGCATTTTCTCAAAACGAATGAACGTGCGCTGCGAGGAACAACTGCTCTTTTCGTAATTGGCGCGACCCAATGTTGTACAGTAGGGGTGTGGTTAAAAGGTTACAAAACGTTACATCACTTCCTCTACTGGCATGAAAACATAGTGTTTTGATGTACGATTTACGTATCTAATTGATGGTACACTCGCATGCTGTATGTGAGCGCCGCTTTCGTTTATCGCTCGACGGATCGTTCAAAATTCGCATCGTGTATGGCCTGCATTACTGTGGCTTCCGTTGAAGTATTAAACCTCCTACTACAGTTGGAGATGTCTCATTACTCCTGTTTTATTTACCGCAACGTAAACAGATTAGCAATTCAAGAAAAAGAAGGAGAAGCATTCATAAAAGGCTAGTGGATGATTGTTGCGTTAATATTCATATCGAACACTTGGCCAACCAAAGTCTTGGAATAATAGGATGTATTGAATGTATAAAATCCCATTGAAGAGGTAATGTCTGTGTAGTATCTAATGAGTCAGGTTTTCTCTGGGAAAACTGTGTTGTGAAGAAGGAGCTTTGCTGCATGTTGATTTGAAGCCAGTGGCTGTGTGCAAGAATCTGGCATCTTGACAGCAGCTCTAAAAGTTGAATGTGCTTGGAAAAGGTACTGCAGTCTGTGTGTGAAGCCCTCATCCCTTCCAAGTCACAGAAGAAAACTACTCAGTCTGCTTTGGCATTGCTATACTTTCTATATTTTGTTTTGAATCTGGAGAACAGATTTTCATGTTTGACGATAATTTTGAGGATTAAAAACAAGAAGAATTGCACACAAAAGCTTAATACATACTGTATGATTCCAACAGATGATAGAGTTTTAAAGAGAATCATTTTCAGTGCCTTCATTATTTTTAAGGCCTGGTTCACATCTATGCATTTTTAGTGCGTTTTTAGTTTTGCAGAAACATGCTACAGTTAATTTAACATTGTTTCCTATGGGTCATGTTCACATCTGTGCATTTTATGGAAAGGACCAGGGACCAGCAGGTTGTGTTTTTGGTTCCATAGACTTCAATGGATCAAAAAAAATGTATTGAAAAACACAAAATGCACCTGGAATATGCAAACTGCAACTTGCATGCAGGTGTGAACCAGGCCTTATACTAAATGATCATACAACCTAAAGTTGAATGTCAGGTAACTTTAAGGAATCCCTTTATTTCAGTTATGCAATAATTAACCTTCACTGAGGGCCCATTCACATTTGTGTGTTGCGGAAACTCTCACGTTAATGCATGTTTCCAAAAAGCATGGCAGTGCACCTGCTCTATGCATTGCAGTGCCATTCATTGTATATGGCACCCAAGCACATTGTACAGTAGAGCACAATGCACTGTAGAACACCACAATGCACATAATATACCTTGAAGTCCACTGCGTTGCTGAAAAATGGTCATGTACATTTTTTATTGTTTGTGGTGTTTTGGCAGACCATTCATTATCAATGCCTTAAAGCAGTGGTCTCCAAACAGTGGCCCTAGGCCCAGATGTTATCCTTTAGGCACAATTCTTCCTACTGACGCCAAGGATGGGACATTATTTTTCCCACTGACATCAATGATGGGGAACTATTCCTCTGATTGACACCAATAATGGGGCACTATTCCTCCCACTGATACCAATGATGGGGAACTATTCCTCCCACTGATACCAATGATGGGGCACTATTCCTTCTATTGACACCAATAATGGGGTTCTATTCCTTCCATTGACACCAATGATAGAGCACTATACCTCCCACTGGCACCAATGATGGGGCACTATTCCTCCCACTGATAGCAATGATGGGGCACGATTCCTCCCACTGAAACCAATGATGAGGAAAAATTCCTTCCACTGATAACAATGATGGGGCACGATTCCTCCCACTGATACCAATGATGGGGCACTATTCCTCCCACTGATTCCAATGATGGGGCACTATTCCTCCCACTGATACCAATGATGGGGCACTATTCCTCCCACTGATTCCAATGATGGGGCACTATTCCTTTCACTGACACCAATGATGGAGCACTATTCCTACCACTATGCAGGAAGCACTATGATCTCTCTCATTAGATCTTGAATGCACATGGTGATACACTGAATATAACCTAGGAGAATATCCTTTGAGACCACCATTGAACCAACGTCCCCTATATATGGGAAAAGTGCTTTTTGACCGAAATATTAAGTAGGTCAACACCTCAAGGTAAAAGGCTTATGGTGGCGGTTATCACAAGCAGTGAAATATCAACAGTCACTGAGCGCTAATAGTCTTCCCTATGAATAAGTCGGTGCGGTGATTGTTTCCACCTGTGGGGAGTACTACTAATTAAGGACTTATTTGCTACATTTAAATGCACCGCACAATGTTTGTCTGCTCTCTTGAATAGCGACAACATAGAGACTTTGTTTCAACTGTGCTAATATTCGAAGTTCATTAACCACTTAAACCCCCCTCCTGCCCAGACCAATTTTTAGCTTCCAGCACTGTCACACTTTGAATGACAATTGTGCGGTCATGCTACAGTGTACCCAAATTTAATTTTTATCATTTTTTTCACACAAATGGAGCTTTCTTTTGGTGGTATTTAATCACCACTTGGGTTTTTATTTTTTGCTAAACAAACAAAAAAATACAGACATTTAAAAAAAAAAAAAACATGTTTTATAGTTATAAAATTTTGCCAATGGTAATTTTTCTCCTTCATTGATATTTGCTGATGAGGTTGCACTGATGAGCACTGATAAGGTGACACTGATGGGCACTGATAAGAAGGCACTGATGGGTGACACTGATGTCACTGATGGGCACTGGTAGGTGGTATTGATAGGCAGCACTGGTGATGAGGCACTGAAAAAAAAAAAGCCAAATACTGCCTCTGTTTACATCACATGATCAGCTGTCATTGGCTGACAGCTGATCACATGGTAAGGGTCGGGATCGACCCCTTACTCCGATCAGCTGAGTCTCATCACAGAGTGCGGCGCGCAGGGCGCTCGAGCACGGGAGGGTGTCTATGGACGCCTTCCCGGCAAATTAGGTCCACGCTGTAGCCGTCTTTTGGCTATAGCACGGACGGGAGATGGGTAAAGAGGAAGCAAACGCTGTCTTTTTTTTTTTTCCTTTTGCTGACCTGCAAAGTAAAGGCATAATGTGCTAGTATGCATTGCATACTAGCACATTATGTGAAACGTACCTGCAAACGAAGCCCTCGTTGTTGCCGCTGGAGGCCTCATCCATCTTTGCCCGTCTTCCTTCCGGGTCCGCAGACTCCTCCTGTGTGACTGCCCCAATGATGGGGCAATATTCCTCCCACTGATACCAATGATGAGGCATTATTCCTTCCACTGACACCAATGATGGAGCACTATTCCTCCTCCTATTGACCACAGGTGCGATGTAATTTTTAAAATGCCACTGACCACCAAGCCTGAGATTTGTGGTCCCCCTCTGATACTGGGGCATTTTCCACTTCTACTGGCCTCAATCCGGCCCTCCTAAAGTCGGGGAGGACAGTGGATTAGGCCCTTTGTTTATGAAGCTTGGAGACCCCTGCCTTAAAGCAATGCACATTAACAAATGTCATAAAGGCCAATAATATACCGCATTAGAATGCTTAAAGCAGATCTTCACCCTCCCCCCCATTTTTTAAAACCCCTGCTAACCAATACCAATGTGTCT
Organism: Aquarana catesbeiana; assembly: GCF_042186555.1. Classification (NCBI taxonomy): domain Eukaryota; kingdom Metazoa; phylum Chordata; class Amphibia; order Anura; family Ranidae; genus Aquarana; species Aquarana catesbeiana. The sequence continues at coordinate 238,742,791 of NC_133324.1, forward strand.
TCTGCACAACTCAGATACCCAACCATATAGCTGATCCAGTGTTGTCCTGCGGAGATCCTCTTCTCTTCTGCCACCTCTTGGTCCTGCGCTGCCGTGTTGTTGTATGACATTATCAAAAGGCTGCCGGCTCTTCCGGATTCAGCCAGTCAATGATGGATCACTAGGCCCGCCCCCCATTTTTGGTGAATGAAAGGCTATGCCATGTGACCTCCTATGTCTGACATGCATAATCCAGGAGGCAAAGGGAGCATAGTGCACGTCATTCACCTAGGTGAGTGATGTGCAAGAGGGATGGGACCAGACACTTTCTTTACAAAAAAAAAGGCAAATGAGGAATAAAAAAACTGCACTATTTATGTAAAGGACTGGAGGAGGGGAGGATAAGAGGGATAATTGATTACTTTGAAGCCGAAGATCAGCTTTAAGCCAACCCTGCATGTAGTTTTAAATACTGCTAGCTTAAGTACCTAAAATCTATCTGTATATTAGCTGTGGATAATCAACACACCAGAGCTCAGAGTTAGAGTGTTATGAGCTAGTCTAGATTCTGATGCCCTGTACACACGGTCGGATTTTCCAACGGAAAATGTGTGATAGGACCTTGTTGTCGGAAATTCCGCCCATGTGTGGGCTCATCACACATTTTCCATCTGAATTTCCGACACACAAAGTTTGAAAGCTTGCTATAAAATTTTCCAACAACAAAATCCGTTGTTGGAAATTCCGATCGTGTGTACACAAATCTGATGCACAAAGTGCCAGGCATGCTCAGAATAAATAAAGAGACGAAAGCTATTGGCTACTGACCCGTTTATAGTCCCGACGTATGTGTTTTACGTCACTGCGTTCAGAACGATCGGATTTTCCGACAACTTTGTGTGACCGTGTGTATGCAAGACAAGTTTGAGCCAACATCCGTCAGAAAAAATATATGGATTTTGTTGTCGGAATGTCCGATCAATGTCCGACCGTGTGTACGGGGCATAAAGCTCTGCACAGTGCAGTTGGTCTATCACTGGGGATTTACAATTGGGAAGAGCATGGAATGATCCAATCAGTGTGCTACTGCTCTTTCATTGTCCAGTAAGCAGGCTAGAGCCAGACTGGTGACCAAGGAACAGATGTTTTCAGCTTTTTTGTCCTACAGTCATCCATCAGATAGATTAAGCTATGTGTGGGGCCCTGAGCATACAATTATGGGACACTTCCTTTTTGAATGGGGGGAGTCAGGGAATAACTTGCCTTCAGAGGATGGTGAGATGTCTGAACTTTGAGATAATGGTATATATTTATAATCACAGATTACTCAGTTCATCATATAGGATAACTCAAATCAAATTACAATTGGGTGTAGATGTTTACAGGTTTCATCATTCTTAAGATAATTCTTTTAGAGCCATCTGAGTCTAAACTTACCTGTAAGGTAGACAGTAGAAGAGAACAGGCTGTAACCCATGTTTTCAATTGCATTTGTCATTAAAGACTCTACCTTTTTGCTTTTTTTAACACAATGATGGATGAAATGTAGCACATCTCATCATAGAATCTATTGTAAATTCTTTATTTCTCCCCCTCCCATCTCACAGCTCTTTAGCAACCCCTAAACTCCTTCGATTTTTCAAGGGATACCGGGCGAGAGGTGGCTGACAGAGCCACCGACTGAGAGAATTTTGGCCTGTTCATCAGGAACCAGCTAAATTCGAACACAGTATGGCAGCTTAAGTTTGCCCAGATACAATGACATTATTTCTAGTTTGTGTTGGATTTTTTTTTTTTCTATTGGCTGAGGTTGCAGTGGTAAGGAAACCTTGGGTGTATGAGGTACACTTGACATACTTACAGTTGAGGAAGTCTGCTGCAGCCAGGGCAGCCTCAGGTGAACAGTGTCTCCTATACTGGTGTACCATGCCGGATGTAAGTTACAGCCTGTATGCAGATGTTACTTACTGTACATATTACCTTATCTCCAGCTACCCTAAAGTCTTGAATGCTCAGAAGAGACATGTAAAAGTTACATGCTTCCGGGTTTCATCATTGTCAAGCTCCTTCTCCCCGTGTCAAAAACTTCCACAAACCTCTCCATGGGGACAATGATCTTTAAATCATCAGAGCAGTGCCAAGTAAGGAAATTATATTTACAGAACACGTACTTATTATTAGTCTCTGCTGTGATGTTGGCTATTACCATTACCCTTTGAAGTGCTCCTTATTTCTGTTGAACATCCAATTTACACTTTGCTCCATATTGGGGCAAAAGCTTTAGTCTTAGCTAAATGGCACACATATGTTGACGTTATGAATACAATCTTTATTGGGGGCGTGGCTTGATGGTGAAGAGAGCAGTCGTATAGACTCATAGCTCCGGCTCTCAACAACCATCCTTCCCTTATCCTGGGTCCTATCTAATTAGCTTTACGACCCTAGCCTGTGTCTGGCCTGGCCCTGGCCATCTCCTCCCCATATTCAGGTGTCTCACATCAGACCCAATAATGACCAACTGAGAAATGCATCCCAGCTTAGGCTGTCTATAAATTTATGGCAGCTTATGGGGTGGCGCAGACAGGGGCATGGCGCAGACATCATGGCTCTTTCCTGAGTGGCTCTGTCACGAGTGATGCGCAGTTTCACCGACGCAGTTTAACGAAAGCAGGATAACTAAAGCTGCATGAACAACAGGAACTCTGCTCCACTCTGCAAGATGACAAGCAAACCAACTTTGAAATTTATTTTATATTAGGTTAGTCTCCCACTCTCTAGCCACTAACATGCTCCTTATTCTCTTCCTTCTCACATTGGTGTCTTCTATCCTCAAATTATCTTTACTCTACCCCTCCTCTCTTCCCTGCAGCATGCACATATCACCCTCACTCCTACCCTCTCCCTACTATGGCACCCATCATCTCCTGCATTTGCTGCACCCACATGCTGACATAAACTCCAGGGCCACTAGACACGTGCGCTCATGCACATCCCACTCCCACCTTGCCTTCCTCACCCTCCTCCTTCTCCTAGTCTCAGGTGATATTTCTCCTAATCCTGGTCCGCCATTTTCCAAATGCAAGCCACATATCCAATACCCCTCCCCCTCTGGCAACCACCGCAATCCACTCAGTTTAATTTCTATCCCCCTACTTCCTCAAAGCACCCCACCAATCTCATGTGCCCTGTGGAACGCCCGCTCCATCTGTAACAAGCTAACATCTGTACATGACCTCTTCATCTCTCATGGCTTGAACATACTGGCCATAACAGAAACCTGGCTGCAAAATTTTGACTCAGCTTCTCCTGCTGCCCTCTCCCATGGTGGTCTCCATTGGACTCACTCCTCCAGACCCAACAGACAGAAAGGAGGTGGAGTTGGCTTCCTTCTGTCCCCACAAAGCACCTTCCAAGTCCTTACTGTCCCTCCCTCTCTATCCCTCTCTTCTTTCGAGATGCACTGTATTCGTCTGTTTTCTCCCATTTCTCTGAGGATTGCAGCAATTTATAGGCCTCCAGGACCGGTATCGCGCTTCATTGATGACTTTGCTGCCTGGCTACCCTACTTTCTCTCCTCTGAAATACCCACCATTATTCTTGGTGACTTTAACATTCCTGTCAATGTCAACAGCCCAACTACAGCTAAACTTCTCAACTTAACCTCATCTTTTGACCTAACCCAATGGACACATACTTCCACTCACTCCAATGGTAATACCCTTGACCTTGTATTCTCCCATCTCTGCAACCCTGGCAACCTCACCAACACCCCCTTTCCTCTATCTGATCACAACCTCATTACTTTCACTGTATCCTTGCCTCCAACCACCCATCCCTCCAAGCAGCAAACAATTACTTGTAGAAACCTTCGCCACTTTAACCCTTCTCTTCTCTATTCTGCTACTGACAACCTATATGACATAATCTCTCCCCTGTCCTGTCCTGACCTGGCCACTTCTGTCTACAACAGTTCACTCTCATCATCACTAGATGCACTTGCTCCCCTAACCACACGCAGAATTAGGCCCCGACCGTTACAACCCTGGCAAACTGACAACACTAGAAATCTCAAGAGACATTGCCGTGCTCTTGAACGACTGTGGCGTAAAACCAAATGCCTGCAAGATTTCACCCTATATAAATCTGCCCTTCTAAAATACAATTCATGCCTCCATGCTGCCAAACAAGCCTACTTTGTCTCTCTTATTAATTCCTTGTCATCCAGTCCCCGTCGGCTCTTCTCAACCTTTAACTCTCTGCTTCGTCCACCACCCCCTCTACCCACTAACTCACTCACTGCCCAAGAGATTGCCAATCACTTCAAAGACAAGATCAATGCAATTCGTGAGGACATCTCCACTGTGCGTACATCTTCCCCACCCATCATACCTTGCCCAGCAGCACATTCAACCCTCTCCTCTTTTGAATTGGCTACTACGGAAGAGGTTACAAAAATTTTCTCGAATGCCCACCTAACCAATTGTCCCTTGGATCCTGTTCCCTCACAACTACTACGGTCACCCTCTTCTTCTATCCTATGCTCCCTCACCCACATCTTCAATCTCTCCCTTTCTAGTGGCATTTTCCCCTCCCCTCTAAAACATGCACAGATCACTCCCATTCTTAAAAAGCCCTCACTGGACCCTACCGACCTGAACAACTTAAGACCCATCTCATTACTCCCATTCACCTCTAAACTTCTAGAACGCTTAGTCTACAACCGTCTTAGCTCCTACCTCAATGAAAATAACCTTCTTGACCCCTTACAGTCTGGCTTTCGCTCGCAGCACTCCACAGAAACTACCTTACTAAAACTCACTAACGATTTGCTAACTGCTAAAACCAACAGCCAGTACTCCATACTCCTACTACTTGACCTCTCTGCGGCCTTTGATACTGTTGACCACCCGCTCCTTCTCAATAAACTACATTCCCTTGGCCTCCGAGATTCTGCTCTATCCTGGTTCTCTGGCTATTTATCACAGCGCTCCTTCAGTGTCACCTACAACTCTGTCTCCTCCTCTCCATTGCCCCTTTCTGTGGGGGTCCCCCAAGGCTCGGTTCTTGGACCCCTTCTCTTCTCTATCTACACCACCTCTCTTGGTCACCTAATAACTGCCCACGGCTTCCAATACCACTTATACGCTGATGACACCCAAATCTATCTGTCTACTCCTCACCTCACTCCTTCAGTCTCCTCTCGCATTACTAACTTACTAACTGACATATCAGCATGGATGTCGCACCACTTCCTTAAACTAAATCTCTCTAAAACTGAGCTATTAATATTCCCCCCCGCCCGTGCCCCCCTCCATGACTTTTCCATCAAAATCAACAATGCAACCATCAGTCCCTCCCCTCACGCCAGGGTACTAGGTGTAATCCTAGACTCCGACTTGTCATTTCAGCCTCAAATCCAATCATTGTCAAAAGTTTGTAGAATTCACCTCCGTAACATCTCTAAAATTCGCCCTTTTTTAACAAATGAAACCACCAAGCTCCTCATTCACTCCCTTGTTATCTCTCGCCTTGACTATTGCAACTCCCTTCTCATTGGCCTACCGCTCCATAGGCTATCCCCTCTTCAGTCTATCATGAATGCTGCTGCCAGACTTATCCACCTTACCAACCGCTCAGTGTCTGCCAACCCTCTACTTCAATCCCTACACTGGCTCCCAATCACCCAGCGAATTAAATTCAAAATTCTAACCACAACATACAAAGCCATTCACAACTCTGCCCCAAGCTACATCACTAATCTTGTCTCCAAATATCACCCAAATCGTCCTCTCCGCTCTTCTCAAGACCTCCTGCTTTCAAGCTCTCTCATCTCCTCCTCCCATGCTCGTCTCCAGGATTTCTCCAGAGCCTCTCCCATCCTCTGGAACTCGCTACCTCCATCTATCCGGCTAGCCCCTACTCTTGCTACCTTCAGGCAATCCCTGAAAACTCATCTCTTCAGGAAAGCCTATCACGTCTCCAACTAATCTCCTACCACTTCCACCAGCTCATTCCCCACAGTTACAACCTTTTGTACCACCTGCCCCACCCTATTAGATTGTAAGCTCTTCTGAGCAGGGCCCTCTTAATCCTATTGTATTGTATTGTATTATATTATAACTGTATTGTCTCCCTTTTATATTGTAAAGCGCTGCGTAAACTGTTGGCGCTATATAAATCCTGAATAATAATAATAATAATAATATCTCCTCGTGGAAGGTACCGTTTTGTTCCCCACAGCTGTGGGCATCTTTTAGGCTGGCAGACATGGTGAAATACGGGCCGCCCCGGCCCTCACCCACGGCGGAACAACTGGCACGGTTCTGAAGGCAAGATGGCGCTGGGACACGTGCAGAACAAACAGGCACGCTGCAGGCTTCCTCCTCTGCTGTCCTGGGCTCTGCTATGGGGGTGAGTGCTTTAATCCCTGCTATCTTTCACACACAAACAGACCCCCTGCAATCACAGGACTCCCAGCAAGCTGATGAGCATAGTCAGGCTGTGGACTCCCCCCCCCTGCTGAGCCTACACTGTCCACCATTATGCTGGCTATTCAGGATTGCAAGGCCTCTCTCTCTACTCAGATAGCCTCTATCTGCATGGACTTTTTATTATTAAAGCAAGATGTTCAGAACCTCCGTGACAGAACCGGAGACGCTGAGGAATGTATCAGTACCTTAGAGAACACTGTGAATCCCCTGTCGGTAACTATGTGTGATACTACTAGCGAGATGGCGGCACTCCGCGCCAAGATCGACGATTTGGAAAATCGTTCTCGCAGGAACAATTTTAGATTTGTGGGGTTCCCGGAACGCGCTGAAGGCCCCCATCCTGAAAAGTTTCTTTATTCTTGGTTGCAGGACATTTCTGGTACAGATGCGCCCTCATTCTCACGTTATAGAGCGCGCACCTCGCACTCCTCCTCGCCCCCCTCCAGCGGGTGCCCCACCATGCTCCATTATTGCACACATCCTCAATTTCCAGGATAAAGTGGCCATCCTACGCCTTGCACGAGAAAAAGGCCCGCTTAAATTCAACGGTAACAATATCTCTGTTTATCCGGACTTTTCTGCTGATCGCCAACGGATCTCCTTCTCGGCAGTGAAATCTTGCCTGTGCACAGAAGGCCTGTCCTATGCCATGCTCTTCCCTGACAAACTGCGCATTATTCATGATAGTAAGGCCCATTTCTACACCAGCCCCAAGGAAGCCATGGCGTGGCTGAACGATCAATATGGAGCGGCCCACAGACGCAGAGGTGATTGAAGATACCACTAACCTAAGATGACACTTACCAGTTGCCTTAATACAGGCCCCCGTGATCCCCTGTATAACTCGGTGCCTTTACTGTAATTCACAATGCCAGTAGTTTTCGTCATCTTGTCCTTCTTGCATGGCAATACCCGCACCCTACTGTGCTAGTCATGGTGTTTACTTCTCCATTCTTCTCCATTCCTCCAGGCCTTCATCTCTAGACTTTCTCCTTCACTAATACTGTTTACCATCCTGACCTGTCTTCCAGTTTGGGATCCGAAGCTCGCTATGTTTGGGATGGCCGAGCGGGGGGCAGGGGGGTTTTAAGGGACTTTGTTGATGCCCTTTTTTTTTCTTTTTTTTTCATATTTTTTCTTTTTAATACCTTTTCCAGCTCACCTCTACAATTTTTCACCCGATGGAATTTTTTTTCTCTCAGGTTACCGCCTACGGTGGACTGTTAATGCTTCTGTTTTTATTATTTTTCTATTTTTGGCTCGTATCATCCTGCTGGCAGATCCACGCACTTTTTGTTCATGTGCTTGTATGTGCTTCAGGTGGCGCAGCCCCTAAGGATAGTCTCATGGAACACTAGAGGTCTGAATGCACCTCAGAAAAGATCTCTGTTTTTTTCTGTGTTAAAAAAATGTCATCCTCATATTATATGCCTCCAGGAGACTCACCTTACGGGCTCCAAGAAATGCTCAGGCAGCCAGATCTCACTAAAGTATCCACTTACTATGCAGCCCTAATGTCTGACTTTAACCCTAGGTTTTATAAAGCACAAGTAAAGTGGACATCGATGGATATTTCCATGGTAGATGGGGACTGGTCAGAATTTAGTGACACGTATAAAACTTCTGTTATTGCTTCCAGAGATTGCATCATACAGGTTATAATTTTTCATCAGACCCACCTTACTCTGGCTAGGCTACATAGGATGGCTCTCTCGCCCTTGGCTGTCTGTTTCCGTGGCTGTGGCCAGGAGGCTGACTTCCTATATTGCTTCTGGTCGTGCCCGATAGTCCGGGACTTCTGGGAGGAAGTGGGTACCTTTATCTCGACAGTGTTGGCCCTCCCTAACATAATTCACCCCAAGAATTGCCTGTTAGGTGTTTTTGGTGACTTACTTATACCACCCCATGCTAAGAGACTGCTCCGCACACTTTATTTCTATGCTAAAAAGACTTACTGTCCTGGAAGGGTGCACAGACCTCTCTGAAATCCCTCTGGTTAAAACTTATTAATGATTCTATACCACTGTATAAATTGACTTTCGAACTCCGGAAATGGAATAAAACCTTTCACAAAATTTGGGGTAAATGGTTGGCTAGTCCGTTAACCCTTTCTCAACACTGATTTTGGTATACTTGGTTGACCATTGATAGGCCGTGCCCCAGGAATCTCTAATATCTGGTCCTTTACTACTGTTATGCCCTGCTGGTATGCCTATACCCCTTACTAATATACCTATTTTAAGCCCTTTCCAATGATTTCTGTCTATTTTTATATGCTGGAACATGTTGCATATCAGTTCTTATTTGTGTATGGCCAGACTGTCTGGTGCTATTGTTGTTTTCCTGACAGGCTCCATGGCAGCATACGTGTGGGTAGGCTCCGCCTCCATAACTACCCAATAGGACCCCCTCTCCCATAAATCTTTGCTCTAGGCTGCTATCCATGTTCCTTTTTTGTCCTCCTCCGTAGGACCAGGTGTTGGTTCTCCTACCTGAAGAGAAAACCTCCCTACGATCGATGATGCCGAGTGCCAAAGATTCCTCCGATAGGCCCTGACTATTAGCAGGGTATGGAGTGTATAGCAGAGTAGCGCTGAAGATTGGATCGGTTCATCTATGTGCGCACGGTCTGTTTGCCTAATGTTTCAGGTGACCATTATCTGCTGCCAAGTCCGGTGTGTGTGTGTATGGATGGCGTTCCTCGGCCCAGGTGATCGTACGTGGAGGGATAAGTTTTTGCATTCATTCACATATGGCAGCAGTGTTTATATGTATCATACCTCTGTGTGTTTTTTTCCTGCTTCCTGGTATCCTAGATTGGCGCTGACGCTCTCTGCGTTCCAGAAGCCGCTCTCTCTGTGACTTCCGGGTACCGGCGTACGTTCTGCGCATGCGCGGACCCAATACGAAGTCGAGGCTTGGTTCGCACATGCGCGCGAGCGTCTCGCGTCTGACGTCGGCGATGACGTCACGGGCGCCATTTTTAAAAGCTGTGGAAAGCTTTCAGAGCCCTGGGAATGTTCGTGGGGGATACGGCGACTTCCCGGGGCTACTATCTTGGCGGTTCAAGGTAAGACAATCTCTATTGTCTGGGGGTGGAGGTCTGTTGTCAGTCAGCTGATCCTGTGAATCTGTCTCTGCAGCTTCCTATTGTATTGACACTATGGACTCCTCACTGCCCCCTAGTGGCCAGCCCGCTTGTAGCAGGTATGTTTGCAGTTTGCTTTGCTGCCTGTACAAGGATTGAGAGTAGAATTTTTAGGATACCAGCTGATTTTCTTTCTCTATTTTCTCTGTGTTTCTTTCCTCACAGCCCTACTAGGTCTAATCCACACCGTAGTTCCCATAAAGGAAGTGGATCATCAAAATCACACCACCGGCAATCTTCCTCCAGGTCTAGCCGTCATAGATCTCCTTCCAGATCTGAACAGCGCAATAAAAATCCTTCTCACCCCCCTTCATCTCACTCTAAAGAGAGTTCAGGAAAATCATGCTGGGGTTGCAGGATGCCTGTTCCAACAGACAAATCTCTCTGTGACCACTGCTTCTCTAAAGCTGCACATGAGAGGGATGGTGCAGTCCAGCGTTTGGAATCTATGGTTAGGCGGGTTGTGAAAGAATCTCTACAGGAGAGAGAAGCCCAGCAGCCCCGTGATTCCCCATCAGACCCATTATGCCCTCCAGTGGGTGAAGGTTCTGTGCATGAGACATGGGATTCTTCCCAACCAAGTCACCCTTCTGCTCCTGTTTCAGACAGCGAATCGGATCTGGAAGATCCTGGCGTGGGGTTTGAGTTCGCTTTAGTTCCTTCATTGGTGAAGGCAGTAAAAGAGGCCCTGAAGTGGGAAGATCCAGTTACTTCCCCCCCAAAACAGAAGAAGTTTTTTAAGCAGCTCAATAAGGAGCGACAGTATTTTCCTTTTCTCTCTGAGCTGGGTGAGGTCATTTCTGAGGAATGGAGCAAAATGGACAAGAAAAGTTCCATGCAGTCAAAGGTCTTGAAACTATATCCTTTCAGGGAAGAGGAAGTAAAGCACCTTGAGTCAGCTCCATTAGTGGATGCAGCTTTAATGAGACTAGCAAGATATGTAACGCTTCCCTTGGAAGACACTGTATCTTTTAAAGATCCTTTGGAAAGGCGAATTGATTCGGATTTAAAGAAGATCTACCTGACGTCAGGAATGGGATGTAAGCCAGTACTTGCGATAGCTGCAGTTTCCAAAGCTTTGGAATCTTGGTCTGATAATGTGAATGAGTCCTTAGGAGGTATCTCTACTGAAACAGCTAAGGATTCTCCTATCCAAGAGATCAGGCTGGCATCAGCCTTTCTTGGGGAGGCATCTATTGATGTCATCCGCCTGATGTCCCGGGTTATGTTGGCAGCTGTTTCAGCTCGTCGTGCCCTATGGCTCCGTCCGTGGTTGGCGGACCCAGCTTCCAAGCAAGCTTGGTGCCGAATTCCGTTTGAAGGTTCTTCATTGTTCGGCAATAAGCTCGATAGTGCCATAACCCGGGCCACAGGTGGGAAGTCTGGTTTCCTCCCTCAAGACAGACGCCTACAAAATCAGAAACGCAGTTTCCCTAGAAGACAAAACTCTGATCGCGCTAGGGATGCGCGCAGCTACAGACCTGGTCGGGAGTTCTCTAGATCCTGGAAATCCAGGCAGTCTTCTTTCAAGAAACCCACAAAAGGGGGTTCCTCTGGCAACCAGGACGCCACAAAGTCCTTTTGAGATTGGGCCCGCTCAGGCATGCCAGGTGGGGGCTCGTCTTCGCCACTTCGGGCATGTCTGGGCGGCCTCAATCCGAGATTACTGGACCATCAAGACGGTCTCCTCCGGTCACAAGTGGGTTTTCAGCAAAACCCCAAGACTCAGATTTGTTCCCACAGCTCTTCCAGGTTCAGAAGAGAAAAAGCAGGTCCTATTAACCTACGTGAGCTGTTTATTGGATCAAGGCGCAGCCGTCCCTGTTCCAGAAAACGAACAAGGCAGAGGCATGTATTCTCCTCTGTTCATGATACAGAAGAAAAACGGTACATGGAGGCCAGTAATAGATTTAACACATCATTAACAAAAGTTCAAAATGGAGTCTTTAATTACGATCCAACATTCAATACATCTGGGAGATTGGATGATTTCAATCGATCTGAAAGATGCATACTTTCACGTGCCAGTGGCAACAGAGTTCCAACAATTCCTCCGCTTTGCGGTCGGCAATCAGCATCTGCAGTTCACTTGTCTACCCTTCGGCCTAACAACGTCACCTCGGGTCTTCTCAAAGGTCCTCTTGTCGGTTGTGGCTCTACTCCGTATCAAGGGGGTTCGTCTCCACCACTATTTAGACGACCTACTTCTCCTAGCTCAGAACGAAGATCAACTGTTAGAGCACAGGAGCTTAGTCATCTCCACCCTGCAGGAATTCGGGTGGCTGCTGAATCTAGAGAAGAGCCATTTAGAGCCAACACAATCTCTGGTGTTTCTAGGGGCTCACTTCGACACATTGGAAGGCACTATCTCCCTTCCAGAGGAGAAGATTGGAGTGATTTGAGACAGAATACACAGGGCCCTTGCGTCGTCTCACCTCTCAGCTCTCCATTGCCTGAAAGTAATTGGCACAATGACAGCTACCATTCCTATGGTGAAGTGGGCCCAATGGCATACACGACCCTTCCAAAAAGGGTTCCTTCAACAATGGGATTCTTCCAGCCAAATCCAGCGCATACATCTTACGTCATCCATGAGGACGTCTCTTCTTTGGTGGCTTCAAGGGAAGAATCTGCGCAATCACCATTCAATCATGCCCATCTCATGGATGCCAGCAATCGAGGTTGGGGCGCTCACTGCCTTTCAGAAATGGCGCAGGGCCGATGGGGTTTCCCTGCTCGAGGGATTGTCTCCAACATTCTGGAGCCGAAGGCCGCCTTTCAGGCACTCCTGTCATTTCGCCATCTAATAGAAGGTTCATCTGTGATGCAAAGGTTGGACAATACAACCGCGGTAGCTTACATAAAGAGGCAAGGTGGAACTCGCAGCTGGTCTCTGCTACAAGAAGTGGAGCCAATAATGAGCTGGGCTCAGAAATATTTGTCCAACATCTCGGCAGTTTACATTCCGGGGATCCAGAATGTACAGGCGGACTTCCTCTCGAGAGTGCAGATGGACAACAACGAGTGGTCTCTCCACAGAGAGGTGTTCGAGTGGCTTCTGACCCTGGGAGTACTTCCAGAGGTCGATTTATTTGCTTCTCCATGCAACCACAAGATGCCCAGATATTATTCGAGGTTCAGAGACCCTCAGGCTTACGGGATAGATGCTCTCTCAGATCATTGGAAGTTTCAGAAGGCTTATGCCTTCCCTCCGGTACCGGTGATTCTGCAATTCCTCCGGAGGCTCAGAACAGAGAAGGTGGAGATCATTGCAGTGATTCCTTTCTGGCCCAACAGGCCGTGGTTTCCTCTGTTGTCGCTCCTGAGTTATCAAGACCCAGTTCCCCTTCCTCTCAGGCCGGATCTACTGTCGCAAGGCTCGATGTTACACCCATGCCCATCTTGCCTACACCTCAGGGTGTGGTTCTTGAGAGGGAAAGGCTTGAATCCCTAGGCTGTCCGGAAGAAGCTATTCCAACTCTTCTCAGTGCCCGGAGGGGAAGTACGAACAGGGTATACGAACGGATATGGTCTAAATTCTCTGATCACATGTCTTCCCGGTCAAATCCGTGTAAGTCTCCAGCAGTAGAAGACATTCTAAGTTTTCTCCAATCAGGGCTGGACCTATCTTTAGCAGTCAGCTCACTAAGAGTGCAAGTGTCAGCCATCTCGGCCTTCACAGGAGTATCCTGGGCTAATCACACATTAGTCCGTCAATTCTTTAAAGGAGCTATCAGGCTTAAACCTCAAAGAAGACCTAGATTTCCCAAATGGGACCTTCCTATTGTCTTGGATTTTCTCTCCAATCTCGGATCAGATCCTGACAAACCTCTTTCCATGAGAGATCTCACACTCAAGACCACTTTCTTAGTAGCTGTGACATCGGCTAAAAGAGTGTCAGAGATTAGAAATTTAGGTTCTGAAGAACCTTTCCTAACCTTCTTTCCAGATAGGGTAGTGTTGATTCCCATGCTTGGTTCAAACCCTAAAGTGACCTCAGTCTTTCATGAAAATCAAGAGATTGTACTTCCTACTTTCAGAACAACGGACGATCAGGATGTTCATCCACTTGACGTAGGCCACACTCTAAAGCAATATCTGGAGGTCACAAGTCCATTCAGACAAACGGAATTCCTTTTCGTTCTTCTCCATGGTAAAAACAAAGGAAGGCGAGCTTCGGTCAGATCAATTTCCTCTTGGATTGTGCAGACCATTCAGAGGGCATACAAGGCAAAGGGCTTGGCCCCTCCAGAGGCAGTGACGGCTCATTCGACCAGGAGTATCTCGACCTCGTGGGCAGCTTCCCGGCATGTCGCGCCTGAAATCATTTGTAGAGCGGCTTCCTGGTCTTCTATTAACACATTTGTTTCTCATTATTGTGTTGAGCCTGCGGCTCTGTCATCCATTAATTTTGGTTTACAAGTATTGTCGGTTGACAATGTAAAATAAATTTGGTTTCTTTGCTCAAACATTTTTGCCCGCCCGTGTGTATTTTTGGGCGAGTTATTTCCCACACGTATGCTGCCATGGAGCCTGTCAGGAAAACTGAAAATTTATATCAAATACTTACCGTAATTTTCCTTTCCTGATAGGCTCCATGGCAGCAGGAGTCCCTCCCAAAATGTCTGGAGTAGGCTAGTTACGGAACATGGATAGCAGCCTAGAGCAAAGATTTATGGGAGAGGGGGTCCTATTGGGTAGTTATGGAGGCGGAGCCTACCCACACGTATGCTGCCATGGAGCCTATCAGGAAAGGAAAATTACGGTAAGTATTTGATATAAATTTTCCGTTTTTGTTTTGTTTTTTCTTTCCTTCTGTTTGTGCTTGTTTTTTTTTTTTTTTATGTTTGTTGGTTTGTCTTAAACCTAATAATAAAAATATCTTAAAAAAAAAAAAAGAATACAATCTTTATTACTGGAAGGGACATTTACCCTAGGTTCATACTTTTGTGCAGGCCGTTGTGCCTGCGTTTCCACAAAAAAAAGTGCATGAACCTTTTCAAAAACACAGCCGCAGGGAAACAGCATGGTCCTTTTGACCATGCGATTTCCCTGGGGTTCCCACAGCCTCAAATGCACTGCATGCTGAGATGCATGGGGGTGCCATTCAGAATGAATGGCAGCCCCACGTGTTTCCTAAGAGCAGAGTGATTTGGCTGCAGGAACAGATGCAATTCCCGCACCTGCAGCCACACGCAGAAATGTGAACCTTAAAAGGGAACCTGTGAAGACAAAAATAAGGAGAACATTGATAAACAGCTGTCATATTGATAGAGACTTCATTACCAAGTGAGTTCATGAGCTGAATTAATTATGAAATATAGGATTTAAGACTTCCCATTCTTAGGCCTCATGTACATTGCTGCTGCTAAATGGACGTTTAAGAGCAGTTGGGCACTTTTTCAACTGCCCCTGAACTCTCCTTTATGTTATCTTATCAGTACGTTTATAGTCGTTTCGAGGCAGTTGCGTTTAGAGGCCTTTTTTGGAAAGCAAAAAAATGAGTTCAGACGCTGAGTTTAGAGGCATTTCAAGTGCCAAACGCTTCTAAAAAATAATCTTTTTTTCAAACGCTTCTAAACGCAAACGCAGCAAAACACGGCATGCAAATGCGGAAAAACTGACGTTTTAAACATGGGTTACTATCTGTCAAGTTAAATCGTTCAGGAGAGGTTGCAAAAACGTTCCTGCACTGGTTTTCTTTATTAAGCTGCATTATATTAAATTTGTTTATGTTGGGTTTATTACAGCTTTAAATATGGTTACATACTTAATCAATTAGGCTGCTTTCACACCGAGGCGCTTTACAGGCGCTATAGCGCTAAAAATAGTGCCTGCATGGCACCTGTAAAGAGCCTCTCCTGTCTCTCCAGTGTGAAAGTCCAAGTACTTTCACACTGGAGCGGTTCGCTGGCAGGACGCCAAAAAAAGTCCTGCAAGCCGCATCTTTGCAGGGCTGTAGGAGCGGTGTATACACCACTCCTAAAGCGCCCCTGCCTATTGAAATCAATGGGCAGCGTTACTGCAGCAGCACTGTGCGGGCAGTTTTAACCCTTTTTCGGCATTTCATGGGGGTTAAAAGTGCCCCGCTAGCGGCCGAAAACCTCCGTAAAAATGACGGTAAAGCGCAGCTAAAAATAGCGGCACTTTACCGCCGACGCCCCAGACACCCCAGTGTGAAAGTAGCCTTAACGTAATTGCCAGCAAGTGATTCCCTAGCCTAAAGGATTCATACCATCCCACCAATATCCTTATGGGCTTCTGTGATGACAATTCAACCATCATGGACAGCATATTAGAACATACCATACAAAATGGTAGATGCAATATTATATAATAAAGTCTTATCAATATGTACAATACATGCCAATAAATAACCTATTATATAATACAACAAAATAATGTGCTTCCAAAGAATACTGTGCTGAAAAATGTAACTAAGTTTATTTACATTAAGAACAGGACAATGTAATGGAGTTTTCAAGAGAGTAACAAATTCATAATGTCTAATAATAGCTGCAGAAATGAATGATAATAATGTCTTCTAATAATAGCTGCATAAACAGATATTAACATTTAGCCTCCTCATATCCAATGGATCCTTGCAAAAATGTGTCTTTGTAGATGCAAACCAAAAACAAATGTGCTTGAGAATAATTAAATGTGTAATTTATGGTATTTGAATTTGTAAGGGGGGCAATGAGATCAGCGTATACTTTTGTATTGCTAAGGATTGCTAGCTAGATGGACCTGTCACTGTGTAGGAGTCAAGTGCTCACTGCTGGTACATAGAAAATGACACGTGTCTAAATTTAAACATGACCAATTCTGCTTGTGTCACTGTATATAAGACTGAGACAGAGGCACCTGCCTTGGGCACCGTGCTGTGGGGGGTGCAGCTGGGGTGAGAGCACATCTGCCTTCCCATTATCTGCCATTTCTTGCACACTGTGCGGGGCTGAGCTGTCAAACTGACTGACTGTCAGCTGTCAAACTTTACCAAGAGGGCGCAGCATGTGTGATTTTAGCCACATATTCAGAATAGGAATTCTGGGGATGTCAACAGTCTGGAAATGACCCAGCAACTAGAAATACATTTCAGTATTGTCAAATATAGTAAGATTCCAGGTATGTAAAGTACTCTAATGTGTAGGAAAAAAAAATTTCAATCACTTTTGTACCACTATTTGTATTTGAATGGTGAACAATTGTTTCTGCAGTGCTATTTATGAAGGCTACTGCAGAAATAGCTATTGGGTGACAAGTGCACCTGTTAATAACCATGTGCCAAGCACACATTGGACAGCTCTGTATACAGACACAATGTACAGAGCTGACCTGAGTGGCTCTGTAGCTTTTGTTTGCTATAATAGTCAACCCTAGCATTCACAAATGTAAATATTTTGACTCAAATAGTTGTAATAGTTCATTATTGTTTTTTCTTGAGACCCCTATGTATGGCCTGAATATAGCAGATAATCTTCATCAGATAGCTGAACTCACCAAACACTTGGCAGCCTTTAATATCTATGTATGTAGAACGTTGAAGCAAACATGATTTAGTGGATGAGATACTAAAGTGTTTAGGGCAGTCAAAACAAAAAAACTGGGCTTAACAGGCTGCAGGTTCGATTGTTTCACCTGCATTCCAGAGGCTTCCAGAACATAGAGGATGGGAAAGTCAAATAAGCAGCCTGAATATGCATTGTTCTTGAGCCAATCCATGGGGAGGTGTGCCCAGTAGGTGGCTGGAGAGGGACATACAGTATCTCACAAAAGTGAGTACGCCCTCGCATTTTTGTAAATATTTTATTATATCTTTTCATGTGACAACACTGGAGAAATGACACCTTGCTACAATGTAAAGTAGTAAGTGTACAGCTTGTATAACTGTACATTTTCTGCGCACTTAAAATAACTCAACACACAGCCATTAATGTCTAAACCACTGGCAACAAAAGTGAGTACACCCCTAAGTAAAAATGTGCAAATTGGGCTCAAAGTGTCAATATTTTGTGAGGCCACCGTTATTTTCCAGCACTGCCTTAACCCACTTGGACATGGAGTTCACCAGGGCTTTACAGGTTGCCACTGGAGTCCTCTTCCACTCTTCCATGACGACATCACGGAGCTGGTGGATGTTAGAGACCTTGCGCTCCTCCACCTTCCGTTTGAGGATGCACCACTGATGCTCAATAGGGTTTAGGTCTGGAGACATGCTTGGCCAGTCCATCACCTTTACCCTCAGCTTCTTTAGCAAGGCAGTGGTAGTCTTGGAAGTGTAGAAGAGAACAAGAAGACCTGGACAGTCGCACACCAGAATGGATAAATCCGTCTTTTTATTGAAAATACAGGATCATGGGGTACACAACACGACTGTGGGGTGGTCCAAAAACTGACGCGTTTCGCACTTACACCAAGTGCTTACTCATAGCTGAGTAAGCTATGAGTAAGCACTTAGTGTAAGTGCGAAACGCATCAGTTATTTTTGTACCACCCCACAGTCGTGTTGTGTACCCCATGATCCTGTATTTTGAATAAAAAGACAGATTTATCCATTCTGGTGTCCAGGTCTTCTTGTTCTCTTCTACTTGTATCAGCATTTAGCCAGCACCTGGGGCTCTTCTCTTCCTGGAGGTAATGAGACACAAGCACTCTGGTTTAAGCCCCTCTTTGAGCAGAGGATCCCACACAGTCTTGGAAGTGTGTTTACTGCCCTGCGGCCCAGTCTCCGAAGGGAAGGGATCATGCTCGGCTTTAGTGTGTCACAGTACATATTGGCATTCATGGTTCCCTTAATGAACTGTAGCTCCCCAGTGCCGGCAGCAATCATGCAGCCCCAGACCATGACACTCCCACAACCATGCTTGACTGTAGGCAAGACACACTTGTCTTTGTACTCCTCACCTGGTTGCCACCACACACGCTTGACACCATCTGAACCAAATAGGTTTATCTTGGTCTCATCAGACCACAAGGCATGGTTCCAGTAATCCATGCCCTTAGTCTGCTTGTCTTCAGCAAACTGTTTGCGGGCTTTCTTGCGCATCATCTTTAGAAGAGGCTTCCTTCTGGGATGACAGCCATGCAGACCAATTTGATGCAGTGTGCGGTGTATGGTCTGAGCACTGATAGGCTGACCCCCACCCTTTCAACCTCTGCAGCAATGCTGGCAGCACTCATACGTCTCTTTCCCAAAGACACCCTCCGGATATGATGCTGAGCATATGCACTCAACTTCTTTGGTCGACCATGGTGAGGTCTGTTCTGAGTGGAACCTGTCCTATTAAACTGATGAATGGTCTTGGCCACCGTGCTGCAGCTCAGTTTCAGGGTCTTGGCAATCCTATAGCCTAGGCCATCGTTATGTAGAGCAACAATTCTTTTTTTCAGATCCTCAGAGTTCTTTGCCATGGGGCGCCATGTTGAACTTCCAGTGACCAGTATGAGAGAGTGAGAGCGATAACACCAAATGTAATACACCTGCTCTCCATTCACACCTAAGACCATGTAACACTAAGGAGTCACATGACACTGGGGAGGGAAAATGGCTAAATGGGCCCAATTTGGACATTTTTACTTAGGGGAGTACTCATTTTTGTTGCCAGCAGTTTAGACATTAATGGCTGTGTGTTGAGTTTTTTTGAGAGGACAGCAAATGTACACTGTTATACAAGCTGTACACTCACTGCCTTACATTGTAGCAAAGTGTCATTTCTTCAGTGTTGTCACATGAAAAGATATAATAAAATATTTACAAAAATGTGAGGGATGTACTCACTTTTGTAAGATACTGTAAATAGCCTGAGACCTTAAGCAACCCAGGCCTTGTCCTGCTAGAAGAGTCTCCAGCCTCCTGCTGAGGCAATTGTGCTGTAGATTGCCGATGTTCATGGAGGTCCCAGCCAGGGCCATCTTTAATATTGATTGGACCCTGGGCAAAAATTTTCTCCCCCCCCACACAGAAATGTGCTGCCCTTTAGTAGATGCACAGCAGTTCCATTAATTGTTAATGAAACCCTCACGCATCTGATGACATGTGTCTTGGCACCGTGTGATTTTGAAAAAGGGTTAGGGATTTTCTTCCGCATTTCTAGCGCATAGAGCAACCCATTGAAATTAATGGGCTGCTCTACACGCTATTTACATCTTTATCCACCTTTGCATCATAAAACCCCTGCTAACCTGTGCACCCAAACTTCCCCCATCCTCTCCACTCTAATCCCCCTCCCCCTTAACTCTACCTGTCTCCTCTACTCATCTTTGCACTCACCTTCTATACCCCTTCTTGCTCACCTGTGCACCCCAAACCGTAATGTCTTCTCTCCCTACCTCTGCACACCCCAAACTACCCTTCCCCACACTAAATTGCTTACCTTTGCAGAACAGGC
Organism: Aquarana catesbeiana; assembly: GCF_042186555.1. Taxonomy (NCBI): domain Eukaryota; kingdom Metazoa; phylum Chordata; class Amphibia; order Anura; family Ranidae; genus Aquarana; species Aquarana catesbeiana. The sequence goes on from NC_133324.1 coordinate 238,762,800, forward strand.
TGATGTTAGGCTGAATGACCACAGTTGTAGGCAGGACTTTCAAGCATGCCCCTTCAGTGGGCAGCATTCAGCAGAAGTGATGGTGAATATGACCTCAGGGGGCATGATATACATATGAATGCCATATCTATTTACATATGAATGCCGGTATTTACATGTAAACATAGGGTCTGCAGGTGAGTCATCTGTACACAACAATAGGGCTCCGCAGCTTTAGTAACAGAAATTCACACTGAGATATCGGGACATAGCACAGGACTGAAACCTCAAGGGACGAGGGAATTTAAACTGGGATAGTTTGCAAGTATGAGGCAGCTGCTTGGGGCCCCAGAACAATGACAGGGCCCAGGGCAACTGCCCCTTTTTCCCTGCCTTAAAAATGGCCCTTGTCCCAGCTGTTGCAGAGCTGGGGGGGGGGGGGGGGCTATTCCTAATTTCTATTGGAGCTAAGGATCTGGTCTGGGAACTCACTGACTAGTGCCTGGTTGAAGTTGTGAGGTGTGCAGCTGCCCTGAGACTAGTCTACATTTCCTTGTGCTGACAGTTATCTCGTAGTCCTTAGCCATAAGACAACAGGCTGCTTCAGTCTGACAATTATCTTATAGTACCCAGCTGTGAGATATAGACCGCTGAAGAGAAGAGTGTCCTCTGTCAATTGTACTTAAAGCGGAGTTCCAGCGAAATATGACATTTAAGATAATGCAATGTAACAAAGGTATGCTTTAAACTATGCCCGGTTTTCTATTTGTGCAGCATCGTTTTCTTACTTTGTGAAGTTCCTGCACAGCGCGGCCATCTCCAGTATGGGCATCTAAAGCCACAGTGTCATCCTTCTTGGATTCCGTGCATGCTGGCTACCCAGCATGCACCTGCCGATCTCGCACATGTGCAGTGCGGTGCAATCTTGGTCAGCTTGCCATGCCAAGCTGACCAAGATTTTCAATAGACGTCAATGTTAAATGTTACTGGAGCCGTGCTATGCCAAGCTGACCACAAATTTCAGATATCTGATCCCCCCTCCCCCCTGAAAGGTGCCAAATGTGACACCGGAGGGGAGGAACCGGATCAGCGGAAGATTCCATTTCTGGGTAGAACTCCACTTTAAACAAGTTTGAATCCACTTACTGTTGCAGTCAACAGTAAGAGCCCTTGCACACTGGGGCGGTTTGCAGGCGCTATTGCGCTAATAATAGCGCCTGCAAACCGACCTGAAAGTGCAGCTGCTGTGTATCCAGTGTGAAAGCCCTGAGGGCTTTCACACTGGAGCGGTGCGCTGGCAGGACGGTAAAAAAAGTCCTGCTAGCAGCATCTTCGGAGCGGTGAAGGAGCGGAGTGTATACCGCTCCTTTACCGCTCCTGCCCATTGAAATCAAGGCGCTTTGCGGTGGTATTTAACCCTTTCTCGGCCGCTAGCGGGGGGTAAAACCGCCCCACTAGCGGCCGAATACCGACGGTAAAACGCCGCTAATAATAGCGGCGTTTTACCGCCGACGCCGCCCCAGTGTGCAAGGGCTCTAAGATTCAAACTTGCTTACACTACATCTGCTGGAAGTCTATTCCAAGCTACTACTACTCTTTTGGTGGGTCATCAGCAAAAAACATACCTAACCATCCAAACCTTTAGTTACAGTATATCATTTTAAAACAGATTACATAGAACAGGGCCTAGTACAGAGATTTGTGATAAACCACTATTGACTGGTCACTGTTCCAAATGCAATAACGTTAAATGGAAAGAAAAGAAATAAATACATATTAAAAATAAATTATAATAAAATAATTAAAAATAATACAAAAAATGTAAAGGCATTAAGTCGCTCAGGGCACACACACGAATGCGAACGCATGCATGCATAGGGAGCGCACCTGTATCCAAATGGAATTTGTGCCACATATCTGGGGCATGGTCACAGGCGTCAGAGTGAGAGAAATTCTTCTAGGTTCAGAATTCAACGTTGAGTCTAAATTGATAGCTTGCAAAGGCTTTTAAAGTGCACCTATTGTCAAATTATCGTTTCATTTTACAGTTTCACATGCATGTACAATTTTATTCTAATGGCCTCTGGTTTCAGAAAATATATAATTGTTTGGGGCTTATAATTTTCTAGCAAGGAATACAGATTTTAACGTGTGGGAAAAATTTAGAGATTGTCCCAGACACAAAGTGGTTATTTAACTTTTTAGTCCTTTATTAAAGTAGTATTAAATTCCCAAAAATGTAATATATCGCAGTTTACCTATCCTTAGATGTGGTGGATGCATTAGTTCTCTTTTTTAGTTTTTTTTTTTTTTCCCCTCTATTTCACTTGATGATCCATCCTTCTTGTCTTATGCCTAGTACACAGGGGCTGAATGTCGGGAGATAAATAATATAAATTATATTAAACCGCCGACATTTGGCCTGTGTGTATGTCAGCTGGCCTGGCAGGCTTCTGTAGGATGAGCATGCTGGAAAACCAGCAGCCGACCGACTCCCGATCAGTGCTCTCAGCCAATGGCAACGAGCACTGACCGGAGTGTTCTGGCGGGAGGGCCGTCCCCCTGTCAGAACACAACAGCTCAGTGGGGGAGATCACTGTACTAATGTGGACTGTTAGTACTGCGGCTCCAACCAGAGCTGTCAGGTTTACGTTCAACCCAGCGGGGCAGCAGCATTGTAAGTCTGGGACTAGCAGATTTAGATGGAATTGACTAACAAATTGAAGCTAACGCTTAGTAACCAGTTACAGCAAACCATTTTTTTCTTTTTGGGATAAAGGTTTTATACAAATAAAGGAAAGCTGACTATTGTAAGCACCCCTGTCAGTGGTAAATGGCTTGTCCCATCCCTCTAACTGCCACTTTGTCTGGCCAGCTTGGTCTGTAAAGTAAGTTGACAAATTACAGACTAACCATGTGAAAATAAACTAATGCAGCAACCAAATCTAAGAATTGATAAACTGAAATCTAGTACATTTTTGTTTCTATGTTTTGTATCGCTTTAAAGGGGTTGTAAAGGTAAAATTTTTTCACCTTAATGCATACTATGCATTAGGTGAAAATACATCCAACGATACCAGCCCCCCCCGTTTTACTTACCTGACCCCTCGAAAGTCTAGCACTCGTCCCCGACATCCTCTTCGCCACTCAGCCTAGCCGTTGATTGGTTACAGTGGATGGATTGAAAGCAGCGCAGCCATTGGCTCGCGTTGCTGTCAATCACATCCAATGATGCGGCGCACCGGGGGCGGGGCCGAGTGATACAGTGAGCGGCTATGGCACCGGCTGTAGCACGGGAGAGTGCCCGCAAGCACACAACACCATGCGAGGGAGCTCGCATCAAGGTGTTGAGTCCTTGCGGGGGGGAGCCGAGACAGCCGTCGAGGGACCCCAGAAGACCAGGTTAGGGGCCACTCTGTGCAAAACGAGCTGCACAGTGGAGGTAAGTATAACATGTTTGTTATTTAATAAAAAAAAAAATATATATATATCTTTAGTGATCCTTTAAGCCTACAGCTGGTTACACACTGATTTTTTTTTTTTTCTATCAACCAGTGGGCTGAACGGAAAAAAAAAACCTCACAGATTCCTGCATCAACACAAGGGATGTGGATGCAGGGATCTCCCCCGCTGTGATATTGTATTCGAACAGCGGAGACTCATCCCCCTGTCAGAATACACTGATCAGCACTGCAGCAGTTTTCCTTTCGACAGAAGCTGTTTTAATGATCGTCTTCCAGCTTCTGTTGAACACAAAGAGCTACAGACAGATGAAAACTCAGCCGGTTTCGATACGTGTGTACCCAGCCCTAATTAGTTTTTACTTCTTCATTCCCTTTTTTTTGCTAATTTTTAAAATGTATTTTTTTTTTCACAATAAAGTTTATTGTATAGGTAAAGAAAAAGGGAATGGAGTACAAAGTAAAATGGGTATTACAAATACCCAAAATGCAAACATTTAACAAGAAATAAAAGTTACAACATAAATGTCAAACAGTTAACAGGTACATGAGATATGGCAGTATATATTATAAATTTCTTTTGGTAAAAAAAGCAATGAAACTGAATAACCAAACATTATTCATGTAGAGTATGAGAGAATAATCTTTCTGATGATCGTATGGACCATTTTTTTTTTTTTGGTTCTCTTTCCTTTTATTCTCTTTTCTCTCATATCTCCCTTCCTTACCAGCTTTTAATGTTCACTTATCCCATCATTTCACTACAGAAAGTACTCCTCTTATATTTGTATTTTTAGACATGCATTTGTATTTACCATTACACGCCTGATTTGCATTACCCATGCCCTAAGATCTAAGAAAGGATAGAAAAAAAGAAAGAAATAAGAGAGAGAAAAGGAATATTATTTGTATATAAACGTTTTAAATTTGTGTTTTTTCATGTTCGTAGGAGAAAAAAAAAATGTTTTACTCTTTTATTCCCTTTTCTTAATACATACTTACTTACCTCCACTGTGCAGCTCATTTTGCACAGAGTGGCCCCGAACATCCTCTTCTGGGGTCCCCCGGAGGCTCTCTCGGCTCCTCCCCACATCAGATAACCCCCTAGGAGAAGTGCTCTCCCGAAGGGGTTGCCTTGCGGGCGCGCTCCCGAGTCCAGCATTTGCGTCCGCACACACGAATGCCGGACTCGGCCCTGCCCCCTGGCGCCCGCGTCATTGGATTTGATTGACAGCAGTAGGAGCCAATGGCTGCGCTGCTATTAATTTATCCACTCAAGAGCCAGGACCCCGTGGAGAGAGGGACAGCGCATCCCCGCCGAGGAGATAAAGAGGGTCAGGTAAGTAAAAAATAGGATGCATTAAGGTGAAAAAACACGAGGGTTTACAACCCCTTTTAAATAGCTTGGGGAGAAGAAGCATTTGGCACCCTTGCATTGGATGCCAAAGGACCTTTTTCCAGCATTCTTTGCAAATGAGGCTTCTTACAGACACCCCACATCTTAACTTACAATTGTGTAAGCAGTAAATCTCTCAGCCTGATTACCACACACCTTAGAACAGGGCAGTAATTAGTGGGACTGCTTCAGCAGTCCCACTATTGTTATGCGTTTTTATTTATTTTTATGTTTAATTTTAATCTTAATTTTATTCCATACGTTTTTTGGCTCTGCGTAACTTCTGTATACTTTCAGCCATTAAAACCATTCAACTTTTAAAATGTTCAGCTCTTTCAGATGATGATGGGACTTTTCAACTTTTTTCTACTATTTATACTTTTTAAAATATTAAGCTTTTTAACACTTTTTTTTAACTTTGAGGTCAATGAGAGCATGCTTGAAATCCTTAAAATCTTTTTCCGCTCCCAAAAGTTTCAGCTCCTTCATACTTTCACCTACAGACGCCAAACAAACTTTAAAATGTTCACAAAATATTCAGCTATCTGGCTATGTCTTTTCAGTTTGATATCTTTTACAGTTTTTGTGAAAAAGCTGTTTGTTTAGTGGTCATTTCAGGAAATTTTATCGATTAAACAGAGTGTACTGGGCTGCTTTTGTTGCCATGGTTACCAAAGCTTCTGTTATACACAGTGATGGGCAGTGGGCGAGGTGGCTGGAGCATCTCAGCTCTGATTACAGAGCCCGGGGGAGGGGACAGATACACCATGCACTGATTTATAATAGAGGAATATGATGGGGCAGTTTTGATGGGGCAATTCTGATGGGGCAGTTTTGATGGTGGCAATATAATGGGGCAAGTTTGATGGGGCAATTCTGATGGAGCAGTTTTGATGGCGGCAATATGATGGGGCAGTTTTGATGGGGACAATTTTGATGGAGCAGTTTTGATGGTGGCAATATGATGGGGGCAGTTTTGATGGGGGCTGTCTTAGCAATTCAGATAGGGAGATGCTATTTAGCATTCCCACACATTTTCCCCAGGAAATGCATTTTCTAGTATTATTTTCTTATATGTCTATAATGTATTCTCACTTCATAAGGTATATTTGTTAGTTTAGATAATGTGCAATACATGACATGAATCATTAGCGTGTTTTTCTGTGGCACTGCAAATCTGCTCAGTAATAAGACTTTCTTGGCTTCTGCCCCCGGTTTTTATGCTCTACTGTATTGTAGCTGAGAGAACAGCTGTATTAAAGCAATACTGTACATGGCCTGGGCAGCATATGGGCCTTCATGTGCATAATTAACAACAGCAGAAAATGATTTACGTTTTTTTTGTGTCAACAAAAATGAAAAGGTTTAAAAGATGTTGCACTGAAACAAAGCATATCACATAATTCTAAAACTTTATATCTTGCATCTTAAAGTGAATGTAAACAATAAACCTATTTCATTAAATTATTTATTAAAAGGGAAGCACAGTGGCTAAGTGGTTGTCACTTCCGCCTAGCAGCACTAGGGGCGTTGGTTCGAGTCCCAACCACAGCACTACCCGCACAGAGTTTGCATGTTCTCCCTGCCGGTTTCCTCCCACACTCCAAAGACATGCTGGTATGTTAACCACTTGCCAACCAGCCTCCGTCCTTATACTGCGGCAGGTCAACTCGTTCCTGCGAATCACCGTAGCTGTACGTCAGTCCATTTTACAGCTATAGCAGACACGCGCCCACTGCATGGCGGGGGAGCTGATGCATGTGGCCAGTGGCCGCGATGTCTTCCTGCCACCCCCGATTGCTCCACAGAGAGCCAGAACAGGGATCTGTCAATGTAAACAAACAGATCTCCGTTCTGACCGGGAAGTACAGAGTAATGGTCTGTTCCTAGTGATTAGGAACAGCGATCTCTCTCTGTACTCTCAGTCAGTCCCCTCCCCCCACAGTTAGAAACACCTCCCAGGGAACACATTTAACCCCTTGATCACCACTCGTGTTAACCCCTTCCCTGCCAGTGTCATTTATACAATAATCATTGCATTCTTATAGCACCGATCGCTGTATAAAGGTTACTGGTCCCAAAAAAGTGTCAAGTGTGTCTGATCCGTCCGGCGCAATGTCGCAGTCCAGCTAAAAATCACTGATCACTGTTTATTACAAGTAAAATAAAAATGCCATAAATCTATACCCTATTTTGTAGAAGCTATAACTTTTGCGCAAACCAATCAATATACGCTTATTGCAATATTTTTGGTAAAAAAAAAAAAATTTAAAAAAAATGTAGAAGAATACATATTGGACTAAACTGATGATGAAATTTGTTTAATTTTTTTTGTGGATATTTATTATAGCAAAAAGTAAAAAATGTGTTTTTTTTTTCAAAATTGTCAGTCTTTTTTGGTTTATAGCGCAAAAAAATGAAAAAACCGCAGACATGATCAAATACCACCAAAATAAAGCTCTATTTGTCGAAAAAAAGGACGTCAATTTTGTTTGTATACAGCGTTGCATGACCGCGCAGTTGTCAGTTAAAGTGACACTGCAGTTCGGAAAAAATGGCCTGGTCATTAAGGGGGAAAATCTTCCGGTCCTTAAGTGATTAATTGGTTCCTTTCTAAATTGGCCCTAGTATGTGTATGTACAGCTGTGGCCAAAAGTTTAAGAATGACACAAATATTAATTTTCACAAAGTCTGCTGCTTCAGTGTTTTTTTAGATCTTTTTGTCAGATGTTACTATGGAATACTGAAGTATAATTACAAGCATTTCATAAGAGTCAAAGGCTTTTATTGACAATTTCCGTATTTATCGGCGTATAACACGCACAGGTGTATAACACGCACATTCATTTTAAGAGGGAAGTTTCAGGAAAAAAAAACTTAAATTATAAATAAGAAACTTTGAAGCAAAATAAGGGTCAGTGCCCATCTGCAGCCTCACCATTGCCATCAATGCAGCCTGATCAATGCCCATCTGCGGCCTCACAGGTGCCATCAATGCAGCCTCATCAGTCCACATCAATACAGCAGCCTCACCATTGCCATCAATGCAGCAGCCTCATCGTTGCCATCAATGCAGCAGCCTCACCATTGCCATCAATGCAGCAGCCTCACCATTGCCATCAATGCAGCAGCCTCACCATTGCCATCAATGCAGCAGCCTCACCATTGTCATCAATGCAGCAGCCTCACCATTTCCATCAATGCAGCAGCCTCACTATTGCCTTCAATGCAGCCACCTCACCATTGCCATCAGTGCAGTTTGATCGATGCCCATCTGCAGCCTAGAGGGGACAGGGAGGGGGGCGGGACGAGCGCCGACAGATTACATATAGTGAGAATCTCCTATGATAGACAGAACAGTGGTCCAATGGCAGCCCAGGAGACGGGACTTCCTATTACAGAGGCCGCCAAGTAAACAGGAGATTCTCACTGTATGTAATCTGACGGTGCTCGTCCTGCCCCCCTCCCTGTCCCCTCCGAGGCAGCTAAAATTGAAGTATTGGCGTATAACACACACACACTATTTGCACCCGATTTTCATGGGAAAAAAGTGAGTGTTATACGCCAATAAATACAATATATTAAGTTTATGCAAAAAGTCAATATTTGCAGTGTTGATCCTTCTTTTTCAAGACCTCTGCAATTTGCCCTGGCATGCATCCTGACTGATGGCAGTCCATTCTTGCATAATCAATGCTTGGAGTTTGTCAGAATTTGTGGGTTTTTTTTGTTCACCCGCCTCTTGAGGACTGACTACTTCTCCCATTAAGTTCTCAATGGGATTAGGGTCTGGGGAGATTCTTGGCCATGGATCCAAAATTTTGATGTTTTGTTCCCCAAACCACTTAGTTATCACTGTTGCCATATGGCAAGGTACTCCATCGTGCTGGAAAATGCATTGTTCATCACTAAACTGTTCTTGAATGGTTGGGAGAAGTTGCTCTCAGAGGATGGTTTTTGTACCATTCTTTATTCATGGCTGTGTTCTTAGGCAAAATTGTAAGTGAGCCCACTCCCTTGGCCCCACACATGAATGGTCTCAGAATGCTTTACTGTTGGCATGACACAGGACTGATGGTAGCGCTCCCCTTTTCTTCTCCAGACAAGGTTTTTTCTGGATGCTCCAAACAATTGAAAAGGGGATTCAGCAAAGAAAATGACTTTAACCCAGTCATCATCAGTCCAATCCCTGTACCTTTTGCAGAATATCAGTCTGTCCCTGATGTTTTTCCTGGAGAGAAGTGGTTTCTTTTGCTGCCCTTCTTGACACCAGGCCATCCTCCAAAAGTCTTCTCCTCACTGTGTGTGCAGATGCACTCACACCTGCCTGCCACAATTCCTGAGCAAGCTCTGCACTGGTGGTGCCCTAATCCAGCAGCTTTCTTTGGCGCCCCGAACCCTTCTTTACAGCCGAAGTGGAAATGTTTTTTTATGGGATTAAGTTCATTTTCATGGCAAAAGGGGACTTTGCAATTAATTGCAGTTCATCTAATCAGTCTTCATAACATTCTGGAGTAAATGCAAATGGCCAAAACTGAGGCAGCAGACTTTGTGAAAAACAATATTTGTGTAATTCCCCAAACTTTTGGCCACGGCTGTATGAATGTGACTTAGGGACTTAGATTGTAAGCTCCTTAGGGGAAGGGACTGATGTGACTGTATAATATATATGTAAAGCGCAGCATAAATTGACGGTGCTATATAAGTACATGAAATAAATTAATGTCTTAAATTAATACCTGTGCCAGTACGCTATTCACTGCAGAAGAGAGATGAAATCTCTCTTCTGCAATAAAATAAACCTATGTGCCTACATGCTGTCTTCTTTAGATATTACACCGAGCTGGGCATGTGCAGCTCAATTTACATTCTAGTACAGGTGCTGGGATGAATTAACTCCTGCGCATGCAAATGACGACAGCCGTATCTCAGCACCTGAAAGAAGCCAGGTAGAAGATGCTGATGCTGGCGAGGGATCTCAGGCCATTGAAAGAGAGTTAAGTATTGCAGACTTTAGTTCCTCTTTAAATCTTTGTGTTTCAAACTGTTGGTCAGCTAGTTATTATTCACAATTCAGCACTATAAATCACTTCTGAACCCTATAGGTAATTTCCGTGCTTTTTAAGATATTTGGCTCATTGGTGCTAAAGAGTGAACAGGTTGAAAACAGGGAATAGTCAATGCCTGGATAACAAGCTGCAGGTCCCATCTCGGGGAAATTGGTTTCCTTGGTGCACTGAGTTTCTGGAGGGTGTTCGGGATTTTACTGAATGGTTACTTATTATAGGTATTTATATAGAGATGACAATTTACACAACACTTTATTTCAGTCCCTGCCCTCATGGTACTTACAATACACATACTAGGGCATATTTAGACAGGAGCCAGTTACCCTACCAGCATGTCCTTGGAGTGTGGAAGAAAAATAGGATTTTTATAACAGCTTACCTGTAAAATCCTTTTCTTGGAGTACATCATGGGACACAGAGCCACAGTAATTACTGTATGGGTTATATAGGCACCTTTAGGTGATGGACACTGGCACACCCTAGACAGGAAGTTTAGCTGCCTATATCACCCCTCCCCTTACTGGGAGTACCTCAGTTTTGTAGCAAAGCAATACACGTGTAATCAGAAAGAGGGGAGAGACCTCTGTGTCCCGTGATGTACTCCAAGAAAAGGATTTTACAGGTAAGCTGTTAAAAAAATCCTATTTTCTTTATCGTACATCATACATCATATCGTACACAGAGCCACAGTAATTACTGTATGGGATGTCCCAGAGCAATGCTATCTGAGGGGCGGGAGACGGAAACAAAAGTAGGGTGCAATCAGACCTGAGGACCTATACTGCTGCCTGTAGCACACTGCGCCCAAAGGCGATATTCCTCATGTTTTCTTACATCCACCTGATAGAATCTGGTGAATGTATGGACTTAAGACCAAGTTACGGCCTTACAGATTTGAGCCATGGAGGCTTGGTGATTCACAGCCCACAAAGCACTAACAGCCCTGGTGGAGTGCACTTTGATTTGAAAAGGTGGACCTTTCCTCTTCAAACCATAAGCTTGAATAATTACTTGCCGAATCCACTTAGCAATAGTAGATTTCGATGCTGCCTGTCCTTTTCTAGGACCTTTGGGCAACACAAACGAAGCATCAGTTTTCCGAATCTGAGCAGTCGCCTCCAAATAGATTTTGACTGCTCTCACTACATCCAGAGAATGTAGTGACTTTTCTTCCGTAGAACAGGGTTCTGGAAAAAATTAAGGTAAAACAATATCCTGGTTTAGATGAAAACCTGAAACCACCTTCGGCAAAAAACTAGAATGAGGACGCAATACTACTCTATCCTTGTGAATTATTAAATATGGCTCTTTACAAGAAAGAGCAACCAATTCTGATACCCTCCTTGCAGAAGATATGGCTGCCAGAAAAACTAGTTTCCTTGTCAACAGGACCAAGGGAATATGTTGTATTGGCTCAAAAGGCTGTTTCTGTAATGCCGACAGACCTAAATTCAAGTTCCAAGGATTCAGGGGTGCTCTAACCGGTGGATTAAGCCACCTTACCCCCGGTATAAAGCTTCGGACTAAAGAATGCGAAGCAAGTGGTTGTTGAAACAAAATCGATAAGGCCGAGACCTAGCCTTTGATGGTACTCAAGGCCAGCATTATCTCTAACCCCATTTGCAGAAAAGCAAGGATTCTACCTATGACATACTTTCTGGGATGCCAACCCCTGGATTCACACCAGGAAACATATGCCTTCCAGACTCTATAATAAATGACTCTGTAAGCTGGCTTCCTGGCATTAATCAAGGTAGATATCACTGAGCCTGAAAGCCCACAATTCTTCAGAATGTGGGTTTCAATAGCCAAACCATTAAATTTAGCGTTTGTAAGGTAGGATGGAACACTGGTCCCTGTTATAGCAGGTCTGGACATGGGGCCCCTACCGCCATTTTTACGAACTCTTCATAACAAGATATTATGGGCCACGCTGGGGCCACAAGAACTACCAACTTCCTTTCCTGCTTGATCCTGCGAAGAAGTTGGGGTAGCAGCAGAATAGGAGGGAATGCATAAATCAGTAAGAACTGATCCCACGCATCTGTTCCATATGCGAGTGGATACCTTGTTCTTGACATAAAGTTGTCGACTTTGTTGTTGAACCTGGACGCAAAAAGATCTACGTCCGGGATCCCCCATCTTTAGCATATAGCCCGGAAGATGTTGGGGTGAAGAGACCCTTCCCCTGGAAACAACTGCTGGTGACTTAAGAAGTCCGCCTGCAAATTCTCTACCCCTGGAATGAAGATTGCTGATATGCACTGCACATGCTTTTCTGCCCAGGCTAGGATATGGTTTACCTCTCCTTGGGCTGCATGACTTCTGGTGCCCCCTTGGTGATTGATATAAGCCACTGCTGTGGCATTGTCGGATTGGATCCTGACAGGTCAATTCCGCAACCTGAATGTCCAGGCCTTTAGGGCTAGGTACACTGCCCGAATCTCTAGAATGTTGATGGGCAAGGTCCTTTCGGTTCTGGACCATTTCCCTTGGACAGTTGTCTCTTCCAGGACTGCTCCCCAACCTGAAAGGCTAGAATCTGTTGTTACCACCTTCCAGGTAACTAGTAAGAAGGATTTCCCCTTCCGCAGATTCTCGGGTATCAACCACCAACTGAGGCTCTGGTGCACTTTTGGCAACAAACGCATTGGAAAATCTAGTGCCTGGACCTTCTTGTTCCAGGCAGACAGGATACTGTTTTGCAGCAGTCTCGAATGAAACTGAGCATAGGGAACCACTTTGAATGAATCCACCATCTTTCCCAACAATCTCATGGAAAGACGAATAGAAGGATCCTTCTTTGCCCTGACCACCTGAACCAGCTCCTTTATGGCGCTGATCTTTGCCTGGGGTAAAAACACCCTCTTCTGGGCTGTATCTATAACCAGACCCAAGTACTCTAGTCTTCTTACTGGCTTTAAAGAAGATTTCTCTTGGTTGAGGACCCAAACTAGGTATTGCAGGTAGTTGACTGTGGTGACCATGCGTTGGTCTAAGTGGGCTACCGACCGATCTATCAATTATTAATTCTATTTATCTATTAATCTGGCCAGAGGAGGGGCCAGGACCTTTGTAAACACCCGAGGTGCAGTAGCTAGACCGAAACGCAGATATTTCTGATGAGCGGGGAAGATAGGTACATGCAGGTATGCATCCTTGATGTCAATTGATGCCAGAAGCTCTCCTCCTTGTAGGATGGAGACTACTGATGGAATTGATTCCATACAAAAAGAGCGAATTTTCAGGAACCGATTTAGATCTTTGAGATCTAGAATGGGTCTGACATCTTCTTTTGGAAATAAGTGATTAAACCTTTGTCTATATAAGAAAAAGGCGAACGATAACAGGGCCAAAAGATAAACAATTACATTTATTTACACAGAAATGAAACGTTAGAATAATTAGAATCTATCATATAACTCAATCGATATTACAGGTACAGTGTAGTCAGGCTACCGAGATGATTTAGGCCAAACTTAGATAAGGTTACCATGGACATACACAGGCTATCAATGTTATAAGACAAATCCTAGAATACAAAAGGTTAGGGAAAAAACTTAAAGATAGATACAAAAATACTTTCCACAGACATCCTCTGGTCTCGATGGTCTGGAGCTGGACAGAGACCAAACAGCTGGCTGTCTCCCTATTTTATGTACATTCTCCACCAATCAACAGATGCCACACATTTATTGGTTCAGAGCTGCCTCAAAGTCTGGTTGGCTACATTTGAATCTTACTGCTCATTGGTTTACAGTTGCCTCAGTCTGGTTGGCTACATTTGAAGCTTCCCAAAGGGTTATGCTAGGTTTTAAAAGTCTTGGTGCCAATGAGCCTATGAATTAATTAACAATTCCCTTTGATCCTCAACACAAGCAGGTTGGACATTTGCACGTCAACGACCCCCTGGTGAGTTGGAGCCTTATCGTCTGCAAATACTCTTTGATTCAATTAGCACCTGGGGACCTTCCCTGGTTCCCACGAGAGTACAAACTGTTTTTTAGTTTCTGCATTATAACCATCTACCTATATACACACATATATACATACTATATATATATATATATATATATATATATATATATATATATATATATACATATTTACAATCTCCATTGGTTTTGGAGCTGTGAAAAGGTTTGAATAAAACCCCAACCCCTGCTCTTCCATGGGGACCACCATGATCACTTTTTGCGACAAAAGTCAGTCTAATGCTTGAAGGAGAGACTTCTTTTTCTCTGGATCTTTAGGAAACATTTGACCTGAGGAAACGAGGAGACGGGAATTCTCGGAACTCTATTTTTTAACCTAGAGCTATTGTGGAGACCACCCATCTGTCTTGAAAATCCTCCTGCCAGACCCTTGAGAACTGTAGCAGTCTTCCCCCCCACTCTAGCTAGCTCCCCTTCATAAAGAGGCTTTAGCGTTCTGTCTTGTAGGTTTCCTCCCCCAGGACTTCTTTTGTCCCTGGGGTTGACTCTGACGTTTACCATTTGAACCTGACGGTGGAGGCCATCGAGACTGCCTGGAGGCTGATGTCCCTGGCACTGGAGAAAGAGCCCGTTTAAATAAGGGACGTTTACTCCTTTTCTTAACTGGCAAAAGGGTACTTTTCCCACTTGATATCTTTTGGATATATTTGTCCAAATCATCCCCAAACAGCTTTTCGCCGCGGAAAGGAAACCCAGCCAGGAGCTTTTTGCATGGTGCTTCAGGCTGGCCAATTTTTCAACCATAAAATTCTACGCATATGCACCAACCCAAGCATAAGGCGAGAGGCCTGAAGAATAGAATCTCTGTTTGCGTCCATTGCAAAACACAAAGCCGCTGGCAGCTCGGCTAAATCCTGGGCCTGCTGTTCAGGAAAAACCTTGAGCACCTGTTTCAAGTGGTCTCTCAAGGATTGACACACCCCAATTGCCGCCACTGCAGCTTGAGCTACTGAACCTGCCAAAGAAAAAATGTTTTTTAACAGGAATTCCAACTTTTTATCGGTTGGATCCCTAAGCATTTGAGCATTGTCAACAGGACAAGTCAAACTTTTATCTACAGAGGATATAGCAGCGTCAATTGCTAGTATACCCCACATCTTTGTAAATTTTTTCTCCATAGGATAAAGTGTTAAGCACTTTTTCCCTCCTAAAAAGTTTTTTATCTGGGTGATCCCACTCAGAATACATAAGCCTTTTTGGCAATGAATAGACAGGAAAGGCACACAAAGCTTGAGGAGGCTTCAGCGAACCCAAACAAGAAGTGGGCTTTTCAACCGACTCAATTAAGGGTAGCTTAAATGTGGAGCAGACCATTTCAGTAAGAGATTGCACCAGCAATTTCTCAGCCTGTGAAGCTGAAGAAGGTCCTTCCCCACTCGATCCCTCAGAAAAGGAGTCATCAGTCTCTTCACTGTCCCCTAAGGGAGAATCATCTTCCCTCCCCCACTGTTTCTCTGTTTGAGGGTCCTGGGTGGTAGAAGGGGACCTAATTAGTTTTCTTCCACTCTGTGAAGATGCGATTAAAGCCACTAATCTTTCCTCCAATCCAATCATGGCTGAGGAGAAAAACCTCCTCAGTAATATATACAGAGGCTGAAATGCCGGAAGCAGTTGCAACCCCTGACAACCCCGATGGCTCGCTCTGACTAACCTCCCTAGGCCTTTCAGAGGGGATGGCGTTGCAGTAGGAGGGTCCTTAGAGCCTGAAGGAGATCCCTTTGAGCCCCTGTTTTTTGGGGTATTTGTACCTCCCCTTCTGCCCATAGTGCAAAGCACAAATGCAGAGGTACTACCAGAAAATGCACCCACTGCTGAGCAAATAGTCCAGCAACTGCCGCTGCTATCAAGGCTCAGGCTGATGCTTACATAAATGTGTCCTGAGAATGCCTGTGTCACCAACACTCACATGCCCCCGTCTGCTCTGTGTCCCTCCATCAGCTGAATGCACCTGCAAAAGGTGTACTTATAGCCTACACAGCCCCTGCGTCTGTGAATGTTAAAGCACGTCAATGCCATGTTAAGTACTTCACACTGAGACTCCATTATTGCGGATCAGGAAATTTGCAACTATCGCCCATGCAATGCTCTTCACTTTTGACAATCATGTCAGACTGTATTGTCTGTTGTTACAGTGCATAGGAAACCACCATGGGATTATATACTTGAAGCCTCCCTTTGCGGCTCACCAAAAGTGCATGAATGCTCTCAAGACTATAAAGGCTGCACTCAGATTGAAAATGTTTGACAAAGCTGCCTTGTGCTGACGTGCCCAGGAAATGTGCCTCCTAATTCCCAAGACTGGCATCCGTAGTAACAATGATCCAGTTTCCAGGATTGAGAGACTTGTCTCTTGATTGCGAAATTTGCCTCCAAACACTGTTAAGCTGGGTTTCCCTTTGGGCAAGATCCAGGCTGAGTCAGGGTTTTGCAATCTCACTGATCAAGAAAGGAAATCTGGAAATGCCTTCTATGTCATCTTGCCCATGGCACTGCTGGTATGGCGGCCAACAGAATTCCTTAAGACCCCTTTCACACCGAGCCGCCTATAGCGTCGGCTACAAAATGCCGCTACTTTTAGCGGCGTTTTACCGTCAGATTTGCGGCGCATTTCGGCTGCTAGCGGGGCGCTTTTACCCCCGCTAGCGGCCAAGAAAGGGTTCAAACCGCCCGCAATAGCGGCGTTTTGCCGGCGGTATCCCAGCGCTGCCCCATTGATTTCAATGGGGAGCAGCGGTGGAGGAGCGGTAAACACACCGCTCCTCACCGCTCCAAAGAAGCTGCTGGCAGGACTTTTCCTGACGTCCTGCCAGCGCAGCGCTCTGGTGTGAAAGCCCTCGGGCTTTCACACTGGAGACAATGCTGCAGCTGTTTGAGGGCGGATTGCAGGCGCTATTTTTAACACTATAGCGCCTGCAAAACGCCCTCGGTGTGAAAGGGGTCTAAAGGCGGAATATCAGGCTGAGACAGAAGTATAGTTAAATCACACTTGTTTATTAATAATAATAATAATGATAAGGTAAACAGAGTAAGCGTACTCAAAACAAGCCAGAGTTCAGTAACCGGATTGGGTAGTCAGCCAAGCAAATGTCAGAGAGCCAGAGATAAACGTAATAGTACAGCAAGCAGGATCAGGAGCCAGAAGGAACTACAGCTGAGCAAGTCTTCAACAGGAACGCAGGAGAAAAGTCTCTGTGATGTTGACAAAGGTGAAGGCAGAGATCAAGTGAGCTGGATGACTTTAAGTAGGCAGGACTGACGAGCAGAATCAACAACAGCTGGGTAACTGTGGAGAGAAATGGGAGCTAGCAATTAGCCGACAGCTGAGCGGCCAGCTCAGAGAAGGAAGGGCTGAGCTCAGCCCTGACAGGAGGTGGTATGAAGGCTCTGAAAGGTATGAAAAATTCTAGTATCTTCTCATTGTGTCCTAAATAACAAGGAGCTTGCATGAGGAAGTTTCACCTTGCTCTCTTCTGTGCTGAAAAGGTACTGGACGAATTGAGATGCCTGTAGCTGACTCTTTTTTCTTTTATAACCCAGCCAAATGCTTTCGGGTGTTTCAAGGTGAAATCTGGGTAAAAAACTGTTTTTTTTTCGTTCAATCAACGGGTTGAACGAAAAAAAAAAAAAACCTGACAGAGCCTCACATCAACAGAAGTGATTTTGATTCAGGCATCTCTCCTCCTAAGGCATTGTATGCTGACAGGTGTACTCCACCCCCCTTTCCCGCCAAAATACACTAATCAGCTCTCAGAGCCACTGGCTGCGAGTGCTGATTAAATGTTGGTTTTCCATTATGCCCACTCAACAGAAGGTTCCTGCTGAATTGGCTGATTTTTAGCCCATGTGTAACTATTTTCTCCCTTGACTTCTCTACAAGCAGAAGATTGCCTAGATAGTGGTAAAGCTGGGCTTCGGTTGTCCCAATCAAAGCTAAAAGTGCCAGGAGGCCCTTATAGAAGGTTTGGTAAGCCGTGACTAAACAAAAAGGAAAAGCTTGAAACTGAAGCTGTCCATCCATTATAGAAAATCACAAATAATTTTTGTGGGAATTGAATATCAGGGTGTGGAGAGGCATCTTGTAGCTTGACTGACAGGAGCCAATCGTCTGAACAAAGCACTTTATTATGGTCTGCAAGGATTCCATTCTAAAATACCGCTTTTTGTTTTTGTTTTTTACATGTTTTAGATCAGCGATATGCAATTAGCGGACCTCCAGCTGTTGCAGAACTATAAGTCCCATAAGGCATACTGTAGCAAGACTCTGACAGCCACAAGCATGACTCCCAGAGGCAGAGGCATGATGGGAATTGTAGTTTTGCAACAGCTGGAGGTCCGCTAATTGCATATCCCTGGTTTAGATGTTTTAAATCTAAAATCAGCCTGAATCCATTGGTAGATTTAACCAAAATAAAGGGTCAAGTACAACCCTGACCCCCTTTTCCAATGGTATTGGCACCACCACATATTCTAGAAGTCAGGCCATTTTTGCAAGAGATGCTGAAATGTGCTTCGAGGAAAGCTCTGAAACGCCAAGATACAGTCACTTTAAACTACTGAAGTGACTTTTCTTTGATGGTATTCATCCAAATCTTGGCAAAGTGGCAATGTCTTGAACCCACCCGAACATACCTCTTTTCGGAGGGTTCTATCTACAGATTTGGAAGCAGTTGCTACTTTTGCTGTGGAATTTTTAAAGAAGGAAATCTGAGCTCTCCTCAAGGGAGTTCTGAGGTACTGTTTTTCTCTACTGTTTCCACTTCTCCTGAGTAATAAGGGCTGACTTTCCATCAATAACTCTTTAAATGGTGTCATTCAAGGGAGAGCCAATAAGCATCTTGTCATCGTGGGTGATTAAACACAAACCTTGTTTTGAGTAAGCAACAGTCAGCCACTACTTTAGCCAGAGGGCCCTTCTAGCACAAGCAGAATATAGTTAAATCCTTTCTACATTAGACTTTAGAACCTCTTCAATATTATCCATCTTAACTAAGCACCCTTGCAACTGAAGTGAAGGCAGTAAAAGGTTTAGAAAACAAGATAAACCAAGATAAACCTTAGGGTCAGTATCAACTTCCTTAAAGTCTTTAAAGATATTAGCATTATCCAAAGGTATTGTAACATGTCTTGCCATTATTGTCCAAAGGTAACATTTCTTGCCAGAAGCACATGTCCTGCATCCATACCAGGGGACAAAACACGCAACATATAATCTATGGGATGATCTTCTTCAGAATGCTAGCATGTGTATTCTGGGAATAATGATTTGAGAATGATCTGGAAGTACATTGCCTATTTGAAGTAGAAGATGCACATTCATGTTCTCTGGCGCTGGAAACAGCTAGAAGTCCTATATGGTAGAGAGTCACTACTGGAGGTTCCATTCTTGTCTTTCCTCTGGGCACTTGTTGCAGGATTGGATGGCACTTCTGAGGTGCACTCTTTTAAATACATAGCTGGCAGAAACAAAAAGGCTCTCACCTAACATTTGGAGAATCTTGCTGGTGATGCTGTGGTAGGAAGATTCATGAGAATGTCTGAGGAAAACAGACCTCTGAAGTGAATCACCAACAGGAAAAAGCATAAAAGTAAACCATGGATATCCTTACCTCAAAGTAGGCAGAAGAAATAAAAGGCAAGATAGGAGAAAAAAAGTTTGTGGAGGTGGCAGCCAGCGCTGCCATCACGATCCCCCGATTAAATAGACCTGGGATAGACAGACTCTTCCCCTCACGTTGCCTACAGGAACTTCTAGAGAGAAAAAGGAAATCAACATCTACCACAACAATCAATGAAGAAAGCATCCTAGGACCAAAAAAAAAAAAAATAAAGTTGCTGTGCACTTTTGGAGCGCACGGAAATGTGTTCCATAACTGGAAATTATGTCAGACACTACCTGGGACAGAAAAAAGATGGAACACTAAAACACAGAGTAAAATGAAACTATAGAGTACAGGGCATCAGTCTGCCCAGCCCACAAACAAATAGGCAGCAATTATGCCAGCTGATGTAAGACCCCACCACATGGTTGGGCAGGATGACATTCGTTTAGGAGTAACATCCGCCACTTTGCCATGCGAGAGGCTGAACAGAGTGGGAAGGGAGCCTAGGGAGAGAATCCTGGAGTATCCTTGTTCTTTGGGAGGGCAGAAAAAAGAAACAATTGAATTAGCTTGAGAAGTTCTGTTATTGCTACGCTGGAGGGATGTGGGAATGGAGCCAAAATAATCAGTGCTGACAGGGGGAGACACCAGGAAAGGTTTTGTTTAAAGCAGTGGTCTCCAAACTGCAGCCCTTTGGTTGCCTTTGTCCAGCCCTTGGGGCATTATTGCTCCCATCGATACCAGTGATGAGGCTATTCCTCTTACTGACACTAAATATGGGGCACTATTTGTTCCACTAACACCAACACTGGGGCACCAATAATTCCCCTAATACCAAAGATGGGACATTGTTTACTCCCACTGATGCCAGAGTATTTTCTACTCCGACTGGCCATGCCCCCCCCCCCCCCCCAAAGTCTGAGGCACAATAAACTGGCCCTTTGTTTAGAAAGTTTGGAGACCCCTTGTTTAAAGCTCCACCATGTGTACAGAAGGTGCAATCTTCAACCCCCAGTACAATTTGATAGGTGTGTATTGTTTATTATGCTCTAAACTAGGGGTCTCCAAACTTTCTAAATAAAGGGTCACTTTACTATACTTAATTTAGGGGGGCTGGACTGTGGACAATGGGAGTAGAAAATATCCTGGTATCAGTTGCAGTAAACAAAGCTCTATCTTTGGTATTAGGGGGATAAATAGTGCCTCATCATTGGTGTCAGTGGGAGGAATAGTGCTCCGTCATTGGTATTAGTGCCCCATTATTGGTGTCTGTGGAAAGAATAGGGCCCATCGTTGGTGTCAGTGGGAGGAATTGTGCCTCATCAATTATATTGATGGGAAGAATAGTGTTCCATCATTAGTGTCTGTGGGAGGAATAGTGCCCCATCATTGGTGTCTGTGGGAGCAATAGTTCCCCATCATTGGTGTCTGTGAGAGCAATAGTGCCCCATCAGTGGTGCCTGTGGGAGCAATAGTGCCCCATCACTGGTGCCAGTGGGAGCAATAGTGCCCCAGCATTGGTGCCAGTGGGAGCAATAGTGCCCCAGCATTGGTGTCTGTGGGAGCAATAGTGCCCCAGCATTGGTGTCTGTGGGAGCAACAGTGCCCCAGTACTGGTGTCTGTGGGAGCAATAGTGCCCCTATCATTGGTGTCTGTGGGAGCAATAGTGCCCCATCATCGGTGTCTGTGGGAGCAATAGTGCCCCATCATTGGTGTCTGTGGGAGGAAAAGTGCCCCAGCATTGGTGTCTGTGGGAGCAATAGTGTCCCATCTTTGATGTCTGTGGGAGCAATAGTACCCCATCATCGGTGTCTGTGGGAGTAATAGTGCCCCATCATTGGTGTCTGTGGGAGGAAAAGTGTCCCATCATTGGTGTCAGTGGAGGGAATAGTGCCCCATTGTCGATGCCAGTGGCAAGAACTATGCCCTACAGTGGAAGGAATATGCCCCAAGGACCGGAAAAAAAAATCAAGCAAAGCCAGGGCCGCAGTTTGCTTTAAACAGAAGGCAATGTGGGTGTATGTACAATGAATCGTGAACGTCAAACAAAATTAATTTAAAAAATGTCAGGTGTAAAGTCATAAATAACAGATTTTTCTTTATATACTGATTTTCGAGTGTTTTGCTGCAATTCTCATTAGATCTATAAATGTCTTATGCCTCAAAGTTATTTACAAAAATGCATCATCTATAAAACATAAATGCACATTGGAGCTGGCAACCTTTCTCCTATCTTGTTAGTCAACGATTTGCTGGCATATATTGCCATTGTTTGTATAGGAAAATGGTGCTTATAAGCACTGTGCCTTTTGCCTAAAATGTATAAATAGATAAAAGCACTATTGATTGAGCAAACGTCTAAGAACGGGCAGACTGTGCCAGGCATGTGTCATCCCACTGCAATTTATAAATAACAATTCTGCTGTTTCCAGCACAATCCTTGCTTTGCTTGAAGAAACTGAACATGCAGTACAGCTGAGAGAACAAATGCAGGTATATTATATATGAAACAGTCTGACTCAGGCACAGCTACTAATCTGGTTTAAGATATAAGTACATTTTCAATAGCTTCAGAACAGGTCCTGGAGAAACAGTTCTTTCGTGTGTTTAGAATACCATTACAAATCACTACAATGACCTTTACAAAAATCAAATGCAGCCTTGCAGGGAACACAGCATTCTCTCTCTAAACAGTATCCCCATGAACCTTATGAAGCCTCTGGTTGTCCTAATGCTCAGCGGTGTACAAATTATAAGTGTCTAAAGGAGGAACACAATATGTTGTCTATCAAAACCAGTTACACTCTGTCATTTTCCCAGCCAGTTACTCTCAGTAAAAGAAGAAGCTGGTTGACAATGAAAGTGGTATTAAACCCAAAACCAGTGGCAAATGGCTTGTCTCATCCTGGTAACTGCTACACCTGAAAGGATATCTTGTTCTTTTCAAAATCAACAGACTTATTGGCAGGATCACAAGATGAAAATAGAAGAAAGAAAGCCTAAACGAAAAAAAAAACTTATTGCAATCATCACATCTAAGAACTGGTAAGCTGCAATCTAATACATGTTTGCTTTTGGGTTTAATGCCACTTTAAGAGCAATACAGGCAGGGCTGGACTGGCCTACCGGGATCCTGGGAAATTTCCCGGTAGGCCGCCCACCCTGGGGCCACTTTGATCTGTGGCTGCAGGCTGCAGCGCTCCCGCCTCCTCCTCTTCTTTCTCACACACAGCGGGAGCGCTGTGTCACGGAGGTAGGTCTGTTATGAGGTCCCACCCTCCTAGACCGGCTGGTGTGATAGTAGATTGAATCTGTGTTCCGCCTATCACACGAGCCGGTCTAGGGGGGCGGGACCGCCGACAACACACAGGCCCAGCTCTGTGACACACAGCAGGAGATGTCTGCTGTGTATGTGATCAAGAGCAGGCTATGGTGAGTCTGCATTCATAGGCACAGCGAGGCCACATTGCTGGGCACATTGAGGCTGCAATTTTGGGCACAGTAAGACTGCGATTCTGGGCAGTCAGGCTGTAATTATGCCCACATTGAGGCTGCGATTTTGGGCACAGTGAGGCTACATTGATGGGCACAGTGAGGCTGCGATTATGGGCACAGTGAGGCTGCGATTTTGGGCAGTCAGGCTGCAATTATGGGCACATTGAGGCTGCATTGATGGCACAGTGAGGCTGCAATTATGGGCACATTGAGGCTGCGATTATGGGTACATTGAGGCTGCATTGATGGCACAGTGAGGTTGCGATTTTGGGCATGGTGAGGCTGCGATTATGGGCACAGTGAGGCTGCGATTATGGGCACAGTGAGGCTGCATTGATTGACACAATGAGGCTGCGATTATGGGCACAGTGTGGCTGCATTAATGGGCACAGTGAGGCTACATTGATGGGCACAGTGAGGCTGCGATTATGAGCACAGTGAGGCTGCATTGATGGGCACAGTGAGGCTACAATTATGGGCACAGTGAGGCTGCATTGATGGGCACTGGTGAGACTAAAACTAATTAATAATTTAGTTTATGTACTGTATTAGTGTGAGATCACTTTATTGGTTGCAGCTGTTATCTTTTTTTTAAATTTTTTTTTCACTTTTCAGTTTTAAATCATACCAGCGCTTTAGTACTTATTATCACTGGTGATACTGCATTGATCTCTTGTATCATGTCTGCAATCTCTGACCATCTCTTCTCTTATATCATGTCTGCAGTCTCTGAGGGAGTCCGGAGAGGAGTCAAGAGTGGGAGAGCTACCAGGATGGGGGTCACGGGAGAAGTCAGATGTGTGTGGACTGTGGAAAGGAGACTATAGGACAGGGATATGCAATTAGCGGACCTCCAGCTGTTGCAGAACTACAAGTCCCATGAGGCATAGCAAGACTCTGACAGCCACAACCATGACATCCAAAGACAGAGGCATGATGGGACTTGTAGTTTTGCAACAGCTGGAGGTCCGCTAATTGCATACCCCTGCTATAGGAGAAAACCAGAGCCACCAAGCTGGAGCCGACTGACTGAGCCCTGCATGGTGCTCCTGAGAGAATGTCAGTGACAGCGCCGCCAAGCCAGTCTGAGGGGGGTCACTGATGTAAGGGGGGAGTAAATACAATAATGTAAAGGGACACTGATATAAAGGTTTCCCCCTTATATCAGTAACCCCCCCCCCCCCATTACCTTAGTGGATTCTGTTTGCGGAAGGTGGTCTCTGGTCACCAGAGTTGTCCCCTCCCTCCCCTCATGTTCCCAGAGTTCCCCCTTGATGATTGACCTCTGTTACCACCACTTTTAACTGGAATTTTCTTTTTTATATATATTACAGTGGGGATGGAAAGTATTCAGACCCCCTTAAACTTTTCACTCTTTGTTATATTGCAGCCATTTGCTAAAATCATTTAAGTTCATTATTTTTCCTCATTAATGTACAAACAGCACCCCATATTGACAGAAAAACACAGAATTGTTGACATTTTTGCAGATTTATTAAAAAGAAAAACTGAAATATCACATGGTCCTAAGTATTCAGACCCTTTGCTGTGACACTCATATATTTAACTCAGGTGCTGTCCATTTCTTCTGATCATCCTTGAGATGGTTATACACCTTCATTTGAGTCCAGCTGTGTTTGATTATACTGACTGGACTTGATTAGGAAAGCACACACCTGTCTATATAAGACCTTACAGCACACAGTGCATGTCAGAGCAAATGAGAATCATGAGGTCAAAGGAACTGCCTGAAGAGCTCAGAGACAGAATTGTGGCAAGGCACAGATCTGGCCAAGGTTACAAAAAAAATTTCTGCTGCACTTAAGGTTCCTAACAGCACAGTGGCCTCCATAATCCTTAAATGGAAGACATTTGGGACGACCAGGACCCTTCCTAGAGCTGGCCGTCCGGCCAAACTGAGCTATCGGGGGAGAAGAGCCTTGGCGAGAGAGGTAAAGAAGAACCCAAAGATCACTGTGGCTGAGCTCCAGAGATGCAGTTGGGAGATGGGAGAAAGTTGTAGAAAGTCAACAATCACTGCAGCCCTCCACCAGTCAGGGCTTTATGGCAGAGTGGCCCGACGGAAGGCTCTTCTCAGTGCAAGACACATGAAAGCCTGCATGGAGTTTGCTAAAAAAACACCTGAAGGACTCCAAGATGGTGAGAAATACAATTCTCTGGTGTGATGAGACCAAGATAGAACTTTTTGGCCTTAACTCTAGGCGGTATGTGTGGAGAAAACCAGGCACTGCTCATCACCTGTCCAATACAGTCCCAACAGTGAAGCATGGTGGTGGCAGCATCATGCTGTGGGGGTGTTTTTCAGTTGCAGGGACAGGACGACTGGTTGAAATTGAGGGAAAGATGAATGCAGCCAAGTACAGGGATATCCTGGACGAAAACCTTTTCCAGAGTGCTCAGGACCTCAGACTGGGCCGAAGGTTTACCTTCCAACAAGACAATGACCCTAAGCACACAGCTAAAATAACAAAGGAGTGGCTTTACAACAACTTCGTGACTGTTCTTGAATGGCCCAGCCAGAGCCCTAACTTAAACCCAATTGAGCATCTCTGGAGATACCTAAAAATGGCTGTCCACCAACGTTTACCATCCAACCTGACAGAACTGGAGAGGATCTGCAAGGAGGAATGGCAGAGGATCCCCAAATCCATGTGTGAAAAACTTGTTGCATCTTTCCCAAAAAGACTCATGGCTGTATTAGATCAAAAGGGTGCTTCTACTAAATACTGAGCAAAGGGTCTGAATACTTAGGACCATGTGATATTTCAGTTTTTCTTTTTTAATAAATCTGCAAAAATGTCAACAATTCTGTGTTTTTCTGTCAATATGGGGTGCTGTATATATATATCCCTAGCCCTATGTGCTTTCATATCTATCTATATATAATACACTCTTCAAATGTGCTTTAAAATGCATAGTTTTCCCTTTCATGAACAAGAAAATAATGACATTATGATTTTGGGCTGGTATAATAATGCTACGGGGCTGGTATGCCATTTTTCCCAGGGCTGGTTTATATTCCCAGTCCGGCCCTGAATACAGGTAGTTCTGTGTTCAATTATCATACCTTCCATTCTGTCAATAAGCAACATTTTAAAGGCTCATTCACACATGTCCTGTTTTCCGAACTGAGTAAATGTAGGTCACTGCAAGGACACATAGAAAACAATTGTTTTCTATGTGGCTTGTTCACATTGCAACACATAATAGAGCATATAAACGCAACATGAAAAAAATGCACGCGAATAATCTTACTGCACATGCATTTTCAGTGCAGTTTAGTGTGAAAGGAACATAAAGGGGTATTACAGTTTACTTTCAGTTAGTGCATATTTAGTTTACTATCATTTCCGTAATTTAACTTTCTGTTTCAATCGTTTTTCTTAAAATTTGGAGCAGAATAAAGGCAACAAGAGCACTGTGCAGAGCAGCGAACAATCCTTGCATGCTCTATATAGACAATAAGAAGGTACATAAGTGGGGGGGGGACAAAACAACAGAAAATCTTGGCAACTAGGTTAGGTCTTCTCTAAGCTCACAGGTGAGCATTTGGCCACCAACAGAAGTGGCCTTCTATGATTTCTGAGGAGAGGAGATTCGGCAGCTGGAGAGAAAGAGGGGACAGGAGAGGACACAGCCTGCTATGGGGGACACATTCCTCAGCCCAGCACTGAGAAACAGGACATACAAGTCCACGGTTTATTCTTAGATGTCCATCTTCACCATCTCTCTGGAACATCTATCATCACCCACCACCAATGCCTGATTCGACCCACCTGGGCGTATGCCCTCCTGGGTCCACGAGATCTGGTAAGCCTTCCTATTTTCGGTGGTGGTGTGCCTCTCTTGTCTTCACTTTGGATGCCACGCATTTGAACTGTTTTCCACACGAAGTCACTACATTTATATGGACTATCAACTCTCATGAGTCATATAAACATTAAGGACTTTTTCTTTGTTTTCTTTTTCTTTTTTCTCAGATGTTTTTTTACTGTTAGCTGGACTTCATTGTCCCTATGCTGAATTTTTTAGTTTTTTAGCGCTACACATATTTTTGTTATATTGTTATATGCTTATACCCTATTGGCCGTGTTAGCTGCTTACTCACTCTCTGGGCAGCGCAGAATTATTTATACTCTCTTAACAGAAGTGGTCAGGAATAACATGTTTTGTGTTATAACATGGATATAAAACAACAAAAACATTATGAACACTGGGAGATAGTCATCCATACAATCACCCCTTGAATCATAATGTGGGACAATATAACCCAAGATTTAAAGGTCTAGACCACCTTAAAACCTAATCACTGGAAATAGGCCCACCAGGTAGGAAAGCCCACGTCCAGCAACCACGGTTCACAAAGTATTACTAGTTACCAAACATTGTAACGGTCCCACAGAAAGGGACTCTGAGCCCCCAAATGTAAACATCGATAACTTAAAGAAGAAAGGAAAAGACAGGAAAAGAAAAAGCTAATAGAAGTGATGCCAAGGCTGGCAGGAGTCAAGAAAAAATGAAAGAGATAAGAAGAGGAAAAGAAGAAGAAAGAAAGGAAATGGATCTTTCCGGGGATCCTGTATAAACTTATTCATACGATTAGATTCATTCATCCGGGACCTGCAAGTAAGCAAGCCAAGGGAGCCATATTTTGTCGAAAATGGATTGTTTATCTCATAGGACACGCACAATTTTTTTCATTCAACACAATCCATGTGAGTTTCCGTCTTACTATCACAAGGTCTATGACAGGGCTTTTCCACGCTGTTGCTATAGCAATTTTGGCTGCTAGAAACAAAGTAAATTAAGGTCTGAGTATGTCGCGGAACATTTATAACAGACTTATTTAGTAGGTCAATACTCGCATCTTTAGTGATGTTGACCATTGTGACTGAAAAAATAAATGAGTGAACCCTCATCCAAAAACGATGAACCTTGGGGCACGACCACCACACAAGCAACAGTGAGCCTATCTGGCCACAGCCCTTGAAACTAGTAGCCAAGGTGCCGCAATTTAAATTTCACACGAGACTGCAGTGTTTTCAATGAGCTGACTAGCTCATATATATCAATGATTCATGGTGACATTTACTCAGTGAAAGAATAATAGGATTTTTATGTTCAATGTAAAAAACTCTATTTGGAGTCTATTAAGGAACTTCTTAAGTCATATACTGGCATTCAGCCCAAAGGGTAGTCAGTAAATGAAAGTTAGAACCTAACCATAACAGGTAAGATCTCAGCTCAATCCAGATGGAGCTGAGGATGAAGTCAAACACACGCTACCATTACACAAGAGATGCCTCTGTGGCAAGCTCATTGAGGGTTCCTGCTGAGAAAACAAGCTTGCCTATCCCTTACCTCAGAACTCACAGGACTAGGATTGTACCCGGTTCCACCCATATCCATCAAAGAACATCATCTGAGGAAAAGAAACTTATCAGGCTTGGATGAATAAATACGACTAAAACTAAAATGGCATTTTAGTCAAAGGTCTATGACTAAAACTAAATAAAAATTTGACTTTAAAATTACTACGGCTTCTACTGAGGAATAATTTTGTTATAAATCGCTTACAGATGAGACAGTTTCAAGCTCTGAACCCTGCCAAAGCTAGGTCCACCTGGATCTTACAGGTGTTAAGTTCTTTGGTCTGCTGGGGCTCCCAGTAACTATTTACTTCACGGGACTGAGTGTCCTGCAGTGGAGATGCCAGGAAAAGGCATGGGAACAACAATGTAGAGTCATATCAATGTTACAGCAAACATTCTAGGCTGGACTCAGATGACCTTGTGGGTCAGGGAGACCCACTGGAGAAGGAGAAGGATAACACAAAAAGAAACAAAACCAGGTTCTCGGAGAGAGACGGTGGTGGCTAGGATAGGACACAACTCCACAGTATTAGCTTAAACAGGAGTAAAGGGCTCTAGATTGAAAATCACCCAAGGGCTAAGGGGAAGGGGAGTACAGAGTAACCAGCTAAAGAAATGCCAGAGGCAAGGGATTAACCTGGAGGCCTAAAGGGGCACTCTGCAACTGAATCTCAGCAGGGCAGAATACCTAAAGACCTTCAAGGATTAGCAACGGTCTGTGACTCTGAGATAGGGGCATGTTCACATGCATTAGAGGGGTTAGCAGGTTTCTTGCGCTCTGCTTTGAGAACTGACAGAAACTTATGCCTACTGGGCCTGGTTGAACTTACCTGAGAAGCAGATGGAAGAGAATAATTGGACTCCACGAACATTTTTTTTGGGTTTCTTACATTGAGGCAGGAGTATTTTTGGCCTCCAATGGTATCCATGATGATGGCAGGGAAGCACCAAAGAGACGGTGTCCCCTGCAAACCAAGAAAGTTAGGCGCTCCATGGATACAGAGTCTGCTGTTCAATATCTTAACCAGAAAAACTCTGCATCTGTATGTACATTTCTATAAGGGGCACAAATTTAAATGCTTCTAATAAGCAATCCCATGTGTCCATGTGCCTTTAAGGTGTAGTGGGCTTCCTCCAGGCAAACCTGCACATTAATCTATCCACTGCTATATGTGCTCCAACTTGGGAGACTCTGAAAATTATAGTTAGGACCGCAGTATACAGAGGAACCTTGACATAGGCACTGTTGCTTATATTTGCAATTGTGTGCAATTAATGGAGTGGTGGGCAACAACAGTCAGAACAAGCGCAACATGTCCACAGAAAGGGTCAACTGACTCGGACAGCCAGTTGAAAGCAGAAACACCTTGTAGCTGAAGCACAGATAAGCAAAGGCTCAAACAACCACCTGTCAAAAAATGGTTTTGAAAACACGAACAGAAAAATAGGTGGTGGCTCTATGATTTGTGAGAAAGACCGATGCTAGATGCTGTAAAAATCTCAATAACTCCGACATCTATCTAGGGGGTCAAGGCAGAACTATAACTGCCAGGGGCAACAGAAAGGAGGTTCCTTTCCTACACAGCCCTTTTAAGGGAGTAACCCCTTTGATCACAAAGAGGGGCCCTGTGTGGGCAAAAGCATATGAGGAAGACCCCAGGAGGGCAAAGGAAGTTACAGTGGAGCAGAGCAACTTCTTACAAAAGAGGGTGCACAGGGAGCGTGAAAGCCAAGGTGTTAGAGGATATATAAGGCCTAAGAAAGACTGCAGGGTATCAAGGGCTAGGTGTTTGGTGATACCAAATGAAAAAAGTTGAAGAATGGGAACAGTTTCAAGGATGGGGTTCCTATCATCACCCTTGGTAAGAACTACCCCACCTGATAGATTGCAGAGTATGAGGGAAGCGATCTCCATGCCCACAGGGAGGAAGCACATCCAACCAAGAGACTGGAATGCACATAACTGTTGAATATCAGGGACTTGCAGATGGTGGGAGATCTCTGGCCAAAAGTCTGGTGAGACAGGCAGGCAAGTGAAGACCGTACAGACCATATATGGAGGGGAACAAATGCATAATGGAAGTACCAAGAACCAGGGCAGTGCGAACTTTACCAGTACTAAGCTGGTGAATGAAGTTGACCAGTACCAAAGGCCAGGTCTTTGAGGAGGGGAGAGCAGAATGATGACTTCTCAACTCATAAAACAGGCTACTGGGTAATCTTTGAGTCTGATATGGGGAGGGAGGACATATCAAAGTTCTGGGCAGAATCCAAGGATTGTAAGCGAGGGGGATCTGCGTAAAAAAAAGGGACTTAAAAAGTGAGGGTAATGGAGCTAACCTCCCCAGGTAGTGATGAGCATAGTTGCAGTAACCTTTAGTGGAGAAGACTGGGCACTGGCTGTCCCAAAATAGACTACCAGCATAAATTGAGAGAATTCCCATGGAGAGATAACTTAAGAGTGCCAATGGGAGCATGCTTATGAACATGGCGTCAGCATAGACAAAATGTTGTGCTGAATGGAGGCGACCTTCAATGTGAGGAAGGATTCTTAGCCAGTCCAGTGAGCGTAAAGGCGGAGGTTCTGCCATGAAAAGAAGGACCTGCAGTAGATGACACCTTGATGGGGTGAACAGATCGTACTCATAAAGGTAGAGGAGGGCCCATTCAATAGGGAAGTGTGATTGCGGATAGTGTGGTAGGAGCCCTCTTACGTCAGTAACTGCCTTAATTAATTCCTCAAGGGACTTTCTCAAATGGAAGTTCACCTTCACAGGCCATGAGCATAAGGCACCTTTCCCGACCAAGCTTAAGCCATAAAATTCTGCACATATGTACAAAAAGTAAGGACATTCTGAAGGTTTGAAGAATCACGCTATCCATTGCATCTAAACAGAATAGCAAATGGCAATAGCCCATTACAGGACTTGACCTGCCAAAACAAAGGAGGACTACAAAAATGTCTTCAGACTCCTATCAACTGAATCCTGAAGGAGGGAATGTCCTCAAAAGAAACAGTAGATTCATTATTCAGTGCAAGAATTGCCAGGTCCACAGTGGAACAGTCAATTTAATTTTAAATTCCACTTTCATAGGGTACAAGGCAGCAAGAGTGTATAACCTCTCAGAGTTGGGCTAATCATTGTATAAGGCCCAATCAGCTTGATCAAGAATATGGAAAGGCTTTCTAGCAATAGCCATATTTTTGTGCTCATAGGATATGGGTGATGTGCAGCACTAGGTGTATCTAGCTAGATACTAGTGTGCACTATCTCAGTTACCCAGTTAATGAGTCCACTGAAGCCAGCATTTGGACGAGAAGCTGAAGAAGTAATTTCACAAAATGTCAGTTTCCCACCTACCTTACATAGTTACATAGTTGGTAAGGTTGAATAAAGACAACCGTCCTTCCAGTTCTGTGTGTTTGTGTGTGCGAGTGTAGAAAATCATTTCCCATATCCCTGTATACTGTGTTCGCTAAGATGCACGTCCAAGAGTCTTTTAAAACTATCCATACTTTCTGCTGACACCACCGATTGTGGAAGCGTGTTCCACAACTTTACTGCCCTGACAGTGAAAAATCCCCTACGCAGCTTGAGGTTAAACCGCTTCTCTTCCAGTCACATCATGTGGCCCCGTGTCTTCTTACACTCCCTGGGACTGAAAAGTTTAATACTTACGCTGGGATCATTGTTGAGATATTTGTATATCGCCATCATATCTCCTCTCAAGCGTCTCTTCTCCAGGGAAAATAAGTTTAGCGTTTGTAGTCGTTCCTCATAATTTAGGTCCTTCAGTCCCCAAGTTAATGTTGCCCTTCTCTGGACTCTCTCCAGCTAATCCTTTCTGAGGATTGGTGACCAGAACTGGACAAAATACTCCAGATGCGGCCGAACCAGGATCCAGGATCCTGGCAGGATTATCGTTTTATCTCTGGAGTAAATTCCTTTTTTAATGCATGCTAATAT
Source organism: Aquarana catesbeiana (assembly GCF_042186555.1). NCBI lineage: Eukaryota > Metazoa > Chordata > Amphibia > Anura > Ranidae > Aquarana > Aquarana catesbeiana. The sequence goes on from NC_133324.1 coordinate 238,795,157, forward strand.
TCTGCTGGCTTTCCTTGCTGCAGCTTGGCATTGTATGCGATTGCTCAGTCTGTCTTCTACTAGGACCCCCAAATCCTTCTCCCTCCTGGAATCCCCCAGGGGTTCTCCACCTAGTGAGTAACTTGCGTTTATATTTTTAACCCCCAAGTGCATTACTTTACATTTTTTAATGTTAAACTTCATTTGCCATCTGGTTGCCCAGTCTATTAATTAATTCAGGTCTTCTTGTTTTCTATATAGTTTCTATATTGTGCTGTGATATCATTGCCTTACTTATTTTTGTGTCGTCAGTAAACACTGAGATTGAGCTATTTATCCCACCCACTTCATCATTTATAAATAATTTAAACAGAAGTGGTCCCAGGACAGAGCTGTGGGGTACCCCACTAACCACTCTAAACCATTCTAAGTACATGTTATTTATCGCCACCCTTTGGACATGCCCCCATAGCCAGTTTTCTATCCAAGAACGAACCCTATGGTCCATACCCACAGACCTCAGTTTGTAGATTAAGCTTTTGTGGGGGACTGTATCAAATGCTTTTGCAAAAACCAGATACACCACATCTACTGGCCTACCTTTGTGCATATGGCAGCTCACCTCTTTGTAGAATGTTAAAGCAGAGTTCCACACAAAAATGGAACTTCCGCTTTTCGGAACCCTCCCCCCCTCCGGTGTCACATTTGGCACCTTTCAGGGGGGAGGGGAGTGCAGATACCTGTCTAAGACAGGTATTTGCACCCACTTCCGGCATAGACTCCCATGGGAGTCTACGCCTCTTCCCGTCCCCACCGCGCTGTCTCCTGGGAAACACACAGCTCCCAGGAGAGAGCGGGGACCACTTGGGATGCGCAGCACGACTCGCACATGCGCAGTAGGGAACTGGGAAGTGAAGCCGCAACGCTTCACTTCCTGGTTCCCTCACCTAGGATGGTGGCGGCAGCTTCCGAGAACCGAGCGGGTTCTCGGCGTCACCTGCCGACATCGCTGGACCCTGGGACAGGTAAGTGGCCATGTATTAAAAGTCAGCAGCTGCAGTATTTGTAGCTGCTGGCTTTTAATATTTTTTTTTTTTGGCGGTGTGGGTGGACCCCCGCTTTAACAGCTTGGTTTGGCAAGAGTGACCTTTCATAAACCCATGTGGATTACTACTAATGATACTGTTTTCATCAGGAAATTCTTGGATATGGTCCCTTACCATCCCCGCAAATAGTTTACAGACTACCGATGTCCTTCTCTAAATGGAAGTGCGCCAGGCAATTCAGGCTGTAACACATGAAAATAGGGGGGAGGAAGGGCAGAAGAGCTTACCGGGGGCAGATTTCAAAAGTGGCAATAGCCTTTGGAACAGATCAGGAATAGTGGCAAAAAAATCTGCTTTAGCCATACAGGCTGCATGTTGAGCATATGTGAGGGAGACCCATTCAGGGGGCTGGAGCGATGGCAGATCACTGCATTGGTGTCACTTGTGACACTAATCAGCATGAGCGCAGCTTGTATTAGGCCCAGGTAGCTTTAGGGTACCCCCCATTAACCCCCTAATAAAGGTTTAACCTCCTGATCACCCCCCAGTTAACCCTTTCACCCCGTCACCAGTGTCATTAGTAGATCTATTTTCTGATCGCCGTATTAGTGTCACGGGTGACGCTAGTCAGCCAGTTAGTTGTTTAGTTTCACCATCAGGTTTTTACCTAATAAAGGTTTCAACTCCTTGATTGCCCCCCAGTTAACACCGTATTTGAGTCATTGGTGACGCTGGTTGGTTAGTTTGTTTTTGTTATAGCGTCAGGGTACCCACCGTAAAGGTTCCTGATCACCCGGTGGGTGACATCAGTTAGGTTTTAGCGTCAGTTAGGGTCAGCGTCAGTCCCAGGCAGCATCAGATTAGTGCCAGTAGTGCTAACACCCACTCACGTACCATACACCTCCCTTACTAGTAGGGGTGAGCATCTTCACTGGTCTCACGATTCGATTCGATTATGATTATCTGGTAAACGATTCGATTCCGCGATGCATCACGATTACTGACGCGCTCCCACTTCCGCTTGGGCCGCCTAGGCGGCCCTTCCTCCCTGCAATCTTCTGGGACACATCACAGTTCCCAGAAGATTGCCCGGCTGTGCAGGACAGCGCAGTGAGACAGGCGCACCCAGCTGTGAAGCTGCAAGCTGTCACAGCCGGATGCCCACAGTAGTATTGCCAGCGCCGTGGACAGGCAGGGGAAAGAATGGAGGGTTTGGGTGGCCATGTCGCTGGATTGTGGGAAAGGTAAGTGTCTTTTTATTAAAAGTCAGAAGATACACTTTTTTTGTAGCTGCTGACTTTTAATAAACAAAAAATTTACTAGGCGGCCCCTCCCTGCCAGCGATCTTCTGGGTCCTAGAAGATTGACTGGCCAATGGCAGATTGCAGTGAGGCTCGTGCAGTCTGCGCCCGGCTGTGAAGCCATAAGCTGTCACGGGCGGGTGTCACTGTCCACAGAAGATATGATGGCGCCGAGGAGAGGGAGAGGAGTGACTTTTAATAAACTAAAAAATGGGCGGAACTCCACTTTACGTAGTGCACTAATCCGGTGCACTACAAGGTACAGGAATTCACACACACGGCTGCTGGGAGGTCAGGAGGGATTACAATCCACAACTGACAAACAGCCCTGTGAAGTTCCCTGTACTACTGTCTCTGTGATGACATTTCTCTGGGCTCCCTCGTTTGCACCTTCCAGCACACTAGGAGTTAACACAGTGGAATGTGCAAACTGGGGGGGGGGGGAGAAATAATGTCAGCACACAGCACGTGTAGGAGACAGTGTAAGTAGAATACAAACACATTTGTACTCTACATACAGCTGTTAAAATACCTGTGTGGTAAAAAATACAGAGTTATAATCCATTAAGTGCCCACTGCTATATGTGCTTTTTAAAATATATGCAGCTTCATACCTCGTTTTTTTTGGTCTGTGTATAAAACAGTATAAGCCGCTCATGTGACTGCTCAGTCCGGCCCACGTCTCTCCTCTCAGTCCACGTCTCTCTGTCTCTCCTGAGTTGGGAGTTCTCAGCCCCGCCCATCAACTGTAGCTATCAGATCAGAAGAGAGGTGGGCGGGGCTGACGTCAGGAGAGACAGAGAGGAAAGGGGCGGGCCGGACCAAGCAGTCACATGAGCGCCGGGATATACAGTTATATACACAGACTAAAAACAAGGTATGAAGCTACATATATTTAAAAAAAAAAACACATACAGCAATCACTACTGAATGGATTACTATTGCATTCAATAGCAAAAGCCATTTTTACAAAAAACGCTCAGAGCATACTTCTGGGAGGGGCGGGGCAAGTCGGGATGACATCACACCCGACATCGATTTTTCGGGGTGCTTGCCGCATTGGGGACCCCTGAATCGCGATGCATCGATGCAGCGATTAAATTCCACACCCCTACTTACTAGTATAGTATCTGAAAGGATGAATATCTTTGATCTGATCAGATCTATACTAGCGTCCCCAGTAGTTTAGGGTTCCCAAAAACGCAGCGTTAGCGGAATCAGCCCAGATACCTGCTAGCACCTGCGTTTAGCCCCTCCGCCCAGCACACCCAAGTGCAGTATCAATCGATCACTGTCACTTACGAAACACAACACACATAACTGCAGCGTTCGCAGTCAGGCCTGATCCCTGCGAATTCTAACAGTTTTTTTGGTAGCGATTGAAGCAGTCGCTGACAATCAGGTGCTCTTTTTGCCTGTGAGTCGCACTAGTTGTACCAATAAATTTAGAGGCCAAAATATCCAAAAAGAGGTACACTAGTGAAGAGGCCTACACGTTGCTGAGCATGACAGATGAGAGTGAAGGGGAAGCCACCTCACTGGCATATTCAGGCTCAGTATACGAACCAGTAGACAGCAGCGGCACCCTGACAGATAGCTAAGGTCAGGCGTAACTGACCCTGTTCGTCTGTTGTTGAGGTGCAAGAACCACAGGGCTCTCGTATGGAGCAAAAAGCCAGTACTAGTGCCGCTCATCCTTCTGGTGAACTGGTAAGCACCAGCAGCCTAGTACACCCTGGTCATACATCCAGCACTGCAGTATCATGTGGTGATGTGGCAAGTCCCATAAGTGCAGTTAAAGCTGGTGCGGTGGATAGCAAAAGTAGTGTCCTGCAGCCACCAAGAAGACAAAGACAAGCCCGTCGAGCCCATAGTGCCCTTCCTGCAGAATATGCCAACCCTGATTGGGAGCCCACCACTTCTGCAGCACCCGTACTTCCCCCATTCACTGGCCAACCCGGAATTCAGGTGGAAACGGTCGATTTTACGTCACTTGATTTTTATTTACTGTTTTTCACGGAGGATCTCTATAGATCTATTGTGGACCAAAGCAATTTGTATGCTGGTCAATTCATCGCCGCTAATCCCCAGTTGACCCTTGCCAGAGATTGGAAACCTATTACGGTTTCCAAATTTGAGACTTTCCTGGGCCTATCCCACCTCGTGGGCATAACTAAAAAAAGTGAGTTGCAGTCATAGTGGTCCACTGACCTAATTCACCATATGCCCGTGTTCTCTGCTGCCATGACCAGGACACAATACGAGCAGATCTTGTGGTTCATGCATTTTAATGACAATGAACTCTGTCGTCCTCGGGGTAACCCTGGATACGATCGGCTCCACAAAATTCAGCCCCTCTTAAACCACTTCAACCAACAGTTTGCAGCTGATCAAGTTGTCTGCGTTGATGAGTCCCTGATTAAATTTTCTGGGAGCTTGTCTTTCAAACAGTATCTCCCCAGCAAGCGAGGCAGATACGGGGTCAAGATGTATAAGCTCTGTGACAGGGCAACAGGCTATACATATAATTTTATGGTTTACGAGGGAAAAGATAGTCACGTGGAGCCTGAGAACTGCCCAGACTACATAGGGAGCACTGGCAAGATTGTTTGAGACTTGGTGTCACCCTTATTCGGAAAGGGGTACCACTTGTACGTGGACAATTATTATACAAGCGTGTCACTTTTTAGTCACTTGTTTAATCATGGAATTGGCGCATGTGGCACTGCGTGATCTAATCCCCTGCGCTTCCCCCAACGGCTTGTAAAATCCCAACTTAGATGGGGGGGGGGAGGAGCCTGCTTAAAGTGTAATAATTTGCTCGCAGTAAAGAGGGATAATTGGAATGTTTTCATTCTATCCTCACTTCACGCAGATACGACAGTCCAAATTCCAACGGCCACTAGTGTTGTTGAGAAACGCCTCTGTGTCCACGAATACAACCTTAATTTGGAAGGGGTGGACCTCAACGACCAGTTGATGGTGCCATACTTAATTGCCCGTAAGGCCAGATGCTGGTACAAAAAAGTAAACCAAAAAATATGTGAGAAATGGGATTTTAAAGGTACCCCTGATATAGGAAAAAACACTATCAACTAAAAATATACCAAATATTTATTAATGCAGTTTTACAAAAAAATGCGGTAAAATGTGAGAACAGTTTTACATTCACAGTCAAAGGTATACATCCTCAACCTAATATTGACAATGAAGGAACTGTGGTCACAAAGGGTTCAGGACATAACCACGTCCACAAAATTTCAACATGGTACAAAAAAGTGTCCGTATACCTATTTTAATTGGCTCTACTGAACTCTTATGTGCTATATAAAGCGCAGGAACGAATTAGATCCTTCCTTAAATTCCAGGAAGAAATCGTCACAGCCCTTCTGTCTCCAACTTCCCAATGCAAATGCAGTGAGCCAGCTGCATGAGAGGCATTTTCCATATGTCCTCTCTGGTACCCCTACCCAATGACCACCCCAAAGAAGATGTTGTGTCTGTGGAAAACATGGATATAGGCATGACACCCGCTATTATTGTGCCTCCTGTCCTAGCCAACCTGGTCTCTGCATCGGTGAATGTTTACAATGCTACCACACATTAGTGATGTATTAGCGTAAGGTACAGCACAGCACAGTCTCGGGTACACTTTTAAAGGGTCTCCAAAGATGCCATTGCATTTTGGGGGACCCGAACCTGAAAGTTAAAAATAATACTGCAATGTTTTATTGTTACTATGTTTTATCATGTTTGCTTTTCAGGTATGTAATTATTTTATACTTTAGTGTTTACTGTGTTCTATTGTTAACCATTATGTTCTTTTCAGGTACGCCATTCAGCTGTAGCACTGATTTCTTTATCTTGACAACAACAGCGTTTGCTCCCACGGTACGTAAATCAGCGACACTAGCGCTGTAGGAGGTGATTTCACCACCACAGTTAAAAAAATAAAAACAAAAAAAGGTGCATGTATGCCCATCATTAGAAGTGGGTGGATGCAGTCCGGTATTCTAATGGTGGGCAGACCCACCGATCAATCTCTTTTTTTCGTTCAGCCCACAGGCTGCATAAAAAAAAGAACATTACAATATATGCCCAACAAGGACCAGCAATGTACTGGTATGTTGCTGGACTTTGAGTGGTTATACCAGAGTGATGCCTGTAGGTTTAGGTATAATCTTGGTATCATTCTTTTCATCCAGCGGTCGGCTTTTATGTAAAAGCAATCCTAGCGGCTAATTAGCCGCTAGACTGCTTTTGCAAGCAGTGGGAGGTAACATCTCCCCCCCCGCCATCTTTCATGTTTTTCTCGGGCTCTCCTGTCCCACCGGGGCGCCGGTGGTACCGCCAGCTGACCAGACTAGGACCGCTCCAATCATCTCTATGGCCTAAGAAACCAGAAGCTACGAGCATTTCATGACTTTGGTTTTGCCAGATATAAACAGCACCATCGGGAAAGCATCTTATCACACCGATCTTGGTGTGGTCAGATGCTTTGAGGGCAGAGGAGAGATCTAGAGTCTAATAGACCCCAATTTTTTTTAAAAAGCGTACCTGTCACTACCTATTGCTAATATAGGGGATATTTGCATTCCCTGCGATAATAAAAATGATTAAAAAAAAAAAAGAAAAGCACCCCTGTCCCTCTGTGCTAGCGCACGAAGGCGAACGCAAGCGTCAGTCTCATGTCATATGTAAAGAGCAATTGCACAATGCATGGGAGGTATTACCGCTAACGTCAGATCGAGGGCAGTAAATTTAGCAGTAGACCTCCTCTGTAAATCTAAAGTGGTAACCTTTGTATGTAGTTTGTCGCCGCTGCACGGTTGTATGCAATTTTAAAGCATGTCGTGTTTGGTATCTATGTACTCGGCGTAAGATCTTTTATAACATATTTATTTAAACATTTTGGAAATATAGTGTGTTTTAGTGCATTAGAATTAAAAAAAGTGTTTTCTTTTTTTCAAAAAAATTACGTTTGAAAAATTGCAACACCCACCATTTTAATCTGTAGGGCCTTTGCCTTAAAAAATATATATATGATGTTTGGGGGTTCAAAGTAATTTTCTAGCAAAAAAAAAAAATTTTGTCATGTAAATAAAAAAGTGTCAGAAAGGGCTTTGTGGGTGATGTGTGGCATAAGCTTCTAATGTTGTGAATAAAATACCAGGACAGTTCAACCCCTCCCCCCCCCCCAAAAATGACCGCTTTTTGGAAAGTAGACACCCCAAGCTATTTGCTGATAGGCATGTTGAGTCCATGTAATATTTTATATTTTGCCACAAGTTTCGGGAAAATAATAATAATTTTTTTTTTTAACACAAAGTTGTCAAAAGTTTATCCCTATTGTGGTGTCACCAGTTTGGTATTGCTCACATATGACATGGCTAGATGTGAAATTACACCCCAAAATACATTCTGCTGCTTCTCCTGAGTACGGGGATATCACATGTGGGACTTTTTGGGAGCCTAGCCGTGTATAGGACCTTGAAAACCAAATTACCGCCTTCAGGATTTCTAAGGGCATAAAATGGTGATTTCCTCACTACTTATCACAGTTTCGGAGGCCATGAAATGCCAAGATAGCACAACACCCCACCCCCCCACCCCCCAAATGACCCCATTTTGGAAAGTAGACACCCCAAGGTATTTTCTAAGAGGCATGGTGAGTGTTTTGCAGCTCTCATTTGTTTTGTTTTTGAAAATGAAGAAAGAAAATACATTTTGTTTTCCTTTTTCAATTTTCAAAACTTTGTGACAAAAAGCAAGATCTGAAAAATACTCAACATGTCTCACAGCAAATAAATTGGGTTGTCTACTTTCCAAAATGGGGTAATTTAAGGGGGGGTGTACTATCTTGACATTTCAGGGCCTCCGAAACTGTGATAGGTAGTGAGGAAGTGAAATCACTATTTTAAGCCCTTAGAAATCCTGAAGGCGGTGATTGGTTTTCGGGGGCCTGTACATGGCTAGGTTCCCAAAAAGTCTCTCACGTGTGGTATCCCTGTACTCAGGAGAAGCAGCAAAATGTATTTTGAGGTATAATTTCACATCTAGCCATGGCATGTTTGAGCAATATATCATTTAGTGACAACTTTGTGTAAATTAAATTTATTTTCTAATTTTTCAATCACTTGTGACAAAAAAAAATAAAATATTCAATGTGCTCAACATGCCTCTCAGCAAATTCCTTGGTGTGTCTACTTTACAAAATGGGGTAATTTGGGGGGGTTTTGTTTGGCAGTCAAACTAAAAGCTGCGTAAATTCCTGAAAATGTACTCAAGTTTGTAGACGGTATAACTTTTGCGCAAACCAATAAATATACGCTTATTGGATTTTTTTTTTACCAAAACATGTGGCTGAATGCATTTTGTCCTAAATGTATGACTAAAATTGAGTTTATTGTATTTTTTTTTTATATAACAAAAAAGTAGAATACATTATTTTTTTTTCAAAATTTTCAGTCTTTTTTCATTTATATCGCAAAAATAAAAACTTGCTGAGGTGATCAAATATCACCAAAAGAAAGCTCTATTTGTGGGGAAAAAAAGGACACAAATTTCATTTGGGTACATCATTGCATGACCGCGCAATTACCAGTTAAATCAGCACAGTGCCAAATTGTAAAAAGTGCTCTGGTCAGGAAGGGGGTAAAAGTGGTTAGTGTTCAACCAAAATTTGGTCCTGAAAGACAAGATCCTGTTGATTGTTCATTGTCCTAGTCTAGTTAGTTGAAGTTTGACAAACAGAAATTGCAGCAATAGCTGTTTGCAGGGCTGGACCCACAAGAATAAAGAGCGTTTAAAGGCAACTTAAAATCTCTGTCTGCAGAAACCTTAACAGAAGGAACAATTTCTATAGGCAAAGTACATTGTTTATTTAAGACTGAGGCGGAAGGGTCTACTACTGGAACAGTCCTCTTTATAGTGACATTTTTTTATAACTGGATATAGTTCAGCAATGATTCTTGGAGTGGTAACTTTTTTTTTTCAGGAAAAACCAAATTCGTCAAATTTCCTGCTCTATAAAAACCACCCAAACAAAAAAAAAAAAAGATTTTTTTGATTTTTATCAAATTTATTTAAAAAAAATGCTTTGGAGTAAAAATATATCTAAAAGATAGTCTTCTATTTAAAATACATTAATAATTTAGTTTATTTAGCATGAAATGGAGCTTAGTTATGAAGCATGAGGCTGTATATTCTGCAATATTTACATTTCTGAGATAACATGTACTGCATTGATGCATTCACACAATGTCACAGTAACCATGAGATAAAACAAAGTTCAGGAATATTTCTTTATCCCGTTACATAGTAGGTGAGGTTGAAAAAAGACATAAGTCCATCAAGTCCAACCTATGTGTGTGATTTTATGTCAGTATTACATTGTATAACCCTGTATGTTGTGGTCGTTCAGGTGCTTATCTAATAGTTTTTTTTAAACCATTGATGCTCCCCGCTGAAACCACCGCCTGTTGAAGGGAATTCCACATCCTTGCTGCTCTTACAGTAAAGAGCCCTCTACGCAGTTTAAGGTTAAACCTCTTTTCTTCTAATGTTAATGAGTGGCCACGTATCTTATTAAACTCCCTTCCGTGGAAAAGATTTATCCCTATTGTGGTGTCACCAGTTTGGTATTTGTAAACTGAAATCATATCCCCTCTCAAGCGTCTCTTCTCCAGAGAGAATAAATTCAGTGCTCGTAACCTTTCCTCATAACTAAGATCCTCCAGTCCCTTTATTAGTTTTGTTGCCCTTCTCTGTACTCGCTCCATTTCTTCACATCCTTCCTGAGGACTGGTGCCCAGAACTGGACAGCATACTCCAGGTGAGGCTGGACCAGAGTCTTGTAGAGTGGGAGAATTATCGCTTTATCTCTTGAGTTAATCCCCTTTTTAATGCATGCCAATATTCTGTTTGCTTTGTTAGCAGCAGCCTTGCATTACATGCCATTGCTGAGTCTATCATCTACTAGGGCCCCCAGGTCCTTTTTCATCCTTAATTCCCCCAGAGGTTCTCCCCCCAGTGAGTAGATTGCATTCATATTTTTGCCACCCAAATGCATTATTAAACATTTTTCCACATTAAACCTCATTTACCATGTAGTTGCCCACCCCATTAATTTGTTCAGATCTACTTGCAGGGTTTCCACATCCTTCGGAGAAGTTATTGCCCTGCTTAGCTTAGTATCGTCCGCAAATACAGAGATTGAACTGTTTACCCCATCCTCCAGGTCAGTTATGAATAAATTAAATAGTATTGGTCCCAGGACAGAACCTGGGGGACCCCACTTTTCACCCCTGACCATCCAAGTACTCCCCATTGATCACTACCCTCTGAACTCGCCCTTGTAGCCAGTTTGTAATCCATGTATCCAATCTCACCCTACAGTCCATGCCAACAGACCTTACTTTGTACAGTAAACTGTTATGGGGAACTGTGTCAAATGCTTTTGCAAAATCCAGATAAACCACGTCTACAGGCCTTCCTTTATCTAGATGGCAGCTCACCTTCTCATAGAAGGTTAATAGATTGGTTTGGCAAGAGCAATTCATGAATCCATGCTGATTACTGCTAACGATACCATTTTCATTACTAAAATCTTGTATATAGTCCCTTATCATCCCCTTCATAAGCTTGCATACTATTGATGTTAGGCTAACTGGTCTGTAATTCCCAGTGATGTATTGTGGCCCTTTTTTAAATATTGGTGCTGCTACATTGGCTTTTCTCCAATCAGCTGGTACCATTCCAGTCAGTAGACTGTTAGTAATAATTAGGAAGAATGGTCTTGCAATTATTTGACTGGGTTTCCTAACGACCCTTGGGTGCAAGACATCTGGTCCCGGTGACTTATTAATGTTACGTTTTTCAAGTCTATTCCTAATTCTGTCCTCTGTTAGCCATGAAGGTGCTTCCTGTGATGTGTCATGAGGAAAAATACAGCAGTTTTGGTTACTGAAGCCCCCCGATTCCCTAGTAAAGACTGAGAAGAATAAATTCAATACCTTTGCCATCTCACCATCCTTTGTAACCAGATTCCCTTCCTCATTCTTTATGGTGCCAATATGGTCTGTCCCCTCTTTTACTGTTTATATACTTAACCACTTCAGCCCCAGAAGATTTGGCTGCTGAATGACCAGGCCATTTTTTGCGATTCGGCACTGCGTCGCTTTAACTGACAATTGCGTGATCGTGCGAAGCTGCACCCAAACAAAATTGACGCCCTTTCTTTTTTCCCCACAAATAGAGCTTTCTTTTGGTGGTATTTGATTGCCTCTGCCGTTTTTATTTTTTGCGCTATAAATAAAAAAAAGCGACAATTTTGAAAAAAACGCAATATTTTTTACGTTTTGCTATAATAAATATCCCCCAAAAATATATAGAAAAAAATAATTTTTCCTCAGTTTAGGCCAATATATATTCTTCTACATATTTTTGGTAAAAATAATAGTTTCATGGCATTTTAATTATTAATTTTTTTTTTTACTAGTAATGGCGGCGATCTGCGATTTTATGGCGGAACATCGGACAATTTTGACACATTTTTGGGACCATTGGCATTTATACAGCGATCAGTGCTATAAAAATATATTGATTACTGTGTAAATGACACTTCTCTACAGACATTTCTCTACAGGTGAAGAATGGGAGCTGAAGCCATCTTTTACCCATTCTAATTATACTCATGCAACAGGGAGCCAATCCGGTCTGTCTTGCACCAGTCTATCCTCATGCTGACCTGACTGATACAGTTTTTTTGGGGGGGGGGGGGGGCATTTGAGCAATACTATTTTCATTGTTTTGGGCACTACTAAATCTATTACCTTTTGTACCACCACCCCCTCCATTGAGAATGCAAGCTATACGAGCAGGGCCCTCCTGTCCCTTCTGTATAGAACTGTACTGTAATTGTGCTGTCCCCCCTCTACATTGTAAAGCGCTGCGTAAACTGTTGGCGCTATATAAATTGTTAATATTAATAATTACTGTAAAAATGTCTCTGGCAGGGAAGGGGTTAACACTAGGGGGCGATCAAGGGGTTTAATTGTGTTCCCTGGGAGGTGATTCTAACTGAAGGGGGAGGGGACTGACCAGAGGAAGATCGTGGTTCCTAGCTAATAGGAACACACAATGTGTCACTCCTCTCAGAACAGAACACGGATTTGTGTGTTTACACACACACACTTACGTGTTCTATCCCTCGTGTTCGTAATTGCTCATGGCCATTGGTCATCGCGACCGTCAGCTACGAGCATCGACACAGCGGGCGCATGCCTGCTATCCCCCGAGCCGACGTATAGCTACGACAGGTTTGCGGGATCGCGCCGACCTGCCACAGTATAATGACGGTGGCTGGTGGGCAAGCAGTCAAAGATTATTTTTTTGCTCTCCTGTGTCTTTCGCGTTCTATTGTAGCCACCCTAATTGCACTCTTACATTTCTTGTTGCATTCTTTGTAAAGTTTGAATGCTGATGATCCCTCAGCCTTGTATTTTTTAAAGGCTTTCTCCTTTGCTTTTATATGCATTTTTACATTGGAGTTAAGCCACCCAGGACTTTTGTTCACCCTATTAAATCTATTTTCCAGTGGAATGCACTGGCTAATGCCCTTATTTAAAATGCTCTTAAAAGGGGTTGTAAACCCTCATGTTTTTCACCTTAATGCATCCTATGCATTAAGGTGAAAAAACACCTGGCAGTGACCAACCCCCCAGCCCCCCGTTTTACTTACCTGAGCCCCGTATTTCTGTTGGCGGAGATGCGCTCTCCCTCTCTCCACAAGGTCCCGGCTCTTGATTGGATAGATTAATAGCAGCGCAGCCATTGGCTCCCGCTGCTGTGAATCAAATCCAATGACGCGTGCGCCGGGGGGTGGGGCAGAGTCCGGCATTTGGGTCTATGGACGCAAATGCTGGACTCGGGAACGTACCCGCAAGGTAACCCCTCGGGAGAGCGCTTCTCCTAGGGGGTTATCTGATGTGGGAAGGAGCCGCGAAAGCTGCCAGGGGACCCCAGAAGATGAGGGTTGGGGCCACTCCGTGCAAAACGAGCTACACAGTGGAGGTAAGTATGACATGTTTGTTATTAAAAAAAAACAACACAAAACAAAAAAACAAAAACAAAACCTTACAATCACTTTAAAGCAAAAAAATCTCTCCTTCGTGTTCTTTGTTCCTAAGATTTTATCCCAATATCTTCTAGAAAGGTTCGTGGTTTAGGGAAGTTGGCTCTTTTGAAATTAATTGTCTTTGTATTCCCCTTATGTTTCTGATTTATACTGAAGCCAATTGACCTGTTACCGCTGTTTCCTAAATTGCCCCGTAATTTCCCCTTGTTGCTCCACATGCGTGATCAGGTCTGTATTGTTGGTAATCAGTAGGTCTAGTAACGCTTTGTTTCTAGTTGGCGCGTCTATCATCTGACCCATGAAATTGTCCTGCAAGACATTTAGGAACTGGCGAGCCTTAGACGAATGCGCGGTTCCTTCCGCCCAGTCTATGTCTGGAGAATTAAAATCCCCCATGATGACACTTCCCATCCTTGCCGTTAATCCAAATTGTGATAGGAGGTCCGTCTCCGTCTCCCCCTCCTCCCCCAGGTTAGGGGGCCTATAGCATACTCCCAGTATTACTTTCCCCTTAGTTTCCTCCCTTTGGAGCTCTACCCATAAGGATTCCACCTCCTCCCTTAATGATGTCATCTCTCACATTCACTTGTACATTATTCTTGATTTACAGGCATAGCCCTCCCCCTTTTATATCCTCTCTATCTCTGCGATAAAGGGAATACTCTTGAATGGTTGCCAGCCAATTATGAGAACTGTTGAACCAAGTCTCTGAAATGCCCACAAAATCTAAATCCTCCTCGTACAACAGTATCTTTAGTTCTCCCATCATGTCCGCCAGGCTCCTGGCATTAGTGAACATGCCACGTAGTTTAGACCGGTCACATACTGTCTTCTTATTGGGTGTTCTGAGGTTGCAAATGGGACTTGTTATTATACTTACCTCGGGTTTATGTACTTTAGGCAACCTACCACTAATGCCCCCAATTCTACCCTCTGGAATATGTTCCGCGCTGATTATCTCTACCTCTGGACCCTCTCCCCCATCGCCTAGTTTAAAAACCCCTCTAACTTGTCGGTTATCTTCACTCCCAGCACATCTGCACCCTTCTATAGAACCGACTAAGAAGTCAATCCAGTTCTTCAGGAACCCAAACCCCTCAGCCACTTGTTTACTTCCCTAATCTCCCTCTGACTTTCTGGTGTGGCTCGAGGTACCGGTAGTAATTCTGAGGTCCTTTTCCTCAATTTAGCTCCTAAGTCCCTAAAATCGTTCTTTAGGACACTCCATCTTCCATTGACTTTGTCATTGGTGCGAACGTGCACCATGACAGCCGGGTCTTTCCCAGCCCCTCCCAGTAATCTGTCCACCAGATCCGTTGTTTTGCAAATCTATGTACACTACAAACTGTAAGATTGAATTGGTTTTTATATTGCTGTTTTACCAACCTGACAGATTATTCTACATAGGAAATCTTAATTTTGTTTGCAAATATTAAAGTAGAACTAAAGACAAAATGTTCTTTTCATTTTAGATAAAGTAAGGGAGCGTTGTAACCAGTCAGATTTTTTATTTTTTTTTGCCATCTGTGTCACATTGAGATTTCCCTTCACTTCCTGTCCCATAGCCAAACAGGAAGTGAGAGGAAATGCCTGCAAATGAGGGGAATTCCTTGACGACCCTCAGGTCACCAGAACTAGTGTCCCCATTGGAGGAATTTCCCTCTCACAGAGTAGGGAGCAGAAATAAGATAAGGATGCCTGGAGAAGAATACACAGCAATCCAGGTGTTGATTGTCCTGTAGTGAAGTCCTCATGGCAAAAGGGTGAGAGGAAGTGCCTGAGTGCCTTATAAGGCCTCTGGATGCAAGTGGTGGTAATAATTTGACCTGTGGTGTGATGTAATACCTAGTCATCATCCTGAGACTAAGCTCTGAAGGGTGGAAAATTTACTGCAAAGTTTGAAAGTTTAAAAGTTTAAACACTCAGTAAGTGAATGAAGTCAAACAATTCCCATTGTCCTAAAAGCTATGTACAAAAAAAAGTTAAATATATATATTTTTTTCTTACATCATACTTTAACACACAACATTGGCATCGTGTATCAAATTTTCATCATCTAAATAAACTAAAATTCTTTAGTTCATGAAAGGAAACCTACAAACTGTTGTAACTAAAGAAATTGCACTTGGAGAAGTGGTCAAAAATTTCAGATGTCAGACACTGTTGAGCACAGTGCCGTACCATCCATGTGTGCAGGGTGTTCACTGCACACGGGTCTCGAGGGTGGGCTACTGTGACCCACACTGCACACATGGATGATTGTGCCTGGTTGACAGTCGAGGATGATCGATACGGCGGGGGGACAGTTGCAAGCACTGATCTCCCTGCATGGCTTTTCAGCCGACAGCTGCTTCTGCTCTTTTTCCCGCTGCTGTCAGCTGAAACACCATACAGAGAGATTGGTGCTTGCAACTGTCTCATTTGCCACACCAATCATCTCCGACTGTTCTCCTCCTCCAGCCCTACTCGTCCCCCTGCAGATGGCTTCCCTCCTCTCCCGCTGGCTGCTGTGGGGGGGGGGTGTCAGGATGGATAGCGGAGGAAGGGGTCAGTAAATGCGTCATTTACCAGCCCCTTACTTTTCTGAATTGGATACAGTGACCGATCGCTCCAGTGTCCTTTGATAACTGAGCAGTTACATAGTCCATAAAGTCCAACCTATGTTTGTGATTATATGTCAGTATTACATTGTATATCCCTGTATGTTGTGGTCGTTCAGGTGCTTATCTAATAGTTGTTTTGAAACCATCAATGCTCCCCCCGCTGAGACCACCGCCTGTGGAAGGGAATTCCACATCTTTGCCACTCTTACAGTAAAGAACCCTCTACATAGTTTAAGGTTAAACCTCTTTTCTTCTAATTTTAACGAGTGGCCACATGTCTTGTTAAACTCCCTTCCACGAAAAAGTTTTATCCCTATTGTGGGGTCACCAGTATGGTGAAAAAAGTATGAAATCATATCCCCTCTCAAGCATCTCTTCTCCAGAGAGAATAAGTTCAGTGCTCGCAACCTTCTTTCATAATTAAACAGACCCTTTATTAGCTTTGTATCAAATAACTTCTAGTGCGCTACTTTCATTGAAAATAAACAAATAAACTCAATAAACAAATAAAAGTGAATGTATATTGTGCATCCTCGGTGATTAAAATCCTGGAAAGAATCAAAAGGTCCCAAAACAGTCAATCAGTGCAGATTGCTGTGCGTGAAATCCTTCCTTCAGTGGATGTGAAACATCTCCTTGACCAAAGCAAGAATGGCAGAACGGGGGACGGGGGCGCTTACCGGATAAGATGGACCCCTATTATTGAGGTCTTATGAGCCCACAAATCCCAGATCAGACAAGCTGGAACAGCTGATTTGGTCAGAGGTTAGCAGTCCGTCTCCCGTCCTTCACAAGCACTGGAAGTACAGCAGAACCGTCAATACTTCCGTGGGATCCTTGCTATGTAGGGGAGATTAAACACACGGGGGATCCTCCATAGTGTAGTAGTGAAGTTTCTTTATTAAAGGATGTATTACGTAGCTGACATCAAAGGTTGAGCAGAAAGTTTAAGCAAACGAACAGCACAGTCGCGATGAAGCCGGCCAGCTGATTGTGTGGTGACGTCAGGTCTCGTGTCTCCTGTCCAACGCGGCGTTTCTCCGTAAGAGGCTTCTGCTGGGATCAGCTGTTCCAGCTTGTCTGATCCGGGATTTGTGGGCTCGTAAGACCCCCGTAATAGGGGTCCAGCTTATCCGGTAAGCGCCCCCCCCACCCCTTCCCCCCCGTTCTGACGTTCTTGCTTTGGTCAAGGAGATGTTTCACATCCACTGAAGGAAGGATTTCACGCACGGCAATCTGCACCGATTGACTGTTTGATTCTTTCCAGAATTTTAATCACCAAGGATGCACAATATACATTCACTTTTATTTGTTTATTTTCAATGAAAGTAGCGCACTAGAAGTTATTTGAAACATTTACTGGAACTAGATATTCAAGTTTTTTTTCTGGTTGCAGCACTTCTATTAAGGTACACGTAAATGTAATTTTTACTAAGGTACACACAAATGTAATTTTCACATACCACTATTGATTTGCGGGGATAGCGCATATTGTTTTTTGGATTGAATACCTTTATTAGCTTTGTTGCCCTTCTTTGTACTCGCTCCATTTCCAGTACATCCTTCCTGAGGATTCCTGAGCAAACTGTGTTTAATCTGCTTCGGTTTATGAACAGCCGACTCTGCCTCCTGTTCATTCATCTTCAGTGCTGAGGCTGCTGAGAAAGGGACTGGGGAATCTGTCCTCGGTCCCTTTCTCGGTCTCAAAAGGGAGATGTCAGGTGCCTGTTTAGACTCCTGACATCTCACCAAAGCCCACCAACAGGGCTAATAAAAAAAAATGCAATAAATATAAAAAAATTTAATTGAAAAAAATAAAATAAAAACTATGGCCACCATTCCCCCTGCCCTACCAACACTGTCCAACCCCCTCCCCTTCCATAAAGCATTCTGAAAATGGGGAAAAAAAATGAAAATTGTAAAAAAAAAAACAAAAAAACTCATTGAGAACAAAAAAAAAAAACCATACAAAAATAAAATTGCCCCATATACCCCCCTTCCCCAGAAACACTGAAAAAATGTTACAAAACAGAAAAAAAAAAAAAAAAAATTGTACAAAAAAATAAAATAAAAACAAAAAAATGACTGACACTGTCCACTACCCCCCTCAATCATTGCTGCCTGCCTCCTTATCCTGCTGCACCAGGCCCCTGTGTGCATTCCTGCCCCCCCCCCCCCAGGTTTCGCCCTCCTACTGGCTGCTGCTGGGGCTACCTGTTATGATGGAGAGCGTGGAAGAGGCTGGTAAATGACACATTGTCTTAATGAATAGTCAGTGATTGGTACCGATCACAACTTTTTTTCTTCAATCATAGCTGAAGCATAGTACACTGTGTTTACAACGCTTCTATTTACCAATGAACTGGAAGATTTGTACAGAGCTATTCCTGTTCATGCATACTTTTCAGCTGGGGCTGCAGAGAAAGGGACTGGTGAATCTGTCCTTAGTCCCTTTCTCGGTCTCAAAAGTGAGACATCAGGGGTCTGTTTAGACCCCTGATATTTTACCAAAGACCCCCAACGGGGTCCTAAAAAAATTTGTAAAAAATAATAGATTTAAAAAAAATACATACAATAAAATAGTAAAGAATAAAACAAAAATAAAAGACGACTAAACACCAGTGGCAGAACTACCAGGGTCCCAAAGTTTGCACTTGTGACTGGGCCCTGGCGTTCCACCACCGTGGGGGGGGGGTGGGGGGGGTGGACCTCAAGACGGTAGGAAGGTGGCCCACTGGGGGACTGTAATAAAGGGTCCCATGATGGTAGTAAAGGGCCCCGGTTGGGGGGTCCTTCATGGTTTCTTTCCCCAGGGCCCTGAAGGTTCTAGTTACACCTCTGTATGTAATTAATATGTTCCATGTAAGGGCATGGTCCAACCAACATTCAGCTACTTCAGGCCACAAGTGAGGCTAAAATCATTTCAGTGAAGAATGAGAATTATTGATGAACATGGCAGACAGGTGCTGCCAGGACTCCTTAACACTAGTGATCAAGCTTGAAAAGACTGAATAGAATTATAACTCTATTGGCATCCATGTGCATTTTAAATGTGTATGTAGCAATTTTTCATCTTTTTACAGTCAGACCTTTTGTAAGCAGTGGTGAAAATGTATATAGACATGGAATCAGCAACCAAACTCAATATTGGTTTATAAATTAGGAACTAGTTTATTCTTTGCATCAGGAAAAAAACCATCAAGAGCAAATTTAAATATAAGAAACTAAGATAAAACCCAAAGAGTATACATGCAGACATTCTGTACAAGTGACAGAAAAACTCAATAGGCAACTTAAAATGTTCTTTTACAAATAAATACAATTAGACAGGAAGGCAGCACCTCTAGGAGTTATTCAGATTTACTTATATATTGTACAACACATTTCAATTTTACTATTACAACTGCCATATTATAGGCCTAATGTTAGAGAACCTACAGAGGGCCCTTGTAACTAAAAGGGACAATTGTGGGAGGACACTTCTATAAGCCATCTGAAACATCAGCTGAATTTATTCCAGATTTTTACCTTGTTGGATTGTAACATGCCAGCTATTGTTTGCTGTCAATACAGTCACACGATGCAAACCTATTGACTGTGTTGAGTGAAAATTGTGTTACAACAAGAACATTATGCGTGCCAAAGAATAATGTGCAACAGCATAGGATTACTGCAAAATTGTTTCAGCCAAACTCCACAAAAAAGTCCAAATTAAAAACTACTTATGCCTCAAGACTGTTCGTAATATATAATGGAACAAGGGTGTGAAAAATAGGCTTAGGCAGCATCTTGCTTTTTCTAGTCTTGAGAGAAAAAAAAAAACAAAAAACAAGTAGCCATTACACACAATGCAGTTCTATACAAAGTTGAACCCTCACAATCTGGGATTTTCCCTCTGTTGTGGTGTCAGTTTGTTGAATTATAACTCTCAATGTACAAGACTAGCAGCAAAAACAAAAACCACGTATAATATACCTATACTGTATATTAATCCTGAGCTGCAACAATAGCTAGCCTTGAAAGTTACAACAACATACAAAGCTGAGGATATGTTTCTAGTTGTTTTAAATGGTGCGTCCAAAACACAGACAGATAGAAATAACTTTTAATTTTGCATAATAATGACCGAGAATTGCATTTTGTCAGGTCTTCTGCCTTAAATCCACAAAACGGTTTTCTCTGCTTTGCAAATTCTGCTTTTGGCAACATGTACATTATGAGATGGAGTTCTGTAACATGTACATTATAAGATGGAGCGTTGTATATGGATAAAGTATCCATACTACTCTTGCCATTCCCAGCACTGATGTATTTGAATTGCTACTTTAGTAAACTGTATGGTTCAAGTTTAATTTTCAATTCAGACCAAATTCTGTCTGAAAATGTCTTGAGCCAACGTATTTACAGTTACTCATTTCATAACTCCTCTCTCCCCTATTTAATAAGGCAACATGCAGTGTGCAAAGTGCAGTAATGCATAGCAACCAATCAGAAATCATATTTTATTGTTCAAACTGTTGCGAACCAATAAATACTTAGATCTGTCTGTCTGCTATTAGTTTCTGCGTATTGATTTCACCTTTATTAAGTAAAACAATTTGTTTTCCATGAAATACCATTCATATCTTGTAAACTGCAAAATTGTAATTTTGTACTGAAAATATAATTAGCAGATTTTTAACATTGCTGTTCTCTGTGTTTATTGAAGCTAAAAGATATCATACATATTTTAGCATCTCCATTCCTTTTTAACATATAAGTTACATTATGTCTTTATGGCATTGTTTATACCATATTAACATCACCCTCTTTCAGAAGGGAAGAGATTACAGTGAAACAGAAGTTCAATAAGCACGACTTTAAAATAAGTCATGGAAATCGGAAGATTGAAGCGTTTTTTATAACAGAGTACATAAGGCAGGAGGCTTAACAGCTTATTTAAAATAGAAAGCATTACTGTTGATATCTTTCATCATTTTGTACCAGAAACTATATTAGAAATGTGCTATAAATAAAGGACTCTGGTTTTCTCATATGCCAGCAATCAAGCTGGTGGGATTTTTTTGGGTGACATTCCTTTATCCCATTCCAAACGGAAAACAGACGACCCAAAGAGATATGTGTGAAAATATAGAATCAAAATAACGCCCATTGCTATTTGCCTCTTTTTCCACGCCCCTTTCGTGATTTGCCTGATGTCTGAGGTGAACTAGATGATGCCACAGCTATGTTGATCTGACCATCTTGAATCTCCTGCCGAGCATCTTCTGGCATTTGGTTTATTTTTCTCTGAGCTTCCAAGTAGAACATGACATCTCGTAGTTGTTCCTGCATTTCCACAATCTGAAGATCTTTCTGCTCACCAACTTCTTTTCGCATATTCTCCTCCTCTCTCAGTTTGGTTTGGAGCAATGCCTGGTTGGCTCTGAGGCACTTGTTCATTTCCTGTTCTTCCTTCAACTCATTGGATAGCTTAGACAACTTTGTGTTTAGCTGGGTACACCTTAGAAACAAACAGAACAAACAAATATCAACAGGTTGCATAAAAACTTGCCATAGTTTATATCAAGAAAGATGAATTAAATACATAAATATACATGGACATTAAAGCGGTAGTAAACCCTGTGTTTTCTTTTTTTTTCCTGGAACCTGCAAGGTAAAGCCATACTGTGCTAGTATGCATTGCATGCTAGCACATTATGTGAAACTTACCTTAGGACGAAGCCCTCTGAGCTGTCACCGCCGACAAGGCTTCCATCTTCACCCATCTTCCTTCCGGGTTCGCGTACTCCGGTTCTGTGACTGGCTGGAGCTACATGCATGCCAGAGCCGCCATTCACAGCTCAGGGCTCTGAAGGAATGGCCAGGGTGGTATGTACAGTACAGCAAATATCGCGTAAATGGTGCACATTTAGGAGATATTTACAGTATCTATACCTATAAGGCTTACCTTATAGGTAGGTACTTTATATAGGTACAAATTATGCATGGGAGTTTACTCCCACTTTAAAGAGATCAAAAGTTATGTATTTGTAGTCATTGTCAGCTGTTTCAGATAGTATACATTGTATGGGCTTGGGTACATGCGAAACAGAAGCTTGTGGCTTTAAAAAGGAGGAGTCCAGTCAAAGCTCGTTTGGCTGGGCTTCTCCTATGGATCACAGGAATGCAATTCGTTTTGCACTCCTGTGACCCGTTTTCAGCAGAGAGCGGACTGAAATGTGTGTGTCTATTATATTATATATATATATATACATACAGCACAGTTTATAGTGTGTGTGTATATATATATATATATATATATATATATATATACATACACACACACCACAGTTTAGTGTGTGCATATATATATATATATATATATATATATATATATATATATATACACATACATACATACACACATATACACATATACACATATACATACACACACACAGCACAGTTTGTAGACTCTCTAACACACAGAGTGAATAATATACACTGATTTGGGTTATTTTTACCACAGAAAAGCAGCAGAATACCTTATGACCTCCTTAAGTCCTGAAGAAGTACTATTCATTTGCAAGATTTTATAACAAACAGAGAAAAACGTGTTTGTGTTTTTGTTCCTAATTTTTTGGTGTGTTTTTAGTTTTATATAGCAAAAAAACAGTACCGATTAAATACCACCAAAAGAAAGCTCTATTTGTCTCAAATTGTTGCTTGTCATTTAAAGTGACAGTGCTGAAAATGGCCTGGGCAGGAAGGACGTGAAAACGTTTAGTATTGAGAGAGGTTAAGGGGAAGACTGAAGCACAGAACTTTTGCACATGTTTTATATGCTAAATAGTTCAAATATAGTGGCAGAGTCAATATGTTTGCAAAGAAAGGGTTGTTTCAAAGTTGAGAGTAAAGTTTTCATGGGGTCCTTGAGAAGAATAGTTTTGGTGATGAGGCCCAGCAAAAACAGGAAGAAGAACATAGGACTTACAAAAAGGTTAGAGTTATAGGCGTCCACTAACTATGGCATATATATTTGAAAATTGATCACTCCTGATGTACTGGCGGCCATAAGATGCCAGGATAGTACAAATACCCCCCAAATAGAAAGTAGATAGTTCAACGTATCTATTAAAAGGCATGGTGCATTTTCACCATGGTTCACTAGTTGTTAAAGACACCAGTGGCTGTCGGCGTTAAATTACAGCACGTTTTTAATATTAAAATACTACATCACTTCAAGAAATATCGCATGTGGTATTTTAGTAGCATTTTTAGTAAACTGCAAAAAACATTTTGAAAAACATGAGTCTTTTTACCGCTGATCTTAAAGCCATAGATGCTGTTTTGTGAATCAAGGCCACTGAATGGCAGCACTGGTCTGGTGATATTGTCCTGCTGTGGCAGTGATCAGAGACATTGGCTGGCAGCACTGACATTCAGTAATATCAGAGCAACCAGCCATTGTTTATGATCTCCAACACAGCAATGCGATGTCACCACGGTGGCAGTATGTAACAGAAGAATGCTTTCAAAAATTATTTGTGGCAGTGATAGGTACCCCCTCTGCATTAGTGCTCAGTGTAATCTTACCTGAGCACTCTCTCCAGTGTCACTGACTCTTTCTAAAATGACGTAGGGCCAGGACTGTGGTTTTACTGTCTGGCAGAGCCTACTCCATCTGACAGTAACATTTCAGTGCAAAATGCTAGGTGCTGGAGTGCAGATGGTGCTCTAGTGCCTGGTACATTGGTCTTTCTGTGTACTAGTTCTGCGGCCCACTGCACAAGGACAATGCGGGACAGAGTCCAGAATTAGGAACACTTTGCAACTAAGCCAGTGCCAGGAAGCTGGCTGGTACGTAGTACTGTCACATTCAGGCACACAAAAAAGGTCTGCTGAGAATTGTGATCTACTTTCCCAGCTTCTTACTAACATGTTTTTAAAGAGAAGTATGTATTTTTTTTTTCAGATTCATACTTACCTCGGTGGAAGCAGCATCTGTCCCCCGGCGCCTCTGCACTGAGAGCCGAGTGATCGAACACCGCCGATGGCTCGGTTCTCACATCTCCCTGAGCAGAGAGCGGCTGACTGTCAGTCAGCAGCTCTCCGCTCTGCTCCTCCTCGCTCACTGGAGCACTGAGCTGTGGGGGGCGGGGAGCGGCCATCTCAGGCTCTCAGTGGCTTGCTGAGAGGCTGAGACGGGTGTCAGTGCAGGCACCTGGTGGGTCCAGACTCCCATTGTCGGGATGATGCGGTGCCTGGGCTGATTTCTGTGATGTCAGCAGAGAGCGGACTTCAGTCAGTGTATAATATATATATATATATATATATATATATACATATATATATACAGTCCCTGACAAAAGTCTTGTCGCTTCTCTATTTTGTAGAAACTCCTGCTATTAACCTGACTTTTAATTAATTAATTGGTGTTAGAAATAGCTCATATGAAAAGCTAAAGCCCTCCCAAATGATGTTTAATGCACTGAAATTAGTTTCACTGAAAAAAGATTTATCATTTAAACAAGGCAGACAGGTCAAATTTTGGCAAGACAAAAGTTTTGTCGCCTATACAGAAATTGAACAACTTTACTGAAAATCCAAAAATATGTCAGCAAATTAAGTAGTGGTGCTGTGAGATCCAAATTTAATATCTTGTATGACTTCCATACAAGGACAGCATTCATGCGGTTTGGCAAGGATTCATACAATTTATTGATGAAGTCATCAGGAATAGCAAAAAAAACAGTCTTGAATGCCTCCCAGAGTTCATCAATATTCTTTGGTTTCGTCTTCCATGCTTCATCATTCATCCTACACCACATATGCTCAATGATGTTCATGTCTGGTGACTGGGCTGGCCAATCCTGGAGCATCTTGATCTTCTTTGCCTTAAGGAACTTTGATGTGGAGATGGAAGTATGCGATGGAGCACCATCCTGCTGCAAAATTTGGCCTTTTTTATGGTTGGGAATATAAGATGTAGCTAAGATTTCTTGGTATTTTAGACTATTGATGTTGCCTTCCACCCTGCTGATCCCTCGCACACCCCCATACTGGATGTAACCCCAGACCATGATTTTGCCTCCAAACTTCACTGTTTTCTGGGTAAAATCTCAGCTCCATGCGGGTTCCAGTAGGTCTCCTGCAATATTTGCTGTGACTGTGGTGTAATTCAACAGAAGATTCATCTGAAAAATCCACCTTCTGCCACTTTTCTAGTGTCCATCCTTTTAGCAGGCTGTGGCCCTTGGCAAATGCCACACGGTTTTTCAATTGTCTTTTGTTTAGTGCTGGCTTATGGGCACTGATTCAACCATGGAGGCCATTTCGAGACAGAATCCGACAAACTGTTCTGGTTGACACAGGGACTTCAGGTGACCAGATCTTGTGGAGCTCTGCTGCAGTGGAAAATGGGCTGGCCTTGGATTTTCGAGCCAACAAACGGTCCTCTCGAGCAGTTGTCTTGCGGGGTCGGCCTGACCTGGCCTTGTCCAAAACGTCTCCAGTGTCTTCAAATCATTTTTTTATCCTCTGAACTTGACGCTGAGACACATTGAAGGTGTCTGCCACATCAGCAGTAGATCTGGTCTTCAGCCTCTTGATAATCAACACTTTAGTCTCCGGGTGAATCTTAGGCATGTTTGCAGAGGTCTAGTTGCAGTTGAGAAGGTCTAGTGTACTGGTGTTCTTTTTATACACACCTGAGACCTAATTGATCCATTATTAGTCACAGGTGAAGCTCATATAACAAGGCGACAACACTTATGTCTTGGCAAAAATTGACTCAATGGGCTTTACCAAGCTGTGAATATTAGAATACTTTTTGTCAGTTTCGTTTTGCACTGAAACATTATTACAAAAGCTGTTGGGATTAAAATGACCCATTTTTTGTAACAAAATCTTGATTAGAAATATATTTTAGTGGCACTTCAGGTCAATTTGTACTTGTACACAAGCGACAAGACTTTTGTCAGGGACTGTATATATATACATACACACACACATATATATATATATATATATATATATATATATATATATATATATATATATATATATATATATATATATATATATTATTTTTTTTTTTTAGGCCTTTATTGAAAACCGTTTCTATAATGGAAAAACGTCTAAACGCAGCTTGACGCTTTTTGTTTTGCGTTTTTCGTTTTTAAAGCTCGTTTTTACTGCTCCTGGAAGCACAGGCTTCCCTTAGGGCTCATGCACACAGGATGTTTTTATAGCTGCTGTTAGGGGCATTTGACACTTTTTTTTTTTTTAACTGCCTCTAAAGGCCTCTCCATGTTAGCCTTTGTGTCTATGCACACAATATAATAATATAAATAAAAGGTGATTAGTCCTGATGTACTGATTGCCCGTCTCATTTGTGGAAAAACCCACAAAATGATCCCAATTTAGAAAGCAAACACTCCAAGGTAATAATGAGTCTTTTCAAAATGTAATTTATAACACACAAAGACATACTCTAAATTATACCCCAAATCACATTCTGCTACGCCTCTTAAGTATGGGGATACCACATGTCTGAGACTTTCACAGCCTAGCCACACAGAGGGGCCTAAAATTCAAGGAGCACCTTCAGGCTAAGGGCCCTAATTTATGGATCTAGTTTCCTGACTACCCATCACATTTTTGGAGGCCCTGAAGCACTAGGACAGTGGAAACACCCATAAAACAGTGACATGCGGTGAGGTCAGTGGCTGGTGAGGCACTGGCTAGTATCAGAGCCAGACACACACAGGTTACATACTTACAAGTTACATATTCGAACCTCATTAGCTACCAACAGTCCTGATTTTTTTTAAAACAAGTCCTTATGTTGGTTAAATTAGTAAACTATGAGAAAATGTGGAATGAAAATGAAATGTATTTTTTTTTTTTTTTAACACAAAGTAGTCAATTTAATAAGATATTATTCACAAACAGCATGGGCATACTTAGAATTACAACCCAAAACACATTCTGCTATTCTTTCGGAGTATGACGATACCACATATGTGAGACTTTCAGTGCCTGGACTGATTATGTAGCAGACATTGTATCTTGTGTATCTCACCAATCAACCAATTGTATCAAACCCAATGTACTCTAATGGTCGCCTCTATACGAGTGATCGGGGAATATAGATTAGAGTAGCGTCACCTATAGCTCCAGTTCCTATATGCTACGCAAGCCTAGCCTACGAGTATGTGGCTGCCCCCACAGCGCGGTTCCAGCGAATAGGAAAACAGTTCCGACAGCCTTTGAGGCTGTCGTTTTCTAATGCTCAATGAGCTACAATGGTGCTGTTGAGCGCTGTGGTAGTTCTTTGATTTTTCTAGTCCGTGTAAAATTGTCTGTGCGTACGATGGATGGGCAGGCAGCTTACTCTGACAGTCTGCAGGAGACCTGCATTGCATTAGCCAACTGCTGATCATGGGTGCAATGCTTTCCAGGCTCCGTTTAACTGCAAAAAAATGTGCATTTATTCTTTTTTTTGTTAAAAGGTGAACTTATCCTTTAAACAAACTGAAACCCATGTGAACAAGGCTTTCTAGACTCCTTAAGGCTTTGCCTATCTTGTGACATTTTTGTTTTCTGGACAGCAAAGTTACACCAAAGCTAAACCCACCTATTTAACGGTACACACGAGCTTTGGTCTCTGAAGAGTGATCTGCATTTGTATTGCTTTATAGAGAACGCTAAGTAGGCATTGTATTGTCTCCTCACCACCTACTTTATCCCTCTGATTGCTGCACTAGTGCATCACAACTTGAATAGTTTGTCCGCTCAGAAGGCAGGCTCTGTAAAATGCAAATTTACAGGGCATAGTGAATTCAAGGTGGAAAATGTGAGAGATTTTAAAAAACAAGCTTTCAAACTTGGTCAGATTAAGAATAGGAGTGGACTAGAAATAATTTGAAATCCACTGAGGAAATAAATATATCATTTTACCATTTGACCAAATATGCACTTTAATACTGTATACAATCATGCGAAAAGTTAAGTACAACCCATGGAAACTTATTTGAACACAATCATTAGATATTTAAACAATTTCTACAGATATAGGCGATAAATAATTGAAAAGGCAAAATTTTAGTATAAGAAAAATACCCTCAGATGTAATGGCATGTTAGTTGGTTTTCTTGCATGAACTGCCTGATTGAAAAAAGACCCCCCCAAAATTTCAATGGCAATCCACAACCTTTTTCTGTTAGAGCCATTCATTGGTGGATTATCTAGGATGCTTCATACCATTATGCTGAAAGAATGACTTCCGGTTTAGTATGAATGTATAGTTGACTTGATGGCTGCAGCTGCCCAGGTCCTGAAGCAGCAAAGCAATCCCAAACCATAACATTTTACCACCATGCTTCTGAGTTATGAGATTCTTCTCCTGAACAGTTTATTTGGTTTACAGCAAACATGTATACTGTTATGCCCCGTACACACGGTCGGACATTGATCGGACATTCAGACAATAAAATCCATGGATTTTTTCCGACGGATGTTGGCTCAAACTCATCTTGCATACACACGGTCACACAAAGTTGTCAGAAAATCTGATCGTTCTGAACGCTGTGACGTAAAACACGTACGTCGGGACTATAAAAAGGGCAGTAGCCAATAGCTTTAGTCTCTTAATTTATTCTGAGTATGCGTGGCACTTTGTGCGTCGGATTTGTGTACACACGATCGGAATTTCCGACAACGGATTTTGTTGTCGAAAAATTTTATATCAAGCTCTCAAACTTTGTGTGTCCGAAATTCTGATGGAAAATGTGTGATGGAGCCTACACACGGTTGGAATTTCCAACAACAAGGTCCTATCACACATTTTCCGTCGGAAAATCCGACCGTGTCTACGGGGCATTACTGTGACCAAATAAAGCTATATTTGTTTAATCAGTCTTCAGTACATTGTTTCAGAAGGTCTGGTCTTGGCCTGTATGATCAATGACAAACTGTACTCTTGCTCTAATGATCTTTTTGGACAACAGATGCTTTTAACACACCTCTCTAAATTGGTGCAAACTTGTTGCATGCACTGTGACCCCAACTGTTGCAAAAGTTGCCTGAACATTCTGCAATGAAATTCTGGGGCACGTGGAGACCTATTTTGTCAGCAATCGGGCTCAATTTACTTAGCTGGCCTGCCCTGGACACTTGGCAGTTGCTTGAAATCTACGCCACTTGGAGATATTTTCTTTACAGTGGAATAATTTAATTCAAATGATTTGGCAATCATTACATTCCTTGCCAGACTTGCAGGCATTCACAAATTTCTTTCTGATGGCCTTAGAGAGTTCTACTGATCTTGGTATGATGACATAACCCACAATGATAGCAAAGAGAACAGACCCTAGATATCTGCAGTTTGAATGTTCCACCTACATACTCTGTAAGGAGGTTCTAATCACTAGAACCCAATCTCAAACACTAGATTCTGATTTCATGGATTAGAAATGGTGGTAAATTCCCAATGACAAATCTATATTTTTGTTAATTTAGATCAAGGTAATAAATAGACCATGTCCATGTTTATGTAGGCATTATTTGAATCAAGATCTAATGTTTGCCAGTTCAAATACATTGAAAAAGTCAACTATTTCCATGGGATGTACTCACTCACTTTTCCACATGACCGTATCAATGTTTTCTGTAGCGATTCATTTGGATTCTGCCTACTCATGCATGGGCAGTCAATGCTACATGCATGCATTGAACACACCTGGGGAGATCTGCCACAACTGCCAGTGTGCTTATGTCAGCACTCAAAAGGCTGGTGTCATACATCAGGGCAACTGCAGACCTAAATAGAAGCTAAAATGGCACCGCCCTCAGTGGACAGGAGAGTTACATTCTGCTTTAAGTCTTCTTTTGCTGAACCTTTTGGATAAGGAAGTAACGAGTTTAAAAAAAAAAACAAACAAATGTAGCAGGTTATAGGGAACCACTATAATTACGTGTTTGTGAATTGAAAGGTTCACTTTAACTCATTCTATTCCCATTGTTTTGCTTGCTGTGGAAAACACATCATCAGCAAAATGATTATGTTAGACGATAGCACTGGTATTTGTGCATTTTTATTTTAAACTAATTACATTTTAGATTTTTTTCCCAATGTTCTACATTATGTGCAACATTCTACACTTCCTTCGGGTCGGTTCACACTACAACGACTTGGGATCCGACTTGTCAGGGCTCAAGTCGCCCCAAGTCGCTTGACATTGGGAAATGCATTATAGTCAATGAGGGCCGTCTTAATGTACACTACTGCAGTCACTCAGACTTCGGAAAATGTTCAAGTACTACTTCAAGGCGACTTCTAGGCGACCTGTACCCATAGAATTCAATGGAAGTCGCCTCCAAGTCGGATCTCCATCTATATTGTAGCGACTTTACAGGAAAAGAAATTCGTTTATCCAGGCAAACCCCTCCCTCCCAGAGAGCTCATTATTCTGTGATTGGCCACAGCCAAAGTCGCCTGTCCTGGAGGCGACTTGAAGTCGTGTTGTAAGTTTCTTAAAGTCGTGCTGAAGTCGCGTTGAAGGCGCCTTGCAAAGTCGCGCTGAAATCGTGTTGCCTCTGTGTGAATCGGCACTCACTCTACACCTCTTCCTTCCTCTGATGCTACAAAGTTGCATTAAGTAGACTGGGGTTTTATTTTCCCCCTAGAAGAGACACATGCAGCAGAACTCCCCTCTTGTGGAGCCTGTGCAGCAAATTGTATTATCTTCACAACATGTTAGAATTCCACCTCAAAGGCCATGTAAAAGGGGGGCTGTGTTGACCGTCATCAGTTTGAGCCACTTCTGAAATCATTCAAAATTCAATAACCAATGCATTGGACGTCCTGATCTGCTTCAAGCGAGTTTTGCATGCCTATAGACTTGTATGGGAATTCAAAACCCGTTTAAAATGAAGGAAAGCCAGTAAATCTAGGCCCCAAAACTAGTCATCAGATCTTTATTTATTGTTACAAATAATCTGCACATCACTGACAGCCATACTAAATGCTACATTAAAATCTTGCCTTGCCTTGACTTGTCTTTAAATGCATGGGGAGGCCTGAAAGTCAAATTTCCACTTCTACAGTTTGGTAAGAAATCAAACTACACAAAAGAAGAAAAAACAAAAACAAAAACAAAAACAAAAAAAACAAAAACTGTACCATAATGTTTAATACCACAGTTTCTATCTATGCCATGGGTTCTGGCAGCCTACATTTCCTTCCATTTTGTAGACAACGCATACTCATTGTTTGGGGCAAACAAGAAGCAAAATAAATACAAACCTGTATTATTTTTTTTGTGCAGCAGTGAAAAAGGGCCCTTATACAGTATGTCGTTATGTAGCAGACCTAGAAGGGGAAGAAAATGAGCCAGCCCTCAGCTTTCGGAAGACAAATTCTGAACATCGGTATACCCTGCATTTTGGGGTCCCGGGATGTAAAGTACCTGTGTCCAAACTGTGGACATTAAACTATACTTATTCTTAAGTGCATATTCTTAACATGGCATTAAACCTACAAAACCAAAAATGGAATCTATTACAGCTTAGCAATCATTAGATGTGATGGCTTTATTTGTTTTATTTTTTAGGCTTCCCCCCTCTATTTTCACCTAGTGATCTGGCGAGTAACACACCTGTATTAGGTGCCCCTACTCTAGATGAAGGAGCACAGGGGCAAAATAGACAGCAGCATTGTCAGTCTGGGGGGGGGGTGGAGTTAGATGTACTAGCAGATTTAGATACAGTAACAAAGTGAAGCCAAGCGCTGGCTCATACTGCAGTAACACAAGCATTTTTTTTTCATATGGGATAAAGGTTTTAGATGAAAAAAGACGATCATTGTAAGCACCCTCATCAGTGGTAAACCGTTTGTCTCAAAACTCTTAACGGATACATTTGCAGGAGAGTTTGTTCTGTTGAAAAACATCAGACTTACTGGCCAGATCATAAATAATGAAATTTACCCAAACTTTACTGCTGTATCTGAAGTCCTGGAGCTGAAGACTGGTGCTTTAAACTCCCAAAATGACAAGTACTGATCAGGTGAAAGCTGGCAAATCATGCTCTTGCAAAGAAAATTCTTTATTAGCATGCTATGAGGAAGGCTGCATAGCCGAAACACGTTACTCTATTGTATAGTGTTTTTATACATGCAGCCAATAAAGGATTTGCTTTGCAAGAGCACTCTGAGTTTCCGTCTTTCACCTGATCATTAATGGCCAGACCACCAGATGAAAAGAAGACAAAGAAAGCCTAAAAAAGAAAACAAATGCAGCAACCACATATAAGAATTGGCAAGCTGCCATATAATAAATTAATAGTAAACTCACTTCAAATTCATAAAAAAATCTGGACATATAAAGCACATATAAATACATGGATTGGAATTCAGCAAGTTCAGTACGGACCAGCTAAATTTCCATCCATGTATGGACAAGGCTGGTTGTACAAAGTCTACCCACCGATTGACTTGTTTTTAACAACCCTGTCAGGTTTTTCCAGATCGATACATGCCGCGGTCTATAGCTGGCAGCACTGATCAGTGTATTCTGATGGCAGGAAAGTCTCCCCGCTGTCAGAATACAATATCTCAGCAGGAAGGATTCCCCATTCACCTCGAGTTTGTGGATGGGGGAATCGGGTCATTTTATTTCATTCAACCCGCTAGTTTAAGGAAAAAAAAAAAAAGAATTAATGTATGGGCTACCTAAAAATGTTATTAGAGATTTTTACTCACTTTCTTTCCACGGTTTGTTTCTCCTTGAGAAGATCATTTAGCCTGTGCTCCAGGCTGTCACACTTATCTATTGTCTCCTTGAACTTTGCTTTCATGTTGTTAATCTGAGAAAACAAAAACCAAGTCATAAAACACAAATCTTATCCCTGTGATGAGTGTCATCAGGAAGGCCTTATGACAGGAACTGTGGTCCTATCGTTCAGTCTAAGAAGCTTTAAAGCTACAAACTAGGTAACCTGTATCATTTACATAACATAATTTTATGACTAGCAAAGTACAAAATTATATTTAAAGCATCTGTAGTCACAGTATATAAATGCATAATTTTTTTGATAAGGTTGTGGATTTCTTTTCTGCTGCTTTTGATTGAGCTACACGTGGTGAATCCTTATGAAACTGAACACATAACACTAATTTATCTTTTGTGAGTAAACGTAGCCTAAGGTGTATTTAACCCTGAACATCTTGTTGGTCTCTAGAGGGGTTCATTTTGTAGCTGTGCTACTTTTTCATGTGTATTCATTTTTTATTCTTTTTCTGACAGTTCTAGACAATGAAAACCACAGAAGAGCCTTCTTAAAACAAAAAGGTACCTGCATTTCTCACTTCCAGAAAAAAAAAAATTAAAGTTTATTTAGGTTTATTTCTTCTTGCAGAACAGCGATAAGAACTATGCAAATCATTCTTTTATGCCCTAGGGCTAACTATATATCTCCTGGTTTACAGCAGATATACAAACCCAAATTCGAATACGTGTTGCTGCCATCAAGTTCCACATTATCTTATTTGTTTTCTTAAAATGGTACATTTTCTCAGTTTAAACATTTGATATGTTTTCTATTGTGAACAAAATATGGGTTTTTGAAATTTGAAAATCATTGCATTCTGTTTTTATGTAGATTTTACAAAGCGCCCCAACCTTTTTGGGATTGGGGTTGTAAGTAGTTTAAAGGAAAGTTTCACCTTCAGAACATGTTACACCTGTATGTAGGGTGGAACATGTAACATATTCCAGCTCCTGCTGCCTCCTGCCTGATCCTCCTTCCCTTGTGGGCGGGGATTTATTCTTCTCCATGCACCAGCTGTCACTTCTTGAAAAGTCATGCCATTCATTCATTCACAATTTCCTGTAAATGAACAGAATACAAATACCGTCTGCCACCGTGACAGACGGACTTGTAGTTTCAATGGGCTGCAAGGGCACTGATAGAGCTCTTGTAGTCCATTGACATGTTCACCTTGCATAAAGGTGAACTTATCCTTTAACACTATAGAGCATTTATTCCAAACTGCAATCTTGTTAGCCAACAGCAGGGTCATGTATGGACACTATAGCGTCTATAGGAGTAGGACTTGGGGGAACAACAGCACAGTAAAGCTAGGGGTTATGGTGAGATGGTCTATAAACCTGTAATTCTAAAATAAGGATTGTGAATTAAAGTGGTAGTAATAGTTACTTTTTTTTTTCCTACAGGTAAGCATAACCAGACAAGTTATGGTAAAGTGGCTTGTAAAACCAGCAATTATAAGATAGGGCTTGAAGTCTGGGAGAGTGTAATCAGATTATAGCAAGGTGGGCTTTTAAACTGTTCTAAAATAGGGTTTGGGAAAAGTGTTTATGGCGGAGTGTAAATTAGTGATTCTGGATGCACAGCTGACCCAGGAGCCAGAAAAAAAAATGGTTTGAATGGATCTGCCAATTATATATATATTTTTTTTTTTAAAAATTTGTGATGGAAGACAGACGCTCATACCATATGATATAAAAAGTCTCTACAATCTTCACAATGGTTTAGCAGATTTATTTTTTGTTCCTCTTAGCTCATCTCACTATAACCTGGTTAGGTCTGGTTATACTGAGTTTAGTGAAATTCTGCCCTTTTATGCATTTCAAATACCATTTGCTTTATGAAAACAGCACAAACGATAAGGCACTTGAATCAATTGATCTGACAAAGCAGAAATTGTATCTCTCTCTCACTTTTCACTTCTCTCACTCGCACTGTAGCAGAGCATATGGACCAGCAGCTTAGTGAAAAGTCTGCATTTCCTGCATTGCTGAATCTAGATTTGAATAGGGAGTACACAGTCATGTTTGATCCTTGAGTTCCCGCAAGTTGTCAAACAGGACCTAGGGTTTATGTGCCAGGGCTGGGAAATCGTTTATGCTGCAAACAGGCAGAAACGTCCCTTTAAAATCAATTAATGCAGAATAGTAATAATGGCACAGTGCCTTGGAAAATTATTCATACCCCTTGAAATTTTCCCCATTTTGTCATGTTAAAACCAAAAACGTAATCTATTTTATTGGGATTTTATGTGATAGATCAACACAAAGAGGCACATAATTGTGAAGTAAAATGGGAAGGAAAATGATAAATGGTTTTCAAAATATTTTAAAACTAAATATCAGAAAAGTGTGGCGTGCATTTGTATTCAGCCCACTTTACTCCGATACCCCTAACTAAAATCTAGTGGAACCAATTGCCTTCAGAAGTCACCTAATTAGCAAATAGAGTCCACCTGTGTGTAATTTAATTGCAGTATAAATACAGATGTTCTGTGAAGCCCTCAGAGGTTTGTTAGAGAACCTTAGTGAACAAACAGCATACTGAAGGCCAAGGAACACACCAGAAAGGCCAGGGATAAAGTTGTACATAAGTTTAAAGCAGGGTTAGGTTATAAAAAAATGTTGCATTCTTTGAACATCTCACAAAGCATTGTTCAATCCATCATCCAAAAATGGAAAGAGTATGGCACAACTGCAAACCTACCAAGGACATGGCTGTCCACCTAAACGGACAGGCTGGGCAAGGAGAGCATTAATCAGAGAAGCAGCCAAGAGGCCCATGGTAACTCTGGAGGAGCTGCAGAGATCCACAGCTCAGGTGGAAGAATTTTTCCAAAGGACAACTATTAGTTGTGCACTCCACAAATCTGCCCTTTATGGAAGAGTGGCAAGAAGAAAGCCACCCATAGGTTAATAGATTAATTGAACTGGCGCCAATAATGAAACAAAAAGGAAAGAAGGGTTGCTGCACCTGAAATTAGTGAAGACTAATAAGGAGTGAATACTGTGATAAAGGGCACTCCCAATACAATCATTAAAAATACAAAAAGTGATTTATACAAATAGTAGGTATGCATACAAAACCGTGTATAAACATATATTAGTGAATTACTTCACTTTATATATGTGCACAAATCCTTCAAAAGAAGTTATTATATTAACATATTTGTGATTGCTCAAACAAATATATCATAAAAAGTTCATGATTCCACTCCAACACCATGTGAGAAATAAAATCCGTGTTTCAATTAATATTCGTGACTTTTCACCCAAAGTGACAACAAATTGCGCTCATCAGATGGCCCTGGCCAGCAAGTGACCATAAGACATGAAGTACCTCCTCGAAATCTGGAAACCATTCAACAAACTTTTTCCAATCAATCGTTCACATGTATGGTGAACTTGGTCGCATGAGCCCGGGAACAGCCAGATCAAATCTTAATTATCTATTCTCTGCTCCCATCTCCCACATCTGAAAATGAAGCTTCGCAAAAAAAGAGCCAGGGAAGGCAGATATATAGTGTAGTATCATTTGTTTATTGTTAAAAAATGTCACTTACAATATTTTCAGCAGGGGAGTGCATCAGTATATCGGAAAACACCTAGTGCGGTGGAAGTCCGTTCAGACAGCGCTATGGGACCAGCGGTGTATGCTATACATTAGGCAACCCCCCAGCGGAAGTGACGTAGAGTGTTTGTCAGACCTAGCTTCTATGCATTTCGCGTTCCAGCACGCATCATCAGGAAGTCTTGTTTGCAGTTTGTGAGAAGCCATGTGGGGGACACAGCAAACATGTGGAAGAAGGTGCTCTGGTCAGATGAGACCAAAATTGAACTTTTTGGCCTAAAAGAAAATGCTATGTGTGGCAGGAAAACTAACACTGCATATCACACTGAACACACCATCCCCACTGTGAAACATGGTGGTGGCAGCAACACGTTGTGGGGATGCTTTTCTTGAGCAGGGACAGGGAAGCTGGCCAGAGTTGATCGGAAAATGGATGGAGCCAAATACAGTGTGATTTTAAAAAATATCCTGTTAGAGTCTGCAAAAGACTTGAAAGCGGGGCAGAGGTTCGCCTTCCAGCAGGACAACGACCCTAAACATACAGCCAGAGCTACAATGGAATGGTTTAGATCAAAGCATATTCATGTGTTAGAATGGCCCAGTCAAGGTCCAGACCTAAATCCAATTGAGAATCTGTGGCAAGACTTGAAAATTGCTGTTCAGATGCTCTCCATCCAATCTGACAGCTATTCTGCAAAGAAGAATGGGCAAAAATTACACACTCTCTAGATGTGCAAAGCTGGTAGAGACATACCCAAAAAAAAAAAAAAACTTGCACTTGCAATTGCAGTGAAAGGTGGTTCAACAAAGTATTGACTCAGGGGGGCTGAATACAAATGCACACCACACTTTTCAGATTTTTGTAAAAAAAAATTGAAAACCATTTATCATTTTCCTTCCACTTCACAATTATGTGCCACATTGTGTTGGTCTATCACATAAAATCCTAATAGAATACATTTAAGTTTTTGGTTGTAACATGACAAAAATTTGGAAAATTTCAAGCGGTATGAATATATAACATATTGTGAATTGTTATATCTATCATTACGTAGTATACATTTAAATGATTTGTGTTACTGTAATGCTTTAATTGTATTTCAATAAAAACTTTATTGGGAAAAATAAAAATACTTTTTCAAGGCACTGTAGGTAGTTTAAACTCCAAAAACAGTTTTCTTGGTGGTCACTCACCTCATCAGCTGTATCCTTCTCCAAACGCACAATCTTGTTTTCCCAGTAAATGCGCTGAGATTCCAGCTGGCTAGTGAGCAGATATGAATACTGTAACCAGAAGGGAGAAAATTATAAGATGAAATAAAATAGTCACATAACATTATATCAAAGCTCTCACTGATTATACTTACAGGGTGTTATTGTATAAAAGATCCGCTAAGCACTAGAACCAATATCTCTTAGAAAGACCCAATTACTTTGCACATATGGGCCCCATTCACAACTCAGCATTTTGTAACTTGAAACTACAAAAAAATACTCAACAATTTTAAAAGAAAACATAAGAAAACCCCATAGTACCCCCATCACACCTGAGCGTTTGGTTGAACGCCACTCAAAAAAGAACGACAACTACTTTCCAGACAGATTTGTCCATTTTTGGCCCAATAGACTTCAATGGGAGTGACTGAAATAATGTGCGAAAACGTGCATTACCCCAATTTTTCAGGAACTCCCAAAACAGTCTATGGGGCCAAAAATGGGTAATCCTGCCCCATAATGCTGTACGGCACATGGCTTCTAAAAACGCACAGAAAATGACTTTAGAAAGCATTACTGAAGTGTGATTGTACAACACGGAGCTACAGTGACAGCATCCACAGATAACACCCCCCCCCCCAGGCAGTTATACTCATCAAGAAACTCTCATCACTTGCTCCCTGCACCACCTGAGTCCTTACTCAGCGAGTTTCTCTAAGTGTTTTCCCTTTAATTGTGAACTATAGTTGAGAATAGCTATATTTTTCATATTAAAAAGGAACCCATATTTTGAAATGTAGAGGATTCCATTGCCACCTCCTTGCTGTCTCTGGCTTTAGTACTATCTGATTCTCGGACTTGGAAAAAGCATGCAGATCTGGAAAGTAAGGCCCCTTTCACATGGGCGCCTCTGTTTGGGGGAATCCGCTTGCTCAGGGAGGGATCACTCCACTGATCTCCGCTGAGCAGATGGATGACAGGTCCATCTCTGCTCACTGTGCAGAGTGGAGACGGACACAGTCCCACTCTCCTCTATGGGGAAATCGGACAACCAGTCCATTTTCATCTGATCCCCCAGAGGGATGGAAAATAGAACCACCATCCCTCTTGATTTTGCGGACAGGATCAGATCGGATAGTGGCAGATGTCAGCAGACATGTCACAGTTGACATCGGCCACTCCATAGGGGAAACTGGAGGGTCCAATCAGGTCCTCCTTAAAAACAAAAGGCGGACATGATCGGACAGCCTGTGTGGAAGAACCCTAATGTCAGGACACTTGATCAGTATACTTCTGGTTCACTTCCTCAAATTATTATAGTAGCATGGCATGGCAACTTGTCCCCAAGTTTACACCCAAGCAGTAAATGTGAATATGAAAGTGTAGCGCTATAGAACCTAAATAGACTTAAAGATAATGAAATCAGTGTCAAAATCTTAATATCAAAAATTATAAAAAAAACAGGAATAACAGATCATAAAATAATTATTCAGTGAAGAAATCCCAATTCAGGGGATATATATATATATAGATATGATATAGCCATACCCTGTGCAGAATATATAGTAAAATATACATGTGCAAACTGGTGATACAATAATAAATGAAAAGGAGATAACCAATGTGAAATAAAGTGCCAAAATATCCAACTGGAAATATATTTTGAATATACACGGCAGTCCAGGCATATGTTAATGAAAACTAAAATATATTAAAGTCCAAAGATGTAAAGGAAATCCTCGAACCCCTGGACAAGTGTTTTTGACCAACAATGTTTCAGGAGAGGCTAGAATAGTAAAAGAGTCACCACCAAGGATCTTTGGAGGCTTACCAGATGTTATTGACTTGGGGAGGCTTATGCCACCCAAGTCGCAAAGGCTTTTAAACAGCTGGTTAGAAGGGTACATCTCCTTGGACAACCACGATGGATCCTAGGTCAGGACAACAGCTTGGCACCAATGATCACACACGGCGGCGTAAGGAAAATGCTCCAATGGGGGGCCACAAACACATGTTCACATACCATGCGAAAATAGATGAAAAAAAACTCGCATAGCGTGATAACGTAAAAACTTATTTTATTAAAGGATATAAGAAATCTAACTCACATGTTAAAAGTCATCAAGAGCATGTTAAGAGCAGACAGTGGTAATTGTAGTGGGTCCACCCAACGCGTTTCAGCTAAAAAGCCGTCATCTGGGGTGTGGACCCCACAAACATCACTGCTTATAAAGAGCTAACGACCCCATATGGGAAGTGCCATGGTACCGGAAGTGTAACTGAGTCTCGTCACTTCCGGTTAGTTAAACCACAAAAGCATCCAATAAATTAAATAATGCCAATAATTGAGATGCCCCAATAAATATAAATTATAAATAACTAAGAAATTAAGAATGAAAATGTCCTGATACATAAAAGAAAAATACAGGTCGCAAAAGAACGGAGCCAAGCCTCGTTCTCAAGGACCGGAACGATCAGACAAGCCAAAAGTAAAAAAACCTTGGGTTAATGACAAGTCATGTAAAAATAAAAAATGTATATTTGTATATTAATAATAAAAAATATTATAGGGGCAAAAATTGTATATGAATCGAAAAATGATTATTTATAAA
The DNA here is from genome assembly GCF_042186555.1 of Aquarana catesbeiana. Classification (NCBI taxonomy): domain Eukaryota; kingdom Metazoa; phylum Chordata; class Amphibia; order Anura; family Ranidae; genus Aquarana; species Aquarana catesbeiana. Next base: position 238,835,435 of record NC_133324.1, read on the forward strand.
AGGTCCAAACAGTATGCGACTTGACCCCAGTTGGACCAATGATCAGAGATAATTAAGAGCTATATGTCAACTTCACATCAGGGTCATCAGTTACATTAATAGTTATAAAAATAAATATAAATGGATATGACTGATAAAACCACCTCTACATTAGCAAAAACGGACATCATTTATGTAATATGATAAATGATAAAGAAAATTAAAATTAAGAATGGTAAAAAACGAAAAAGAAAAAATGAATAAAAACGAGAGAAGAAAACAGAAAAGAAAAAGCAATCGTTCCTACTAGGCCTGATTAATAAACAAATTACCGTATTTATCGGCATATAACACGCACTTTTTTCCCCTTAAAAATCAGGGGAAAGTCGCAGGTGCGTGTTATACGCCGATCCCTGCCGATCCCGAGCTGTCACATTTTCAAAATCGCGGACCGTGATTTGAAAATGGCGCCGCCGGAGCCGAAGTACACAGAGCCGGTCCTCGGCTCTTTCCGTCGGCTCGCGTTTACTTTCGGCTCCACTCGTAGTCCCGAGCGGAGCTATCCGAACCTACTCGGACCGGCTCTGTGTACTTCGGCGCCGGCGGCGCCATTTTCAAATCGCGGACCGCGATTTTGAAGCCCTGGAAGCAGGGACAGGGGATCCCAGGCTGCACTGGGGCAAGGCTGCACTGACAAGGCTGCACTGGGGAAGGCTGCACTGGCAAGGCTGCACTGACAAGGCTGCACTGACATGGCTGCACTGACATGGCTGCACTGACATGGCTGCACTGACATGGCTGCACTGACATGGCTGCACTGACATGGCTGCACTGACATGGCTGCACTGACAAGGCTGCACTGACAAGGCTGCACTGACAAGGCTGCACTGACAAGGCTGCACTGACAAGGCTGCACTGACAAAGCTGCACTGACAAGGCTGCACTGACAAGGCTGCAATGAAGGGCATTTAAATGTAAGTTTTTTTTCCTTAAAATTCCCTCCTAAATTGGGGTGCGTGTTATACGCCGGTGCGTGTTATACGCCGATAAATACGGTAATATCCCATTCCACATTCATTCCTTGCGGAAAATGGGTCTGTAATTCGTATATCCAGATCCACTTCCCATGTGGGGTCATTAGCTCTTTATAAGCGGTGATGTTTGTGGGGTCCGCACCCCAGATGACGGCTTTTTAGCTGAAACGCGTTGGGTGGACCCGCTACAATTACCGGTCTGCTCTTAAAGCGGAAGTAAACCCGTCCAAAAAACAGGTACCTTTCCGGCACGTGCTGGAAATGTAACACTCCCATTGGTTGTGCTCTCAACCAAACTGTCAAACCATCCAATGGCTGGTGTCAGAACTGATCACATGTGCAGCATCATGGCACTTGTAGATTAAACAGAGGCCAAGATGGCCACTTCCTTGGCTGAAAACGATAGGAGGGTTTACTTCCAATTTAACATGCTCTTGATGACTTTTAACACGTGAGTTTGATTTTTTTATATCCTTTAATAAAACACTTTTTTACGTTATCACGCTATGCAAGTTTTTCATCTATTTTCGCATGGTATGTGAACATCTGTTTGTGGCCCTACATTGGAGCATTTTCCTTACGCCGCCGCGTGTGATCGTTGGTGCCAAGCTGTTGTCCTGACCTAGAATCCATTGTGGTTGTCCAAGGATATGTACCCTTCTAACCAGCTCTTTAAAAGCCTTTGAGACTTGGATGGCATAAGCCTCCCCAAGTCAATAACCTCTGGTAAGCCTCCTAAGATCCTTGGTGGTGGCTCTTTTACTATTCTAGCCTCTCCTGAAACGTCGTTGGTTACAAACAGTTGTGCAGGGGTTCGAGGATTTCCTTTACATCTTTGGACTTTAATATATTTTAGTTTGTATTAACATATGCCTGGACTGTCGTCTATATTCAAAATATATTTCCAGTTGGATATTTTGGCACTTTATTTCACATTGGTTATCTCCTTTTCATTTATTATTGTATCACCAGTTTGCACATGTATATTGTACTATATATTCTGGACAGGGTATGACTATATCATATCTATATATAGATATATATCTATATATATATCTATATATATATATATATATCTATCTCTATATATCTATCTATCTATCTCTCTCTCTATATATCTCTCTATATCTATATATATCTCCCCTGAATTGGGATTTCTTCACTGAATAATTATTTTATGATCTGTTATTCCTGTTTTTATAATTTCTGACATTAAGATTTTAACACTGATTTCATTATCTTTAAGTCTATTTAGGTTCTATAGTGCTACACTTTCATATTCTCATGTAAACAAACCATTACTGGTTTGAAAAAAGCCTCTGCTTATACTGATCCTGGTATGATCTGAAGCTTTTAAGGGAAGGAGAGATCTAGGCTCTAATAGACTCCAGATAGCTCAGTAAAGTTTAAGGGTGTGCACACTTGTGCAACCAAATTATTTTAGTTTTTTTTATTTTTACTTCCCTCCACCTAAAAGATTTCAGTTTGTTTTTCAACTGAGTTGTACAGTTTATAGGTCACATAAAAAGGGGGAAAAAGTTCTGAAATGATTTATCTTGGTCTCATTTTTTTACATTACAGAAACCTGACATTTTAACAGGGGTTTGTAGACTTTTTATATCCACTGTAGCAATATTTTTCATCCTCTAATAAGTGCATACACTCATGCTGCCTGTTGTATTCTGAGCTAACGCACTGCTAAAAGCAAATAAAGGCTTTGCTATCTTTCTTTGATGTGCTAGACAGCCGAAATTCCTCTGAGCTATTTTGCGATGGCTTAAGCTGGCCATAGACGGTTCAAATCTTGGCCGATTCAGAATGAACTGGCTGAGATTTGAACCCTGTATGGGCAGGTTGAATGAACTTGGGTTACAACCAGCCTGCCGGATTTTACAAACGATTATTGCAAGTGGCTGTTATAGTTTATTTACTAAAGGCAAATCCACTTTGCACTACAGGTGCACTTGGAAGTGCAGTCGCTGTAGATCTGAGGGGGGCATGCAAGGAAAATAAAAAACAGCATTTTAGCTTTCACATGATTGGATGATAAAATCAGCAGAGCTTCCCCTAATTTTATATCTCCCCTTCAGATCTACTTGCAGTGCACTTGTAATGCATAGTGGATTTGCTTTAAGTAAATCAACCCCACTGTGTTCTCCCAGCGGGGATGGCTTCCCCCTCGGGAGAACACAGTGGCTCGGCAGGAGGGAAATCCCGTCAACATCACTCCGTCTATGGCCGGCCTTAGATTAGAAACAATTCCAGTGAAGGAATTCAAAAAGGCCCCCACAAGGTTAAACTCCACCTCACACAGCACTAAATAAATACCTAAAAACACTCTTGGGGTTTATTTAGAAAGGTTTCCATACAAGTTTCACAAAACTTTCACAGATTTTCTGGCTCATGAAACTTGTGGCAGATTTGTTGCCTGAGATAATAGCCCTAGTGTTCAAATCATCTCATGATTTGGGTATTTCCCAGCTTAGGCATGCTATAAAGTCACAAAAGGTATGGTTTTATGCCTTCAGCTCTTTAGGACAGAGGAACTTTTGCAGGTAGCAAGTTAGCTTCAGCATTAAAGCCTTCTTACTCAAAACAGTTCTGTAATGTCTACATAATTTCCTTGCGTAGGCGGGAGTCAGGAGGTTACATACAAACCAGTTCTAGACATTCTTGAGATTTGTCCCTGAGGGTTAAAATCCTTTTTGAATATAGCATGTTTATACTAACAAAGTTATGGTTTCTCTACATAGTGGGAAATGTGCTCATCAAGCAAGCAGGTTACCCCAAAGAATTAGGCATATTTGAAAGGTCAGGTTTGCTGACACACCATCCAAAAGCAGGAGGTAGAGGGCGCCGTGGTTGGGCACCCCCGGTTTAAAATATGTATAATCAGATCAGGCTGCTAGTGTATTCAGATGACCCAGACAAATCCCAGAAGGATAATACAGCAACCGATTGCTTGAAGGCTGGTAGAGTCCAGGAGAAATGGGCATAGGTCAAGGAAGCCTGCTATAGCTCAACATGTTTTGTGATAATTTGCTTCCTCAGGAGCTTCAATAAGTATTCTGGATAAATAGGAATATATAATCAAAATCTACAAAAATACATAAACCACATTCATCATGTTTAGTAGAAACAGTATTAATAGTAATTACGGTTATTATTACGGTTTCAAGTAAACATGATGAATGTGGTTTATCACATAGGATTATATATTCTTATTTATCCAGAATACTTACCTAAGCTCCTAAAGGAATCAAATTCTCGCGAAACATGTTGAGCTATAGCAGGCTACCTTGCCCTATGCCCATTTCTCCTGAACTCTACCGGCCTTCAAGCAACTGGTTTCTGTTGTATTATCCTTATGGGATTGATCTGCGTCATCTGAATACACTAGCAGCCTGATCTGATTAAAATATGTATAAAACTATTGTTGTTTTTTTTTATGAATGCTTTTTCATTAATGCTCTGGTTTCAGACATAACATTGGAAGACGGAGGGGAGTTATGAACCCTTGCTACCTTCAGGAATAGAAGGCCTACTGGTGAATGTGCAAACCTTTTTCTCCCAGGAGAGGAGTGCTCTGACCCACCCCAGTGATCTCCTTGACATACTTAACCAAGCAGGGACCAAAGTATTTGCTTTAAAAAGAGTAACCACTCAAGGATTCAAAGGGAATTCAGCTGACTAGTATTTAAACCACACAATTCTACATATTTATACAGAAATAAGGTTCATCCTAGAAATTTGGCAAAGTGAAAGTGACATTTTCGAAGGAAAATTTTGTTTGTGTATGGCCAGCATAAGTGACAGTAGGTGCCTATGAAAAGGGAGTCTGTCATGCATTATTATATTACAATCCTGTCTGAAAATCTGCAAAACAGTGTTTTAAGTCTTAATTTTTTATCTTTCAATAAAAATGTTGATCTCCGAGTCTGATATGTACCAGATTCAACCACTAATAGTATATACAATACATCTTTTCTGTTTGTTATAATCAGAGTGGATTAGACATTTGGTTCCCCAATAAAGGTTATTTATATTTACCACTGCATATAGATATCCATATATTTTCCTTTTTTTTTTAACCTTTGCATAATAACTAAATTATACACCAAGCTTTGAGGTTTTCATCCGATCAAAACAATAAAGTCGGGGGGGGGGGGGGGGGGGGGTCATCAGTATAAGTGGGGGAGTAAAGTACACGACCTTAAATCCCATGTTATAATAAAAGCAGATGTAACATAATGTTTACTCAGAAAATGAAAGATGCAGTTTTATATAAAGACCGTTCAGAGATTAATAAGGACACCATTTTAGCTCTTTTTAAGCACATTAAAGTGTACTGAGTGTAGCGAACAGAAGTATTTAACAGTGTCTCTTGCAATGCAAAAATCAATGGGCATCAAAATAAGCCATAGTTGCCAGCATTTGAAAAGAATTAGGAGACTTCAAGGGATGATCGAAAAAGAAAAAGGTGGTGTGCTTCAGTATACTGAGGACAATGTGTAAGTAAAATAAGCCCCACTGTTGGCATCAGTAGCAACAATAATAACCTCCAGCACTGGTGTCATGCACACAATGATAACCCCCAGCAATAACCTCCAGGAACAGCAAAAACACCTAGCCAGCAAACTATAACCCCTAGCATTAGTCTTTAGCAGTTTTACTTATCTTGTTGCTATAAAGCTCTGTCTATTTTGTGCTGCTGATGGAACTATAATCTGTCAGGCAGGCGATCAACCCCAACACAGGGAGTGAACTTGAAGGCAGCACAATTTCGAGAAAAGAGCTAGGAATGTACAGGTGCTATGACAAAAATTTGTATTCTGTTCCTGTTTGTCAAACCCAACAATTCTATTTACATTGACTTACATAGTTACATAGTAGGTGAGGTTGAAAAAAGACACAAGTCCAACCTATGTGTGCGATTATGTGTCAGTATTGTATTGTATATCCCTGTATGTTGTGGTCATTCAGGTGCTTATCTAAGAGCCCTTGCACACTGGGGCGGTTTGCAGGCGCTATTGCGCTAATAATAGCGCCTGCAAACCGCCCCGAAAGTGCCGCTACTTTCATTCCAGTGTGCAAGCCCCGAGGGCTTGCACACTGGAGCGATGCGCTGGCAGGACGGTAAAAAAAGTCCTGCTAGCAGCATCTTCGGAGCGGTGAAGGAGCGGTGTGTATACCGCTCCTTTACCGCTCCTGCCCATTGAAATCAATGGGACGGCGCGGCTATACCGCCGGCAAAGCGCCTCTGCAGAGGCGCTTTGCGGTGGTATTTAACCCTTTCTCGGCCGCTAGCGGGGGGTAAAACCCCCCCGCTAGCGGCCGCATACCGACGGTAAAGCGCCGCTAATAATAGCGGCGTTTTACCGCCGCCCCCGCCCCAGCGTGCAAGGGCTCTAATAGTTTCTTGAAGCTATCAATGCTCCCCGCTGAGACCACCGCCTGTGGAAGGGAATTCCACATCCTTGCCGCTCTTACAGTAAAGAACCCTCTACGTAGTTTAAGGTTAAACCTCTTTTCTTCTAATTTTAATGAGTGGCCACGAGTCTTGGTAAACTCTCTTCTGCGAAAAAGTTTTATCCCTATTGTGGGGTCACCAGTCCGGTATTTGTAAATTGAAATCATATCCCCTCTCAAGCGTCTCTTCTCCAGAGAGAATAAGTTCAGTGCTCGCAACCTTTCCTCATAACTAAGATCCTCCAGACCCTTTATTAGCTTTGTTGCTCTTCTTTGTACTCGCTCCATTTCCAGTACATACTTCCTGAGGACTGGTGCCCAGAACTGGACCGCATACTCTAGGTGCGGCCAGACCAGAGTCTTGTAGAGCGGGAGAATTATCGCTTTATCTCTGGAGTTGATCCCCCTTTTAATGCATGCCAATATTCTGTTTGCTTTGTTAGCAGCAGCTTGGCATTGCCTGCCATTGCTGAGCCTATCATCTACTAGGACCCCCAGGTCCTTTTCCATCCTAGATTCCCCCAGAGGTTCTCCCCCCAGTGTATAGATTGCATTCATATTTTTGCCACCCAAATGCATTATTTTACATTTTTCTACATTGAACCTCATTTGCCATGTAGTCGCCCACCCCATTAATTTGTTCAGGTCTTTTTGCAAGGTTTCCACGTCCTGCGGAGAAGTTATTGCCCTGCATAGCTTAGTATCGTCTGCAAATACAGAGATTGAACGGTTTATCCCATCCTGCAGATCGTTTATGAACAAATTAAATAGGATTGGTCCCAGCACAGAACCCTGGGGAACCCCACTACCCACCCCTGACCATTCTGAGTATTCCCCATTTATCACCACCCTCTGAACTCGCCCTTGTAGCCAGTTTTCAATCCATGTACTCACCCTATGGTCCATGCCAACGGACCTTATTTTGTACAGTAAACGTTTATGGGGAACTGTGTCAAATGCTTTTGCAAAATCCAGATACACCACGTCTACAGGCCTTCCTTTATCTAGATGGCAACTCACCTCCTCATAGAAGGTTAATAGATTGGTTTGGCAAGAACGATTCTTCATGAATCCATGCTGATTACTGCTAATGATATCGTTCGTATTACTAAAATCCTGTATATAGTCCCTTATCATCCCCTCCAAGAGTTTACATACTATCGATGTTAGGCTAACTGGTCTGTAATTCCCAGGGATGTATTTTGGGCCCTTTTTAAATATAGGTACTACATTGGCTTTTCTCCAATCAGCTGGTACCATTCCAGTCAGTAGACTATCTGTAAAAATTAGGAACAACGGTCTGGCAATCACTTGACTGAGTTCCCTAAGTACCCTCGGATGCAAGCCATCTGGTCCCGGTGATTTATTAATGTTAAGTTTCTCAAGTCTAATTTTAATTCCGTCCTCTGTTAACCATGGAGGTGCTTCCTGTGTTGTGTCATGAGGATAAACACTGCAGTTTTGGTTACTGAAGCCCCCCGATTCACTCGTGAAGACTGAGGAGAAGAATAAATTCAATACCGTCGCCATCTCCCCATCCTTTGTAACCAGATGTTCTTCCTCATTCTTTATGGGGCCAATATGGTCTGTCCTCCCTTTTTTACTGTTTACATACTTAAAGAATTTCTTGGGATTGTTTTTGCTCTCCTCCGCTATGTGTCTTTCATGTTCTATCTTAGCTGGCCTAATTGCACCTTTACATTTCCTGTTGCATTCTTTATAAAGTCTGAATGCTGAGGATGATCCCTCAACCTTGTATTTTTTTAAGGCCTTCTCCTTTGCTTTTATATGCATTTTTACATTGGAGTTAAGCCATCCAGGACTTTTGTTCGCTCTTTTAAATTTATTACCCAATGGGATACATTGGCTAATGCCCTTATTTAATATGCTCTTAAAGCAAACCCATCTCTCCTCCACTTAAAGTGGGTGTAAACCTGATTCATTACATTTAACCTAAGCACATATATCTGTAGTGTTTTCTTACATCTCTCTCTCCAAAGTCCTGTGTCTTTCTGCTGCTCCGTTCCTCTGTTATCAGCATAATAACTTCTGACAAGTTCTCCGACAACTGAGATAAAACCAGCCTGAAATTTGTGTAGGGTGGGTGCTATAAAATAATAGATTAGCAGATAGCTTGCCTATTCACAGCACAGCTCTGCACATTTCTTTGCCTATATGGAGGGGGGTGTGTGCCTTTCCTTCAATCAGCTGTCACACAGTATATGCCAAGAATCCACACCCAGTGCTGAACAGGGAGAGAAAAGCTCTAATACTATTTGCGCTTTCTAAAGAATATAGCAAGCCGAAGACAGCAGATACACATGCAAGACTTATGTAGGGAGATTTGTTTAATCTCTGTGCATCATCTGAGGCTGTTCACTTCGCTGGGTATATGTGAGGGTTTACATCCACTTTAAAGTAAATGTGTCATAAACCAAGTTACATCTATCAAAAGTACTCCCCCTGCTTGGCATGTTTTTTTTTTTTTTTGGAGAAAAGGCTACTCCATTTTTGGTCACGATTGGTTAAATGATTTCTGCAAAAGGGGAAGTCAGCTGGAGAATTCCACCCCTTCTCTCAAGCAGAACACACATTACTAAAGTCCTAGGTTTTGTTCAGGTAATCGGCACTGGAAGAAGCCTGTAGCTGCATTTCTCCACATTTCTAGCACAGTTTGAGATTAAAATTTCAATAGGAGTTCACCTAGTTACCCACCTCTAACTGCAGAGAATCTATCTTCTCCTCCTGACACGTGTCTCCCTCACATTCATATTGAACTATTTTTCCATCGGTCTTGCTAGCAACCAGGCGATGAACATAGTTGTCTAGAGAAGAGGAACATACAAAGCACTGCTGCTTACAGTTTATATGTAAAATACATGAATACAACTCAGGGACACAAATCAAACATTTTTGACAGGTAACATCCATGTTGTCATTATTGTCATCAGTAATTCAATCTATACACCAGAGACTCATTTGTTTTTGTTTAATGTACATTCCTGAAACAATAGCATAGGATATTTTCAAAGTTCAATTCCAGGCAAAATGTTTAATTTTAGTACAGTGGTCTGTTTCCCTATTAGATAGATGTCCCAACACTACATTCCAAACGGAGCTTTTTGGTAGAATAGATTTTTATTGAAGTTTACAGAACAGTACAGAACAGTACATTGCTGAGAAACAAAATGACAAAATTAGGGCGAATGAGGTAAGGAGGGGGCTTAATAAGGGGACCTGAAAGGAACTGACAAATATTTCATGCTTTCACACTCTATAAAAATCAACAAAAAATTATGAGAGTTATGCTTTAACCACTTGACCTCCAGAAGATTTCCCCCCCTGGGGTGATACAATTATTGGGACTTTTTTCCCCCTAATGCAGGGATTAGATTAAAAGGTAAAAATTACCTGGCTTTAGAGCCACCTAAAAGCTGATCTCCACGTTTAGGGCCAGTTCACACCATAGCAACACAGTCTGGATGCGTTCCAGATGCTTTTCTGCATACTTCTGACGCAGTCCAGTGCATTTTTTCCCCCTCTATTTTTCTTAACTTTAAATAAGGACCCGTGCGTTACAATGCATTTCTGGTGTGTTTTACAGCATTCAAGTACAGTCCAGTGCAGGAAAAATGCAGCATGTTCTACTTTTTTTTCCTGGAACTGGAACGCACTTGAACTGCAAGCACTGGTGTGAACTATGCCATTGAAAACCATATAACCTACTTTCCATGCGTTTTTGATGCAGAAAAAAAAACGCACTGGACTGCATGTGGTGTGAACTGGCCCTAAATGTCTCTTTAAATTATTTGGGCCAAGCTAGTCTAAACAAACCATTTACTGCACTGTAGCCTCAGCTACATACAGTATACAGTGCTGTGTTCTGGTAGTGAGACAGGGACTTCCTGCCTAACTCCCAGGACAAAATGGAGTTGGGCTCTGCACTGCTCAGCCATTCATAGGAAGCTTTACATTGTATGAATGAATACAAAGCTTCCTTTGACTGGATGAGGCACCCATGTGCATCTATTGGTCTCTGAGGAAGCTTTGTATTAATTCATAGAATGGCTGAGTGGCTGTCACACTGTCAGAACACAATGCTGTATACTGTATGTGACTGGGGCTACATACAGTTCATACAGAGCAGCCAGCATGCACACCTGTTCATACAGTAAAGAGTTTTTTAGGCTAGCTTGGCCAAAATTAACTATTTAAAAAAGGGACATTAAATGTGGATATCAGCTTTAAAATATAAAAGCTTTAAAAAATTAGGATATACAAATTATTCAAAGTACTGAAAAGCTGAAAACTGAAAGTAGGAATAGATGTACTTACCACCAGCATAATCCCAGACTCTGTGATTGGTAAGCTGCATTGCGTAAGTATGCTGCGTCTCCTCAAAATGTTTATAGGCATGTCTGCTAACATATCTACCACAGCCTATGTGACCACATATTAAACAGATCCAGAGGTTCTGCAAGACAGACAAAACAATTCTGAAATAGGAGAAGAGAATCCTTGACTCTGCCATTCATTTCCTTACAATAACGAACAGTTTTAACAATGTACAACTGGAAAGGGGTGGTACTATTGTGCTATTTTGTTATTTACACTAAAATATTTCAATATTTATTCTATTTTACAGTTATCAATGACAAAAAAAGTTGTAAAAATATTTGGAGAGGTCCGTCTTCTTATTTGAACACTCAAAATAAGGTGGCCCATGCATTGCCCCAAGGGTCACAAACTACAAGGTCAGCCCTGTGTCAACTGCATACCATATTTAAAATGGTCCCACAGATGATTCATGGCTTTATTCAAGCATCACCTGTCACAATCAGGCCACATGTGGCTTTTAGTGTCGGTTCACACTGCCACGACTTGGGATCAGACTTGTCAGCCCTCAAGTCGCCCCAAGTCATTTGACATTGGGAATTACATTATAGTTATTAAGAGCCGTCTTAATGTACACTACTGAAGTCACTCCGACTTCAGAAAAGGTTCCTGTACTACTTCAAGGTGACTTCTAGGCGACCTGTACCCATAGAACTCAATGAAAGTCGTCTCCAAGTCGGATCCTCATCTATAGTGAAGCGACTTTACAGGAAAAAGAAAAAATCATGAGGGGGATCGCCACGCCAAATTTTAAAGAAAAAAACGGCATGGGTTCCCCTCCAAGAGCATACCAGGCCCTTAGGTCTGGTATGGATTTTAAGGGGAACCCCCTATGCCGAAAAAACGGCATGGGAATCCATACCAGACCCTAATGCGAGCACGCAGCCCGGCCGGACAGGAAAGGGGGTGGGGACGAGCGAGCGCCCCCACCCCCTCCTGAACTGTACCAGGCCGCATGACCTCAACATGGGGGGGTAGGTGCTTTGGGGAAGGGGGGTGCCCTGTGGCCCCCCCACCCCAAAGCACCTTGTCCCCATGTTGATGAGGGCAAGGGCCTCTTCCCGACAACCCTGGCCGTTGGTTGTGGGGGTCTGCGGGTGGGGGGCTTATCGGAATCCGGAAGCCCCCTTTAATAAGGGGGCCCCCAGATCCCGGCCCCCCATCCTATGTGAATGAGTATGGGGTACATCGTACCCCTGCCCGTTCACCTGAGGGAAAAAAGTGTCAATAAAAAAAAAAAAAAAAAACACACTACATAGGTTTTTAAAGTAATTTATTAGGCAGCTCGGGGGGTCTTCTTCCAACTTTGGGGTTCTCTTCCGACTTCTCAGCTCTCTCCGGCCTCTTCTGCGCTCTCTTCCCCCGCTCTCCGGCCTCTTTCCCCGGTGTCCGGCTCTTTTCCCGCTCTCCGGTTCTTCTGCCAGGCTCCTCCGCTATCTTCTGCTCTTTTGCCACTCTCTTGCTAGCTAGGGTCTGGTATGGATTTTGGGGGGGACCCCCATGCCGTTTTTTCGGCGTAGGAGGTACCCCTTAACATCCATACCAGACCTAAGAGCCTGGTATGTTCTTGGAGGGGAATTCTCTCTCGCGCACGCTGTAATAGGGAAATGTGTCTTTCCTATTGCAATGAGCGCGAGATGTGCAGTACCCTGTCGCCGAGAACATTCTGGCAGGTACTGTATGTCACAAGAGCTGATTAGCTCTGATTAACCGGATCAAAGTCGCCTGTCCTGTGGGCGACTTGAAGTCGTGTTGTAAGTCGCGTTGAAGTCGCCTCCAAGTCGCCTTGCTAAGTCGCGTTGTAAGTCGTGTTGCCCCAGTGTGAACCGACCCTTAGAGAAATTGGGAGAGGCACTTATCAAACAAAAAGAATTTCTAACTTGCCAGAAATCGGTGTGGCAGATGCTGCTTGTTTTGTTTTTAACCACTTCCCGCCCGCCCTATAGCGCGGATTGACGTCCGGGAAGTGGTTCTGTTATCCTGACTGGATGTCATATGACGTCCAGCAGGATAACATGCCGCCGCGCGCCCCCGGGGGTGCGCATCGCGGCGATCGGTGGAGCGGTGTGTCAGCCTGACACACCGCTACACCGATCTTGGTAAAGAGCCTCCGGCAGAGGCTCTTTACCACGTGATCAGCCGTGTCCAATCACGGCTGATCACGCGGTCAATGGGAAGAGCCGTTGATCGGCTCTTCCTCACTCGCGTCTGACAGACGCGAGTAGAGGAGAGCCGATCGGCGGCTCTCCTGGCAGGGGGGGTCTGCGCTGATAAACAAAGCCCCCCCTCAGATCACCACACTGGACCACCAGGGATGCCACTAGGACCACCAGGGAAGGGGCAACGTGGATGGCCAGGTATGTAGCCCATGGCCATCCACATGTGCCCAATCTGTGCCCACAAGTGGGCACTGATTGGCACCATTATGTCACTGATCTGCCCAGCAATGCCCAGATCTGCCCAGCAATGTTTTATCACTGCCACCTGTCATTGCCCATCGGTGCCACCTGTCAGTGCCCATCAGTGCCCACCTATCAGTGCCACACATCAGTGCCACCCATAAGTACCCATCAGTGCCACCCATATGTACCCATCAGTGCCACCCATATGTACCCATCAGTGCCACCTACGAGTCCCCATCGGTGCCACCTACGAGTGCCCATCAGTGCCGCATACCAGTGCCACCTATCAGTGCCCATCAGTGCCACCTATCAGTGCCACCTATCAGTGCCTATCAGTGCCCATCATCAGTGCCACCTCATCGGTGCCCATCAGTGCCGCCGTATCAGTGCCCATCAGTGCCGCCGTATCAGTGCCCATCAGTGCCGCCGTATCAGTGCCCATCATTGAAGGAGAAAGCGTACTTATTTACAAAAAATTTTAACAGAAGCAAAGAAAAACTTGTTTTTTTTCGAAATTTTCGTTTCTTTTTTATTTGTTGCGCAAAAAATAAAAACCGCAGAGGTGATCAAACACCACCAAAAGAAAGCTCTATTTGTGGGAACAAAATGATAAAAAATTTGTTTGGATACAGTGTAGCATGACCGCGCAATTGTCATTCAAATTGCGACAGCACTGAAAGGTGAAAATTGGCCTGGGCGGGAAGGTGTCTAAGTGCCTGGTATTGAAGTGGTTAAAGAAGATGTAAACCATAACTAGGCAACATTTAGTTTAAAAAAAAACAAAAAAAACACAACATATCAAAACACTTGCCCCGTTGTTTCCCTCACCCTTTCCACTTTTGTAGTCTAATTTGTGAAAAACATACTATACCATACTGTTATGTGTTTTCATTCACACAATATACCTAAAAATAACATAGTAGCATGGCCACTTATAGTCTGCACTGGAAGCGCATTTGATAGGTTAAGAATGGAGGAGAGCAATTAGAAGACAGGTAAATAGGTACAGAGCCTTGTCACTCCAAAACAGAAAATCCTGAACAAGGACTTTCATTGCAGGATTACCAGGTTTTATTTTAACTAAACTCGTAGATTAACAAAATTGGAAATTATTTTTGAAATTACAGAAACACGTTAAAACAGAAGTATTGGATTTCAAAAGGATGCAGCATCAGTGTGATGCCACCTGTAAACCCGAGAATTGAGCCAAAAGAAAGAAATCACTGGCTCCCTGCTCAGTGGCGCTCACTGGGGCACTGAGCTGTGGAGGTGGCGAGAGCTGCTGGATCAAGCACTCAGTGGTGCACTGGGAGACTGAGCCGGGTACTGGTCAGGCATCTGGGTGTATCCAGACAATAAAGTAGGGATCCCTCCAGAGTTTGGACTGGACGAGTGATGTCAGCCGACAGCGGACTTTAGACCACCATCAGCTGAATAGAGGTAACAAGAGTACAGAACTAAGTGCACTCCTGTGACCCACAAAAGTAGGGTCAAAAGAGTTTTGGACCTACTTCCCCTTTAAAACATGTTTAACATCTGTCTAAACAATGTGTGTGCTCCATTAATTCACAGTATAGGGCAGGTCCTGGCTGTTCAGCCTTCTTAGTGAGTAGGGATGAGCCGAACACCCCCCTGTTCGGTTCGCACCAGAACATGCGAACAGGAAAAAGTTCGTTCGAACATGCGAACACCGTTAAAGTCTATGGGACACGAACATGAATAATCAAAAGTGCTAATTTTCAAGGCTTATATGCAAGTTAGAAGAAAGAAGAAGCATTTAAATAAAGGAATTGTCAAAAACTGTCTCTTGTCATTTTTAACATTTTTGACACTTTTTTCGTGAAATGGTAGGGGTACTTATGTACCCCCTTACCATTTCACACAGGGGGGGGGCCGGGATCTGGGGGTCACCTTGTTAAAGGGGGCTTCCAGATTCTGATAAGCCCCCCGCCCGCAGACCCCCACAACCACCGGCCAGGGTTGTGGGGATGAGGCCCTTGTCCTCATCAACATGGGGACAAGGTGTTTTGGGGGGCTACCCCAAAGCACCCTCCCAATGTTGAGGGCATGTGGCCTGGTACGGAATTTAGGGGGAACCCCACGTCATTTTTTTTTTTAAATTTTGGCCGGGGTTCCCCTTAATATCCATACCAGACCTGAAGGGCCTGGTATGCAATTTAGGGGGACCCCCACGTCATTTTTTTTTTTTAATTTTGGTTCGGGGTTCCCCTTTGGGGAATTCCCATGCCGTTTTTATCAATGAACTTCTATGTGTATTGTCGGCAATGCAATAGCCGCGGGTAGTTTTAAATTAGTTTTTTCCTTCAAAATGTCATTTTGCTGTCAGACTGTTCTAAACACAGGAAACATGCGCCCCTTTACAGGCACACTATAGACACCCCCCAGGTACGAAATTTAAAGGGATATTACACTTTTATTGATTGACTTTAAGTATTATTAAAATCACTGCTCCTGAAAAAACGGCCGTTTTTAAAACTTTTTTTTGCATTGATCCATGTCCCCTGGGGCAGGACCCAGGTCCCCAAACACTTTTTATGACAATAACTTGCATATTAGCCTTTAAAATTAGCACTTTTGATTTCTCCCATAGACTTTTAAAGGGTGTTCCGCGGCATTCGAATTTGCCGCGAACACCCCAAATTGTTCGCTGTTCGGTGAACTTGCGAACAGCCAATGTTCGAGTCGAACATGAGTTCGACTCGAACTCAAAGCTCATCCCTATTAGTGAGATATCTCTGCCCCCCTATGGCCAGTTGGTCATTTTCAAGCATTTCTTGTCATACAGCTTAGAGAAAGACAGTTCGAAAAATCTGTCAGGAAGCAAAACAAGGGCTTCAAAAGACTGTAATGAAATTATTCACCCCAAACTAATGGACACCATACTAACTCCAAGGCAGGTCAACATATTCAGCTTCACAAGCAAATTAATTATGCTGGAAATAAAATGCAGTCCGGCAACTGGAGAGTGGTAGTTTCCAGCAAACATTAATAAGACAGACAGTTTTCTTTGTGACAGATTCCCTTTAAGAGTAAGATAAAGTCTATACATTATCAGCCAATTCCTAGAATATATTGCGACTGTGCTAAAAACAGAACACCCATCTATCTTTAATGTGAGTCACATGAAAGCCTAATATATTAGCAGGCTTTTTACACTGCTTTGCTTGGAGCTGTAGCCTCCTGTCATATGGTTCTGTGCAGACTCCATCTAATGTTGCAATGCTGATGTTTCATCCAGTGAACACTGTGACCTTTAAGCCAGCTATAGACAGATCGAATTTCGGGCGGTTCAGCAGGAACCTGACAAATTTCGATCCATCTATGGCGAAGTTGGTTGCACTGAAGTCGCTCTATTGATCGACTTCAGTACAATCTGCCTGTCGTCTTTTTTTATTTATTTATTTGGGGGGGTTCTTTTGTTCAATTGTAGCTATAGCTAGCAGCAGTGATCATTGTATTCTGGTCGGCAGACAAACCTCCCGCTGTCAGAAAATAGCACAGCAGAAGGGATTCCCCCATCCACATTGACTTTGTGGATGGGGGAATCTAGTGCTTTTCTTTCCCTTAACCTCTATGGCTAGCCTTTTTTAGGCTGAATTCGCACATACTGCGAAGACAGGCATTTACTGCATTGTAAAATGCCTGTCACCGCAAGGACACACAAAAAAAAAAACAAAAAAAAAAAAAAAAAAACACAACAATAGTTTTCTGTGTGTCCAATTCACACTGCAACACAGTACAGATCTGTGCTGAAATGCAGGGATGCTGCATTTTATCGCAGCACACTATACGGAAGCACAGACTATGGAAAGAAGTTTATTTTTGTACACTTCAAATAAAGTTTGTACAAAAAAAAAAAAAAAAAGTCTCCGTTATCTTCTTGGATAAAAATGTGAGCTTCATAACGAAGACCTCCTTTTAAAAATGTCAATCGCTTTGCTTTGGCTGTTATGCTGTCCCTCTGGCTTTCTAAATCTGAATGAGGAAGTAAATAAGGAAAGTTAAAGTATTTCAAAAGTCTTTATATAATGCATGTACTGAATGATTTGAAAAACAATAAAGCAAATGATTCAGCATTGCAACCAGGGTTTCAGAGAACAGTCAACAGTATCAGGCGAGCGATAGGTTTCTTTTAACCTTTTCATGACCAGAGGTCACTGATGCTTAGATGACCAGGCCAAATTAAGGCAGGAAAGGCCAATTTGAGAATACTGTAACTCCAGAACTAATCTGCATACCTAAATCATTTTAAATATTTATGCATATACTGTATTTGGTACACTCTTAATAAAAACCCAGCATCTGTTTTTTCCTATACACAAATGTGCAAAAATACAAAAACATATTTTCGATTTTCAATTTTTCATTATTATTTTTAATACTTTACAATAAAGTATAAAACTGAAGACAACGCAGTTACCACTGCAGGTTGAAGGTGTCAGTATTCATCTCCAGGCCTTCATTTCTCTAACAAAGCCTCCATAGCATGCTCCCTTTAACCCGATGAATTCTGAGCGGTCAGAAAGAGCTTGGCTTGATAGCCAACACTTTGCACATCTGCTGACTTTAAAAGCCAGCTGTCACTGACAGTTTGGGTCTCCATTGGTGATCAGGAACCAGAGAATCATGAGATCACTAGGCCAGCCATAACATAATGATCACATTTAGGGTGGCGGCTTTAAAAAAGAAAAGCCTTTATAAATGTAATGTAATTCTTTTAAAACATTTGATTTTTTTGTACATATAGTTTACAATTCTACATGTTCATGATGGCAGCTATATTTGGCACAGAGATACAGGGGATTAAGAGTTACATTTGCTCTTTTATTCACAATGCAAACATCAGTTCCGAGGCAGAACAACTCGCTCAGTGTGTTTTATGCAAAAGACACAGGAAAATATCAAATCCACATGTCTCCACTGCAGAGGCACAAAATGTCAACTTACTTCCTGTACACCACACTCAAAGCATTTGTTTTCCTCCACTGGTTCTGGGGTTTGGCAGTATCTACACACCGGACATCTGTAACAAAGAGATGTTTTTTTGTTTTTTTACATACAAATCTGGAACATGTTGCAATTTAATTATTGTAAGCTGGAACAAAGGATGACTTGGTGAAATCCATCAGGAACACTGATTTCAATTGTTTTATTACACACATTTGTAGTTTGCATAAATGGTATATACAATAACCTTTCATTAAAGTGTTGCATTAGGTAAGTGTTTATAGAGCTTGCTCTCAGGCTGCATTGGCTTTTTTCATAGCAGTCAGATTGCTAACCAAAGTCCAAGATAATTTTTGCCTATCCTTTCCTATATAAATATTATTTAAATTAGCGCATTATTATAGGCCTAATATGGTAATGTAATCTTATGTGGGTAAAAAAATAAGCTTCTCTAATCCTAAAAAACAGGATTTTTATAACAGCTTACCTGTAAAATCCTTTTCTTGGAGTACATCACAGGACACAGAGCACCATAGTAATAAACTATATGGGTTATAGGCCACCTTTAGGTGAATGGACAATGGTATAACCAAAAAGGAAACAGGAAGTGCCCCTCCCTATATAACCCCTCCCATACTGGGAGTATCTCAGTTTTTGTAGCAAAGCAATATATACACATATCCCAATAAGAGCGGAGGGACCCTTTGTGTCCCGTGATGTGCTCCAAGAAAAGGATTTTACAGGTAAGCTGTTATAAAATATCATTTTCTTCATCGTACATCACGGGACACAGAGCACCATAGTAATAACTATATGTCCCAAAGCAATGCCACCTGAGGGGGGGGGGGGACACACAAAGCAAATAGCCGCCACCAGGTGTGGGGACCGAAGGCGGTGTCCTCCTACCATCTTACATCCATTTGATAGAATCTTGTGAATGTATGTGTACTGATGACCAAGTAGCAGCCTTGCAAACCTGAGCTACAGAGGCTTGGCGATGCACTGCCCATGAAGCACTGACTGCCTTTGTAGAGTGCGCTTTAAACTTAAAGGGAGGAAACCTTCTTTTCAGGCCATAAGCCTGACTAATCACCTGACGAATCCAGTTAGCAACAGTAGATTTCAATGCTGCCTGACCCTTTCTAGGGCTTTCCGGCAACACAAACAAAACATTAGTTTTCCACATCTGAGCAGTCGCCTTCAGGTAGGCTTTAATTGCTCTCACTACATCGAGAGAATGTAATAATTTTTCTTCTGCAGAACAAGGTTCTGGGAAAAAGGATGGTAAGGAAACATCAGACACTACCTTTGGCAAAAAGGTTGGGTGCAGATGCAGCACAACCTTATCCTTGTGAATGATTAAGTGTGGCTCTTTACAGGAGAAAGCAGCCAATTCTGATACTCTTCTTGCAGAGGTTATCGCAACTAGGAATACCAATTTCCTTGTCAAAAGGATCAAAGGAATATTCTGTATAGGTTTAAAGGGTTGTCTTTGCAACACCGACAAAACCAGATTCCAATCCCATGAACACAAGGGTATTCTAACTGGCGGAGTTATCCGAGTTACCCCTTAGATGAATGCCCGGACTAAAGAGTGCGAAGCAAGCGGCCTTTGGAAAAACACTGCCAAGGCCGAAATCTGACCCTTGATTGTACTCAAGGCCAGCTTCATTTCTACTCCTAATTGTAGAAAGGCTAGAATTCTTCCTATGACATACTTACGAGGACACCAATCCTTGGTTTCACACGTGATGTAGGCCTTCCAGACCCTGTAATAAATGGTCCTGGAGGCCGGCTTTCTGGCATTAATCAGAATGATTACTACCGAACCTGAAAGAGCCTGATTTTTTTAGAATGTGGGCTTCAATAGCCACACCGTTAAATTTAGCGTTTGTAAGGCAGGAAGGAATACCAGTCCCTGTGACAGCAGGTCCGGATGAGTTGGAAGAGTCGAAGACTCCCCTACTGCCATTCTCACGATCCCTGCATACCAGGGTCTTCTGGGCCATGTCGGGGCCACTAGGATTACCGGCTTCCTTCTTCCCTGATCCTGGGAAGCAGCCATGGTAGCAGCTGAACTGGAGGGAATGTATAAATCAGTGAAAACTGATTCCATGGGATCACTAACGCATCTACTCCGAGTGCAAGTGGATCCTTTGTTCTCGCCACAAACTTGTCCAACTTCTTTCTGAACCTGGATGCCAATAGATCTACGTCCGGCGTATCCCATCCTTGGAATATGGCAAAAAGAGATCGGGATGTAGAGACCATTCTCCCGGCAACAACTGTTGACGGACCAGAAAATCTGCCTGACAATTTTCCACTCCTGGAATGTAAACTGCAGATAGGCAAGGAACATGTTTCTCTGCCCAAGACAGAATATGGTCCACCTCCCTTTGGGCAGCGTGGCTTCTGGTGCCCCCTTGGTGATTGATATAGGCCACTGCTGTGGCATTGTCGGATTGTATACTGACCGGAGCATTCCGCAACCTGGACGTCCAGGCTATTAGAGCCAGACGTACTGCCCAGATCTCTAGGATATTGATAGGCAAGGTCTTCTCGGACTCTGACCACTTCCCTTGAACCGTGGTCTCTTCTAGAACTGCTCCCCAGCCCCATAGGCTGGCATCCGTTGTTACTACTTTCCAGGAAACTGGAATGAAGGATTTACCCTTCTGTAAATTCCTGGTTATCAACCACCAGTTGAGACTCTGGCGTACCTTTGGAGACAGATTCATTGGATAATCCAAGGCTTGGATCCGTTTGCTCCAAACAGACAGAATGATTTGTTGCAACATTCTTGAATGAAACTGGGCATAGGGAACAGCTTAGAAGGAAACTACCATCTTTCCTAGTAGTCTCATGCAAAGGCGAATGGAAGAACCCTTCTTTGCCTTGACCAGCTTTCTTAGAGCGTTCACCTTTGCCTGAGGCAAGAACACCCTTTCCTGGGTTGTGTCTATGACCAGGCCCAAATACTGCAGCCTTCTTACCTGCTTGTAAGGATGATTTCTCTAGATTGACAGTCCAACCTAGGTGTCTCAGATTACTGACTGTTCTGGACACCCCTTGATTTAACCCTGCTATTGACTGATTTACCAGTAGCAGGTCGTCTAGGTATGCTATTACTGCCACGCTCCCCGACTGCTATTACAGTCGGGGAGCGTGGCTAACACGAAAGGCAAGGTCACGAACTGAAAGTGGCGCAGCTCTACTGCAAACCGCAGAAACTTCTGGTGAGCAGGAAATATTAGCACATGTAGATACGCAGCCTTGATATCTATGGATGCTAGAACCTCTCGTCCCTATAGGGTGGAAACAACTGACCGAATCGACTCTATTCGAAAGGAGCAGAAGTTTAGGAAGTGATTCAGATTTCTGAGATCTAGAATGGATCTGACATCTCCATTTGGTACCATAAAGAGATTTGAATAAAACCCCATGTCTCTCTCTTCTGTGGGATACTCCCGGTATGGGAGGGGTTATATAGGGAGAGGCACTTCCTGTTTCCTTTTTGGTTATACCAGTGTCCATTCACCTAAAGGTGGCCTATAACCCATATAGTTATTACTATGGTGCTGTGTCCCGTGATGTATGATAAAGAAAAACGTACATTAGAAGGGTGGGGAATTTTTTAATTAATTATGACGGTTTTAAATATTTTGGAATACGTTACCAAGACCGCACTTTCAGTCCTATCCAAGCTCTACATGTTATCCTCCAAAGTCTGACCCTTGCATATGGTTGCAGTAAGGAGGTATTGCTTTAGCAAGGCTTGGCCCTCCTTACAGTCCTGCTTTGATTAGGGGTGACAATTAACCAGTGGCACACACTGCCCCTACAACTAATGCGTTTCCATACTGCACACATTACTTCATGCAGACAAAAAGACAGTTCTGCACCGAGTCTCTGCAATGAAGTGCCAGCAAAAAAGGGCAACAAGTTAAAATGCTTCTACCACCTACTCATTAAGGGCTTTTGTGGATGTGCAAATGCAGCTTTGCTTTCATGTATATTCTGTTTTCATTAAGGCTTCCTGCACACCAGTGGACTGACTTGTAAGCTTCCTGACATTTGTGGGCGCATGGGAGGCACTTTTGCAACATGTTCAATTCCTGCATTTAGAGTATATGTCCCAGACAGCATACAACCCTAAAATGAGAATACTGCCAGATGCTGTGTATTTCAGCCTGTTACAGATTACAGGCTGCTGGTAGCAGGGCTGGACGCTGTACCTGTGCTTCCCAAGCACCCAAATATGCTGGAATTCGATGTCCACAACCTATACAGCCCATGTACACGTAGCCTTAAGATGAAACCTACTTTTCCTCCTTTTACATAGTAGGTGAGGTTGAAAAAAAAGACACAAGTCCAATCTATGTGTGTGATTATATGTCAGTATTACATTGTATATCCCTGTATGTTGTGGTTGTTCAGGTGCTTATCTAATAGTTTCTTGAAACTATCGATGCTCCCCGCTGAGACCACCGCATGTGGAAGGGATTTCCACATCCTTGCCACTCTTACAGTAAAGAACCCTCTACGTAGTTTAAGGTTGAAACCTCTTTTCTTCTAATTTTAATGAGTGGCCACGAGTCTTGTTAAACTCCCTTCCGCGAAAAAGTTTTATCCCTATTGTGGGGTCACCAGTACGGTATTTATAATTGAAATCATATCCCCTCTCAAACATCTCTTCTCCAGAGAGAAAAAGTTCAGTGCTCGCAACCTTTCTTCATAACTAATATCCTCCAGACTGTTTATTAGCTTTGTTGCCCTTCTTTGTACTCGCTCCATTTCCAGTTCATCCTTCCTGAGGATTGGTGCCCAGAACTGGACAGCATACTCCAGGTGCGGCCAGACCAGAGTCTTGTAGAGCAGGAGAATTATCGTTTTTCTCTGGAATTAATCCCCTTTTTAATGCATGCCAATATTCTGTTTGCTTTGTCAGCAGCAGTTTGGCATTGCATGCCATTGCTGAGCCTATCATCTACTAGGACCCCCAGGTCCTTTTCCATCCTAGATTCCCCCAGAGGTTCTCCCCCCAGTGTATAGACTGCATTCATATTTTTGCCACCCAAAAGCATTATCTTACATTTTTCTACATTAAACCATTTGCCATAGTTGACCACCCAATTAATTTGTTCAGATCTTTTTGCAAGGTTTCCACATCCTGTGGAGAAGTTATTGCGCTGTTTAGCTTAGTATCGTCCGCAAATACAGAGATTGAACTGTTTACCCCATTCTCCAGGTTGTTTATGAACAAATTAAACAGGATTGGTCCCAGCACAGAACCCTGGGGGACCCCACTACCCACCCCTGACCATTCTGAGTACTCCCCATTTATCACCACCCTCTGAGCTCGCCCTTGAAGCCAGTTTTCAATCCATGTAATCACCCTATGGTCCGTGCCAACGGACCTTATTTTGTACAGTAAACGTTTATGGGGGACTGTGTCAAATGCTTATGCAAAATCCAGATACACCACGTCTACGGGCCTTCCTTTATCTAGATGGCAATTCACCTCCTCAAAGAATGTTAATAGACTGATTTGGCAAGAACGATTCTTCATGAATCCATGCCGATTACTGCTAATGATACCATTCTCTTTACTAAAATCTTGTATATAGTCTCTTATCATCCCCTCCAAGAGTTTACATACTGATGTTAGGCTAACTGGTCTGTAATTCCCAGGGATGTATTTTAGGCCCTTTTTAAATATTGGTGCTATGTTGGCTTTTCTCCAATCAGCTGGTACCATTCCAGTCAGTAAAAATTAGGAACAATGGTCTGGCAATTACTTGACTGAGTTCCCCAAGTACTCTCGGGAGCAAGCCATCTGGTCCCGGTGATTTATTAATGTTAAGTTTCCCAAGTCTAATTTTAATTCTGTCCTCTGTTAACCATGGAGGTGCTTCCTGTGATGTGTCAGGAGGATAAACTCTGCAGTTTTGGTTACTGAAGCCCCCCCAATTCCTTCGTGAAGACTGAGGAGAAAAATAAATTCAATACCTTCGCCATCTCCCCATCCTTTGTAACCAGATGTCCTTCCTCATTCTTTATGGGGCCAATATGGTCTGTCCTTTTTTTACTGTTTACATACTTAAAGAATTTCTTGGGATTATTTTGCTCTCCTCCGCTATGTGTCTTTCATGTTCTATCTTAGCTGTCCTTATTGCACCCTTACATTTCTTGTTACATTCTTTATAAAGTCTGAGTGCTGAGGATGATCCCTCAACCTTGTATTTTTTGAAGGCCTTCTCCTTTGCTTTTATATGCATTTTTACGTTGGAGTTAAGCCATCCAGGACTTTTGTTCGCTCTCTTAAATTTATTATCCAATGGGATGCATTGGCTAATGCCCTTTTTTAATATGCTCTTAAAAGCAAACCCATCTCTCCTCCGTGTTCCTTGTTCCTAAGATTTTATCCCAATTCATGCCTTCTAGCAAGTGTCGTCGTTTAGAGAAGTTGGCTCTTTCGAAATTCAGTGTCTTTGTTTTCCCCTTATGTTTCCAATTTGTGTGATTTATACTGAAGCCAATTGACCTGTGATCGCTGTTACCTAAATTGCCCTGTATATCCACATCTGTGATCAGGTCTGTATTGTTGGTAATCAGTAGATCCAGTAATGCTTTATTTCTAGTTGGTGCATCTACCATCTGACCCATAAAATTGTCCTGCAAGACATTTAGGAACTGGTGAGCTTTAGATGAATGCGTGGTTCCCTCCGCCCAGTCTATGTCTGCATAATTAAAATCCCCCATTATGATAACACTTCCCATCCTTGCTACTAATCCAATTTGTGATAGGAGATCTGTCTCCCTTTCCTCATTCAGCTTAGGGGGCCTGTAACATACTCCCAGTATTATTTTCCCTTTAGCTTCATCCCTTTGGAGC
Source organism: Aquarana catesbeiana (assembly GCF_042186555.1). Classification (NCBI taxonomy): domain Eukaryota; kingdom Metazoa; phylum Chordata; class Amphibia; order Anura; family Ranidae; genus Aquarana; species Aquarana catesbeiana. The sequence goes on from NC_133324.1 coordinate 238,860,577, forward strand.
TCTACCCATAAGGATTCCACCTCCTCCCTAGCTCCCTTAGTGATGTCATCTCACACATTCACTTGTACATTATTCTTGATATATAGGCATACCCCTACCCCTTTTTTACCCTCTCTATCCTTGCGATAAAGGGCATACCCTTGAATGGTTGCCAGCCAATCATGAGAGCTGTTGAACCAGGTCTCTGAAATTCCCACAAAATCCAAATCCTCCTCGTACAACAGTATCTCTAGTTCACCCATCTTGCCCGCCAGGCTCCTGGCATTGGTGAACATGCCACGTAGTTTAGATCGGTCGCATGTTATCCTCTTATTGGGTGTTCCTAGGCCGCTTCAAGCTGCTTTCGCATCAACTTGTATGGTGACAGAAAGTTCTATCGCAAACAAAAGTCTATGTACAAAGGCCCTAAAGCTTCTTTGGAATATGTGGTTGGACTTCATGTGTGGCCTCACATTTCATTGCAAGAAACTAAATATGCACCTTAATAAATGTGTAGTGTGCAGATCTTTTTAAAGGATAAGTTTACATTTAATGACATGTTACATGTGAAACATGTAAGATGTTACTAAGGCACCTACCTGCACCCCAAACTGATCCCCTATTGTGACTGGGGGCAGGGGATCCTCTCCCAGCACCCTCGGTCGCAATTCAAAAAACAGCACGGCCATGCAGCCGCATCATTCATTCACAGAATTAACAAACTAAAAGTACTGACTGCGGCAGAGGGCTTGTAGTTCTCAACGAACTGCGAGGGCGCTCGTGAGACTTCCTGGAATTCAGTAACTGCCTGTCTCTACAAGAGTACGGGCAGACAGCTGTACTGACAGTATGCAGGAGCCTGCCATTGCACCCGCAATGTGATTGCAGGTGCAATGCTCTGCAGGCTACTAAGAAAAAAAAAATGAATGTGCATTTTGTTACCTGCCAAAAATGTGCATTTATTTTTTTTCTAAACGTGAACTCATCTTTCTGTCAACATGGAGGCTACCACTGCAGAGCACTGAAGTATGTAGATCAGGACTTTTGACTTCCCTGTAACTTTCCTGATTTGTATATCAATTGGTCAGTGACTTAAAAGGTGATAAAGCTAGAGGGTCAGAATTTACATCCCACACATTTTTATGACAGGTTTATTTTAACCAAACATTTAGAACTATTTATAGGTATTTCCTGTAAAGTACAACTGCCTAGGTTTCAACCAGTACAAGTTTTATAAGTGACTCTGTTGACAGACAAGACAGAAAATGAAAAAAATCATCTTCATTTGCAGTACCATAGCAACACATGCCCAATAAAGCTATATATTCTCTCTCAAGAATATGGATTATTGATATACTATTTATCAGATATCTTCCTTAAGCCGGCCATAGACTGTTCAAATCTGGGGCGGTTCAGCAGGAACTGGGCAAGATTTGAACCATGTTTGAGCAGGCTGAATGTACTCAAGTTAAATCGATCAACTTGGGTGCAACTAGCATGTTGGATTTTACATGCGATTATTGCTAGCGGCTATTATAGTCGATACTAACAACAATCAATGTGTTCTGCCGGCAGGGATGGCCCCCCCGCCGGGAGAACACAATGGCTCCACGGAAAGAATTCCCTCCCCATCAACAATGACTGACCCGTGGTTGCAGGAAAGAAAATCACTTTGTCTATAGGAGGGCTTAATTAATGTGTGCTACAGCTCCTCTAAGAAAAATCACAAAGGTCTTGCTCAACATTTATTAGTAGGACAATTTATGCCATATTCACACCCAGCAATTTTGTAGTTCCAAAGCTCCAAAAATGCTAAACATCCAATATCCCATGGTTTTTAATTGCACCTATTCCCATCTGAGCGTAGTGTCACTTGAAGCTCGAAAAAAAAAGTACACGAGCTTCTGTTGAGCTACAATGGGAGCACCTGAAAAATGTGTGAAAATGCACACATTGTACGTTTTTTCCCCCTAGTAACTAGTTTTACATTGGCTAAAAGTAATAAAACCCCTTAAGCCTCAGACATCAAAAATGCACAAACACACCTTCACAAATGCTAATATGAAAAAAGCCTGCAAAACGCAACCCTAGCACTTGCTCATCTTGGGTTGGGGGTGGATATGGATTGGCTGAAACCTTTGCTGGCCTCTAATTCTCAAAGACTCATGTGACGGGATCTCCCTCTGGACTATTCAACATTACCCTTTTCTCCTCAAAAAAAAAAAAAAAAAAAATCATTCTACACAGAGCAAAAAAAAAAAACCACAAAAACAATCCTACAAGAAGTGGGACTCCCCTCCCCACATAAGGAGACATAAGGAGGCACAAAATGTTCCCAGTCAACCTGCTTCACAAAAAACTGTATACGTTTTCTATAGAAAATTCCAATGGGGGGAAAAAAAAAACCCTGTAGCTACGACAGTGCAAAAATACAAGCTGTAATAAAATAAAAATAAAAGAAAAGTGTTTTTTTCTCTTTTTGAAAGGAGAAATAAATTTGCTTTACCACTGTCTCACTGTTGCCAGCACTAACCAATCAGCCTACAGTTGTCATTTTGCTTAAAAGAAAGGCAGCATAAAATTAGATACAAAGGGCAACTGTTCTATTTTCTGTGCTCCAGTTTGTTTAATTAAATCAGTCAGATTAGATAGATAAAATCACCTACGTGGTGTCATCCCAGCGTTGCAAACATTGGCTGTGGAAGCTGTGATTGCACAGCGTTGTCAGAATACCATTTACAGACTCATCCATCCTCTCCAGGCACACAGTGCACTTAGGAAGCTCCGTCAGATCCATCACTGGCAGACTGGCACCCTGAAATTGACATTTCAATGAACTTTAAAATTTACTAAAAAACTCAAGGCCAGTCAGAAGCAAAAAATAACGGTTATAAAATATTCAACTCTTTATGGTTTCCACAGCAGCAAGGACATTAAAAACAAGATTTATAAATTAACAATGAAGGACTCTTTTCAGTATTACCATTTAGTATCAGAACGTATTCTGTGTGTGCAGTTGGCAATCAGATAAAAGACCAGGATCTGTCACTTTTTGTCCCCCTCTAAATACAAACAATCCCTTACAATTCAACTGCTGAATGCAGCCAAAACACCTATCCCAAGATACTGGAGACCCACCAAGACCCCGGGACTTTCTGAATGGCTCCAGGTGGGAGATCAGGTGGGAGACATGGAAGAGCTGGTGCACACGAACAATGAAACTACATCCTCATATCTCTCTACATGGACAAAATGGTTCCTGTTTAAGGATTCAGATCTTTACAAACATCACCGCCCCCCCCTTGAAAGATCTGTCCTGGGTCTCGGCCTCCCATTGATCTAGGAGGCCTTCTTTCTGTTTCAAAAGATCACCTGTTGAGCCGGACAACATTCCCCGGGAGTCGCCCCCTACGTTCCTTTTCCACACCCTCTCTCCCCCTCCCCCCTTTTTTTCTCCCCCTCCCCCCAGGATCCTGCTTTGGCCATTAGCAATCATTTTTCACAGCCAATGAGTACGAGCGGGTGGGGCTGAGCTGTGGCTCTGTGTCTGAGTGGACACAGAGCAGTGTAGAGCTGCACGATTCTGGGAAAAATGAGAATCACGATTCTTTTGCTTAGAATAAAGATCACGATTCTCAAAAAAAAAAAAAAAATTTATTTTAAAGATTTACAACTTCTGATTGACTGATTCAGCAGGAATCTTTAAGCTGCTGTGACTTGTAAGTTGCTGTTCACTGTCCCTGTCAGACACACCAATGACAAGCTCATGAGCCCTTTAAAAAGGAACACAAACAGCTGAAAATGCTGAGGCTTATGTCAGTGTGATATATCCTCACAGATTATATGAGAGCCAGCTGAGAATGTAGAGGACAGAGATCAGACCAACATTTACAGGTGGATCATAAACATATCTATATGCATCGCTTCGTATTACCTAAAGCCTGCTTCTGTGAAGTGTGATGGAGAGTGTGCACACTGCGCAGTCACTGCAGTGTTTCCCAGCTCTCCAACTAAGAGACAGCGTGGTTCCGCCCACGCACAGGCATCCACCGCAGCGCATCACTCTCTGCTCTGCTGACAACCGACGCTGACATCAGTTCCAATATCGACGCCATTAGCGTTCCACACTGGTTTCCGATGGCTTCTCCTCCGGTCCCTCCTGTCCAGGCTACATCCCAAAAAATAGAGGTAATCCAGGCTGAAGATCGCGAGGGGGTGGGGTTTGTGAATCGAGATCGCGATTCTATGTACGATTAATTGTGCAGCTCTAGAGCAATGGCTCGGCTCGGGTGCCCCCATAGCAACCTGCTTGTTGTGGGGGCACATGGCAGAAGGGAGGGACCCGAGAAGAGGACGATCTGGGCTACTCTGTGTAAAACCACTGTAAGTATAACATGTTTGTTTTTTAAACAAAAAAAAAAAAAACAAAAAAAAAAAAAGACTTTATCACTTTAAAACAAAGGCTTTAAAAAAAATATATAATAATAATAATAATAATAATAATAGAAAAAAAAATAATCTGGCACACAGAGTTTTTTCGTTTGCCTTGTCAGAAGTATATGTTCCAAAAATATGCTTTTATTGTTCAACATGTCAAAGAAATGTTATCATCAAGCAATTTCAAGGAGAGGTTTAAAGTTAAAAAACAGGGAGGTTACTACGGTAAGGTTCAACGTGCTGAATCAAATATTCTGTTCACAAAGGGGAAATCAGTTGAAAAGAAAGGGCCTGATTCAAAAAGTTGCAGCAATGCTTAAGGCATGCTAAAGTGCCCCATAAGCAACATCAGGACATTGCTTGAGATGGCACTTTAGTACATTTTGTAAGTGCTTTTCTAGCTAAATTATGGTCATAAAACCAGTTTAACAAGGCAACATATCACACCATCAATACAAAAACAAACATATTCACACAACACATCCATGTGATTTTTTTTATTCTTTCAGGATCAAAAAAAGACTTAATTTGTATACATAATACAATTTTCCTTTAGATTTACCAAAACCATATAATAATATGAGGTCAAACTTAAACGCTTTCAATTTGTATGCAATCAGGCAGGCCCTCGTACTACATAGTTGGAGGTAAACCTAAAAGGAAATCAGCAATAGGAAAGGAAGCCCTAATGATTGCAAACAAAGGAAAAAGAAGTTATAGCTTCATAAATTAAGTCTATTCTCTGTATCTCTGCTACAACTCTGATGTAGCTACAGTTTTAAGCTCATGCTCAAACTGAGCACACATATAAATCATATATACAGAATATACTCACATCTTCAGACTTTAAAACTTCTGCTCTTTCCACATAGACCAGCTGACAAACATCTTCTTCTATAGAGTTGAACTGGCGTCCGTTGCTTTCTATGTAAAAGCTATCTGCCTCTGCCTACAGGCAAGAAGGAAAGAAAAATGTAACTGAGGCATCCAACGTAACATGCAGTCTAATGAGCCGCACAGGTGACTTTAGAAGTGGTGACACAGCTTTGGTCCTGAAGCACCTATGGCATTTGGACCTCTGCAGGTGATCTAACTCACTCAGCACAGAATTTATACACAATGTTTCTCTAGATAAATCTTCTGTCATGTTTTTTTCTCTCCATGCCTGCCACAGTCACATGGAGTGAACATCCTTTGTTGGTCTCTATACATACAATTGGGAGATTTCAGTGTACACTTGTACTGCAATTGTGCCTTTTCAGATCTCATGATATTGTTTCACATGTATTTTTCGTGTATACAACAGATCAACAATTTTGGCCAAAATTAGACAGAACACAAACAAAATTTGTGCATAAAAGATATTTATGCTATATTAAAGCGACTGTAAACGATCACCTTGTAAAAACAACCAATTCAGTTTGAAATAGAAATGAAAGGCAAAACATTTGTGTATAGAGATTAAGTCACAAGAAACAAAAAAAAAAAAAAAAACAACACATAAATACCCTTTTTTTATCAGTGATCACATTCCCTCCGTTCTCAGCTGCATAAAAGCTTGGGGGGGTTGCTGGAGAACTGACCATGGTGTGCTCCCCTGCTTAGTGTGGTCAGTTTTTAATAGAAAAGCAAGGGGACTGGCAGGAACACCGGGGATTTCACAAAAAGTAAGCAACACAAAGAGAACAGGATACTTTCTTATACAAGTAAATGGTACAGCAAACACATATTAGGAATAATAGGATTTTTTTATAACAGCTTACCTGTAAAATCCTTTTCTTTTGAGGTACATCACGGGACACAGAGCCTCAGTAATTACTGATGGGTTATATGGGTATCACTAGGTGATTGGACACTGGCACACCCTAGACAGGAAGTTCAACCCCCTATATAATCCCTACCCTTACTGGGGATACCTCAGTTTTGTAGCAAAGCAATATGTGTATTAGAAGAGGGGTGGGACCTCTGTGTCCCGTGATGTACCTCAAAAGAAAAGGATTTTACAGGTAAGCTGTTATAAAAAAATCCTATTTTCTTTCTCGTACATCACGGGACACAGAGCCTCAGTAATTACTGATGGGATGTCCCAGAGCAATGCTATCTGAGGGGAGGGGAACCACAACAAAGTAGGGTGTAATCATACCTGAGGACCTCGTACCACTGCTTGCAGCACACTACGCCCAAAGGCGATATCCTCATGCCTTCCTACATCCACCTGATAAAATCTGGTGAATGTATGGACTGAAGACCAGGTTGCGGCCTTACAGATTTGAGCCATAGAGACCCGGTGATGCACCGCCCACGAAGCACTAATAGCCCTCGTGGAGTGCGCCTTGATTTGAAAAGGCGGAATTTTCTGTTTCAAACCATAAGCTTGAACAATCACTTGCCGAATCCATTTTGAAATGGTAGACTTTGACGCTGCCTGTCCTCTATTGGGACCTTCTGGCAACACAAACAAAACATCCGTTTTGCGAATTTGAGCAGTTGCTTCCAGATTGGATGTAGTAAGAGCAGTCAAAGCCTAAGAATGTAGTGACCTTTCTTCCGTAGAACAGGGATCTGGAAAAAAGGAAGGCAGAACAATATCTTGGTTTAGATGAAAATCTGAAACCACCTTCGGTAGAAAGCTAGGATGAGGGCACAATACCACTCTATTCTTGTGCATGATTAAATAAGGCTCTTTACAGGAAAGAGTTGCTAATTCTGAAACTCTTCTAGCAGAAGAAATGGCTACCAGAAAAATTAACTTCCTTGTCAACAAGACCAAGGGAATTTGATGTATTGGTTCAAAAGGCTGTTTCTGTAAAACGGACAGAACCAAATTCAAGTCCCAGGGGTTTAGGGGCACCTTAACCGGAGGATTAAGACGTGTTACCCCCTGCATAAAGCTTCGGACCAAAGAATGTGAAGCAAGTGGCCGTTGAAATAATACTGATAAGGCCGAGACCTGGCCCTTGATGGTACTCAAGGCCAGTTTCATTTCTAATCCCATTTGCAGAAAGTCAAGAATTCTACCTATTACATATTTTCTGGGATGCCAACCCCTGGATTCACACCAGGATACATAAGTTTTCCAGATTCTATGATAAATCACTCTGGTAGCTGGCTTCCTTGCATTGATCAATTTAGAAATCACAGGACCTGAACGCCCACGACTCTTCAGAACCTGGGTTTCAATAGCCAAACCATCAAATTTAGCGTTTGTAAGGCAGGATGGAACACTGGACTTTGGGATAACAGGTCTGGACGTGACGGTAGGGTCCACGGGGAACCTGTCATTTTTGCTATATCCGCATACCAAGCTCTCCTCGGCCAAGCTGGGGCCACCAGAAGTACCGACTTCTTTTCCTGCCTGATCCTGTGCAGAAGTCGTGGCAGTAGCAGAATAGGAGGGAATGCATAAATCAGTGAGAACCGATGCCACGGAGTCACCAACGCATCTGTCCCGCATGCAAGAGGATCCTTTGTTCTTGCCACAAACTTGTCGATCTTCTTGTTGAATCTGGATGCAAAGAGATCTACATCCGGAACCCCCCATCTTTGGCATATGGCCAAGAAGACGTCGGGGTGAAGAGACCATTCCCCTGGGACTAACTGCTGGCGACTCAAATAGTCTGCCTGCCAGTTCTCTATCCCCGGAATGAAAATTGCCGATACGCATGGCATATGCTTTTCTGCCCCGACTAAAATCTGGTTCACTTCCCCCTGAGCTGCACGACTCCTGCTGCCTCCTTGGTGATTGATATAAGCCACCGCTGTGGCATTGTCAGACTGGATCCTGACAGGGCAACCCTGTAGCCTGAGAGTCCAGGCCTCTAGGGCTAGATACACGGATCTCCAGAACGTTGATGGGCAAGGTCCTCTCGGTTTTGGACCATCTCCCTTGGACCGATGACTGTTCCAGAACTGCTCCCCAACCCGAAAGGCTGGCATCCGTTGTTACCACTGTCCAGGTAACCGGTAAAAAGGATTTCCCATTTTGCAGATTTTTGGGTATTAACCACCAACTGAGGCTCTGACGCACTGTAGGAGACAGACGCATCGGAAAATCTAACGCCTGCACTTTCTTGTTCCAGGCAGACAGGATACTGTGTTGCAGCAGTCTCGAATGAAACTGAGCTTAGGGAGCCACCATCTTTCCCAGCAGCCTCATACAAAGGCGAATAGAAGGACCCTTCTTTGTCCTGACTACCTGAATCGGTTCCTTTATGGCATGGATCTTTGCCTGAGGTAAAAATACTTTCTTTTGGCTTGTATCTATGACCAGGCTCAAATACTCTAGGTCTTCTTACTGGTTTTAAAGAAGACTTCTCTAAGTTGAGAATCCAACCTAGGTATTCCAAGTAGTTGACTGTGGTGACCAAGTCTGGTCCAGGCAGGCTACCGACCGGTCTATCAAGAGCAGGTCTAGGTATGCTATTACTGTTATACCTTGAGCCCTTAATCTGGCCAGAGGAGGAGCCAAGATCTTTGTAAACACCCGAGGTGCAGTGGCTAGCCTGAAAGGCAGGGCTATAAAGTGAAAGTGGCGTTTTTCTACTTCGAAACACAAGTAGTTTTGATGAGCAGGGAAAAAAGGTACATGCAGGTACGCATCCTTGATGTCTATTGACGCCAGAAGTTCTCCTCCTTGTAGGAGGGAGACTACAGATTGAATTGATTCCATGCGAAAGGACCGAATCTTTAGGAATCAGTTTAGATCCTTTAGATCCAGAATGGGTCTGACATAGAGCTGCACGATTCTGGCCAAAATGAGAATCACAATTTTTTTGCTTAGAATAAAAAGGATCACGATTCTCTCACGATTCGCACGATGTTAAATATTTCACATTATACAAAAAAAAATGGGCTAACTTTCCTGGTTAGTTTTTTTTTTTAATTCATTGCATTTGAAAGACCGCTGCGCAAATACAGTGTGACATAAAATATTGCAACAACCACCATTTTATTCTCTAGGGCAGTGATGGCAAACCTTGGCACCCCAGATGTTTTGGAACTACAATTCCTATGATGCTCATGCACTCTGCAGTGTAGTTGAGTATCATGGGAAATGTAGTTCCAAAACATCTGAAGTGCCAAGGTTCTCTTTCACTGCTCTAGGGTGTCTACTAAAAAAAAAAAAAATTATATTATATATATATATATATATATATATATATATATATATATATATATATATATATATATATATATATAATGTTTGGGGGTTCTAAGTTATTTTCTAGCAAAAAAAAAAAGATTTTAACTTGAAACCAACAAATGTCAGAAAAAGGTTTAGTGTTTAAGTGGTTAAACTTTTTTCACTTACACACACACACACAGTCTATTCCATTGACAAATTGTTACAATGTTTATACTTAGTTCAACTGATAAAGAATGTTTTGATCCTTGGCAGACTGCCCAGTTTTTCTCTTCCTTTCTTTTGACGGCTGTGGCTTCAGAAGAGCAGAGAGAATTCTTTGCATAGAAAGAATTGTGAAACACTTTAGTAAAGATTGTGATAACAATTCTTGACGATTAATTGTGCAGCTCTAGTCTGACATCTCCATTTGGTTTTGGAACCATGAAAAGGTTTGAATAAAACCCCCAATCCCTGCTCTTCCGTGGGAACAACCACAATGACTTTTTGCGACTATAGTCGCTCCAAGGCTAGAAGGAGAGACTTCTTTTTCTCTGGATCTCTGGGGACATTTGATCTGAGGAAACGAGGAGAGGGGAATTCTTGGAACTCTAGTTTGTAACCTAGAGTTACCGTGGAGATCACCCATCAACCATCTGTCCTGGAAATCTTCCTGCCAGAGCCTTGAAAAGGTTGAGCTACTGAACTTGCCAAGGAAAAAAAATTTTTAACAGGAATTCCATCTTTTCATCAGTTGGATCCCTAAGCATCTGAGCATTGTCGACAGGACACCTCACATTTTTGTAAATTTTTCCTCCATAGGATAAAAGTGTTGCAAACGTTTTAGGTGGAAAAAAATGTTTATCTGGGTGATCCCACTCAAAATAAATAAGCTTTTCCAGTAAACTATGAACAGGAAAAGCATGTGTAGTTTGAGGAGGCTTCGGTGAACCCAAAGAAGAGGAGGGTTCTTTAACTGATTCAGGTACGGGTAACTTGAATGTGGAGCGGACCAATCCTACAAGAATTTGCACCAACACCTTCTCATCCTGAGAAGGTGAAGAGGGCCCTTCTCCACTTGATTCCTCAGAAGAGGAATCATTAGTCTCATCCCGATCCTCTGAGAGGGATTCCTTTCCTTTTTCCTAGAGTTCCTCTGCTTGAGGGTCCTGCGTGACAGAGGGAGACCTAGTGCGTTTTCTTCCACTGAGTGAAGATGCAATTAAGGCCATTAGTCTTTCCTCTAATCCATTAATGGTTGGGGAAAAAACCTCCTGCGTAATATATACAGGGGCTGAAGTGCCAGAAGCAGATGCAGCCCCTGACCACGACGGCTCACCCTGGCCAACCATCCCAGGTCCTTCGGGGGGGGGGGGGGGGGGGTGCTGCAGAAGGGGGGTCCTCAGAGCCTGAGGGAGATCTCTTAGAGCCCCTATTTTTGCGGGGTATTTGTACCTCTTCTACCGATAGTGCCAAGCAACAAAGGTAGAGGTACCACAAAAAAAACACTGACTGCTGAGCGATGTAGTTCAGCAACTGCCGCTGCTACCAATAGCAAGTCTGGTGTTTAAGCAAATGCTGCCTGGGAAATGCATGTGTCCCACCTCACATGCGCCATTAGCTCTGTGTCTCTCCATAGGCTGTGTGCACCTGAAAGAGTGCACTTTATAGCCTGTGTAGCCAGCGATGTGGGCGTCTAATCACGCCGGACGTCACATTAATGTTCCGCCCTCCCCTCCTCCGACCACCCCTCCCACTCCCCCCCCCTTCGTTTTTTCAAAAACGCGTGCTTTCCTTTGCGAGCTGAGGCTCCGATCCTCGGGACAAGCATGGAGGGGAGGCTGGGGCAGAGGAGAGAGAAGGGCTGGTGGATGGGAACCTGCCGAAAATGGCGGTGGCGGCGGGTGGTGCGGTATATTACCGCTCCTTACTAAGGCTCATCCCGGCCCCCTAAGCCATGGGGGGAGAATCCCTAATGAAAGAACCCCCCTTACCCATCCTACCTGGAGCCTGGCTGGAGGAGCGTACAGCGCTGACACCGAGACCGATGGAACAGGCATGAAAGGTATGTGCTCTTGACAGCCCCCGGTGGCGACAATAGGCATAGCATACATTTACTTAAAGGAGAAAACCTACTAGAATTAAAAAATCCCTGAGGAGTCTCCCTTACCTCATCCAGCTGCAGGGTTCTGTATACAGACCCAATCTGCACCTCTCACGGTGGGCTCCGTTTGAAAAACCTTCAGAGACTGGGGCTCCCTTCAATAGAAGGATCCGCAGTTCTGGCCCCATAAAGCACCCCACCCCGCCAGGGATATGGCTAAAAAAACCCTAAATAACAAATACTGGATCCTGGGGTCCAGCTCTCTAAAAAGAGAAGAGTTACAGGTAAAACCTTGTTTCTTTGGACACGAGGCCCGGGTACCATCCAATTTGGCCTGGAAAAAGCACTTTGAATGGATCCGGTTGCATGGCTTGCCCCAGTATAGGATATACTGAGGGAGGGATTATATAGGGGGTTGAACTTCCTGTCTAGGGTGTGCCAGTGTCCAATCACCTAGTGATACCCATATAACCCATCAGTAATTACTGAGGCTCTGTGTCCCATGATGTATGAGAAAGAAATGACGTTTTGGGGTAACAAATGCCAAGGGAGCAACGCCAATGACCAATCATGTAATAGAGTGGCTTATGTTATTTTTATATGTTAGGCTCACTTTAAATTAAACCACTATTGGAAATAGTAGAATAGGCTGCCACCACATGCAAAGTGATAGTAGCTTCAGTATTTTGAGTCACTGACTTGATCAGCATGATAGCCAATGCATGCTTAGTCCTAAAGCCAGGGAAGCAAATTTTTTCTGATAGAACGGATGACAGAAAAATTTAAAAAACGCAGGTAGAAGAGCCTGGTCATGTGACCAGCCTTTTTGCCACTTTACAGGGTTCTCTCTGCTGCAGTAATTACAAAGAACTCTGTGGAAAACCACTGGCTCCCTGATGTGGCCTGTATTTTATGAAAGATTTGTGAAATGCAGACCACAGGGTGAACTACCGAAGCGGAAAGCCATTAATATCCACCCTCCTTTATAAATGCCTATGATTTGGACAGAGCATGCAAAGATTAAAACCCTCATTTCTATTGTTTTGTCTGTGTTCAGTTGGGGAGATTTTCCCTCAGTTGCTGTACCAGACACAATTGACAGGAAATACCCTTTTACACAGTTATCGGAATGAGTCTCTATTGGTGGATTTCCCCTCACTTCTCATTGTGACAACTATAAGGCTCAGTTCACACTGCCGCGACCTGAAAGTCACAGGATTTACAGTGCTACTTTGCCAGGCATCTTTAGTGCGACTTTAGCGGGACTTTGAAGCAACTTAAGGGAATTCCTGCGTAATCTTCCTGTAATGTCGGATCCAGATCACATATATTAAGGCTCCATTCACACATGTACGACTCCAAAGTTGAGCTGACTTTGCAGTGCAACTTTGGATAAGTGCAACTCGGATGTTGCATTGTATAACATTCAGTTACGACTTTCATGCAACTTCTGAGGATTAACATTGAAGTCTATGGCCCTCAAGCTGCATAAAAGGAAGACCAAAGTAGTGCATGAACTACTTTTAGGTTGCTGCAACTTTAGGTCTTGGATATATGAATGGTTATCATTGGAAAACATGGGAGATGACTTGTCATGCAACTTTGATGCCTGTGCTTAAAAAAAAAAAAGGAGATTTCTACCTGTTTTAACAGCATCTCCCAGCGATCATGTGACTCCAGGCTCTCTGCTCTCCCTGTCTGATATCTCCAGCGGGCGGGGCCGAGATTCCCCCACTGACGTCAGCCAAGAAGGCAGAGAGGAGAGGAGGAGAGAGCCTTGAGTCATGTGATCACTGGGAGATGCTGTTAAAACAGGTAGAAATCTGCATTTTTTTGTATAAAGCACAGGCACTATGATACAGCTTTTTATCCTACAGAGGGAATGATATAAAAGGTCAGATAATTTTGAGGCAGCAGGGAGAGGAACAGAGCAGCGCTAGAGAGAGCTGACAGGCAGGGATGAGGACAGAGGGAGACACAAAAGAGCTGCAGATAGCTCAGCAGCCCTCATATATCGTGGTCAGCGTACAGAGGTGAGGGTAGAAACTGGCAGCCAGGTATTTTAGGTGTTACAGGGGGCCAAATGTCACAGCACAAGCACTGTGCTGTTATTCATGCTTTATGGGAACAGGATCAATTTTTTTTTTTTATTTGGGCTAACAAACGCTTTAACATCAGGGGCGATCAAAGAGTTAACTGTGTGCCTAGGTTGTGCTTACTCACTGTGGGGAAGGTGCTTTGACTAGAGGAAGGCAAAGATCCGTGTTCCTGCTTAGCAGAAACTTAGGATCAGTGCCTTCCCTTCTGACAGAACAGCAATAATCTGCCTTGTTTACATAGGCAGATTGTCCTTCTGCCTGTGTAATCAGCAGGTTCCAGTGGACATTGAGTCAGTGGCACCCACTTCTGGGCTCCCTCTGCGTATAATCACAGCAGGAGTGGATCACTGGCAGCATGCGCACATACCCCAGACCTGGAAGTGACAGGTCATGTATTAGGTACATAATCTGGTGCAGAGGGGCTGCCCCGCAACAGTATATCTGCAGTGGGCGGTCGGTAAGTGGTTATTTTAATTTATTCCCAGCTCCCTGAGCAGAGAACTTTCCCAATGCTCCGGTGCACTGTCCCTCAATGTCCTCTGTCCTGTCCAATGAAGGGCTCTGTTCTGTTATGTTCTGACGACATCAGAGGACCTTGAACCACTGGAGCCTTGGTGAGAAGAGGCTGTGGGGACCAGTCTAGCAGCATGGAAAAGCCTGTAGGAGTAGAAGATCAGGTAGATAAATCTGCTTTACCAAACCCCCTAGTCAGAAATGAGCATCTATCCCTTATGGTGTGGATACAGCTCCACTGCAGGTCAGAATAGTTAGGTTTCCTGGAGTTCAGCTTCAAAAGGTAGTAACACTTCAGTACTGGTTATCTTTTATAAGGAAATGTAACAAAAAGCAAGAAAACTACCTGGGAACTGAATTTTATGAGAACCATGTACTGATTGGGTGTGGAGTCCCGAATGATTTTCATATGTTCGATAACTTCATTAAACGGGGCCACAAATTTCATCAGATCGTGGCTCGTCATTGCCGCCGGAACGGTAAGAATACAAAGCATTGCGCTGCGTCGGACATCCTCTTTCAGTGAGGTCATCTTACTAGAGAGAAAAGGCATGTATCACTTCTCACATTTAAAATATCATCTGCTGGGTCTTTGTACAAGCTAATAGCAAACATGAAAGTATATTCAAATTTTCAGTAAATTGTTTATTTCACAAAATAAAAAAAGACTGAAATATATTTTGAGGTCATCACACAGGTTCCAAGTAACTATTTAGTGCAAGGGTCTGCCTGATTAGATAAAAACTGTTAGTTCGAGTCCCTATAATACAGTGGTTCTCAACTCCAGTCCTCGGGACCCACCAACAGGCCAGATTTTAAGTATTACCTTGGGGAGTTGCAGACTAGAATACTGCAATCACTGAGCAGCAAGTGATATCACCTGTGATGTATTTCAGCTATCTTGCAAACCTGGCCTGTTGGTGGGTCCTGAGGACTGGAGTTGAGAACCACTGCTATAATACATAGTTTCGTCAAATTTAAGATTGGCACTATAAAGATTGTACAGTCAAATTGCAGTGTATATGTTGAGCTTATTCAAGAGCACTCTCACATTGCCGTAAATTTATATATACCTTATTACAAAACGTAACAGGGTTTTAAAGAGCAACCCAAGAAAAAAAGTCGACATATCAGTGCACTGCTAATGCAAACCAAAGATTCTTTATAATCTGCATAAAAATGTATTTACCTTTATGCGAGTATGACAAACTGCAGCCAGTTTAAGAGACATTATAAGTAGGACTGCTGTCTCTTGACAAGTGAACACTGCAACTTCCCTTGCTAACACCGACAGGGGGAAGGGATTGGAATTTGGACTAGAGTTTTGCAGACATGGATCCTTGGCCAGTCATAATGCAGAGATAGGAATTAATCAATTCCCCAAGGTAAAATTAAAGCATCTCAGCCACTAGGTTGGGGCTACAGAGGTAGTTTCATACAACCTCTCCATATGTGTACATTTAAAAGCAAAGGGATCATCAGAGCTCTGGTTAACTGACAGATCAGCTATGAGCATTGCACTGTAAGATTAAGCATGCCTGTCAATTTCTGGCAGCTAACCAATTAGCTTTTTTCTTGTGTAATGTGATGTCAGCAGATTACTTAGGCCTTTCAGGACACCGTGTCAGCTTCTCAGGTACAGATAATGAAAGCTGGGTATAAAAAAGAAGCACAGCTTAAAATGAAGCATTCCAACACCAGTAACCTAAGATAGAGGGCAGCAAGTTTTGTTTTGTTTGTTTTGTTTGTTTCTAGATTTTCTTGCTCAACTTCACATACATACAAACATACAGTACAGAAAGTCCGTTCATTTTAAACAGAAGCTGTTTTATAGCAGAGCTTTCACAATATTCGCCTACAGAAATTGACTATATTGTAGAACAGCACTGTAGCTCCACTACAACATAGCTGATGAATTAGGTGTGTGAGCTCTTATCAAACCAGGTGGAGCCTGCAAACAGGTGGATTCCAGGGGAAAGGTAAGTATTTATGTAATTTCCTGATTTGGTGCTGCGTGACAAAATTGCTTTAACTGTTTTAGGGAACTACTCTGTCTAAGGGGAAAAAAAAAAAAATTGTAAGCAAGTATGTGTATTGCATTAGAGACACACAGGCTTTGACAGCTGGCGGCCTTCCAAATGACAGCTGACAGCTGTCAATGGAGGTTATAGATTGTAAAGCCATAGTTTTTATTTTATTTTTTTTAATAAGAAACATACTTACCGGCTCTGTGCAATGGTTTTACACAGAGTAGCCCTGATCCTCCTCTTCTGGGGTCTCCTGCTGGCAATCATGACCCCTCCCCCACCATAGCAAACCGCTTGTTATAGGGGCACTCTTGTGGGTTCGCTCCAGAGCTGGCTGTGTGTGTCCATAGATATACACAGCGTGGCTTGGCCCCACCCCCTGCTTCCTCTTCACTGGCTGTGATTTACAGCAGCAGGAGCCATTGGCCTATGTCTCTGAGCCTATAAGGAGGGAGAGGGCAGAGAGAGCCGCTGCTCTTGTACAGCACTGGATCAGGATTGGACTAAGGTAAATATAAGGGGGGCTGGACAAAAGTTCTCTTTTACCTTAATGAAAAGAATGCATTATGGTAAAAAACCTTCAGCATTTAGAACTTCTTTAAAGCTATCGTCTTGTTTTAGTGATTATTATTATTACACAGGATTTATATAGCGCCAACAGTTTTTGCAGTGCTTTACAACATGAGGGCAAACAGTACAGTTACAATACAATTCAAAACAGGAGGAATCAGAGGGCCCTACTCATTATGTTTAAATAGTTTGTCTGGACCAAGCTGGTCCAAACAAACTATTTGCTTCACAAACACATGCAGTGTTTGTTAGTGTTGTATGAATTCTATGTAGCCTCAGCTACATATAGTATACAGTGATGTGTACAAAGCTTTCTCTGATTGGCTGAGGCAAACAGATTAGGTCACGATATCTGAACTCAGCCAACTAGAAGCTTTGTATTAGTTTAATACAAAGCTTTCTGTGAACGGCTGAGCAGCCTGACTTGATTTTGTTCCGGGATCTGGAAAGATAGTGTTAGATAGATAGTGTTCCCCATACTGGAAACCAGCGCTGTATACCACACATAGTCGAGGCTACATACAGCCACTGCATGTGTTAGTGAAGTAAGTAGTTTGCTTGGCCCAACTTGGTCCAAACGTAGTATTTAAACTGCACAAAAAAAAAAAAAATCGATCAGCATAAGAGTATGCTCAGCAAGGGGAACCGTGCTGAAGAAAATTAATATACAGTCTACTAAAGAGGAGTTAACGCCCCACTCTGGGCAAACTTTTATTTTTTTAATTTTTTTTAAGTTTTTTGGATAGAATGGGGAAAACATAGAAAATCTTCCAACTGTTTTCTGTTTATCACTGGGGAGATTTTTTTTTTTTTTTTTTTTTGTCACAAAAAAAAAAAAAAAAAATAAGATAGGAAAACACTCCAGCAAGGGCAAAAACAGCAGAAAAACAAACCTTTGTTACCAGAGTAGAAAACAGAGAACTGTTTGGGCTTTTGTCACTACAGTGACTATTTCCCTTCAGCACCTGTCCCAGTGCCAAAAATTCAACAAATTTTAATCTTTTTGTAGTCCAGTCCAGATCTGTACAGTAATTTGGCATGAAAAGCTGTCTTTATACAGTATATTTTATGGCTTTTGAGAAATTTTTACATGTGCTTGCAGTTCAGCTTTCAGCATACTGAAAAAAAGTCCATGAACCACCACCGCTATAATTAGTACCATGACCTCAACTTTTTAAAACCTATTACATGTACACAAAATACTGCCTGAACGCAGCACTGATATCAACAGAAATTTGAGAGTGCAGAGTTCCAGAAACAGGATGGGGTCGATTTACTAAAACTGGAGTGCGCAAAATCTGGGTACAGCTCTGCATAGAAACCAGTCAGCTTCTAGTTTTATTTTTTGTCAAAGCTTTTTCAACAAGCTGAATTAGAAGCCGATTGGCTACCACGCACTGCTGCACCAAATTTTGCACGTTCCAGCTTTAGTAAATTTACGTACTTTTTCTTAAAGTGGTTGTAACGGCTCCAGGTTTTTTACCTTAATGCATTATACGCATGAAGGAAAAAAAAACAACAAAAAAAAAATCTTCTTTGTGCAGTAGCCCCCCAAAATACTCACCTGAACCCCATCGCGATCCAGCGATGTGCACGTGAGCTTCGGCTCCCCAGAGACACCCCTCATCATTAACTGAGACAGCAGCAGGAACCATTAGCTCCTGCTGCTGTCAATCACAGCCAGTGAGCGAATAAAAAGAGGGGCGGGGCCGAGCCATAGTTCTGTGTGTGAATGGACACAGAGCAGCGGCTTGGGTGCCCCCTTTGCAAGCTGCTTGCTCTGGGGGGGGCAGGAGCATCAGTGCTGGCGGGGACCAGAAAAGAGGAGGATCGGGGCTACCTACTACATAGAGCAGGTAAGTATAACATGTTTTTTAAAATAACAAATAAATAATTGCCTTTACTATCACTTTAAAAGCCCAACACCAGGCAGGACGGAAATTAATCTCTCCAATGGGGACACAGACCAAAAGCACACTTAGTGGTGTAGGGATTGGTTACACCTGCAAACAATTGTTTATCGAATCCCCATTTCTTGTATCAGTTTCAGAGAGATAGAAAGTGCAAGATTTTCCCTAATTGGGGTATTAGATAAATTAAAACCTGATAGAAATTATGACTCTTCCTTACTTCCTTACTAAAAAAAAAAAAAAAAAAAAAAGGAAGAAGATTTTGTCAGTTAGGCTTTCTGTAGATGCTTAGTTTTTCAAAACATAGCTTCATTTTATTCTGGACAAAACTACTATTGTGTTGCCTACTTTGTTTTGTAGAGATGCATAATGCCATGCACTATTTCCACCGAGGGGTTCCCACTGAAGAAAGTGATCTGCTCAGGCAGCTGTTTTGAGGGAGAATCAGGAGCTGTTTTGTTAGTGGTTACAGATGAATCTTCTGAAATCTCTGGATCTGAGCCCTTTGGTGCATCTAACGTAGATAGAAATTAAGAGTTTAATGTTTTATAAAATTATATTCAAACTACATTAAAAAAAAAAAAAAAAAAAAAAAAAAAAAAAGTATGAATTCTAAATATTTTCCTTAATTAAGAGTGTACACATCCCTATAATAAAAAGACAAAAGAAAAGTATGGCACTTCTAAAAAAGTACATACACCGTCCTCTCCAACTATTTCTGTTAAAATGAAATTTTTTGTAACATTCATATATTAATACCAAATAAAAAAAAAAAAAAAAACTGATCCTTTTGAAAATTTTACATTATTACCTTCACATCTAATCCATTATATTATAATTATATATATATATATATCTTTCTACGTGAAATACACTCTGATCAAAAAATACATCAATAACATCAAAAAATAAACAGCATCAGCATATAAATAGAAGATTGAAAGATGGTAAATTCTCAACGCATTTCACAGGCCAAGGGTCTACTTCCTTAGGAGGACACAGAGGAGGATACATGCCTAATACTGTGTAAAATTACAGCAAATATATTAAAATCATTGCTGCCATTCATGCATGTAAGAATATCTGAAAGATTGTGCAGTTGAGTTACCCTATTTCAATGTATAACCTGTACCTCGTTCTTTGGGTATGCTCTACACTTTACAACTGTTTGTATCTTATTTTATGCACAATAATTTTTATTTATTTTTTTTAATCTGAAAAAATGAGAATGAGAATATCTGAAAGGAGGGATAGCAGGAAATCATTGACAAAGAGTACCATGTGACAGGACAGCAGTAAACTAAAAATGGGTAAGTATACACATCAGTTTTACACAGGGTAGGCAGAATAGGTATATGGTTTAAATATTCCGCACTTACCAAAAAAAAAAGTAACATGAACGTGAATAACAAAAAATTAAATTTGTAAAAAAATATATATAAACGCAACTATATTTATTAAAAAATGTGATAAATTTGGGAAAAAAAAAAAAAAAAATTTCCAATAAAGAGATTATATATATATATATATATATATTTCTATCAAACCCAAACAACATACGGTGCAATTGATATAAACCTTATAATATTATTCCAACACTCAGTAATAATCAATTAATAAAACTAATCAAATAATCAGACTGCCAGCTGATGCGTGGGGACGTCACAAAAAGTCTCTCCAACCGACGCGTTTCCCTGTGTCTATCGATTTCTTTGCTGTTTTTGTGCACAACTTGGAATAAAGCAACCATTTCTACTGCACTATGAAGTTTCCTCTTTTCTAAACCTTTTACATACTGGAGAAACACAAGACTAAACGATTGGAAGCTTTGGAATCTTTTAATCATCCTTTCTGTCTGTGGCGGAGGAGAGTGGCTAATGTTTGGAGCAGATCGAGTGGAATACTACAGGTGATCATTGTGTATATCAGGCTTGTCTGACCCTTATAATCTGGGGTCCATCTTGTCCGGTAAGAGGCCATCTGGCTTTATATTTCTCTGGGATAATAAAAACATCCATTAGTTGATATTGCAGATATCAAGGCGCTGCATCAGAAGTTTATATGAACATTTTTCATTATTTGATCCACGGCTTTGTCTTTGGGACTTTCAGATAATACAGTATAATCACGTTTATTTGATTATTCTTATTAATTATTACTGAGTGTTGGAATATTATTATAAGGTTTATATCAATTACACCGTATGTTGTTTGGGTTTGCGCATTACATACACACACACGCGCAGTATAGGTAGCAGGAGGGGGGAGGGAGCATTTTTACATGTTGGTGTTAGGCTGGAATTCCAATTAAAGGATTTCAGTAAACTGAGTAATTATAACAGGACCACTGGCATATAGGCATTCTAGAAGACTACAAAGCTAACTAGTCCATCATCTAAATAACATTGGTCTTCTTTTCTGAATACATTTAGGATCATTTATCATGGCCGAATAACAAAGACTGAATTGCCCCGATCGATAATCAAAATGTTCCATTCTGACAATTGAAACAGTAGTAAAAGTCTGAATGTTGCCAGTTTGTATTTGACACCAGCTGATAAAACTAAGTGGAGTTGACAAACAAAATATTTTAATGAGAATTTCAGCTTGCATTCCAAACAAGGCAACATTTAATTGACAAATGAAAAACTATCCATGAGCCTTAGGGTCCTTTCACACGGGACGGATACGTGATGATCCGCCCCGTGAACATCCGCTTGCTCAGCGGGGATCGCTCCGTGGATCCCCACTGAGCAGGCAGATGACAGGTCCCTCGCTGCACACTGTGCAGCGAGGGACCTGTCAGAGTGCCGCTCTCCCCTATGGGGGATCGGATGATAGCGGACCGTAGAGTCCGTCGTCACCCGATCCAATCACGGATGGAAAAGTAGGTTTTTCCTCTGTGACACTTTTTCGGATCAGAGCGGGTCGGATGTCAGCGGACATGTCACCGCTGACATCCGACGCTCCATAGAGGTCTATGGAGGGTCCGTTCAGGTCCGCCTAAAAAACTGACAGGCAGACCTGAACGGATCGTTCATGTGAAAGAGGCCTAAATCTTAAGACAATAAACTCACGTTTCTTCTTAAAAAGTGTATGGCTGGGCAAAATTTAAAACAAAAAAAGTAAATCTCTACAATACATGCACACTTCCCCATGTTTTTGCTCTTTAAAGCGGTTGTATACCCGCTGAAATTTTTTTTTTTTACCCCTGTAAAGCAAAAGGCATAATGAGCTAGTATGCACCGCATACTAGCTCATTATGAAATACTTACCTTAGAACGAGGCGTCGGTATCTTACCTGGTCCACGCCGAGGTAGCTGACATGTTGCCTCGGCGTGTCTTCCGGTATCGCGGCTCCAGCGCGGTGAGTGGCTGGAGCCGCTATGTCATCACTCCCGGCAAGGTCCGGCAGTTGCCGGGCCTTCAGCTGAGAATCCCCTGTGCGCATGCGCCGCTGCAGTCAGCGGCTCATAGCAAGGGGAATATCTCCTAAACCATAAAGGTTTAGGAGATTTTTTTTTTTACCTACAGGTAAGCCTTATTATAGGCTTACCTGTAGGTAAAAGTTAAAAAAAAGACTATACAACCGCTTTAAAAGTGTGGCAAGTACAGAAGAATACATGTTCTTGTTTAAGTTTAAAAAAAAAAAAAATCTGCCTGTGCTGCAGTAAAATCCCAAGCAGTGTTCTCAGCCCTGCCTGAGTAGTCCCTTCTGGGCTACAGAACAACTCGCCTATTCTCATCTTCATATAATAAAGGGATGGTGGTCTGTAGTTCAGAAGGACTTCTCAGACTGGGCTGACAACAATGCTTGGGATGGCAGTGCACCAAACGCAGATTTGTCAGCTCAAAAAGAACGTTATTAAGTCAGAATAGTACTAAATATGATTTTTTTTTTAATTATGCCCAGACATGCACTAAGTAAACCGCTTCAGCACACAACTGCTGAACGAACAAGTACTGGTGAGACAGGAGGTGGTTTAATCCAGCTTCATTATAATATATATATATATATATATATATATATATATATATATATATATATATATATATATATATACCAATTCATTATTGAACCCTACGGACTAAGACTGGGATGCCAATAAATTTAATGTACATATATTTAATATATATGCAGAGCGTTGCCCTGCAAGGGTCTAGAAGGAGGTTGTGACCCAGAATTCTCAACCGGACGGGTTGAAGGGCTCCAGGGAGCTTGTAACATCAAGGAGAGGAAACTGGCCTTTCAGTTTGCTCAGTGTTTTTTAAAGTTCGTTTTGGGGCCTGGAGATTTCAAAGTGATCTGGGTGGGATGAAATCTCCAATCCTGGGTCCAGGTATTCAGAACAGCCAGCATACTGATTGGTCAGGTGTGTGCTGGGCTTTTAGTAGTAACCTGACCATGGTTCTGGACTTCACCCCGGCAGACAGGAAGTCTGGCCCAGGAGTGCTCCATGTGGGAGCCTGGGCAGCAAGAGGGTGCTAGCTGTGTGCACAGTCTGTAGGAGACAGACAAGGGCCTGGAGTGTAAGGCCAGAGCTGCAAGTGAGAGCCAACTAGGCTGAATGTCGTTTTTGTTGATGTGAAAAGGAATGCAGAAAACCCATGCAAGGGAAACCTCTCTTAATAAAAACGGGCAAAGAAAGCACTAAAAAAAAAAAAAAAAAAAAAAAACAACAGCGAGTGGCGGTGTCCTTAACCTCCCTGACGGTAATCCCGAGTGTGGCTTGGCGTTAAATTTCAGCACCATTAGCGGTAACCCCGACCCACACTCGGGATTGCATTGCAGGATCCTGGTGCGGTATACTTACCTTGTCCCCAGGATCCTGCGATGTCCCCCCGCGCTGTCTGCGGGCTGTGTCCTCCTCCGAAGCCTCTCTGTGCCAGGCTCCATTCCCTGTGAGTGTCGCGATGCACGGGGGCGGAGCCTGGCGGCAAATTTAAAAGAATGTAAAAATCATAACACATACAGTACTGTAAAGTGTCCCTTTACATCAAAAGTGGCTTTAGACCAGCTAGAAAACAACGATAGTAAATTAGAACACTTGCAGAATTGAGCGATAGTGAATCGTGGGGAAATTTATTTTATCATTATATTATTTTTTTAAATTATTTATACTTATTATATTATAATTTATGATGTGTTTCAAAACGTCATCATACCCGGGATATCTACTAGACTCTTGGTGGACAGATTTAAGTGTGTTATTGTTAAGAATTACAGGCCTACAATATAAAAACGCCAAATTTCCATGCTAATAATCATACTGCCTGGCTGGTAGGCTAATTCCGTGGCTTCAATACTCCGTGTCTCTGATTAAAGACAAGAATGCAGATCGGGATATTCAAACGGCATGATTAGCATGCTTGTTCCAGGTCAATGACTACAGAATACTAAAACCACCGTGTCAGAAAGTAATTTTTTTTTTCTACTTGCCAGACAAGTATACTTTTTTTTTTTTATTTATTTATTTATTTTTAAGAAGAGGCCTGCTATGGAAGCTTCCACGTTTCTACGACAACAGATTACCATTAAGAATGGACTAACATATTATTCTCACCTACAAAAGGGCTCTATCGAAATGTGAATATGTATCAGTCTACATGGCATTATTCACCTGTATTTGGACCTATGGTTTCTATTATCACGTCAGTCATTTCCCTTCTCCCAATGTGCTGATGCAGAATTGCTGTCTTTTCCACAGGCGTCTTTCCATCCAAGTAGCCTGCAGCAGCATGTAACGTCTTCTCTTTAATTTCCTCATCAGACATCTCCGTGGCTAGGCAGGAACATAAATATTAATGTGTTGTGGTTTACAGGTAAGGCAGAAAACAATAGCACACGCAGCAATGGACTAACCTCCCTGTGAATATGAAAAAAAATATATATATCAATGCATTCAGCAACTCAAAGTAATTGGATTTTGTACGCCACTGAATAGATAGTTCAGCTTATCATAAACCATTGACTATGAAATACAGTACTGTGCCCCACTTAAAAGGGAAAGACATGGCCATACTACTTACTTGAAAATGTCTGATGTGTGTCATCACTTATTTAGAAGACCTGATACAGTTTTGGCATGTTGTTAGGCCTCATGTACACTGCTGCTGCTAAACAGACGTTTAGGAGCAGTTGGTCATTTTTTTTCAACTGCTCCTGAACTTTCCTCTATGTTATCTTATCGGTACATGTACACAAGGTCGTTTACAGTCGTTTCTAGGCAGTTGAGTTTAGAGGCATTTTGTGGAACGCAAAAAAATGCATTCAGAAGCTGAGTTTACAGGCATTTCAAGCGCCAAACGCTTCTAAACGCGGTAATTCGCGTTTAGTCATGTTTTGTTTACAGGCGTTTTTCATTTTTGCCCATTTACATCGTTTTTTTTTTTTAAACGCGGCATAACGGACGTTTTAAACGTGGGTTACTATCTGTCAAGTTAAATAGTACAGGAGAGGGTGTAAAAACGTCCCATGTACATGAAGCCCAATGCCCTGTACACACGATCGGGCATTGCGACAACAAAACCGTGGATTTTTTTCCGACGGATGTTGGCTCAAACTTGTCTTGCATACACATGGTCACACAAATGTTGGTCGGATGTTCCGAGCGTCAAGAACGCGGTGACGTACAACGGGACTATAACAAGGAAGTTCAATAGCCAGTGCGCCACCCTTTGGGCTCCTTCTGCTAATCTCGTGTTTATCTCGTGTTAGTAGAAGTTTGGTGAGAGACTATTCGCGCTTTTCAGCCTCGTGCTTTTCAGTTCGTTACTGCTCTTCAGTTTGTGCTTGTGGGTTCGTATCTGTTCTTCAGTGCGTGTTGTCAGTTCGTTACTGTCTTTCAGCGCGTTCCATTCGCATCTGTTTTTCAGTGCGTTCTTGTCCGCACGTTTCTGATTTTCAGATTGTTCTTCTCAGGTTCTGATTTTCAGTGCATTCTGTTAGTTCGTTCTGACCAGCTGACCGTTTTCAAGCCATGCTGCGGGTACGTACTCGTCGTAGAGTTCGTGCTGTGCAAGGGCTTGATGTTGGAGTCTATGAACAGGGCGAGGAGGAGTTCATGGACCAAGAATTGGTTGCAAAGTGGATTTGCCTTTAGTAAATATCCCCATTGTCACTGTAAACTACACCAACTTACTCCAAAAACTGGTATTGAGCATTGAAAGAAGCCACACATTGTTGAGTATAAAACATTTTACTCCGTGCACACTCACATGTGCATTAGAAAAAGGTTTTTTTTTTTTTTTTTTACCAAACCAACATTTTTATGTGCGACAGTAGAAATATCCTTTTTTTGATTAAGCAGGCATGTTTAAAACCATAACATACACAACTCAGGAACTTACAAAGTTCAACTTTGATAAATTGAAGGCAATAATGTGACATTAGTATGTCAAAACTGTGTTGATGTTGCCTTCATCAGATGGGGTGATGTCACCCCTTTAAAAGCCAAATTTTGAAGACGCACACAAATTGGGAGTCAAAAAATGTGGATTTCACTCCTGATCCCATGCCTAATGTCAACATGTGCTAGCTCCCTTCATGGGGGATCAATCCCTTCCTCTCATCTACTTTAGTTGCGAGCAAAGGGTTGCACCCACCAAACACGTACATTGATATCCTGTGATGTCAGATAGCAGATGTTGACACACATGCATCTTCAAATATTGGTTTTAAAATTAAAATTACTTTTTTTAAATTAAAAAATATAACGACAATCTGTAAAACTTTTTTGGGTGTTTTATATTCTGACTAAAACATCAATGATGTTGAGTCTTTTTTTCAACATCGTTGATGTTTTCCTTTATCTTCTCTAATTCCCGATTGCACACCATGATCTCCCCGATGAGGATCTGTGCACTTGCACTGTTGAAATGAGTTTGTTCTTCCACAACATCCACATCACCTAAAATAAAAAAAAACACACCATGTATTATAAATATGCAGGCAAACATCTATTACCTGAAGCTGTGGTCTCAGACACTGACCTGTTTTTGTCACTATTTTGCCCAATTCCTGAACCTCTCCTCCCTCCACATCTTCTTCAGGGTGCGTAGGGATTTCCCCTTCTTTAGGAGGTGTGGTGTTCTTGGTGTCCTCAGATGTCCCGAGTCTTTTCTCCCCTATGTGAATAAAAAATAAGGTACACTTAGCACACAGATATTTGAGGCAAGAAATAGGAATATGAAACATGGAAGTGTCGTACAATTGTCTGTTTTGGCAGAGTTGCAAGCTGAAAACATGTTTTTCTTCCCCTTTCTAAAGCCGGAATACTTACCTTTTTTGTTATTAAAGTTTCACAGATGGAGAGACCCTTAGTATCCGCTGGAGCACCTGCGTGGGACACCCTAAAAAGGGTGTTCTGGTGTCCCACATTAGTTCTCCTGCGTCCAGATGTGTAAACAGCTGCTGAGCGTCCTCTTCTTACACTGAATCAAGTTTGCATTTCATTCTAGTTACAAACCCATCTAGACAACAATGTACTAAACTTCTTTTCATACAAATAGGCCTGAACTAGAGCTGCAACTAACGATTATTTTCATAATTGATTAGTTGGCCGATTATTGTTTCGATTAATCGGTTAATAACATCAAAAAGAGTGTGGTGTATAATTTAGTTAATATGTAAAGTTTAAAAAAAAGGCAATTTATTCTTGAATATCTCTATGCAGTGGTAAATATAAATAACCAACTATATGGTTAGGGAGCAAAATATTTAATCCACTCTGAGAAGAACAGACAGAAGAAATATACTCTATATATTATTAGAAGAGATATACTGTATTCTATTAGATGAGAGATATACTGTATATACTATTAGATGAGATATATACTGTATATACTATTAGAGGATATATACTGTGTATACTATTAAAAGGTGAATCTGGTAAATATCATCAGACTCAGAGATCAAATTTTTTTATAAAAAAAAAAAAAAAAAAAAACACACAACAAAAAAAACAATGTCTTCCTTCAAAAGAAAATTCATTTAAGAACATTCGATTTTCTAATCGTTAGTGGGGTCAAATCGACGTTCATTTTCAACCACAGTGACGGGAAAATTTGGAAATAGAAAACTTCTTGGTCAAAGGAATTTTCAGCATATGTGGTTTTCGTTCAGAAATTACAAAGATTTAAAAAAAACAGAATGTTAAAAACAAGTGAAAATTTCAAACATTCTTTCATTCAGCAAATGTACAAAGATTTTTCGTCTGAATATTCTCATCTGAAAATTGATCCGTGTGGCCAGCACAAGGCTCGGTACACACCTATGCAGTTTGCTTTTGATCTGTTTATGCAGTGATTTTTGATGTGTGTTTTGATTTTGCTGTGATTTGCGTTTTTGCATTCTTTTTGGTCAATTTGTTGTTGGGCAGATTAAAAAACACAAATTGCTGCAAAAACGCATTACATGCTTTTCTGCAGCTTCTCCATTGAAGTATATTGAACCAAATAAGCACCGTTTTGTGTTAAAAAAAAGTCCCTGCACCTTTCCAAAAACGCAGCGGCTGAAAAAAGCAGATGTGAACGTGTCCCATAGGAAACCATGTAAATGAACTGTAGTGCGTTTCTGCAAAAAGCACCAAAAAACACATAGATGAGAACCAGGTCTAAGACATCTAGTAACATGATGGGGTTAAAAAAAAAAACGAAAATTAGCCCTTTATAGTACAAAAAAAAAAAAAGCAGATAATCACTACTGTAAGGGGTTCATTTTTTTATAGTAGACCTGTGAAAGTAATATTTACAGTAGTGATTATTTGCTCTTTTTGTACTATAAAGGGCTCATTTTAGTTTTTTTTTAATCCCATTATGTTACTGGCCGATTAATCAATTATGAAAATAGTAATCAATTAATTTCATAATCGATTAGTTGTTTCAGCCCTAGCCTGAACAAATGTAGTTACCTGCATCTGCCAAAAACATTGTATTAGTGGGCGAACGAACAATGTTTACTACGAGCGATTACTGTCCCCACGCCATTTTAAAATGTACAACAGTAAAGAAATCACATGGAGCAGCATGCAAGTAATAATAATAATAATAATAATAATAATAATAGGAACACACAACAAAATACTTACTTTCTTGCAGCACTCTCTTGATCTTTCTGTACTGATCCTGCTCACTCAATTTGAGGTCCGAGTTTCCTCAATTGCTCCTTGGATCGTCGTACCCCAAAATTCTTCTGCAGACTTCTCACAACTTTAGTCATGATCTTCGCCTTTCTCACATTTGGGTTGCTGTACGGTCCATACTTTCCATCATAGTCAGCCCTCTTCAAGACATCCATCTCTACAAAGGACATTGTCGTCGCTTTTGTCGTCCTCCTCGTTGCTGATATTATCATGCACCTGTTGTCTCTCCGCCATGTGCTCTCCCACTGCGCCGAAAGAGAAGGGGTGGGCAATATACTAGAAAGAAGGTCAGGGCGGAGTTTCATGCCTGCGCAGTGTGGATAAAAAATAACACGCGTGCGTCATGTATACGATCTGTGAGTGGTGGATGGAGTAGCGTAATTGCCGACCGTGCAAACAAAGGTACCATTTTAACTTGGCGCATCAGTAGTTAGTGGCATATACTGCTTAAAGATTCAGGCCTATATTGGGACAAGATTAGGAGAGTTTAGCCTGACAGGGTTTGTCTTGTGTTGTGTCTTGCAGATAAAATGGATACATTTAATGACCATGACTTCCTCCCCAACTTCATTGATAAGTACTGAGAGCTGCCCTGTCTGTGGCAAGTGAAACACCAATTTTATAACAACAAAATAAAGAGGAAGGCAGCACTGGATCAACTGTTGGAATTGGTGAAGCCGGTGATTCCCACGGCAGACATCACCTATTTGAAGTGCAAAATTGGTGGCCTGAGGATCACATATAATAGGGAGCACAAAATGGTCCAACATTCCATGAGATCAGGAGCAGCAGCAGATGACATATGTCCCCAGGCTCTGGTACTACGACAGACTGTGGTTTTTGTCAGACCAGACTGAACCCAGGCCATCATTCTCAACCCTTCCTTCCACCTCAGATGAGGCTTCCGACGTACAACCTGGGCCTTCCACCCAGGAAGAAGATGTGGAGGAGCCCAGCTTGAGCCAGGTATAGCATTGTTCAACATATTTCTTGTCAAAAATGTAATGATGTTAACTAGATGCTATTACTGATCACTAATTTCTGATTTAACAAAGTGGTTTACATATCAATAGACAATAGTACCCAAAAATGATTGGGACAAGAATGAAAATGGCTGAGGTCAGAATGATAGTTTTTTTTATTTGTTAACATTCAATTTGCAACAGTCATGAGCTCTAAATTGTGTGTGATTGATGACCAAAAAACTAAAACTATGTACCATTTTCATACACAGAAAAGTCTCAGCCAGGAGGAGGCCATGGAAAGTGGCAGCCAGGAGGTGGCGGGGGAAAGTGACAGCCAGGAGGTGGCCATGCCCATTAGCCTGACCGAATCCCAGGTTCCTCCCCTCCGCCTTACAACAAAAAGGCCCAGGAAGGGGAGGAAGGTGGAGGAGTCAGCGGCTGCTTTGATTCAGCAGGCTACTGCGGTACTCACAAAACACCCCTAACGTCCAGGAGGCCTTTGCGTGTATGACAGCCAGCAAAATGCAAGTAATGTAGGAAAGCCAAAGCCTCATCTGTGAGGAGGTCATATTTCAGGCCCTAAATATAGGGGTGAGGGGCCAACTCACCAATAAAAGTCACATATGTGACTTGGATCATTCTCCTCCTCCACCTCCTGCAACACCTCCAATACCACAGCCATAGCCTGGAAGGAAGCGTGCAAGGAAGTCTTGAGAGCGATGGCCTGGGTTCGGTCTGGTTGGCAAAAGACGCAGGCTGTGGTAAGACCACAGCCTCGGAACATATATGTCATCTGCTGCTGCTCCCGATCTCTCAGAGTCCTGGACAGGATTGTGCTCCGTATTAAATGGACTCCTCAGGCTACCAATTTTGCCTGTCAAATAATTGATGTCTGCCCTGGGGTACAAAGGCTTCACCTATGTCAACAGTTTATCCAGCATTGCCTTCCTCTTTGTTTCCCTTTACCTTTGGAACATGTTACATGTTACACCCAAAAGAGCTTGGACCTGAATTTCCTATGCACACTCCTTGCGGGGCGCGCTGTGATCACCGAGTCACTGAGACTCAGGTGATAACAGATCCGAGTAAGGGGCCGATCCCGGTCCCTTACCACGTGATCAGCTGTCAGCCAATGACAGCTGATCACATGATGTAGACAAAAGCTCAGTAATCTTTTTTTTCTCCTTACGCTGACAGCGTGAGGAGAAAAAAAAAGCCGAACACCGGCTTACGTGCAAGGGACATCGGTCCTGAAGAGGAAGAAGCAATTCTTCCCCTAATAAATTTGTAATTTTTTTGGGAGAAATACTTGGCTATGTGTTTTAGTTCAAAAAGGACAGTTTGTTTTCGAGTAGGCAGGTACTTTTTAAAAATACAATGTCAAATTAACAAGGGACACCAACACCAACCAACCTCTTTTGATGTTAAAAAACACAAGATAATAATGGTGTTGTGGTAACTTGACACACAAAACTAAAAATATTATGGAGATCACTATAAAAAAAAAAAAATTTCGGGAGATCTTGAGAAAAAAAAAAATAAAAGTAGATCACTATAAAAAAAAAACAAATAAACAAACATTATTCTGGAGATCTGGCGAAAAACAAAAACAAAAAAAAACAAACATTCAGGAGATCACAAGAAATAATAAGAAAAATCAGTTTGTCAGAACTCTGTGTGAATATCAGCAGCAAAGCAACTTCATTATTCTAGCATTATAAAGAAGAGAATGCGCTGCATTGAAAGATTAAACAATTTGCAGCGTGACGAATGTGCCATCTCCATTACGAACGCTAGTTTTACAAGACCGAGCACTTCCGTCTCGTAATTGATTCAGAGCA
The DNA here is from genome assembly GCF_042186555.1 of Aquarana catesbeiana. Lineage (NCBI taxonomy): Eukaryota > Metazoa > Chordata > Amphibia > Anura > Ranidae > Aquarana > Aquarana catesbeiana. The sequence goes on from NC_133324.1 coordinate 238,892,285, forward strand.
TGCATGGAATTTTGTGCTACAGACTTGTGTACACACGCTCGGAATTTCCAACAACAACATTTTTTGTCGGAAAATTTGAGAACCTGCTCTCAAACATTTGTTGTCGAAAATTCCAACAGCAAATGTCCGATGGAGCATACACATGGTCGGACTTTCCGACAGCAAGCTCACGTCGAACATTTCCCATCAGAAATTCCGACCGTGTGTATGCGGCTTTAGAGTTCAGCTATGGGCTAAATAGATAAAAACAGCCCTTTGATGAGTGAATATTTATGGAAACGCTAGATACAGCAATGTTGTACTAAAATGTACCATGTCATGTCAGATAATAAACTATGTTCTGTTGTATTTTTTATGCCAAGCTAAAGCTCTCCTTGTACTTTCCTGCAAAAGCAATGCCTAAATCTAGTTCTTAAGGGCCCTTTCACACTGGGGCGGTTTGCAGGCGCTATTGCGCTAATAATAGCGCCTGCAAACCGACCGAAAGTGCCGCTGCTTTGTATCCAGTGTGAAAGCCCCGAGGGCTTTCACACTGGAGCGGTGCGTTAGCAGGACGGGAAAAAAAGTCCTGCTAGCAGCATCTTTGGAGTGGTGAAGGAGCAGAGTGTATACCGCTCCTGCCCATTGAAATCAATGGGACAGCGTGGCTATACCGCCGGCAAGCGCCTCTGCAGAGGCGCTTTGCGGTGGTTTTTAACCCTTTCTCGGCCGCTAGCGGGGCGGTTTTACCGACGGTAAAGCGCCGCTTACAATAGCGGCGCTTTACCGCCGGCGCCGCCCCCCGCCCCAGTGTGAAAGGGCCCTAAGGGCATGGCTTAAAGGCCAAGTTCACCTTTGGAACATGTTACATGTTTCACCCAAAAGAGCTTGGACCTGAATTTCCGTGAGGCCGTCATACGACGGCCTCCCCTATGCACGCGCCCTGCAGGGCGCGTGCTGTGATCACCGAGTGACTGAGACTCAGGTCATCACAGATCCGAGTAAGGAGCCGATCCCGGTCCCTTACCACGTGATCAGCTGTCAGCCAATGACAGCTGATCACATGATGTAAACAAAAGCTCCATATTTGTTTTTTTTTTCTCCTTACACTGACAGCGTGAGGAGAAAAAAAAAATGCCTTATGTGCAAGGGACATCGGTCCCGAAGAGGTAGAGGCAATTCTGCCTCATCTGTGCCACCAGTACCCCCTGCCAGTGCCACCTATCAATGCCCACAAGTGCCACCTATCAATGCCCACCAGTGGTGCCACTCAGTGCGACCTAGCAGTGCTGCCTATCAGTGTAAACAACCAGTGCCGATCAGTGCCCATTATTGCCACCCATCAGTGCCCATCACTGTCACCTCATCAGCATACATCAATGAAAGAGAAAAATTACCTGTTTGCAAAATTTTATAACAAAATATAAAAAAATATATAATTTTTTTTTTTTAAATTCTGTCTTTTTAAATTTTTTCAACAAAAAATAAAAACCGCAGAGGTGATCAAATAACCCCAAAAAATGATAAAAATGTAATTTGGGTACAGTGTTGTATAACCGCGCAATTGTCATTCAAAGTGCATCAACGCTGAAAGCTGAAAATTGGTCCCAGTAAGCAAGTGGTTAAAGCACAACTTCAAAAAGTGGATTTCCGATTGTTTGCATTCTCCTCCCTGCACTGCCACATTTGGCACTTTTTTTGGGGGGGGGCAAGTACCTGGTTTTGACAGGTACCTGCTCTCACTTCCGGGAAGTTCGGCCCCCCGCTCCTTCCCCTGCAGTCTTTTGGGACACATCACAGGTCCCAGAAAACTACAGGACACTTCACAAGGCAGAGCGTTGCTTGCGCAGTAAGAAACTGCCTGTGAAGCCACAAGGTTTTACTTCCCGTTTCCCTTACTAGAAATAAGGGATGAGCTCAGGCGTATTTGCAAGTCCACATGCCCGCCAGAAAGCTGGCACTCCGCAACGCTAATCACAGGTAGTGAGACATTTCCCGGTCTGTGCAGCCGCAGATTGGGAAATGTCTCACTGCCTGTGATTAGTGCTGTGGAGTGTCAGCTTCCTGGCGGGCGTGGACACGCCTGAGCTCATCCTTACTAGAGATGCCGGAACCTGCACTGAAGCCGATTGAATAATTGGCTGGCATGAGGACATCACTGGATCCCTGGACAGGTAAGTGTCCTTACATTAGAAGTCAGCAGCAACAGTACTTGTAGCTGCCGATTTAATTTTTTAAGTCTGAAGCTCATTTAAAACATTTACATAATTTTAACAAGCAGTAAATTTGTTTTAAAACCTCCCTGACCTCTATTGCTGCAGCACAGAGGTACAATTCATCCTCATATTACTCAGCAGAAGTACTAAATTTGTTCTCAGAAGCACAGCTCTCCCCTACCAGCAGTGACTTAGCAGTCTTCCACCCTTCTAATCTCGAAATTAAAAATATAATGACTTAGTATTAAAGAAGACCAGGCTAAAAGGAGTTCAACTTTTGGAACGTTACATGTTCCACCTGTATTTAGGGTGGAACATTTAAGATGTTCCAGCTCTTGCCACCTCTACCCCTGATCCCCGCCTCAGTGTGGCAGCAGGTGGAGAATCTTCTCCCTGCACTCAGTGGCACAATTCAAAAACAGCCTGGCAATGCAGGGCTCTGCTCAGGGGCCACATTATTCATCCATAGTTTCTTGTGAATGAATGAACTACAAGCACTGTCAGCCACAGCGGCAGACGGCTTGTAGTTCTAAATGAACTGTGATGGTGCTGATGAGTACACTTGTAGTTCATTCACAAGCCCTGCAGCTTTCAAACTGACAGCCCGTATGGAGGTACAGGCTGCAGCTGCAGGACTTGTCTGTAGTACACTGACTGCACCCCTGATCACAAAATGTTTTCCAGACTCCCGAGGAAAAAAAATAACAAATGCACTTTTTTGTTCTGCAAAAATATGTGCATTTATTATTTTTTTCTAAAAAGGTGAACTTATCTTTTAAAGCTACTCCCGCCCCTGTTCTAAGAACAAACTAACTATCCCGTAGAAGAAAAATGTGTATACTTAACTATTCCCTGGGCACTCTGGTCCTGTCTTGTGTTCTCCCCATCGGCGGCTGGTTTCAGTGAAAAGGAGAAATCGCCGGCAACAGCTGCAATGCCTATGTGGTCACATCATCCATAGGCTTACTATGCAGCATTCGTTGTCGGCTGTGTGTTCTCTACTGACTCTGAATCCATAGACATCCTTCCAGAACCACACCCCCTGCACACCCCCTGGGGCGAGCATTGTGATCGATATGTCCTTTGAACACAGCTGATCACAGATTATGGTAAAAAGCCAATCACAGCAGCCCTTTATCATATGATAAGCTGTGTCCAATCACATGTAAACAAGCTTGCCAGTTATCGGCATTCCTGGCGCTGTGCCAGGATGAGGAGAGGATTGCAGCCCCATAAGTGCAAATCAGTGCTGCCTATCAGTGCCCATTAGTACAGCCATATCAATGAAGAAGAAAAATTACTTTTTTGCAAAATTTTATAACAGAAACAAAGAAAGTTTGTTTTCTTTTTTCATAATTTTCGATTAGCAAAAAAAAAAACAAAACAAAAAAAAGCAGTGGCGATTAAATACCACCAAATTTCATATGAGCAGAGAGTTGCATGAGCAGGAAGGGGTGTGAAAGTGCCCAATTTTGAAGTTGTTAACGCGAAATGCAATTTCTGACCAAGTGTCATGTCACACACATATTTAGAGCGTAACATGATCCCTCTTCTCTCTGCTGGCTATTTTAATATTTGAATTTAGTGCAGCCGTGCCTGGCTGCAGCCTCAAAGCTTTGTTATTCAGTCACAGAGAATTGTGGATGAGAAAACTACAAGTCCCATCTGCCACAGTAGCAGGGGGACATTAGTTCTCAGCGAAGCACAAGCACAGTGACATCACTGCATTTGTAATCCATTTATACTTCCTGAAGCTTCATAAAAGGTCTGTACCTCCTACAGACCTGAGCTGGAGAAAGAATCTGCAGAAGCCAGAGCATTGCACCCATGATCCACTGAGCACAGTTGCGAGGAATTGCAGTATCCAATGCAAAAAAAAAGACAAATGTGGACCTCGTGGTCTATGTTCCGCTACTCCTCAGAATTTATTCCATGGGCCTCAGAGAACTCCACCGACGCACCTGTGTAGCCAGAGTGGAATGTATCCCTCTTAATCTCTACATTCCTTACTGCCTTGACCCCTCTATCTCCACTCTCTCTCTTTTTCTCCTTTCCCTTTAAATGCTACAGTGTTACACGATCACCTAAATCACAATCTCTATTTTCTTCAGACCAGAACGGTGGCAAACACAGAGCTTCCCCCTCAGAGAAAACAAAAGCCCTAGCCTACTTGTAATGAGTGGGCACCACTCGTTGAGTAGATAGTGGTGCTCACCTACCCTTAATAAGCCAGGTTAGACACTGTAGGTATACAGGCTTATATACCAAACCAAATCTACCGCAGCTCACAAATGATCTAAACCATGAGACGGTACGACACCAGTGTTGCATGCATGTATATCTCTGTTTATATGATATTGAACGACATATATGTATACTGTACAATTTTTCTATCCAAATTTTTCTATTTCAATAAAATAAGATTGACTTAAAAAAATACAAATGCATATTTTTACTTTCTGCAATAGGAGTATATTTATGCATTTTATTATTTCATTTTTTTTGCAAAAGGTGGAATTCACCTTTAACCCTTTACTGCCACCAACATAGGTCTTACGGTGTTGGCAGCGGGAAGGTTTCACACGAACTCATGTACACTCCACAAGCCAACTGTCTGCTTTCTAATGAGAGTGCTGAATACCCTCTGGATCACGTTCTGTGACCTCCAGAATATGCCCTCTCACCGCTTCGGGGCTCTATTGTCCCACTTGCGGGCCCAGAACTCGCATGGTCGGTGTTGCTGGGTTGGAGGGGAGGGAGACCTGGCTAAAATGAACCAGAAAACAGTGTGTGTCACTTTCCCTGACTCCCAGAACCATGGAAGAAACGAAGCACAATGTCTTATAGAGTAACAAATGGAAAGACAAAATATCCCTTCTAGATGATCAATGTACATTAAAAGGATTTTAATTAACTTTGTTGCAAAGTCCTACCCGTTTCTGCTCTGAAGGAATAGCTCTTTGTTAGATCATGTCTTGTGTCTGACCGATTCTGAATGGGAATTACTTTTTCATTTTTGATTAGCGTATGCACCTGCAGTGAGGAGAGTCACAGGGTCTGCAATCCTTTAATATTTGGATGTGATTAACCCTTTAGAAGAATCTACCCAAAACTGAATATTTTGTTCCGGTGGGTGCCTAAAATCTGATTTGTATCTTAGTGCAGACTTCTGATAAAATCAGTGAGTGAAACACACAAGCAGAAAATTACATATCCGCGGGCATGCTGTACAAAAATGGTGTACGGAACACCTCCAGGATGCCATATCGCATTGAATTATACAGAAAATGTGAGCATTGGTATTGTTTTTTTAAATTTACAATATTTTTTTTTACCCACGAAAGTAGTTACTCATTAAAAATATTATATCACACAAGGGGCCCCTATGTGATATAAGTAAAGTTTTAGAAAGAGTAAAAAAAAAAAAAAAGTTACGCCTAAGCACTAACCCCTTCCCAGTCATAACATTTTTAGCTACGCGCCCTGACAGGAATGCAATGTGCTTGCCGGGGGCCTATGCATGGAAATGTTGCTTGTGATACAAGTTACATACTGCCACACACACTGAAGTCAGAGCAGTAAATTACAGGCCTTATTCAAAGTTAACTTTAAACTGATGACCTGTAGGGGCTTTTAAAATATCACCAGTGGAAAACAGTGGGAAGACAACACTGAATTCAAGGCACTGGTAATTGCCTGATTTTTAAAGCGGTTGTATAGTCCATTTTTTAACTTTTACCTACAGGTAAGCCTATAATAAGGCTTACCTGTAGGTAAAAAAAATATCTCCTAAACCTGTACAGTTTAGGAGATATTCCCCTTGCTATGAGCCGCTGACTGCAGCAGCGCATGCGCACAGGGGATTCTCGGCTGAAGGCCCGGCAGATGCCGGACCTTGCCGGGAAAGAAATCTCCTGCGCGGAAGACACGCCGAAGCAACATGTCAGCTACCTCGGCGTTGACCAGGTAAGATACCGACGCCTCGTTCTAAGGTAGGTATTTCATAATGAGCTAGTATGCAGTGCATACCAGCTCATTATGCCTTTTGCCTTACAGGGGTATAAAAAAAACAAAAAAAAACAACAAAAAACAACAAAAAACAAACAAACAAAACAAAACAAAACAAAACAAAAAACAAAACAAAACAAAACAAAACAAAACAAAACAAAACACAAAAAAAAAAGGTGTCAGCAGGGTATACAACTGCTTTAAAGGTCAGCAGCTACATTGTTTGTAGCTGCTGACTTAAAAAAAAATAAGTTCCTCTTTAAAGGGGTTGTAAATCCCTTTTTTTTTAAAAATAACATGTCATTCTTACCTCCACTGTGCAGTTTGTTTTGCACAGAGTGGCCCTGATCCACCTGTTCTGGGGTTCCCCAGTGGTGCCTCCCCCTATCGGTAAACCCCCTAGGAGAAGCACTCTTCCTGGGGGTTACCATACGGGTGCGCTCCCGAGTCCAGCATTTGCTTCCATAGACACAGAATGCTGGACTCGGACCCGGGCCCTTCATTGGATTTGATTGACAGCAGCGGGAACCAATGGCTGCGCTGCTATCAATCTATCCAATCAAGAGCCGAGACAACGGGCAGAGAGGAAGAGCACGTTTCTGCCGAGGGAACAAACGGGCTCAGGTGAGTAAAACAGGGGGGCAGGTCAGTGTCAGGAGTTTTTTCACCTTAATGCATAGGATACAATAAGGTGAAACAAACACGAGGGTTTAAAACCCCTTTAAGTAGTGGAGAGGTTTACCGCACTCCTCAGCTTGCTTGTATTAAAATAAGTACCACTTTGAATTTAAAAAAAAAAAATGTGGATCTTATGTAGAGCTGCTGAATGATCTTGCCTATACATGGCCAACATTAAAAAGGGGATGTAAGCAAGTTAATTGAAAACACATACTGGTATAAAAAACACTGAAGTTTATTTAATATTGTGCTACTTTTATGGCAGGACATGGTGCCTCTCTATACCAGGCATTAGTAAAAGGAAGGTAACCGACCAGATTCATCCTTCCATTTTTGTTATCATATTTTGTTAGTGGAGTTTACAACCACCTTACAGCAGACCTTCACCCCAAATTGTAATTTATTTTGCACTACCCCTTTTGGGTGGAGCTCCACTTTAATTTGTAGGGAGAAGATTTTTTTTTTTTTTTTTTTTTTTTTGGAGGTGTACTACCACTTTATTACTGGCAGGGGTGCTTACACTGATCATCTTTTATTTAGTCATGCAAAACTTTTATCTCAAAAAGGAAAAAAAAAAAAAAACTGTTTGCTGTAACTGATTATAAAGTGTGAGCTGGAGTTTGGCTTCAGTTTGTTAGTTTTTCTAAATCTCCTAATACAGCCGTGGCCAAAAGTTTTGAGAATGACACAAATAATAATTTTCACAAAGTCTGCTGCTTCAGTTTTTATAATGGTAATAATACATTGCCATGAAAATGAACTTAATCCCATAAAAAAAACATTTCCACTGCATTTGTGAAGAAGGCTTCAGGGCGCCCAAGAAAGTCCAGGGAGCGCCAGGACCGTCTCCTACAGTTGATTCAGCTGCAGGATTAGGGCATCAACAGTGCAGAGCTTGCTCAGGAATTGCGGTAGGCAGGTGTGAATGCATCTGCACACACAGTGAGGAGAAGACTTTTGGAGGATGGCCTGGTGTTAAGAAGGGCAGCAAAGAATTCTCTTCAGGAAAAACATCAGGGACAGACTGATATTCTGCAAAAGGTACAGGGATTGGACTGATGACGACTGATGAGGACTGGGGTAAAGTCACTTTCTCTGAAGATTCTCCTTTCCGATTATTTGGGGCATCCAGAAAAAACCTTGTCTGGAGAAGAAAAGGTGAGCGCTACCATCAGTCCTGTGTCATGCCAACAGTAAAGTATCCTGAGACCATTCATGTGTGGGGTTGCTTCTCAGACAAGGGAGTGGGCTCACTCACAATTGTGCCTAAGAACACAGCCATGATTAAAGAATGGTACAAAAAACATCATCCGAGAGCAACTTCTTCCAACCATCCAAGAACAGTTTGGTGACGAACAATGCCTTTCCCAGCATGATGGAGCACTTTACCATAAGGCAAAAGTGGTAAGTGGCTTGGGGAACAAAACATCGGGTCCATGGCCAGGAAGCTCCCCAGACCTTAATCCCATTGGGAACTTGTCGTCAATCCTCAAGAGGCGGGTAAACCAAAATCCCCTCACAAATTCTGACAATCTCCAAGCATTGATTATGCAAGAATGGGCTGCCATCAGTCAGGATGTGGCCCAGAAGTTGACTGACAGCATGCCAGGGTGAATTACAGAGGTCTTGGAAAAAGAAGGGTCAACACTTCAAATATTGACTCTTTGCATTAACTTTATGTAATTGTCAATAAAAGCCTTTGACACTTATGAAATGCTTGTAATTATACTTCAGTATACCATAGTAACAGCTGACAAAAAGATCTCAAAACACTGAGGCAGCAGACTTTGTGAAAACTAATCTGTGTGTCATTCTCAAAACTTTTGGCCACAGCTGTACATTTAAGAGCCCTTTTACACAGGCTGTCTGATCAGGTCCACCTGTCACTTTTTCATTCACCTATATGGAGCGGCGGATGTCAGTGGTGACAAGTCCGCTGACATCCGCCGCTATCCAAATTGATCCTGTCTGCAAAATCCAGACGGATGGTGGTCCTATTTGCCATCTGTCTAGTGGATCGGATGAAAATGGACAGGCAGTCTGTTTTCACCTGATTTGCCCATAGAGGAGAGTGGGACAGGGGAGCAGCGATGGACCTGTCATCCGCCTGCTCAGCGGAGTGATCCACCTCACTGAGCAAGTGGATTCCAGCCAACGGCAGCACCCATGTGAAAGGGGCCACTCCCATTCCCTCCCCACCCCTCCCCCACAGACTGACAATCCTGCTGTGCCTCCTGTGTTTATTCCTCCAGAGTTGTGTCTCACTAATTCTGGAGGTGGCCAGATCACCAGGTGAAAAGTCTACAAAAAGGAAAACGAATGCAGTCACATCTAATGATTGGCAAGCTGCAATGTAATACATTTTTGCTTTAATACGACTTTAAGATTCTGTGTTGGATGTGGGACTTTTGTAGAGGGTTCCCTCAAACAATACTGACAGGAAAAGCCAGCAGTCCTAGCAGATAAGGTCTGCCTCCAGTACAATGTGACCAGGGCCATTGCTAGGCACACACACTGGTTCTAGAAGCCCAGCCTCGCAGGTAAGCAGCCATGACAGGTACACCCGTCTATAGGAATCCCCCCCGGCTCACCAGCGCGGTATTGGAAGCCCACAGGAGAAGGAGAATGATCCGCAAGCTCCAGCCGGACGACAACCAGTGATACACTCATATGTCAGGCCAGACACGGGCAGGGAGCGCACACAGGGACAGTCACTATACCAGCCTGGAACCCGACTATTCCCTCTACCGTCTCACAACTGCACATCCGGAATCGGGAACCCGTGACCCCGTCTGGGACTTTTCATTGGCCGCTTACCATGACTTGACAAAGATCCGCGGCTGCCATGCTTGATGTGGGAAAACAATGTAAACAAGCTGGAGATGGAAATAGACCCGTGTTGTGGTTTTATGACAAATGATGGTGGACATATTTATGAACAATGAGTTCGTTAGCTATACAAGCCTATACGGCAGGTGCTCCTACAAAGAACTTTATATATACAAATTACATAACCCGCCGCCTTTCTGTCACCATTACTTCAGCTGGGCCATTTCTCCCTGCGCTTCACATGACCGTGGTCTCCAGAAACATGGCCGCCTCAGAGGGATCTGTCTGACCTCTAGTGTGTTATCGCTTGTGTTGCGGGAGTTGGAGATCTGTCAAAAGCAGACCGAGGAAAGCAATACTGTCCGACCTTAGGGTGAGTTACAGTCTGACACTTCTCACCACATAGAGAAGCACAGGACAGTCTGCTGATGAGATAAATAGTGGAAATAGAGTTCATAAGCACAACCGGATAAAGAGATCCCGCTGTATTCTTCAATGAACAATGTCCATACATAGGGTGCAGACATGGAGAAGCTCTCTGTCACATAGGAAGTGTGGATAATGAACACTCAGGGGTCTCCTAAGTGTCAGATAAACTTTTCACCCCTGCAACCAATCAGATTATCGCTGTCATGGCAGGGTGATGACATATCTCCCAACTTTTTGAGATGTGAATAAGGGACACCTATCAGCAAAAGTATACAGGCAAAGGACACACCCCCTGTCATGCCCCCTTCAAATAGAATCTTACAAGTGCTTTTTTTACCACTACTATTCCTTTATATTGGCTTTTGGAATTTACAAATGCAGCAATTAAGAAATTGGATGAAAGGTTTAGCACTGGGAAACATTTTTTGATAGATAAAAAGTACATTATATATAACACTTAATAGATAGATCCAAAATGAGGGACAAATGAGGAGGAATGAGGGACAGAGGGACATTACTCCAACACAGGGACAGTACCTCCAAATCGGGGACAGTTGTGATAGCATAGATTACTGGAAAGCCGACCACCCTCCCTTGGTAATTCATAGCGATCCTGTCAGAATTCTGGAGACCCCAATGACACACACAACAGGCAGCTTTCGAGTCTGAGTCTGAACTCTTTATTAACCACTTGCCGACTGGCTCACGCCTATATACGTCGGCAGAAGGGCACGTACAGGCATATTAAAGTACCTGTACGTTGCCCTTTAAGAAGCGTTTTGCGGGCGCGCACCCACTACGACCTCCGTGAGTGTGATAGCGCGTCCCACGGACTCGATGTCCACGGGGATACCCGCGATCGTCTCACAGAGAGGAAGAACGGGAAAATGCTTATGTAAACAAGCAGTTCCCCGTTCTGCCTAGTGAAAGGACACTGATCACAGCTCCCTGTAATCGGGAGCGGTGTTTAGAGTCGTGTCACACATAGCCACGCCCCCCACAGTTAGAATCACTCCCTAGGACACACTTAACCCCTTCACTGTCCCCTAGGGTTAACCCCTTCACTGCCAGTCACATTTACACAGTAATCAATACATTTTTAATTGCACTGATCGCTGCATAAATGTTAATGGTCCCAAAATCGCACCAAAAGTGTCCAATCTGTCCGCCATAATGTCGCAGTCACGATAAAATCGCTGATCGCCGCTATTACTAGTAAAAAAAAAATATTAATAAAAATGTCATAAAACTATCCACTATTTTGTAGACGCTATAACTTTTGTGCAAACCAATCAATAAACGCTTATTGCGATTTTTTTTTTTTTTTTTACCAAAAATATGTAGAAGAATAAGTATCGGCCTAAACTGAGGGGAAAAAAAATGTTTTTTTTATATATTTTTTGGGGCTATTTATTATAGCAAAAAGTAAAAAATAATGGGTTTTTTTTTGTTGTTGCTATTTTTTTTTGTTTATAGCTCAAAAAATAAAAACTGCAGAGGTGATCAAATACCACCAAAAGAAAGCTCTATTTGTGGGGAAAAAAGGACGTCAATTTTGTTTGGGAGCCACGTCGCATGACCGCGCAATTGTCGGTTAAAGCAACGCAGTGCTGAATCGCAAAAAGTGCTCTGGTCTTTGGGCAGCCAAATTGTCCGGGGCTTAAGTGGTTAAGAATGATATCTTTTATATGTGAGTTACAGCAAAAGAGGGGGAGGGGTAAGCTCGCTCCTAAGTTTCTAAGGGTTAACCAGGTTTCTAGCGATGAACATGAACAAATTCTGGACAGCCGCACTCATTTAAAGCCTTGTTTATTGGAAGATGCACATCAAATTCAAAAGATCATAGCAGACAAAAAAGAGCTGACTTTTCGCACTAGCGTAAGTGCATGATCACATCAGAGTGGTGCAACGTTTTGGAGCCACGCAGGGCCCCTTCGTCACATGCCTGACGAAGGGGCCCTGCATGGCTCTGAAACGTTGCACCACTCTGTGATGTGATCATGCAATAAAAAATCAGTTTGGACGCTATTCTGTTGATCCATGGTGTGCTTGCTGGCAAATATCTGCATCGTGATTTTTGAACCGGTCTTCAGCCGGCCGTTACTGCAGCACCCAAATCTTTTTGAAGCTTCATCCAGGAACGTGTGTGATAGGAATATGGGGTACCATTCCTTCCACTGACACCAGCAATAGGACACTGTTTCTCCCCCCGTAACACCAAAGATGTATTGTTTACTACCACTGACGCCAGGACAATTTCTACCCCCAATGGCCACAGTCCGGCCCCCCTAAAGTCTAGAAAACAGTAAACTGGCCCTTTGTTAAGAAAGTTTGGAGACCCCTGCTCTATAGTGTGTACTTGTCTCAGCCCACGTTCACATCAGGTCATTTTGACATATCAAATCCCATGTTGAATTGCCGGCAACGGCACCATTCGAATCAGTGCGACGCCGACTTTGCGGCGCAGCGCCGATTCCCAAAAGTATTTCCTGTACTGCTTTTGGCGACTTCGGGGGCGATTTGAATAGACATCTGTGTATGAACCCGCACAGATGTCTGTCAAATCGCTTCCGAAGTCAGACTGCATTGCTGGTTTGAAATCGTGCGAGTTCAGCTGAACCTGCGCAATTTCAAACCCGCCCTCAGTGTGAACCTGGGCTCAATCCAGAGCACTAAGAGGTCATTTACACTTGCTTCAAAATATGGCATTGGATGAACTTTTAAAGCACTCTGAATGCCAATTAAAGCACCTGTCACTAAATAAATTGGTTACCTTACAGTCCTGTTCACATGTTGTGTTTACTTTGTACCCAATGTCCTTGGTGCTTCAAAGCATCCACAGAAGTCTATGACAATGCTCGCTTACAGTACCCGAAGGGGCTTTTTCTCAATGTTAGCTTCAGTTTGTTTTGGAGGCATTGCAGGTATGAGATATCCCAGGATGCACTGGGAAAACCAACAAGCAAATCAACACACACAAGGCATTTGGCGTTTGGCAAAAAAGCATAAAAAACACCTCAAATAAGCATGTGGAAGCAGTAGGCCCTTTAACCCCTTCACAACAGCGCTATAGCCGAATTAGGGCTACAGCACGGTCGCACATTGCCGGGAGGGCGTCATATGATGTCTTCCCATGCTCACGCTACCCGCGCTCATCAGCAGTGATCGCTGCATTATTCAGACACAGCTTATCACAGATCAGGGTAAAGAGTCAAGCACAGCGGCTCTTTACAATATGACCAGTAGAGATGGACTCAGGCATGTTTGAGGATCCTAGTTCCGAGCCACGTGCCCGATCCCGCCAGGAAGCCGACACTGCACACTGCTAATCACAGGCAGCTGCGGCCTGGGAAATGTCTCACTGCCTGTGATTAGCAATCACGCCCAACACGCCCAATCCCATCTCATGATCAGTGTAAACAGAATTTGCCGGTTATTGGCAATCCTCTCCTCACGACAACAGCGCGTGAGGAGAGGAGACACGATAACTGGCAAATCCACACAGGGGACATATACACTGATCATCAGGGCACTGAGTGTCCTGATGATCAGTGCAGCCCCATCAGTGCCTACCAGTGCTGCCAATCAGTGCCTCCTATCAGTACAGCTTAATTAGTGCACATCAGTGAAGGAAAAAAAATTACTTAATTACAAAATTTTATAGCAGAAATTAAGAAAAACTTTTTGTTTTGTTTTTTTCAAAATTTTAGCACAAAATAAAAAGCCCATTGGCAATTAAATGCCACCAAAAGAAAGCTCTATCTGTCTAAAAAAAAATGATAAAAATTTCATATGGGTACAGTATTGCATGACCACGTAATTGTTATTGAAAGTGTGACAGCGCTGAAAATTGGCCTGGGCAGGAAGGGGGAGTGAAAGTGCCCAGTAGGCAAGTGGTTAAAGTGTGTTAAAATCATGCAAGTGTAAATGAGCCCTAAGTGTCATATCTGTCTGCTGTTTTGTTACTCTGCTATCAGTATAAATCACTTCTGGCAAGTTTTCCTGACACCAAGAGAAAAAAAAAGGTGACAGGGGAGGGAAACTCTAGCACACAGCCTATGATTGACAGCTTCAGCTCTCTTCCTGTGAGCTGTGTGAAGGGGTGGGGTGTCCCTTCCGTCCAATCAGCTCTCAGAGCTTCCCTCACTGAGCTCTGCAGAGTGTAATTCCAGCTCTCCACACCCTTTTTTTCTGACAGCTCAAACAAGCGCTATACATTCTGGACTTTAAATGGATGTAGATAAGAGAGGGCTGCGAATAAACAGGTAGAACATATGTAGGAGGATTTGTTTCATGTATGTGAATCACCTGAGGCCAGTCACTTCAATGGAAGGGTTTTTAACCACTTTAAATGTAAAAGCCCAACTATAGCTGAAACCTAAAGTGACATAAAGCAGATAATAATATAACAACATAATGCATTTGTTGTTTTTTTCTAAAAAAAAAATCCTGCTCTGTGTTTTCTTTTGAAAGCGTCCCCCGACCACACTGACACACTCCCTGCAAAGTATGTTCCCCCCCAGCTCCTATGAAGTACATGCCTGCTCCTGGTCTGTATAACAATTGTATGTGCAGCATTCAGAGTAGCACACACAGGTAGTGTGAGAGGGACATATCACCGCTGTGCAGGAGGAGGAGAGGTGTGGTTTTGGCCCTGTGTGTGTCCCTCTTGTATTGCCTGTGTATATAGCACTTGAAATACAGAATGTACAGTTGTAGTAATGAGTGGAAGCGCGCTGATAGAGGGGACACCTACGGAGTACGTCAGTGTAGCCAGTGGTCCATTGCAGAAGTAAACACAGAGGAGGATTATTGTAGAAAAAAATAGCAAATACATGTAAGTTATATCATTATTGTTATCCATATTATGAGGAAAAGATTGTAAGGGCCAGTTCACACCACATGCAATCCAGTACGTTTTTTTTTCTGCATAAAAAAACGCATGGAAAGTAGGTTATATGGTTTTCAATGGCATAGTTCCCACCAGTGTGGTCAGTTCCAGAAAAAAAAAAGTTGAATGTGCCGCTTTTTTCTGCACTGAACTGTACTGGAACTTGGTAAAACACATCAGAAATGCACCAGATCGCACCTAAACACACCAAAAACGCAGTGGAACATGCATTTCCTTATTTAGGGTGAGGAACAAAGAGGGGGGAAAAATGCACCAGAACACACCAAAAATGCATCAAAAACCTGTAAAAAAAATGCGTATGCAGAAAAGCATCCGGAAAGCATCTGGACTGCGTTTCTATGATTTGATCCGGCCCTAAAGGGTTAGTTCACATTTTCAGAAAAAAATGAAAAAGTGAACTAAGACCGTACACCCCTCCATCCCCGCTGTACTTACCTCTGTGGGTGCTGACCTGTCAGTGTGCATGCAGCAAGTGGACTTGAAATCACCTTATTTCTGTATTGGGTGCTTCTGGAACGGATCAAAATAATGCTCTGTACCCACAAGCAGGACTCTCCATTCTGCCTCTGTTCTCCCCCCTCCTCCCTGGAGATGGAGGCAATGACAATCACAGCTCATAAGAAGGGAGTGGGGGGGTGGGTCAGGGCTGAGCCACACTGTGCGGTGACGTGGCTCTGTGGCTCATGCATGCGTTTGCAAATGCGTGCGGACTGAACCCCTGTTTTTAACGCATACTGTTAGACAGGTTTATTCGGTTGTCTGCGAGCTGGTGTACACACAACCTTACCGTGGGACGGTCCAACCTACTCGAATTGAGAACACATCCATCTGAGCGGGGGTATTTCTACTGTTTATCTACCCTATCGGCTCTCTAGAAGGGAGACTCACTTCACATCCCGCGGGCGAAGTTCGCAGTATACCCCAGTAACACTGTTTGATGACATAGGTATCACATGTGGAAAAAAGTGAAGTACAGGCTCCACTGGCGTAAACTGTATCACGCTATTGGCATTGTTCCATTCTTTTTGGGATTGGTCCTATATACATCGTGAAAGCTATAGAGCCTTCGGTTTGGAGCTGCAAGGACGGACCATTCATCCATTAGCCTTAACCTATTCAGCTGGTCGTTAAGTTATTTGCTTTTTGAGTCTGCCATCTGGTAAGCAGGCTCTCTGTGTGGTGTTGGTGCACTTACTGATCTCTTCACTGGCTGATGTCCCACATATCTGTAGGATTTTGCACTTAATATTTGTTATTTGGTAAGGAGACCCTCTGTGTGGCGTTGGTGGTTGCTAATTATTCACCACGGGGTACTTAATACATCTTTTTCACATTGTGAGTGTTACTCCTATTTACATATTCATTTTTGTGTCAGTATTACGCTATGTTATTGTTTTATATTTTTTTGTGATAAAAGTATTTTTAAGTGGATTCAACTTACACCCATTGTTAAAGTGGAATATCATTATATCGTTATATCCTACTGTGACTGGTTCGCATCAAGGCCCAGGCTGGGTTAAGCCACCTGCTTGATTGGCTTACATTCTGGTAAGCATGTCATTCATCAGTTGGGGATACACTCTGTTTTGTCAAGTCACTGAGTGTCACTATTTGGAAAGTTGGGACTGTTATTAATTTGGACTTTAACCAGTTTTACAACCATATAATTTGTATTATTTACAGAGATTATTATATCCAACTCATGTATTATTGATTTTCATTTATTAATTAATTTTTTCAGCGCGGCTTTTCTATTTCCCATTTGTTTTTGTGTATATCCCACAATAGCTGCTGCTTTATTGCTTTTCCAAGCGCAGTTTTCTTTTCTTTTTCTGAGCCACACTGTGTATGTCTATGGACACACACAGCACGGCTTAGAAGCAACCCACACAAGTGCCCCTATAGCAAGCGGCTTCCTATGGGGGCAATCAGAAGGGGGGAGAAACCAGAAGTGCTGGGAGGAACCCCAGAAAAGGAGGATCTGGGCTGCAAAACCATTGCAAAGAGCAGGTAAGTATAACACGTTTTATTATTTAAAAAAAAATCCTTTAGAATCCCTTTAAGTGACACTAAACAATATCCTTATTCTCCAAAAATAATCAATACACATTTACTACAAAAAAAGCCCTGTAATCTATTTTTCTGGAAATTCTCTCTGTCTCTTTTTCTGCCTCCTTATAACATCCTCTGTGAGTTCTCAAACCTCTCCTTTTTCCCCCCTCACTTTTTTTCATTAGTGATGTGTGCTTCTCTATACACACTACATATCCCATACAAACCTTGGCACCCCCAGATGTTTTGGAACTACATTTCCCATGATGCTCTACTACACTGAAGAGTCCATTAGCATCACGGGAAATGTAGTTCCAAAATATCTGGGGTGCCAAGGTTCGCCATCACTAGTCCATAGTCCATTTCAGTTGGGAGCAAAAGAGGGTGGCTATGTTCCTACATACAGTGGGACCATGGAGAATGAACGTAGTCACCCTCTAACAGAGATTTGGAGGAGGATGAGAACAATAGTAGGTATAATTTTGAGTTAAGAAAACATACTTGAATAAAGTTTTTTTTCAGTGTCACTTTAAATGATCAGTCATCCCAAGCCTTTTTTGCTGGGTGGGAATGCATGCGATTATGCATGTATTCCTGCCCAACACATATGTGAATCTATGTCAGTCCCTGGCTTTTTACAGTGCCTTGAAAAAGTATTCATACCTCTTGAAATTTTCCACATTTTGTCATGTTACAACCAAAAAGGTAAATGTATTTTATTGGGATTTTATGTGATAGACCAACATAAAGTGGCACATTATTGTGAAGTAGGAGGAAAATGATAAATAGTTTTCAATTTTTTTTTTTACAAATAAATATGTGAAAAGTGTGGCGTGCATTTGTATTCAGCCCCCCCTGATTCAATACTTTGTAGAACCACCTTTCTCTGCAATTATAACTGCAGGTTTTTTGGGTATGTCTCTACCAGTTTTGCACATCTAGAGGGTGACATTTTTGCCTATTCTTCTTTGGAAAATAGCTCAGGCTCAGTCAAATTAGATGGAGAGCGTCTGTAAACAGCAATTTACAAGTCTTGCCACAGATTCTCAATTGTATTTAGGTCTGAACTTTGACTGGGCAATTCTAACACATATATTAATATGCTGTGATCTAAACCATTCCATTGTAGTTCTGGCTGTATGTTTAGGGTCATTGTCCTGCTGGAAGGTGAACCTCCGCCCCAGTCTCAAGTCTTTTCTCCATCCATCTTCCCATCAACTCTGACCAGCTTCCTGTCCCTGCTGAAGAAAAGCATCCCCACAACATGATGCTGCCACCACCATGTTTCACGGTGGGAATGGGGTGTTCAGGGTGATGTGCAGTGTTAGTTTTCCGCCACACATAGCATTTTGCTTATAGGCCAAAAAGTTCAATTTTGGTCTCATCTGACCAGAGAACCTTCTTCCACATGTTTGCTGAGTCCCCCACATGGCTTCTCACAAATTGCAAATGGGACTTCTTATGGCTTTCTTTCAACAATGACTTTCTTCTTGCCACTCTTCCTTTAGGCCAGATTTCTGGAGTGCACGACTAATAGTTGTCCTATGAACAGATTCTCCCACCTGAGCTGTGAATCTCTGCAGCTCCTCCAGAGTCACCATGGGCCTCTTGGCTACTTCTCTGATTAATGCTCTCCTTGCCCGGCCTGTCAGTTTAGGTGGATGGCCATGTCTTGGTAGGTTTGCAGTTGTGCCATTCTCTTTCCATTTTTGGATGATGGATTGAACAGTGCTCCGTGAGATGTTCAAAGCTTGGGATATTTTCGTATAACCCAACCCTGAACCCTGCTTTAAACTTCTCCACAACTTTATCCCTGACCTGTCGGTGTGTTCCTTGCCCTTCACGATGCTGTTTGTTTACTAAGGTTCTCTAACAAACCTCTGAGGGCTTTACAGAACAGCTACATTTATACTGAGATTAAATTACACACAGGTGGATTCTTTTTACTATTTAGGTGACTTCTGAAGGCAATTGGTTCCATTAGATTTTAGTTAGGGGTATCCGAGTAAAGGTGGCTGAATACAAATGCACGCCACACTTTTCACATATTTATTTGTAAAAAAATTTGAAAACCATTTATCATTTTTCTTCCACTTCATAATTATGTGCCACTTTGTGTTGGTCTATCACAAAAATCCCAATAAAATACATTTACGTTTTTTAGGTGTAACATGACAAAATGTGGAAAATTTCAAGGGGTATGAATACTTTTTCAAGGCACTGTATATGTCAGTGATACCACAACAGTGATAAATCTCTGCCATTATTTCTGGCTGTGGGTTTGTCTACCCTGGAGTTCCCATGCACTTCTGTGTTTCCTGCTGCATTCACAATATAAAAGAAATTCCACAGTAGCCAAGGACACAGTAGGTGTGCAGACCCACTATCTCTGAGATATATATATAAGAGACTTTCAGGTGGTTTATCTCTCCTGCATCTAATGAAAACTAATAATAAAAAAAAAATGTGTTCATTATGCTATTGATTATAATGTTTTTTCAGATGTTTTACCTGTAAAGGTTACCTTCATTTAAAGTAGAAGTTCCAGTTAAATATAAAAAAATAAGTTCAGTTATGCATGCATTAAAAATGGTTCCATTTTTAATATATTTCTTATTTATTGGTTTCCCAAAAACAGTTACATTCTGGGAATGATAACTGTGCCAGTTGCTTGTAAACTGTAAAGCCATTGATGGCTGGTGTCATAACTGATCCCATGTACAACACCATGGTAACTGCAGATCAAACAGAGGCTAAGATGGCAGCTTCCTTGGCTGAAAAGGATAGGAGGGTTTTGTTCTCCTTTTCGAAGAACATATTATGTAATTACAAAGGTTCTTCAAAAAGTTTCCACACTTTTTTAACTCTCTTAAATATAAAAAAAAAAGCGTGGAAACCTTTTGAAGAACCCTCATATATGCGTCTGTGAAGGTGTCCATTAAAATGAACCTATTTCTTTTGCCCTGAATAGGCAAAGCACATAGTCACTTTATATCAAATGTTTTGCTAAAAATGACTGCCCATAACTGTTCTATATTGTAGTTTACTGGTCCTTGGTATGGTGGCTGCATTCGTATTTTTTTAAGCTTTCTTTTTGCCTTTTTTTTTTTTTTTAAGAATATATTTTTTGCCATTTTATTGGTTGAACTAGATGGACTTGTTTCAACCAGACTAACTATGTAAGCTTCTTTTCCTTTATTTTCACCTGGTAATCCTGCAAATAGCACACATCCCATCCTTGTGCGGCTACATCACTCTTCCACTGTATCTATGGAGGGAGCCATAGTTGTCATCATAGGCTGCTTTCCTGATATGGACTATAATATGTTGGGGGGGAAAGGCTGGTGTTAGTGTTGCAAACATCCCGACACCATGGCTGATATGGTGTTAGGATGATTGAAGCAAATTTTTCTTATTACATTGTAACATACAGTATAATGAAATAGTTCAACTCACCATAATGCCGAATCCGTGGGAGCCCTGAGTGTGTCACTTGTCACTGTAGCCTGCCACCAGATGCAGCTTGTCACTTGCCACCGTTGCCCACCACTAGATGCAACAAGTCACTTTCCACTATCTCCTGCCACCAGATGAAGCTTGTCACTTGCCACCGTCGCCTGCTACCAGATGCAGCCTGTCACTTTCCACCTTCGCCTGCCACCAAATGAAGCTTGTCACTTGCCACCGTCGCCTGAAACCAGATGCAACAAGTCACCCACCACTGTAGCCTGCCACCAAATGCAGCATGTCACTCCCCACTGTCGCCTACTACCAGATGCAGCATGTCACTCCCTACTGTCGCCTGCTACCAGATGCAGCATGTCACTCCCTACTGTCGCCTGCTACCAGATGCAGCATGTCACTCCCTACTGTCGCCTGCTACCAGATGCAGCATGTCACTCCCTACTGTCACCTGCTACCAGATGCAGCATGTCACTCCCTACTGTCACCTGCTACCAGATGCAGCATGTCACCCCCACTGTCGCCTGCTACCAGATGCAGCATGTCACTTGCCACTGTCGCCTGCCACCAGATGCAGCGTGTCACTTGCTACTGGTAGTTTTAACTGAAAGTGGTTAACTAGCAAAAAAAAAAACCTTAACCATTTTTTGTATTAATATGTGTGATTGATAAGTAATAGTTTTGATGTGTTGTATATTATTGTTATATTTTATTTTGCTAGGTACAATGCTGATAACCCGAGTTTTGCAAGCTTCTTGCAAACATCCATCGGCATGGAGACGCTGCCTGCTGCAACAGTGGAGTCCAGTAAGATGGGGACATGCATCTACCCAAATATATAAGGCAGTTGTTTTTGATATGGGTGGTGTACTTCTACCTTCACCCTACAAATTAGCTGAAGGTGAGAATAACAGCACGTTTTAATAAAATTCTTAAAATGCTGAAATGTCTAGTTACCGATTACAAGATTTGACCTTGTAACTTTTTTTTTCCCAGTCTAATGAGCAGTCATTTCTGGTTGCCAAGCATCTCTGTACTTTGTACACTGACCTTTGGTGTAGTAAATGAAGACATACATTTTTTACAGAGCATGTTAAAGACTATTTTTTAAGAGCTAACTTCCGGCAATTTTTTTTTTCTAGATAAGGTAGTGATAAGGAAACCCCAGAACTCAAGGGGTTTCAGTAACATTGACTGCTGAAGCCGAATCCAAGAAGATGTATTTAACCACTTAAGGACCGGGCCGCTTTTTGAGATTTGTTGTTTACAAGTTAAAAACAGTTTTTTTTGCTAGAAAATTACTTAGAACCCCCAAACATTATACATTTTTTCCCTAACACCCTAGAGAATAAAATGGCGGTTGTTGCAATACTTTCTGTCACACCATATTTGCGCAGCGGTTGTACAAGCGCCCTTTTTTTGGGAAAAAATACACTTTTTTGAATTAAAAAAAAGACAACAGTAAAGTTAGCCCAATTTTTTTATATTGTGAAAGATAATGTTATGCTGAGTAAATTGATACCCAACATGTCATGCTTCAAAATTGCGCCCGCTCGTGGATAGGGGTGCAACGAATCAAAAAACTCACGGTTCGGATCGTTCCTCGGATCAGGAGTCACGGTTCGGATCAACAAAAAAAAATCTCCCCCACTGTAATATTCACGTCATCTCCCCCACTGTGATATCCTCAATCTCCCCCACTCTAATAATATTTTGGCAGGGTATTGCAGGGTATTGGCAGAGTATTGGCAGGGTATGGCATAGTATTGGCGGGTATTGCAGAGTATTGGCAGGGTATTGGCGGATATTGCAGAGTATTGGCAGGGTATGGCAGAATATTGGCAGGGTATTGGCAGGGTATGGCAGAGTATTGGCACTGCTGCCATCCGATCTCTCCCCTCCACTGTACAGATCAGTACACAGAGGGGAGAGAGGAACTGGCGTCATGACATGACGCCGGTTTGTTTACAAGTGATTGCTCCGTCATTTGACGGAGCGATCACATGGTAAACGGCCACCGGGTATACCAAGATGGCCACCGCTCCGGAGCCAGGCCGAAGCTGGATGTACTAATCCGATCAGGGTGAACCGTTCGGATCACGGATCAGTGACGATCCGTTGCACCCCCTACTCGTGGAATGGCGACAAACTTTTACCCTTAAAAATCTCCATAGGTGATGTTTAAAAAATTCTACAGGTTGCATGTTTTGAGTTACAGAGGAGGTCTAGGGCTAGAATTATTGCTCTCGCTCTACCTATCACGGCGATACCTCACATGTGTGGTTTGAACACCGTTTTCATATGCGGGCGCTACTCACGTATGTGTTCCCTTCTGCGCGCGAGCTCAGCGAGACGGGGCACGTTTAAAAAATTTTTTCTTATTTATTTTATCTTTTTATTTATTTATTTTTTTTTTACACTGTTCTTTTAAAAAAAAATTGAGTCACTTTTATTCCTATTGCAAGGAATATAAACATCCCTTGTAATAGAAAAAAAGCATGACAGGACCTCTTAAATATGAGATCTGGGGTCAAAAAGACCTCAGATCTCATATTTACACTAAAATGCAATAAAAAAATGTTTTTGTTATTTAAAAAAAAAAAAAATGGCCCTTTAAGAGCTATGGGCGGAAGTGATGTTTTGACGTCGCTTCCACCCTGCAGTGCTATGGAAACTGGTGGTGGCCATCTTCCTCTCACTCATCTCCATACCCAGCAAGGAAGAGGATCCGATCGCCTCCTCCGACAACTCCGGTAAGCGGCAGAGTGCACCGGAGCGCAGTGGGAGGGGTGGCCCCTCCTGCCACCGATTAAAAGTGATCTAGCAGCGAATTCACCGCAGATACCACTATTATCGGAAACTGGACCGCCGGCCGAAGAAGAAGATACCGGGGTTATGGCATCTAGCTGCTGCCATAACAACGATATTCCTCTTCAAATTTAGGACGTATATCAGCGTGCGGCGGTCCGGAAGTGGTTAATATTCAAGCATGTAGCTATCTGCAAGCAGGGAGAACAATACAGTACATGGTGGTACGTTCAAAATAATTTTTCTGAAATGGCTGAGAGCCTCATAGTACAATTTATACATACAAGTTCTGTGGGAAAGACCAGAGATAGACATTTTCATAACTGAAGGTGTGAATGGCATTTGACCACAACCAAAACAGCTGTTATATCATATGACTTCTTACATATTCGTACCAAGTATATCTGCTTAGTCAGAAACACATGTTTTGATACTTAGAACTAAATGTTTGATAAAATACCCTATCAGTAGGAAATGGTTAGAACTTTGGTCGGACATATTTAGTACAGATTTCAGGTACCAGGGCAAGAAAGAAGGAGAACAGGTTTCATTAGCATAGGAAGACAAGAAAAAAAAGGCTGATAGGAATTCAAATGTTTTTCTAAGTATTTTTTTTTTTTTTGTTTTTTTTATTAGTTTTGTATACAGTGGTGTTTTTTTTTTGCTGGTCGTGTCCCCTTTAGGGAGATTCACCCTCTCTATTTGTCCCGTTTATACCATTGTCACCGAGCGTGAAAGTAATAGCCCTCACAAATTTTATCCAAAAATGAAAAAAGTTGCCTTTAGAGAAAACAACGTTTTTGTTGCTGTCTCTTACTTTCCTCTTACTTTCTGTCTGTTTGAGACCCTTCCATCCGTCACAACAATGGAGTAACAGACAACAAGATAAAAATCTTAGAGACATTGCGATTCATCCCCGCTCTATCCAGTTTTATTAGTTGGTTGCATTGATTACATAACGTAGATGTGCATTTATTTTTGGATCTACAGTAGTACCATACATCATCAATTTATAGTGTTGTCGTAAAGCCTTAAGGTTTTTCACCTTAATGCATTCTATGCATTAAGTTGAAAGATCTTCTGTGCTGCAGTTGCCCCCCAGACCCCCCCCCCCATTTTCTTACCTGTGCCAGATCCGATCCAGTGATGTGTATGAATGCAGCAGCTGCGGTCTCTCTCCTCATTGGACCGATTGATAGTAGCAGGAGCCATTGGCTCCCTCTACTGTCAATCAAGTCCTGTGACGTGGGGGGCGGGCCCAGTCCTGCTGGCTATGGACGCAGCAGCGGGAATCCGCATGGAACTTGATGAAAAGGAGGGGCCTGGAGTGCCGGCATAGGACCCCAGAAGAGGAGAAAAGGGGCTACTCTGTGCAAAACCATTGCACAGAGCAGGTAAGTATAAGCATGTTTGTTATTTTTATAAATATTTAAAAAAAAGGAAGGTTTATAACCAAATTCCATGTTTCTCTCTCCCTAGATAGTGATACTAATGCATTCATCACTGTTTCTATATCTCTTACACAGAGTGGGAAATTCGTAACAATGTTCCTGGGGGCACCATAAAACAAGCCATTCTAACTGGTGGTGAGGGTGGACCTTGGATGAAATACATGAGAGGAGAGTTATCTGCTCAAGGTTTTGTGGAAGAATTTGGACATCTCTGTTCAAATATTGTGAGTTTTACTTGCTGGAGACGTTTTAAGAAATGAACTGTTTCAGAAACCACCATGCAGAGGCAAATTATCTGACAATTTTAGTTACTTTTAAAGGATATGTAAAGGTTCTTTTAAAAAAAAAAAAACAAACATGTCATGCTTACCTCCTCTGTGCAGTTGAAGTAGCACGATTTCAAAGCCACTTTGTGCAAACCTTGGGTAAATCCTTCTAATGAGGATACAGACAGTAGTTAAAACCTCACAGTGGCTCTAACCCCACACTATACAGTACTAGCCAAAACTATAAAATAGATAAAAGCAACTTGAACAGATGTTTGTCCTAACATATTATTTATTTTTACCTGTGCATGTAGATGCAGATTCATGTAAATGCTTAAACATTTTCAAATGCTGTACAGTACAGTACAAGCTTAAACAATCGTGGTAGAGGATGATGGACTTGTTGGAGAGGATGGGACTGGTATTATAGAGTCAGAATCTGATTCTGCTGCTGGAGTCGGTTTCTTGAAGTAGGCATCAAAGTAGGTTTGCACAGAGCTTTTCTTTTTCTCAACATAAATGGCCCTGTAGCATCTCAGGCCTTCGATACAGTAAACTTTGGTGAACCTCTCTGTATCAGGATCTGGCTCCTCTAACCTTGCTATTCCTGCTTCAATGAGACAAAAAGCATCAGCTAACTGTTTTGTAGAAAACCATGGGAGTCGAGTAACTCTACAAAATCATTTTCACTGATAAATACTGATAAACTGCTAAATACCTTTTCTCATCAGCAGTATACAGCAGTCTTATGACTTCTATCAGTATCCGGCTGAGCAATGGTTAAAGCTTGTAGGAGGAGTTTTCATTCTTCTCTGACTGTCCTATGTGGCTGCATAACCCCTGCACCTCTATCTGGAGGGAAGTGCTGATTGGCCCTGTGCTGATCACATGCACCCTCCCAAAAAAAACCTCTCTAGCAATACACACCAAACTGAGCATGTGCAGAGTACCTCCAAGACTCTGTAATATCAGCAGCAGTAGCGGCTGGTGCTCAAAATTTTTTTGGGGGTGGCACAAACTAAAGCCACCCCCCCCGCGGGAGACGGACAGTTGTGATCATCCCTCCCAACCCTTCCCTTCTCCCAGCAGGAGAGAACAGGAAGTGTGTCCTGAGACACGATTGGCCAGGGAGTTCTAGTGCCGTGTACACACGGCCGGACTTGCCAACGAATTAAACGCCGTCGGCAGTTCCGACGGAGAGATTTAGAACATGTTCTGAGTCCATCGGAAATGCCGACAGAAAAAGTCCGATGGGGCATACACACGGTCGGAATGTCAGACCGAAAACTCCCATCGGACTTTTTCTGTCGGGAAGTCCGGCCGTGTGTACGCGGCATAAGACTCCCTGGCCAATAGGGGCTTGCTGATTGGCCAGAAGGAGAATGAGGAAGACAACAGCGAATATTCATCCACTATTGTCACACAAGTGCCCACCCTTTTTTGAAGCCTATTAGAGTCTCAGGCTCTAATCACGTCCTTCAAAAAAAAAAAATCCCATTGGAATCCATGCGCCCTGCATGTAGATTAGGGGGCCGGACACATGGATAGGGGAGCGACGCCCCTTATGGAGAGGCCGCCACTGATCAGCAGATGGATTAGGGACAGTAAAAAAAAAGTGATGATCAGAGAAGACAGATCAGGATGGAACAGACTTTTTACACAATGCAGTGGATCATTTTAGTTCCACAGCGAGTATAACAAGCATGTTTTACTGCATATACAGATTTTACTGTTGTGTGGTTAGTAACACTTTAAGGTCATCTCATTCTTTTGGTAGCCCTGACAAATTTGTGAGAATGTCTTCCTTAAATAATAGGCATAGGAAGGCTATGATTCCCTGATCCATTGGCTGAAGTAGTGATGTGGTGTTGGGGGGCAGAAATACCACCTTTACATTGGGGTGCGTGTCATCTAAAGTGTTTGGATGTCCAGGGGCATTGTCAAGGAGCAATTTGAAAGGAATGTTTTTGCCCAAGCAATAACATTCAACAGCAGGGACAAAATGGTTCAGAAACCATTCTTGAAAGACCACAACTGTAACCCAAGCCTTTGAATTTGCCCTCCAAATAACAGGAAGACATGTCTTAGTGACATTACGTAGTGCCCTCGGATTTAGGGAGCAAGGTTAATGCTTTAAATCCCCAAATGAATTACCCCCAAGAAATAAAGTCAGCCTGTCATCTGATGTCTTATGTCCTGGTGCATTTTTTTTCCTCTTTTGAAATGTAGGTCCTCTCAAGCATTTTTTCCCAAAACAAGCCAGTTTCTTCTAAATTAGTTCTGGCAAATAACCTTCATTGTCAATAATATCTGCCAATATCTTGGGAAAATCACTTGCAGCACTTACATCGGCACTTGCTGATACACCTTGAACTTTAATATTATGCAAATTAGCTCTTTCTTTTAAATCATTTAAATCATCATGATTTCTTTTAAATCATTGAAAAGGCTTTGAGCCTTTTCTTGCACTAAAGAAAGACTAATAGGCATATTACGCTGATTTTAGTCTTCTATCCAAATTGTCAACAGCCTTTCCATCTCGATAATTAAACCGCTGCTTTCACATGCTCCATTATTCTACCTATTCTATCTTTTAAAATTGTTGCGATTGTTGACTGACTGTAGCCAAATGCTCTGCCAATGAATGATGGAGTTTTACCTTTCTTTGATCTCTTTATTATTTCTACTTTATTTTCCATGGTGATTGTTTTTCTTTTCAATGCTGTATCACATGCTCTTGCATCAGATTTGTTTTTGGAGGCATCGTTGCAGGGTGAAGACAAAAAACATTTAGTGGAGTGCATCAAGAAGAAAGAAAAGAAAGTGTAGCAGCCAGCCAATTTATTATAATAAAACAGGTACTATACAAAAAACACTCACTGAGGTGGCAAGATATAAGGCTCATCAGTGGAATATGCACGCTTGTTGTGCGTACTCAGCCCGCAACACCAGCAGTGGTTTGTGACCCTGTTCAGCAGCGTGGGATCCAGTACAAAAAAAAGCTAAAAGAGACCCAGAAGGATAGTTACATTCAGGACCAAGCAGAATAAATTACAAAAAAGGCTTTAGGGACCTTTCACACAGGGCGTATCCGCTGTACGGACTCTGCTAGCTCAGCGGGGATCGATCCGTTGATCCCTGCTGAGCAGGTGGATGACAGGTCCGTCTCTGCTCACTGTGCAGGGACGGACCTGTCAGAGCCCCGCTGATCTCTATGGGAAGATCAGATGAAAACGGACCGCCTGTCCGTTTTCATCCAATCTGGTGGACGGATGGCGAACGTATCGCCATCCGTCTGTTTTGAGCGGATCTTGTAGGATCGGATGACACATCTCTGCTGACGTTCGCCTGCCCATAGAAGTCAATGGGTGGCCCGCTCAGATCTGCCTGAAAAACGGACAGGCGGATCTAAGCGGGCCGATAGCGTGAAAAGGGCCTTATTGTCCAGCTATTAACAGTACGACAACAGATGGCATAAAAACACGCACCTCCATCACCTCTACGTGACAAAAGTGATGGAAAAGGGTTAACCTTATGAGTACTGTATTGATAGTGCTGAACTGAGAAAATAAGATAAATTGTGGATGTCAAATGGATGATTGAATGGGAGCTTCACATGACATGAGCTTGTGCTGGAACACAGGTGGATATACTGTACAATAATACAGTTCTGCTCTCATAGAAGTAACAGGTACAAGTACAGGGCATACTCTCAATAGTAGTGGGCACAGAATACAGTACCGTACTGGCCTCAGACAGTGCCCGCAAAGCACAAGTTCCGTAGCCAAATTGTCATAATAAATCTCACCAGTTTCACAAGTTTCAGGCCCTTCTGGCCTTGCAGTGATGTGGGATTCCATTACTGTAGCAAGATGGGTGCCGGCAGCTTCTGGGACTAGCGTGGAGCACAAGCTACATCCTGCAGCAGTATTTGAACCGCTGTGTGAAGGAGCTCTTAAACTTTACATCATTGCTTGCACTGAAAAATTCCCAGGTCTGGGATCCTGTTCATCTTTATTAGCATTTTTCTTGTCCCCCTCTGTGATTTCTCCTTTGTTTTGTGTATATAATGGTCAAGTTTGTGCATTTGTGATCTACATTTGTTTGTTTTTGAGCTGTGAGCTGTTATTTAGGTGAACTTAAAGCAGGGGTCTCAAACTGGTGGCTCTGCAGTTGTTGCAGAACTACAAGTCCCATCATGCCTCTGCCTGAGGGAGTCATGCTATTAACTGTAAGCCTTGAAATGCCTCTTGTAGTTTCACAACAGCTGGAGGGCTGCCAGTTTGAGGCCCCTGACCTAAAGGTTCTTGCATGACAGTCTTAACAAGTAGCACATTTAGTTACTATATGATTTCCAAGCTTTATAAAGTAAAACTTTCTTTACCAAATCCCCCTCCATTTGTGTCTCACTCTCTTTCCCTCCCAAACACTGCAGCTCTCAGTGGGAGGGTTTCAGCGGCACAGGTAATGCTGTCATTCTAGAAAGCAGTGGGCAGGGCTGAGTGTGGCCAGATGCTGATTGACAAGCTACAGGCTTATGAATCAGCGGTGACAATGCTGATTGCCATGGCCAGTGTTGCCAACCTACCAGATTGAAATTTACTGACACAACACCAAACTTTACTGGCACAGCCACATTTTTACTGGCATTTCCAAAAGTTACAAAATTACAGTTTTAAGTGCATATTTGAGTATTTCGGCTACAAACAAGTACAATGTGCAATTAGCAATGTGATTTAAGATATTTCTTATTCTATTTTTGATACAGTAAGCAAGTAGCCCAGGGACAGGACTCCTGAGGGCAAGACATTAGAATGGGCGAGGAGTGGGACATAATAGGGTAGGAGAGGGTATATCTTCAATGACTAAAGTTTGGGTTTATTAATCCCTCATAAATAATTTGCTCAAAAGGAAAATATAATGTTTTACCATGTTCTTATATATGTAACCGGATATGCATGTTATGAACAATGTCAGATGTTGATGTACCTGTCAATTATTACATTTTGTTAAAAATCTCATTAAAAATTATTGGAAAAGAAATTAGAATGGGCGGCACGCACACATGAAATTGACTCTCCCAGTGACACTGATAGCAGTGTGCAGCAGCACAGATCACCAACGCACCCTCTGTCCCCTCCTGAGTCACAGTGAAAGTCCCTCTCCTCGCCAGGTGGTCCCTACCAGTCCAATCAGCACTGACAGTCCCGTGCCCGACTTGCCTTGCTCCAGTCCTAGAGACCCGCACACAGGGCTCCAGCTGCTCCAACTCTGCTCCCTTGCACCATGACATCACACGAAGCGCTTCTGCCAGACCAGCCCCCCCCTGCTGGCACCACCCAAACACATTGTAGCCGGCACTGGGATGGTCTCAGGCAGCTCCGGACCGGAACTGCGCATGCTCAGTACTAAACAGAGCATCACAGCCATATTTTTTTACTGGCAACCTTTTCCTGTGACTGGCATTTACTGGCAGGGGAAAAGTACCTGTTTTTTACTGGCTGCCAGTAAAAATACTGACCGTTGGCAACACTGGCCATGGCCCCTGCAAAATCTTCTTATCCCACTATAGTGCAAGCAGACACAACCTACATGAGACTGACAACTCTTCTCCAAATTCTGGAGCAGTCCAGCTTTGTTGCCACACTGTCAGGAAGCTGCATTAAGTGGACCTCACTAGCAGAATCTACAGGTATTTGTGGAACTTTGCAGGCGGAATAAAAGAAAACTCTAAGTAAAGAGATGTGCTTGTAATTTAGTACAGCAGAAAATATTTGTTTAATTAGAGGCCATAGTTCTATTTGAATGTTGTTTTGAGATCCACAGGTAACCATTTCATATAAATGCTATAAATAATAATACTGTACTGGTGGTTAGGAATATGATGTTTTACATAAATAACAAAATAACATGTAACTTGTTAGTATAAAAATATCATTTCTTACAATCCTCTATACTGTGCACTACCTCTTTTATTGATCTGGAAAAATTCTTCAAATTGATAAATGTGAGTTATGAAAAAAAAAATGCCATTTTATCGCTTGTTAGAAAAAAAGTAATAGAATTGTAATATAACACTTAAAATGTTTTAGACAGGAGGCACAGTCCCAGTTCAAAGCTTCCTCACTGACCTCACCAGTAATGAGATGGTAAAGCAGCACCCCGCAATGACTGAAGCTATTCAATGTATCCGGGCTGAGGGACTTAAAACAGCTGTTCTGAGCAACAATTTCTTTGTGCACAGCGGAGAAAGCTTCTTGCCTATTGATCGGTCGTACTTTGATGTGGTAAGCAAAGCATTGTGATATTGATGTGTGAGAACTGTCCAACAAATAATGTGGAGGTGTTCCATGGCTGCTAGCCCAATAAACTGTCATCTAAGTTGGATTCTACATCCTTATTCCTGGTACCTCAGTTGTTCTCTTTCTTTTGGTTTCATATAATCTCCAGGGGTCAAATTGTTACTAGTAGCTCTGAAGCATATTTACTGACTTGGTGTACTTATTCTGAAAAAGTAGTAAATTGTCTTCTTTGCTACATAATATTGTCAGCCAGCAGCCTTCTGTCCATTTTTTTTTCTTTATATCATTACAGCAATGTCAGTGGTGTTTCTGCCATTATGAATTGCTTCCCCTTACTTTCTTAGGACCCATTTATATCTAGAATGATCATTGCATGCTAAAATATTCCATAGGGGAAGATCTAAAACTCAAGACCTCTCCTTTTACAAGGCAGCAACCATACTAATACCCCTTTCACACGGGCACCTCCATGAAGCGGAATCTGCATGCTCAGCGGGCGATCCCTCCGCTGATCCCCACTAAGCAGGCAGATGAAAAGTCCGTGTCTGCTCCACTCCGCTATGCAGAGCGCACATGGACACAGACTGCCTGTCCATTTCCATCCGATCCGATAGACGGATGGGCAATAAGACCACCATCCGTCTGTTTTTGGTGGACAGGATCGGATCTGCTGCTCCATAGAAGAGACTGGAGGGTCCGATCAGGTCTGCCTGAAAAACTGACAGGAGGACCGGATTGGATCGTCCATGTGAAAGGGGCCTAATAGACTACTTCTCCTACCTGTTTAGTGAAAGTAAAAAATTGAACAGAAATATGTTCATTCCACCAGAGTATTTTCCATCTGCCCGCACAGATATAATATGAATTCAAGTTTTCGTCATTTTTAAGGGGAGTATCTAGTAATAGTTAGTCACATTTAACTGGACTTGTTGTGTAATGTTAAACACGTTTGTTGGTTATTTAAGCAGCTTCCTCAGCTCTAATGAGGAAACCATACCCCAACGTACACCAAATTATTTATATCTTACCTCTACACAGGCTATCCCCCTTCAGTCTGTGATAAATGCTGCTGCCAGAATCATCTACCTTACCAACCACCCAATTCCAGCCACCCTACCATTGTTAGTCCTTCCAATTCTAAATATCAAAAACCATACAAAGCCATCCACAACTCTGCCCCAAGCGACATCACCAACTTCGTCTCAAAATATCACCCAAAGAATCCTCTTAGTCCCTTATTTCTTTCTTCCATGCTCACATCCAGGACATCTCCAGAGCCTCACCCATCCTCTGGAACTCTCTACATCAAACTGTCTGGCAATGTCCTACTCTGTCCATCTTTAGGCAATCCCTGAAAACTCATCTCTTCAGGGATTCCTATACTGACTGTGCCTAACAACTGAACTTTTCTTTCTTCAGCAACTCATCCCCCATAGTTATTCCTTTTTATACCACTTGCGAAGTGGCGGCTGGTGCTCTATTTTTTGGGGGGGGGTGAAACAAACCCCCCCCAGGGCGTCTGCACTTACACCATCTAGGTCACAATGTTTCGTCAGAATACGCTGAGCCTCTGGCCCATGTCTTGAATGAGGTTAGCTGCCTGCTGCCAGTACGAGAGCTCCTTTTCCGGATCAATGCTGGCGTGGCTCTTGGGTGAAGTACCAGCGACCTGAAGGCGCCATGTCTGGGTGGGAGAGTAGGTTTACGTCAGGTCACCTATTCTGACGGGACACCAGCTTCTCCACCTGGCCAGTCTGGTCTTAAGACCCGCCTCCTGTCCTGACTGGCCAGGAGAGAAGCCGGAAGACAATAGAGAATATTGATTCACCAATGTCACAAGTGGGTGGGCTCGGGGGGCAATCTTTTTGAAGCCGATTAGAACCTCAAACTCTAATCATGTGCGTAAAAAAAAAAAAAAAAAAAAAAACTCATATAAATCTATGCATCCAGCTCCCCGAAGGGAGATTAGGGGCTAGTGCATGGAGATTAGGGTGGCGGCACCCCCAATGGACTGGCCGCCGCTGCACTTGCCCCTTCTAATCTGATTTGCAAGCTCCTATAGCCTCCTATAACAGGGCCCTCCTAACCCACATGTATTTAACTGCATTGTAACTGTACTATCTCCCTTTATATTGTAAAGTGCTGTGCAAAGAGCTTATTGATTATAATTGGCTCAGGGGATTGGCACCCTAAAATAACTGAATGAAATCTAGATAATGGAATTAAAGGTTTACTTCCAATGCCTATGGGCCACACCTATCTTAAATATATACTTTTATTCACTACAACAAACCTAAAACTCTTATAGCAAACATTACAGAATGAATTACATTACATTATTTAGTCGATGATGCCAAGAAGTCTGAGACATGTGTTAATTGAGCTACATGGCTGAAGGTGTGCATTTCAAATGATTTTCTGCCATTTCCTAGGTGGGCCAAACCCTTTCTCATTTAATCCAAAACTGATGCTTTAAGTGCACACGTTTAGATACACGCTGGAATGTGATATGTGACTGACAATAAAGCTTAAATAGCCCATAAATTGCTCTTATTTTTAATATTTACAGTTTGGTTATTAAGCTTCCACAGTACTTTTTCATTGTAGGTCGTGGAATCATGCTTGGAAGGGGTGTGTAAACCAGACCCTCGTATCTATCACTTGTGTGCTGAGAGGCTCAGTGTTCAGCCCGCAGAGGCCATCTTTCTGGATGACATAGGACAGAATCTTAAAGCTGCTGCTCAACTGGGCTTTACTACAATCAAGGTCAGTGGCTACCTACCTAGTAGCACACTTAGTTTTATTAAATTTCATGTCATCTCTACTGAGCTTACAAAACCAGTCAAATACCTTAAATTTAACCTGTGCTGAGAGAAATACTTAGGCTGTCATAGCTGACCTCTTTTATGAAAGGCTTGTTGCTTGGCTGTCATAGATTTTTGGAATTGAATACTTAACCTGGCCATAAATAGTTCAGTGGCTGAATGAAAAAATGGATCCCATTCCCCCATCCACACATTCAAGGTGGATGGGGAAATCCTCCCCACTGCATTATTGTGTTCTGACAGCAGGGAGACTCCTCCACTCTCAGATCAGCGCTGCAGCCGCGGATGGAATGGCTTTAATCCGATAGGGCGATTAAACAGAAGTCAATCAGTAGATGGAATTCTGTTCAACTGCAGTGGCCACACATGGATAGATATTTGGCCCGTCCCTGCTGAACTGGCCAAATTACGATCCATCAATGGCCACCTTTAGTCAGACCATGCAGATCAGTTTTTTTTTTTTCCCCTTTTTTTAAGATTTACACAGAATGCAGGTACAAGGAAATCAAGGTGCATCATGTATTCAGTAACCAAGGGCATGTAAGGGCTCTAGGCCCGCCTTTTAGTTTGTCATTGAGTATGTTGCATTGGGTGCCAAGGGTCATAACCAATACACCATTCCAAGTTAACATTAACAGCCATTAAAACAAAACAAAAAAATAGCGAGATTCATTATATGTGGTCTGTAGTTTTATATTTTCCAGGATGAAAGAAGTGAGGAGGATAGCAGGTTCAGGTACAGGCAGACCCGCCATCAGGGGGGTACAGGCAGTACTCATTTAAGGGGCCCGAGTGTCCCTAGGGGCCCGACCGGCCAGGGCTCGCTCCCCCCTACAGCAGAACATGACATTCACCTTGTACCAGCTCCGCCGCTAATCTGCGTGCCACTGCAGAGAAGCATAAACAAGACAGGCCTCTGCTGCCTAATTTCACTTTCACCCCCCAAGTGTCCCCCCCCCCCCCCCCGTGCTGGCTGTGGCTATGCGGAACATATTCTGCACACAGTAATGAAATATAACAAGCCCGCTACCCGAGCACCAGCCGACACCGTCTTTCAGACTGGCAACATCCCAGCAGCAAGTGATCGTGGCCAGCGCTCGCTCCTCATCCATTCCCTGCTGAGGCGGAGCCTGCTGGCTGCAGCTGGGTTTATTTGCAATGTGATTGGCCGGGGCAGGGGGAGTGGCCAGCTCGTCGATGGTGCACGTGGACACAGCAATAAAAGGTGCATGCAGATAGATCTGAGAGTGCAGCATGGAGGGTAAGTCGCAAAAGTGTAATGTGTGCTGCTGATTGTGCCCCCTGTGCCGCTTGTAGATTTTATTTGGACTTTATTTATCTCCTTCTTGGATGGGACACCCTGAGGCTCACAAGCTTGTATAATTGAGTTGCATTGTGAAAATGGATGACTCTGGGTGCAGATGAGAGTTACATTTTGGAGAGCCTCTTCACTATGTAACTCTCATCCCAACCCAGAGTCACCCTTATGCATTTTCACAATGCAACTCAATCATCTTCATCCCCACCCAGCACCAAAAAAATTGGGTGCGCCGAAGGACTCGGTGGGATGGCCTGTGGGTGGATTTGGTAGGAAGACCAGTGGGCGGGCCCTGGAGAATTTTGGGGATCAGGCCCCGGGACGCCCAGGCCTAAAGCTGTGTAAGGGGCCTCAAAATGGCTGCCCTGGGTACAGGGTAGGGTCAAATAGCTAGACTGAGAGAGAGAGATACTGTAAGGACAAGGGCAGGGATTAATGTCTGCGGTGGAGGAAAAAGGGGTAGGGAAGAAAAGAAAAAAATTAATCTAATCTAAAATCTAATTTTCCTTACTTTGTGCATGTTCCGGATCTGTGCCTCAGAATGTAAATAAGTTAAAGGATCTGCATGACAGTCAGATAACTAGCATTAGCAGTCAACATTTTTAAGTTTGCCAGTGGAGAGCCTGGTTTAGGTAGGACCAATTGTTCAGTCAATTTGTAATGTGTGTGGCCAGTCTTTTAAGGCCATATTTATAAAGCAGTGAATGTGACTTTCACCAAACATTCACTGATAGTGAATCAATCCCTGTCATTTAAAACACATGCACCAGTAAGATTCACTTGCAGTGAATGTGACATTTGCTGCTTTATAGATATTCCCCTTAGTGTATTCTTTTGTTTAGGTCTTTTTTTTTCTCTAAAATGAATGATAGTGAGTTGTAATACTCTGTAGCATGTTTCTCTGAGTTCATTATTGATAAAGGTAGCAGAAAAAAATGTAAATGTGTAAACTACAGTTAAATAGAACTGAACTCAAAAAGTGGAGATTTGCTACACTATATTACCAAAAGTGTTAGGACGCCTGCCTTTCCAGGCACATTAACCTTAATGGCTTCCCAGTCTTAGTCCTTATGGTTTAATATTGAGTTGGCCCACCCTTTGCATCTACATAGTTAGTTGGGTTGAAAAAAAAAGTCCATCTAGATTAACCAATAAAAAAAAAATCATACAATCCTATATACACAATCCTATACCCATAGTTGATCCAGAGGAAGGCGAACCCCCCCCCCCACACACACACACACACACACACACACACACACACACACACACACACACACACACACTGCACAAAGCAGAGTCTATAAAGACATGGATGAGCGAGTTTGGGGTGGAAGAACTTGGCTGGCCTGCACACAGTTCTGGCCTCAACCCGATAGAACACCTTTGGGATGAACTAGAGCGGAGACTGTAAGCCAGGCCTTCTCGTCCACATCAGTGCCTGATCTCACAAATGTGCTTCTGGAAGAATGGTCAAAAATTCCCATAGACACACTCCTAAACCTTATGGACAGCTTTCCCAGAAGAGTTGAAGCTGTTATAGCTGTAAAGGGTGGGCCAACTTAATATTGAACTTTGAGGACTAAGACTGGGTTGACATTAAAGTTCATGTGCGTGTAAAGGCAGCTGTCCTAATACTTTTGGTAATATAGTGTGTATGAGACAAAGAAAAATCATTTAAAAACTTTTTCCACCTTTAATGTGACCTATAAACTGTACAACTCAGTTGAACAACAAACTAAAATCTTTTAGGTGGAGGGAAGTAAAAATAAAAAAAATAAAATAATATGGTTGCATAAGTGTGCACACCCTTAAACTAATACTTTGCTAAAGCACCTTTTGATTTTATTACCGCACTAAGTCTATCAGCATGGCACATCTTGACTTGGCAATATTTGCCCACTCTTCTTTGCAAAAACACTCCAAATCTGT
The DNA here is from genome assembly GCF_042186555.1 of Aquarana catesbeiana. Classification (NCBI taxonomy): domain Eukaryota; kingdom Metazoa; phylum Chordata; class Amphibia; order Anura; family Ranidae; genus Aquarana; species Aquarana catesbeiana. Next base: position 238,929,752 of record NC_133324.1, read on the forward strand.
CATTTTGCGAGGGCATCTCCTGTGCATCACCCCACAGATTTTAAATCTGATTCAGGTCTGGGCTCTGGCTGTGCCATTCTAAAACATTAATCATCTTCTGGCGAATCCATTCTTTTGTTGATTTGGATGTATGCTTTGGGTCATTTTCATGCTGAAAGATAAAGTTCCTCTTCATGTTCAGCTTTCTAGCAGAAGCCTGAAGGATTTGTGCCAATATTGACTGGTATTTGGAACTGTTCATAATTTCTTCTACCTTGACTAAGGCCCCTGTTCCAGATGAAGAAAAACAACCCCAGAACATGATGCTGCCACCACCATGCTTCACTGTGGGTATGGTGTTCTTTTGGTGATGTACAGTGTTGTTTTTGCGCCAAACATATCTTTTGGAATTATGGCCAAAAAGTTCAACCTTGGTTTCATCAGACCAGAACACATTTTCCCACATGCTTTTGGGAGACTTCAGATGTGTTTTTGAAAAATTTAGCTGGGCTTGGATGTTTTTCTTCGTAAGAAAAGGCTTCCATCTTGCCACTCTACCCCATAGCCCAGACATATGAAGAATACACGAGATTGTTGTCACATGTACCAGACTGCCAGTACTTGCCAGATATTCCTGCAGCTCCTTTAATGTTGTTCTAGGCCTCTTGGCAGCCTCCCTGATTTTGGAGGGACGTCCAGTCCGTGGTAATTTCACTGTTGTGCCATATTTTCTCCACTTGATGATGACTGTCTTCACTGTGTTCCTCTAATGCCTTGGAAATGATTTTGTACCCTTCTCCTGACTGATACCTTTTAACAATGAGCTCCCTCTGATGCTCTGGAAGCTCTCTGCGGACCATGGCTTTTGCTGTAGGATGCGACTAAGAAAATGTCAGGAAAAACCTACTAGAACAGCTGAACTTTATTTAGGGTTAAACAGAGGCACTTTAAATGATGACAGGTGTGTACTGACTCCTATTTAACATGAGTTTGAAAGTGATTGCTTAATTCTGAACACAGCTACAACCCCAGTTATAAGAGGGTGTGCACACTTATGCAACCACATTATTTTAGTTTTATTTTTTAGGTTTGCACCGATACTAGTATCGGTGCCGATACCGAGTATTTGCACAAGTATCGGTTCTCGTGCAAATGCACTGATACTTTCAGGCTCGGCTCTTTGAGCTGTCAGTGGGTCTCCCCAGTGTTAAAGAAGTCCGGGAATTGGAACTGTCAAAAAAAAAAAAAAGCAGCCAATGTTTATTAACAACATTGCTCAGCCCTGAAACACTAAAATAAAAAGAAACATTGTTTCTTTTTGTATATTTCTGTTTCTTCATCTGCAGATCAAAGGGATGAACAAATGTTCCTCTGTTTAACCCCTTAATAACCCTTAATTTACTCTAATCAGCTTTAATTAACTCCCTATTCTCCTCCATTTAATTATTATTTTCCTGCTTTTTTTCTTTTGTTCACGTCTATTTTATAAACAATAAACAATTAAAACTTTTTTTTTTTTTGTTTGCTTTGTTAGTGAATATTTTTACACATATATATTAACATATATTTACACATTTCACATTGAAAAAAAACGCTAAGCGCTTAAATCAGATTATCTAATTTGTAAATAACTTTTCAATGCTTTGTACCATTGCTGACAGCTGAAGTTAAAACAAAACAGTTGCGGTAAGTATCGGTAATTGGTATCGGCGAATACTAAAGTATCGGTACTTGTACTCCTTGTAAAAAAAAAATGGTATTGATGCATCCCTATTATTTTTACTCCTCCCCCAAAAGATTTCAAATTGTTTTTCAATTGAGTTGCAGTTTATAATTCACATTAAAGGTGGAAAAAGTTCTGAAATATTTTATCTTTGTCTTATTTGTTTACATCACAGAAACCTGACATTTTAACAAGGGTGTGTAGACTTGTTATATCCATTGTGTGTGTGTGTGTGTGTGTATATGTATATGTATATATATATATAATATAATATAATTTTGCATATATATATTAGCAACCCTCTGAGCTCTTAGCTATTTGGATGGTTTTCAGAGACATTTGTGACCTGTTGGTTTTGTGCCAACCTTTTTATATTGGACAAGGGTGACAAGAAAATATGCAGTTGTCTTAACAACTAACAACTCTCTGTGTCATACAGGTAAATAATGTGAAAGAGGCACTTGAAGATTTAGAAAATTTGTTAAGATTCCCTTTGAAAGACTTTGTTCCAAACACTCGTTCTGTAAGACCCTCAATGGAGATTCCAAGGGATTCCTTGAAGAATTATATGGAAGATCTGTTTGGAGAAGTTCTGTCAGGTATATAAATGTTCCAGCAAAATGTAGACTGTAATACTGTCCACTCGGTGTCTAATACTGTCCACTCAGTATAGGTGTCTAAAACCTTTCATTCAGTCGTTTAGCCTTTTTTTTTAACAATCATCTGCATTTATGAACATTTTTAGAGCCTTATTTTGCCACTGTGTGCCATGATAACAGTCAGTAGCCATTACAGTGACCGGCATATGCAAAGCTTTGGGATTGATTTACTGGAGAGTGCAAAATCTGTAGAAACCAATCAGCTTCCAGATTTTATTGTCAAAGCTTAATTGAACAAGCTGAAGTTAGAATCCAATTGGCTACCACGCACAGCTGCACTAGTTTGAGTGTTCCCGTTTTAGTATATCTCCCTCTATGTGTGGACAAAATTATGAGGCTATCTTTTTAGCTCAGAATTTTTTTTTAATTTTTTTTTTTTAAATGTGATATTATTATTTTCATCATGGCCCTTTTCATTTTGATAATGGTTAGTTTTAGTGTTTATTCTGGAATTAGGCTAAAGGTTAGCTTTACAGTGTATGTAGACCCTAACAATGATAAGTGTACTTTGTATATAAAGTACTTAAAAACTGTTGCTGTAACTGCTTAAAATGTGTTAACCAGGAGTTTGGCTTTAATTTGTTACTGTATTTACATCTGCTAGTACATCTAACACTACCCCCCTCTAGACTGGCAGTGCTGCTGTCCAAAGGTGCCTATGTGCTCCTTCATCCAGAGTGTAGGCAGTCTAATACAGGAGGTGTGTTGCTGGTGAAAACAGAGGGTAGAATGCCTAAAAAAAGAAAAGTAATGCAACCACCATATCTAATGATTGATAAGCTGCAATATATTACATGTTTGGTATTGGGTTTAATACCGCTTTACATTGATGCATATTTAGCCCATCATGTGTGCCCCGTGCACATTTTTTAATTTATTGTGCCTATTCCTTGACCTTACAATAAAAAAGAAAAGAGATATACTCCATATCAAGATGTTTTCTATGTGTTCTGCCACTAAATCTACAAACAATGATAACATCCCCCCTTCTGGGGGATATACTTTAAAGTCAAGCCTCAGGAAGAGGGTCAGTTGAACATATTTTTCAAGTATTCTTCAGTCATTTCATTTTCCAACAATGCTACTAATCACGGACACTAAATGCATTAGGATGAGAGACATGCAACAGCGAGTAACACATGGAAATTGATGATTTTAATAAAAGGCTTTTACATGAATTTGAAATCATTCCATGCTCTATTCCTGTATGGTGGGCTTTAGTCATCAGTTACTTTAGTCTGACATAGTTTTGTGTTATTTCACATTGTACAATAGCCACCCTGAGAATCTAAAGCCATACATTTTTTTTACATATTGCAGGTTCACTGCTTGTTCGTCAGTTCAGTCATGGACAATCCAACCCCACTTACTATGTCAGATTTAATGGAAAGCAATTGGTACTGAGGAAGAAACCTCCAGGAAAACTGCTGCCGGGGGCTCATGCCATAGAAAGGGAATATAGGTAGGTTTATATTTTTTTTATCTGGGCTACATAACATATTTTCAGTGGTCTTAACATTTCTAAGGATATCCTCTACAGTTGGTAGACTTGGTTGAGCTGAATTACAATATTTATCGGCGTATAACACACACTTTTTCCCCCTGAAAATAGGGGGCAAACCACGGGTGCGTGTTATACGCAGATAGAGTACCTCGGAGGGGAAGGAGGGGGACGAGCGCTGCCGGAATTCCCTGAGCCGTCATCTCCTGTATAATCGTCTCTCACTCGGCTCTGACGTCACACACAGAGTCCCGCCTCTTCCACCGGCATTGGACCAGTGTTCTGTCAATCACAGGAGCTGGTCCAATGCCGTTGGCGGAGGCGGGACTGTGTAAGTGACTGTCGTCTTAGAGCCGAGTAAACAGGAGATGACAGCTCGGTGATTTCCTGCATGATTTACTGCATGAGAGATGGTGAGGCTGCAGATGGGCATCAGGCTGCATTGATGGGAGATGGGTGCAGATCAGGCTGCAGATGGGCACATATCAGGCTGCATTAAGGCTGAAGATGGGCACATATCAGGCTGCATTAAGGCTGAAGATGGGCACATATCAGGCTGCATTGAGGCTGCAGATGGGCACAGATCAGGCTGCATTGAGGCTGCAGATGGGCACTGATCAGGCTGCATTGATGAGCACTGACCATTATTTTGCTTCAAAGTGGTTTATTTTGAAAAAAAAGTTTTTTTTCCTGAAACCCCTCTCTTAAATTGAAGATTCGTGTTATACGCCTGTGCATGTTATATGCTGATAAATACGGTAATTGTTTTAGTGGGGTACAGTCCCAACAAATTTGTATCTTGTAGATTTATAATTTTATGGTGGTTGACATGAATGTTTTTATCCCACATAATCCTCTATACCTTTAGGAGCATTGATTGATAAAATTCAGATTTCCAGTAAGCCATATAGCCATGCATTTGGAAGTCCTTTGTTGTTACAGAGATTAATATTCTATATATTGAAGATATTGGGCTTTCATCAGTTGACCCATCCAAGCATCTAACGATTGTATTGACGCATTGGTTTTTAATGAGGTTAACATATGTGTTTTGTTTTTTTTCGAACATTTTTGTCTGAAAAAGAAAGTTTACATTTGTTCCATGTTACAGTATACTGTATATCAGTGCATGTAGAACATTACCGATTACATAGCAAAGAATTAAAGCAATTCTAGTTATGTACATTTTGCCACTGAGATGTGTTCTACTTTAAACTATAAAAAAAAAAACACATACATTGTCATCAATACAAAAGATATGCTGTTCACTATACATCTTAGGAGGTGTTAGAATCTTGTAAGTTTGTTCAGTGCTTACAGGAAAGGCACTTATAGATACCCACTAAATAGAGTACTTGTAATTGTTGTAACACCTTGTTTATACATCTTTATTGGGTAACGGAGTTTCCTTTCTACTGCAAAACATCAATAATTAACTTTACCAACAAATATTGGCTCAATTTTTGATTGCCCCCCATGAGTGAGTGATGTATTCCAGGCTCAAGTAAATATCCTAACATAGGTCTCAAGATCCTAGCATCTGTCAAGGTTATAGCTGATTTGAGAACACATCCCTTAAATATAGTAACTATTTTATGGTGCCTGTTAGGATTTCCTTGAGATATTATTTGGTGTATTGGAAAGTCAAGAAAATAGTATCTCTTTTCATAGTTCCCAATCATTCATTAATAAACAGTAGCACTAGCCACCATGTGAAAAAACGTTTAAGTTGGCTAATATTGTCATCCTCAAAACTTATAGACACCTTTTCTAATTATAACAATCTTGTAGGTCACTTTGAATAGTTTTTTTTGTCGGGGAATCCTGGGATAACCACTCCCTTAGAATACAGCTAGCAGTGGAAAGACAAATATGCACCCAGTAGTAGCATAGAATGTCAGTAGCTAAATAAAAGTATAAGTGGGTCGAGAGGTATTTTGTGTTCCCATATATTTGAGATATAAGCTACTATTTTCCTCCAGAACAGGTGTATCTTAGGACAATGGAAACGCAATATTCCAAAGTAACCCATTTTTCTCCACATTTAGGGCAAGAGTTTTCTGTACCTGTGATGCTTGTATGATGCTAGAAAGAAATATAAGCTGTGTAGGATTTTGTATTGGGTCGCCCTCCATTTTTCTTATATCAAAATCCTGAAGACGTTTTTTTCCACTATATTTTCTTATGGGAAATCTGTTTATCATTTTTGTACAATTGATTTCTCCAGAAGATAGCATCTGATTTTATTCAGGGACTGGTATATATACGACAGAGAAACATAGTTTACAAAGGTAATCTGGTTGAAAAAAGACGCAAGTCCATCTAGTTCAACCAGTAAAAGGGAAACGTCTTTTGCTCCTACAAGTTTGTCCAGTATATTGGTAGCTGCTTCAGACTGTGGTTTATATGCAAGTCTCTTCCAATAAGCAGTATCTTTTAGGTAATGTCAGTAATCTGTTTTAGGAATATGGTACATTTCCCTTAGTTCAGTAAAAGTATAGGGCACCCCGGTTTCGTGTTGAAAAGTTGATAAAGGCATGTCAACCCCTTGCATGTTGAAATTCCTTATCCTCTTCCCCTTGAGGGAAAGTAGGATTATGGCATATTGCTAGATAGCTTGAAGAGAGCTTACAAAATACCTGAATAAATCCATTTTTTTTTCAAACTATTACTGTATCCCTAATCAACATGTTATGACAAAAGAGATATGGTATTTTTGTGTAGTATGCATGAGTGCCATCAGGTTCCAAGGTGCCATCAGCCCTGATTCTATCCCATAGTTTGAGAATTTTGATTTCTCACCCAGTCCACAACATGACACAGTAAGCATGATAAGTTTTTCAATCCTATATTGGGTAAGGCTCTTCCCCCATCCTGTTTTAGATAAGGATTTAAAAGCTATACATGGCCTTTTGTTTTGCCATGCAAAATGGATGAAGACTGTATTTAAATTGTTAATCCGTGATCACTGGGAGGAAAAACTTGGGAAATGCTTCCCCCTGCCTGCAGCATATCTATGATATCATCCCAGCCTAGTCAAAGTCACTTGAATGTTGCTCAAGGGCTTTTTAATTATAAAGGTACAGCATTTAAAACAAGATGACACTGTTGTATATTGTGAGAGTAATTTAGACATGCAGGCTTGTAAGGTTACTGAATGGTCCACCTTATTGTAACTGTTCGTCAGCATCTGATGCATGACACTTTTCTAGAACATATAGCTTTTTCTTGCATTAATCAACATGGGCTGATATTGTATTCTTTATAGGATTTTGAAAGCTCTGGGTAAAGCTGGTGTTCCTGTACCAAAGGTGTTGAGCCTTTGTGAAGATTCAAGGTATGTAAGGAGTGTAAAGGTGACTTGACTTTCATTGTTATGCAGGATTATTTTACATAATAATAAAATGTTATGTTCCTGGCAGCATCATTGGAACTCCCTTTTATTTGATGGAATATTGCACTGGACGCATTTTTAAAGACCCTGCCCTACCAGAATTAGATGCTAAAAAACGTCAAGCTGTATATACAGCAATGAATAAAGTTCTGTGCCAAATTCACAGTGTGGACATCAAAGCAGCTGGACTAGAAGATTATGGCAAACAAGGTATACTCCTACAATAAAATAACTTTTGGTAATGTTTGTACGGTAGCCTTTGCTGAACATACATATTGATGACTCTTTCTTTTAACTTTGGATTTAATCATACATATTAATTGGTGCATTTAGGCTTTTTGCTTTAGTTGGCTGATTGTTTATATGTCAATGATATGTTCCTGACTAAGAGGTTCCTATACCTGTTTGCTTAGTTATGTTTCATTCCATCTTTATTTATTCTTCACAGTTTATTGAAGTTAGGTCTTTTTTTTTTTTTTTTTTATTAGGTGCATATGTTCAACGCCAAATTCAGACATGGACAAAGCAGTACAGAGCCAGCGAGACTCACCAAATCCCTTCTATGGAGCGGCTTATTGAATGGCTGCCACAGCATCTACCTGCAGACCAGAACACCACGGTGGTACATGGAGACTTTAGGTAATAATTTGAAAGACTGGGGATTATTCTTACATACCCCTGCTGCGTATGTCTTCACAAAGTATAATGCTGTTTTAGAAACTGTTAAAGCGTTTGTTACCCCCATGTAGAAAAACAATTATATGCATATTCTTATCAGAAATGGGTTGAATATGTTCCTATGTATGTTCAACTACAATATTCCACCCATAATCCCCATGTAGAAAAATAATTATATGCATATTATTATCAGAAATGGGTTAAATATGTTCCTATGTATGTTAAACTACACTATTACACCCATAATCCCTATGTAGAAATTTTTTTTTTATGCATATTCATATCAGAAATAGGTTTTAATATATTCTTATGTATGCCTAACTGTAATATTCCACCCATATCCCCATGTAGAAAAATAGTTATATGCATATTCTTATCGGAAATGGGTTAAATATGTTCCTTTGTATGTTTAACTACAATATTCCACCCATAACCTCCATGTAGAAAAATAATCATATGCATATCAGAAGTGGGTTAAATATGTTCATTGTCAGGTGTTAACATGATATTCCTTCCATAAACCCCATGAGAAATAATAATTCTACCCATATTCCCATCAAAAACAGGTCAAATGTAATCTTTCCATTACTTCTGTATAATTTACAGAAGTGATTCTGTTGTACATCTCCATATATATGTATATATCAGCAAGTGAACAGTTAAACATTAGCAACTGCTTCTTGCAACATTGTATCAAGCACTTGCAGGAAAGAATAACATATTTTGAGAAACAGTCATTACCATATATATGTGTATAAAGTACACTGACACCTAGTGAGAGTTCTCAGTATTGCAGCCAATAATCCAATCATCCCATCATCCTAATATGCAGTTTAGTACAACCCTTGTTTTAAAGCTGATTTACCGCTTCTTAAGAATATGTAAATATTTAAATGTCTATAGCCTGGCTACAGTCTAAGGCCCCTTTCACATAGGACGGATCCGCTGGATCAGCGGGAGATTGCTCCATTGATCTCTGCTGAGCCGGCGGATGACAGGTCCGTCTCCGCTCACTGTGCAGGGACGGACCTGTCAGATCTCTGCTGTTCTCTTTGAGCAGGTCGGAAGAAAATGGACTGAATGTCCGTTTTCATCAGATCCCATCCAATCCAATGTGCTGGATGGATGGTGAACGTATCACCATCCGTCTGTTTTAAAAGGATCTTGTCGGATCGGATGGCATCCGCCTGCCCATACAAGTCAATGGGTGTCCCACTTGGATCCACCTGGAAAATAGACAGACAGATCCGAGTGGGCCAATCATGTGAAAGGTGCCTAATTTAAGGGCATGATAAACTACCCACACCTTGTGTTTTTCACCTGTATTAAGATGTGCATTGATCATGTCGTTTCTTGGTGTCATTTGTTGCCCTGTGTGCACCGCCTATATATAGTATAGTAGTAAACCTCATTGCCGTGTCAGAAGTTCCTGTTTGTGTTCAAATATGAGACTTGCCACATAGGAACAAGCAAGCTTAATTAACATAATTCTAGTACATGGACATAGAGGAATCAATCAGCAACGACATTACAAACTGCAGCCACATGCGAGTCCTTCATTACAAGATAAGGTAAGCAAACAGCGCAGGCAATATAACTACACTAATACCTAGGTAAAACAATGAAAACATTTGAAAATGTACATTTCCTTTAAGTGTAGTAGAAAAATGTGCTATCTCCTGGCTATGCAGTCAGGCTGGGGTGTCTGGATTTCAAGGCTATTTGAGCAAAATTAAACATTGTTGGCAGGTAAATCAGGCATATGCACAGATGGGAAACTCTGAAAGTTCTTGTTGCGGCAATATGGCTTCTATGTACTGTATATTCGCAAATGTATGCAACTAAAACCACTGTTTTTAGCCTAAGAAGGTTTTTTTTTTTGCTTAGAATAAAGATCACGATTCTCGCGGCGTAACATCTTTCACATTATACAAAAAAAATTGGGCTAACTTTACCGTTTAGTTTTTTTTAAAATTCATTAACATGTATTTTTTTCCAAAAAAATTGCATTTGAAAGACTGCTGCGCAAATCCAGTACGACATAAAGTATTGCAACAACCACCATTTTATTCCCTAGGGTCTCTGCTAAAAAAAAAATATAATGTTTGGGGGTTCTTACAAGAAATAATGATTTTAACTTGAAACCAGCAAATGTAAGAAAAAGGTTTAATGTTTAAGTGGTTAAACTTCCCTCATTTACACACCAAAGTGTATTCCTTTGATCTAAAGGACAAATGTTACAATGTTTATACTTAGTGTGGCTGAAGAATGTTGTGATACTTGACAGACTGCCCCCTTTTTTTTTTCTTTGGATGGCTGTGGCTTCAGCAGAGCAGAGAATTCTCTGCATAGAAAAAATCAGGAAAATACTTTGTCAAGATCGCAAGGGGGAAAAAAATTGCGATAACAATTCTTAACGATTAATCGTGCAGCTCTAATATATATATTTCCTGAAGGACACCATGGCAGTCTACGTGTGTGGTTAACCCTGCCTCCTCTCCAATGCTATAGGACCCCACTCCCATAAATTTGAGCTCACAGCCAGAGACTGCATTCCTTTTTTGTCCTCCTGATTTGGACCTACAAGCAATGTACTCACGTTTACGGATATCTAATCGATCGAGGTTGGTGCCGGGCATACGTTCTTAGCAGTGTCAAGATAGCCCAGGGCCCAGCCATGGGTGGGTGCGTGGCTCCAGGCCTTTGTGTCCAGTGGTGGGGACGGCCTCTGTATGCTTGGCGTGGAGGATCGGCTGGCAAGGTCTGACAATTCCACCATGGCAGCAGTTTGTGTATATGTGCCCCTTTTCTGTCTTCCCCTCATGCGCCCTGTTCCTTTTGTTTTGTTTTTTTGTTTCCTCCATGGTGCCTGGAGCACTCCTGCGTTCCAGGACGTGGCTCCCCCTTCCGGATCGTGGCTCTGGCACGCTTCCACGCATGCGCGATCCTCGGACAAAATCAAGGCTTGGTTACGCACATGCGCGGTTTCGGCCGGGGACTCAGCGGCCACACAGGCGCTCTATGGCGGGTCGCCATTGCACAGGCGGTGACGTCACTACGGCGGGGATATTTAAATCGATCTGAGCCCTTGCATGTTGGGGATTACTGTGGGCAGTTTGCAGCAGCTCCTCCAGACACCAGGCTCTCAGGTTAAGGTAAGCTCCGGCCTGGTGCTATGGTGCAGAGGGGGACGGAGATGGCTCTTAAAGGGGAAGCTGCACTGCTATTTGTACCCTTTTTTTCCTAGAACATGTTACAACCTAATGTGACCTGGTTGTTTTGCTGCGCTGTGCGGCTTAATGTTGTATGCCTGTACTATAAACCTCAATAAAAAATAATTTACAAAAAAAAAAAAAGACTAAACCTTTTTCAAACACTTGCTGCTTACAAGATAAAATCAATATTTATTGCTAGAAAATTACTCAGAACCCCCAAATGTTATATATTTTTTAGCAGACACCCTAGAGAATAAAATGGTGGTTGTTGCAATATTTTATGTCACACTGTAGCTAAGCGGTCTTTGAAATGCAATTTTTTTGGGAAAAAAATACACTTTAATTAATTTAAACAAAAAGCTAAACGGTAAAGTTAGCCCAATTTTTTTGTATAATGTGAAAGATGATGTTACGCCGCGAGAATCGTAATCTTTATTCTAAGCAAAAAAATCTTGATTCTCATTTTAGCCAAAATCATGCAGCTCTAATATATATACAGTGTGTGTGTATATATATATATATATATATATATATATAATCTATATATTTATGTATTATATATATTATAATACATTTGTTATAATCTTTTGTCCTTGGCCATGCAGTCGGTATTATGAAGCACATAAAGCTATAATATGAAACAAATATTACACTGAACAAACAGCGAAGGCTGTTAAGGGGCGGTTTGCAGGCGCTATTTTTAGCGCAATAACGCCTGCAAACTGCCCCAGTGTGAAAGGGGTCTAACTTTTTTTCAAAGAGTTTATTTTTTGCTAGCTAATTTTTAAAGTGACCCCAAGATCTGTTTTTTTTAATCTGGAAATGTATTTCATTATTTGTGTTTATTTCTTTAGGTTGGATAATTTAATATTTCACCCAGAAAAAGTGGAAGTACTTGGAGTTTTGGATTGGGAATTGTCCACACTTGGAAATCCTTTGTCAGACATAGCTTATAACTGTATGGTTCATTATCTTCCACCCAATCTTCCTATTCAGAAAGGTATGGAATTGTTTCTTATGCAGAGTTTAAATGTTGTTCAAACACTGGCATGTTTATGTGGTTTTCAAGAAAAGTAGGTAATCTGCACCCAGCTGGACCACACATAGGTGTTATACTCATTTTTGGATGCTTTCATTTGCTGTATAGTTCAAGAAGTCTTCAGCCAAGCAGAAGAAAGCTTTGTAAACATAATGGAGATGAGCATCTTAAAGCAGAACTTCACTCACTCAAACAACATTGACTATTCGTAATCTTAATGCTGCTAGCATTAGTAAATAGATAGGAAAGAATATCATATTTACTTGTTCTAAGCCTTTGATGGCAAAGGATGTCATACATCCCAGGAGTCTTCAGGAGGGGAGGAGGAGTTTTCTCAACTAAGCACACCCTGCTGCCGGTGTCTTGCCGAGAAAGTTCCCTCGGCGGATAGGTTCCCCCCCTGTACTGCGCAGGCGCAATGCCTGTGCAGTACCAACTACTAGCAGCCGCCGGAGATAGCCGAACAACAAAATCTACAATCAGCTGTACACGGCGCCTACGCCCTGGGTCCAGGTTCCTTCCCCACCATCCAAGTGGACCTAGAGGGGGAATCTAAAAGAGCCGAGCGAAGCGAGGCCGTGCCCGAAGCGTGGCGAGCGAAGCGAGGCCGTGCCCGAAGCTGGGGTGGGGTGGGGGTTGCGCTGACTGGGTTGTTGGTCAGGGTTGGGACAAAAAGCCTGTGGTGAATGTGCCCCTGAAGTGGCAGTTTAGGGGTGCCGTACAATCACTGTGAGTCACTTTGATTTATGGCACCATGGTCACTTCACCATACACACATTTTTCACACCTGCCTCTAGGGCTGAGCCTTTTAAGCAGGACCAGAGGAATTTTTTATTCCTGGCCGGAGGGCCGGCCGTTGTATTGCACATGGTCACTTTTCATTTCTCCCCCACTTTTTATTTATTTATCCTTTGTTTGTCACTTTTTTGTATTTTTTTGTTTGATGTGTAACACGTTTTGTCACTGTGTGATTAGTAGGGTGTGGGTCCTCGAGCCTACCCTGAACGTCTTGGGATGGGGGTGGACATAGGCCTTCTGGCTTGGTTCGCCCTCTCTCATGGGGTCTCCCTTCGGGGGAGTCCCACCGAGTACTTGGGTGGGTCTGTTTCGGCAGACCTTCCAGAGAAGAGGGTCCGTCCGGTTTTGGCCAGATGGACCCAAGTGAAGTACCTCAGTCCCCGTCTGGAGCCTAACACCCCGGGGGATCAGGGTAAGGTCCTTCCTAGGGAGGATCTGTGTAAGCAGTGCATGGCTTACAGAGTACAGAGATTTGGAATGTGCAGTGTACAGAGTGCGGTGATCAGGAATGCGCAGTGTATTGAGTGCGGTGATCAGGAATGCGCAGTGTATTGAGTGCGGTGATCAGGAATGCGCAGTGTATTGAGTGCGGTGATCAGGAATGTGCAGTGTACAGAGTGCAATGATCAGGAATGCGCAGTGTACAGAGTGCAGTGATCAGGAATGTGCGGTGTACAGAGTGAGGTTATCAGAAATGCGCAGTGTACAGAGCACAGTTATCAGGAGTTTGCAGTGTACAGAGTGTGGTTATCAGGAGTGTGCGGTGTACAGAGCGCGCTGATCTGGAATGCACAGTGTACAGAGTGCGGTGATCAGGAATACACGGTGTACGGAGCACAGAGATGAGGAATGCGCAGTGTACAGAGTGCAGTGATCAGGAATGCGCAGTGTACAGAGTGCAGTGATCAGGAATGCGCAGTGTACAGACTGCAGATATCAGGAATGCGCAGCGTACAGAGCGTGGTTATCAGGAGTGTGCAGTGTACAGAGCGCGGTTATCAGAAATGCATGGTGAACAGAGCGCGGTTATCAGGAGTGCGCAGTGCACAGAGTGTGGTGATGAGGAATGCACGGTGTACAGAGTGTGATGATGAGGAATGCATGGTGTATAGTGTATGGTGTATGTATATTCTTCCTCCCAGGCTCCCCCTTGTAGTGGTCTGTCATAAGACAAAACAGAGCCGAGGGGGAGCCTAGGGAAAGCTGCCCCTGGCTCTGTTACATTGAAGTGACAAGCAGCAGCCAGCGGGGGGGGGATGCTGCAGGTGTCCAGCAATGTCATAAGCGCCCCCTTCCTTGCAGTACACCTGAAACAACTAATAGTAAGCGGGAAGCACAGACATGTGTCAGGATCAGAGTTGCTGGCGGGGAGAAGAGCTGGAAAATAGTTCTGCAGACCAGTACCTGATTTCATTGAAAGACTCACAGGTACTGGGCTGATTCTCACTCGCTCGCTCAGCCAGCAGCCAGCAGGTCCGGATCCCAGGTCCCTCTGCCCTGTGGCGGCTCTCTTCAGGTTCAGCCTGCAGGCAGCAGGGCTCAGCTCTGCGGTCAGTGAGTCTGACTGTGACAGACAGTCAGACTGCAGCCTGATACAAACTGCCGCGGTCCCTATAGCCATGTCCCTGCTAGTGCAAGCTGGCTGGCAGCTGCCAAGTGCCGACAGTCATCTCTCGATTTGGCTCCCAGGGTGGGCAGCGCCCCTCTGAAGTTGGCGCCCGGGGGCACATTTCCCCCCTCCCCCCCAGTTTCGGCCCTGCTGACATGCACCCTGCCCAGCTCTTTACTGGGAAGATCCTTGTACTGCTGTATGTAGCTAAAAACAGAGGACTTGTAAAGAAAAAGAAAACAATTATTACAATGTGTGTGTGTGTGTATATGTGTGTGTGTATATATATATATATATATATATATATATATATATATATATATATATATATATTATGTATATGTGTGTATGTGTATATATATATATATATATATATATATATATATATATAAATATATATATAAAATATATATATAGTATCCTTGTATTAAACTGAATTGGTTGTTTTGCAAGGTAAAGGTTACATAAATTTTAAATGTTAAATTAATGTGGAGGTATATGAAAATGTTGTTTACATTTTTTTAGGACTACAAAACTATAACTTGTCAGAATTGGGCATTCCCACTGCAGAGGAATACTTTGAGCAGTACTGTGAAAATATGGCCATTCCGAAGGTGGAGAACTGGAATTTCTATATGGCATTTTCATTTTTCAGAATAGCAGCAATTTTGCAAGGTGTATACAAGCGCTCCTTGACAGGTAAAGCAAACAAACTCTTTCTGCTTTACAGTGCTTTGTTTTATTTTGTAAATTATTTAATTATTTAAAGACCTCCAGGAAAAAAAAAATATGTTTTTGAAATTTACTGGCACACAAGTTACTAAGTATATATACAGTAGGTGTATGCAACAGTGTTAATTTTGGCAGCAAATTTCGATTTAGTTTTAGTCTAAAGCCTCGTACACATGATTGGATTGTTGGCCAACAAAACCGTGGACTTTTGTCCGAAGGGCGTTGGCCCAAACTTGTCTTGCATACAAACGGCAAGGAAATGTCCGCCAACAATTACGAACGTAATGACGTACTACGTTGTTTTTTAGCTCTTTAGCTCCACCCTTTGGGCTCCTTCTGCTAATTTCGTGTTAGTAGAAGTTTGGCGAGTGTTGATTCGTGCTTTTCATTTCGCACTTTTTATTTTGCACTTTTCAGTTTGTTTCTGAACGGCCGTTCGTCAACCAGACATGTTGCGGAATCGGAGTTAAACGGAAACGTGTTATTTATTATTGGCCTTAGAGTTATTGCTTTGACATTATTTTTTTGGTTGATTAATAATGATTTGATTTGGTATATTTTCTATATTTTTAGATGCATAGAATGCACTTTTTGGTTAAGTTCTATTGGCAGATAGCATGTCTAAATTGTATTTCATTTCTTTTTTTAATGCAAAATAAAAATATTGTGTAGAATAATACTTGTTTTACTTCAAATGACAGTTTGGGAGTAGGCAGTTACATTAAAAAACAATGTAAAATTAACAAGGGACACCAACATAATTGTATCTTTGAGCTTAAAAACTACGGGATAATGGTGTTGTGGTAACTTGCCCAAAAAAAATAAAATGAAAAAAATAATATTATTCTTGATATCACTAGAAAAAAAAAGCATTTGAAAATTCATTTGCAATACCTCCATCAGTATCACCAGCAAAGCAGCTTCATTATTATCCCATTAAATAAAGAAGAAGAGAATTGTGCGCTGCATTTGGAGATTTCATAATTTGCCATGTCACGAATGTTAATTCTCCATTACAAACGCTAGTTTAAAAGACCGACCGCTTCTGGCTCGTCCTTGCTTCCAAGCATGTGTGCTTGTACTTTGGACTTTTGTCCGACGGACTTGTGTACACATGCTCAGAAAATCCGACAACAGACATTTGTCCGCGGAAAATTTTAAAACCAGCTATCCAACATTTGTCAGCGGAAAATCCGACAACAATTGTCCGATGGAGCATACACATGGTCAGATCTTCCGCCAACAGCCTGTCATCACACATTTCCCATCAGAAAATCTGATCATGTGTACGAGGCTTTAGTCTTAGGACTAAAATGGCATTTTAGCTTTAGTCCAATTTTAGTCTTCTGCAAGCGTTTTAGTCATAGTCTTTGACTAAAATGCCATTTTAGTTTTAGTCCCACTTTAGTCATCGTATTTTAGTCGACTAAAATCTCCAGTACATTTTAGTCGAATAGAGTCATTTTAGTCAACTAAAATTGAATGTGCACAGTACACAGCGCCCCACAATACGCAGCCCCCCACCCTCTGCACAGTACACAGCCCCACAATACACAGCTCCCACCCTCTGCACAGTATGCAGCCCTCACCCTCTGCACAGTACACAGACACCCACAATACACAACCCCCCCACCCTCTGCACAGTACACAGCCCCCACAATACACAGCTCCCACCCTCTGCACAGTACGCAGCCCTCACCCTCTGCACAGTACACAGACACCCACAATACACAGCCCCCCACCCTCTGCATAGTACACAGCCCCCCTGCACTCCCAGGAGACCCCCAGTCTCCTGGGACAGCACTGCCAGCATACTCTAAAGTTAGGAATAAATCACTGCCAGCCCTTTCTCATACACAGTTCCTCCTGTGTCACTCTCGTTATAAATCAAAGTCTCCTAAATACCTCAATAGTTCCGTTCTCTCACTGACCTGGTCACAAGACTGCTCTCCTCTGACGTTTCATGGATGGTCATGTGACCACTCTCCTCCTCCAATCTAAAGCAACACTCGGAGGAGAGCGGCCGACAAGAACGGAGCAATTTCGGTATTTAGAAGCTTCGTTTTACAATGGGAGTGACACAGGAGGAGTGGTGTAGGAGAAGTGGCTGGCAGTGATTTTTTTCTTAACGTTAGACTATGCTGGCAGTGCTGTCCCAGGGCCAGGAGAGGCGGGGCAGCCGGCCTGACACCCCTCCAATGTGTGGCACCCGGGGCGGACCGCCCAATCCCCGCCCCCCTGTTGGTAAAACCAAATATCGCTGTATAACACGCACGCACTGTGTTATACGCTGATAAATACGGTAATTCATGAGGGTAAACGTCCCTCCTTGTTGCTTTCGTAAAGGAACGAAAACGGATTGGATTTATGTCATAGTTTTTGTCAGTGGATGAAAATGTGCTGTACTACTAGTTTAGTTTTCGTCACTGTAAAAATGCCACTGACAAAATCCTTGACAAAAACATTTTCGTGAAATTAACACTGGTATGCAACCACCTGTGGCTTTTTTTTTCTACAATTTACGGTTTTGCTAACGCTATACTTTCAGCTCTCCGACACCCCAGCTACATATGTCACACATAGCAGCTGTAGCGTTGTTTGCAGCTGAGCTGTCTGCCCCTCTTCTCATCTTGCCTAATCACAGAACACTTTGTATTCTTTGATTCTGCTCACAAAAGCCAAAGGTTTCTGTGAATGAGCAGTGGAAATTAAGCGCATGCAGAGCAGTTGCTGTGTAGGAGAGTAATACCTCTCCTCTTGGGGTGCAGGAGTACAGCGAAAGCTATACTATCAGCATTTAGTGAACCGGTAAGTTTTAAACACTGCACGACCGTAATACATATATGTATGTGACGGCTTGAAGTGGTTTACTGGGGATATGGCTGAAGCTGTCAGACATAACCCCGGTATTTTTTTTCAGGCGGCGATTCTCTTTCTGATTAAAGTGATCCAAGTGACTGATTAGCTGCTGGATCGTCCCACCGCTCACTGTGTTTCTGAGGCTTACTGTTCTCACTGGCGAGCCTGGAAAACGATCCTCCGGTTCGCGAGGCTGGCCACAAAGGTGAGGAGAAATCAGGTCGTCTCTCCTCACCGCTATAATCTAGGAGGACCAGAGCCTTATCATGCCGTTATTTTCAGTCTAGGGCAGATGTAAGCATCAGATCAATGTTTTTTATTTTGATCTGCTGCTTTCAAGGGTAGAGGAGAGATTTGGGGTTTTATAGACCCCAGATGTCTCCATAAAGAGGACTTGTCATCCCTTATTTCGATCATAAATAATGTTTACATTTCTTGTGATCGGAAGAAAAGTGATAAAAAAAAATAAAGCGACAAAGTAAAAAAATGTATAAATAATATTGAAAATATTTTTAAAGCACCCGCTATCCCTGTGTGCTCACATGCAGAAGCAAACGCATACGTAGGTTTATGCACGCATATATAAACGGTGTTCACACCACACATGTAAGGCAGTGCCGCAAACATTATAGCGAGAGCAATAATTCTAGCGCTAGACCTCCTCTGTAACTCAAAACTGGTAACTTGTAAAAATTTTTCAATGGAGATATTTAAATATCATAATTTGTCGCCATTCCACAAACGTGCACAATTTTAAAGCGTGACATGTTAAGTTTCTATTTACTCAGTGTAACATCATCTTCTATACTTTACCAAAAATTTGGGTTAAATATTGTGTTTTTTTGCATTAAAATTCATTAAAGTGTAATCCCCCCCCCCCCCCCAAAAAAAAAATTGCATTTGAAAAACCGCTTCGAAAATACTGTGTGACATTAAAAAATTGCAACAATCAGCATTTTATCCTCTAGGGTCTTTGCTAAAAAAAATATACATATTGTTTGGGGTTTCTGAGTAATTTTCTAGCAAAAAATACAGATTTCCTAAAGAAAGAGATCCAAGAGGTGGAATACACCTCCTTGCACATTGTATGCCAGCACATTTTAAATGTGTTCTTCTTTAAGACATTTATGTTATGTCACACACTTGGTAAATACGATGAAGTTACAGTAATGCTGACGTACATAAGTATGTGAACCAGACAAGAGCGAGATGTGATCTTGTACAAAAAACAAGAGGGGGGGGGGGCAGGACCGGACGTTAGCCTGGACAGACGTGTGGGGGGAAAGCTCCTGCCATCCAGCTGAATGTATAGCTCCTACCTCATCTTCCTCACCTTCCTCGTTCTCCACGCGATCCCCAGAGCCTCCTGGTCTGTCAGCGCATCGCCAGACCACAGCATCGCCCCCATAGCCACCTGACAGATGGGCCGTGGCCGCGGCTCCAGCACAAGGTACATCGGCCATCTTGCTCCACCCGGGCTTAGGGCTGACACTCACCCCTAGCCACAGTGCACCCCTTCCGCGACTGCTGGTGCTGCCCAGGCTGCCACACTGTTGTCTGAAGTGTGTGCACAGACACTCCTCTGTCCTTAAAGTGCCTGGAAAGACAGAGAACGGCTCCAGGCCTAGGAGCGGCAGCCATCTTGCTCCACCCGGACACTTACTAGCATGAGGTATGGCGGCCATCTTGCTTCACCTGGGCTCAGTGAGTTCAAGAGTTCATTTCCACTTACAGCCCAGGTCGCATTAGCTGCTCTACTATTTCACCTATGGGGGCGCGTGGCTGACGATGGATGGCTGACGACATGTACCCCTGAGCTCTGTACTCTCCCGACAACTGCAGGCTGTGTTCCCAAATAATCACACCCAACCTGCTGATGGCAGCTTCCAGCTCTAACCCTGCTGACTTTGCTGAACTACAAGGCACTATCCAACGATACCTACTACGTACAACCTCACAGGACTCCCGTACAGGGAAAGACAAACCTTCGACAAGCCGAACTCCAGGCAAACCAAAGCTTCCTCCCCTGACTGTAGCGGCTTCCTCTACCAGCGGGAACAACTCAGGTGCACACCCAGCTCCTCCGATGGACCCTCCAGATCCCCTAACCAGATTCGAACTGTCCCCTACCACAAGTGTAGACGCTGTCCCAGCAGAGATGCTTTGCCCAGCCTCCGGTGGTGCTCTGGGCTCTACATCCACTGCCCTACTCTCTGCCTTCCAGGCTGGCTTTGATTCCTGGGCTTCCAAAATGGAAACTTCTCTCCACGTTGAACTGAATGCCCTCAAACAACAGGTTTCGGCATCAGAGGTCGCAGTATCTGCTATGGCTACCACCCAAGAAAACCATACAGCCCGTATAATGGTGCTTGAAACTGCATCTACGGCTCATCTCTCCCGTTTACGGCAACACCAGCTCCGAATAGAGGACAGTGAAATCCGGAGCCGCAGGAACAACATCCGGCTGCAAGGTGTCCCGGCGGCAACCTCAGGTACTGATCTCAAACCCACTATCATTGCTATCCTCAATCAGGTCCTGGGCAGAGAAGTTACATCCCCTATCGAATTGGACAGAGTGCATAGAGTTGGGGGCATAGGGGGCGACCACAGAGACTGCCCTCGTGACTTCCTTTGCCGGGTGCACTACTATACCCTGAAGGAAGAGATCTTACGCAAAGCCTGGTGCCTGGGCCCACTGGACTTTCACGGATCCTCCATATACCTATACCCGGATCTTTCCCGCAACACGCTGTACATGCGGCAAGTGGTCCGCCCACTGCTGGAATTGATTCGCCAAGTAGGTGCAACGTACACTTGGGGCCACCCCTTCGGCATCAAAGTGACCTGGAATGATAACCACAAATTTGTCCTGTCAGATCCGGACCAGCTTCCTTCCTTCTTCCTTGACCAGGACCCTATCACTGTCCCGAACTGGTTAGACCCTCCATTTGACCATCAGGGGCTACTGGGCCCTCCCCTACAACGTCGTAGACACCCACAGTCTAGATCGGAATCCTCCGGTCCTAGAATACGGCGACCAGAAGACTGATCGAAACTCTTTCAAAAGAGACCTAAACTGGTTCTTTTTTCCATGTCTTTTTCTCCACAAGGAGGTTACAGTTCTTGTGCTGGACTCAGGCCAGGTTTGCCTTAACTATGTTTTCTCTGTTTTGTTTCTTCCCTTTTTTACTTATGTTCCCCTCCCATTGACTACTGATCATTGTGCCATTTGAATGTTATTAACGGTTTAGCTGTCTTGCTTGGCTCGGGGACCCTTTCATTGCCCTCAGCTGGTATTCTGCTTATTCATTTGCAGTGGACCCGTTTGGCGCCGGATCGCCCTGGCCCTCATCATATTCCCACACCGTCCTGATTACACTGATAACATCATGACTGCTACGTGTGTTTAGATACACTGGGAGCCTTCTCCTATCAATTTGGTCTTTAATACCTCTGATTCTTTTGGGGGGGACGTGGTCTGGGCCCGGGTGGAGCCACTGGTTGCCTCTCAAGGGACTGCTATTCTCACTGTGTTTTTTCTAGGCATTGGACCTGCGGATTGACTTGGTGTTTCCTGAATACAGTCCCCTGGCTTGTCCTGGGGCTTCCAAGTCTTTCCTCAGTACCAGACCTAAATGTCCCTGTAGCTCGGGACTAGTAGACCTTATCAATGGCAACTAATGTGCGTTTACACTGTTATCTGAGCTAAGCTATGACGATGATCATAGATAATGCTGCTATAAATGTAGTAATTGGTGTGTCCAATCTCCGCATGACCACATGGGAATACTTGAGCCTTTATTTTGTCCACAGCCTGTTCATACCCTGTTCTTCACTGATGTTATTTTTCGTATACTTCTATATTGCTTATGATGCCAAAGGGTACCAATGGTATTAGTTATACACTCCGCTCTTTAGTGACTAAGAAGTTGAGCATTAGATGCCATGGTCATTGGGTATGTTACATTTATGTTATATATGCCTGCTAAGTTGTCGGGATCACAACTCTAACTAGAGGTTGACCGACATGGGTTTTTCTGTGGCCGATGCCGATATTTAGAAATCGGGGCGGCCGATGGCTGATATATGTTGCCGATTTTTGCGGCCGGTATTTTAGGCCGATTTTTTTTTTTTTTTTTTTCTTTTTCCTTCATCTCAGAAAGTCTAGGGTGGAGAGGTGGGGAGGAGGTTATTGTTTAGGGTAGAGAGGTGGGGTGCAGCCTATCAGTGTCCATCAGTGCCACCTCATTAGTGCCCATCAGTGCAGCCCATCAGTGCCACCTCATTAGTGCCCTCCAGTGCAGCCTATCAGTGTCCATTAGTGCCCACCAGTGCAGCCCACCAATGCCACCTCATTAGTGCCCACCAGTGCAGCCTATCAGTGTCAATCAGTGCCACCTCATTGGTGTCCATCAGTGCCCACCCGTGCAGCCCAGTGCCAACCAGTGTATCTCATGAGTGCCCATCAGTGCCACCTTATCAGTGGCATTCAGTGCATCCCATCATTGCCCACCAGTGCCAACCAGTGCAGCCCATCAGTGCCAACCAGTGCATCCCATCAGTGCAGCCCATCAGTGCCAACCAGTGCAGCCCATCAGTGCCAACCAGTGCAGCCCATCAGTGCCAACCAGTGCAGCCCATTAGTGCCAACCAGTGCATCCCATCAGTGCCCACCAGTGCAGCCTAGTACCAACCAGTGCATCTCATCAGTGCCCATCAGTCCCATCACATCAGTGCCAACCAGTGCATCACAGTGCCCACCAGTGCATCACATCAGTGCCAACCAGTGCATCACATCAGTGCCCACAAGTGCCAACCAGTGCATCACATCAGTGCCCACCAGTGCCAACCAGTGCATCACATCAGGGCCCACTGCCCACCAGTGCATCACATCGGTGCCCACAAGTGCCAACCAGTGCATCACATCAGTGTAGCCCATCAGTCCCACCTCATCAGTGCCCACCAGTACAGCCTAATAATGTAAAACTGCCACCCCAGAAGTGCCCACCAGCGGATCGCTCCCAGCTCCGTTCCGTCCCCTCGCCTGGCCAAAGACAGCTCCACTCATCTGACGTGCTGCGCGCCCCGCCTCTGCCTCCAGACTACAATCCCCAGAATGCAGCGCGGCCGGTAACAGCCAATCGGCAACCGCCGCTGCCGACTTCCTCCACGGACAAAAAAAAAAAAGTCAGCAGACAGAGGCCGAGATAGCAGCCGTTTATACTAGATGGTAGGCGGCCAGGGGGGATTTCCACCCAGCACGCCCCCGGCCTCAGATCCCTCACAATTGGCCTTTTTCCCATAATAATAGGCTGATGCCGATTTCTTTAAAAAGGCGAAATATCGGCCGATATATCAGCCGACCTCTAATTCTAGCCTCGTTCTCTCTCCCTAAATAGGATTGGCACAGTTCGTGCCTACCACTTGATATTTCACGAAGTGTTATGTTTTCATGGACACTAGTATTTTTTGAGCCACCTTCCCCAGGTGCTCTCTCTGACCAACCTCTTTCCCACCTCTCTCCTCCTCCTTTCTCCCTCCCCATCTGTTTTTTGACCCCTCTCCCTTTATTCCAGTCCCCCTTTCTGTTATTTATTTATTTATTTTTGTCACTCTATCATGGCCCATACGGTGATTTCTCAACCCAGGATACAATTTTGTTCCTACAATGTAAATGGCCTTAATACTGCCACCAAAAGAGAACAAACCCTTTATCAAATGCACAAATGCCTAGTTAATGTGCTTCTACAAAAGACACATTTTCACTCTGCCTCCAATCCTTTCTGTTCCAACAGATATTTCAACAGATGGTTCCATAGTACTAACCCAACCCAAAAAGCCAAGGGAGTATCTATTGCCTTTCATAAGACGCTCCCTATAGAAGTGCTTGATCATCTCTCTGACTCTCAGGGAAGGTATGTTTTTGTGAAATTCATGTTATGGGGCACAAAATTTATGGTAGCTAATATTTACCTTCTGAATGTTAGTCAAGTGTCGTCCGCGTTGCAGTACTTGAGGGTTCTGTCAGGATTCATGGAGGGTAAGCTCGTCTTGGGAGGGGATTTTACCACCCCTCTAGAACCACTTTTGGATTCCTCCACCTTGCGGTCCTGTATCTCATTCTCCAAACTGAGGGCACTGAAACATGCATTCTACGATCTGCGTCTTGTAGACATTTGGAGGGTGTTGCACCCCACATCCCGTAATTATACCCACTTCTCTCATGTACATCACACTTATAGTCGCATAGACTACCTAATGAGTGACTACAGTTGTCTAGATTGGTCTCCTGAATGCAACATAGACCCTATGGTCTGGTCTGACCACTCTTCTATACCGATTAGGGAGTAGACATGGCGCTTGAATGATTCATTGCTTACAAATTTGGAGTGTGTGACGAGGGTTACGGATACAATATCGAACTGTTTTGTTGACCACGCTTTGGATATGACATAGTTGCCCTTTCAATGGGAGGCACTAAAAGCAGTTCTACGTGGAACCTTTATCCAAATGGGAACGTTCAGCCACCATAAAGGCTGCAATTCAAACACTTACAAACTGAACACAAACGATCCCCAACAGTGACAATGCTGGCGGACGTTTCTAAGGCGCGATCACAACTCAGAGAACTATATGAGACCTCTGCTTTCCATCAATATAAGTTTTGAGATAAATGTGGTAGGTCATTGGCTCATTTTGTGCCCCATATTCGGGGGGCGCAGGGAGAATTGGTCTCCTCACCCTCTAGGATGGCTGAGGAATTCAGGGACTTCTATCAATCCCTGTACAATAACCCTGCGACTCGACTGACAGGTTCCCCTTCTACCGCGATGGAAGACCAATTATCCTATGTCTCAAACTGCGCTTCCTACATTAGATGGTGACACCATTGATGATTTGGAAACCCCTATCACAGAGGATGAAGTTGCCAAAGCCATAGCGGGTACGCCAAGTGGAAAGAGCCCAGGCCGCAACGGCTTCACTCCCAAGTTTTATAAACTTTTCGCCACCCTTCTCACACCCTTTCTAACTAAGATGTTCAACTCTTTGACAGAGGGCTCCATGTTTCCTCCACAAACACTCGAGGCCCACATATCCCTCATCCCAAAGCTGGACAAAGACCCTACTCTTTGCGCAAACTATAGGCCGATATCTTTGATTGGTGTCGATTTGAAAGTCTTTGCTAAAATCCTAGCCAATAGATTACAACCATTGTTACCTGGGATAATACTCTTCGATCAGGTCGGCTTTGTGAGTGGCCGAGAGGCTAGGGACAATACCCTAAAGACCCTTCTTCTAACTAATTATGACCGGTCCCATAATATCCCATTATGCCTCTTAACAGTTGATGCGGAGAAGGCAGTCGACTGAGTAGACTGGCAGTTCCTTCGACTATCCCTGCAACAAATAGGCTTGGGAACTAATATGATAGCGAGAATAATGTCCCTTTACTTCTCTCCATCTGCTAGGATTAGACTGAATGGTTCATTATCTCCAGCCTTTTCTATCTCTAACAGGATACGACAGGGATGCTCATTCTCCTCTATGTTCTAACTATGGAACATTTGGCTATTGCTCTACGTAACAATTCCTCTATCCAAGGCATAACAGTCAGGCCCACCCATACTAAACTCACCCTCTTCACAGATGATCTGCTCCTGTTCGTGACACACCCACACACATCCTTGCCCTCAGTATTGCAGGAGTTCCAGAAATTTGGAGCAGTTAGCAACTTCAAAGTATATTACAATAAATCGGAAATCCTTAACATATCCATGCCTAAGTCGGACCTACAAAGACTCTCGACTACTTTCTCCTTCAAAACTGGTTCCACTTCCATCAGGTATCTCGGAATTCAAATACCGGCGGATGCATCCCAACTCTTTTCCCAGAACTTTGCCCCCCTACTCCTTAGGACCAAAGCAGATTTATCTACTTATGCATCCAAATGGCTCTCATGGCTAGGTAGAGTGAATGCCCTGAAAATGGATGTTCTCCCTCGGTTCCTGTGTTTATTTCAAACCATTCCTATGGTGTTCCTACACCGAGTCCCCCCGTGGAACGCACAGGGGGACTCAGTGTAAGAAAAACACGTATCTTGGATACATATTGAGAACACAATGACGTGTTTTGCATAATCCATTTTATCCTGCAATAACCAAGTGCCACAGAAATACTACTTTTTCTGCTTCATTCTCATTAGCAGTGATTCGCTGAGGAAGTCCTTGCGCTGAGGAAGTCCATATGGACGATACGCGTGCAAGGTGCTCCGTGACGTCAGTACAGCCACCCATCTGATTCTATTTTTATATGTTTTATACTCCTGCACTGGGAATCAGTGCTATCCTTGTGAGTAATATTCTTTTATTCAATAAATTTTATGTTTATCGTATGGAGAGCACTATGTCCTGTTATTTTGTTTTAACATGATATTTACCTGCCGATGAGATTGACTCTTGGATACTGCAAGTGGACCTTCATCTTTATATTAACCCTGTGGAAGGGAATGCACGAGTGACCTCTCTGTTAGCGCAGAAGGTCCACTCGATAAGGTGAGCGGCCTAGATTCCTGGTGGTGGAACACAGTGGTGTTAATACACGAATGCTAAGTCTATCCTATCACTGCACCCTTTTTACCATCTGATGAATTTATTTTCTGCAAGTGGGCAGTCTTCCATCTCCTCGGATTAAGACATCATTTGGGACTTTGCCTCATATGTGTTTATATTTTATGGTCTACATGTTTTAGTAAGAGCTGCACTGCTATATTTTGTGAGTTACTTTTAATGTTTTTATATTGGCCTCCAGTGTCCAGCTGCTTGGTTTTATATTAATTTGGTTTTGCGCTGTCTGTTTTTTCATTTTGGAAAGTCACATGAACCCAGTAGAACTATTCACTCTCCCATGGACCTTGCCCATGGTCCGGGGGGGGGTTCGGGCCCCCTCAACGACCTTACCCATCAAACGTTCCAGATCTGGGATCGCATGCTGACCAGAAGGGGCTTATTGAACCACATGGGGTCTATGATTCCCTTCTTTGGGACCCTGGCCTTTCCACCAGCTATGTATGTAACAAGATTCGAACCATGGCGAAAAGAAGATCATAGGAGACTTGCTCAAGTCTTTCGAGCAGACCCCACTTTAAGGACTTCCCGACACCCCATGCAGTGGCTTCAGAGACAACAGACTACTTCCTACATCCGGACTTTCCCATCCATTCCAGACATATTTGCTGAACCGACAGGATTTTAGGAACTGCTCATGCAGGCGGAACCTCCAACACATGTGGTATCTCAACTGTACTCCCTCTTGCTTAATATCTCCTCCCCTGACCTCCCACCGTTTACGGTGGCCTGGGAGGCAGAACTACTTCACTCTATCTCCCTTATTGAATGGCAAAAAATGTTTTATCTTGACACACAAACTATCCCTAGCCACTAAGACCCAGGAAAAGGGATTTAAACTGGTAACGAGATGGTACAGATGCCCATCGACTATAAACCATTTCAACTCGGCAGTACCAGATGCCTGCTGGCGGTGTCTTAGCTCCCGGGGAACCATGCTCCACATCTGGTGGGAATGCCCTCCTGTGCAGGGGTATTGGCAACAGATCTTCAAACTATACTGCAAACTGATGCCGACCTCTATTCACCCTTCACCTCAGGTGGCTCTCTTATCTATACTCCCTGGTACGTTCAAATCCATCAAAATATGTATTACACCACTTTCTGGCCAGAGTAGTGATTCCCCGTCATTGGAGATCGGCAACCATGCCTTCCATGGGGGATTGGGCTTCTGAAGTGGACCGCATAAGGGACCTTGAACGTCTGTTGGCAGAGGAATATGGTAAAGACGAACAGTTTTCTCTCACCTGGAATTCATGGAGCGTGTTCCGATACTCCTCTGAGTTTATCTCCTGGGCTGAACACGGCCTGGATGACATCGCCCTGGGACCATGACAGAGTGATCCTTGTCCCCTATCTTTCTGCCCCCTTTTGTCTGCCCCTGCTCCTTTTTCTTTTCTCTATATTTAAATACACCCTTAGGAATCTATCAAGCCAACGTACCATGGCTTTGACTTATCTATTGTTACTGATTCGATGTGTGACCCCTACATCATATTTTTCATTAGGATTTTTATATAATCTCTTCTGATGAACTACGTACGGGGCATCTATGATCCCCTCAACTGAAATGAAGATGAAGGTTACTTTAACTTGTATTTTTTTTTTTTTTACAGGGATTACTATCACAAAAGGTCTCCTGGTGGGCCTTATACACATGCTTTCAATCGTTTTATTTGTAACCTAGACATGTTTTTGTTCTGACACACACAATGCCTATTGTAATGTTTAAGATAATATCTGTCTCTCTTGGTTTCTCTATTGAATAAAATAAGATTGAATTAAAAAAAACAAAAGAGGGATGTTTTGTTTACTCAAAGCATACTGCTAGTATAAGTACCCTTTAACACTTTTTATATTGGTTTCCTACAGTCTCCTCAACACCAAGTCTCCCAGAGAGAGGGTCAGCAGTGTCAGCCAGTCAGGCTCCAATGCATTGTACTGTACTAGCACTTTAATGTAGGAACTTCCTTATAGGATGAAAAAAAAAATTTGATGAGCTTATCAGTATGTTGCTGCACCTTCAATGTCTAATTAGCAGGCTGGAAGGTATCAAAAAAGTAGATATTATGCAGATATTCCTCCTGACAATCAGATTGGTGATTGCTGTTACTGCAGTTGGGGCAGGTAAGGGTGGAGGAAGCTTGCAGCTCGACCATCAGGATAGGACATATACTGTATGTGGGGGGTATGTGAAGACTATGACTACTGCTTGGCATTCTAGTTTTACAGTGTTCCACAAGTCTGTGTCCTTTGTAATACATCATAAGTAAGCAGAGCTGACAACACATGCTCTGGAATTCAGAGCAGAAAAAAAAACACTGTGTTGTTGTGTCAAAGAGGAAGGTAGTAGTATGCTATATTTCTGGCACATCAAGTTATCTTTTGTACTTTCCATGTTCTTAAAGAGATAAAACATGGAGAAAGATGCATGTATTCCACAGAAGTACTAAATATGTTTTTTTGGTTTTTTTTTTGTACCTAAGCAAAAAAGAAAAAAAAATCATGAGAAATATTAATTTATTGGTTCAGATAGCCCATGAAAAGTAATGCATTATTTAGGTGTTTCACAATTAGAAATACTGCTTTAGAATATTTGTAATGCTTGCAAAAGTGAACAGTCTTTTGAACTCTATTTCAATATCTTGTAGGACAGGCTAGTTCTGCAAATGCAGCTGCTAGTGGAAAGTTAGCAGAATTCTTCGCCAACATTGCATGGGATTTTGCTACAAAAGAAGGGTTTCGAATTTTCAAATCTCAGTCTGGATCTACATCTGGAAATCCAACAAAAAGATCTTACACAACTTGGAGTATGGTATCTAGCCATAGATATTCAGAGAAGAGAACATTTTTTACATCTTCCAGAGCCTCTCATCAATCTGCGCAGATAGGACACCTGGTCATTTCCCCTGATGGCCTTTCCGACAAGGCCAAAGATCTTTACAGTAAATTAAAAGAGTTTATTGAAGTTCATATTTATTCCGCTGAGCAAGAATTGAGAAATTACCAGTTCACGGAAAAAAGATGGACACCTCATCCTTTAACTGAAGAACTGAAGGTGATTAAAAATGGATTAACGTGAAATCTGGAGGTATTATGACATGCATGATAGATGTAGCCCTATATGTAAAGGTAAACCACTGTAACCATCTGTATATGTGCTCTCTCCTTCCCCATTTCCTAAGATGTCACATTTCTGTCAAATGACTGTTGACAAACAGTGGTTGCATTAGCATAGACATATAAAGGAAGAATCTTTTGACCCACACTCTATGTTCCCAAGGATGCCTCTGCGTTTTGCTAGAAGTCATGTGTCTAGTACAGTGATATTTCATAGCAGTTAAACCGGCATTAAACCTAAAACCAAAAATGTAATATATTGCAGCTTACCTACCCCATATTACCAAAAGTATTGGAATGCCGGCCTTTACATGAACATGAACTTTAATGGCATCCTAGTCTAATGCCGCGTACACACTAGCGGATTTTCGACCGGACTTGTCCGACGGACCGAGTCTGGCGGACAATTCGACCGTGTGTGGGCTTCATCGGACCTGCAGCGGACTTTTTCAGTTGAAAATCTGACGGACTTTAGATTTGGAACATGCTTCAAATCTTTCCGACGGACTTGACTCCGGTCGAAAAATCCACTCGTCTGTATGCTAGTCCGACGAACTGACACTAGGGTAGCTATTGGCTACTGGCTATCAACTTCCTTATTTTAGTCCGGTCGTACGTCATCACGTACGAATCCGTTGGACTTTGGTGTGATCATGTGTAGGCAGGTCCGGTCGTTAGAAAGTCCGTCATAACTCCATCGAAAGTCCGTTGGAAAGACCGTCGGACCTTTGTTGCCGAAAAGTCCGACCGTTTGTACGCGGCATTAGTCTGTAGGGTTCAATATTGAGTTGGCCCACTTTTTTCAGCTATAACAACTCTTCTGGGAAGGCTGCTTAAGGTTTAGGAGTGTGTCTATGGGAATGTTTGACCATTCTTCTAGAAGCGCATTTGTGAGGTCAGGCACTGATGTGGACGATAAGGCCTGGCTCGCAGTCTCTGCTCTAATTCATCCCAAGGGTGTTCTATATAGCTATGAGTAAGCGCTCTATGGGAGCGTGAAACGCGTCAGCGGTTATGCTGTATCACTTCAACAGAGCAATGTACGCATTTTATACCATGTCATTTTTTTCAATAAAGAAGATTTTACTTTTATTATTCCAATCCGGAGTGCGGCAGTCCAGATTTTTCATTGCACCTATACCAAGGGTGTTCTATAGGTTGAGGTCAGGACTCTGTGCAGGCCAGTCAAGTTCCTCCACCCCAAACTCGCTCGACCTTGTTTTTATTGACCATCAATCGACTTGGATACAACCAGCATGTTGAATTTTTACATGTGATTATTCCCAGCGGCTATAGTCGCTAGCAATAATTACTGTGTTAACCCGGCAGGGACGGCTCCCGCCCCCATTGGGTCTCTTGCAGGTAATTATTAAAGGCCAAATTTGCAAGTGTCAATGGGGCTTTAAGAAGCTAAGATTGATATGTTCTTTGTTAAATAAAACTACCAATATATCTGCAATTTGTAATTTGGAGAGGCGCCACATGGCAAAAATCAGTGTTGGATTGGAAATTTTGCTTTTTTTAGTTTAAAGTGGTTTATTCTACAATTTAAAAAACAAATTGTAATCTGAGGGACAAAGCTGTATGTTTCTTTTTTAACAGCCTAAATGGTGTCAACATTTGTCTGATAGGAAAAAGCAAAATCACAGGGACTGTGGAATCTTTTCCTGCCTGTAGAGAGCGACCCAGAGGGTAAATATGGTGCCAAGTTGACAAATGTGGAATATGCTCATCTCTGTGAATTAATGGGAACATCTCTGTATGCCCCTGAGGTATGTTGTATTGTACAGAAGTACCATATATAATCAAAACATTCCTTTGTAAGTGCACATACCAATATTTTATAACATCATTGGTTTTTAGTGTTATATTAGGTACCCCTCTGTATGTTTGCAGCTATACCCTCCTGGTTTATATTACTTAAAGCATATTTATTAACAGCCCCCCTCTAAAAACAAAGTTTTTTTTTTTTTTTTTTTTTATTAACATAAATATGAAGAAAATCATGAGCCAGGGATACAAGATGGCAGCTTGATTTATCGTCTCGTGTTTCTAGATGATAATTGTATACCTATTCTAATGTGTTCTGTACAGTTATTATTTGTAACTAATATACTGTTAACTAGAAAAAAATACCTCTACACCATGAAGTACCCCTTGGTGTACACATAGCCTAGGTTAAGAAACTGTATAAAATACCACATTATAAGGGATTCCTAGATATACTGTAGTTGACATCTTTTTTTTTTTTATGTATTTTAAATACATTTTGAAACATTACAATTGTGTTTTATTGGGTTTTCAGTGGTCATTTTATACATTTTTTTTAGATCTTCAATTGTTCAGCCCCAGACACAGGAAATATGGAAGTGCTGGTACGCTATGGGACAGAGGAACAGAAGGAAAGATGGTTGAAGCCACTATTGGAAGGAGAGATCAGGTCCTGTTTTGCTATGACTGAACCAAAGGTAAAACAATGTTTTACTCTAAAATATTTGCTTCTAAAGACATGCTTTACGTGTACTGAGAAAATGAAGGTTTCACCACACAACTGGACTGTGGAAGACTTTTTTTCTTAGTTTGTTAAACAGGTACAGGATACAGCTCATATTCATTTCATGGTCACACATGCTTTTTTAAAGAGCACAGGCAGAAGTCTGTATTCTGTGCTATTTAATAAACTAAGAAAGTTTTCCACCTTTTAGTTGTGCAGTAATTTGTTCATATTCTTGGTACTTGGATGCGAGTAGAGCTGCACGATTCTGGCCAAAATGAGAATCACAATTTTTTTGCTTAGAATAAAAAAGATCACAATTCTCACGGCCTAAAATATTTCACATTGTACAAACAAAACTGGGCTAACTTTACTGGTTAGTTTTTTTTTAAATTCATTAAAGTGTAATTTTTTTTCCCCAAAGAATTGCATTTGAACGACTGCTGCGCAAATACAGTGTGACATAAAATATTGCAACAACCACCATTTTATTTTCTAGGGTCTCTACTAAAAATATATATATAATGTTTTGGGGGTTCTAAGTAATTTTCTAGCAAAAAAAAAAAAAAATTATTTTAACTTGAAACCAACAAATGTCAGAAAAAGGTTTAGTGTTTAACCGCTTCAGCCCCGGAAGATTTTACCCCCTTCCTGACCAGAGCACTTTTTGCGTCGCTTTAACTGACAATTGTGCGGTCATGCGACGTTGTACCCAAACAAAATTGACGTCCTTTTTTTCCCACATATAGAGCTTTCTTTTGGTGCTATTTGATCATCTCTGCAGTTTTTATTTTTTGCGCTATAAACAAAAAAAGAGCAACAATTTTGAAAAAAAACACAATATTTTGTACTTTTTTCTATAATAAATATCCCCATTTTCTTTTAAAAAAAGCAAATTTTTTCTCAGTTTAGGCCGATATGTATTCTTCTACATATTTTTGGTAAAAAAAATCGCAATAAGCGTATATTGATTGGTTTGCTCAAAAGTTATAGCATCTACAAATAGGGGATAGATTTATAGCATTTTTATTATTATTTTTTTTTTACTAGTAATGGCGGTGATCTGCGATTTTTATCGTGACTGCGACATTATGGTGGACACATCGAAAAATGTTGACACATTTTTGGGACCATTGGCATTAATACAGCGATCAATGCTATATAAATGCATTGATTACTGTAAAAATGTCACTGGCAGTGAAGGGGTTAACACTAGGGGGCGATCAAGGGGTTAATTGTGTTCCCTAATGTGTGTTCTAACTGAAGGGGGGAGGGGACTGAGTAGGGGAGATGACAAATCGCTGTTCATACTTTGTATGAACAGACTATCTGTAACTTCTCCCCTCAGAGAACCGGGATCTCTGTGTTTACCAGAGAACCTCAAGCCAAAAAAAAGTAAAGAGTGATGTAGTGCAAATATCTCGAGATAGTGACAGACCAATCCTGTTAAAACTAAGGCAACCAAATACGAAAACTGAGGAAAGTAAAGGAGTGGCTACTTGGATATCCTAGTGTGGGTGCTGGGGCTGACACGTGCGTCCCGAAGCATGTACAGCATGAAAATGAAAAACCATTACTCCCACAGGACTGCAATGCATACCCGCCCCGGCCGCTATACACGCCGCCCCCAGCGTCACGCTGGGCGTGTTAAGATAAGGCACTCTCACTAGGACAGCTGATGCAGCAAGCGGCCAGCACCTGGGGAGATGCCCAACACACACCAAGGATAGAATAGATGCCGCCGGCGCCACATCACCAAGAGGTGACGTCATGCGCTCGGCGCGGGGCGTGACGCTGATACACAACGAGATCGCCCACCCAGTCTCACAATGTAGGGCAGGGAAGAAAGGGGAGGCCCCCGGCGTGCATTGCAGCTCCCGGACCAGGAACAAGACAGCCAAACAGAACAATTAGATCACATATTTCAAAGAAAAAATGACAAACTCATGTTTGCATATTATACAAGAGTGGAAATATTTATGCCTTCCATATGGTTTTTTTTATATATTTAGATAAGCGCGGACCAACATCCAATAGGGTCAGCTGTCAAAAATAACAATGTATGATTGACTATCAATAATAAATATGTATAGGCAACTTTTTCCACTCTAGTCACACATCTCCATCCCTGATCAAGTATATAAAAAGGGGATTGGTTTGGGACTTTGAATGAGGCATATGGTCAAAACCCTCCCTCCTTTTTTATCAATTAACAGGGATGGAGGCGTATGCTCGGTTTTGACCATATGCCTCATTCAAAGTCCCAAACCAATCCCCTTTTTATAAAATTGTGATAACGATTCTTAACGATTACCGTATATACTCGAGTATAAGCCGACGCACCTAATTTTACCACAAAAACCTGGGAAAACTTATTGACTCGAGTATAAGCCTAGGGTGAGAAATGCGCAGCTGCTGTAAGTGGAAAAAAAGGGTCAAGAATGCCCATTTGCAGCCTCACTGTGCCCATTTGCATGTCTCACTGTGCCCATTTGCAGCCATAGGTCCCCCGAACTTCCAACTTGGTAGTTAAGGGTTCCTAGATGCCCCCTAGCTGCAGCCAAAATTTGGGGTCTCTGGACCCAAAGGGTCCCGAAATGACATTGCTGCAGATGGACACAGTTGACCGACTTTGGGGCCCTGTATCTTGGGGCCACTTGGTGCTAGGAACCCCAAATTTGGTGTGCAAACCCAGTGGAACTAGCACTATATCCCAAGCTGGGGTTCCTAGCACCAAGTGGCCCCGAGATACGTGGCCCCAACTTCGGTTCAGAAAAAGTCAAGCACTTTTCTGCAGCAGAAAATGATATTTTCCGAACCGACTTTGTGGCCACTTGGTGCTAGAAACCCCAGTGGGTTTGCACACAAAATTTGGGGTTCCTAGCACCAAGTGGCCCCGAGATACGGGCCCCAAAGTCGGTCCAGAAAATGTCATTCTCTGCTGCAGAAAAGTGGTTGACTCGAGTATATACAGTAATCGTGTAGCTCTAGTTATAACAGGGCATTTTAATTTATCAAAACATGCTTGTACTTATCATTGTGCATACTTTTGATTTTTCTTTATCTTGTAAGACTATCCATACTGGTTCCAGGGATAGAGTCACTGACCTTTTTATATATTCTGCTATAGGTTGCCTCTTCTGATGCCACTAACATTGAGGCTTCAATAACAGAAGATGGGAACTCCTATATTATTAATGGCCATAAATGGTGGACATCAGGTATATATTTTAAGGAAATTAAAATGCCTATGTGTGATGTAAATGTACCTGTTTTGCTTTTCATGCATGTGAAATATTTGCAAGGGTGTTCTATCATAATTCAGAGCTGAAGCTTTAGACCCCTTCCACACTGAGGCAGTTTTCAGGCGTTTTAGCGTTAGAAATAGCACCTGTAAAGCGCCTGAAAACTGCCTCCCATTCATTACAATGGATGCTTTCACACCCGGGCGGTGCACTTGCGGGACATTCGGAAAAGTCCTGCAAGCAACATTTTTGGGGAGGTTTGGGAGCGCTATATACATCTATCTATAGATCTATCTATCTATATCGATATAGATATATCTATATCAATCTGATTCTGTCTTGACATCGGCCTCCTGTCATCACTTGCACAGCAGCACTCAGACTGGGAGAGATGGGCACCAATAGGAACTATTCTCCTGTATTCACATATCCTGGTAGGGAACATGCTGATAAGAGGAGAGAGTAGAATGAACAAAGCTGGTAAGTTATATAAGTATGTTGCTTCTCCTATGTTGTCAAATCAGTGGGCTGTGAGCCGAGAAGCTTTAAAAATGGTGTCTCCGTCTTAGCTGTGCTGCCTGGCAGAGGTGTAAAGATCACAAAAGTGGCTGGACAAAGTAACAAATCCTTTGGTAGATATTACTATTTATATATGAGTATTTCAAATGTGTGTTTAACTGATTGCCTGGACTTCAATGTTAATGGGTCAGTGACCCGGATCAGTTATGGATATCTTGAGTTCATTGAACTTATTACATATTTGTTTCATACATAGCAATAACTAGGATTTTCAGAATATGGTCAGCAGTGGCATCTTACATTTTTCTGTCCGAACATATTTTCTTTAAGAAGTGATGGAAATAATACATAAGGTGTATACTTCTTTAGTCACAAACTGTAAAATGCTCAAAAGCCATGAACGTGCTGGTAAATGGTTTTTTCTGAGAGAAGGCATAATTATGTCCGTAAGGCAAGTATTGTACTATAAATGTTGCTGATAGTATTTTTTTTTTAAAGGAGCATTGGATTTACGCTGTAAGATCTGTGTTTTTATGGGGAAGACAGATCCAGCTGCCCCTCGTCATCAGCAGCAGTCGATGATTCTGGTACCCATGGACACTCCTGGAGTCACCATTCTGAGACCTCTCACTGTCTACGGATTAGATGATGCCCCAGGTAAACACATAGGGACAGTAAGTATATACTTAAAGAGGAGGTCCAGCCCCCCCAAGAAAAATGTAAAGTCAGCAGCTACAAATACTGCAGCTGCTGACTTTTAATATATGGACACTTGCCTGTCCTGGAAGCCCGCGATGTCGGCACCCCAGCCAATCTTCGAAACGGCGGTCAGTTGCAGCCCCCGCCATTCCTGGTAAGGGAACCAGGCAGTGAAGCATTTTGGCTTCACGGCCGGTTCCCTACTGCGCATGCGCTGCACCTTATTGGTCCGGTGGCAGAGGAAGGAGGAGGGGGCCGAACTTCCAGGAGATCGGACTGTGGCCCTGTCTCCCGAGAGTGGGAGTCAAAATAGGTACCCGTTCCCCCCTCTCCCCTGAAAGGTGCCAAATGTGGCACCGTATGGAGGGAGGAGACGGATAAGCGGAAGTTCGACCCTTGAGTGGAATTCCGCTTTAAGTAGATCTATCAACATCACAAATAAAACCACAATAAACCGGACACTGAACAGTATATACATTAGCCACTTCAGCCCTGGAAGGTTTTACCCCCTTAATGACCAGGCCATTTTTCGCTATACGACACCTTGTTACTTTAATTGACAATTGCGCGGTCGTGCAACGCTGTATCCAAATATAATTGATGTCTTTTTTTTCCCACAAATAGATCTTTCTTTTGGTGGTATTTAATCACCTCTGCCGTTTTTAATTTTTGCGCTATAAACAAAAAAAAGAGCGACAATTTTGAAGAAAAAAAAACTATGTTTTACTTTCTGCTATATAACATACCCAATAAAACAATCTGATTTATTCATTAATTTAGGCCAATATGTATTCAGATACGTGTTTTTGTTAAAAAAAAACCCAATAAGCATATATTGGTTTGCGCAAGTTATAGCGTCTACAAGCGATGGGATATTTTTGTGGAATTTTTATTTATTTATTTATTTTACTAGTAATGGCGGCGATCATCGATTTTTAGCAGGACTGCGTCATTGCGCCGGACAAATTGGCCCCCACAACTGACACTTTTGACACTTCTCTGGGGACCAGTGACACTAATACAGTGATCAGTGCTAAAAAATATACACTGTTACTGTACTAATAACACTGGCAGGGAAGGGGTTAACATCAGGGGAGAGCAAAGGGTTAAGTGTGTCCCTAGGGGGTTCTTGCTAACTGTGTGGGGGTTGCTCTGACTGGGGGAAGACAGAGATCAGTGTTCCTGCTTAGCAGGAACACAAGATCTCCATCTTCTCCCCTGTCAGAACGGCGATCTGCCTTGTTTACATAGGCAGATCGCCGTTCTGCCCCTCCCAGGAACAATTGCGGGTGACCAGCGGACATCGGGTCCGCCGGGCCCGCTGATTGGCATCCCTTGTGTCCAATCAGCGCATGATCCCACCTCTGGCTGCGCGCGTCATCCAGTGGCTATTGCACAAAATTACTTACAGGTATGTCATTTTGCCGGTATAGCTGATATGCGGTAGGTTGTTGGCAAGTGGTTAAAGTGGGCCTGAGTTTAAAAAGTGAACATTTGCTATCCTATAGGGAACATCTAAAGCAGGGATATGCAATTAGCAGACCTCCAACTGTTGCAAAACTACAAGTCTGATGCAGATTAACATTTTCAATGCTAGATCTTCCCAGTCTTGTAATGTAAGAAAGTGATAGAACTCAAATATAGAATGCTAATTTTCCTTACAGTTTTCAAAGTAAAAAAACATAGCCCTGTCTCTACTCTATTTCGAGAAAGTAGCCTATAGAACTATAGAGAAAAAGGTATGTTTTTGTTCCGGTTTATTTGATTAAAGTGGAATTACCTAAAGCAGGTAGCTGTGTCTCTTCTGCAGTAACAAACACTTACTTGCCTGCTCACAGTCTTCTATTGAATGCACACTGAGCTGTGCATGCAGCTATGCCATAATGACAGGGAGAAGATGACAGCGGCTGTGAGGGATTTAACTGCTGCAGCACCGGAATGAGGTGAATGAGGGAGTTTAGTTCTGCTTTAAAGTGGTTGTAAACCCTTACATACCACTTTTATCTACAGATAAGCCTATAATAAGGACAGCGGAGAACGAGTTATCCATCATTGCTCAGGAGGGAATCCCAAAGATTAGCCACGGCATCTATCCATGTGGACCATACCTTATCAAACTTCCCTGGACATTGTCTGCTTTCATATGTGAGTCTGTATAGGGGCAACACCGAGTTTACCGAGCTCTGCCAAGAGGAGTGAGTGGGGGGTTCCACCGACTTCCATTTTAGCAGTATTTCTCGTCTGGCATAGTATAGGGAGAAGGTCAAACATAGTTTACAATATCTATCCCCATCTATGTCTTCTATATGGCTTAGTAGTAGAACCTGAGGATCCATCTGCACCCTTGTGCCACATATCTCACTCAATGTGGAGGCTACAGCCGCCCAATAGGGTTGGAGTTTGGGACAGGACCAGACCATGTGCCAGATCGTGCCTATCTCGTTTGCATCTTTGACAATTTGAGTCTCGTTGAGGGTAGATGTGAGCTTATTTCTGTGGAGTGTAATAGGCCCTGTGTAGGAACTTACGTTGTACAAATCTGTCTTTAGCTTCAATCATGGAGGGAATAAACATGGAGAGGCACTCCTCCCATTCTTCCTCACCCAGGGATGGAATATCCACCCTCCATTTATCCCAGGATCTAGTTAGTTTGGTGGCATACGCATAAGTTGGGTATTAATACAGGGAGGAGAGAGGCTTCCCCATCACGCTGGAGATAAGGAGGCGCTCAGTAGAGTCTGACTCAAGGGTCAAAGGTTCAGTAAATTGAGCCCCAAAGACATGTCTTAACTGCCAGTATCTGAACTTGAAACAGACCAGTTTTGAGTAGAGTCGTCTTAGTTCCTGAAAGGACATGAGTCTGCCGTTGAGTACTATATGTTTCAATGTAGTGATCCCCTTTTTGGCCCACAGAGAGGGGTCCGGGATACTATTTAATATGTGGGGAGACATGAGCAGGTTGCCTGTAAACTACCCTGGCCTCCTGCCAGACCCTCACCGTGGTCCGCATGAGGGATGTGATAAGGGGACTATCCTTCAAGCCTCGGAATACCAGGTTGCTCAAGGCTGCATAGGAGCCCAGAATAGCCGCTTCCAAAGTGGTCGCTGGGTTCTGTCTGGGCTGGGAGAACCACCATCTTACCGTGACAAGGACGGCTGCCCAATAGTATAGTTGGAAGTTTGGGAGCACCAGACCTCCTCTCGACATAGGGCGATACAGTATCTGCTTTGCCACTCTGGGGGGTCTCCCAGCCCACACAAAGGAAATCAGCAGCCCCTCCAACCTCCTGAAGAAAGTCTTGGGGATATGTGACGGGGTGTTTCTGAAGAAATACAGGTATTTTGGCAAGTAGACCATTTTCAACAGATTTACCCTGCCTACAGGTGTTAGGGGGCGGAAACGCCAGGCAGCACATTTAGCCATCAGTTGTGTCATAAGAGGTTGTATATTGTGTCCCACATATTTTTCCATGCTGCCACTAATTGTAATGCCTAGGCAAGTGAACTCATCTACCCATTTCAGCGGTGTGTGCATAGCAATTTGAGGAACCGAGGGGTGCAACGGGAACAGAACTGATTTGTTCCAATTAATGCGTATGCCTGAGTAGCGACCGAATTGATTAGAGACAATGCTGTTTGTAGGGATGATGAGGCATCTTCCAGATATAGTAAGGCATCATCCGCATACAGGGACAGTTTTTCCTCGATTGAGCCCACCACTCCCCCCCCCTCCACTCTAAGCAGTATAGCCAGGGGTTCCAGTGCTGGGGCAAACAGTCCTGGGGAGAGAGGGCACCCCTGCCGCATTCCCCAGCCCAGCATGAATGCCTCCGAGAGGCAGCTGTTGGTGCGGATCCTAGCTTTCGGGCTGGCATACAGCATCTGCAGCCATTTCATAAACCCTGGGCCAAACCCGAAATTGGAGAGTACTTTCCACAGGTAGCCCCGCTCGATGGGGGCGAAAGCCTTCTCTGCGTCCAGTGAGGCCACCACTCCTGCTGTTTCCATGCAAGCCCTATCGATATGGGTAAAGAGTCACCTGATATTGTTGTCTGTTCCCCTACTTGGCATGAAACCTGACTGATCTGGGTGTATCAGTGCGGTTATAACTGTGTTCGGTCTATTGGCCAGAATTTTAGCCAACAACTTGGCGTTGACATTCAGTAGGGGGATAGGGCGGTGCGAAGAGCATAAGGATGGGTCCTTCCCTGGCTTGGGGATCACCACTATAACTGCTTCTCTCATAGTGTCAGGGAGTTCCTCCATCTTTGCTGATTCAGCAAACAGAGTATGCAGTCTGGTGGCGAGTTCTGCAGCGTACTGTTTGTAGAACTCGACAGGAATGCCATCAGGCCCCCGGCATCTTACCAGTCTGCAAGGACTTAAGTGCCTTCAGGACTTCTACCACTGTGATGGGAGCATCAAGTCGATTAAAGTAAGTTGATGTGACAACCGGTATGTCAGTGTCCGCTAGGTAGTACATCAGATCCTCCTCCCTGTAGTCGGTCCTAGAACTATAAAGGGATCGGTAAAAATCTACAAAGCATCGGTTGATCTCGTCGGGGGGAGTAAACAAGATCACCTGTAGGGCCGAGGATATGAGGTACACTAATACCCCCTGATTGTTCTCTGGAGAGCCAGGCCAACAGTCTTCCCGACCTCTCTTCCTGTTCAAAGATCCTTGTGTTGGCTTTAAAGGCATCCCACACAATCATAGCATCTGCCGATCCAGGGTTAACTGCCCAGTAACCAGCCAACTCAATCCTGAATTGAGCGTCCACCGCTGTGTCCGAGACCCAGAATCTGGATAGAATCCACAACCTGTCTGTTGGGGCAACAGAGAGTTCCAGGCTCAGAAACAGAGGTGCATGACCGAAATACCCCTAGCCGATATTTTAATGTCCGTGACTCTAGGCAGTACAGGCCCCCCTGCAAAGACCAAGTCTATATGGGAAAATGTCTTGTGGGACGCATGAGATGTAAAAAGCCCGGGCCTGGGGGTGTCTCCCCCTCCACACGTCCGTCAGCCTGTAGGTGTCCGCCCAGCCAGCCAGCCCTGAGCAGGACGGACCCGCAGACGTGAGCCTGTCCATACCCGAGTCGGGGACTAGATTAAAGTCCCCTAGAATAACAGTGTAGTCAGAAGCAAACAGCCATTTTACTTGTTATCTGGTTCAACAGCAATAAGGAACAGCAATAAGGAAGCCGGTGGTGGCAAATATAGACCAACAATAGTCCAAGTTAATGAGTGTATCCTGGCATTAATTATGACATATCTACCATAGGGCTAGGTCCAGAAGCTTGAAGGGGAGTGTCCTAAGCACCAGTATACTGACCCCCCTGGCAAAACTGGAGTGGGTGGAGTGGTAATGGTATCCCACCCAGGGTTTTTTAAGGGTTTCCTGGAGCACGCATATGTGCGGGTTGTAAGATTTAATAAATTGGAACATCAGGGATCGTTTAGTGATTGCATCCCCCTGGTGTTCCACGATAGGATATTAAGAAAAGACATGGAAGCTATAAACAATCTGGGGATTGGGATTATGACCCATTATGGCCCCTGGACCAAGCCGCCAAACCCGGGAAGAGCACAAGAGAAAACTGTGTAATGCTGAAACATCAATTACCTTAATGTCTAAGTGTAACCTTACAAAACTAAAAGCAATCATAAAACATATATACAGATCAGCCCCTATAGGGCCACAACCCCACCCCACCCATCCCCCTGAAACTGAGGAGGGTCTCCAACCCGTAACCTGAATCGGCACGCCGGCCGCAAAGGGTGGACCTATGCAAGTGGCGAGCTTAGCCCCTCCGGAAAGTATCTAGGGGGTACTGACAAGCGAACAAGTTCTTGGCTCCGTGCCTTGTACTGGGACAATAAGTGAGCTGGGGGGGGTTCACGAGTCAATCAAGGGAAAACAAGTGGTTTCTAACATCCAAGGCGTGAAATGCAACATGGTGAAATCCACCGCTTCATCGCTTAGTAAAGAAGAGGAAGTCACAGTTCAATTCTCCTGACACGGTCAGGGGCACATTCTTTTGTTGCTGCAATACATGTAACTTAGCACAACAGGTGCAACATTCCCCCCAGGTTGCCACTGTGTTCCCCATGGTTCCCTGTAACGTTTAGGAGCAAGAGACACTGAGCCGATTAAAGGGGGGTATATGAGCAGAGTGGGGCCCCCGCCAGGGTGCACATGGATGAGCCTCAATGAGTTCCGCAGGCCTTAACAGATGGTGGAGTTGGTAAGGCCCCTGGGCTTGGATTCCCCAAAAATTAGAAAGGGTATCAGAGTGGGTGGCACATAACACATTCAAGTAGAACTCATGGATTCACGGGACAGCAAACAAGTGACAGGGATTCCAGCCAAACAGAAGCTTCTCAAGTCGTGTTAAAGAACTGGTTGATTCACCATCCTGAACTCTTAGGCGTGCTGGAAACAACACGCTGTAGCTGATACTGCGAGCTCTCAGCGCCGCCTTTACCCGATCAAAAGATTACCGGAGCTTCTGTGTCTCCACGGAGTAGTCGGGGAATATTAGTAATTTGTTATTCTGATAGCGGAGGTCTTCAAGGGCCCGGGAGGCATGGAGGATTTCATCTCTATCCCGGAAATTCAATACCTCTGCGGGTTTCCCGGGGGTCCTGGTTAAGGTGGGACACGGTGTGCTCTTTCCACCGCATAGTGGGGAGACAGGCGTGCTTCAGGTAGGAGGGAGCGCAGCATGTCTTCCACAAAGGTGGTCGGGTGGTTCCCCTCGGCCAGGCCCACGATGCGGAGGTTGTTCCTCCTATTCCTGTTCTCCGCGTCTTCAGCCCTGTATTCCAAGGCCTTCACTTTGGTCTGAAAGGTGCGGAGTGCATCACCTCATCCTTCGTGGTACTGACCCATTGCTCTGTTTTTCTCACTCTAGACCGCAGCTTGTCCATGTCCTGTCACAGTAGGCC
Organism: Aquarana catesbeiana; assembly: GCF_042186555.1. Taxonomy (NCBI): domain Eukaryota; kingdom Metazoa; phylum Chordata; class Amphibia; order Anura; family Ranidae; genus Aquarana; species Aquarana catesbeiana. The sequence goes on from NC_133324.1 coordinate 238,973,591, forward strand.
TACATCTAGCTGGACAGCCTTGATTTTTGCTGTTAGCGTGGACTGGCAGGTGGCTATAGCCGCCATTACCCCCGCCAGCCAAGGCGGCTGGGAATCAGGCGACTCCATCGGGGCCTTTTGGGAGGCTTTGTGTGAGCCTCGTCTGGTGTGGGTCTCCACGTGGGCAGAGGGGAGAGATGGTGATTGTTGGGAAACTAAGCCTTTTCTGCTTGCCGGTAGACGCACCTGATGATCTGCGCCTCATCCAGGTGTTGCAGGTCTGATAATTAGGTTGTTGCGCCCTCAGGATCCGGGTAATAGCCAGAAGCCCAGAGGAGCTTGAGCAGAAAGCAGCTGCTCACATCGCCATCTTGGACACGCCCCCAGGAAGCCACTTCTAATGCCCCGTACACATGGTCGGATTTTCCGACGGAAAATGTGTGATAGGACCTTGATGTTGGAAATTCCGACCGTGTGTAGGCTCCATCACACATTTTCCATCGGATTTTCCGACACACAAAGTCTGAGAACAGGATATAAAATTTTCCGACAACAAAATCCGTTGTCGGAAATTCCGATCGTGTGTACACAAATCCGACGCACAAAGTGCCCCGCATGCTCAGAATAAATAAAGAGATGAAAGCTATTGGCCACTGCCCCGATTATAGTCACGACATACGTGTTTTACGTCACTGCGTTCAGAACGATCGGATTTTCCGACAACTTTGTGTGACCGTGTGTATGCAAGACAAGTTTGAGCCAACATCCGTCGGAAAAAATCCTAGGATTTCCGAACAAAGTCCGACTGTGTGTACGGGGCGTTATGGGGGAATTTGTGTGTGCTCGTTCCCGAGCCAGGCTGCTTGCGCCTATTCGGACTCACAGCCGGGCTTGGATCCACCCCCACTCTCTGCTCACAGGTTTTGACTGCCAGCAGCACGAGCCAATGGCTCCCACTGCTCTCTGTCAAGCCTGTGAAAGCCGGGAGAAGGGAGAGAAGCAGCTGCAGAAGCGCACAGCGCTGAATTGAGATCGGGCTTTGGTGAGTATTTAAAGGGGGGGCTGCAGGGGAGCTGAATGTAAAAGATTTGTTTACCTTAATGCAGGGAATGAATTAAGGTAAAAAACCTTTCACCTTTACAACCACCTTATGTTTGCAAAATATATTCAGTTTTTTTATGTTTTCTTACTGGTTTGTTTTACAAATAAGCACATAACACAGGGTATATAGTATATCTACAGAGAAGCACAGCTGAAGCTGTTTTTTTGGGGGGGATTTTCAGAATAAAGCTTGATATACAGTATCTCACAAAAGTGAGTACACCTCACATTTTTGTAAATATTATATCTTTTTATTTGACAACACTGAAGAAATGACACTTTGCTACAATGTAGTAAGTGTACAGCTTGTATGACAGTGTAAATTTGCTGTCCCCTCAAAATAATTTAACACACAGCCATTAATGTCTAAACCACTGGCAACAAAAGTGAGTACACTCCTAAGTGAAAATGTCCAAATTGAGCTCTGTCATGCCGTGTACACACGAGTCCGTCGGATAATTCGATCGTGTGTGGGCTCCAACGCCTTTTTTTTCCCCAAAAGTTCAACGGACCTAGAAATGAAACATGTTTCAAATCTTTCCGACGGACTCGAGTCCAAACGAAAAGTCAGCTCATCTGTATGCTAGCCTGACGGACAAAAAAACGACGCTAGGGCAGCTACTGGCTACTGGCTATCAACTTCCTTGTTTTAGTCCGGTCGTACGTCATCACGTACTAATCCGTCGGACTTTGGTTGATCGTGTGTAGGCAAGTCCGTTCATTCGGAAAGTCCGTCAAAGTCCGCCAGACCTAGTCCGTCGAAAAGTCCACCCGTGTGTATGCGACATCAGAAACCATGAATCAGACTGAGACAGAAGTACAGTTAAATCACACATGTTAAATAATAATAAAAAAGGTAAACGGAGTCAAAACATAGCCAGAGTTCAGGAACCGGAACGGCTAATCAGACAAGCCAAAAAATCCTCGAGCCAGAGAAGAGCGTAGTAGAACAGCAAGCAGGATCTGGAGCCAGAAAGAATGTCAACCAAGCAAATCTTTAACAGGAACACAGGAGAGTGTCTCTAGAGGTGTGACCAAGGCGAAGGCAGAGATCATCTGGACTGGACGGCTTAAGTAGGCAGGACTGACGAGCAGAGTATCATCAACAGGTGAGTCACTGTGGAGAGATAGAAGCTGGCAATTAGCCGACAGCTGAGCAGCCAGCTCAGCGAAGGAAGGGCTGAGCCCAGCCCTGACAGGCCCAAAATGTCACCATTTTGTGTGGCCACCATTGTTTTCCAGCACTGCCTTAACCCTCTTGGGCATAGAGTTCACCAGAGCTTTACAGGTTGCCACTGGAGTCCTCTTCCACTCCTCCATGAAGACATCATGGAGCTGGTGGATGTTAGAGACCTTGCGCTCCTCCACCTTCCTTTGGAGGATGCCCCACAGATGTTCAATAGGGTTTAGGTCTGGAGACATGCTTGGCCAGTCCATCACCTTTACCCTCAGCTTCTTTAGCAAGGCAGTGTTCATCTTGGAGGGGTGTTTGGGGTCTTATAATGTTGGAATACTGCCCTACAGCCCAGTCTCCCAAGGGAAGGGATCATGCTCTGCTTTAGTATGTCACAGTGCATGGTGGCATTCATGGTTTCCTCAGTGAAGTGTAGCTTCCCAGTGCTGGAAGTATTAATGCAGCCCCAGACCATGATACTCCCACCACCATGCTTGACTGTAGGCAAGACACACTTGTCTTTGTACTCCTCACCTGGTTGCTACCACACACGCCTGACACCATCTGAACCAAATAAGTTTATCTTGGTCTCATCAGACCACAGGACATGGTTCCAGTAATCCATGTCCTTAGTCTGCTTGTCTTCAGCAAACTGTTTGCAGGCTTTCTTGTGCATCATCTTTAGAAGAGTCTTCATTCTGGATCGACAGTCATGCAGACCATTGTGATGAAGTGTCCGGCGTATGATCTGATCTGAGCACTGACAGGCTGACCCCCCCACCCCACCCTCAACTTCTTTGGTCGACCATGGCGAGGCCTGTTCTGAGTGGAACCTGTCCTGTTAAACCGCTGTATCAGTGGCGGAATTACCAGGGTCGCAGTTGCGACGGGGCCCTGGCATTCTGTCACTGTGGGGGGGGCCCCAGCTGGGTTGCTATTCACAAGGCCCTGAGCAGAGGGTGTGTCTCTCATGCAACAGCAACACAGAGACACCGGCATTGACGTTTTATTTCTCCCTCGTCCGTCCTCTCTCGCACGGGATGACACAGGACACAGGACACACAGCTGATCTGATCCCCCTTCGGTCCCCTCCCCTCTCCCGTATGTTCCGTGGGCAGTCAAGTGTGAAGCTAACGAGCTCAAATTTCCAGCGGAGCACACAGGAGAGGGGAGGGGGAGAAGGGAGAGCAGATCAGCTGTGTGTCCTGTGTCATCCTGTGCGAGAGAGCACGGATGGAGAGGGAAATAGAACGTCAATGCTGGCTCTGTGCTGCTGTTACATGAGAGACATGCTCTCCGCTCAGAGCAGTGCTGTCCTGAGAAGACAGAGGACTCTGATGGGCGCTGTTAGGGGACACTGATAGAGGACACTGATGGGACACTAATAGAAGGCACTGATAGGAAACACTGATAGAAGGCACTGATAGGGGACACTGATAGGGGACACCGATAGAAGGCACTGATAGGGGGCACTGATAGGGGACACTGATAGGGGGCACTGATAGAAGACACCAATAGGGAACGCTGATAGGAGGCACCGATGGGAGGCACTGATAGGATTTACTGATGAGCACTTCAAGGAGGCACTGAGAAGGCACTAGGGGACACTGATAGGGGGCACTGAGAAGGCACTAGGGGGCACTGAGAAGGCACTAGGGGGCACCGATGGGAGGCACTGGTGGGCACTGATAGGAGGCACCTATGGGAAGCACTGATAGGATTTACTGATGAGCACTGAAGGGAGGCACTGATAGGGGGGCATTGAGAAGGCACTAGGGGGCACTGATAGGGGACACTAATAGGGGGCACTGAGAAGGCACTGATGGGGGCACTGATAGGAGACACTGATGAGCACTGATAGGATGTACTGATGAGCACTGATAGGGGGCACTGATAGGAGGCATTGATGGGCACTTATAGGTGGCACTGATGGGCATTGATGAGCACTGATAGGCAGAACTCATAGGCTGCACTGATGGGCACTGAGGAACACTGATAGGCAGAACTCAGGCAGTATTGATGGGCAGCATTGAAAAATACTGATAGGTACTCGCTGTCCATGGACACCCTCCCAAAATTGGAAGCCCGGGGCTCGGATGGAAGGGGGGGCCATCATGGTTTCTTGCACCGGGGCCCTGAAGGTTCTAGTTACGCCTCTGCGCTGTATGGTCTTGGCCACCGTGCTGCAGCTCAGTTTCAGGGTCTTGACAATCTTCTTATAGCCTAGGCCATCTTTATGTAGAACAACAATTCTTTTTTTCAGATGCTCAGAGAGTTCTTTGCCATGAGGTGCCATGTTGAACTTCCAGTGACCAGTATGAGAGAGTGAGAGCGATAACACCAAATTTGACACACCTGCTCCCCATTCACACCTGAGACCTTGTAACACTAACGAGTCACATGACACTGGGAGGGAAAATGGCTAATTGGGCCCAATTTGGACATTTTCACTTAGGGGTGTACTCACTTTTGTTGCCAGTGGTTTAGACATTACTGGCTGTGTGTTGAGTTATTTTGAGGGGACAGCAAATTGACACTGTTATACAAGCTGTACACTAACTACTTTACATTGTAGCAAAGTGTCATTTTTCAGTGCTGTCACATGAAAAGATTGAAGAAAATATTTACAAAAATGTGAGGGGTGTACTCACTTTTGTGATATACTGTATATATACGAACAAGTGGGATTGCTGCACTTAAAAGAATTATTGTAGAAAAAACATTAATTTATCAATTGATAAGTTGATGTTTTTTCCTCAATAAATATTTTAAGTGCATCCCCCGTGTTCATTTTTCTATATATAACCTGTGGAAGAGCCTGATTGCTCAGCACTGCAACGTTGGATCGAGTGCACTTCACCCTCAACACTTGTTCTATCTATCTATCTATCTATCTATCTATCTATCTATCTATCTATCTATCTATCTATCTATCTATCTATCTATCTATCTATCTATCTATCTATCTATCTATCTATCTATCTATCTATCTATTAAACACTGTACGTTCCCTACATTACCTCTCTGTGGGATCTGTTATATTATATTTTATATCATATTATATTATAAGGATAAGATACTTTACTGCTATGTAATTAAGAGATTAATGTTGTGCTGTATTATACTGACTTGTTTTTTTGGTTGTATCCCACAGCTGGACATGGAGAATTGAGATTTGACAACGTACGTGTGCCTAAGGAAAACATACTCCTCGGCAGAGGCAGAGGATTTGAGATTGCACAGGGCAGGCTGGGTCCTGGGAGAATACATCACTGCATGAGACTTGTTGGACATGCAGAGAGGAGTCTAACTCTCATGAAGCAGAGGGTGAGTTTCTTAAAGTATTTCAAGAGGTACCAATATGTTGTCAGATGCAAGATTGGTTGGATCAGGCGGTTTAAACTGAGCCTCCCTTTTGGTCAGTAAGGTCACTAATCATATCAAATCTGGATATACTGAATATTTTGACCTTTAGGTTTTACCTCTGATAAAGCATTTGTTTCACCAAATGCTTAGTATGAATTGCCCAAGTTTGTGACAGAATTTTTTTAAAACCAAATAGATTTTGAGCTTGGATGCAAAAGGTGGTGAGTAAAAAAATTGGAGCAAAGGCTATGTAAGATGCTATATGTTTCTTCTATGATTCTCTTGGGACACTTGGCAAAATGTAAGAAAAATATAATTGTGAGAGAAGAAATTTGTTTCCCCTTTCAGATTGTGAATATTATTTTTCTTAGGTTAAATCAAGAGTTGCTTTTGGCAAGCCCTTAGCTGAACAGGGAACAATTCTTGCAGATATTGCAAAATCCAGAGCAGAAATTGAGCAGGCGAGGCTGCTGGTGCTAAAGGCTGCATATCTTATGGACACTGTTGGCAATAAGGTAATATATATTTATACTGCTTTTATTGGAGTTTTTTTTTTTTTTTTTAAGTCACTGGTCTTTGTCAAATGATAGCAGTTGCTACGTACAAGAAGAAAGAAGTAGCTGAACAGGAAATGCTTGTGTCTCCAAAGTTGCTTTAGAGCCTCATTCCCAATTAAAAGTCAGCAGCTGCAGTATTTGTAGCTGCTGGCTTTTAAATTTTTTTTTTTTTTAGGTGGATTTAGGTGGACTCCCTCTTTAAAGTCACAATTTAAATGTATAGCAAAATCATATTAAATGGTCAGGCCACTAAAAATGGACATTCTAAGTAGAGCCGAGTAATCAACCACATTGGCTTTGAATTCGTCTTGGATCCTTCAACTGTAAGGTCTTCCTACAATACTTCTCCTGTTCCTGTCCACCTTTCTGTTTTCATTTTTATGTATAATATAATATGTCGTTACAATGAACATCTGAATGTAATGGTTCTATGTTGTTTTTTTCAACTGTTTTTTTTTTCTCTGTATTACTTTTTGTCTAGGAAGCAGCTTTGGAAATTGCCTTAATCAAAATGGTAGCACCATCTATGGCCCAAAATGTAGTAGATCGAGCAATTCAGGTAAAGTCTGTCCATCCATCTTTATGCAGTACACATCTACTGTATTTCCAGGCATGATCAATAGCTAGGCCAGCCCTGCATGGGTAGGGATCTCAGAACAATGATCTTGGTCAAAAGCTCTGACTATGCTTGCTTGCTCTGTTGCATCGCAGGGACCTGTCATGACTTAAATCCACACCCAGGCATTGTTTTTTGTGGCACATATGTATGAAAGGGTCTAGTTTTATGTGGAGAATAAAAAGCAAAGATTTATGAAAGACCATGGACTTTTTTCAGTATGTTGGAAAATATTTGTGAGAGATAAAGGGCACTTGGATTTCACAGAGCTTATTATTGAACTCAAGCTATCTCTTATGTGGCCTGTGATACTGAAAGAGGTTGTAAAGGGTAACTTTTTTAAAATAATAAACATGGTATACTTACCTTAGCCCCAAACCTCTTCTTCTGAGGTCTCCCACTGGCACTTTCAGGTCCTCCTCTTCACCGTGCACCACCATAGGAAGCCGCATCCTTTGGGGGCGCACCTGCAGGCTTGATCCTGAGCCGGGCTGTGCGCATTCATTGACACTCAAGGTGCTGCTTGGCAACACCCACTTCACCTCCTCCTCCCCTCCTGACTGACGTCAGCAGGGGATCCTCGGCCCCGCCCGCTGCAGCTTCAGGGTAGATAGAGGCGGCAGATCACTTGAGCGCCGATCTGTGCTCTCAAACAGGTATATAGCAGCATTATTTTTATAAGGCATAAACACAGGGCACATTACACAATACATAGAGAGGATGGTGTAATTTTAACTTAGTGAGTTAACAGCCCCTTTAACCCCTTGATTGCTTTCCTGATCACCCGTCACCCAGCCAGTGCTGTTATTACAGTGTCAGTGTACAGTATTATCTCTGATCACTGTATTAGTGTCACTAGCGATATCAGTGTCAGTCAGTTAGCGTCTCTCCCAGCCAGTGTCAGTTAGCGCCAGATTGCCCACCACACTATCACAGTCACACTATAAGTCGCTGATCACCACCAATACTGGTATAGTGTCTGTACGGATCAGTATCTTGATTATAATCAGAACTATACTAGTGTCCCCACTATCAAAGTGTTCCCAAAAATACATTAGCAGGGTCAGACCCCAATCCCTACCAGCACTTGTGACATGTAGCAGAATACATTTAGGCCTAAATGTATGAAGAAATTTGATTTTATTGGATATGTTTTAATACAGAAATTAGAAAGTATTGTTTTGGGGTTTTTTTTTTTTTTTTAATTTTCGGTGTTTTTTCATTTATATTATAAAAAAGAAAAAACAAGTGGTCATCAAATTCCACCATAACAAAGCTCTATTTGTGTTTGAAAAAAAATTATATAAATTTAATTTGCGTACAGTGTTGCATGACCGCGTAATTGGCAGTTAGTAGTAGCGCAGTGCTGAGTAGCAAAAAATGCCTTGGTCATGAAGGGGGTAAAACGTTCCAGAGGTCAAGTGGTTAAAGCTGGCTCTATACTTCATCAGTTTAATAAATATGTACAATGTATAAATGCCCTTGGCAGCAAACATCAGTTATTCTACATGGCAGCAGTAGAAGGGGCAGAAGTTCAGTGTTTGAAGGCAGTTGTAATTAGCTAAATGAAAGATGGCTACTACTGCAGTATGAAGGCTTTGTCCTGTAAGTCTTGAGTAGGATTATAAATATATAAAATAATATTGATTTGATGAGCTATTTGTTATTTTATGTCTTATTTTATTCCTAAGGCTTTTGGTGCTGCAGGCCTCAGCAATGACTTCCCTCTTGCTCAGTTTCATGCCTGGGCAAGGGCATTACGGCTGGCAGATGGACCCGATGAAGTTCACCGACTGACAGTAGCTAAAATAGAAATGAGGCATTAAAACATAATTGTTTTCTATGTCCTATGAAGAACAGTTTGTTTATGTTCACTCCAATCTGTGATTGGTGAAATTATCACAATGATCTGTTCAGTGATTGGATAATCACTACATGAGGAAAATGCTGTCCTGCTTTCAAACATTGCAACGGGTAGGTGTACATGAATGTTTGAGATTTGTTTAAAATAAGATTGCAATAAGATTACCACACATTTCTGAAATTATTGCTTGACATTGACTTGTATGGATGAAAATAAAGCACTAACTAACCTCAGTCTGAATTTAAAGGACCGTTAATGGCTAAAAATATTGTGTTCTGATTGTTTTATGCAATGATGTGTTAAGTATATTCCTTTTATGTTATATTACATGCCTATTTATATTTGTATTCCAGTTTTACATGCATTTATATACTGCACCAGCCCAGCCCATCACCTTTTGTCTGTAAGCTGTTGATTCTAGAACACACCACTTGCTGCCTCTAACACAAAAATACCTCCACACAGCCACCAATCGGATTCAGACCTGCTTTGGAATTTGCCATGTGATTGGCAATGCAGGAAGCAGAAATAGCGGATAATACACATATCAGCAAATACACTCCTACTTATCTTGCTGTCTCTGCTTAGGCCTCATGTACACTGCTGCTGCTAAACGGACGTTTAGGAGCAGTTGGCCCCATTACAACCACTTTAACCTACATGTAAGCCTAGATTAAGGCTTACCTGTAGGTGCAAGAAATATCTCCCAAACCTAAAAGGTTTAGGAGATATTTGCAGAAATAGCGGCACCGCCGTAGACATCGGGCGCAGGCGCACTGAGCGTGCTGTTTCTAATGGCGATCATGGCGTTAGTAGCGGCACCAGTTCGCATGTGCAGGAGTGACCTCATCATGGCTCCGGCCAGTCACAGCGCCAGAGCCGCGATACCCGGAAGTCACTCTGGGATAGATAGCAGCGTCAAAGGAGGCGAACGAGGGCCGATGCGGGGGCTTTGATCTCAGGTAAGTAATTCATAATGAGCTAGTATGCTATGCATACTAGCTCATTATGCCTTTGTCTTGCAGGGTGTATTTTTTTTCAGAGGCTTTACTTCCTCTTTAACTCTCCTCTGTTATCTTATCAGGGTCGTTTATAGTCATTTCTAGGCAGTTGAGTTTAGAGGCCTTTTTTGGAAAGCAAAAAAATGAGTTCAGACGCTGAGTTTAGAGGCATTTCAAGCACCAAACGCTTCTAAACCCAGTAACTCGTGTTTAGCCGCATTTCGTTTACAGGCGGTTTTCATTTTTGGTTATTTTGAAAGAAGAAAAAAAACACGGCAAAACGCCAATAAACGCGGCATGTAAACACGGCAAAACGGACGTTTTAAATGTGGGTTACTATCTGTCGAGTTAAATCGTTCAGGAGAGATTGTAAAAACGTCCTGTGTACTTGAAGTCTTATTCTGCAGGGTATTAAACAGAACTCTGAATAACATAAAGTGAGTGAACATTTTGAGTTAGCATTGTTATTCTGTTTACTGGATAGTACTAGCAGCTGATTTGAATTGTTCTATGAAGCATGTGAATAAAAGGTAATCATTGTAAGCACCGTGTTATAGTTTGTCTCTACCCCTGCCACTGTTATTTCTGCTGGACAGCTCGGTCTGCAAGTAGATGTGGAGAAATATATTATTACAGGCATTTGAACACAATAATTAACATATTGACTATCATCACGTGTACTGATCACATACAGTAATCAGAATGCAATATTTTTTAAACAATTGTTCCTTTAGGAAGGCATTATCACTTTTTTTTACATTATTGAAATACTTTCTTCCACCCCCCTAGGTGTGAGCTGCAATGTCAGGCAGGGCATTCCCTCTTGGAGTATGACCACCCAACCCTGCAGCTAGCAAGAAGCCAGCTGCTTTGCTTTGTAGTGCCAGTGTCTTGCCGAGAAAGTTCCCCCGGCGGATAAGGACCCCCCTGTACTACGCAGGTGCTGCGCTTGCGCAGTACGAATGACTAGGAGCCGCCGAAAATAGCCGAAGCTGAAAAACTTCAATCAGCTGTACACGGCACCTGCGCCCTAGGTCCAGGTTCCTTCCCCACCATCCAAGTGGACCTAGAAGAAGAATAAAAAAGTGCCGAGCGCCATGTACAGCTGATTTCTAGTCTATTTCGCTTCGGCTATTTCTGCCGGCTCCTACTGCGCAGGCGCTGCGCCTGCGCAGTAGAGGGGGGGTCCTTATCCGCCGAGAGGAGCTTTCTCGGCAGAACACCGGCCTCCAGCTCCAAGCACTTGCCTAAAGCACACTTAGGCAGGTGGAATGCATTCTTCTTGCCAGTTCTTGCCTTTGGCAAGTGCTGGTTGCTGGAGACAGGCACTGTCTAGCAAAGCAGCCATTTTTCTGCTAGGTGCGGTATTTGGTGGTGGTGGCGGACTTACCTGACATCGCAGCTACTGTTACAGGGCACCCGGGGGGTGGTAGAAAGTATTTAATTACTTTGTCCCGTCTGCAAGACAATAAAGTAAAAAAATTTTTTTTTTTTTCTTTAACTGATCCCAAAAAAACTGTGCGTGCCATACCAAAGAAGCTCTATTTACTTAAATTATGTAATGTTTTATATGTACCGGCCAGCTAAGCTTCTGCAATATTTGTAATGTTGAAAGCAATATTGCATAAAATACGTTTGTACCTTTTGATTCCTCTTTGTACTTTTCAGTCCTTTCTCTTTAGTCGTATTTTCAAAAAAGTATTAGACTTTGTACTTTTGGCATCTACTTGGAAAAATTAAACCGAAAAATGGAAATCATGAATGAGGTTTATGCGATTGTTTTAGCTAGATACAATGTAATGAAAATTTAAATTATATATTTTGAAGTTTTTTAAACTGAAATGTTTTTTGTTTGTAATGTGAATCTGGGTTCTGGTTATATTTTATATAATTTGATGAATAAAATCAAGCAAACAGCTGTACGTCTTATCCACAACTGTTCTATATACAATGAACCATGTTATTTGTTGCTTTCACAACTGTATGATAATATTGTAAACCTGACACTGTTGGCCAATAAAAATCTTTCGGGGGGGGGGGGGGGAGGAAAGAACAGCAAAAAAAAAAAAAAAAAATCAAGCAAACAGAAATGAGAAGTTTTATTTTGTAAATGCATGATGGAATAAAAACAGGGAACACACCTATACACACGTCTGTGTATACATATAGTATCTGTATTTATTTTCCGATTAATCAGATAATTTGAATATATCTCATTTCTGTATAATAAGTAATTACATTTTTGGAGATTAAATAGGTATATATTTGAAAGTGGTTTTAAAGCCTGGGCTTTTTTTTTTTTTTTTACCATAATTCATTCCCTGCAATAAGGTAAAAAATGGCCCAGTGTTTGTATTCCCTATCACCCCCTTTTATGCTTACCTGAGTTCTATCTCAATCCAGCGCTGTGCCCATCTGCAGCAGTTCTCCTCTCTCCCTGCTCAAAGAGGCAGCAGCGGGAGCCATTAGCTCCTGCTGCAATCAATCAAATCCTGTGTTTGGGGGGTGTGGCTGAGCCACCTTGGGATTGAGCCTGCAGGTGTGCCCCCATAGCAAGTGGCTTGCTATGGGAGCACACAAAGAAGAAGAGGAGCTAAGAGCGCTGACGGGGGAGCCAAGAAGAGTACGTTTGGGGCTGTTTTATGCAAAACCATTGCACAGAGCAGGTAAGTATAACATTTTTGTCACTTTAAAGAAAAAAAAAATACCTATACAAAAGCTTGTAATAGCTCTGGAGCTCAGCTGGTTACATTCGTTCAAGTACTGTAAAACAATGGAAACTTCAGAAAAATGTCTAATTTTTTTCTGTGTAAATGTATATGTACCTGAGGTTAGCCATTGTATATAGGATTGCATAGTATTTATGCAAGCACTGTTTTGTATTTATTAATACTGCACCATGACTGTGCCTTAATAGTTTTCTCACTCTTTACCCAATACTAATATATTATTAAAGGCCTGTGTTTGTGGGCTTTGGGCTTGTGTCAACATCAGTTTGACATCAATCTGAGATCATTCAGAATCCATTATGGGTGTATTTAACCTGCAGTTGATCTTGTTCTTAACTGCATTTGACCTTTTTCAAGTAGAGTTAGCATTTCCATAAGCTTGTATGGAAATGCAGACCCTGTTTGAAACTAAAAAAAAGCCTATCAACACAACAAGTGTGGTTGTGGTGTCAATTTAAAGCCCACTTGAAGTCTATATTCTTTTACTGAAACATTTTACTAGCAATATCCATTTTTCTTAGTCTTACCTCTGTTTTCATGCTATAGCAGTAGCACTGTGTTTCTAAATGTGACTGCATAGTCTACTTGGCATTAGACAGAGTTTGACAACACTGCTCGGGGCCATTCAGGTCCCGCCCAGTCCCGCCATTGGACCTGTGTGATGTCCATCATAGGGCGGGACTGGGCGGGACTGTAAGCGGCGCCGAGAAAAGCCGAGGACTCTCGGGTATGTGTACCTCGGCTCCGCCGAGTCCCTGCAGCCTCGGCGCCATATTTGAATTTACACACGGCTGTGTATGTCGGCAGGGATCGCGGCGATCATGCAAGGCTGCACTGGGGCAAGGCTGCACTGACAAGGCTGCACTGGGGCAAAGCTGCACTGACAAAGCTGCAATGGACACTGGGGCAAGGCTGCACTGACAATTCTGCACTGGGGCAAAGCTGCACTGACAATTCTGCACTAGGGCAAAGCTGCACTAACAAGGCTGCACTAGGGCAAAGCTGCACTGACAAGGCTTCACTGACAATTCTGCACTGGGGCAAAGCTGCACTGACAAGGCTGCAATAGACACTGGAGCAAGGCTGCACTGACACTGACAAGGTTGCAGATGGACACCGATAACGCTGCATTGATGGGCATTTTAATGTAAGTTTTTCTTCCTTAAACTTTACTCCTAAAAGTTTTTATCCTTAAAATTCCCTCCTAAACTTGGGGTGCGTGTTATACGCTGGCGCGTGTTATACGCCGATAAATACGGTATATTGGTGAGAAAAGTTCTGAAGTAGAAAATCCATTCAGTTCTTGTGTAAAAACTTAAAAATGGATTTAATAATAAAATTGCAAAATATTACAAGAACAGTATCAAAATGTAGAATGTAAAAATAACATCAATAATGTAGTTATATTCTTAAGATGAAGATTGAATCAGATGTGTCTGTGTGAAGCTTCCTCGTGGAGTCTCTGTAGCAATCTGCTAAATGTGCTTTTGTTCCTAGCTTTTACTCCTAAAATCTGACCTCCACTTTATCTTTAAAAGGGCTGGTTTAAAGTTCTTCTGAGTCTAAGGCCCCATTCACACCTTAGCGCTTTGTAGCTTGAAGCCTAAAGCTACAAAACGCTGGAGGGGGAAAAAAGTCAGTTATTCTCTATGAAGATGGTTCACATCTCCACTCCAAAACCCCTGAAGCCAGAAGCTCCAAAATGCCTGAAGCTCAAACAAGTTCTGGAACTTTTTTTTAGGCAGATTTGGGCATTTTTCTGCTTTTTACATTGGCGACCTTTCGACCTGTGCAAAAACGCGCCAAAATCGTGGTAAAAACATGTGACTTTCTGCCTGAAAATGCTACGCTCAGGTGTGAATGGGGCCTTATTGTCCTACAGACTCTTCTAATGAGACTTAGCTTCCCCTCCCCTCACTGAGGCCTGGCTGTTGAAATACAAGATGAAACAGCCACACTGACATACCATAGGAATCCCTGGAGATTAATATGAACCATATCTACAACATATACCTATACAATATAACTTTATCTATCATATATATCAAATAATGTGTGTGTGTGTATATATATATATATATATATATATATTTATACACACCAAACTCTATGTATGTTCAAGAAAAGTGTAACCTTATCTATTAAGGATGGAAGGATGGTAAGAAACCAGTTCAAGCTTAATTACTACCATGTTAGCTCTCCAAAGAGAAGCACAGACTATAACAAAATGTATATTTTCACATAAGTATAAAAGTCTAAATATTTCACTTTTCCATATCTGGAAGACATAAATATATACAACTCAATCATGCTATAAAGACCCAATCCATTCATTCATTTGTTAATATTTGTAAAAAATAAATACTGCGCTTACACTGATTAGAGAAAAGCTGCGACTAGAAAGTAGTAAGCTGAAAATAGTGTAAGTCAAAAAAAGTCGCGCTGAAAACTAAAGTGACGAAAGGCAAATGCCTGAAAAATGATGTGAATGTGGAGATTGAATGTGGGTCATTGAGTGAAAGTGTCAAACACTATGAAAGAAATTAAAAATGCTCTTAAGTGAATAAAATATAAATGAGAATAATTGTGTATATGACAAAAAAACAGATATTGCATATCACAATCAGTAAACAATATGTACCTCTAGTGTCAATATGTACATTGATACAGCTTAACTGTAACCACAGAGCTAAACCATAATAGTGTAACAACATAAGAAACTGAAAAACTAAAGAAAGTCCGTGATTCAAAAACACAGTATTAAATAAAGTCCATCCATATTACATTGACATGCATAGATTAAAACTGATCTCCAGGTGCTCTGTGAGGTAATGTAACAGGATCTCGCTGTGATAGGATATAAGGTGCGTAGATAAACCTCCACCTCCAAGAAAAATTGCTGCCTCTTACCAGATGGAAATGGTCTCTAAATTACAGGAGACCCAGGAGGCAGATGGCTGTACCCCAGCCAGGGATCCTTAAGCAGGCACTCAGCGTACGGGACCTGGGACTCACTCCACACAGCCTCAGCATTTATGGAAATATTGCCATGTAAAAGATAAATTGCTCCACATAGTGTAAAATCCAGCGATTTATTGTATAAAAAATATAAAGGTTGCACTTACAAAAGCATCGTAAATTGCAGGCATGTAAAATAGAAAGCCGGCCGGCTCCAAGAAAACTCGTGTCCTACGAGTCTGTGTATCGCGGTGTCGTCGGGACGTAGCTCCTCCTCCCTACGCCGTTTCGTCACAACAGGACGTGGTCACAACGTCCTGTTGTGACGAAACGGCGTAGGGAGGAGGAGCTACGTCCCGACGACACCGCGATACACAGACTCGTAGGACACGAGTTTTCTTGGAGCCGGCCGGCTTTCTATTTTACATGCCTGCAATTTACGATGCTTTTGTAAGTGCAACCTTTATATTTTTTATACAATAAATCGCTGGATTTTACACTATGTGGAGCAATTTATCTTTTACATGGCAATATTTCCATAAATGCTGAGGCTGTGTGGAGTGAGTCCCAGGTCCCGTACGCTGAGTGCCTGCTTAAGGATCCCTGGCTGGGGTACAGCCATCTGCCTCCTGGGTCTCCTGTAATTTAGAGACCATTTCCATCTGGTAAGAGGCAGCAATTTTTCTTGGAGGTGGAGGTTTATCTACGCACCTTATATCCTATCACAGCGAGATCCTGTTACATTACCTCACAGAGCACCTGGAGATCAGTTTTAATCTATGCATGTCAATGTAATATGGATGGACTTTATTTAATACTGTGTTTTTGAATCACGGACTTTCTTTAGTTTTTCAGTTTCTTATGTTGTTACACTATTATGGTTTAGCTCTGTGGTTACAGTTAAGCTGTATTAATGTACATATTGACACTAGAGGTACATATTGTTTACTGATTGTGATATGCAATATCTGTTTTTTTGTCATATACACAATTATTCTCATTTATATTTTATTCACTTAAGAGCATTTTTAATTTCTTTCATAGTGTTTGACACTTTCACTCAATGACCCACATTCAATCTCCACATTCACATCATTTTTCAGGCATTTGCCTTTCGTCACTTTAGTTTTCAGCGCGACTTTTTTTGACTTACATTTGTTAATATTTGTTAATTGATAAATATTAATATTAGGTGAAAGAAAACGTTTAACACATCCCCAAAGCATAAGAGGCTCTATTATGCAAGCACTGACTTGGCCCACTCCTTCCTTCCGGCGTTGATTTAACCATTGGCTAATGCGATGGGCTGCCGGAGAGAGGAGGTTCTAGAACCAGAGGACGCGGAGAAGATGGCAGTGGTAGGGGATGGAGTTGCCACGTGGATCGCAGAGCTGTCAATGCCGGGGCCTCCTTGCTAGTTAGGAAGATTCCTATTACATTGACGGGTCAATAGGTAGGTGTAATCATAGCGAGCTGAACTTCTACAGAAAGAGATGAGATTGTGTATCATTTCAACTGCCTAGATCTCTGGATTTACTCATTTATTGACAAGCAGTATTCATTGGAGGTAATCTTTGCTTATGTGTTTTTTTTATCTTGTGTTTAACCAAACTGCCTATGTGGTATACAGCATTACAGATCGGGCATGTAAATCATTAAAGTATAACTAAAGGCAAAACCTTTTTTTTTTTTTTTTTTTTAGTTTTAGAAAGAGTGGAGAGGGATTAGAACACTTGTCAGTTTTTATTGCTGTCTGTGTCCCATGTTAAGGAGATTCACCCTTTCTATTTGTCCTGTTTACTGTTATCATTGAAAGTGAAAGTAAAAAAAAAAATCCCAAATTTTGGGTTGTCCCCAGAAATGTAATAGAGGAGAAATCTTCCAATGGGGACACTAGTTCTGGTGACCTGGGGGTCCCCAAGGAATTCCCTTAACTTGCAGGGATTTCCTCTAACTTCCTGTTTGGCTATGGTAAATCATTGCGTAAATCACCGCAATGGGACACAGATGGTGAAAAAAAAATCTGACGGGTTATAACCTTCCCTTGCTCTATCCAAAATGAAAAAAAAAGTTCTACTTTCTACCAAAATTCATGCACTTTTTAGCTTAAAGTGGAAGTGCACCCTAACACTGAAATTCTCCCCAGCAATCATTAATGTGAGCTAAGTTCAGCCTTATGCCTCAAAATGAAAAAAATCTCAGTTTTTCTACCTTTATTTTGCAGTATGCTTTGCCATCACATGACTTGATTCGACTTCGACTTCCTTTTGAGTCTAAGATCAGCCAGTGGGTGTGGTTACTGAAAGCTAGTGACATCACTTCCAGGGAGGGACACTGTTCCTGTGTAGCCAGTGGGTGTATACAGGATGGGAGGAGCTGATCATAGGTCCCTGTCCAGCCTTCTCATTGTACATCCTAATTCATGAGAAAATTAAGAAATAAAAAAGCCCCATTCACACGGGGGTGGGAGTTGCAGTGCACATATACAGTATAGCTGTGCTGGGCTTCGAATGAAGACTAGCACAGGAGAAGGGAGCTGGACACAGTGGGGGATCTGTCAGTGTAGCTGGAAGTGCTCTGGGGTCTCGGCTCACAGTCTACAATGATCATAGTACAGGCAACCACACTAAAGCTCCGTTTTCACTAGTATGACTTGTCATGTGACTTTGGACACATAAAGTTGCATGACAAGTCACAGCCCACTGATTTCAATGGCACCCGTTCCCATCTATGCGACTTTGAAAATCTGCGACTTTGAAAAGGTACCTGCAATGCTTTGATGCAACGTTGATCCAGAAAGTGTAAGGTTGGATCAAAACTGCACTCAGTCGCACTCTAAATCGTGCAACTTTGGATTGTCCACCACGGATTGACCACGAACATCCACATTTTTTATTGAAGAATGATCACATCACAAAAGACATGGTGCAACATTTCAAAGCCACGCAGGACCCCTTTGTCAGACATGTAATGCCTTCATGTGGCCCCACCCTCAGTTATATAAGAACTGTCACAGAGAAGACGCGTCAGTCGGCGGGAGCCTCCCATGGAGGCGGAACGGTCACGCCTTTTTTTTTGTCCGCCGGCCGGTGTGAACTTACATTAGGGGAAAATTGTATTTTTTTATTTTTTAATAAAGGACTTGTGTCTTGTCTTTTTTACCATTTTTGACACTTTTTTGTGAAATGGTAGGGGTTACATTACAATTCACACGGGGGGGAGGCCGGGATCTGGGGGCCCCCTTGTTAAAGGGGGCTTCCAGATTCCGATAAGCCCCCTCGCCCGCATACCCCCACAACCACCGGGTTAAAGGGTTGTGGGGATGAGGCCCTTGTCCCCATCAACATGGGGACAAGGTGCTTTGGGGTCAGACCCCAAAGCACCCTCCCCATGTTGAGGGCATGTGGCCTGGTACGGTTCAGGAGGGGGTTGCTCTCTCATCCCCCCCTCTTTTCCTGCGGCCTGCCAGGTTGCGTGCTCGGATAAAGGTCTGGTATGGATTTTGGGGGGACCCCTACGCCATTTTTGAAAAAATTTTGGCGCAGGGTTCCCCTTAAAATCAGGTCTGGTATGGATTTTGGGGGGGACCCCTACGCCATTTTTTTCAAATTTGGTGCAGGGTTCCTCTTAATTTTCATATCAGACCTGAAGGGCCTGGTATGGATTTTAGGGGGACCCACACACAATTTTTTTTTTAATTTTGGTTCGGGATTCCCCTTAATATTTATACCAGACCCAAAGGGCCTGGTAATGGACTGGGGGGGACCCCATGCTCTTTTTTTCAATGAGTTTTATCTATATTGCCGAGACCCGACAATTCATTACAGCCGCAATCAGTTTTAAATGACAGTTTTTCCTTTAGAAATGTCATTTTGATGCGGTACTTTTCTAAACACAGGAAAAATGTGCCACTTTGCAGGCATACTATAGACACCCCCCAGAAACGATATTTAAAGGAATATTTCATTTTAATTGTTTCACTTTAAGCATTATTAAAATCACTGCTCCCAAAAAAACGGCCATTTAAAAAAAAAAAAATTTGCATTGATTCATCTCCCCTGGGGGAGGACCCGGGTCCCCAAACACTTTTTATGACAATAACTTGCATATAAGCCTTTAAAATTAGCACTTTTGATTTTTCATGTTCGTGTCCAATAGACTTTAACGGTATTCCAGCGGCTTTCGAATTTGCCGCAAACACCCGATGTTCAAGTCGAACTTGCGTTCGACTCGAACATCGGGCTCATCCCTAGTCCATGACTTGATCACCACCTGAAGTTTCCTGATTTTCCACCGTGTCCTTCGGTGAGAATATTATTCTGGTACTTGCTTCAGTTACTCACTGTGGTCCCTGGTAAAGGCGATTGTTCCCTTAGTGGTGACAGCTTCCCCTCTACCTCCGACCACTGACAGGTTCTCCGGCCGACAGAACCGTCACTTTTGGTTGGATGCAAGCCGCAGTCCCAACCCTGCGCTGCCATCTTACTTCTGGGTAGGCCCTCACACAGCCTGGCAGCCAGATGCCCCTGGGATAGGGCCCAATCTCCAGCCTAGCAGCCCGGGGCAGACAACACGCGTCTACCCAGACAGCAGTCTGGGTGGCACAGAGCACAGATCACCTGACCTCTCCCGAATATATAGGTTCTCCCTTCAGGCCAAGGGATTCAAGAAAACCCCTGCCCATTGGCTGAGATACCCCATATACCCATAACCTGACCTAGGGTTGCCCTCCTCATATCTAGTATCACCAAGTTCCTGGCCACCTAGTGGTAGAAGAGAAAAGTGCAACAAGGCCAAACTTAGGGACAAACCAATAGATCTCTATCAATCGACCAAGATAACTACTCTTGGCAAGTAAATTTGTGAGGAGCTCCCTGACTAAATCCCAGGGCCATACAAATATATATGTAAAGCGCTGCGTAAATTGACGGCGCTATAGAAGTACCTGAAATAAATAATAAAAAATAATAAATTCCTACATACAGTGGGACTATGGAAAAGAAAATGAAAGATCGGGTGAGTATAGGCTTTGTGCTCACCCCTAGACATAATGAGCAGTTAATCCATGCAGTGTGGGCATAGCCCCACTGTATGGGGGAAAAAAATTAATTTGCCCAGAGTTGGACTTTAAGAGTAATTAGGCTTGGTTCACACAGGGGCAACCTGACTTATAGCGTGACTTTGCAAGGCGATTTGGAGGCGACTTCAGTGCGACTTTAAGCAACTTACAATGCGTCTAAAGTTGCCTCCAGGACAGGTGACTTTGGCTTTGGCCAATCACAGAATAATCAGCTCTCTGGGATGGGAGGGGTTTGCCTGGGTAAACTCATTTCTTTTCCTGTAAAGTCGCTTCAATATAGATGAAGATCCGACTTGGAGGCAACTTCCATTGAAATCTGTGGGTACAAGTTTCCTAGAAGTCGCCTTGAAGTAGTACAGGAACCTTTTCTGAAGTCGGAGCAACTTCAGTAATGTACATTAAGATGGCTCTCATTCACTTCATTGGAATTTCTTATGTCCCGTGACTCGGGGCAACTTGAGGTCTGACAAGTCTGATCCCAAGTTGCTGTAGTGTGAGCGGGCACTTAGGGTTTGCATGGAATTCTACACTTAAAAGTCCTCAAAGGAATTTATAACAAGAGTTTATTGTCACTTTATGCTGCAACAGAGGCCAAACGGGGTTGTACAGGTGCTGCAGCAAATATCATACATCATGTCACACTCAGCTTTGCTCCATCTATCCTGCAACCTAAGCAGTGTATGTTGCGGTGTGGGTTTTTCAGGGTTAACCAGGGCCAGCATAAGGCTGCTTAGGCAGCCGCCTAAGGGTGCCAGGATGGGGGATGAGGGGGAGGCAGCTCGCTCCCAGCACAGAGCCCAGAATCTCACCAACAATGGGGACCTGGAACTCGCCTCTGATTGATCAGTCACTGTGCAGCCCACCCATGTTTTTTTTTTCTATTAACGGAGAGAAAGATACACAAAGGGGTTAAAGTACCTCTTTTCCATTCCCTAATACTGTGCCCTCTCTTCTACCAGGTGCAGTTTGGAAGTTTTAGTTTGCCTCATCTGCCAGCTGCCTGTAGCCAGTGCGGGGAATGCATAACCCCGCTCCCTCGTTGCACACTGCCGTTTAGCTCCCGTTCACATTGACTGGGGCTTTGAAATCGTGCGACTTCATCTGAAATCGCACGATTTTAAAGCCGCATGTCAGTGCGACTTGGAAGACATCTGTGTGGCTTCATGCACAGATGTCTATGCAAGTCGCACCCAAAATCGCTAAAAGTAGTGCAGGAAAAAAGTACTACTTTTTCAAATTGGTGCAGCACAACAAAGTTGGCGGCACACCGATTTGAACAGAGCGATTGCAGGCAATAGGCTGTGACTTGTCATGCAATTTTACCTGTCAAATCGCATGACACGTCGCTCCAATGTGAACGGAGGCTTAGTGGCACAGCTCAAATTTTGAGTGCTATTTGACGTCCATCACATTATGGGCGCAACATGAAAGAGGTACCAGCGTGGGAGAAGGGATAGGACATCTTTCATCTCACTTGCCCTCTAAAAAGCAATCCATCACAGATTGCTTTTTAGATGGGCGGCAAGGGCTGCTGTGAATGAGCCCTTAGTTATAGAATCTGGCTTTGGAAAACCTAAACCTAGAACACTGTAAATGTGATGAGAACTGGGTGTGTAGAACTTCTTTATATTGTCTAGGAATACATCCTGGCCCAATATACAGATAATAGAATCATGCCCCAGAAATAATAGGAGACAGATCTGTAAGCTCTGCAGACTGTGGGTATAACACCCCTATTATTATAGCCCATTGTGAAGGAAGACCTCTCACTTATCGCTCAGTATAACACTCACACACTAATGTCTTCTCATTAATAGAGCTTTATACAAGATCTCCGCCAAGCTTGTTAAAAGCTCAGAGGTTAGCAGAAGCTGACAGCCCGCAGATCAGCTCACTCTCTCTCTGTGATGACGCAGGGAGGGGGATCCTAATCCTCTCTATCTGGTTGGTGGATCGGGAGGCCTGTCTTCATTTGGATTGGTCAGCACCTCGTTCTTCCCAGCAGAGTGGCAGGTGGGCGGGGCTTCCTGCCTTAGAAAACCAGTGGCAGAGTATAGAAGTTCCTCCCTGTGTATAGAAGTTGTTGGGTGGATCGCTGTGTGTGTGGACGGACTCATCGGGATTCTGCGTTGTCACCATGCTCCGGGCTGCCCTAGGTAACCTCTGCTCCAGGGTCTCCTCTGTCCCTCTGGGCACACAGATCACAAGGTTCTCTGCAGCTGCCATTCCTGCACCCAACCCTAAACCAGACGTGCACTTTAACCAGGTAATCTATATCTATGTATGACAAAAGTCATTTCACTCTATGCTCGTCCTGCAGCTGGCCTGCGGGCCATGGTATTGTTAAAGTGATCCTGGTCCTAAATCTCTGTGAGACCCCGATCTGATCATCTTAGGGTGCAGCAAGTAGCTGGAGGAAGGGGGGAGTCATCTGGGGGTGCAGCAAGTAGGTGGAGGAAGGGGGGAGTCATCTGGGGGTGCAGCAAGTAGCTGGAGGAAAGGGGGGTCATCTGGGGGTGCAGCAAGTAGCTGGAGGAAAGGGGGGTCATCTGGGGGTGCAGCATGTAGCTGGAGGAAGGGGGGGGTCATCTGGGGGTGCAGCATGTAGCTGGAGGAAGGGGGGGGTCATCTGGGGGTGCAGCATGTAGCTGGAGGAAGGGGGGAGTCATCTGGGGGTGCAGCAAGTAGCTGGAGGAAAGGGGGGTCATCTGGGGGTGCAGCAAGTAGCTGGAGGAAGGGGGGTCATCTGGGGGTGCAGCAAGTAGCTGGAGGAAGGGGGGTCATCTGGGGGTGCAGCATGTAGCTGGAGGAAGGGGGGGGTCATCTGGGGGTGCAGCATGTAGCTGGAGGAAGGGGGGAGTCATCTGGGGGTGCAGCAAGTAGCTGGAGGAAAGGGGGGTCATCTGGGGGTGCAGCATGTAGCTGGAGGAAGGGGGGGGTCATCTGGGGGTGCAGCATGTAGCTGGAGGAAGGGGGGAGTCATCTGGGGGTGCAGCAAGTAGCTGGAGGAAAGGGGGGTCATCTGGGGGTGCAGCATGTAGCTGGAGGAAGGGGGGGGTCATCTGGGGGTGCAGCATGTAGCTGGAGGAAGGGGGGAGTCATCTGGGGGTGCAGCAAGTAGCTGGAGGAAAGGGGGGTCATCTGGGGGTGCAGCAAGTAGCTGGAGGAAGGGGGGTCATCTGGGGGTGCAGCAAGTAGCTGGAGGAAGGGGGGTCATCTGGGGGTGCAGCAAGTAGCTGGAGGAAGGGGGGGTCATCTGGGGGTGCAGCATGTAGCCGGAGGAAGGGGGGAGTCATCTGGGGGTGCAGCATGTAGCCGGAGGAAGGGGGGAGTCATCTGGGGGTGCAGCATGTAGCTGGAGGAAGGGGGGGTCATCTGGGGGTGCAGCAAGTAGCTGGAGGAAAGGGGGGTCATCTGGGGGTGCAGCATGTAGCTGGAGGAAGGGGGGGGTCATCTGGGGGTGCAGCATGTAGCTGGAGGAAGGGGGGAGTCATCTGGGGGTGCAGCAAGTAGCTGGAGGAAAGGGGGGTCATCTGGGGGTGCAGCAAGTAGCTGGAGGAAGGGGGGTCATCTGGGGTGCAGCAAGTAGCTGGAGGAAGGGGGGTCATCTGGGGGTGCAGCAAGTAGCTGGAGGAAGGGGGGGTCATCTGGGGGTGCAGCATGTAGCCGGAGGAAGGGGGGAGTCATCTGGGGGTGCAGCATGTAGCCGGAGGAAGGGGGGAGTCATCTGGGGGTGCAGCATGTAGCTGGAGGAAGGGGGGGTCATCTGGGGGTGCAGCAAGTAGCCGGAGGAAGGGGGGAGTCATCTGGGGGTGCAGCAAGTAGCCGGAGGAAGGGGGGAGTCATCTGGGGGTGCAGCAAGTAGCCGGAGGAAGGGGGGAGTCATCTGGGGGTGCAGCAAGTAGCCGGAGGAAGGGGGGAGTCATCTGGGGGTGCAGCAAGTAGCCGGAGGAAGGGGGGAGTCATCTGGGGGTGCAGCAAGTAGCCGGAGGAAGGGGGGAGTCATCTGGGGGTGCAGCAAGTAGCCGGAGGAAGGGGGGAGTCATCTGGGGGTGCAGCAAGTAGCCGGAGGAAGGGGGTAGTCATCTGGGGGTGCAGCAAGTAGCCGGAGGAAGGGGGGAGTCATCTGGGGGTGCAGCAAGTAGCCGGAGGAAGGGGGGAGTCATCTGGGGGTGCAGCATGTAGCCGGAGGAAGGGGGGAGTCATCTGGGGGTGCAGCAAGTAGCTGGAGGAAGGGGGGAGTCATCTGGGGGTGCAGCATGTAGCCGGAGGAAGGGGGGAGTCATCTGGGGGTGCAGCAAGTAGCTGGAGGAAGGGGGGAGTCATCTGGGGGTGCAGCAAGTAGCTGGAGGAAGGGGGGAGTCATCTGGGGGTGCAGCAAGTAGCTGGAGGAAGGGGGGAGTCATCTGGGGGTGCAGCAAGTAGCTGGAGGAAGGGGGGAGTCATCTGGGGGTGCAGCATGTAGCTGGAGGAAGGGGGGGTCATCTGGGGGTGCAGCATGTAGCTGGAGGAAGGGGGGGGGGGGGTCATCTGGTAATACTATTTTAATCTTCATGCAAACTGTTGAATGGCGTGCTGTGGAACCCTGCCAGTTGTATCCCTAACATGGATTCAAAGTTACTTCAAGTATGCAAACAGAAGTGAAGATTGTCACAGCCCACCACAGTGCATAGTCCTTCCCTCCCCCTTTTTTTTTTTTTCCCCCACTAAACTTCCTGATTTGTATTTCTAGCTATGTAAATCCAGGCCATGTTAGGAATTTGCTGAATCATAATGTTTATTAGGATGAAGACAAACATTATATATCAGTAGCTAAAAGTGCCAACAGTGCTGTACACAGACATGAATGAGCTCGCATGCGGCATTCATATCATTGCTGTTGAGCTCCAGTGTAATATAACAGAATAGATAATCTGTGGAAGGATCAGATGGGGGGGGCGGGGGCGGGGGCGGGGGGGGGGGGTGTAACTAAGTTTAATAAATGGGTACAAAGTTAGAATCCATAATGCACAACCAGGTCAGGGTGGAAAAGTGCATTTATATCGTGCAGGGTAATACAAAATGGATCAGGAAAGTTGCTCACACACATGGACTCTTCACAGCAATGTCTGTGGCTCGCCTAGCGTGACTGCATAGCATAGCAGAGTGTTTAGCTGAGAATCGCTACTTAAGTAAAATGATTCAGAACCCAGCTCTGGTAACACAGGTGAAGAGCTGGAGGAGTCTAAGGACAAAGGGCCACCCCACTGGTACTGGAGCACTCTGATATCAATTGGGGAAGGGCTCCCCGCAATGGCTGGTTTTTCAGGAGAAGCTGCAAGCTGTTAGTAAAGGGGCACACCGCTACAATACTAATACTTCGAACTTTGTTACTTGTTATCTGACATAATTGGGGGGGATTTACCAAGACTGGAGCAGCTGTGCGTACTAACCTTGTTCAACTGAATGTATTAAGACTTTTTAACCACTTCAGCCCCAGAAGAATTTACCCCCTTAAAGACCAGGCCATTTTTTGCGATACGGCACTGTTGCTTTAACTGACAATTGCACAGGCGTGCGATGCTGTATCCAAATAAATAAATATTTTTATTTTCCCACAAATAGAGCTTTCTTTTGGTGGTATTTGATCACCTCTGCAGTTTTTATTCTCTGTGGTATAAGCCAAAAAAAGAACACAAATTTTGAAAAAACATTTTTTAATTTCTGTTATACATATCCAAAAAAGTAAAATAACAAATTTGTTCATCAATTTCGACCAATATGTAGTCTACATATATTTGGTAAAAAGAAATCCAAACAAGTGTATCTTATATTATAAGATATAGATATATATAGATATATTCAAATATCGATCTTTAGTACACCCCTCACGTTTTTGTAAATTTTTTTTTTTTTATATCTTTTCATGTGACAACACTGAAGAAATTACACTTTGCTACAATGTGAAGTAGTGAGTGTACAGCTTGTATAACAGTGTAAATTTGCTGTCCCCTCAAAATAACTCAACACACAGCCATTAATGTCTAAACCGCTGGCAACAAAAGTGAGTACACCCCTAAGTGAAAATGTCCAAAGTGTCAATATTTTGTGTGGCCACCATTATTTTGCAGCACTGCTTTAACCCTCTTGGGCATGGAGTTCACCAGAGCTTCATAGGTTGCCCCTGGAGTCTTCCACTCCTCCATGATGACATCACGGAGCTGGTGGATGTTAGAGGCCTTGAGCTCCTCCACCTTCCGTTTAAGGATGCCCGACAGATACTCAATAGGGTTTAGGTCTGGAGACATGTTTGGCCAGTCCATCACCTTTCCCTTCAGCTTCTTTAGCAAGGCAGTGGTCGTCTTGGAGGTGTGTTTGGGGTCATTAGCATGTTGGAGTACTGCCCTGCAGCCTAGTTGCCAAAGGGAGGGGATCATGCTCTTCTTCAGTATGTCACAGTACATGTTGGCATTCATGGTTCCCTCAATGAACTGTTGCTCCCCAGTGCCAGCAGCACTCATGCAGCCCCAGACCATGCCACTCCCACCACCATGCTTGACAGTAGTCAAGACACACTTGTCTTTGTACTCTTCACCTGGTTGCTGTCACACACGCTTGACACCATCTGAACCAAATATGTTTATCTTGGTCTCATCAGACCACAGGACATGGTTCTAGTAATCCATGTCCTTGGTTTGCTTGTCTTCAGCAAACTGTTTGCGGGCTTTCTTGTGCATCATCTTTAGAAGAGGCTTCCTTCTGGGACAACAGCCATGCAGACCAATTTGATGCAGTGTGCGGCGTATGGTCTGAGCACTGACAGGCTGAGGGCCCCCCCCCCACTTCAACCTCTGCAGCAATGCTGGCAACACTCATGTGTTCATTTCCCAAAGACAACCTCCAAACTCTGGATATGACGCTGAGCACGTGTACTCAGCTTCTTTGGTCGACCATGACGAGGCCTCTTCTGAGTGGAACCTGTCTTGTTAAATCGCTGTATGGTCTTGGCCACCATGCTGCAGCTCAGTTTCAGGGTCGTGGCAATCTTCTTATAACCCAAGCCATCTTTATGTAGAGCAACAATTATTTTTTTCAGATCCTCAGAGTTCTTTGCCATGAGGCGCAATGTTAAACTTTCAGTGACCATTATGAGGGAGTGAGAGCGATAACACCAAATTTAACACACCTGCTCCCCATTCACACCTGAGACCTTGTAACACTAACAAGTCACATGACACCGGGGAGGGAAAATGGCAAATTGGGCCCAATTTGGACATTTTTACTTAGGGGTGTACTCACTTTTTATTGCCAGTGGATTAGACATTAATGGCTGTGTTGAGTTATTTTGAGGGAACAGCAAATTTACAGTGTTATACAAGCTGTACACTCACTACTTTACATTGTAGCAAAGTGTCATTTCTTCAGTATTGTCACATGAAAAGATATAATAAAATATTGCCAAAAGTGTGAGTGGTGTACTCACTTTTGTGAGATACTGTGTGTGGAGATGGATAAATCTGACCTTAAGTGATGCTTTTTGGGAACCAGTAACACCAATAGAGTAATCAGTGCTTAAAAAAATGCACTGATTACTGTATAAATTACCCTAGCAGGGAAGGGGGTGACAGGGCTATCAAAGGGTTAAATGTGTTCCTTGTTTTTCTTACTGTGGGGGAAGTGCTGACAGGAACACCGAGATCTGCTGTTCCTAGTGATTAGGAAAGCGATCTCACTGTTGTCCCGTCAAAACTGGGATCTGCCTTGTTTACATAGGCAGATCTCCTTTCTGCCTTTTTGTACCACGATTGCGGGTGGCCTGGTGGACATCAGGTCCGCCAGGCTCATGCATTGGCTCCTCCGTGCAGCGAGTGCGCACCCACACTATTGCATGAAACGACGTACTGGTACGTCGTCTCGCACAATAGAGCCTCCCTGCCGCAGTATATATGCAGTGGGCAGTCTTTAAGTGATTAAGCTGCTGCTGTTCACACTTGTGTGGTGCTGACACCGCATGTGATTTGCACAAGAATCTCACCGCATTCCTGTGCACATCACATGTCATGCCATGTCTTTGCGGTGCGACTTGAGCCATACATTTTGTATGTTGGGTAATGTAAATCTCTTAAACGTGCACCGTTTAGGAGACATTTACTGTACATGCAGCCAGTGACATTACTGGCACATGCGCGCTGAAGGAATGACCACCCGTGCGGTTTCTTCAGAGCTCCATACCATGACCGCCTGCTCCCGCGCACATGCCCGAGAGTGACGTCATTGTGGTTCCAGCCAGTCACAGAGCCTTAGTCCACAAACCCAGAAGAAAGCTGTCTCCAGATCTGTCATTTCGGCGCGGGAAGACTTTTTTTTTCCTTTTTTTTTTTTTTTTTTTTTTTTTGGTCAAAAATTTCAGTTTATTGAAAAGACAAATATGGTACAACAGTTAAGCTGATGGTAGCTGTTACAGATCAATACCGGTTTGTGTATACAGGGTGTGTACAGTTAAGCAAAGAGTATAATCAGTTTATGAGCTTTATTTGTTATGAAGGCAGCAAAAATTTTGATAGGCGGTGCCAACAATTTGTTCAACGTCAGCGATATTGAACCACCTCGAAAGCGTTAATGGTGAGGGGGGAGGAAGAGAAGGGGAGGAAGAGAAGGGGGGGGGGGTGCAACCCATATTCATATATTGTTGTTATTGGGCCACTCGCACCGTCCACGGTAACCAGGTGCCATCAAACTTTTTGGGACATTTCCCGTTTAGGCAAGTCCTTTTTATATAGTGGTAAGGCACTATTGATGGAGTTCTCCCAAAAAGTCACTGTTGGAGGAGAGGGAGAGTTCCACTTATGTATTATGCTAAGAAAGCCAATCTACTTAAGATAAGAAATCAGGAGTTTGGTGTAGCAGGGCCTCTGATCATCCTCCTGTATACTGAGCAGAGCCAGCTCTGGAGACAGTGCCAAAGACAACTGGAGGCGCTTGTTAGTAGTTTCAAAAACTGCTGCCCAGAACCGTGCCACCTTGGGACAGCTCCAGAACATGTGGTAATATGTGCCAATTTCCAGCTGGCATCTTATACATTCCGGGATGGACCAGAAGTGTGGGAGATTAGGATCACCCCATGGCGGTTGAAAGGGTGACCAGGAATTCTGCCTGAAACCTCTTCCTAGCGACCACCCATACTCTAAGAGTTGTCCTGGTCGGATGCGGTAGGTCGGCATTGGCCCCAGGACCCTGGTACACCAGGTTCCCCAAATCGTTGAGAGCCCAGTACAGCCGCCTCCAGGCACACAACTGCGTTGGCCCTTGAACGGACAAACCACCAGCGGACCAATATGGCCGCCCAATAGTATACCTGGAAACTAGGCAACGCCACCCCCTCACACCACACAGGGTGGATCTTTTCAAACGTGGAGTGGAACCCACGTTGCCTCTGACATAGAATCTGGTATGGAACCTACTTGGGAGAACTGGGCAAACCATTTGGTGAGCCTAGGGGCAAGGAGTTCCTGTAGGTAAAATAAAATTCAACTGGGATTCCATCCGCCCCTGGAATTTTACCAGGTTGCAGTTGGGCCATGGGAGTCTGAACTCCCTCAATGTTATCTCTTGAATCTCATCCCGGATTCTCACAATATGGGTACTTGAAAGTTGCCCTCGGGACAACCATGCCAACATTTTTCCCATTTTTGTCCCCATATTTAAAGACCCATTGGGCCGTACTGAGCATTGATTTCTTAGTCATATCTATTCTTTGTAGTTCCACCGCCCTGAGAGCATATCGCCATGACCCATAGTTGAGGGAAGTTGGAGCAGTAACGTAACTAGCCTCCTTTTTCTTCTCTCTAGTTCTTCTAGTGATCGCACAGACTGCTTCTGGCTGTTAGCAATGCGGGAGATGTATTCCCCTCTCAGCCACCCTTTTTAAAAGCATCCCAAACCACCAGAGATTCAGCTGTATCTGCATTTTCCAACCAATAGTTACATAATGCCTTTGGCATGTCCTCCTGAACTTTCGGGTCTGCTAACCAGTGCCCAGACAGTCTCCATAATTTTCATCCAGCGGGAGGCCCCAGTAGCATAGTTATGAGGGGGAATGATCTGGAAAGGATCTATACCCTCGACACCCACTGCAGCAGTGCACTGGTGATGAACACCAGGTCTATGCGGGAGAGGGTTCGAAATGTAGACAAATGGCATGTGTACACTATCTGAGGGATTATAGCGTCTGTTAACTCAAAGGTGGTAGCCCACTGTAAGATCTGGTGACCTTCTAACCGTCTGGAGCCTGTCTAGTGTCGGACATGGAGCCAAAGCAAGAGGACATTCTTCATCCCATATTGTATGGCATGCTGCATAATATCATACAGGAGGGAAATATCACCGGGTGGCGGTAGGTACAGTTCAACCAAAACCTATTCTGTAGTGACGATATTGGCATGTATGCATAATTATGTATGTTCCACCCGGATCTATCCTGACCCGTTGGAGTTGGCAAGGGAGGGATCTGTGGACCAGTATGCTCACTCCCATAGAATAGCTATAGTAGGTAGCATGATGGTGACTGCTCACCCAGGCCTTTTTAAGACCAAGGATTCAGGAGCCCACAAGATGAGTCTCCTGGAAAACAAATTTGTGGAGTATATTTTTTTTAAAGTATGTGAATACAAGGGAGCGCTTAACTGCTGTGTTCAGTCCTCAGACATTCTCCCCCCAACACCCCCCCCCCCCCCCCCCCGGATCCTCCAAACTGGAATCGTGCATATTTCCCCCAGTCCCTTCAAGGTAGCTAAATCTGGGAGGCGTTTGCCATTCGGGAGGGGACAGTCAGTCACCCCTCCAGACTCAGAGGGGGACCACTACCCCGGTTGAAAGGGATCACGCAGCAACATTCACAGCAGGAGATGCTAGTTCTATCTAGCATTAGGAAAAAATTAAAAACAATAAAACCAGTCAAACTTGGTACATAAGTGCAGTTCACCTGGGCTAACCAGGGGCAAAAAAAACTTAAGTCTGTTGCATAAAGGCCTGCAATATTTTAGGAGAGCAGCCGTGGTGAGGCATCTCCCCGAGGAAAACATGGGGTCAGTCACTTACCACAGCAGAAATATAACATCAGCGTAACATAGCATATACCAATGGAAAACAAATAAGAACATGTATCCCACTGTGCCTCAGGGAACAGTGCCAACCCCCCAGGGCTAACAAGGGACTCTGAGCTGGCATGTAACTCAGTCTACGGCTCCTAGAGTCACAACCAACAGGTGAATGGAATCCACCGTCAGATCATCAGAGAGAAGGTGAAACCACTTCATCTCAGATGGCAGTGACTCCAGCCACGAGGCAGCATCCCGAGGATTAGTGAAAAAAACGGACCGCTTTCCATCGAAACTACGGGTGGTTGATGGAAAAGAGGCTGCTGTATGCAGTGTGTGGACTTTAATGTTCACTCTTGTGCTGCGTGCAGATATGTTGGTTACTCGTACTCCTTTGACTTTATTGCTCTTGATGTTCTAGAAGCCTTCAGAGTGCAGGGGGAAACTATCAAACCAGCCGCTCCTCCATAACGTGCAACGTGTTGGAATTTCTGCTCCCTCAAATGTGTTGGTGGCTTTAAAAAAAAAAAAATTCAGTACACCACTGCAATATATGCATATTACCCTATATTTTATCCATTTAAAGAAGTTCAGGATTTAAATAAACCTTTTTATAATCGCCTAGGTGGATGCAGCATCGATCCCTCACCAGTTCTTCTGTGAGAACTGAGTGATCAAACGCCACTGATCTCAGTTCTTCCCCCATATGATGACTGAAGGTGAGAACTTGGTGGTGTGGATAGCATTTAACTAGCAAGTAGTCCGTGACTGGGGGATTGATGGGTGTTGGGAGGATTGGAAGGTGTTGTAACTAGGGGGCCTGCCCTCATCTTCCAGTAATATTTTATAGGCAGCAGAGGCATATTCTGCTCTCCTGACTCTTGACACTGAAACTAGCCATACATGGGTTAAAATTTGGCTGGTTCACCAGCCAGATTTTGATCCATGTATGGGCAGGATGGTTGTATGGAAGTCCATCTACCAATGCGACTTCTGTACCTGTCAGATTTTTGCCATTCAGTTGGCACTGCCGGCTAAAGCTGAAAATAGTGATTTGTGTAATCTGACGGAGGCAGTCTCCGCACTGTTGAATACAATAGTACCATCAAATGATTGGATGGGGAAATTGTCTGTCTAATCAGGTAATGTTGTGTTTCTGTTTTTTCTTATTTGGCCATATTTCTTGCTACTACCATAACTTACCACCAAAGAACAACCCAAAATTCTCCTGCTCCTGACAATGGCAGCGCTACCACATGTGTGCGATTTGTTGTTTGTACCCATAATACAGCCCAGAAACAATAGTGCGATTTTTTTTTTGGTTTTTGTCCTACCTAAAAAGCAGCTAGACTAACTGATACTAATTTCAAAATTAGCCCAAAATAAACTGACCCTTACTTGACCCAAACACTAACCCTGGCACTGACCTAGATCAAACCTTTATCTAGTGTGTGTGTGTGTGTGTGTGTGTGTGTGTGTCTGTCTCTATTCACAGAGAAACATAGGAGAGGCTTGAGTAGCCAATGAGGTGACCCAAAACTGGGTGTTCCGGGTCCCAATTGTTAGTACGGCTCTTGGTGAGACCCTGGTCTCTGTGCTGTGCGGCGAGCTCCCAGCACAAAGACAAATGCATATATGTGCCCCCATGGTCTCAAAGTACCAGCCCGTGGGCCATTTACGGCCCATGGAGTGGTTTCAATTGGCCCGCAGGACTGGTCCACCAGGATACTGATACATTTCCTGGTAAGCCGCACTGCTTACCATGGTTTATTTATTTTCTCCCTAGTGGACTCGGAGAAGGTCGGGGCTAGCTGACGTCAGTGATGTCCGCTGCTGTTATTTCTGGGAGTTGTACTCTGTGGCTGTGTGCTCAAGCTCCCTGCACCTGGTGGGTGGAGTCTGAAGAGCAGCGAGCGCAGCCAGCCTGGTGAAAGGAAACAAACTACAACTCCCAATAGGATTTTCTTGTCTGACTCGCTGTGCAAGGAAGATAACCTGCCCTGCTGAGCCTGAGCTGGCAGCTGCCATTGGCCCTTTGCTGAGGTCACAGTGAGAGACCCTGACACCCCCAGCTGACCCCCACATGATCATCCCATCTATTCCCCCCCCCCCCCCCTACACCTAATTTACCCTGCCCCAGTGCCCATCCAGTAACCTCAAAATAGCCCTTAACACTGGGAGCTGCCCATGGCCTGTGGGGTCATGCTGGCCATGGCCCACAGGCCAGCAGGACCCACATGTCCACAGCCAGCTCCCAGCAGGACCTATGGGTCCTGCTGGCTTCTGCAGAGCAAACACTGCCAAGCATCTGGCAGTAAGCAGTGACTGGTTGCAAGCAGTAACTACCACTGTGTATACTAGTTTAATGTTTTTGAAGTTTGAAAGTTTGCATGCGGCCCCCATGGGATATGAAAACTTGTCCTGTGGCCCTCAGGTAATTTGAGTTTCAGACCTCTGATTTAAAGTGTAGTTTGCATTGCATAGCACTAGCATCAACCTGTCTAACTAGCCTTGTCTAATCCCGTGCACTTACTGTATACTGAGAATGGATGTCTAAGCGCTTTTTAGGCCCCATTCACACCTCCGTGTTTTGTGGATTGAAGCTCTAAGCTCCAAAATACAAAAAAAATCGGTTCTCTATGGAGAGGTCCACCTCTCCACTACAAGTCACCTGAAGCTCAAAGTTCTGGAGCATTTTTTTTTTTTTTTGTCTTTTGTTCCATAGAAATGCATGGAAAGGCTTGATTTGTGCTCCTTGAGTGTTTTTCTGATCAAATGCAATAATTTTAAATTAAAATAAATTGATCAATAAAAATACATGAATAAAAAAAATAAAAATCCCCCTAATCCTAACAAAATAAATATTAAATGAAACCCCCTTACAAATAAAAAAAATTAAATAAACAGTGGATGAAAAACATGGCATTAAACGACTAAATGGATTGTTTTTTCTCTATTGGCTTAAAAACGCTGTACCAAAAATGCCCATACAAAAGCCTGAAACCGCTCCAACATGACACACAGGTGGGAATGCAGCCTAAAACGGAGCTCAACTATTTTGTAGCGTGCTGTTGGTTAAGACAGTTTATATAATGTTATTTTAATAACATTTTACAAGGTAAAATAGCATTTTGTGAACGTTTCAGCATTTGTTTTTAATTTGTGATATAGATATCTTAGAACACTAATCAGTGTGCTACTTCTACTTAATTTGTCCAGTTACAGGCAGATTGGTGACCTCACATTTCTCTACAGCAGTTAATCAGTGTTGTCGCCAATTTTTCACATTTGGCAGGGATCCCTAGATCTGCCTAAAACACTATTAGAAATTCTTTTGCAGGTAAACCATCGGTCATGTACATGCATTATAACACACTTTTTTAGCAGTTTGGCTGAAGTTCAGTGAATCACCTGTAAGAGATGACCATTGATCTCGGTGTATAATATTGTAAAATTGGCTGGGATTAGGTTTTGTCCTGTTTCCTTACCAGCCTGTTTGCTGTGTGGTTTTTGGTTTGATTTGTTTGGTTTTTTTTTTCTAAAATGGCCTCATTATGTTGGGATGATTTTAGAGGTTACAAATTGGTGAATTTTTATATCCAAATCTTGTTTCAGCTTTTCATAAACAATGAATGGCATGATGCATCCAGCAAGAAGACCTTCCCCACCATCAACCCATCCACCGGAGAGGTCATCTGCCACGTTGCAGAGGGTGATAAAGTAAGTAGAATCTGTGCATTCCTGACTTTTTTACACACACAAAAAAAAAACTTTTTTTAGTTCATCCCAAGGTGTGGTTAACTTCTAGTCAACAAACTTTAAGAATTCTTGACGGAGACACTTCAGAGTAGAGAGGCGAGGAGTTATATTAGTGACCTTGGACTTGCTACTCACATACATTTGCTACCTTTTTTTTTTTTTTGTGTTTAATGTATCTAGAACTGAACTCCGATTGGGAAATTAAGTTAATGGGTTGTAAAGAAGTATAATAAAATCAGCAAACAAGATTTTATGAGAAACTTTGAGGCTGGTAATTGCTTCAAATGAGCTGAACAATCGCTAAACAAAAAAGGAAGGGGATTGTGGTTACTCTTTACTTGGTTCCTCCAGCAGCTGGGAAAAGTCTCATATGTTAATGTCATGCTTATGGGCTTGATTATAAAACTTTGACCCAGTTTTCAATATGTGGTCCAAACACGCCTGTACAGGTGGTTCATGTCAGACAGAATAACAAGTAAAGTGCTATGCATGTACAGAAACTCCCAGCAGTCATACAGTGAGGGGGGAAAAAAAAGTGTTTGATCCCCTGTTAATTTTGTATGTTTGCCCACCGACAACTGATCAGTCTAGAATTTTTAATGGAAAAGGACAAGGGAAAAAAAATTGCGCTCGGTGTTCTATTAAAAGGTGAAGAAAAATGTAAAAAACGTGAAGTGAGTCCTGCAGCTGAAACACAATAACCCCAATACAAGGGCACATGAACTAAACAATAGATAAAACAGTGTAGCGCTGGACTAATGAAGATACGCATATAATAATATACGCGAAAGAGCCAAAACCCATATGTTTGTGATTAAATGTGAAAAAAACTTATACCACCTAATCTGATACAATTACGTATCTATATATGTGTATTGTGACACTAAAAATTAAATCAAGTGCACCTATATATATCTAGACCGAAAGTTAATAAACAAATACAAATATATTGGACTAAAATAAATCCTGTAAATCAAACGTGACAATAAAAATTGGAATTACATCAACTTGTGGTAAGGAACTTTGTTCACTTATATATTATTAGTTGGTCTTTTGTGCTTGGTGATTACAATAGAAGTGGAAAAATTAAAGTGAATAATTAAAATAAAAAGTCCCAATAAATAATGAACCAAAAGTCCCAAATCGTGATAATATTCCAACACAAATTCCGGTTCAATATTCCACCGCAGCTGTTGCCCACCACCAAAGGAAGAGTTGGAGGCTTACCAGACAGCCTGCGACCACCCTTGTTCAGGGGGGTCAAAACAGGCTCAGTAGGGATGTAGAAATCCAGATGGTGTCCTCGCCCATGCTTTTCAGATGTTCTCCAGGTGTTCCTATGGCAAGCCAAGGGGGGCTTCCAAACAGGGTGTAGCAAGGATTTGCCCACCGGATGCAATAGGGATTGAATCAAAAATGCCCCAAAAAGAAAAAGAGAGAACTCCGATAGTGTAGGACAATCTGACTAATTTATTTAAAAATGCATAGAAACAAATAAAACTTCTGACAGGGAGAAATGAAGCAAAAAACTCCACCGCCGTTTAAAATCCAATCGCGCATGCGCGATGCGCGCTCGCGTTGTGACCCTACGGCCGTTTCGTCACAACTGACGTCATCAGGGGTACGTGGCCACGCTCGCGCATGCGCTTTAAATACACAAGCGCCATAGCGCCATAACTCTTTCATTGGCTGAGGGGGAACGGGGGCGGATAGTAATACTTTATTGTTAGTCATTCCAACCCAATGAAAACCACCCATACACCCTTCCTTGATATAAACATAGGAGAATGTGTATATAGAACCAAATCATGCACCGTATACCGCCATCTAGTGGCTAAAAAAGAAAAGTGCACGACACACTCCAGATTACTTATAGTGTGTAGAAACATAAACCAGCCTCCACAGCAAGTGTGTATTGCACACTGCCATCTGGTGGCGGAATGGAGATAATTCCCCAATGAAAAATACATAATGAAGTGTATACAATTAGGGTGCAAAGAAACCAAAAAATAGATATGGATGGACTTAAGCTCCCCATCAGCCATATGTCCAATAAAAGATATATAGACATATTTCCAATATACTATAAACATCATAATGTGTGTATCAAAAAATGGACACTTAATAGTCCAAATATGTCTAAAATCGCAAGATGGGTAAATGTATATTGATAAAAATACAAATAAAAATGCATGTCAATAAAAAAAGGAGGAAGAAGGAGGGGATCATCTATATAAAGTTTTAATTACCGTTAATCTGAAAGGGGGGAAAGTTATCAGCAAAGAAATTTCTTTCAACTATTATTGATGTAACAGTTGATATCCCACTCTATGTTCAACCCATTCGGGGCATGGGAGTTCAATCTGTAGATCCAATTAGTTTCGGATCTAGAGATTGTTCTTTTTCCATTGCTACCCCGCCAATGGGGAACATACTTCTCAATGCCGATGAACACAGTTCCCTTAGGGTTCCTATCGTGTACTGCATCATAATGCCTAGAGACACTGTGTTTATCGAAGCCCTGTTTGATGTTGGTGATATGTTCCGCCAACCTCACATTCAGTTTCCTAATGGTACGGCCAACATACTCCAACCCACATGGACACCTCAGTAGATATACTACGCATTTAGTTGTACAAGTGATAAGCGATTTGATTGAATGTGTGGCACCAGTTCCACTGGAGGTGAATTCTGTTATTCTTCTATCTCGTAATGTGTTGATGCTGCAAACATTACATCTTCTACAGGGGGAGAATCCTTTTAAGTCCCCAAAAAAAGTAGGGCGTTTGGGTGGGACAGGGATATTTGGTGCCAACAGATGTCTAAAGCTAGTGGCCCCCCTAAATAAAATCCGTGGTTTTTCAGACAAAAGGGGTCCCAAGATTCGGTCGTTTTTAATAACGGACCAATGTTTTCTGATGATTCTTTTAATGGCCCAATGTTGGCTTGAATAGGTTGTGATGAAGGCTAGCCCAAAATCCTCCCTGTCTTGTACTTGGGGAGGCTTGTCACGCAGTAATTCATCACGCTCCCTGTTCCCTATCTCCACAATTAGAGAATCCAACATAGCAGCATCATAACCTTTAATCACAAACCTCGATTTCAAATCCAAGGCCTCCCTATGGAACTCATTGGCATCAGAACAATTACGTCTCAAACGCAAAAATTGGCCTTTAGGCACAGCGGATAGCCAAGACTTGTGATGACAGGAATCAAGTGGTATAAAACTATTCCTGTCGGTTGTTTTAAAGTGAGTTGAGGTGGTGATGACGCCATTAACCACAGTGATGGTTAAGTCCAAAAAGTGGATTTGGGTAGCACTGGCCTCATGGGTGAGTGATATGCCCCTGTCATTGTTGTTGAGTACAGACAGAAAGGTGGTTACAGAATTGATGTCACCATCCCAAATGAACAGGACATCATCAATGAATCTCCTCCACATGACCAACTGGGGAGGACTGTCCTTTAATACCACGTCCTCCTCCCACTTGGCCATGAAGAGGTTGGCCATGCTGGGAGCAAATTTAGCTCCCATGGCCACTCCCTTTGTTTGTAAATAGTGTGCGCCACCATACCAGAAATGGTTATGTTCCATCGAGAAGTCCAGTAGCTCCATCACGAAATTACATTGCGTGATGGAGATACTGGAGTCTCGATAGAGGAAATGGCGCACAGCCTCGTGTCCTAGACTGTGGGATATAGAGGTGTAAAGTGATGCGACATCAGCTGTCACTAGCATATATGTAGCTTTCCACTCCACTTCTCTCAATATATTAAGGACATGTTTAGTGTCCCTAAGATATGAGGGAGTGCCCACCACCAGTGGTTGTAGGAAGAAATCAATGTACTTTCCGACACGCGAAGTTACCGAATCAATACCACTGATGATGGGCCTCCCTGGGGGATTGGTCAAGGTCTTATGAATTTTCGGTAATATGTACATTACCGGTAGCCGAGGAGCTAAAGGGACCAAATATTCCCTCTCCTTTTTATCAAGGATCCCTAAGTCATAACCTTTCTCAATCAAAACCCTGAGTTCCCGCTTAAAACCAGGGGTTGGATCGGAAGGTAGAGAAGAATACGTATTCGTGTCCGAAAGGATTCTCAAAATTTCGTTGTTATAAGAGTCATGATCCATGATGACTATTGCTCCGCCTTTATCGGCGGGGCGTATTACAATATCCTTTCTATTCATCAAGGCCTCCAAACCCACTTTGATATTATGCTGCGTTTGTGCTGATCTAACATTTAAGTTAGCCAGATCCTTAAGCACCAAATCCCGAAAAACGGTAACATTCGGTGCTCCAGTGCTGGGAGGGTTAAAAAGTGATGCATTTCTTAGTCCTGAATGTGTGACCACAGAGGCTTCTCTACTTAGCTGTCTAGCAGGGTTACTTAAAACATACCTTTTTATGTTTAGTTTCCGTGTGTATTTCTGCACATCAATGAATGTTTGGAATTTATTAAGATTCCGTGGTGGTACGAACTTCAGACCCTTACCAAGGGTCGAAAGTTCTTCCTTGGAGATTTCCTTGGTGCTTAGATTAATGATACCACTTATATCCTCCTCCTTTTTGGGGTGAAGCTTCCTCCCCCCTCTGCACCCTCTCTTGCATCTCCGTTTCTTTTGTTCCTTCCCCTCCCGGCCCACTGAAAATCCCGATGAGGACGGTTATCCCCAGTGTGTCGGTTGTGGGAAGAATCTAAGGGATTATAGTCCCTATTGGAATCAAATGCCTTATCATTCATACCATCATATAGAGGAGAAAATCTATTCCCAACGTTAACCCCATATTGTTCACATGCCTCATCATTTTTACGTTGGTTTCCCCGGGGCTTTTGTCCCTGAAAATCGAGACGTCGTTGGTTACTCTCAAAATCGTGATGTGCTTCCCGGTCATTTAATCGTCTCCAAGGTACGGGAGACCGACGACGTGATCGGGAGGAGGAATTCCTCCTACCCCCTCTACCTCTCGTGTGTTGAGAGTGTCCCCGAGGTCTAGCACCTCCCCATGAATGGGGAGAAGGGGGGTAAACCTGAGATGACTCCAGTTCAGTGTTCCCATGAATACCTTGGGACCGGGGAAGCACATCACGATTTTGAGAGTAACCAACGACGTCTCGATTTTCAGGGACAAAAGCCCCGGGGAAACCAACGTAAAAATGATGAGGCATGTGAACAATATGGGGTTAACGTTGGGAATAGATTTTCTCCTCTATATGATGGTATGAATGATAAGGCATTTGATTCCAATAGGGACTATAATCCCTTAGATTCTTCCCACAACCGACACACTGGGGATAACCGTCCTCATCGGGATTTTCAGTGGGCCGGGAGGGGAAGGAACAAAAGAAACGGAGATGCAAGAGAGGGTGCAGAGGGGGGAGGAAGCTTCACCCCAAAAAGGAGGAGGATATAAGTGGTATCATTAATCTAAGCACCAAGGAAATCTCCAAGGAAGAACTTTCGACCCTTGGTAAGGGTCTGAAGTTCGTACCACCACGGAATCTTAATAAATTCCAAACATTCATTGATGTGCAGAAATACACACGGAAACTAAACATAAAAAGGTATGTTTTAAGTAACCCTGCTAGACAGCTAAGTAGAGAAGCCTCTGTGGTCACACATTCAGGACTAAGAAATGCATCACTTTTTAACCCTCCCAGCACTGGAGCACCGAATGTTACCGTTTTTCGGGATTTGGTGCTTAAGGATCTGGCTAACTTAAATGTTAGATCAGCACAAACGCAGCATAATATCAAAGTGGGTTTGGAGGCCTTGATGAATAGAAAGGATATTGTAATACGCCCCGCCGATAAAGGCGGAGCAATAGTCATCATGGATCATGACTCTTATAACAACGAAATTTTGAGAATCCTTTCGGACACGAATACGTATTCTTCTCTACCTTCCGATCCAACCCCTGGTTTTAAGCGGGAACTCAGGGTTTTGATTGAGAAAGGTTATGACTTAGGGATCCTTGATAAAAAGGAGAGGGAATATTTGGTCCCTTTAGCCCCTCGGCTACCGGTAATGTACATATTACCGAAAATTCATAAGACCTTGACCAATCCCCCAGGGAGGCCCATCATCAGTGGTATTGATTCGGTAACTTCGCGTGTCGGAAAGTACATTGATTTCTTCCTACAACCACTGGTGGTGGGCACTCCCTCATATCTTAGGGACACTAAACATGTCCTTAATATATTGAGAGAAGTGGAGTGGAAAGCTACATATATGCTAGTGACAGCTGATGTCGCATCACTTTACACCTCTATATCCCACAGTCTAGGACACGAGGCTGTGCGCCATTTCCTCTATCGAGACTCCAGTATCTCCATCACGCAATGTAATTTCGTGATGGAGCTACTGGACTTCTCGATGGAACATAACCATTTCTGGTATGGTGGCGCACACTATTTACAAACAAAGGGAGTGGCCATGGGAGCTAAATTTGCTCCCAGCATGGCCAACCTCTTCATGGCCAAGTGGGAGGAGGACGTGGTATTAAAGAACAGTCCTCCCCAGTTGGTCATGTGGAGGAGATTCATTGATGATGTCCTGTTCATTTGGGATGGTGACATCAATTCTGTAACCACCTTTCTGTCTGTACTCAACAACAATGACAGGGGCATATCACTCACCCATGAGGCCAGTGCTACCCAAATCCACTTTTTGGACTTAACCATCACTGTGGTTAATGGCATCATCACCACCTCAACTCACTTTAAAACAACCGACAGGAATAGTTTTATACCACTTGATTCCTGTCATCACAAGTCTTGGCTATCCGCTGTGCCTAAAGGCCAATTTTTGCGTTTGAGACGTAATTGTTCTGATGCCAATGAGTTCCATAGGGAGGCCTTGGATTTGAAATCGAGGTTTGTGATTAAAGGTTATGATGCTGCTATGTTGGATTCTCTAATTGTGGAGATAGGGAACAGGGAGCGTGATGAATTACTGCGTGACAAGCCTCCCCAAGTACAAGACAGGGAGGATTTTGGGCTAGCCTTCATCACAACCTATTCAAGCCAACATTGGGCCATTAAAAGAATCATCAGAAAACATTGGTCCGTTATTAAAAACGACCGAATCTTGGGACCCCTTTTGTCTGAAAAACCACGGATTTTATTTAGGGGGGCCACTAGCTTTAGACATCTGTTGGCACCAAATATCCCTGTCCCACCCAAACGCCCTACTTTTTTTGGGGACTTAAAAGGATTCTCCCCCTGTAGAAGATGTAATGTTTGCAGCATCAACACATTACGAGATAGAAGAATAACAGAATTCACCTCCAGTGGAACTGGTGCCACACATTCAATCAAATCGCTTATCACTTGTACAACTAAATGCGTAGTATATCTACTGAGGTGTCCATGTGGGTTGGAGTATGTTGGCCGTACCATTAGGAAACTGAATGTGAGGTTGGCGGAACATATCACCAACATCAAACAGGGCTTCGATAAACACAGTGTCTCTAGGCATTATGATGCAGTACACGATAGGAACCCTAAGGGAACTGTGTTCATCGGCATTGAGAAGTATGTTCCCCATTGGCGGGGTAGCAATGGAAAAAGAACAATCTCTAGATCCGAAACTAATTGGATCTACAGATTGAACTCCCATGCCCCGAATGGGTTGAACATAGAGTGGGATATCAACTGTTACATCAATAATAGTTGAAAGAAATTTCTTTGCTGATAACTTTCCCCCCTTTCAGATTAACGGTAATTAAAACTTTATATAGATGATCCCCTCCTTCTTCCTCCTTTTTTTATTGACATGCATTTTTATTTGTATTTTTATCAATATACATTTACCCATCTTGCGATTTTAGACATATTTGGACTATTAAGTGTCCATTTTTTGATACACACATTATGATGTTTATAGTATATTGGAAATATGTCTATATATCTTTTATTGGACATATGGCTGATGGGGAGCTTAAGTCCATCCATATCTATTTTTTGGTTTCTTTGCACCCTAATTGTATACACTTCATTATGTATTTTTCATTGGGGAATTATCTCCATTCCGCCACCAGATGGCAGTGTGCAATACACACTTGCTGTGGAGGCTGGTTTATGTTTCTACACACTATAAGTAATCTGGAGTGTGTCGTGCACTTTTCTTTTTTAGCCACTAGATGGCGGTATACGGTGCATGATTTGGTTCTATATACACATTCTCCTATGTTTATATCAAGGAAGGGTGTATGGGTGGTTTTCATTGGGTTGGAATGACTAACAATAAAGTATTACTATCCGCCCCCGTTCCCCCTCAGCCAATGAAAGAGTTATGGCGCTATGGCGCTTGTGTATTTAAAGCGCATGCGCGAGCGTGGCCACGTACCCCTGATGACGTCAGTTGTGACGAAACGGCCGTAGGGTCACAACGCGAGCACGCATCGCGCATGCGCGATTGGATTTTAAACGGCGGTGGAGTTTTTTGCTTCATTTCTCCCTGTCAGAAGTTTTATTTGTTTCTATGCATTTTTAAATAAATTAGTCAGATTGTCCTACACTATCGGAGTTCTCTCTTTTTCTTTTTGGGGCATTTTTGATTCAATCCCTATTGCATCCGGTGGGCAAATCCTTGCTACACCCTGTTTGGAAGCCCCCCTTGGCTTGCCATAGGAACACCTGGAGAACATCTGAAAAGCATGGGCGAGGACACCATCTGGATTTCTACATCCCTACTGAGCCTGTTTTGACCCCCCTGAACAAGGGTGGTCGCAGGCTGTCTGGTAAGCCTCCAACTCTTCCTTTGGTGGTGGGCAACAGCTGCGGTGGAATATTGAACCGGAATTTGTGTTGGAATATTATCACGATTTGGGACTTTTGGTTCATTATTTATTGGGACTTTTTATTTTAATTATTCACTTTAATTTTTCCACTTCTATTGTAATCACCAAGCACAAAAGACCAACTAATAATATATAAGTGAACAAAGTTCCTTACCACAAGTTGATGTAATTCCAATTTTTATTGTCACGTTTGATTTACAGGATTTATTTTAGTCCAATATATTTGTATTTGTTTATTAACTTTCGGTCTAGATATATATAGGTGCACTTGATTTAATTTTTAGTGTCACAATACACATATATAGATACGTAATTGTATCAGATTAGGTGGTATAAGTTTTTTTCACATTTAATCACAAACATATGGGTTTTGGCTCTTTCGCGTATATTATTATATGCGTATCTTCATTAGTCCAGCGCTACACTGTTTTATCTATTGTAGAATTTTTAATGGTAAATTTATTTTAACAGTGAGAGACAGAATAACAAACCCAGAAACTCATTTCAAAAAAGTTATAAATTGATTTTAATGAGTGAAATAAGTATTTGACCCCTTCGCAAAACATGACTTCGTACTTGGTGGCAAACCCTTGTTGGCAATCAAAGGTCAGACTGTACTTGTAGTTGGCCTCTAGGTCCTCTTTGCAGATCCTCTCCAAGTCATTAAAGCGGTTGTATACCTGCAAAAAATAATAAATTCTAAA
The DNA here is from genome assembly GCF_042186555.1 of Aquarana catesbeiana. Taxonomy (NCBI): domain Eukaryota; kingdom Metazoa; phylum Chordata; class Amphibia; order Anura; family Ranidae; genus Aquarana; species Aquarana catesbeiana. Next base: position 239,018,364 of record NC_133324.1, read on the forward strand.
AAAACCTTAAAGGCATAAGGAGCTAGTATGCATTGCATACTAGCTCATTTTGAAATACTTACCTTAGATCGAAGCAACGGCGTGTCTACCAGGTTTACGGCTCCGGTGCTGTGAGTGGCCGGAGCCATGATGATGTCACTCCCGCACATGCATGCGGGAGTCTATTCTCCGTCAAGGAGCTCTGATTTTCCGTCAGCGTCCGGCGGACCTTGAGAGCCCATTCACACAGGGACGACTTGTCAGGCGACCTAGTCGCCTGACAAGTCGCCTCCCGTTCTGTCAATGGAACCGTTCTAATCGGAGCGACGCAAGTCGCTCTGACTTAGAAAAAGGTTCCTGTACGACTTTGGGGGCGACTTGCATAGACTTCTATACAGAAGTCGTTTTGCAAGTCGCCGCGGAAGTCGTTTGCAGGTCGCCTCGCTGAGGCGACCTGCAAGTCGTGTTGCCCCTGTGTGAATGGGGTCTTAGAGCACATGCACCGCTGATGTCAGTGGCTGCATGCAAGGTGAATACAGGTTTAGGAGATATTCATTCTACCTACAGGTAAACCATATTCTAGGCTTACCTGTAGGTAAAAAGGGTATACAACTGCTTTTAAAGAGGAAATGAATCCTGATGGGTTTTACTTTTCTTTTACCCTGCAAAGTAAAAAAGCATAATATACTAGCACATTATGTGACACTTGCCTGCAAACTAAGCCTGTGTGTCCCCGCTGCAGGCTGCATCTTTCTTCGCCCATCTTCCTTCTGGGGCCACAGACTCCAGATATGACTGGCTGGAGCCCCGTGAACTCACTGCTGCGCATGTGTGCGGCAGCCACCGGTCATAGCTCACTCGCCTGAAGAAATGTCACGGGGGGCGTTTCTTTACAGCGCATGCACTGATGACCTCATTGGTGCAATATACAGTAAATATCTTCTAAACGGCACATTTAGGAGATATTTACAGTACCTATAGGTAAGCTTTATTCTAGGCTTACCTATAGGTACAACTTGCAAAGGGAGGTTTACAGGCTGACGTTTGGTAACTCGAACCTTTAGCTCCCTTAACATTTTTCTATGGGATTAAGGTCTGGAGACTGGCTAGGCCACTCCAGGACCTTAATGTGCTTCTTCTTGAGCCACTCCTTTGTTGCCTTGGCCATGTGTTTTGGGTAATTGTCAAACTGGAATATCCATCCACGACCCATTTACAATGCACTGGAGGAAGGAGGTTCTCGCCCAAGATTGGACTACATGGCCCCGTCCATTGTCCCTTTGATGCGGTGAAGTTTTCCATTACCCTTAGCAGAAAAACTCTCCCAAAGCATAATGTTTCCACCTCCCATGTTTGACGGTGGGGATGGTGTTCCTGGGGTCATAGGCAGCATTCCTCTTTCAAACAAGCCAGTTGAGTTGATGCCAAAAAGCTCGCTTTTTGGTCTCTTCTGACCACAACACTAACCCAGGTCTCCTCCGAATCATTCAGATGTTCAGTAGCAAACTTCAGATGGGCCTGTACATGCGCTTTCTTGAGCGGGGGACCTTGCGGGCGCTGCAGTGTATTACCAATTGTTTTCTTGGTGATTTTGGTCCCAGCTGCCTTGAGATCATTGACAAGATTCTCCTGTGTAGTTCTGGGCTGATTCCTCACCGTTCTCATTATGATTGAAACTCTTCGAGGTGATATATTGCATGGAGCCCCAGACCAAGGGAGAGTGACAGTTATTTTGTGTTTCTTCCATTTGGGAATAATCGCACCAATTGTCACCCTCTCATCAAGCTGCTTGGCGATGGTCTTGTAGCCCATTCCAGCCTTGTGTAGGACTACAATCTTGTCCCTGACATGCTTGCACAGCTCTTTGGTCTTGGCCATGATGGAGAGATTGGAATCTGAAGGATTAATTGCTTCTGTGGACAGGTGTCGTGTTTTTTTTTTTTTTTTTTTATACAAGTAACAAGCTGAGATTAGGGGCACTCCCTTTTTAAGAGCCAGAAAAACACCTGGGAGCCAGAAATCTTGCTGATAAGTGATCAAACCCTTATTTCACTCCTTAAAACATTTTTTTTAGCAGAGAAAAAAATGGCGATTGTTGCAATATTTTATGTCACACGGTATTTGTGCAGCAGTGTTTTAAACACAACTCTTGGGGAAAAGGGACAATTTCATGAATTTTAAAAAAACAAAACAGTAAAGTTAGCCCAATTTTTTTGTATAATGTGAAAGATGATGTTACGCCGAGTAAATAGATACCAAACATGTCACGCTTTCATAATTGCAGGCACTCGTGGAATGGCGACAAACTACAGTACCAAAAAAAAAAAAAATCTCCATAGACGACGCTTTAAATTTTTTATTTTTTTTTTTTTTACGGTTACCAGGTTAGTTAGAGGAGGTCTAGTGCTAGAGATATTACTCTCTCTGATGATTGCGGTGATACCTCACATGTGTGATTTGAACACCATTTACTTATGCGGGTGCGACTTCCGTATGCGTTTTTCTTTGCGTGAGCTCGCGGGGACGGGGGCTCTTTAAAACTTTTTTTTATTTAATTTTATATTAGCCGCATTGGTTGTTATCCCTAGAAAGCTGATCACCCGCTCTATAAAAAAAAATGGTACCGGGATGATACCTGCAGCTGCGGGCATCATCCCGGTATAACCCCCGAAAGCCGAGGCCGCATATCTGCGTACGCTCGGCGGAAAGGGGGTTAAAATGTAAATTTATAACCTGGATATTTTTTGTTCTCACTGCAGTGCTATGTGATATATCAATCACCTGAGAAATGTATATGTATTCAAAACTTATTTTCAGCAAGTCCACAGTGAAGAAAAATTTTTTTTTTCACTGGACTTGCTGAAATTATGAATTTTTGATGTTTACCTCAAATTTATTTTTTTACTGTGCACTTGCTTGATGACAAATATTTAATTTATATATTTTTTTTACCATTTATGTTCTTTGGGAATTCAAGTTGCTCCAACATTTATTTATTTATTTATTTATATATATATATATATATATATATATATATATATATATATATATATATATATATATATATATATATATACACACATACACATACTTATACTGTTCTTTCTGCCTGGAAACTGGAGATTGTCCATAGCAACCAAAAAGTGTCCCTTTATGTCAAAAGTGGCTTTAGATCAGCTAGAAAACAGCGATAGTAAATTAGAACATTTGCAGAATTGAGCGATAGTGAATCGTGGGGAAATTATTATTTATTATTATTATTATTATTATTTACCCGGGATATCTACTAGACTCTTGTTTGGACAGATTTAAGTGTGTTATTGTTAAGAATTACAGGCCTACAATATAAAACGCCAAATTTCCATGCAAAATAATTGTACCGCTTTCAGCACCTAAAATCCGAAATAATCATACTGCCAGGGAGGTTAAAGGGTTTTCACTGTTACAGAAAATCTGTAATGTGAGCTTACACTGGACCCCCTCCCCAAACCCCCTGGTACCAGTGTCCTGCGATGTAAACCCCCCCCCATTTGGTCGGGCACTAGGATGCTACTTCACTGGTCTGGGAATTTTAAATCTCCATAGCTTTCTCCCCTCGCAACACTGACAGGACAGGCTAGATGGATTCTGATTGGTCAGCGCCATCCATGTGATGGTGCTGACCAATTAGAATACCTCTTGTCTGTACATGCTGAAAGGTACGGATAGGAGATTAAGCCTTGGTGATTTCAAATCCCCAGGTCGGTGAAGTGTCGTCCTGTTGCCCGACAGTGGGGAATCATGGAACGCTGGTACAGCAGGACTGGGGGGGGGGTCCAGTGTAAGGTCACCTTACAGATTTTCTGTAAAGGTAAATTTACACTTTTCTTTAGAAACAAGATGGTGGTAGATGCCATATTTCCACGTCCCTTTTCACACACGTCTGATCCGTCCGAGGGGGATCTCTCTGGTGATCCTTGCTGAGCAGGCAGATGACAGGTCCTGCCCACTCCGCTATGCAAAGCAGACAAGGACTGCATGTCCGTTTCCATCCTGTAGCTGTTGGATTGTATGACAAATGTATCGCCATACGTCTTTTTTTCAGCGGATTTTAATCGGATGCCAGGCAGGTGTCAGCGGGCACATGTCCGCTGACCTCTATCTCCCTAGAGAGGACAATGGGTGGCCCGATCGGGTCCACCTGAAGAACAGACACGGGCGGACCCGATCGTGTGAAAGATGAAGTTCTTTTGTTAAGCTTATTTGCGGTTTCAGCTGTACTTTCGAGTATCTATTTTTAAAAACTGCAAAACTCCTTCCTGCACCATCTCCCTCCCAGGTTTCTATAAAACTGGCTTGTCTAGGGGCAGGATCTAGCACTGTGTGGCTTGTAGGGACAGCAGCAATTCAAACTAGTATACAGTATTTTTGCAATCTTTCAAAACTTGTTGTGCAAGATTGTTTGAGGAAGCTAATAGAACTGTGTATTGCACAAGTATATTGGCAATCCCTTAACTTGTCTAAGTTGGCATGCTCAGTAGTTTTGATATTTTCTCATTCTGTATTACATAACAATAGGATGAGTAAATTACTGTATTGGCGTATAACACGCACCATTTCACCCTTAAAGTCGGGTGCAAATAGCGCGTGCGTGTAATATGCCGATACTTCCATTTTAGTTGCCTCGGAGGGGACGGGGGGGGGGGGGGGTGGGATGAGTGCCGTCAGATTACATACAGTGAGAATCTCCTTTTTTTTTTTTACTTGGTGGCCTTTGTAATAGGAAGTCCCATCTCCTGGGCTGCCATTGGACCACTGTTCTGTCTATCATAGGAGATTCTCTCTGTATGTAATCTGTCGGTGCACGTTCCTCCCGTTCCTCCCGCTCCTCCCGCTCCACCCCCCCATCCCCTCTAGGCTGCAGATGGGCATCGATCAGGCTTCATTGAAGGCACTTATTTTGCTTCAAAGTTCCTTATTTAAAAATTTGTATTTATTTATTTTTTTTTTCCCCCTGAAACTTCCCTCTTAACGTGAATGTGCGTGTTTATACGCCGATAAATATGGTAATTGATATTTTGTTTTTATATAGTAGAAAATTTGTATTGTAGGTGAGTCACGACTCATTGTAGAGGCACAGGGTGGGCACCTTTTTTGTATAAAGGGGCATGTAATCTGGGCTTCAACTAATGATTTTCATGATCGATTAGATGGCTTCCTTTTTTTTTTTTTTTCCCATTAATTGAATAATCAGATAAAAATCTTAGTTTGGTATATAATTTTAGATCTGTAAAGTTTTTTTTTTTTTTTTTTTTAAAATAAACATACCTAACCATATAGCTGGTTATATATCAAAATATCTAATAACAGTACTTTTAGGCTCGGTTCACACAGGGACGACTTGTCAGGCGGCCTAGTCGCCTGACAAGTCGCCTCCCGTTCTGTGCTATGGAACCGTTCTAAGGGGAGTGACGCAAGTCGCTCCGACTTAGAAAAAGGTTCCTGTACGACTTCGGGGGCGACTTGCATAGACTTCTATACAGAAGTCGTTTTGCAAGTCGCCCGGGCAGTCGTGTGCAGGTCGCCTCGGTGAGGCGACCTGCAAGTCGTGCCGCCTCTGGTGTGAACCGAGGCTTAGAGGTTGAATCTGAACTTTGCTACAATGTAAAGTAGTGAGTGTACAGCTTGTATAACAGTGTAAATTTGCTGTCCCCTCAGAGTGTATGTATGTGTATTATTAAATAATTTTTTTTTTTTTTTTTTTTTTTTTTTTTCTTCTCTTTGCTCTACATACCTGCGCTGTGCAGTGATTTTGCACAGAGCAGCCCTGATCTCCTAGGATCCCCCACTGGCACTTCTGGCCCTTTCTTTTCTCAGTGTGCCACCATAGGATGCCGCTTCTTATTGTGGCACACCCATGGGCTGTGCTGTATGTGCCCATAGACATTCACTATTGAGCAAACTTGTAGACTATTTTTTAGTATATTGCTATATGCTACAGTTTTGGAACATGCAAATACTTTTTAGTTTGTTGTGTTGGATGTTATATTTTATGCATGTTACATTGCTTTTAACAGAGTATCTGCTACTCGGCTAAAATGCAGTACAATACACGAAAACTATGTTCAGCTTCTGTGCCCCACAGACATTAGTCCTTTTTTAAATGGTCTATTATCATGTGATCTATTTCGCAGTATACTGGACAATACTGGTCTATTCATTTTTTATAAAACTAGATTAGGGGTTAGATAAAAATCTGAAGTTTGTTTCTAAATGTAATCATGTGGCTACTGACTGACTTTTTAGGACAAATGTGCTTTGGGCGAACAGGAGTTGAATATTCTAGCTGGATTCCAGAACACTGATGCCTATTTTGTAGGAGTTCTCCTATATAAGTATTTGTAAAAAATATATATTAGAATGCATAAAGGACCTTTCCACATTAAAGTGGGTATTAAAACCCTCCTGATGGGATTTCCTTTTGTAAAAGGTGGAAAAATCGCTTCTGCTGTTCAACAATGGCAGAGTGGTAGATCTTGGTTCTCTGTAAAAAAAAAAAAAAAAAAAAAAAAAAACCTTGACAAAGCTGGTGGACTTCTGGAGTATGGGGTGAGCAGGCATGCACAATCTTTCTGTGCAATCCCATCCATGGAGCTCAGCCTATGGAACCCCTGGTCCGTGTGTGTGTGTGTGTGTGTGTGAGGAGCATGCCTATGCCAATTTCTATTTTGACTAGTTTGCATTGAATTAGCAAAAGAAATCAGGAGGCCCTGGCAGCACTGTCACGTAAATTAAAATGTGAATAAGATCGGGCACCTTTATGCCTACAGTGTACCAAATGGCTTATCTGAGTACTTGCGCAGCATAGACAACCTTAAAGCTGTGGTGGGAAAAATAAATATTGCGTAGCATGAGTGGCTTCATATATGGAAGGTAAGTTCACTGAAGGCACACATTCCATTTATAATTTACTTCTAAAAGGAAAAATGGTTACAGAAATGCTATAGATCTATAAAAGCATGCTATTCTACCATAATCCCCCCTTTATCGATCTACAAGAAAAATTTACAAGGTGGCAACGTCCTGGGCCTATTCATTCCGTAACACATCGTACATATGCGTCTGACACTAAATAAATGGTTATGCACCTCTTTGAAACGTGTATACAGTTCTCTGTCCGTTATGGGAGCTGCAATGTCTGTTTGTTTTATTCATCTTCTGAAGATTCTGATACATCGTTTTATCTGTAACATCACAGACGGCTGGCCGCACTTCAGTTTATGTGTCTACGATCGCGGATCGGGCTGGCACCAATTGATGTGTAGAGGGGCTGTGAGTTAATTCACTTACCTGAAGTGGTTTCTTTACCAGTGCACCTCTTCACACATCCATCCATACCCTCAAAGTCTGTAACCATTTCCACTAATACCCTCTAATACTAAAATACTAACACTAAATCTTGTGTGTGTTTAAGAAAAAAAAAAAATACAATGTTAACGGGGTTCTTATGTGTGACCCATTTTATATGGTCATATTTCCTAATATCCCTGCTTTTCTTGAGAGCGGTGTAATCTTTTTGTAGACCACTCTCTCATGAGCATGGCCTTCCTAACCCCCTGGTCTTGAACTGTATTATAACTGTACTCTTTGCTTTTATTTTGTAAAGCACCAAGCAAACTTGTTCTGCACTGGTGAGACATTCTCTAGTCTAGTTTCTTAACTGGCTTCCACTGGAGCATGGATTAGTCTAAGTGGATGTATTAAAATGTTAACCTTTTCTAATGCTATTACCCCGGATTTGCAGCTGATGGAAAGCAGTACAGGATAACTTGGTATGGCAGCGGATGCTGAGACTTTATCAATGCACCTACAGATGTGTCTGATTAATTGTAATCTGCTTTCTTCCAGTCCATATGGTGTAGGTGAATAGATCACAAAAGCATCTTTTCTGCTGCTTTTTGTTTTCCATCTATTTAAAGCATTTCTAAGCTTGGATTGGGTTCAAGTATACTTTTCTAGGAACCTCTAGACTTTATAGACAGTAGCTAGAAAGCAATAGCTAGCTGCTGTATAGATGTGTGTCAGAATGACAGAAGAGTAGTAGAAAGTAGTGCTGTTGGGTGTTATAAAATACTTTTTGTGCCAGGATCTAGCGTTAACATATTGCACTACAGGTGGTCTCCTAGTTACAAACATCCAGCTTACAAACGACTCCTACTTACAAACTGAGGAAGATGACAGGAAGTAAGAGGAAATCTACCCCTAGGAAGGGAAATTCACTCCTGTAAGTTATTATGGGGGAAAAAGTACCTCCACTGAAGCTTTATTGCCAAGACTTGTTTCCACAACCCAAAATTTTCGAAATCCAATTATCATTGGGGCAGAAAGTGAGGTAAAATCTTCTGAACAGGGGCACAGACAGCAAAACAAATGTTACAGGGGTGTTAACTCTTCCCTATTCTATCAACAAAGCTTAAAAATAGTTTTTTGGGCTGGAACAACACTTACAAAATGTACCTGTTCTGGGGCTGGGGAAAAAATCGATTTAAATCTTGAATCGAGTTGAGAGGTCAAATCGATTCAAAATTTAAGCAAATCTATTTCTTTCTTTTGGGCACCGCACCGGTCCTGAGGAGCTGTGGGCAGGAGTTTTAGGCAAGAAATTTATTCAAATAAAATGAATATGTGGCGCTGCCTTATCCTTGTGTACCAACCCCAAATCGGGGAAATGAAGAATCAGAGTACTACAAAACTATAAGTGATCTAATAATGCCCTGTGATGACCAAATAAGATCTACTTCAATGCATAAATAATGTGACATAGATCCAAAAAAAAATTAGTGCATCAAATTATTGTATGATTCCTAGTGCTCATAGATATAATGAAATATATATTACAGTGCCCTTGCAACTCCTGTTGTGTCTGTTTGGACATACAAAATTTTCAAAATTGACACATTGTGCAAAAATCACAAAAAGTGCATGTGTGCAACTGTAAGTGCAATGTGCATATAACAATTATAGTGGGTGATAAAGTGCATAGAAATAATGCCCCGTGGTGACAATGAGGTCTTACCACAAAATTGTGAACTATAAATAATCATACATCAAAGTATCATATATTGCGATTCCTATTCATATATTCAAATAAATATACATAAACGAAGTGTCAAGTGCGCAGTGAATTAATTGGTACAAAAAATTGCAGCTTCTAGTGCAACTGCTGTATCCTAGGCAAAAAAGTGACAAAGTGTGCAAACTAACCACAAAGTGCATATATGCGACTGATAATGCAATTTCAGGTCTCACGTACAGACATTAAGCATTGAGAAACCAATAAAGTGACAATAGTGCAATAAAGTTAAAAAAAAAACGAATGATTTGATTCCAGTGCTGTGCGACTCCTAATGTGACACCAATGTCCGCAAGGGGAGATCTTCTACAAAAAGGTGCAGATATAGGGATGGCCAGTGTCTTATGATACATTCATCCGATTCTGTTCCGGTGCGTGACCATTATTTCCCCCAGCCTCTCACCTGCAGTAGCGGGCCCCCAATGGGCCGAGTCAAACGAAAGTGCCCAGGTAGATGGTGATGTATGCAGAGGATGGGTTTTTTGAAATTGCAATTAAAGTACCCTGTTATGATGGAAAGTAGGCTGCCGTTTTCTGGTTGTTTAATTCCTAATACATGGTGGGGAAAATAATCATTTGATCCCCTGCAGATTTTGTAAGTTTGCCCACTTGCAAAGAACTGAAGGGTATACATTTTTATCATAGGTGGATTTTAAATGATGGAGACAGAATATCAACCAAAAATTGCGAAAAAACACGATACAAATGTTTGAACTGCAACTCAATTTATGTGAGCAAAATGTATTTGATCCCCAAGCAAAACATGACATGCTGTGCTTGGTGGCGAAACCCTTGTTGGCAAGCAGTGGTAAGACATTTCTTGTAGTTAGTGACCAGGCTTGCACACCTCTTAGGAGGGATTTTGGTCCACTCTTTACAGGTCTTCTCTAAGGGCTCTTTCTCACGGGGCGGATCAGTGATGATCCGCCCCGTGAACACCCGCTTGCTCAGCGGGGATCGCTCCGCCGATCCCCGCTGAGCAGGAAGATGACAGGTCCATCGCTGCACGCTGTGCAGCTACGGACCTGTCAGAGCGCCGCTCTCCCCTATGGGGGGATCGGATGATGACGGACCGTAGTGTCTGTCGTCACCCGATCCGATCCGAAAACGGATGGAAAAGTAGGTTTTTCCTCCGTTACACTTTTCGGATCGGAGCGGGGTCGGATGTCAGCGGACATGTCACCGCTGACATCCGACGCTCCATAGGGATGAATGTATGTCCGTTTTTCATCCGAAAACGGAAGGATGAAAAACGGACATACGGATCCCTCATGTGAAAGAGGCCTAAATTCTTTAAGGTTTCTTGGCTCTTGCCTTAGACCCCTTTCACACTGGAGGCGTTTTTCAGGCGCTACAATGCCAAAAATAGCGCCTGCATAGTGCCTGAAAAATGCCTCAGCTGCAAACACTGGGGCTCTGGCAGGGCATCACAAAAAGTCCTGCCAGCAGCTTCTTTGCAGCAGTGTAGGAGCTCTAAATATACCACTCCTACCCATTGAAAACAATGGGGCAGCGCCGGCAAAGCACCTCTGCAGCGGTGTTTTGCTTGCGGATTTAACCCCTTTTCGGCCGCTAGCGGGGGTTAAAACCACCCCGTTAGCTGAATGATGCCGCTTTACCGCTGACCCCCAGGGCGGCTCAGTGTGAAAGGGGTCTTGATGTCATAGTCAGCATTTTTCTTCCGCCAAACACGGCGAATCATGTTAATGCCAAAGAGCTCAATTTTGGTCTCCTGACAACAGCACTTTCTCCCAATCTTTCTTTGTATCATTTTAGATGTTCATTGGCAAACTTTAGATGGGCCTGTACATGTGTCTTCTTGAGGAGGGGGACCTTGTGGGTGCTGCAGGATTTCAATCCATGGCAGTGTATTGTTACCAATGGTGTTTTTTTTTTTTTTTTTTTTTTTTTTTTTTTTAAGTGACTGGTCCCAACTGCCTTGATATCATTTTACAAGCTCCTCCTGTGTAGTTCTGGGCTGATTCGTTACTTTTTCTCATGCTTTTCCTTCCCCCATGAGGCAAAATATCTTGCGTGGAGCTCGAGACCAAGGGAGATGGATTGCCATTTTGTATTTCTTTCATTTGCGAATAATCGATCCAACAGCTGTCTCCTTGCTGATGGTCTTGTAGCATTTTCACAGCCCTGTTCAGGTCTACAATCCTTGTCCCTGACCTCTTTTTGACAGCTCTTTGGTCTTGCCCATGATGGATGGTTTGAGGCTGGGTTCACGCCTAATACTGATGCGGCTCGCAGCAGGGGTTCGGTGTGTCTGTTTTCAGTTTCTGGGATGAATTGGGACCTGAAACTGAGCCAAAGACGCACAGAACCCCTGTGCAATTCGCTCTGCAGCTGCCACGTAGATGTGAGAGCCGGGCACACTCTCCTGTCATGCTATTTGGATGCGAGTTTCCGCGCATCCAATTTTCATTAATGTGAACCCAGCCTGAATGGAAGAGATTCTATGTACAGGTGTCTTTTATACACATAATTAGGAGCGCCCTTCTTAAATTTGCAGGACTAGTCTGTATACCATATGAGCACCATACTCCATAGTCTGTGGGAGCCAGAATTATTGTTGGTAGGTAGGGGATCAAATACTATTACGCACTGAACTGCAACTCAATTTATAACATTTGTATTGTGTTTTTTGGTTGGTATTCTGTCTGTCATTTAAAATGCACTTTTATGATAATTCATTTCCTTGTAACTGGGCAAACTTACAAAATCTGCAGGGTATAAAATATTTTCCCCACTGAATAGCTTTATTTCTGTCCTTCTCATCATGCAATGTTAATCTCTATTTAGTCACTGATCTGGAACCAGCATGCTTCCAGTAAAGTCAAAAGTTGATACAGTAAAACCTTAGTTTTTGAGAGCGTTTTGCAAGACAAGCAAAATGTTTTAATAAATTTTGCCTTGATATAAGAGTAGCATCATGTCACAACTGGAGTATAATAAAAAGAGGAGCCTCTAAGTGTTGCAATAAGTTGCTAAATGTTGTACCTTCATTAAATGTAACCATATTGCTACACTTAAAGGCTCCTCCTTCTTTTTTTTTTTTTTTTTATACTCCAATTGTGACATGACGCTACTCCTTTTTATATCAAGACATCGCTTGTCATGATATAGCACCTCTAAGTGTAGCAATATGGTTACATGTAATGAAGGTGCAACTTATTGCAACACTTAGAGGTGCCTCTCTTCTTCTCTTTTTATACCCTGTAAAAAAAAAAAAAATGCTTTGAATTACAAGCATGTTTCTGGAATGAATTATGCTCGCAAACCAAGGTTTTACTATACCAGGTTGTGTGCTTGTTCCGGTTCATGGCTGACAAAGCAGTGGAGCCAATACATGTGCATAGCCTTTTGGTGACGTAAACCTGACACACAAACCTGTTGCTGTTGCCATTGTTTTAAGCAAAGCCAAATTCCAGCCAAAACTTTTTTTCCGGTTTTGGAGTATTTGGCAGGGCAAGAATCAGCAGGCTTACCAGTAAGTGTAACAAAACGGGTGAACAAATATCTGCGCTAACTAAAAAAGTAAAAGCCGTCGACATAGTTTGTTGATTTATCAAACCCAAATATAAAAAAAATCAAAATGCAGCTCTTAAATAAACGAAATTGGCAAGTAAATATGATGGTCCATAAAAAAACAGTGAAGAATAAAGGATAACGTGAAGCCTTCACCAAACTTCAGTGTGCAGAGGAAAAGCACACCACACCCACGTGCTGTCAATCTGCTTACCAGAAAAAATATGAAAACAGGCGATGTAATCATGATGAAAAGGTTCAACAAAATATCCGAATGGCACACTCCATCATTGACAGGCAGATTGGGAAAAGTCAGGTTGTCACATATCACCAGGACATCAAGATTCACATGAGAAGATGGATGAATGGTGCGATCACCAACAGGATAACCCAGTAGGGAGAAAGCAACAATAGTGAAGCCCGTATAGGTAAAACACACGTGTTTATTGTAGTCTTACAGGTAAAAGATGAACATCGGATTATTTTCTTTCTGTGATGTTCATCTTTTAAGTGTATTTGCACTTTTCCAGCCAAAGTGGAACACCTATCGCCTGGGCCAGTTGATAACCTCCAATGGCTTCCAATACCACTACTGTACTACACTGACACCAGATCTTGCTCTACTCCCCAGCTCGATCTCCTTATGTAGCTCAAATTTACTGAGCAACATATCCATATAAGATTATTTTCATATCATTCAGGTATTTAGTGTTCTTGTAAAAGTCTTCCCTGCTCCATGTTTTAAATTGCACCCTATTAAATGTAGGTGGCTTCATGTAGAAATATAAAATGGATAGTGTATTGGTTTGCAAGAGATCATATTGTCCAGTCAGCAAACTGAAAGAGTTGCTGTATGCTTACTCCATGTTTTGAATATTATCTCTTTTATGTAGAAGAGCATTTGTCCCAAATTTCTAAAGAAACCAAATATTGTGCCAATTAATAATGCATCCCTTTTGGCAGTGCTTGGTACAGCTACCTTTATGAATAGTGTGGCTACAAAAGGTGTTTACTCAGAAACCTGAACAGTATTATTATTCAGTATGTAAAGTGCTGTCTTATCAGAACTGCTATTTCATGCAAATGCCTTGTGTTCTTGGCTGTGTTTACAGTATTGTCCTAAGGTTAACCTTTTTTAACTGGTATTTTTATAGGCAGATGTTGACAAGGCCGTGAAAGCAGCACGAAATGCGTTCAAGTTGGGATCACCATGGAGAAGAATGGATGCTTCACAAAGGGGACTCTTGATAAACAGGCTTGCTGACCTTATTGAACGGGACAGGGCTATTCTGGCTGTAAGTAGATGGTGGGGGAAAAAATGGTAACAAGTTTCACTCAAAAACAATCATTTAAAAAATGTAAGGTTTAATAAAATTGTAAACTTGCATCATTTTGATTGGTTCACACAATCCATTGGTGTAAAGCAGTGTGCGTGTGGGTTTTTCTTTTTTGTACATTTTAATAGGGTTATTTCACCAAATGCTACATATTTTTCACTGCACTGACAAATTTGTATAATGCACATCACATAACTTTTATCAATGATTACATAATTTTAAAGTTTAATACATGTTCCTGAAAAAAGCTGGCAGCTTCTCATCTGCCTTTTACCTCTGATCGAAATTGATAATGGGACCTGTTTTGGGATGGTTGCTCGGTCAAGTAACAATCTAGTGCAGCTATTTCAGTGACTGGAGGCTGGCATTAGCATACTTTCTTGCCTCTCCCCAGTCACCTTTTTACCCCAGTTACTAAAAAATATATTTGGTGACAATGAGGCCTTTCATACCTGGTTGTAGGGCCGAAACAATGAATCGATTATGAAAATAGTTGACAACTATTTTCATAAATCGATTAATCAGTCAGCTGATTAGTTGGCCTGCTTACAGAATGCATTATTTGTTTTACATATCGGGTAATAAATTGCAGCACAAATACAGATCAGTACTCCAGCCATACATGTCAGTAAGTGTCTGAACTTGTGAATGTGTGGGGAGCAATGCCTCATGGGACATATAGTCCTGGGCAAAAAGTAAGTGATTCTAAAGGCAGAAGTTTTTACCTTGCTGTAGGGGGCACTCTATACTATACTTTGCAGCTTGCTATTGGGGCACTCTGAAGGCAGGAGGAGCCTAAAGTGTCCGTGGGGGACCCCAAAAGAGAATCAGGGCTGCTTTGTGCAAAACCATTACACAGAGCAGGTAAGTTCAACATATTTGTTTAAAAAAAATAAAAATAAAGAAAATTTAAAAAATCACTTTAAAGACTGTGCAGGGAAGATCAGAATCTGAACCCAGAGAAGCTGGAGGCTGCTAGACTGGAGTTAATATAAGGCATTACAATTTAATTTAAAATAAACTGTTACCAGTGTTGTGCATTATACTGTATATAAAATGATCATATCCATGAGAACTTTAATATAAAATAATTATATTCCCCCCCCCCCTCCATACTTCATATAGCTTCATGTCTGATTCCTAGTTAAAATGCCCATATATCCTACTTTTGGGTATATCTATATCTGTGATTATCTGTTTTTTGTTCTATAAAGGGCTAAATGTTTTTTTTTTTTTTTTTGTTTTTTTAACCCAATTAACCTAGGTGATACAAAAAAATTCTTGTTACTGTGGTGGAAAACAAATGTCGATTTTTGACTCCATTAGTGATTAGAAATGCTAACAAATTTTTAAAATGAACATATTTTTTCTTTGAAGGAAAACATTGTTTTTGTATGGCCAGCATTCAGTGACAGCAGGCACAGGGAGCTTTTATCAAGCCACCTGCCTATGACAAGGGAGTCTGTCATACATAATCTATTAGTTCTGTCTGGTAATCAACAAAACAGTCTTTAATTTTTTTTTTTTTTCCTTTTTAATATCATATAGTTTTGGTTATTTATTATTATGAAAATAATTGTTCGTTGCAGCCCTACCTGGTTGCATTTATAACCTAGCCTTTTTCACCTGGACATTGGGGAAAATTCACTTTGGCCTAAACTTGTAAATCCAAATATCCATGATCCGTGAAGCTGAGATCTGATAAATGGGCCCCAATAAACCATTCCTTTTCTTGAAAGAATGGAGTGAAAAGTCCCTGATGGCATTCTGTACTCTAAAATATAAAAAATTGATGCGCTCTAAAAATTGATCAACCAATGTGCAAAAACTGTATCAAATCGCAAATAAATAAAATATCAGAAAAATGCTCAATAAATAATCAGATACGCATATAGATGAATAAGTACCTATTAAATAGAGGTAAATAAAATCCTGGTGCTAATACATATACACATACCACCCCAAAAAATATGTGAAGGTGTGTAGCAATAAATAAATAATGCCGATCTGATAAAAAAAGCAATCATAAGGTGGAAAGATTCCAGCGGAGATAAGTTAGTCCAAAAAATAAATGAAATTGGCCCAGTAGTTCATTCCTTAATCAAATTAATTGATTCACTGTGTTTGATCGTTATTCATGATTTTTGGCTTTTCTTACATCCCACTTCAGCCATGATACTGTTGGTAGTTTGGTTCTCAAGAGAATGATTTTATGAAAAGCAAGTAAAAAGATATATCATTGCGCAGTGAACTAGAAGAAAGTACACAAGCAAACAGCTTAAGAGATACACTCACATGCGCCTGGTTAAATAAAGTCACTGACTTTCTCAAGGAAGAAAGTCATGTGTCAGTGACGCAACGCGTGGGAGGAGCCTAGGACGTTCACTGCTGCATGACACATCGAGCTGAACAGCAGCGGTTTCTCTATGGGAAGCCTCGTCCGCAGCGGCTGACTGCAATCTGCATACCTGAATGCCTTTATTTAACCAGGCGCATGTGAGTGTATCTCTTAAGCTGTTTGCTTGTGTACTTTCTTCTTTTCTTTCTTCTTCCAAAACCATATGTGGTCACGCCTAAACATTTTTAATTTGTATGCACTGAGGCAGGCCCTAAAGGAAATTATATGTATAATGTATGGTCAGTCATAGACCTACAGGTACCCCTTCGTAAATCTATTACAAATGTATCACAGGCAATAATGCAAACCGCCCACGGTTTCCTCAGTTTGTCTTCTCGGTATCCCTTTTTCCAGCTGTTTGCATATCATTGCATGACAATAGAATGCTTTTGTTAAAGGCCATCTTCTAGAGCTGATATTTGTTCTGTTTGAAACCAACTGCCTCTAGAATTAGAAATCGGTGGTAGTTCCTGTAACGTATAGGCTTTTAGAGGAAGGGGGAAAAAAAACTCACAGCCAGTCAAGAGCAGCAGCGTTTTGGTGGGGGGGAAAAAAATGTTTTGATGCTTCTAAAAGCGTGTTAACACTAGGTGTGATTAGCATTGGGCTTTAATTTCAATTGCCAGAGTAATTTAACACCCAAACACTTGACAAGACTAAATGTGTTACACTTTTACAAGTGTCCATTTTTTTTGTTTTTATTTTGTTTGTGTTTTGTTTTGTTTATGCTAAAATGCCCCTGTCATGAGGAAAGATGTCTAAAAGTGAACCTGTGGCTAGAATATGCACACCATTTTACTTAAGCAGCAAGAGAACAAGCAGAACATCTGCAGCCATAGGTACTGTGGAGAAATTCATCTTTGAAAATGTAATGGAGAGAGGGTCCTTTAGCCCATACGGGGAGAGCGACAATGCTGCTGCAGAATTACAGTATGGTCAAGTAAGCATTGTCACCCTAGAACAGGAAATGTCTTATGAACAGGATCACCAGGTGGAAATTGGGGGCTGAAAACTAATGCATTGACTAAAGTGAAAGACTGGTGAGCTGTAGCCATGATGCCAAAGGACTGTTAAGCTGCAATATAGGACATCATTTTTTTGTTTTTGTTTTCTAGTTTTAGGCATGATTTAATTTTCCGTTTGCAGCAAATTTTTATTTGTCTAATAACATTCCAGAAATAATTTTTGTTTTCCTTTTTATTTGATAGAATTTGGAAACCCTAGATAATGGAAAGCCTTATGCAATCTCCTATGCAGTGGACTTGGATCTTGTACTCAAATGTCTGAGGTAAGCTGCTTTTTAATGAGTATAATTTATACTCTACCACACTGAACATTTTTTCGTCCTACCATGAATAAGATTAAGAGTTATAAAAGATGCTTACCTTATTTTAAATGGAGAACTGTCCTAGTGACATTTTATAGTATGGCTGGAACTCTTACACACGTCTTTATTCTGTGCTTCAGATATTATGCTGGATGGGCTGATAAAGGGCATGGCAAAACTATTCCCATCGATGGAGATTATTTCACATATACCAGACATGAGCCCATTGGGGTCTGTGGACAGATCATCCCGGTATGTCTTCACAAACTTGGTCATATTTGACTGTTGTTGAGAAATCAAATGCAGCAGGTTTCTTGCTGAATATTGCATGCACTATTTTATAGAGCATTTATTTTCTCTAAGTTATTTCTATGACTTGATTATCTGTGATTTGTGTGGGGTTTTTTTTATTTTTTTTTATTTAAGTCCACCTTTTGCAAAAAAGTAGTAAATGCAGCAACACTGATTTCATGATCGGTGTGTATTTGCAAGTCTGCAGAGAATTGCATCTGCATTTAGCACATTTCAGGTGCTGTGACAGGCTTTTGCAATATGTTCCCCTACTCTTGGGTCCATATGGACCTGCTGTTTAGGAGGAAGTGCTGGTGAAGTATGGCTTGAGAAGGGGTTTCTGCATGCTCTGACCTAGTCCTTCTGCTGCAGTGGCAAATGGGACTTCCACTGAGTCAGTTTTGGGGCTGTTTTATGCAGCCATGCTTCAAGTGGTTCTAAAGTCAGAGGGGTTTTTCCCTAATGCATTAAAGTAATTGTAAACTTCAGACGTGAAATATGAACAAAGGATATCCCTCTCTAGTGTGTAAGTGCTCTTAATTGAGAGCCATTGAGTGTCATTTCTCTCTGCTGCTTCGTTCCTCTATTAGCATGAATCCCTTCTGACAAATTTTCTTGACACTGAGAGAAAAAAGGTGACATGGGAGGGAGCTACAGCTGATTGGCAGCCCCAGCTCTGTTCCTGTGTGCAGTGTGAAGGGTTCCTTCCCTCCAATCAGCTGTCAGCTCTCCTGAGATCTGAATAGTGTAATTTTCAGCTCTGTCCCCTTTTTTCTGACAGCTCAGACGAGCTTTATAAATGCTGGACTTTGATTGTATAGAAGACCGCAGAATAACCGGTACAACTTATGTAGGTGGCTTCATCTTTGTATCGCCTGAGACTAGTCACTTCTCACATAGATTTAGAGGTGTGTGTGTATACACACACACACACAACCACTTTCTGCTAAAATCCCTTTGTCCCCCTCTTCACCCCTTCCTTAAACTTACCTGAGCCAGATCTCTATCTAGCACTATACATGAAAACAGCATCTTTCTCTCTTCCGGCCCAAACAGCGATGGGAGCCATTGGTTCCTACTGTTAATCACAGCCAGTGAGGAAGTGGCAGGGCCAAGCGACATGGTTTGTGTCTATGTACACACAGCCAGCTTGGGAGTTTACCCATAGCAAGCGGCTTGCAGGGAGAGGAGCCAGAATCGCAGACAGGGTACCCAAGAATTGGAGGACCTGGGGCTGCTGTGTACTAAACCATGTATGACCCGTTTGTAAAACCTTTCCCCTTTACAATCAACACTTTCATGTTGCACCCTAAATATAGGTGTGGCATAAAACATTGTCAAAAAAAGAACTTGGCCTTTTTAAAATGTGACATATCCGGTCATTTGTGTGATTAGCAGTACTGGTATTTGATTTAATCATTTTTCTTTAGAGTTTAACTTAATTCACATTGTCTTTTTTTCAGTGGAACTTCCCATTGCTGATGCTTGCCTGGAAGTTTGGTCCTGCCCTGGCAACTGGAAATGTGATCGTCATGAAGGTGGCAGAACAGACTCCTCTCACTGCTCTTCATGTTGCCAGCCTAGTGAAAGAGGTAGATCTTTGGATTCCAGTGTATTGCTTGAGTTTTTTGCCTTTACAGTCCATATCCTCTGTTCACCTTTTTTACCAGGAGGCATTTAGAATATTTGAAAGAGCCTAAAAATGACCGCCTGTCACTGTAATGGTGTGATCTTTGCGATCTTGATCCTGATCTTTTCCTGCAAGTTGTCTGTAAAGCTGTGCATATCTCGGAGACCTGACTATATGGCACCCCCTGTGCTCTTCCTCCCGGTCTTTCCACAGAGTGAAGTGACAGGTCCCAGTCAGACTTCTGTTCATTGGCTAGAGACACTAGTTTCTACCATCTGGAAGCAGCAGCCTACAAGCTTTGCACAAATCAAGAAGACTTTATGGCCACCATTGACTTTTAAAAAAATCCAGAACTGTGTTTGTAGAAAAGATCTTCTTGAAACAAATAACAGAATGGCCTTGTGTACTTGTACTTATACAGACATTGAATAAAGTCTGTTTTGTGAATTGAAGCTCTGCACTGCTCTATAGTGATATTGTTGCTGGTTAACCAAACCACCCCAAAATCAGGAATTAACAGAATTTCTCTTCATTCAGGCTGGATTCCCACCCGGGGTTGTTAACATCATTGCAGGAATGGGTCCCACAGCGGGTGCTGCCATCTCTTCTCACATGGATGTGGATAAAGTTGCCTTCACTGGCTCTACAGAGGTAATCCTGCACATTCCTGGTTCTTAAAGACCAAATGCCTATATGCTTTGCAAAGTTTGATAACCTTTATCAAGTTTGTTGGTGCCATTTGGTGATGGCAAATGAGGAAAACTGTTTATATTCCCAGTATTTAGCAAGAGAATTAGGCTGGTAGTTAAAAGCGGGGTTCCAACCAAATTTTGAACAATATCTGTATGTATTCTCTTCCTTGCCTAGATGCTGACATGCCGTTTAAAAAAAATTTAAATCGCCGTAATTACCTTTTTATTTTTCTATTCTTCTTTGCACTTCCTGTTTCTCCTCCCGTGGGAGTAGGCGTGTTTCTAGCCTCTCCCAGACTCCTGGGAGCTAGTCTCAGGCTTCCCAGGATGCCACTGAGCATGTGCGGGAACGAGCGGTGAATGCTGGGAGCACAGCATTCACCACATCCAGGAAATAAATGCTTGTGGGCTTCAAATGCCCACAATGAAGATGGAAACCGCCTGCAGTGAATAATATAAGTTATTCTTTCCGACGAAATCTGACACAGGTGGACATATTACACACAATATGTGAGTATGTAATGCTGAGAAGAAAAGTTTGTGAATGAACTAAAAAAAAAAGATAGGTGGACCCCCGCTTTAAGTATCTGCTCTGTGTGTAGTGAGGGTTACAAAAAAGTGTGCACAAATCCAACAGTCATGTTAAGCCTATTGTTAACCTAATTGACAATTGTACAGTGAGTAAAAGTATATCCTTTTTTAGATGCAAGCCCCCATCAAGTCCTCCAAGCTTTGCTACTTTCCTGTCTGTGATCAACTGGGATATTTGCTTTTGGGACTGCTGGGTGCTAAATGGTCTATTCACAGCATGTCTCCTGGCTGGTCTGTGCATGCGCAGTATATGTTGAATGGCCATCAATGGAAATGCGTATAGATATTTTATAGTCTGCCTTCTTTTATAGACACTGCTGAACTGAGCACAGTTTTAATAACAGATTGAATTTAGTCCAGAGCAGTGAGAAGGCCTGTTCCTTGTCTATGGAAAAACTGTTAAAGGCTTTAGATACCTTCTCCCCCACATTTATCCCTTTCATGCCTAAGCCTATTTCTGACATTTGGTGTTTTAAAAGTTAAAATCCGCATTTTTTGGTCGAGAGTAAATGTATGTATGTTAAAATTTTTTTTTTTTTTTTTTTTTATATAGGAGAATAAAATGGCGATTGTTGCAGTATTTTATGTCACACGGTATTTGTGCAGCAGTGTTTTAAACGCAACTTTTTTCGGAAAAGGGACACTTTCATGCATTAAACAGTAAAAAAAAGTACAATTTTTTTTTTTTTTTTTGTATAATGTGAAAGATGATGATGTTACGCCTAGTAAATACCAAACATGTCACGTTTTATAATTGCACGCACTCGTGGAATGGCGACAAACTGCGGTACCTAAAAAATCTCCATAGGCAACGCTTTCAATTCTTTTTACGGTTACCAGGTTAGTTAGAGGAGGTCTTTTGCTAGAATTATTGCTCTCGCTCTGACGATTGCGGCGATTCCTCACACGTGTGATTTGCACACAGTTTACATATGCAGGCGTGACTTCCGTATGCGTCTTCTTTGCTGTGCAAGCTCGTGGGGACGGGGGCGCTTTAAAAAAATGTTTTATTTTTATATTAAATTGTGTTTTTTTTTTTTTTTTTTATATTTGATCACTTTTATTGTTGTCACAAGGAATGTAAACATCCCTTGTGACAGTAATAGGTGGTGACAGGTACTGTCTGACTAGAGATATATTATAATTTTTTTTTTTTTTTTTTGCGCCATTGGCAGCCGAGTAAAACGGAAGTGACATCTCTTCCATGTTTACATTCAGGAGACTGGATGGAACAAAGCCGTTTACAGCTTTGTAACAGTCTGTGGCTAGACGCCGAAAGTGGCGGATCGGGTCTCCCGGTGGGACGGGAGGCCTGGTCAGAGCGACGAGAGGGGATATCCCCTCCCGCTCCTCCGGGATAACAAATGAGTGGCTTTTAGCCGCATTGGTTGGTTTCCCTGGAAAGCTAATCGCCCGCTCTTAAAAAAAAAAAACTGTACCGGGATGATACATGCAGCTGCGGGCATCATCCCGGTATAACCCCTGAAAGACGGGGCCGCATATTTGCGTACAGTCTGCGCGAAGGGGTTATACTTGAATGAGTAAACACTTTACTTTATAGTCTGACCCTGTTGGGGAGGTTTCACCTCCCTCATGTCCCTGTGACGTTGGATCAAGAGATGAGTCGATGGTTGTCCATGAGATGAGATTCAGATACTAATGGTAGCAAAAACAAGTTTTTGGGGGTTTTTCCCCTCCGCCTTCATAACTAAAGGGCTGACCCATCCCTGCCCCCTCCAAGAATTAAAAAAAACAAAAAAAAAAAACTATGCAGTGGTATATATTAATTTTTTTTTTTTTTTTATTTTTTTTTTTTTAAACGTAATTTCAAAGCATATGCTTTGATATTATAGTGTACATTGTGTTTATAATATACGTGCGTACTTATGTCATCTTTTTTTGCCTTAGGTGGGTCGTTTGATTCAGCAAGCAGCTGGTAAGAGTAACTTGAAGAAAGTCACCCTTGAACTTGGTGGAAAGAGCCCCAACATCATATTTTCTGATGCAGACTGTAAGTGACTAGCTAATATACCACAGTCGGTACAGTTGTAATTTTGTCTTGCATCTTAAAAATACATATGATTGAAATAATGTAATGGTTTTTTGGATAGCAACAGTCACACATGCAGTCAGGTGTGTATCTGGCAATACAGGTAGGGATTCATTGGTCAAACTCCAGGTATTGTAACGGTCTTAGACCCCACTTAAGCCTTGTACACAATACGATTGTTGGCAGGGGATTGTCTGTTGACAGACTGTCCTAAATTCTTACCGTTAGTACGCTCCTTTTGACAATTGGTGTCCAACTTTGGGCCAACAAATGCTGGATGACAGGCTAGTAAATTTTCAGCAGACAACGTCTTGACGTCAGATTTTCATATGGTCAGTACACAATTCCGTCACAAGTTGAACGTACAAACACACATGCTCGGAATCAATGCTCCCCAAACACGAAATTGGCAGAGGGCCCCAAAGGTTGGCGCTCAAGAGCTGAAATTCCTCCTCGTAGTGCGTCACTACGTTCGTGTTTGTGACACAATTGTGTACTGTTCGTATGCAAGAAAAGACCCTGGCACATGCCCTTTTAACAAAAATCCAACGCTTGGTTGGCCAACAATCGTACCGTGTGTACGAGGCTTTAGTCTCCATGTGATATTTCTGCTTCAAAGACATTTGTGGTTTCCGTGTACAGGTTGGTTAGTTATTGACTGACACACTACCAAGTCGGTGGTTTGGCTTTAGCAAGAGTTCATGCTGCATTGAAACAAACTTTCTCCATGTAGGATGTTGGGCAGTTCTTGGAAGTTAAAGCAGAGCTCTGGTCTCTCGTGAAAATTTAAACCGCCACTCTCCTCCCACGATCCAGCGGTGTGCTCACCCCAGCCATTTTCTCCGTGTCCTCCTTCGCCAGCATCTTTACTGTGACAGCTTGTGGCTTCACAGCCGGGTGTCTGCTGCGCTCTGTGACTGGGCCTGCAGTCTTTTGAGACCTGTTGTGTCCCTAAAGACTCCGGGGGGGGGGGGAGGAGAACTACCCTTTAAAAATCAGGTACCTGCTCTCCCTCCTCCTGCTCAATTTCACAAAGGGGAG
The DNA here is from genome assembly GCF_042186555.1 of Aquarana catesbeiana. NCBI lineage: Eukaryota > Metazoa > Chordata > Amphibia > Anura > Ranidae > Aquarana > Aquarana catesbeiana. Next base: position 239,042,346 of record NC_133324.1, read on the forward strand.
CCCGGGAGGAGGTCTTAAACACCCCTGGAATAAGGGGGGTGTGTGTGTGTGTGTGGTGTTTTTTTTTTTTTTTTTTTTTTTGTCTTGTGGTGTTTTACTCTTTGAAGGGCTCTTATGCATAAAGAACAGCACTGCGCACAAGATTTCCACAATGCTGGCAAAATCCTCCCAGCCAAGGTGTACACGCACGTAGCTCCCTCACCCATATGTAAACTGTGATTGCGCAACACTTGTGAGGTATCACCACGAACATCAGTGTGAGAGCAATGATTCTAATGGCAGACCTCTAACTCTAAATGGGTAACCTCCTAAAGGCTTTTGAAAGCGTCCCCTATGGAGATTTTTAGGTATTGTAGTTTATCACTGTTCCGCAGGCTTACACAGTTGTAAACGCGACATGTTTGGTATCGCTTTTACTCAGCGTAACCACCTTTTTTAGCAAAAAATATTGGGTATTGTGTTTGTGTGCACTAAAATTTATTAAAGTGTATTTTTTGCTAGACCTACAATAATTTTATGGACTGTACTCTCTTGCTTATCTTTAACCCCTTGGTGCCTCCTGGCTCTTTAGGAGTTTAAGATGCTTGGAGGCAGAAAGTAGGTTTATGATCATGTGACCGCCATGACTGGTTGTCGCATGATCAGAAGACTCCCATTCGCAAGCACCAATCAAGAGCTTTCATTTAGCCTCCGGTAACTGTGACGGGAGTGCCTAGCCATTGAGAAGCTGCATATTTGCGTGCTGTCGGCGCAGAGAAGTTAATTGGCTTTTTTTTTTTTTTTTTTGCCTTTTCCCCGGAAAACGAATGCGCAAATTTCTTGCAACATAAATTGCAATTACCATTTTATTCTCCAGGGCCTCTGCTTAAAAATACATACATACATACATGCATACATACATGCATACATACATGCATACATACATACATACATACATACATACATACATACATACATTCATTTGGAAGGGCTAAGTAATTTTCTAGTAAAAAGAGCTGATTTTTACATGTACGTGAGAAATGTCAGAGTTGGCTTGGGGAGGGGAGTAAAGTGGTTAATTTGTGTAGAATATATAAACTGGCTAAGTTTATGGTGCTGTAGAAGCACCCGGTTTACATTGTATTCATTCTTGTGTACAGTGGACTGGGCAGTGGAGCAGGCCCACTTTGCTCTGTTCTTCAATCAAGGACAATGCTGTTGTGCAGGCTCTCGTACTTATGTTCAGGAGGATATTTACAAGGAATTTGTTGAGAGAAGTGTTCACCGGGCAAAAAACAGGGTTGTCGGAAACCCCTTTGACTTCAAAACTGAACAAGGACCTCAGGTATGTCCTAAATAGTCACATGATCGGGTTTTCAATATTTTGTTTTTATTTTTTTTTTTACTGAAACTGGAAACAAAATAAATGTACGCATGAATATCAAGACCAACAAGCAAATTGAAGAAATATCCACTGAGTCAATTTAAAACATCTGCTGAATTGTCATCAAGTGAAGACCAATATATGTTACATTTTGTTGGCTATTAAGACCAATCAGCATTCCCCATAAATTGGAGACTGAGATCTCTCCACAATTATGCTAGAGTTGGATTTGGGAATGATGGAATAAAGTAATGGTTGATGTGGGATAATAATGACTAATGCAATAATAATGGCAAATGCAACTTCCCCTTTCAATGGCTGCCGCGCTCCCTTAAATAACTAGGGATATATCTTCCAACGGTGCTTGCTGACCTCTACCCTCTCAATTTTGCCAAATTGGCTACTGCCATACACTCTGGTTTACACTCTTGGGACAGAGCACAATTCTCATGGTTTGACTGTGCAGCCATAATTAAAATGAACATATTGCCTTGCCTTCTATATTTTAAACCACCCAAATTTTACTACCCCATCGTGGTGTGTTTTTTTTTGTTTGTTTTTTGTTACACTCCGACAGTCTGAGAACCTTTCTTTTGGCCTAACAAAAGCCCTAGTTTGAAATATGCCATGCTTACGCTATGTAAATGAGCCGGCTTTCCTGATAAAAATATTATCAGGAAAGCGAAGGACTGTTGCGCTAGAACAGTCCTTCATGCCCACCCCTCTGCAAGTCTGGCCTTGGCTTAAAGACCCCACCAGGCCACATGTAAGGGATAATCCTGTGCTGAAAGCCACCTTTGTTCCTCTTCCGGATGCTGGAATTGCAATACTCTTTGACAACTAAACACTGACGCCTGTATGACACAATCCTGAGTTCCTCTTTCCTCTTTCCTCTTTCCTCTTTCCTCTTTCCTCTTTCCTCTTTCCTCTTTCCTCTTTCCTCTTTCCTCTTTCCTCTTTCCTCTTTCCTCTTTCCTCTTTCCTCTTTCCTCTTTCCTCTTTCCTCTTTCCTCTTTCCTCTTTCCTCTTTCCTCTTTCCTCTTTCCTCTTTCCTCTTTCCTCTTTCCTCTTTCCTCTTTCCTCTTTCCTCCTCTTCCCATTGTGCTTTTCGCTCACTCCAAGCCTTTCAGGAACTTGACAGACCGGAACCTTTAAACTACGCTCCTACACGCACCATACCAGACTTTGAATGCCTTTGCTATCCTGCATCCCCACAGACCCACCTTATTTCCCAGATATACGCAATGCTCCTTACCTCTCCCCCTCTGATGGTGGCCTGGATTAGGGTTTTAAAGCTAGATCTCACCGACAGACTGGTCCCGTATGAGTTTTGACCATCTCTTTAAAGGATCGCTAAAGCTGCATTCATACTTCAGCGTTTTGAATTGCGGGCAGATTTGGCTCGATTTGAAAGCGCTGATGTGTGCATAACAGATCACGGGACTCCCATTTTGAGATGCCATCCTTTTGAATGATGCCTTAAATCGCGGTGCAGGTCCGTGGCAACCCGCATCGCGTGAAGCCAGTCGCTCAGAAAAAAAAGTTCAGTAGCTACTTTTGGGCGACCTTCTTCACACAATGCGGGTTGCCTCGATTGCAGCGCGATTTTATGGCGCAAGACTCTCACCGCGATTTTGTTCTTCAGGGGAATGGCCTTTCAATTGTGAGTCTTGCGATTTTGTCATTCACATATCAGCTCTTTCAAATCGCGGGCAGAATCATGGGAAATTTGCCCACAATTCAAAACACTGAATGGTGAATGCAGCCTTAATGTTAACATCCAAGAAACCAACAAACTACCTAGTCACTGGTACCACACATCCCACATGCCTCCATGCCATCTTCCCTGCTGTCTGGGACACTGGTGTGTTTTTTGCACATGTGGCACATGTGTTACTGCCCTCAGATACGTTCTTTCTGGGAGGCTATCCATTCAGCGATCACATAGCTCGCAGACCAGGAACCTACCTTTCGAGCCATCCACTTTACTGCTACACTGCTCGGATATGCCCCCCTCCAAATATATACCATTCCTTACTGTTCACCTGTTGCATGCAGCCAAAATGCTCATTCCTAGTTCCTGGCATTCCACTAAGACTCCAGGACTCACTCGGGGGGGGGGGGGGGGGGGGTGTTTGGGGAGGGAGTGTGTGTATTTGATTCCCTGCTGATTTTGTACGTTTGCCCATACAAAAAGGAGGTTCTCGCCCAAGATTTGACTGTACATGGTCCATTGTCCAATTTTGATGCGGTGTAGTTGTCCTATCCCCTTAGCAGAAAAATGCACCCAAAGCATAATGTTTCCACCTCAACGTTTGACGGTGGGGATGGTGTTCATAGGGTCATAGGCAGCATTCCTCCTCCAAACACCGCAAGTTGAGTTGATGCCAAAGGGCTCAATTTTGGTCTCATCTGACCACCACTTTAACCCAGTTCTCATTCAGATGTTCGTTAGCAAACTTAAGGTAGGCCTGTACATGTGCTTTCTTGAGCAGGGGGACCTTGCAGGCATTGCAGGATTTCAGTCCTTCACAGCATAGTGTGTTACCAATTTTTTTCTTGGCGACTATGATCCCAGCTGTCTTGAGATCATTGACAAGATCTCTCCCGTGTAGTTCTGGGTTGATTCCTCACTGTTCTCATGATCATTGAAACTCCACAGGTGAGATCTGGCATGGAGCCCCAGACTGAGGGAAATTGACAGTCATTTTGTGTTTCTTCCATTTGTGAATAATCGTAACAACTGTTACCTTCTCAATAAGCTGCTTGGTGATGGTCTTGTAGCCCATTCCAGCCTTGTGTAGGTCTACAATCTTGTCCCTGACATCCTTGGATAGCTTTGGTCTTATTGGAATCTGATTTGCTTCTGTGGACAGGTGTGTGTTGTGTGTTTGGTTTTTTTTTTTGTTTTTTTTTTAATATACAGCTAACAAGCTGAGATTAGGAGCACTCCCTTTAAGAGTGCTCCTAATCTCAGCTCGTCACCTGTATAGAAGACACCTGGGAGCCAGAAATCTTGCTGATAAGGGATCAATTACTTATTTCACTCATTAAAATAAAAATCAATTTATAACTTTTTTGAAATGTGTTTTTCTGGTTATTTTGGTTTCTTGTTCTGTCTCTCACTGTTAAAATAAACCTACCATTAAAATTAGACTGATCATTTCCTTGTCAGTGGGCAAACGTACAAAATCAGCAGGGGATCAAATGCCTTTTTGCCCTCACTGTATTCTTTGTATGTTATGCATTGTGTAGAAGTATTTTGAGAAAAACCAGTTTAATGACTCCTCAACCAGATTCTCCCGCTGCAAAACATTAAAGGGAGTCTAGTGGGCTGCTTTTCAGTTAACACTTTTTTTTTTTTTTTTTTATACAAGAGCATAACACAATCCTTTTTATAAACTGCAGGAAATGTGTTTGTTTTTTTATTTATTTATTTTTTCCTTTTCAAAGAATATTTCTTCTTTATTTCAGGTGGATGAGGAACAGTTTAAGAAGATCCTGGGTTACATAAAATCTGGTAAACAAGAAGGTGCCAAGTTGTTGTGCGGTGGGAGTCCTGCTGCTGACCGTGGATACTTCATACAGCCCACAGTGTTTGGCGATGTGACTGACAACATGACCATTGCTAGAGAGGAGGTATGAAGGATCTCTGTAGGAGAGGTTGGCAGCACTTTCAGGAATAAAAACGCTTCTTTATTTCAACTACATTAAAGCCGCAACATGTAACACACCATGTCCACTTGTCAGCAAACGCATTTCACACATGTGCTTAATCATTGCAATGAAGTGTTTTTATTCCTAGAAGTGCCACCCTCATTCTACATGTTCCTCTGGCCACGGACCAGGCTGGCACCTGGGTCTGTACATCTGCTAGGGATTTTCACAGGTTACCTGGAGCGGTGTCACTCCACACTTCTTTGCATATGAAGGAGCTCTGAGCCACTGTGGAAGGGACTCTAAAATACGTCAGCCTAGACTTTGATTTTTTTTTTTTTTTTTTTTTTTTTTTTTAATTTTACTATGTTTGCTAATTTTGCCAATGGCCATTACTCCATACTCGTACCCTTAGACACAGTTGACCACCTGCTCCTCCTCAGCAAACTACACTACCTTGGCCTCTGATTCTGCTTTATCCTGGTTCTCCTCCTACCTATCTTAGTGCACTTTCAGTGTCACAACTCCATCTCCTCCGCTCCTCTTCCTCTCTCTGTTGGAGTACCCTAAGGCTCCGTCCTTGGGCCCCTCCTATTCTTGCTCTATACCTCTTCCCTGGGCCAGTTGATAACCTCCCCATGGCTTTTAATACCACCGCTACACCGATGACACCCAGATCTATCTCTCCACTCAACTCACCCCCTCAATCTCCTCACGGATCTCACTTACTGAACGACATAGTATGGATATCGCACCACTTTCTCAAACTCAGTCTTTCTAAAACTGAGCTTGTTGTATTTCCTCCTCCCCGATCCCCCCCCCCCCCCAACGACTTTACCATTAAGATCAACAGCACAACCATTGGTCCCTCCACACAGGGTGCTGGGTGTAATCCTTGACTCTGACCTCTCCTTCATCCCCTACATCCAATCACTGGCTAAATCCTGCCACCTTAACCTCCACAACATCTTTAGAATTCGATCCTTCCTGACTAATAACTCCGCAAAGCAACTTATTCTCTCCTTGATTTCCCGCCTTGACTACTGCAACTCTCTCCTGAATGGTCTACCCTTATGCAGGCTATTCCCCCCCTTCAGTCTATTATTACATACAGCCTGGCAACAATCTAGGAGGACGGAGCACCCCCAGACCCTCGTGTTGTTACTGTGGGAACTGCAGCCCATACAAGCTAACCTGCTTACCTATAATTATCTGATGTGATATACATTTGGGAGGCCTCTGCTCCTTGTTTGCTGCCCATCCGACCTCCTTTCAGATATATATCTTTACCTTTGATCGCTGTCAGCGATGCATTGATTAAATTCACTATTGTGAGCATTTTTCTTTTCTTCATATCCATTTGAACCTCTAGCTCCTGAAGAAGCGTTCTTTGTCAACGTGAAACATGTAGAGCAATTAGAGACTACACCACCTTGGAACACCAGACCTGCAGTACTTTCTTAAACTCAACTTTACAGGGGAAGTGTACCCTTTCTTCTACCCGTAATTACTGGTTATACTGTCTATACATGGCTATAGAGCATTATCTAGGAGACTGCAGGATAGGATTCATTATGGTGTATCTAACTGAGTTGTATGCCTATATCAGATTTGTTTTTAAACTTTCATGTCTATTCTCTGTGTTTTTGTATGCTATTAATAAAAATTAAATCTTTTATACTTTTTGTAGTCTATTATGGTTGTGCCCTCAAAGTCCCACTATTTAGCCCCCTGATGCCTTCTATATATTGTCGGGGACGTTGGCACAAATAATATCTAAAGTACCTACAGAGTCACCCTGTATACTAGGTACTTCGACACTAGGATCTCTCTTTTGCTATTATGAATGCTGCTACTAGACTAATACACCTCACTAACTGATCCGTGACTGCTGCCAATCCCTTCACTGGCTTCCCCTACCCCACATTATAAAATTCAAAATGCTAATCACAACATACAAGGCCATGCACAACATCATCCCCAGCTACTTCGCCAAACTCATTTGCAGATATTGCCCTAATCATCCCCTCTGCTTCTCCCAGAACCTCCTGCTCTCTAGCTCCCTTGTTTCCTCCTCTCATGCTTGCCTTCAGGACTTCTCCAGAGCCTCTCCCATGCTCAAACTCCCTGTCCACCTTTAGGAGATCCCTGAAAACTCACTTATTCAGGGAAGCCTATCCCACACCCACCTAACTGTTCCTGAGCCACCCCCATCAAATCATTCCCTGCATCGATTACCTTTTGTACCACCCCCTCCCCTTTAGAATGTAAGCTCTATGAGCAGGGCACTCCTGTTCCTTCTGTATTGAACTGTACTGTAATTGTGCTGTCCCCCCCTCTACATTGTAAACTGTTGGCGCTATATAAATCGTGAATAATAATATAATAATAATGCTATGTGACATGTTTTCCCTGAAATATTTTTTTTTTTTTTTTTAGATTTTTGGCCCAGTAATGCAGATCCTAAAATTCAAGAACATTGAGGATGTTATTGAGCGGGCCAACGGTTCGGAGTATGGTCTAGCTGCAGCAGTGTTCACAAAGGACATTGACAAAGCAAACTATGTATCTCAATCTTTGCGGGCTGGAACTGTGTGGTAAGGCTGCCCACTGATTTACTGCTGTGACTTTTGCAACTCAGGTTGGAGTTACTAATGGTCCTGGAAAGCTTAACCCCTTCATGCTGACGTAACACATGTATGCGGCTTCACGGAAGTGGGTTTTTTATTTGTTTGGGGTTTTTTTTTTTTTACTATTTTGGACCAGTTCTCCTTTGATTAAAAAAAAAAAAAAAATTCAGGAGATATCCGTTACAATTTACCATCAGAGTCCAATTTGTCCTGAAAAAAAACAAGGTATAATCCACCTAGGTACCCTAAGTAGTTGTGACGATCTGTACAGTTTTTTTACGAAGTCATGTCAAACTTGCAAAATTGTGCTTGGGCATTTAGACTTTTGACCCAAAGGCATGAAGGGGTTAAAGTGATTGTAAAAGTTCAAGTCTTAATAACCACCATGTTATACTTACCCAATGGTTTTGCACAGAGCAGCCCCAATTCTTCTCTTCTTGGGTCCCCCGCCAGTGCTCCAGGTCCAACAGACCTTTAGGGTAATAGTCAGACTCACAGGCTGACCAGTGTTCATTTTTAATTTTCTGATAGATGTTGGTAAGATGACTTTTAATATGGTCAAATGCACACTAGAGATTTGAGGACCTTTTATGGACCTATAAAATTTGGCTATTTGAGTATATGTACAGTATATCCTTCAAATAACTACCTGTTCATTACTCTTGTTTGAGATTTTTATATATGGGATTAACTGATGGCAACTTTAACACACAGAAAAGAGTGCTGGCTGGCATTGAGCCTCATAGCACAATATTCTGTGCTGTCCTATTGAAGGCTATGGATTTTAAATTTTGGCCAACTTTGTGGACTTGCTATGAATTGAGGAAAAATCTGTGTTGCTACCAGTGGATCCCGTAGAAAGTCTCTTGCCTGAGGAGGTTGCCCAGATTCAAATAGTGAATAAAATGTAATACCTGGGAATAAATCTTTCTAGCGATCCCAAGCAATATATTATGGATAATGTCCCGCTCCTAGTTAAATTTCGGGGAAAAATTAAAATATGGAAACTGCTTCCACTATCTGTAGCGGGCCGATGTAATCTAATTAAAATGCTATGGATGCCGAAGCTTCTGTACGCACTGCATAACTCCCCAGTGTGGGTGTATAAAAAGTGGTCCCAAAAGATAGCTGTTTTTAGAGCATTGATTTGGAGAGGTGGCAATTACAAAGATAGGAAGGAGGAGTAGCATTTCCACACCCTTTGAGTTACTTTCTGGCATCAGAACTCCAGCATATGGGAGGGTGTAATATGCTGGAAGAAGATTTGGGGAGGGAGATGCTGCTACAAAACACCCGGCATAGATCAATGGTGGAAGCCATGGAGTCAGGCTCCTTCCCTTCTGGGTTCCCCACTCTAAGTTTGGTGAGAATATGTGACACAGCGAAGGCTCTATTGGGGTATAGGGGATTCAGAGTATACCCCCTTGTGGGAAAATAGCAATCTGGGGGAAGCCCAGAAGATGGGGACAATCAAGGAATGGGAAAGGTGTGGAATAAATTTCATTAGCCAGCTATACAAAGATGGTATTTTGCAATCTTTCCAGGAACTGCAAGAACAATATGCAATACCAAGCAAATCTATCTTTAGGTATCTACAGATCAGGCATGCCCTGGGAGAACAGTTTAGAGGGAGGATATTGGAATGGTGCAAGATCCCTATGATCCAGAAAATTATCAATGCAAAAATTTTGACAGGTCTAATATTGAGAGTATACCCTTATATACACAAGGGGAGTCTGGGAGGGACAGAAGCTTAACCATGTAGGAGGAAGTGGGTTTTGGAGGTGCCTGAAGCTGTTTTGTTACTGGAGGGAGGTACTGGGAATTATAGACCAGGTATTGGGAGTTCCCCCAAACCTGGATGTCAAGCTGTGTGTCCTAGGCCTGGTAGAGAGGGAAATCCAGGAAACGCTCAAGTTGCAATTTTGATAATTTCGATAATTGTGAAAAAAAGCATTACATGTTAGACAAGGTGGTGTAAAGAAATATAAGATTTGGAAACTCAGGTGGGATATAAGAGGCACCAATATTTACAGAGGGTAAAAGAATAAGGAAGACAGGATGTGACCTAATGAAATGGGAGAGTAGTGTAAAAGAGAGTGAAAGGTGTTGGATCCGAGAAACTTGTACCTCCATAGGTTTACTATTTTTACTCCTGACTGGGGAAAAGTTTCAATAAAGTTTAAAAAAACAGTCTCCGCACATTGCAACACTCAGATAATCTCCCCCTCATCCGTCTCCCTAACCATGAAATATTTATCACTTGTATCCTCTAAACATAGAGCCAAGTAAGGTTAAGGGTTCACAGTTCTGGGGCTTGCCTAGTCAAAAATACATGGCAATTTAATCTTCTAAATATCTATCCTCCCTGGATCCCTTTTAACTAAATTTCCTACTCTGCAAATTAATCAATAGTCCTATGATTTTTGTTTTGTTTTTTTTGTTTGTTTTTTTAGGGTCAACTGCTATGATGTCTTTGGAGCACAAGCACCTTTTGGAGGGTACAAAGCTTCTGGAGTTGGGAGAGAACTGGGAGAATATGGATTGGAGGCATACACAGAAGTGAAGAATGTAAGTGCACTACAGACCTTTTTCTTTCTCATTTCTCCACTCACTTGGAAAAAGTTCTTTATTGCATTCAATATTCCTTCATTCCTGTCTTAAATGGTCCACTGGCATAAGAACCTATGCAGTGTCATCAACACCACTTTGTAAGGGTGTGCTGGTCTTTCATTTTTCTATATTTCCATAGGATTGATTGAAATTTGATCACAGTGGCTGGATTTGGTGAGAATCTAATATCTATGGGTTGCCTGTAGACATTGACAGCTGAGGCTTAGGGGGCTTAACCCCTTCCATTTAAATAAATTGGGTCATAATAAAATGTATATCCAGGTGCATTGATGTGTTATGCCACACATTGAAATGAAATCCGAAGCATCCAAAAATGTGTTTTATGTGGATTTTAATGGGAAAACTCTTTGGCAAAAGTGCGTATGTATATTTGGGGTGTTAGCTCAATGGGGATCACCTTCCCTGGGGATAAAGGGTAGTCCAAATGGCAGATTTTCTTAAATCTGACTTATAGCCAGTTTTTATTTTTAAAAGGTTGCGTGAAAATAAACAAAACAGAAAATCCTTGGCATCCAGGCACTGACTAAACAGTTCATGGTCCTAACTCACAGGTGAAGGGCTTCTCCCAGTCACCCACAAAACAGATAATGCAAACCTTTTTCTGTCTCTCACAAAGCAGACATCACATCAATGGCCCTCTGTCAGGTATGGCTTCCTGAGTCCCAGGACAAGAGCAATTATTTGCCCCAGTCCTACTTTATACCCCCTGTTGAGGGACTGCAAAATCTGGTCCGGAACCAACCCTGGTAAGGTGGCTGGTAAAACCCAGACCATAACCAGATGGTGGGTGTGTGGATAGATCTCTATCCTTGAAAATGTATTCATACCCCTTGAACTTTTGCACAATTTGTCATGTTACAGCTAAAAATGTAAATGTATTTTATTAGGATTTTGTGATGGACCAACACAAAGTGGCACATAATTGTGGAGTGGAAGGAAAATCATAAATGTTTTTTGCAAATATCTGAAAAGTGTGGGGTGTTTTTGTATTCAGCCCCCCGAGTCAATACTTTGTAGAACCACCTTTTAGCTGCGATTACAGCTGCAAGTCTTTTTGGGTATGTCTCTACCAGCTTTGCACACCTAGAGTGACATTTTTGCCTATTCTTTGCAAAATAGTTAAAGCTCTGTCAGATCGGATGGAGATCGTCTGAACAGCAATTTTCAAGTCTTGCCACAGATTCTCAATTGGATTTAGGTCTGGACTTTTACTGGGCCATTCTAATACATGAATATGCTTTGATCTAAACCATTCCATTGTAGTTCTGGCTCTGTTTAGGGTTGTTGTCCTGCTGGAGGGTGAAGCGCCTCCCCAGTCTCAAGTATTTTGCAGACTAACAAGTTTTCTTCTTAGATTGCCCTGTATTTGGCTTCATCCATCTTCCCATCAACTCTGACAGCTTCCCTGTCCCTGCTGAAGAAAAGCATCCCTACTACATCCCACCACCATATTTCACGGTGGGGATGTTGTGTTCAGGGTGATGTGCAGTGTTAGTTTTCCACCACACATGGCCTTTTGCTTTTAGGCCAAAAAATTCAATTTGGTCTCATCTGACCAGAGCACCTTCTTCCACATGTTTGCTGTGTCCTCCACATGGCTTCTCGCAAACTGGACTTCTTAAGGCTTTCTTTCAACAATGGCTTTCTTGCCACTCTTCCATAAAAAAACTGATTTGAGGAGTGCACAACTAATAGTTGTCATGTGGACACATTCTCCCACCTGAGCTGTGGATCTCTGCAGCTCCTCCAGGGTTACCATGGGCCTCTTGACTGCTTCTCTGATTAATGCTCTCCTTGTCCAGCCTGTAAGTTTAGGTGGATGGCCATGTCTTGGTAGGTTTGCAGTTTGTGCCATACTCTTTCCATTTTCAGATGAATTGAACAATGCTCGGTAAGATGTTCAAAGCATGGAATATTATTATTATTTTTTTTTTCTTATAACCTAACCCTGCTTTAAACTTCTCCACGACGTTATCTCTTACCTGTCTGGTGTGTTCCTTGGGCTTCATGATGCAGTTTGTTCATGAACATTCTCTAACAAACCTCTGAGGGCTTCACAGAACAGCTGTATTTATACTGGGATTCAATTCCACACAAGTGGACTCTATTTACTAAGTGAGTGACTTCTGAAAGTGGTTCCACTAGATTTTAGTTGGGGGTATCAGCGTAAAGGGGGCTGAATACTAATGCATGCCACACTTTTCAGATATTTATTTGTAAAAAATTTGGAAAATCCTTTATCATTTTCCTTCCACTTCACAATTTTATGGGCCACTTTGTTGGTCTACCACATAAAATCCCAATAAAATAAATTTACTCTTTTGGTTGTAACATGACAAAATGTGGAAAACTTCAAGGGGTATGAATACTTTTTCAGGTGTGTGTGTGTGTGTGTGTGTGTGTGTGTTAGAAAATATATATATCTCACATCACACACGTACAGTTGTGCTCATAAGTTTACATACCCTGGCAGAATTTTATGATTTCTTGGCCATTTTTTCACTCATGGATAGTGTTTGGTTGAAGCCATTTATTATCAATAAACTGTTTACACTTTTTTTTTTTAAACCATGATCACAACAAACTACCCAAATTACCCTGATCAAAAGTTTACATACCCTGGTGATTTTGGCCTGTTAACATGCACACAAGTTGACACAAAGGGGTTTGAATGGCTATTAAGGCCGGATTTACACTGGTGCAACACGACAACCGTCCTACTTTGAATCCGACTTTGCCCTGCAACTTGAAGACGACATACGTCCGACTTTCATTGATCAGGGATCCAACTTGGATCCCCGCCAATACCAGGCACTGTGTTTGGTATGAATCTTGAGGGGGAACTCCACGCCAAATTTTAAGTTAAAAACTGGCATGGGATCCTCCTCCAAGAGCATACCAGACCCTTCGGTCTGATATGGATTTTAAGGGGATCCCCCTACGCTGAGAAAATAGCGTGGGGGGCCCCCCAAAATCCATACCAGACCCTTATCCGAGCACGCAGCCCGGCTGGTCAGGAAAAGGGGTGGGGACAAGCGAGCGCCCCCCCCCCCCTCCTGAACCGTACCAGGCCGCATGCTCTCAACATGGGGGGGGGGGTGGGTGCTTTTGGGGCAGGGGGAGCCCCCCTACCCCAAAGCATCTTGTCCCCATGTTGAGGACAAGGGCCTCTTCCCGACAACCCTGGCCGTTGGTTGTGGGGGGCTTATCGGAATCCGGGAGCCCCCTTTAATAAGGGGGCCTCCAGATCCTGCCCCCCCACCCTATGAGTATGGGATACATTGTACCCCTACTCATTCACCTGGGGAAAAATGTGTCAAAAGAAACACACTGGACAGGTCTTTAAAGTAATATTATTAGGCAGCTCCGGGGTTCTTCTGACTTGGGGGGGTCTCTTCCGACTTCTCCGGGCTCTCCGGCCTCTTCTCCCAGTCTTCGGTTCTTCTTCCGCTCTCCGGTGTCTTCTGCCGGGCTCCCCTGCTATCTTCTGCTCTCTTGCCCGCTCTTTTGCTAGCCTTGGCCCGGGCCTTCTCCGTCGTCTTCTTCCAATGTTGGCACAACTCTCTCTCCCGCTGTAATGCCGCGTGCGTGGTGCGCAGCGACTTATATAGGCATGGGGCGTGGTGACCCCGCCCCTTATGTCACCATCCCATAATGCTCTGGGCCGTTACATCATAAGGGGCAGGGTCACCGGGTGACATCACCATGCCTATATAAGTCGTCGCACAAGGCATTACAGCGGGAGAGAGCATCATGTAAACATCGGAAGAAGACCAGAGGAAAGAAGACGACAGAAGACCGGGCCAACACTGGCAGAAGAGGCCGGAGAGTGCAGAGAAGTTGGAAGAGACCCCCCCCCCAAGTCGGAAGAAGACCCCCGGAGCTGCCTAATAAATTACTTTCTAGTCTAGTGTGTTTTTCTTTTATTGACCCTTTTTCTCCAAGCGTCTTCCAGGACAGCCCATGAGACCTTGGGCTTCTCCTACCAGGACAGGAAACACGTTACCCCCACCAGATAAAAGGGCGGTCCTCCAGGCCCATGTCAGTTATTTGTGTTTCCTCCGGACGGGGGTTAACATGTTCCTGGAACCTGGTCCCTAGGTCTCATGAGCAGGGGCTCTATAGGGCTATTTGGGGCATTTCACTAACCTCTCCTCTGCCAGAAGCAGCACTCCGCTGGAGAGGTTGGCTGTGCTGCGGTCTCCTGTGTCTGTGCCTGGAGAGGGCCAGGACCGGCATGGTGTCAGCTCCCATAGCGCTTTTCTTATGAAAGCAGCGGTATCCTCTCCTCACAGGCAGCGTGGCTAGTTGTGTGAGGAGAAGCAGGAAGCTGCGGTGCTCAAGTAGGGGGCGGGACTTCTGCGCTCCAAGCTGGCCCACAGGAAGTGCTGAGAGCAGGTCACTTCCGGGGCATATGACGTCCTCACCGGGCACCGGAGACACTGGTTCCAGTCTCCTTAAACGGTGCGAACAGGAGACACTGGCCGCTGGTGTCTTCTGGTAAAAGCAGCCAGGCTGTGGAAAGCCAGAAAGGGGCAGGATGGATCAAACTGCAGTTCCTACACAGGCAATCGATGCGCCCAACACCAGCACCTCATGGGTAAGCCTGAAGTGTTCTGTCACTCTCTCTTGCTTTCCCTGTTAGTGTTCCCTCCCCCTCCCCTCTCTGTAGTAGTGGGTTAAGGGTACACATTTCCTCCCTCCTGCACTTGCTGGTTCGGAGTGGCGGGGTGGCTGTGAGTCTCATTATGGGTCACTTATCTTTTTGTCTTACAGACCAAGACAAGACTCAAGCGCAGCCACCTAAAAAGAAATGTGCGGTGTGCGCAGACAAATTGATCGCCTCGTGGAGCAAAGCAGTTTGTCGCAGCTTTATAGATGGCCTTGTAAAAGCGACCCGGTTGCTTTTTGTCAGAAAATGCTAACCTCTGTTAGGGACGAGCTTGCGTCCACCTTTAGTTCCTTTAGAACGCTTATTGACAAGCTCCAGACCCCAGCAGAGGGTCCGTCCACACAGAGAGCTTCAGTCAGCACTCCGCAGCAGGCTGGGGTCAGATCTACCCGTTCTTCCCCTGAAGAATCGGGGTCCGATCTAGAGCCCAGGGATAGAGAATCCACTCGAGGCTCGAGATTTATCTGTAGAAGATGTGGATGACTTGTTAAAGGCTATCTATACCACCCTCGAATTGAAAGAGGAGGAGGTTCAGTTATCCAAACACGATCTTATGTATAAGGGATTGCGTAAGAAAAACCTAGAGTTTTTCCAGTCCATAGTTCATTGGTTGATACTATTAAACTGGAATGGGATAACCCGGAGAGAAAACCATTCTTCAGTACCTTTTAAAAAGAAGGTTCCCTTTTGATGAGGACACTGCACAGCCGTGGAATAAAAAAACGAAGCTGGACGCACCTCCTTCCAAAGGTTTCAAAAAATTCGGACCTAACGTTCGATGATATGGGCACGCTTAAGGATCCGATGGACAAGAGGGGGGATATCCTTCTCCACAGAGCCTGGGACGGTGGGGAACCTGAAACCAGCTCTGGCCTCCACTTGTGTCGCCTGAAATCTGGAGGTTTGGTTGACTCAGATTCAGTCACACCTGTGAGCGGGTACCTCGAGAGAGCAGATTTTGAAGTCTTTTCCTCTCCTCTTTCAGGCTGTAGGTTTGGCGGATTCTTCCGCAGAGTCTGTAAGAATGTCGGCCAGGACTTCGGCTTTAGTGAACTCCGCCAGGAGAAGCCTCTGGCTTAAAACCTGGTCAGGGGACCCAGCCTCCAAATTACGCCTTTTGTGGGCTTCCCTTAACAAGCGATCATTTGTTTGGCCCAGGACTGCAGGAGGCACTGGAACGCACAGGTGATAAGAAAAAGGCGTTTCCAGAGAAAAAGAGAATCCCGCCAGCCAGAGAAAAATTTTCGTGGCCAGGGCAGGCAACAGAGTCCTAGAGAAAAGGACAGAAGGCCGAAAACACTGGACTGGGCACAGAGGCAAAGGGGGCGTGCTGTTTAACCCTCCAACAGCCCGCCAAGCCACAGTGACTTGTGTTCCCCAGTAGGAGGAAGATTGAGGGCCTTCATCCCACAGTGGGCAGCAGTCACTTCGAGTCCCTTCATCCTGGACCTAGTAACCAATGGGTACAGGCTGGAGATCTTATCAGCTATCCGGGCAGACACCTGTCCCTCAACCCAGGAAGAGGATCCCGTCTCTACAGACTGCACTCACACTGTCATTTGGTGTATGACAGCTTAAGCCTTGATGACTCACTGCCCTTGGCCTGTGAGTCCACCAGTACTGGTAAGAGTACCTCACCTTCTTCTTTGTTTGGGATTTCCATTGGGAAGAACACTATTTCATCTCTGGTCCATCATCTGTGTTTGAATATCACATGAGGAACTATGGGTCTGTCACTTTATATTAGTTTATGAACTTTTTTCTTTTCTTGATATCACATCATTTGAGCTATATTTGGGTTTTTTTGTTAGCACTGTTTCACTTTGCACATTGCATATATTATCTACTCCACTTTATTGATTAATTGGTTGCAGCCAAGCTTGATTGCATTCACACTCACTTATATAAGGCGGTTGTATATTATAAGATGTCATTAAGATGAGATATGCGCACACACATTCATTATAGATGTGTCACATTGGCATAGGAGGTACACCTTTTACTTTGTTTGAGATATCTGTGAGTGTAATTGTTTGCACAGTGTGAATACCTATTTGATATATTGTCACCTTTAGAATCTGGGGCGACATCCCTAGGTTGCTTACATTTAAATTATACATTATTAGCGCCAGGGCCGTTTTTAAGGCAGGGCAAAAGGGGCAGCTGCCCTGGGCCCTGTCATTGTTGTGGGGCCCAAAGGAGCTGCCTCATACTTGGCAACTGTCCTGGTTTAAATTCCCTTGTTCCTTGAAGTTTTAGTCCTGTGCTGTGTCCCAATATCTCAGTGTGAAGTGTTGCTACTAATGATGCCCAGCTCTGCCCTATTGTGTTGTGCGGATGACTCACCTGCAGACCCTGTGTTTATGTAAATAACCGGCATTAATATGTAAATAGTGGTGGCATTCATATGTATATCATGCCCCCCCAGGTCAAATCCACCATCACTTCTGCTGAATACTGCCCACTGGGGAGGTAAAGGGGCATGTTTGAAAGTCCTGCCTACAAATGTGGTCATTAAGCTTAACATCTGCTTGTTCTGCAAAGGCAAGCAAATTGGTGGTGGTGGGGGGGGGGGGGGTAGTATTGTGGGGTGTGCAGAGGTAGGCAGAGAAGGAATTACAGTTTGGGTGCACAGGTGAGCAAGGAGGGGTTGCATGGAGGTAAGGAAGGTGGGTCCAAAGATGAGCAGAGGAGGCAGGTAGAGTTAAAGTGGTGGAGGGTTGAAATGGAGAGGATGTGGGAGGTTTGGGGTGCCGAGGTTAGCAGGGGTTTTAGGATGCAAAGGTGTACTGACAGGGTGGATAAAGATGTAGGTCACGTGTAGGGCAGCCCATTCATTTCAATGGGCTGCTCTATGCGCTAGAAATGCGGAAGAAAGTCTCTAACCCTTTTTCAAAATCACACGGTGCCGAGGCACATGTCAGCAGATGTGTGAGGATGTCATTAACAATTAATGGCATTGCTGTGTATCTGCTAAAGGGCAGCATGTTTATTTGGTGTCAAAAAAACGATTTTGCATGCGTTCCTGACACACAAATGTGAACGCAGGCTAAATGTCTCAGTTACATTGGTCAGTGTAAATCTCTTCATTACATTGGTGCTTGGTGTAGCATCCTTTCATTCACACTAGTGGCCAGTGTGAATGTTCCCCTTACATTGGTGGTCAGTGTAAGTCCCTTCTTACATTGGTGGTTACTGTGAATGCTTCTATTACATTAGTGGTCAGTGTAAACCCCTATTACATTGGCGGCCAGTGTTGAAACTCCTCTTTTTTTTTTTTTTTTTTTTTTTTTTTTTTTTTTTGCAAATATCTTTTTTGGAAACGCCTCTTTATATTAGTAGTCGGTAAAAAAATCAGCATTGCCATTGATCACACCCTCCCCTTCCCCCAGCACTGCCACTGATCCCAGGAGTTCTAGGATCCCTAGGAGTTTTCTGTCTATTGATGGGTCCGCTTACCTCCTCAGTTCATGGTGTGCAGGCAGTGAGGAGATGATGTGCTGTAACCTCTAGCAACCAATCAGTGAGCAGTATTACTGTACAGTAATCCCTTGCAACCAATCAACAAGCAGAAATCATATGCTGCAACCTCTAGCAACTAATCAGTGAGCCATAATGTGTGCTGTAACCCCTAGCAACCAGTCAGTAAGTGGTAATGATATACTGTAACCTCTGGCAACCAATCGCTGCCTTATCTGATACAGTAAACTGATTTTGAGTCTAGCTGCTATTTATTGTATGTCTCAGAGCAGGTGGAGAGTGAAATTGCATGGGGGCAGGGGGGCTAGTGGGGGCCCCGAGAAAAATTTTGCCCAGGGCCCAATCAATAGTAAAGACGGCCCTGATTAGCGCTACACTTTATTTTGTTAATTACCTTTGCACAATTTGTCTGATTGTAGCGTTGGCTGCTCTTTTTCTTTTTATGCGATTGGCACAGTATTTTTTCTTTATTACAGGCTGAAGTTTGTTCACCAACCATCAGAACGATTGTTGGTCACCTTTCCTCCACGAGATCGAGAGAAAGCGGGGGCTCTGGATCTCCAGATCGGAGACTTATTGGATCAAAAAGTCCTGATTCCTGTTCCACAGTCAGAGCAGGGCAAGGGATTCTATTCCCATGTATTTGTGGTCAAAAAGCCGTCGGGAAAGTTTCGACTTATCCTGAATCTCCGGACTTTAAACAAGTCCATCGGATACAGACATTTCCGGATGGAGACTGTTTTTACTATCAAAAACTTACTATATCCAAACTGCTTTATGGCCACGTTGGACTTAAGGGTTGCCTATCTTCACATCCCTATCCATCCAGCCTTCCAAAAGTTTTTGAGATTGGCAGTGAAGACTAGTATGGGGACCCGACATTTTCAATTTCAAGCCCTCCCTTTCGGTCTTTCCTCAGCCCCACGCATCTTTACGAAAGTGTTGGGGGAAGTGCTAGCTCCACTGAGGTTAAGGGCGATAACCGTTATCCCTTACTTGGACGACCTCCTGATAGTGGCAAAATCATACCAGAGGCTGTTGGAGGATCTCCAGGCTGTACAGGACTTCTTACAGTCCCTAGGCTGGTTGATAAACAAAGAAAAATCGTCCTTGATCCCAGCCCAGAAAGTAACTTATCTGGGTTACGATTTTTGCTCAGTGAACCAAAGTTTTTCTTCCTCAGGAGAAGATTACCAAAGTATTCCAGACTATGTCAGCATTGCAGACCAACCAGTTGGTCTCTCTGAGACAGGTGTCGAGGGCAGTGGGTCTTATGACCTCATGTTTTCCCGCAGTTCCATGGGCGAAACTCCGTCAGCATCCGTTACAAATGTTTCTATTAAACGGGGACGTAAGGTCCCTGGAGTCAAGGATCCGGCTTCCCGCCAGGATAAAAAGAAGCCTGTGGTGGTGAACTGGCCAGCACCTAACAGGAGGTCTCCCATGGTCCTTTCCCATATCCTGAAAAATTACCACGGATGCGAGTTCCTGGGGATGGGGGCCCACCTCAGCAATGCAGTAGCACAGGGAGAGTGGTCCTCAAAGGAGGCAAGGCCCTCATCCAATCAAAGAGAACTGCTTGCAGTCTTTTCAGATAGCAGATCAGGGGTCACAACCTCCAAATTCTGTCAGACAATATCGCGACAGTCGCGTACATCAACAAGCAGGGAAGCACGAGAAGCCAGATGCTTCAGTCCATTGCCCAGGAGATCCTTTCATGGGCAGAGGGGAATCTAGCTTCAATTTCGACTGTACACCTGAAGGGGACAAACAATTGCCTGGCAGATTATCTCAGCCGTCGCAGGCTAGACCGAGACAACTGGTCCCTTCATCCCGAAGTCTTTGCAGACCTCACCAGGAGATGGGGTTATCCCGTAGCGGATTTGTTCGCAAACCGAAACAACCGCAAGACTGAGAGATTCTTTTCCATGAACCAGGCCTTGGGGATCGATGCTCTGGCAAACCCGTGGCCTCCAGGCCTATGTTATGCCTTCCCGCCAATCAGACTGATCCCAGAAGTCCTCCGGAAGTTCCTGCTAGAGGAGACTGATCTCATTCTAATCGCCCCATTTTGGCCCAAGAGGCCATGGTTTTCCCTGCTACAGTCTCTGGTTTCGGAGCCTCCGCAGAGTCTTCTGAAAAGAGAAGACTTATTATTGCAGGGTCCAGTATCGCACCCTCAGGTGGTTTCCTTAAACTTGACGGCCTGGTATCTGAAGAAAAGATACTGAGCACCCAGGGGTTCTCTGACAAGGTAAGACTCTCGTTAATTGTAGGAAGCCGATTACTAGAGCCATATATTCCAAAGTTTGGAAAAGGTTTAACTCATGGTTATCTGAAAACGAAAGATTAACTCATGATATTCCGTCTATTTTGGAATTTTTCCAAGAGGGTGTCGACAGGTCTTTCAGTTAGTACCTTAAAGGTACAGGCGGCAGCTATTAGTGTGTTCCTCCAGTTTTCTCTCCTGGAAAAATCCCACTGTAGCCAGATTTTTCAAATCTATCTCTAGGGCCAGACCAGTAGTGGTGAGAAGTTGCCCAACTTGGGATCTGTCCCTAGTACTTCAAACTCTAGTAGAATTTCCGTTTGAGCCTCTGGGAAGTATTTCGGTTAAGTTACTTACATTAAAGACTGTGTTCCTTTTTATAGCTGTTAGGTCAGCTCGTAGGGTAAGTGAGTTGCAGGCCCTATCAGTAAGGGAGCCCTTCCTCACAATTTTTGAGGATCAAGTTGTTTTACAAACCGATCCAGGTTTTTTGCCCAAGGTGGCAAATACATTCCACCGATCTCAGGACATTGTACTGCCAACCTTTTGTAGTTCGCCACAGGGCGACCTAGAAAGAAAATTTAGTTTTCTAGATGTAAGAAGGATTCTCTTAGTCTATCTTGAGGTCACCAAGACCTTTTGGAAAACTGATGCCTTATTTGTCGTCTTTTCTGGAGTTCACAAGGGGAATAGTGCATCTAAAGCCACATTGGCTAGATGGATAAAGCAAGCCATCTCCGAAGCTTACAAAATTAGGGAGGTTCCTACACCTTTTGTTACTGCGCACTCAACTAGAGCCTTGTCTACGTCTTGGGCTGAGAGGGCTGGTGCCTCACCGGATTAAATTTGCTGGGCTGCCACATGGTCCAGTTACTCGACCTTCATTAAACATCACCTGGATCTCCTATCAGCTCAGGAGCAGGCATTTGGTCAAAAAGGTCCTTCAGGCAGTTGTCCCTCCCTAGACTGGTAAGTTCTGGCTCATCGTCTCATGGGCTGTCCTGGAAGACGCTTGGAGAAAAGCTGAGTTAGACTTACCGGTAACTCCTTTTCTGAGAGTCTTCCAGGACAGCCGGATTCCCACCCGGTTTTGTCTGAAGTTATGTGTATTTTGCATGTTTTGAAGGGTCCTACGGTTCTTGAGAAGACTTACATGGGCCTGGAGGACCGCCCTTTTATCTGGTGGGGGTAACGTGTTTCCTGTCCTGGTAGGAGGAGCCCAAGGTCTCATGGGCTGTCCTGGAAGACTCTCAGAAAAGGAGTTACCGGTAAGTCTAACTCAGCATTTTATTTTTTTCCCAGGTGAATGGGTAGGGGTACAATGTACCCCATACTCATTCACATAGGGTGGGGGGCCAGGATCTGGGGGGGGCCCCCTTATTAAAGGGGGCTCCGGGATTCCGATAAGCCCCCTGCCCGCAGCCCCTGACAACCAACGGCCAGGGATGTCGGGAATAGGCCCTTGTCCTCATCAACATGGGGACAAGGTGCTTTGGGGTGGTGGGGCCGCAGGGCGCCCCCTTGCTCCAAAGCACCCACCCCCCCATCTTGAGGGCATGCGGCCTGGTACAGTTCAGGAGAGGGGGTGCTTGCTCGTCCCCAACCCTCTTCCTGAATGGCTGGGCTGCGTGCTCGAAAAAGGGTCTGGTATGGATTTTTTTTTTGGGGGGGGGGACACCCCCGCTGTATTTTTTTTTTTTTTTTGTCTTGGGGTTCCCCTTAAAATGCATATCAGACCGAAGGGCCTGGTATGCTCTTGGAGGGGGAACCCATGCTGTTTTTTTTTTATTTAAAATTTGGCGCAGAGTTCCCCCTCAAGATCATCAGAGCACAAGTCTCATGCCAAAGTCTGATCATGCAAGACGGCGATCTGACTTTGATCCGACTTCAATGATAGTCAATGGGCTGAAGTAGGATCAAAGTAGTACAGGGAGCATTTTCAAAGTCGAATCGACTTGTGTCGGACCAGTTAAGACGGCTCCCATAGGGAAACGTAGATTTTCACATGTCATGCGTCATGAGCTCCCAATGTCAGCATTTGTTGCACCAGTGTAAACCCGGCCTAAAGGTAACCACCCTCACCTGTAATCTGTTTGTAATTAGTGTGTGTGTGTGTGTGTGTGTGTGTGTGTGTGTGTGTGTGTGTGTGTGTGTGTGTGTATAAAAGGTCTGTCATGAGTTTCTGGACTCCTGAAAGACCCTTGCATCTTTCATCCAGTGCTGCACTGACGTTCCTAGATTGAGTCATGGGGAAAGCAAAGGAATTTTCAAAGGATCTGTGGGAAAAGGTAGTTGAACTGTATAAAACAGGAAAAGGATATAAAAAGATATCCAAGGAATTGAGCATGCCAATCAGCAGTGTTCAAACTCTAATCAAGAAGTGGAAAATGAGCAGTTCTGTTGAAACCAAACCACAGTCAGGTAGACCAACTAAAATTTTAGTCACAACTGCCAGAAAAATTTTTCAGGATGCAAAGAAAAACCCACAAATAACTTCAGGTGAAATACAGGACCCTCTGAAAACATGTGGTGTGGCTGTTTCAAGATGTACAATAAGAAGGCACTTGAAGAAAGATGGGCTGCATGGTTGAGTCGCCAGAAGAAAGCCATTACTATGCAAATGTCACAAGGTATCCCACTTACAATACGCCAAACGGCACAGACAAGCCTCAAACCTTCTGGCACAAAGTCATTTGGAGTGATGAGACCAAAATTTAGCTTTTTGCCTATAAACGCTACATTTGGAGAGGTGTCAACAAGGCCCATGTTAAAAGGTACACCATTGAAACACAGAGGTGGATCCCTGATGTTTTGGGGCTGTGTGAGCTACAAAGGCACAGTAAATTTGATCAAAATTGATGGCAAGATGAATGCAGTATGTTATCAAAAAATACTGGAGGAACATTTTGAATTCAACCAGGAAGCTGCGCATGGGACGTTCTTGGACATTCCAACATGACAATGATCCAAAACACAAGGCCAAGTCGACCTGTCATTGGCTACAGCAGAATAAAGTGAAGGTTCTGGAGTGGCCATCTCAGTCTCCTGACCTCAATATCATTGTGACACTCTGGGGAGATCTCAAACTTGTAGTTCATGCAAGACAGCCCAATAATTTATGGGAACTGAAGGCCTTTTGCCAAGAGCAATGGGCAGCTTCACCATCTGAGAAGATAAAGAGCCTCATCCACAAATACCACAAAAGACTTCAAGCTGTCATTGATGTTAAAGGGGGAAATACACAGTATTAACTGGGGTATGTAAACTTTTAATCAGGGTCATTTTGGGTAGTTTCTGTTTCTAATTTTTTGATTTTAAAAGAGTAAACCGTTTATGATAAATGACTTCAGGCAAATACGAACCATGAGTCAAAGGTTGTTATTCATATTCTCTGAAAAATGGCCAAGAAATCATAAATTCTGCCAGGGTATGTAAACATGTATGTATGTGTGCATGTAGAAACTGGTTAGAAAATCTTGCAAATTGCCATTTCCTCTGATAAGCTGATGCTGAGGATGTCGGCTGACCTGAGGGCAATTGTGATGGTCTTTGGCTCTCTCCAGTTTTCACTAATGTCACACCACGCTTTATTCTGGTATTGACAACTGCAGCATTTTTGGTGACCACAGAAATGTATCTGCTTTCTTATCTAGACCTTTCCAGTGTTGGGTGGAGCTGCAAAGATGGGAAAAGCAATGGGCTTGTTGAATATAAATGGTTTACAGTTATCAGATGGCAATAATATATGATCTTAAAGTAATGAATGTTAACTGGCTATGTATTTTGTAGCTTACACTGCTAATTGTTGGACTTCTTTGTCAGCCACACTGTGTAGACTTTACCAACATATAATTTTTTTTTTTTTTTTTTTTACATCTTGCAGGTGACCATTAAAATCCCACAGAAGAATTCGTAATCCAAATAGTAGTTTCCTCCTATATGCACTTCATGTGTTCTGCTTTCAAAATGTGGATTTTATATACAAAGAAATGTAAAGTCAGCAGTTGCCTGTCAATTATTTCTTTCAGTAGGACCAATAGAATTTCTAGTCTAAACCTCTTGTCCCTTAACTAAAAGCTACTTTTTTCTATCTCGTGATGGTTTTGTTTGGCTTTGTTCTGTAATAAAGATTTGCCTTACTGTGAATGTCATAATCTTTGACAAAAAGGTTGAATGGTATCTGTCCAAGTGGAAGAATGAACACTAACGTTTGCCATCCATCTCCATAAGATTGCTATACTAAGGTAGCCGTTTGGTGTATTAAAAAGTGACAAATTAGTCAGTTGTGAACTAAACACTTACAATATATTGTTACAATTACAATAAAAGTCCATTTCATATCTTGAGTTTTGTAATGTCTTAACTTTTATTTCTTACCTTTTTTTGCTATTTTAGCTTTTTTAAATTTCTCTTGTGTGTGCATACGCGCTTTGTACCAGTAACATCCTTATTGGCATTATTTTTTTGCCATTGGCTGAGAGCGCTGATTGGGAGCCGGTTGGCAGACTTTTTTGGCCATGACCCTTCGACAGAAGCCACCTTCAGCTGAATGTCCACCGGTTTCTATTGAACCAGCTGATGGCATCTGCGTGTACTAGGCTTAAGAGCAGAATGCCATTAAAATTATATATATATATATATATATATATATATATTGTGTATGTGTGTGTGTGTATATATATATATATATATATATATATATATATATATATATATATATATATATAATATTTGTTTGTCAGGTCTGTAGTCTGGACATTGAAATTGCTCAACCTAGAGTTAGACATGTAAAGGTAATGAGGATTTTGTATTTGTTTTTGTTTTTTTTGTTTTGTTTTGTTTTTCGCCTTTTTGTAAAATGGCGGCAGTGTGATAACACAACCCTAAATTATTCTACTCCATAGAGGCAGTTGGATTTCACTTTTAACCCTGTGGTGAAAAATAGGTTTTCGGTGTATAACAGAACAAATGCTATACAAAAATTCTCCCCAGCACACTTGCCAACTAGCCATCAAAAAAAAAAAAAAAAATAATTGCCGTCTAAAAGCATGTGTGCTAAAAACAATGGTTTTATTAGCACAACATTTTGCTACTATAAGTGAAAGTCGCACTGCTCTGTGTAGTGTGGTTGTGGAATCTCCCCAAACTCCCTGTTGGGGAGATTCACCCCCTCCTATTTGTCCTGTTTACTGTTATCGTCAAAAGTGAAAATAAGAGAAAATCCCAAATCTTGAGTTGACCCCAGAACAGAAATGCAGACAAAATCTTCCAATGGTGACACTTGTTCTTGTAACAAATGGGGATTCCCTTTACTACTTGTTTTGGCTATGGGACAGGAAGTGAAGGGAAATCTCCCCAACAGGACAAACAAAATACCCCACAGGTTATTATAACCCTCTGTTGCTCTATCCAAAATGGCAAAAAAAAGTGTATTCCCTGTTTTCTGAATACACTGCACCCACACATGCCACAGTCCTTATGGCACAGTGTCCTTAAATAATGTTACCCCAACATTTCCTATTCCTGATGTATTTCCTTTTTGTGAAATACCCGGTGTTCCTGCCCACCCCTCTGCTTTCCTTTTTAAAAACAGACCAATCAGAGCAGTGTGGTCAGTGTTGTGGCTGCACTTAAGAACTCAGCCTGTTCTCCAATAATTAGACTTGTTCTGATATACCCCCCGCACAACCATTCACTTGGAGGACATGTGCTGTTTCCCCTCCCCTAGCTCTCTGAGCTCTTTATGCAACTGAGAACAGATGGTATGATCACTTATTAAAAATATTATTTTTTATCCTCTTTGTGTGTTATTTAAAAAAAAAAAAAAAATGTAAACGGAAATGTTTTTTGTCTTTCATTTCAATTTTTAAATGTAATGAGTGAGGGTTCACATATACAGTACTTTAATTTACAAATGTGACAGTCCCATATAAACCTTAAGGGAAAGTATAATTAAAGACATTTAAACACTCCCTTACATATACTTTTCTGTACAAGGAAAGATTAACTTTGTCTGAGCCTGCTTTTAAAAAGGGATTTCATTAAAACCAACTGTTGCAACAAACTGTATGGTTAGGTCTTTGAAACATACAACCTAATGTTTTCAGTGCAGTAGTTGGGAATATGTAGTGTACAACATGGCATATACAGTACTTTATTCAGAACTATGTAATACATTACACAGCTTGCAGAGTAAAGTTGTCCAAAGAAAGTGCCCCCTGTTGGTGTTGAGGTCTGGTGTGTGTTCTAAGAGCTCCAGTCATTTTTGTGTTTATTAAAAGTCAGCAGCTACAAATCTGTAGCTGCTGACTTTAATACACACACTCCTGTCTCAGGATCCAGCGAAGTGCTCACCCGAACCATTCCTTACCTCAGTCTTCTGTCCCTGGCATCAGCATCTCAACACTGGGCACCCAGCTGTTACAGCTTGTGCCCTCACAGCCAGGGTGCCCACTGCGTCTGAGTTGTGCATTGTGAAAGGCCTTGTAGTCTTTTGGGACCTGTGATGTATCCCAGAAGACTGCAGGAAGGGGGGGAGAGGAGAACTTCCACTTAGATTGCCTAGGCGATCCGAGAGCAAGTGGGAGCTGGTACCTGTCCAAAACCAGGTCGTTACCTGCCCCCCCCCCCCCCCCCCAGGGTTCACTTATGTCATTTCATGAAGGGGAGGAAGCCTTCAAGTGAAACTTTCCCTTTTTGGGTGCATTTCCACTTTAAATGTTAGGCTACAGGGCCACATAACACTGATCAATAACCAAGGCAATCTTGTAACATGAAACTGTAAACGCTTATCTGCCACCTATCTTTGCTTTACTGTCGAAGAATTTCCTTGCAGCGAACACTTCCAGGTGTGCTGGCTGCATTTTCTAGCTCTACGTACTGTGGTTCCTCCCAACAATACCACCCAGGCAGGAATAATTATATTACAAATTCTTCTGCACCCAGGAAGCTAACACTTTGAGCCTACCTAAAAAAGGACTTTACATTGTATCAATAGTTGGTTGTTTCAATAAAGTGTTTTCAGGACTCCCCAGCATGTTCAATGCAGAGAATCTTTAGCAGTGATTGAGATCTGAGAATAAAGTTGGCTACCCATGATACAATTTTCTTGTTCAGTTTCCTTTAGGTGCACCTTCAATTATGTAGTGCAAGGACCTGCCTGATTGCAACTTAAAGGAATTGTACAAGGTGTAGGCAGCTGAACAGCCTTATGCACTGTACAGGCTCGATGGTAATTTTACTGACCGCTCTTATTGATGGTGAGTGATGGCTCACTGCTATACTCCAAATGCAGGGTACTTAAAGCAACTGTTGGCTGGCACCATAGCCAACAGGAGAAAATATGTTGCCAGCACACCTCTGTATCTGTGCAGTAGACAATCTTAAAGTAAACAAAGTCACTTTTCTAGCGCTTAGGTATAAGTAGGATTAGATTTTCTTAATTAAAAGTAACTTAGCAGCTGTTATGTTAATACAATACATGGTGAGCCCTCAAGTTCATCTCCAATAGTCTTTCTGGCAAAGCAGCACTTCTCAATATATAACATATAGAGATAGTTAATAGTAGTTGTAAAATACACCCAGTGAATGTTACTCCAAATGGAAAGGACTCAATTGACAGTTCATATAGGAGATCATCAGATGTATGAGGATTCCACCGACACCACATGATTGCACTCACTGGATTCCTATCAAATAAACACATCTAGGCGTGACCACGCGACTTGCTGCATCTGACAACTGTTCCGATCGCCTCCCGGGAATCACAGCGGACAATCAGATCTTCACGAGTGGTGAGAGAGTATCAGTAAACGGTATACAGTGCCACGTGTTTATACTGAATGCTTAATATATAAGAAACAAGTGCAGCGCTAAAATCCCAAACCACAACTGAAATCGTGAATGGAACAAACAAAAAAAAGAAAAATTTGTTTATCAGTGACTTTAAAGCAACTATAAGTGATTGTGAATCAGCACAATACAAGAACCTGTGGAGCATACACAAATGTCCGTAATGCAATGTGCTATGCTCCACAGAAAATCATGAATGAAACCACAAATAAATCCGTGACTATAAAACACATATGAATATTTGTGAATCAACACAATATAAAACCTGTGAAATATATACAAATGTCTGTAATGCAATGTGCTATGCTCTGCGACCAGAGTCCATAAATAAACATGAAAAAAAAAATCAAACAGAGGAGGTGCTTGAACAAAGGATGTTGACTGAAGACTGGAATATAAGGCAACCACAGGAAACACGTCATAGGCATCTAAGGTTGGGTACTCTTACCGGATCTTGTAGGACATATCTGCCGTATAGCAGTACATCTGTCAGAGCTTATTGAGGTGACCTCCTGTGGAATCCTCCCAGGTGTTATCCCTTGGGTCACAATCACCGATAGGCAGGGTTGCCACAGGTGGAGATTATCAGCTCACTCACACATTCTCCGATTCCGGGGCCAAAACGGTCAAAGGAAACCAATTGCGGATGAAGTCATGGAGAAAAAAAAAAGGGAAAACAGGCTCCACATGGCGTAGGTCAAAAATATAAGGGATTTTATTGGATAAAAAGCCTTTACAAATAAAAGTGATCACAAGTAGTTAAAAATGGTGGCAATGTGGGAAGCTGGAACGCCCTACGCGTTTTGACTGAAAAGCCTTCAACTGCCCCAGTTGAAGGCTTCTTGTATTGTGCTGATTCACAATCACTTATAGTTGCTTTAAAGCAGGGGTCTCGAACTGGTGGCCCTCCAGCTGGGGCGAAACTACAAGTCCCATCATGCCTCTGCCTGTGGGAGTCATGCTTGTAATTGTCAGCCTTGCAATGCCTCATGGGACTTGTAGTTTCGCCACAGCTGGAGGGCCGCCAGTTTGAGACCCCTGCTTTAAAGTCACTGATATAAACAATTTTTTTTTTTTTTTTTGTTCCATTCACGATTTCAGTTGTGGTTTGGGATTTTAGCGCTGCACTTGTTTCTTATATATTTGGTGTAACTTGGTATGTTTGTGTGTCAGCTGTTATTCATTACTTTGACAAATTTTTTTGGGGGTCAGCGCAGCATTCTCTCTTTATCATTATACTGAATGCTAGCTTTTTAACACTTGTTTGTAAGTGTATAGGGAAAATGGGGGGGCTTTCTTTTATGGAATAAAGTTTTCATGGATTCACGCTATGTGAGTGCCGTCAGATTACATACAGGAGAATCTCCTGTTTACTCGGCGGCCTCTGTAATAGGAAGTCCCATCTCCTGGGCTGGCATTGGACAACTGTTCTGTCTATCATAGGAGGCGGGACTTTGTATTAAAGAGGCCGCTAAGTAAAATGGAGATTCTCCTGTATGTAATCTGTCCCGCCCCCTCCCTGTCCCCTCCAAGGCTGCAGATGGGCACTGACCCTTATTTTGCTTCACAGTTCTTTATTTAAAATTTAAGTTTTTTCTGAAACTTCTCCCTTAAAGTGAAGGTGCGTGTTATACATCTGTGCATGTTATATGCCGATAAATACATGCCCAAGCTCGTCCTTAGTCATGATTGGTGCTGGGATTCGTTGGGGGCCACAAAAGATATATATCTCCAAATAATACGCCCCAAGCTCATCCTTCGACTCATCACCACACACAGCCACAAAGGCAAGAGAATTCTTGTTAGGCAATGTATTAGTTCATTTGCATTTCATTTTAATGGTTCAAAGAATGTCAGGCAAAATGGTTGGCCCTCACGCATGTTCACTTCATCAAATCTGGCCCTCTTTCTCAATCAAGGATCTTCAAAGTGCAGTCCTCTGCATGCCACTTCCCTATTCATTCCTATGGAAAAAGCCGCGCTCTTCAGGTCTGCTGGTGTCTGCCAGTATGGCTCCCTATGGAAACAATAAGACCTAGCAATGACATTTTTAGGAAGCAAGGCAGTGAAGCTCCTGATGCTGGATAAGGAATGTTGCTGCAGTGATCAAAGAACAATGTAAAAATGTGCTTTAACCACTTCACCTCCGGAAGGTTTAATCCCCCCCCCCCCCATGACCAAGCCATTTTTTGTAATACGGCACTGCCTAACTGTAACTGACAATTGCGCAGTCGTGTGAAGCTGTACCCAAACAAAATTGATGTCCTTTTTTTCCCAACAGTTAGAGCTTTCTTTTGGCGGTATTTGATCAAATCTGCAGTTTTTTTTTTTTTTTTACGCTATAAACAAAAAAAAGGCCAATTTTGAAAAAAAAACAATATTTTTTACTTTCTGCTATAAAACACATCCAAAAAAAATCTAAATAATCTGATTTCTTCATAAATTTAGGCCAATATGTATTCTGCTACATGTTTTTGGTAAAAATTAAATCCCAATAAGCCTATATTGATTGCTTTGTGCAAAAGTTATAGTGTTTACAAACTTTGGGATATTTTTATAGAATTTTTATTTATTTATTTATTTTTTTATAATGGCTGCTATCAGCGACTTGTAGTGGGACTGTGACATTGCAGCAGACAAATCAAACACTAAGTGACACTTTTGATACTTTTTTGGGGACCAGTGACACTAATACAGTGATCAGTGCTAAAAAAAATATGCACTGCACTAATGACACTGGCAGGGATGGGGCGATCAAAGGGTTAAATGTGTCCTTAGGAGGTGCTTGCTAACTGTGGGGCATGTGCTTTAACTGTGGGAAGACAGAGATCTGGGTTCCTGCTTAGCAGAAACACAGGATCTCTGCCTTCCCTACTAACAGAACTGCGATCTGCCTGGTTTATATAGGCAGACCGCCAATCTGCCTCTGTCAGGAATGATAGGTAGGTCCCGGCGGACATTGGGTGCGCCGGACCCGCTGATTGGCTCCTGCTGTGTCCAATCACAGCAAGAGCAGGTCGCCAGCGGCAACATTATTCTGCGCACAGAAGCCGCCGCCCCGCAGCAAATGTACGTGGGGCATTCGACAAGAAGTTAAAATGCTTAATAAAATGTGTGTATTTTATGTTTAACTATGGGTAAAGTTTTTTCTTTCTTTTTTTTTTTTGTTTTTTTTGTTTTTGTTTTGGAAAGAGTGTACAGTGACTAGAACACCTGTCAGTTTTTATTGTTGCTTGTGGCCCCACTAGATAGATTCACCCTCTCTATTTGTCTTGTTTATCATTACAACCCAGAGTGAAAGTGAAAGAAAATCCCAAATGTTGTGTTGTCACCAGAACAGGACATGGGAGAAATCTTCCCATGGGGACACTTGTTCTGGTAACTCTGAAGACAGCTAGGGCTTCCCTCACATACTGGCGTTTTTCTTTTTACTTTCTGCTTTGGCCAGATGATCAACAGCTTAGACCAGCCTTTATCTGGCCCTTGGGCCACTATTCCTCCTAATGATATGAGGCACTATTCCTCCCACTGATACCAACAGTGGGGCATAATTCCTGCCACTGACACTAAGGATGGGGCACTATTCTTCACACTGATATCAATGATGGGGCACTATTACTCTCACTGATACCAACAATAGGCCACTATTCTTTCCACTGATGCCAACAGTGTAGCACTATTCCTCCCACTGGCACCAATGATGGGGCACTATTCTTCCCACTGACACCAATGATGGGGCACTTTTCCTCTAACTAATACCAATGATGGGGCACTTTTCCTCCAACTGACACTAATGATGGGGCACTATTCCTCCCACTGACACCAGTGATGGGGCACTTTAAATAGTGTCCCTGCTGAGTGGCCAACCAACCACCTGTGTTCAGAATGCAGTAATCCAGCCACTCAGTACAGTAACCCAGAAGCAAGTGGAGTTCAGTGAAGTAGCTGTATCTGCTTCAGTGATTTACAGCTTCCAGGAGGATCGGCCAGGTATATACATAGTTATATTGGACCAATGTAACTATGTACAACATAGTGATGCCTGCAATTATTCTTTAATAATGTGGCTTTTAGCATGTGTATGAAAATGGGAAGTTTGGATGGCTCTTATTAAATGTGATTTGAATAGATGCAGATATAAATCATATATGGATTCGCTTTTTCAAGCTATGAGGATAGGAGAGAGACATACGGTTATGTTTTAAACTCTCAGATACTGAAATCTACCTATTAATTTGCTGGATGTGCAGATATAGCATAAACCACTAGGAGGCTCCAAGACATCATAGGAGATCATTTCTATGACAAAAGTAGGAAAAGGAAAGTATTGCAGCAAGACATTTCATCAATAACTTAATGCTGGAGATGAGTCATATTTTCTGTATCTTCATTATTGATATATTTTCCATCATCTATTGTACCAAGATCATGGGGATGACCTGCTTCTAAAAACGCCATTTTCCTGTTTGTTATTGCTTTCAATAATTTCTGAGTCACTGACCTAGGATAATGTTGCCTGTTCGGGCAGTCAGAACATAAAGTCAGCAGTCCTTATCTGCATATTTTGGGTTATGGCTGAAAATACTGAAGCCAGATGATTAGAATGACAGCCAGGCAATTAAAATTTGCAGCTTCCATGTTTCTCTCAA
The DNA here is from genome assembly GCF_042186555.1 of Aquarana catesbeiana. Lineage (NCBI taxonomy): Eukaryota > Metazoa > Chordata > Amphibia > Anura > Ranidae > Aquarana > Aquarana catesbeiana. The sequence goes on from NC_133324.1 coordinate 239,075,551, forward strand.
GAAAGATGCTCCAGCCTAACACATTTTATCTCTGATTAAAGTAATGTCTAGTGGACTTTACGGTAGAGCAGTGGGCGATATCAGTAGTTTTTTATTTTTGTTATTTTACTCTTTTATTATTTTTTACAATTTCTTTTATCAGCCCTGTTAGGGGGCCTTTGGTAAAATATCAGGTGTCTTTCAGCTGCCACAGGAGGAAAATACAGGGGATCGGTTCCAGTAAATGCCTTCTCTGCTCCTGTCCAGGCTCCGTGGGTCAACATGGAAGGGATGTGATGGGTAGTTTGCGATCAACGGGTTGCCAACCCCCCGATCTAGAGCCAGATTAGGGCTCCAATAGCCATTTGTGGTAGTTAGAGGTCCAGTTGCATGTCAGCGGGACTAAAACACAGAGTAGATAGGTTGAGTTCCAGTGCCACACCACAGTTTCTGCATGTGAGAAGCTTCATTTCAAGATGGTTGGATAACCCCCCTAAGAGAGCTAAGAGACTGCAAAGAAGTTGATTGCACATGGTCAGCATCATATCCAGAGGTTGTCTTTGGGAAATAGATGTATGAGTGCTGCCAGCATTGCTGCAGTGGTAGAAGGGGTGGGGGGTCAGCCTGTCAGTGCTCAGAACATACGCCGCACATGGCATCAAATTGGTCTGCATGGCTGTCGTCCCAGAAGGAAGCTAAAGATGATGCACAAGAAAGCCCACAAACAAGCAGACTAAGGACATGGATTACTGGAACCATGTCCTGTGGTCTGATGAGACCAAGATAAACGTATTTGGTTCAGATGGTGTCAAGCATGTGTGGTGGCAACCAGGTGAGGAGTACAAAGACAAGTGTGTCTTGTCTACAGTCAAGCATGGTGGTGGGAGTGTCATAGTCTGGGCTGCATGAGTGCTGCCGGCACCGAGGCGCTACAGTTCATTGAGGGAACCATGAATGCCAACATGTACTGTGACATACTGAAGCAGAGCATGATCCCCTTCCTTTGGAGACAGGGCCGCAGGGCAGTATTCCAACATAACGACCCCAAACAGACCTCCAAGATGACCACTGCCTTGCTAAGGAAGCTGAGGGTAAAGGTTAGGGATGAGCTGAACACCCCCCGGTTTGGTTCGCACCAGAACATGCGAACAGACAAAAAATTTGTGCGAACATGCGAACACCGTTAAAGTCTATGGGACGCGAACGTGAAAAATCAAGAGTGCTCATTATAAAGGCTTATACGCAAGTTATTGCCATAAAAAGTGTTTGGGGACCCGGGTTCTGCCCCAGGGGACAATTGTCACATTGCCTCTGACGGAGGCTCTTTACCGAGTGATCAGCCATGTCCAATCACGGCTGATCACAGTGTAAACAGGAAAAGACGTTTAACTGCTTTTCCTCACTCGCGTCTGACAGACGTGAGTAGAGGAGAGCCGATCGACGGCTCTCCTGACAGGGGGGGTCTGCGCTGATTGATTATCAGTGCAGCTCCCCTGAGGATGCCCACACTGGACCACCAGGGATGCCACCAGGGATGCCCACAATGGATGGCCACCGGGTATGCCACCGTGGACCACTAGGGATGACAGTCAGTGCCCAGACAGGTGCCCAGACAGATGCCAATCATTGCCCATCAGCAATGCCTGCCAGTACCATCAGTTATGTATATCAGTGCCATCTATTAGTGTCCATCGGTGCCACCTATCAGTGCCCATCAGTGCCACCTCAGCAGTGCCACCTCATTGGTACCACCTCATCAGTGCCGCCTTATTAGTGCCCGTCAGTGCAGCCTCATCAGCGCTCATCAGTGAAGGAGAAAATGTACTTATTTACAAAATTTACAAAACAGAAACAAAGAAAAACTTTTTTTTCAAAATTTTTGGTCTTTTTTTATTTGTTTAGCAAAAAAAAAAAAAAAACGCAGAGGTAATCAAATACCACCAAAATAAAACATTGTTTTGGTACAGTGTAGCATTAACCAGTTGCCAACTGGCCCATAGCCAAATGACGGCTGCAGGGCGGTTGGATAACTCTGGGATCACGTCATATGACGTGATTCCAGAAAACAGCTCCCGCGCGCCCCCTGGGGCGTGCACATGGGAACATCCGTTACCTGGACCCGGCGCATTACGGATCACGGTAAACGGCTGCTGATCGCGGATGACGGAGCGATCACATGTAAACAAACCGGCGTCATGTCATGACGCCAATTCCTCTCTCCCCTCTCTCTACCGATCGGTACAGACGGGGAGGGATCGGATGGGAGCAGCGCTGTGGGCTGGATGTGTAGTGACCACAACGCTGCTCTGTGACATGTGCAGTCACATCCATCCATCCCTTCATGCTCAGCCATCCCCCCCATGCTCAGCAATACCCAGCACTACTCTGCAATACTCTGCAATTCCCTGTGCAATACTCTGCAATGCCCCGCAATACTCTGCAATGCCCCGCAATACTCTGCAATGCCCCGCAATACTCTACAATGCCCTGCAATACTCTGAAATTCCCCGCAATACTCTACAATGCCCTGCAATACTCTGCAATGCCCCGCAATACTCTGCAATACTCTGCAATTCCCTGTGCAATACTCTGCAATGCCCCGCAATACTCTACAATGCCTTGCAATACTCTGCAATGCCCCACAATACTCTGCAATGCCCTGCAATACTCTGCAATACCCCGTTATACCCAGCCATACTCTGGCATACCCAGCCATACTCTGCCATACTCCTCCATACCCCGCCATACCCAGCCATACTCTGCCATACCCAGCCATACTCTGCAATACTCGGTGATACCCAGCCATACTTTGCCATGCTCAGCCATACCCAACCATGCTCTGCTATACTCGGCCTCTGTATGTGGCTGTGGAAGTCTCACACATGTGGTATCGCCGTACTCAGGAGGAGTAGGAGAATTTATTTTGGGGTGTCATTTTTGGTATGTACGTGTTATACGTTAGAAATATTGTATAAATGGACAACTTTGTGTTAAAAAAAAATGTGTTTTAACAACTTCCCGCCCGCCGGCCATCATACGACGTCCTTGGCTTTGTGTGGGGATATCTGAATGATGGGTGCAGCTACAGGCATCATTCAGATATCAGCTTTTTCAGCCGGGGATTCCCTACACCATGAGAACAATTATAGTGGCTGTTCCACTGCTTCATCGTTCTTACGGGAGGCGAGAGGGGACGTCCCCCCCCTCCTGCCGCCCTCAGGTGCTTCTACCGACTCACCGCTACAATCGAAGCCAGGATCGTTTTTTTGTTTTTTTTATTTCAGGCTTCCCAGCCTAGAGGTGAGATGTGGGGTCTTATTGACCCCATATCTCACTGTAAAGAGGACCTGTCATGTCATATTCCTATTACAAGGGATGTTTACATTCTTTGTAATAGGAATAAAAGTGATCAAAAAATGTATTTTTTGGAAAAAAGTGTCAAACTAAAATAAATAAAGTAGTGTGGTGGTAGCACTCTTGCCTAGCAGTAAGAAGGGTCGCTGGTTCGAATCCCAACCACGACACTACCTGCCTGGAGTTTGCATGTTCTCCCTGTGCCTGCGTGGGTTTCCTCCGGGTACTCCGGTTTCCTCTCACACTCCAAAGACATGCTGGTAGGTTAATTGGATCCTGTCTAAATTGTCCCTAGTATGTATGAATGTGAGTTAGGGACCTTAGATTGTAAGCTCCTAGAGGGTAGGGACTGATGTGAATGTACAATGTATATGTAAAGCGCTGCGTAAATTGACAGCGCTATATAAGTACCTTAAATAAATAATAAATAAAATGAACAATAAAAAAAAAAAAAAAATTTTTCCCCGTGTCCCCGCGAACGCATACGTAAGTCCCGCCCATATATGAAAATGGTGTTCAAACCACACATGTGAGGTATCGCTGCGATCGGTAGAGCAAGAGCAATAATTTTGGCCCTAGACCTCCTCTGTAACTCAAAACATGTAACCAGTAAAAATTTTTAAACGTCTCCTATGGGGATTTTTAAGTAGCGAAGTTTGGCGCCATTCCACGAGGGTGTGCAATTTTGAAGGGTGACATGTTAGTTATCTATTTACTCGGCATAACTTCATCTTTCACACTTTCAAAAATATTGGGCTAACTTTACTGTTTTGTTGTTTTTTTTAAGCACAAAACTTTTTTTTTTTTTTTTTTAAAAACTCGTTCGAAAAATTGCTGCGCAAATACCTTGCGAGATAAAAAGTTGCAACGACCGCCATTGTATTCTCTAGGGTCTTTGCTAAAAAAAATATATAATGTTTTGGGGTTCTATGTAATTTTCTAGCAAATAAATTATGATTTTTATATGTAGGAGAGAAATGTCAGAATTGGCCTGGGTGCTCCAGAACGCCTGAAGGTGCTCTGTGCATGTTGGGCCTCTATATGTGGCCACGCTGTGTAAAAGTCTCACACATGTGGTATCACCGTACTCGGGAGTAATAGCAGAATGTGTTTTGGGGTGTAATTTGTGGTATGCATATGCTGTGTATGAGAAATAACCTGCTGATATGACAATTTTGTGAAAGAAAAAAAAAATCTTGATTTTGCAAAGAATTGTGGGAAAAAATGATAACTTAAAAAAACTCATCATGCATCTTTCTAAATACCTTGGAATATCTTCTTTCCAAAAAGGGGTCATTTGGGAGTATTTGTACTTTTCTGGCTTGTTAGGGTCTCAAGAAATTAGATAGGCCATCAGTACTTCAGGTGTGATCAATTTTCAGAGATTGGCACCATAGCTTGTGGACTCTATAACTTTCACAAAGACCAAATAATATACACCAATTTGGGTTATTTCTACCAAAGATATGTAGTGGTATAAATTTTGACCAAAATATATGAAGAAAAAATTACTAATTTGCAAAATTTTATAACAGAAACGAAGAAAAATGCATTTTTTTACAGAATTTTCGGTCTTTTTTCTTTTATAGCGCAAAAAATAAAGAACCCAGTGGTGATTATACCACCAAAAGAAAGCTCTATTTGTGTGAAAAAAAGGACAAAAATTTCATTTGGGTACAGTGTTGCATGACTGAGTAATTGTCATTCAAAGTGTGAGAGCACCGAAAGCTGAAAATTGGTCTGGTTATTAAGGGGGTTTAAGTGCCCTGTGGTCAAGTGGTTAAATTGTCATTTAAAAAGCGACAACGCTAAAAGCTGAAAATTGGCTTGGGCAGGAAGGGGGAAAAGTGCTTGGTATTGAAGTGGTTAAAAACGTGTTTACATGCCGCGTTTAGCGTATTTTTTTTTTTAAATAGTCAAAAATTCAAAACGAGTTACCACGTTTACAAGCTGTTACAGGCATTTGCCGTTTCAAATGCCTCTGAACATCCGTCCTGAATGCATTTTTTTGCTTTCCAAAAAATGCTTATAAACTCAACTGCCTAGAAAATACTATAAACGACCCTGTGTACATGTACTGATAAGAAAACATAGAGGAGAGTTCAGGGGCAGCTGAAATAAATGCCCAACTGCTCCTAAACATCCGTTTACCAGCAGCAGTGTACATGAAGCCTTATGCCGCGTACACACGAGCAGATTTTCCGTTGGAAAAATTTGGATGGTTTTTCCGACGGAATTCCGCTCAAGCTTGCCTTGCATATACACGGTCACACAAAAGTTCTCTGAACTTCTGACCGTCAAGAACGCGGCGACGTACAACACTACGACGAGCCTAGAAAATGGAGTTCAATGCTTCCGAGCATGCGTTGAAATGTTTCCGAGCATGCGTTGGAATTTTGCGAGTTGGAATTTGTACAGACGATCGCATTTTCGGATAGGGGAGTTTTCCGACCGAAAAATTGAGAACCTGCTCTCAATCTTTTGCTGGCCGAATTTCTGATCGTGTGTACGCGGCATTAAAGTGTTTCCACTTTTGCAGCCAAATTGGGATAACACCTACTTTATATTTGTTACATGTCCCCATTCATATAGCAAAACTTAAAAAAAAAAAAGGAAACATTGCAGCTTACCTTTTCCTTAGCAATTAAAGTGTTTGTTAACCCCCAAACAAATAATTCAGATCCTGGTCCCTTAAAGCAGATTACACAGCACAGTGCTTGTGCTGTGTAATCTGCCCCCCTCTAAACTGTAAAAAAAAAACCCTGAACCTATTTAATGCTGTCTTCAGGCCAGTCACATGACTCACGGCTGCTTTACAGCTCCGATACATTTCTTCTGCGTGAGGTCATGTGATCTCCCTGGGTGATGACAATGGCAGATCACGGCCCCTCCCGCAGAAGCAATGTCTCGGAGCTGTAAAGCAGCCGTGAGTCATGTGACTGGCTTAAAGACAGCTCTAAAGAGGTATTTAGAATGCTTGTTTTTACAAAGGACCTACATAGTGTGCTATGCCAGCCTCTAATAGAGGGGCTGGCAGTGAAAAATATTTTACACTTAACAAGCACTTTGTTGTAATGATCCATGGTAGTTTTCTTTGTTTATGAGGTAGTTAGGAAGCTGTGTTTGCGATAATTAACAATGTCTCTACTGAGCAGACATATCTTCATTATAATTTGTAACTAGATTTGAACAGTACCTGTTATAACAAAAGGTTAAAGTGGCAGTAACGTTGATTGTAAACAAATGGCTGACAGGCAGGGTATTAATGGCAGAAGAGACCCTATTGGTCTCTTCTGCCATAAATGCATCTTTCTGCCTGTCAGCTGTCATGTTCACTGAGCCGTGCATGCGCAGCACAGCGAACATTTACCACCCCGATCCCTGCCGTGGCGATGGGACCCCCTGCCCATGCGAGGGAGTGAAGTCATCGCAGCCTGGCCTATCAAATGCCCGAAGGCATGGACCCGAAAGACCGGGCAAAGTGCTGTGACAGGTAAGTCTGCCATAATGTACTAATATGCTGTGCATACTAGCACATTATGGAATAACCCACATGGGGGGCCCTAAAAAACAAATGTTATAGCTGACTTTACTTACGCTTTTAAGGATAAGTTCACTTTAAAAAAAAAAAAAACTGGTAAGAACATACTGTACAATCTGACAGGAAGAATCAACGAACAACCATGGTGCTCCACAGTGCTGTGGTAGTTCATTGATAACTACAAGCTGACAGCCGCAAAGGATGCCGGAGCCCTGCACAGCTGCGCTGATTTCAAAAAGTGACAGTTAGTACGGGGAACTTCTCAGAATTGGGCAGCGGCTGCAGCATTGGGAACATGTTACATGTTCCACCCTAAAAACAGGTGGAACATGTAACATGTTCCCAAAGGTGAAATTATCTTTTAATCACATGCAGACCAGCCGCCATCATTGTACTGTGGCAGGTCGGCTCGTTCCCGCGAATCTCTGTCTTTGTACGTTGGCTCAGGAGCGTTATTTTGTCTCTACTGGCCAGTGGGGGAGCCAATCAGCGGGTGGGGTGGACTCGATGTCCATCGCCCACCCACGATCGTTCTATGCAGGAAGACAGATCTGTGTGTTTCCCCAGGCAGCCCATTCCCCATTCAGTTAGAACACACCGTGAGGGAACCCATTGATCGCCCCTGATGTTAACCCCTTAAGCACTGATTACTGTAGTAATGTCACTGATTCCCGAAAAAGTGTCAAAAATGTCAGTTAGTTGTCCGATCTGTCCACCGTAATGTCGCAGTCCAGCTAAAAATCGCAGATCACTGCCATTACTAGTAAAAAACGGTGTGTGGCCCATCCCGGGCCACACACTGCGGGGGGAGGGGGTGTCAGGCCGGCACCCCACCGCTAGTGAAGTGGTGACAGCGGGGCGGGCTCGGGCAGCACAGCGGCGTGGTGACAGGACAGCCATGGAGAGCCAGGAGAGCCAAGCTGTGACAGGGTGGGGGGGTGCCCGAGCCAGGTGTGGAACGTACCACTACCCAGGTGGCATCCAGAGCCGGCCGAGCGGTGCAGGATAAAGAAGACACTCTCTCTCCTCCTATACCGCAGGAGGAGAGAGAGACAGTGAGCAGCGTTGAACAGAGGAACTGCTGGAGTTAACTTTTTAAGTTAACCAGCAGGTGATTGGTTGCTAGGTGGTCCTAGCAACCAATCATTAGCTTGTTAATATGAAAAATAACTCCAGCAGTTCCCGCCCTCTGTTCAGCTGCTGTGTCTCTCCCTCTGGCTGCATGATAAAGGTAGGGGGGGGCTGTCTATATAACATGCAGGGGGTCCAAAGGTGCAGGGTGCTGTGTAATATAAGGAGGTCCAGGAGGTGCAGGGTGCTGTGTAAAATAAAGAGGTCCAGGAGGTGCAGGGTGCTGTGTAATGTAAAGGGATCCAGAGGTGCAGGGTGCTGTGTGAAGGGGTCTAGAGGCGCAGGGTGCTGTGTTGAGGGGTCCAGAGGTGCAGGGTGGTGTGTAATGTAAAGGGGTTCAGAGCTGGAGGGTGCTGTGTGAAGGGGTCCAGAGGTGCAGGGTGCTGTGTAATGTAAAGGGGTTCAGAGATGGAGGGTGCTGTGTGAAGGGGTCCAGGGGTGCAGGGTGCTGTGTAATGTAAAGGGATCCAGAGGTGCAGGGTGCTGTTTAATGTAAAGGGGTCCAGAGGTGCAGGATGCTGTGTAATATAAAGGGGTCCAGAGGTGCAGTTGTGTAGAGGGGGTACACAGTAGTGACAAAGAGATGTTGGGGGATGCAGAGGTATGCAGGGGGCACAGTGTGATGTTTTTACATTTTGACGTGGGGGGGTGCCAGATATAGGATCCGCACCGGGTGCCAAATGCTCTAGGTACGCCCCTGCCGCAGAGGTGATCAAATACTACCAAAAGAAAGCTCTGTTTGTGGGGAAAAAAGGACATAAATTTGGGTACAGTGTCGCATGACCACGCAATTGTCAGTTAAAGCGACGTAGTGCCATATTGCGAAAAAATGTCCGGTCCTTAAGTGGTTAAGGGTGCCCTTTATGTTAATGAGGACAGACTTGGGACAGGCTCACTCTAACATTGTTCAAAAAAACTTCCAGTCAGCCATGACACCTCCTCCTGAGAAATATCTAAAAGCTAAAGCTGACCATAGATGGATCGAATTCAGCTGTTTCAACAGGGACCTGACAAACTTTGTTCCATGGCCATTCCTGCTCCAGAGAAGTCTAATGATCAGTCTTGAGCAGACTTGTTGGATAACTTCTCTTTGATCAGCGCTGTAGCCAATCAGCTGCAATGCTGATTACTGCATTCTGATAGGGTAGGAGTCCCTGCTTTCAGAACACAATAACACAGTGGGAAGGATTCCTCCATCCGTCTTGCTTGTGTGGATGGAGGAATTCCTTCAGGTTTGTTTTTTTTTTTTTGATCAGCCCACTGGCTGGTTGAAAAATCTGATCCATGTATTGGCAGCCTAATCCCCTGTACAGACGATCGGACATTCATACAACAAAATCCATGTATTTTTTACAACGGATGTTGGCTCAAACTTGTCTTGCATACACACAGTCACACAAATCTTGTTGGAACTTCCGAACATCAAGAACGTGGTGACGTACATGTACGACGGCACTAGAAAAGGGAAGTTCAATAGTCAGTGCACCACCCTTTGGGCTCCTTCTGCTAATCTCGTGTTAGTAGAAGTTTGGTGAGAGATGATTCGCGATTTGTAGACTCGTGCTTTTCCGATCAGTGCATGCAGTCATTACGGATTTGTTTTTCAGTGCGTATTTTCTATTAGGTATTTGATTTTGCAGTGCGTTCTTGTCCGCTTGTTTCTGATTTTCAGCTCGCTCTTCTCAGGCCTTTCTGTTTTTTAGTGCTTTCTGTTAGTTTGTTCTGACCAGCCGACCGTTGTGAAGCCATGAGGACCCTCACCCTGAACCAGAGGGTTTTTAACTACTGGCTGGCCAGAGCCAGAAGAGTGGTGGCTAACGCTTTTCGGGATAATGGCCAGCCGGTTCCGCCTATTCCTTTACGACAATCAACAGTAGCGGAATATAAACTTAACCATATAATCCTTGCATGCTGCATTCTCCACAACTCTTTAAGGAGAAATTCAATTAACTATGTTGCCTCAGTTGGGCCGGAGGCCGAACTTCAAGAAGAAACCCTGACGGCGCTTGAAGCTGGCCGTCCTGGCTTGCCCCCCCAAAGCGCCCGCAAAGTAAGACAGAAGTATGTCGAGTACTTTGCGGGTAGGGGGGCCATTGATATGCCATAAAATGTTTAAGAAACTTTTTCAAAATACATTTTTTAATTAAACAGAAATAAGATTTACTCAGATTTACTGCTTGTGTTTCTTTTAGCTGTCTCCTAGGTTCTCCAATGGGCTTTTCTTTTTGGCTATTTTCTTCAATAGTGCAAACGTAATTTATTTGATACATGTGGTGACAATCTCTTCTTCAGCGAACTATTATTTTGTTGTGGGTCTGCTACACACACCTTGTTTTTGTTGTTAATGTATGTAATGCATTACTGATAAAAATATACATCATTTTCAGCACCATGAATGAATTTTGGTGAGTCACGAAAATGGCATGATTGTGGCAAATTATAAGGCACTGTGAAAGTTATTTACTAAAGGAAAATCCACTTTGCACTCCAAGTGCACTGCAAAAGTGCACATGAAACTGCACTTGAAACTGCACTGAAAGTGCACTTGTAGTGCAAAGTGGATTTGCCTTTAGTAAATAACCCCCATTTCAGTGTAAACACCAACTTAGTCCAAAAAATGATATTGAGCCTTGAAAGAAGAAGCCACACATTGTAGAGTAGAAATCTTTTTACTCTGTGCACATTCACATGTGCATTAGAAAAGGGGTTTTGAACATACCGACATATTTTAGTAATAATTTAACAGTACAAATAGCCTGTTTTGTGTTAAAACAAGCATGTTTAAAACCATAAAACAATACACAACTCAGGAACTTACAAAGTTCAACTTTGACAATGTGAAGGCAATATCAGACATTAGTATGTCCAAACTGTGTTGATATTGCCTTCATCAGATGGGATAATGTCACCCCTGTGAAAGCCAAATTTTGAAGATGCACACAAATTGACAGTCAAAATGTGGATTTCCCTCCTGATCTCATGCCTAATGTCAACATGTGCTAGCTCCCATCATGGATGATCAATAGACGTGTTTCGGGGGTGCAACCCATTCCTCTCATCTACTTTAGTTGCGAGGAAGGGGTTGCACCCACAAAACGCGTACCTTGATATCCCGTGATGGCAGATAGCACATGTTGACACACTGTGTGCTTCTTCAAAATTTGGCTTTCAAAATTTTGGAGAAAAGTTAGAAAAATAGAAAGAATTTGATAAATGTTGGTGTGTTTTCGATTCTGCCTAAAACATCAATGATGTTTTTGAGTCTTTTTTCAAAATCATTGATGTCTTCTATGATCTTCTGTAAATCCCGATTGCACACAATGATCTCCCCGATGAGGACTTGTGCACTTGTGAAATGTGTTTCTTCTTCAACAACATCCACATCACCTTAAAAAAATGTATTATAAACATGCAGGCATCCATCTATTACCTGAAGCTGTGGTCTCAGACACTCATCTGTTGTGGTCACTATTTCACCCACTTCATAAACCTCTCCTTCCTCCACATCCTCTGGTTGTTGTTTTTTTGGCTTTCCCCTTCTTTAGGAGGTTAGGGGTCCCTGGTGACCTCAGACGTCCTGAGTCTTTTCTCCCTTATGTGAATAAAATAAAGGTATACTTAGCACACAGATATTTGAGGCAAGAAATGCGAATATGAAACATTGCTTTGAAGTGTCGTACAATTGTCTTTTGGCAGAGATCAAAGCTGAAGACATGATTTTTTCCCTTTACAAAGCTGAAATACTTACCTTTTTTGTTAAAGTATCACACATGTAGAGACCCCTAGTATCCACTGAAGCACCTGTGTGGGACACCCTAAAAAGTTTGTTCTGGTGTCCCACAATAGTGCTCCTGCGTCGATATGTGTAAACAGCTTCTGAGTGTCCTCTCCTTACACTGAATCAAGTTTGCATTTCATTCTAGTTACAAACCCATCTAGACAACAATGTACTAAACTTCTTTTAAGATAAATAGGCATGACCAAATGTAGTTAACCTGTATCTGCAAAAACCATCATATTAGTGGGCGAACTAACAATGTTTACTACGAATGATTACTGTGCCCACGAACCTGAAACTTGCCATTTTAAACTGTACAACAGTAAAGAAAAGCACATGGAGCAGCACGAACGTAAGAAGAAGAATAGGAACACACGACAAAACACTTACTTTTTTGCAGCACTCTTTTGATTCTTCTGTACTGATCCTGCTCCCTCAATTTCAGGTCTAACCAGCATTTCCTCAGTTGATCCTTGGATCGTCGTACTCCAGAATTCTCCGGCAGACTTTTCACAACTTTAGTCATGATCTTGGCCTTTCTCACATTTCGGTTTGGGTACGGTCCATGCTTCCCGTCATAGTCTGCCCTCTTGAAGATGTCCACCATCTCCACCATCTCTATAAAAGCAATATTTGAGGCCTTAAATATCCGCCGGGATCGGGACGTTTGTGGCTCCAGGCTTTCTTCGTTGTTGCTGCTCCTCTCAGGCAACTGCTCTGTCTCCGCCATGTGCTCTCCCATTGCGCCAAAAGACAAGGGGCAGGGAATATACTAGAAAGAACGTCTGGGGTGGGTGCAGTTTCATGCATGCGCAGTGTATATAAAGTGTAACACGCGTGTGTCATATGTACGATCTGTAAGCGGAGGAAGGAGTAGCGGAAGCGCCGATCGTTCTAACGAAGGTACACTTTTAACTTGGTGCATTAGTGGCCTATACTGCTTCTAGATTGAGGCTTATATTGGGACAAGATTAGGAGAGTTTAGCCTGACATTAGGGTTTGTCTTGTGTTGTGTCTTGCAGAGAAAATGGATCTATTCAATGATGAGAACTTTACCCACATATTCATTGATATTTACAGGGAGCTGCCTTGTCTGTGGCAGGTAAACTACCCCTTTTATAACAATAAACCAAACAGGAAGGCAGCGCTGGATAAATTGCTGGAATTTGTGAAGCCGGTGATCCCCACGGCAGACATCCCCTATTTGAAGGCCCTAATTGTTGGCATGAGGAGCACTTATAATAGGGAGCGCAAGAAAGTCCAGGATTCCCAGAGATCAGGAGCTGCAGCAGATGACATTTATGTCCCCAGGCTGTGGTACTATGACAGACTGCATTTTCTGGCAGGCCAGACTCAACCCAGGCCAGCAATCTCCAATCTTCCTTCAAGGCTTTCTTCCACCTCAGCTGAGGCTTCCGACGTCCAACCTGGGCCTTCCAGCCAGGAAGAAGTGGAGGAGCCCAGCTTGAGCCAGGTATAGCATTGTTCAACATATTTCTAGTCAAACAATGATGATGTTAACTAGATGTTATTATTGATCAATAATTTCTGATTTTACAAAGTGTTTTACATACCAATAGACAGTAGTAGCCACAAATGATTGGGACAAGAATGAAAAATGCTGGGGTCAGAATGATAGTCTTTTCTATTTATTAACATTCAATTTGCAACAGTCATGAGCTGAAAATTGTGTGTAATTGATGATCCAAAACCTAAAACTATGTCCCTTTTTCATACACAGGAAAGTCTTAGCCAGGAGGAGGCCGTGGAAAGTGTCAGCCAGGAGAAGGCGGGGGTAAGTGGCAGCCAGGAGGTGGCCGGGCCCAGTAGCCTGCCCGAATCCCAGGTCCCTCCCCTCCGCCTTCCACAAAAAAACTCACAGGAAGAGGAGTAACCTGGAGGAGGCAGCATTTGGCCTATTTCGGAAGGCTACTGCGGCCCTCAGAACCCCCCCCTCAATAATCAAGAGAACTATGCCTACATGGCAGCCTGCAAAATGCAGGAAATGGAGGAGGGCCAACGCCTCTTATGTGAGGAAGTTATGTTACAAGCCCTAAATAAGGGGTTGAGCGGCCAAAGCCATGTTTGTGAGTTCAACCATGGTCCTCCTCCTCCTCCACCTCCTGCCACAACTACAACACCAGAGCCACAGCCTGGAAGCAAGCGTGGAAGGAAGACAAGAGAGTGATGGCCTGGGTTTGGTGTGGTCTGACAAAAGACGCAGGCTGTTGTAAGACCACAGCCTGGGGACATATATGTAATTTGCTGCTGTTCCTGATCTCTTGTAGTCCTGGACCGGATTGTGCTCACTATTATAAGGACTCCTCAGGCCACCAATTTTGACTGTAAAACAATTGATGTGTGCCCTGGGGTACAAAGGCTTCGCAAATTTCATCAGTTTCTCCAACGTTGCCTTCCTCTTTATTTTGTTATGGCCCATAATAAATGGCTATTTTTTCTTCACAAATACTTGGCTGTGTGTTTAACTTCAAAAAGGACAGTTTATTTGTGAGTAGGCAGGTACATTTCAAAAATACAATGTCAAATCAACAAGGGACACCAACACCAACCTCCTTGAGGTTAAAAAATACAAGATAATAATGGTGTAGTGGTAACTTGACACAAAACGAAAGAATAAATTATGGAGATCACTATAAAAAAAAAAAAAACACAAAAAAAACAGGAGATCTGGATAAAGTAAATAAATAAATAAAAACAAACTATAACCAAAAATTATAAACATTATTATGGAGATATGACGAAAAAAAAACAAAACAATTATTTATAAGATCCTGAGAAATAATTAAGAAATCAAGTTGTCAGAACTCTGTGTGAATATGAGCAGCAAAACAACTTCATTATTCTAGCATTATAAAGAAGAAGAGAATGCGCTGCATTAAAAGATTTAAAAATTTGCAGCATGACGAATGTGCTCCATTACGAACGCTAGTTTTACCAGACCAAGTGCTTCCGTCTCGTACTTGATTCTGAGCATGTGTGGAACTTTGTGCGTCAGAATTGTGTACACACAGAATTTACGAGAACGGATTTTGTTGTCGGAAAATTTGAGATCCAGATCTCAAATTTTGTGTGTCGGAAATTCCGATGGAAAAGGTCCAATGGTGCCTACACACGGTCGGAATTTCCGACAAAAAGCTCCCATCGAACATTTTCCGTCGGAAAATCCGACCGTGTGTACGGGACATACAGTATTTAAAAATGTTTTTAGGCATGCCGTGTGAATGGGCACACGTAACAAACATAATGGGGTTTTCTCAAATTTGACTGCAGAAGTGGAAATATGCTTTAAAGCGTTTGTTACGCAACATTCCACATTCCTGATATATGCCTGCTATACCATGTACTTGTATGAAGAAGACTCCTGTTCTCTTTGTATTGCTTCCTTTGTGTGAAATGCCTGGTGATTCTGTTAGTCCCACTGCTTTCCCATTAAAAACTGACCACACTAAGCAGGAGAACACACCGTGGTCAGTTCTCTAGCTATGCTCTCCTCCAGTGACCAGATCAATGTGCCCCAGCTCTAATGCAACTGAGAACAGAGGGAATGTGACCACTTATAAAAAAAAAGGGGAAATGGTATTTATAATGGTTATTTTATACCTATACAAAAATGTTTTGCCTTTAATTTCAATTTTTTTTATTTTTAATTCTTTATTTAAGGGTATGCAACATAACACATTAGTATGACATGACAGCACAGTCCTGACGGTGACATGGCGGAATGTACCATATGGTCGGTGCATACCGAAAGGCATTTTCAGATATCTTTCTTAAAAAGAAAGGTGGACACATTAGGTGTCTAAAAAGGGAAGAAGAAGAAAAGTAAGAGTGAGAAAAAAGAGGCAGGGGGAGAGAGAGGGGAAGAAAAAAAAAGAAGGCGTGGGGAAGGAGTAATCATTTCTATTTTAAACTGAATGGGTTGTTTTACAAGGTGATCGTTTACAATCACTTTTAACTTGATGGAACAAAATGTGTTAGGAGGAGGTGGCACTTAGTTGAATGTCTGATCCCCAATTAACATACCAGTACAGTTAATTGAAAGGAACTCTATTTAGTTTTCCATTCCTCTTTGTGTAATGGGGAGAAGTGAACTGGCAGGATTCTGGCACCCATGCTGGACAAGGTGCCTGACAGAAGAGCTTTGGAATGTAGCCTTGAATGGTAGTTGTTATTCAGCATTCCTTTTGTTTTGGCAAGCAATTTTACCAGTCTATGATCACATGCGTTAAGATGTTCCAGATTCTGCGGCTTCTTTTATCTTTGTAATAAGGATGTGAAGCATTATTCTGTTCTTCTCCATGTTTTTCTGCCAAGGAAACAAAAGCCTCTATAATAATAAAGACAAGGCTTGGCATATTTGCATATCTACACTCTCATCATCAGTGTGTAGCCAAGGGTTTGCTAATATAAGGCATTACAGTTGTTATGGTTTGCAAATGAGTTTGGCTCCCTCTACTGTCCTTTTAAAGGGACTTTCTTTTAATTCCTGAGAAGCAGCACTGCAAAGCATTGTGGGAGATGTAGTTTGGACGAGGAAGTGACTCTGTTAACTGGATCAGCCCTGAACTACAATACAGACAATGCAAAGTGCGCAGCTTTCAGCCTCTCTGGACGCCATTCAATACCTGCCAGTAGGAGTTCTGTGTGTGTGTGACCAGGAGACTGCGGCCTATACAGCGCAGAGCAGGATCGCCAGCCTCTGAGGGACTTCAGAGTACAGCCCTGCCGGCTTAGCAAGCTGATCGGTGTGCAGTGCCAGGACATCTGGGAGTTTTCCTGCATCTCAGCCATCCGGTGGAGTAGTACAGCGCAGCGGTGCCATCTTTTCATCAGACTGAGACATCAGGAGGGGAGTCTGGACGGAGCCTCACAGCCTCTGAGTCTATTGTGGTGAGAGGGCACCTGCCCATTTCATTAAAGTGCACTGTTTGCTGAGTGATTTATTTACAGACTGCTGGTGAGACTTTTAGTTCCACAGAAGTGATTCTACTTATTCACAGGCCACATCTCTGTGCTGTAAAGTCAGTATTGTATTACACTCACACATAAGGAGGAAGTTACAAGTGCCACATTTCTTCAGTTACACAGTTATCAACGTACCATTTATTCTACAGTTTGCTTTCTCTCTTTTGCCCTTTTGGATTATAAATACTGCAGTTTAAACTACAAGCTAGATGAAGATATCCAGAGTCAAGGAACTTTTATAATCTTCTGCAAAGCATTACAGTTTTATTTGTAGTCTGAATTTTGAATTACAACCTAGGGGGAGCCCTTGAGTACAGGTTAAATATTGCACTGTATTATTGAATGTAAGTAACATTATATTGCAATTTGGTGTGTGTGTATTGAGGCCTCAGTGGGAAGGTGTTTAATATAAATATTGGAGGATATTGAACACTTGTCTCAGTGTACACCTGTCTGCATACGCCTCCTACGGTGATTATTAAATTCACAGTTTCATATCTAGGCTTATTGTTATCAACTGTCATATATTGTTTGTGTTCATTCATATTGTTCATTTGTGTTTATTATTCACTCTAGTAAACTTCTGAGTGGTTCAGTGACATTGTGTGAGTTTCTCATTGATAACATCCTATTACAGCATGGAACCCAAGGTGTCAGAGGTAAGAGAGGATCTGCAGAATGGGGGTAGCCAGTGGGGTACAGAGTCAATCAGCAGCCCTCACGGGAGTACCGCTACAAGTGTATTAATTATGATCTGGGCTACTCTTTACAGAAAACACCTCTCCAAGGGAAGGAACCGAACCTCCCTTTATTGGACACCAGTGGTGGCTGGTGCTCCATCAGTCGGGGGGTGGGGGCGGCAGACAGATATGACCACAGACATCCCCCCTCTCCGTCGCTCCAGCCCGCCACCCCTTATCGCTCCAGCCCGCCACCGCACACCATACCCACAACCCCCACCCCGCTTGCTTGCTCAAACTCTGGCCCTCCAGGCCCCCTGTCAGCCCTGCACTTACCAAATGCAGGTCACGGCTGTGGCAGCGGCTTCCCCTCTCCATCTCCTCCGCGTCCCGGCCGTCGCTCCTCCTCCCGGCCAATTGGGTCTTCAGACTCCTGGCCAATGGCGACACACTTCCTGTTTGGCCAGGAGGAGAAACAGGAAGACATTAGCGAATAATAATTTGCTGATGTCACACAACAGGGTGGGCTCTGGGTGAAGTGCTTTGCACCCGGAGCCCACCCTTTTTTTAAGCCAATTAGAGCCTCAGGCTCTAATCATGTGCTTCAAAAAAAAAAGAAAAAAACCCCATTGAAATCCATGCGTCCAGTGCCCTACATGTAAGTTGGGGGCCGGACACATTGATTAGGGGGGGTGAGATTCGAATTGTTAATGGGCAGGCTGAATGTACCAAGAATTTACCAAGTACCAATCGATAACTTAACTTGGGTACAACCAGCCTACCTGATTCTCTTACGCTTATCGCTAGTGGCTGCTATAGCTGCTAGCGATAATTACTGTCTTCTACCTGCTGGGACAGGTTGCAACCTGTGGTTGCAGGAAACAAATTCACACCATGTATGGCCTGCCTTAGAGAGGCCCAGGATTAAGGCAGGTGTTGTGCCATGGATAAAATACTACAAAGAAAGAAACCAAACTATTATACTTGCTTGCAAAAATTGTTTAGAAGCACTGCCACGTTTTTGTCACTGCCCATCTCACCAGTTGAAGAAATTTTCCCTTATTGATTGTCCTGGTGAAAGAGGGACATAGGGACAGTATGTAACAGGGCTTAAAAAAAAAGTTTGTCTGTAGTTGGTCAGTCTATATAGATCTATGTCCATAAAAGCAGACCCACGGGTGTTATTTATCATGTATTATTTTTAAATGATTGAAAACAAAATTTTAATTTTAGAATAGCAGTGGTGCATTTATTTACAATGTATTGTATAATTAAGTTAATTATTGACATAGTAGAATCCTCATTAACATCATGCAGGCCAACTCTATTTACAAAAATATAACTGCTTACAAGAAAGGATGCATGTTATTGGCAACTGTTGCGTTCACATAAGTCCACTATAGGTTCTGGATACAAGAGATGCAAAACCCACATCATAGATTCTGATAAATATTCCTAGTATGGATGGAAAGCATGGATGGAAAGCAGGAACAGATCCATCTATTTTGATTGTTTGCAGTAGAGACTGTTGAAAATATATCTCCTGCCACCCATGGTGAGGAAAGCAACATGGCAAAGCCTCTAACCTAAATTCCATGGCACCACCACCATCACGGAATATTATATAGTGCTCAGTTACAGAATTGGAGAATTGTAACCTGATCTCAGCAGTAACAATGGCAAATAGCTGAAAAAAATTCCAGCAAGTCAATTAACTATTCCTTTATAAACCATCAGCTGGTGTTGTCGCTTATATCAACAGATATACTGATCATCTGCCAAAATTGCCTGGATGGAGTTATGATTATCCTATGTCTTTACTTTCTGATAGGGTTGTCACCCTGCCTTATGGTTGGACATTCTAGTTATTTCATATCCGAATAAGGGTTGAAAAACAGGAAGAATATCAGTGAGAACTGTGGATCGGTAAGCACTAGTACTAACAACGCATTTGGTTTGTGCTATGTTTGCCTCTGGCTTTTGAAGTAAAGTGACAACTAATGTGTCTATATACAATGCCTCGTAAATGTATTCAGAGCCTTAAAGCGTATGTTAGCCCAACATTTCATAATTCTGATATGTGTCTGTGTTACCATGTACAGTACTTGTGTGAAATACCTGGTGATCCTTCTAGACCCCCTGCACATCCATCCCAGTGTGGTCAGTTTTCTTCTTAACATTCTACTAAGGAGCACAGCCTGCCTGTACTTCACTGGCCAGACATCTGCTGACACTCCCCCTGTGAAAAAAAGATTAAAACAAGGTAACAAGGTAACAAAAGTGAGTACACCCCTCACATTTTTGTAAATATTTTATTATAACTTTTCATGTGACAACACTGAAGAAATGGCACTTTGCTACAATTTAAAATAGTGAGTGTACAGCATGTAGAATGGTGTAATTTTGCTGTCCCCTCAAAATAACTCAACACACAGCCATTAATGTCTAAACCGCTGACAACAAAAGTGAGTACACCCCTAAGTGAAAATGTCCAAATTGGGCCAAAAGTGTCAATATCTTGTGTGGCCACCATTATTTTTCAGCACTGCCTTAACCCTCTTGGGCATGGAGTTCACCAGAGCTTCACAGGTTTCCACTGGAGTCCTCTTCCACTCCTCCATGATGACATCACGGAGCTGGTGGATATTAGAGACCTTGCGCTCCTCCAATTTCTGTTTGAGGATGCCTCACAGATGCTCAATAGGGTGTAGGTCTGGAGCCATGCTTGGCCAGTCCACCACCTTTACCCTCAGCTTTTTTTAGCAAGGCAGTGGTCGTCTTGGAGGTGTGTTTGGGGTCGTTATCATGTTGGAATCTCTAAAGGTAGGGGATCATGCTCTGCTTCAGTATGTCACAGTACATGCTGGCATTCATGGTTCCCTCAATAAACTGTAGCCCCCCAGTGCCGGCAGCACTCATGCAGCCCCAGACCATGACACTCCCACCACCATGCTTGATTGTAGGCAAGACACACTTGTCTTTGTACTCCTCACCTGGTTGCCACCCCGCACGCTTGACACCATCTGAACCAAATAAGTTTACCTTGGTCTCATCAGACCACAGGACATGGTTTCAGTAATCCATGTCTTTAGTCTGCTTGTCTTTAGCAAACTGTTTGCGGGCTTTCTTGTGCATCATCTTTAGAAGAGGTTTCCTTCTGGGACAACAGCCATGCAGACCAATTTGATGCAGTGTGCGGCATATGGTCTGAGCACACTGACAGGCTGCCCCCACACACACACACACCCCTTCAGCCTCTGCAGCAATGCTGGCAGCACTCATATGTCTATTTTCCAAAGACAACCTCTGGATATGATGCTGAGCACGTGCACTCAACTTCTTTCGTTGACCATGGCAAGGCCTGCTCTGAGTGGAACCTGTCCTGTTAAACCACTGTATGGTCTTGGCCACTGTGCTGCAGCTCAGTTTCAGGGTCTTGGCAATCTTCTTATAGCCTAAGCCATCTTTATGTAGAGCAACAATTCTTTTTTTTCAGATCCTCAAGGGTTCTTTGCCATGAGGTGCCATGTTGAACTTCCAGTGATCAGTATGAGAGAGTGAGAGCAATAACACCAAATTTAACACACCAGCTCCACATTCATACCTGAGACCTTGTAACACTACCGAGTCACATGACACCGGGGAGGAAAAATGGCTAATTGGGCAAAATTTGGACATTTTCACTTAGGGGTGTCCTCATTTTTGTTGCCAGCAGTTTAGACATTAATGGTCGTGTGTTGAGTTATTTTGAGGGGACAGCAAATTTACACTGTTATACAAGCTGTACACTCACTACTTTACATTGTAGTAAAGTGTCATTTCTTCAGTGTTGTCACATGAAAAGATGTAATAAAATATTTACAAAGATGTGAGGGGTGTACTCACTTTTGTTAGATACTGTGTATATATATATATATATATATATATATATATATATATATATATATATATATATATATTAATACACACACAACAGTTTTGCCTTGGATTTCTTTTTTAAAATGAATATGATATTTTACAAGGTAAAAGTGCACATACAATAAGTATATTTTGAAGAAATCTTTATATAAATCACCGCTGACAGGGCTTCCATCTTCACCCGGTCTTCCTTCCAGGTTCGCGGGCTGCGACCATCTGATTGGCTGAGCTGTGATGCTGTCACTCCCATGCATGCACCCGCGTGCCATCCATTGAGAGCACAGTGCGCATACGCCGGTGACCTCTCCGGTCTTGCTTAAAGGAGTTGTAAAGTCTCAAGGTATTTCACCTTAATGCATTGTATGTATTAAGGTGAAAAACCTTTTGTGGTTCAGCTGCCCCCCAGAGCCACCCTTTTTCTTACCTGAGCCCGATCATTCCAGTGACGAGAACAAGCCCAGTAGCTCCAGCCGCTGTCTCGGGTCCGCATTGGATAGATTGATAGCAGCAGGATTGGGGCCGCTCTGTGCAAAACCCTTGCACAGAGCAAGTAAGTATACCATGTTTTTTAGTTTAAGAAAAAAAATGAACCTTTACAATCACTTTAAGCAAATATCTCCTAAACATCACACTTTTAGGAGATATTTACTGTACCTACAGGTAAGCTTTATATACTGTAAGCTTACCTGTAGGTATAAATCAGAAAAAAACACCTTTACTACCACTTTAATTGTTATTTAAATTCAAAGATCAGTTTTAATCTTCATAAATTTGTAGTTTCTATTAAATGATATCCAGTGATAATTCCATGAAGGTTCTTGTTTCAGGCACATACTGTTATGGGATGACAGCTGTCAACTGTACACCTGCCTTGCCACCTGTGCCCCTGGTGGAGATATTTTTTTGTCAATAAAAATCTGTTTTGAGATATAACATAGAATTATGAAATATGCTGTCTGCATAAGTGTTCAACCCCCACACTTTTTTTTACTTTTAATAGCACATTGGTTTTTTTTTTCAGCAGTATTAGCTTTACATCATTTAGGGCAAGTATGTAACTGCTTTGCGTGCCCTTAATGAGTTATTTCAACCATCCTTCCAAGACATATTTACTCCAAATTGATCTGGTTGTTGTCATGATTCTTATTACTGTGATTTTAGCTTAGTGACACAGATTCTCTGTAGGTCTGAGATCACGACTTTAACAGGGCTATTGTAGAACATTAACCTTTTTTGTTCTTTGGCAGCCAATGTTACATTGACCTGTTTGGGATTATTGACCTGTTGAAAGATGAACTTTCAACCAAGCTTCTGTATTTTTAGCTGAAAATGTTTCTTTACCTCCTTCATTTTTTTTTTAAATGCCCAGTGCTTGAATATGAATAACAGCCCTACTGCATGAAGTTGCCACCCCCACATTTTGGTCTAGGTATGGTAGTTGTTAAGCTGTTGACCACAAGCTGTTGACCACAAGTACTGCTTTCATATTTTTACAGAAAGTCATATCTAAGTCTCACCTAAAAATAAAATCTACACTCAATTTGGGTAACTCTTAGGATTTTTGGAAAATATTTGTCCTGTTTGGGAGCCACCCTTCTTACTGCCTAGTGCTATGCAGAGTTCTTAATTTGGTTAACAGGTACACTTGTACTCTACTGTACCTTTTCTGGGCAGAATCTAGGTAATGGCTTCCACTGAACTGATAACAATACCCAATAGAGCATCCAAACACTCAGATACCGTTTCATACCCATTTTCTTATAGGGCAATTATAAAGACTTTGGGTTTTCCATTTTTTTTAAGTTTATATGTTTTTAAAACAAACCTGACAGCTTACAAAAAAAATAAAATCAAAATGAAAGGTCCCTGCAAAAGAAGGACTCTTAGGTTCTGCTCACACCTGAGCGATACAGATCGTGGGTGGAATCGCCGCTATTTTGCCTGCGATTCTAGAATCATGGCAAAACGCAGAACGCGCTTGCGATGCCATTATTTCTTAATGGCACCCCAAATGAGGTTCGATTTTGCTGCCATTGTCGAGCAACAAAATGTGCTACAATTGAGGCAAAAAATCGCAACTACAAACACTCCTGGCTCTGCGCCAAGATTTGGTACATGAGCTTCTTTGAAGCGTTTTTGGACCGGAGGAAGGCCCATTCAAATGAATGGTGCCGCTCCAAAAACACTCCACTAAAGAACAAAAGAAAGCTAAAAAAAAAAAAAACGAGCTGCAGCAGCTGTCCCTGCAGATCGCTCAGGTGTGAGTGTAGCCTTATACATTCCTTCTGTTCAAGCAATGCAGTCTCCATCACTCTTTTCAGCATATGACATTTCTGGGAGTTTCAGATGCCTTTTCTTTTATATTTTAAAGACCAGATATAAATGTATTATATAGCAGCTTACTAATTCTTAGATATGGCGACTGTATTCATTTTCTTTTTGAGGATTTTTTATTTTATTTTCACATGTTGATCTGGTCAGTATGTCTGTTATTTTTCAACTTCTTTTAACAGACCAAGTTATCCTACAAAAGTGTCAGTCAGAGGGTTGAGACAAACCATCTAACATTGACAGTGATAACTGCTTAAAAAAAGTATTAGTAGGAACACCTAATGATAAATTATGGTTAAATATTGAAAAAGAAAACACTATAGGCCATGATCTATTTTCCCTTTCTATGGCAAAACATGTAATACCCAAAAAAGTAATTATACCAAACCTACTTTCTATTAACCACTTCAGCCCCGGAAGGATTTACCCCCTTCCTGACCAGAGCACTTTTTACAATTTGGCACTGTGTCGCTTTAACTGCTAATTGCGCGGTCATGCAATGCTGTAACCAAACGAAATTTGCGTCCTTTTCTTCCCACAAATAGAGCTTTCTTTTGATGGTATTTGATCACCTCTGCCGTTTTTATTTTTTGCGCTATACACGGAAAAAGACCGAAAATTTTGAAAAAAAATGATATTTTCTACTTTTTGTTCTAAAAAAAATCCAATAAACTCAATTTTAGTCATACATTTAGGCCAAAATGTATTTGGCCACATGTCTTTGGTAAAAAAAATGTCAATAAGTGTATATTTATTGGTTTGCGCAAAAGTTATAGCGCCTACAAACTAGGGTACATTTTCTGGAATTTACACAGCCTTTAATTTATGACTGCCTATGTCGTTTCTTGAGGTGCTAAAATGGCAGGGCAGTACAAAACCCCCACAAATGACCCCATTTTGGAAAGTAGACACCCCAAGGAAATTGCTGAGAGGCATGTTGAGCCCATTGAATATTCATTTTTTTTGTCCCAAGTGATTGAATAATGACAAAAAAAAAAAAAAAAAATTACAAAAAGTTGTCACTAAATGATATATTGCTCACACAGGCCATGGGCATATGTGGAATTGCACCCCAAAATACATTTAGCTGCTTCTCCTGAGTATGGGGATACCACATGTGTGGGACTTTTTGGGAGCCTAGCCGCATACGGGGCCCCGAAAACCAATCACTGCCTTCAGGATTTCTAAGGGCGTACATTTTTGATTTTACTCCTCACTACCTATCACAGTTTTGAAGGCCATAAAATGCCCAGATGGCACAAACCCCCCCCAAATGACCCCATTTTGGAAAGTAGACACCCCAAGCTATTTGCTGAGAGGCATGTTGAGTCCATGGAATATTTTATATTTTGACACAAGTTGCGGGAAAGTGACAATTTATTTTTATTTTTTTTTGCACAAAGTTGTCACTAAATGATATATTGCTCACACAGGTCATGGGCATATGTGGAATTGCACCCCAAAATACATTCTGCTGCTTCTCTTGAGTACGGGGATACCACATGTGTGGGACTTTTTAGGAGCCTAGCCGCGTACGGGACCCCGAAAACCAATCACCGCCTTCAGGATTTCTAAGGGTGTACATTTTTGATTTCACTCTTCACTGCCTATCACAGTTTCGGAGGTCATGAAATGCCCAGGTGGCACAAACCCCCCCCAAATGACCCCATTTTGGAAAGTAGACACCCCAAGCTATTTGCTGAGAGGCATGGTGAGTATTTTGCAGCTCTCATTTGTTTTTGAAAATGAAGAAAGACAAAAAAAACATTTTTTTTTTTTCTTTTTTTAATTTTCAAAACTGTGACAAAAAATGAGGTCTGCAAAATACTCACTATACCGCTCAGCAAATAGCTTGGGGTGTCTACTTTCCAAAATGGGGTCATTTGGGGGGGTTTTGTGCCACCTGGGCATTCCATGGCCTCCGAGACTGTGATAGGCAGTGAAGAGTGAAATCAAAAATTTACGCCCTTAGAAAGCCTGAAGGCGGTGCTTGGTTTTCGGGGTCCCATACGCGGCTAGGCTCCCAAAAAGTCTCACACATGTGGTATCCCCGTACTCAGGAGAAGCAACAGAATGTATTTTGGGGTGTAATTTCACATATTCCCATGGCATGTTTGAGCAATATATCATTTAGTGACAACTTTGTGCAAAAAAAAAAAAAATAATAATTTGTCTCTTTCCCGCAACTTGCGTCACAATATAAAATATTCCATGGACTCGACATGCCTCTCAGCAAATAGCTTGGGGTGTCTACTTTCCAAAATGGGGTCATTTGGGGGGGGTTTGAACTGTCCTGGCATTTTATGCACAACATTTAGAAGCTTATGTCACACATCACCCACTCTTCTAACCACTTGAAGACAAAGCCCTTTCTGACACTTTTTGATTACATGAAAAAATTATTTTTTTTTGCAAGAAAATTACTTTGAACTCCCACACATTATATATTTTTTTAAAGCAAATGCCCTACAGATTAAAATGGTGGGTGTTTAATTTTTTTTTTTTCACACAGTATTTGCGCAGCGATTTTTCAAACGCATTTTTTGGGGAAAAAACACACTTTTTTACATTTTAATGCACTAAAACACACTATATTGCCCAAATGTTTGATGAAATAAAAAAGATGATCTTAGGCCGAGTACATGGATACCAAACATGACATGCTTTACAATTGTGCACAAACGTGCAGTGGCAACAAAATAAATACATTTTTAAAAGCCTTTAAAAGCCTTTACAGGTTACCACTTTAGATTTACAGAGGAGGTCTACTGCTAAAATTACTGCCCTCGATCTGACCGTTGCGGTGATACCTCACATGCATGGTGCAATTGCTGTTTACATTTGACGCCAGACCGACGCTTGCGTTCGCCTTAGCGCGAGAGCAGGGGGGACAGGGGTGCTTTTTTTTTTTTTTTTCTTTATTATTTTTTTGCTTTTTTATCTTATTTTAAAACTGTTCCTTTCATTTTTTTTTTTTTAATCATTTTTATTGTTATCTCAGGGAATGTAAATATCCCCTATGATAGCAATAGGTAGTGACAGGTACTCTTTTTTGAAAAAATTGGGGTCTATTAGACCCTAGATTTCTCCTCTGCCCTCAAAGCATCTGACCACACCAAGATCGGTGTGATAAAATGCTTCCCCAATTTCCCAATGGCGCTATTTACATCCGGCGAAATCTAAGTCATAAAATGCTCGTAGCTTCCGGTTTCTTAGGCCATAGAGATGTTTGGAGCCACTCTGGTCTCTGATCAGCTCTATGGTCAGCTGGCTGAATCACCAGCTGCATTCTCAGGTTCCCTGTTGAGACAGGAGAGCCAGAGAAAAACACGGAAGACGGTGGGGGGGGCATTCTCTCCCACTGCTTGTAAAAGCAGTCTAGAGGCTAATTAGCCGCTAGGATTGCTTTTACATGAAAGCCGACCGCTGGCTGAAAAGAATGATACCAAGATGATACCTAAACCTGCAAGCATCATTCTGGTATAACCACTCAAAGTCGTGAATGGTGTACCTGAAGACAAAAAAATGGTTAACAATAAAGCACAGTAAACGGTAAAGTATAAAAAATTGCATACCTGAAAAGCAAACATGATAAAACATAATAACAATAAAACATTGCAGAATAGAATACAGTAAAAAAGAGCAGAACAATAGAGAGAATAGAGAGAGAGAGAATAGAGAGAGAACAATAAAACGACAACTATTATTTTTTATTTTATATTTTTGTTTGTGTTTTTTTTTTTTTTTTACACTTTTTTTGTAACTGTAACTTTTATAACTGTAACTTTTATAACTGTAACCGGTTCCAGGTTCAGGTCTCTCAAAATGCGATGGCATCTTGGGAGACCCTGTGAAAGTGTGTCCTAGTCTGTGCAATGCTGTACCCTACGCTAATACTCAACTAGTGAATGGTAGCGTTCAAAACATTCACCAATGCAAAGACCAGGATTGACAGGAGGGACAATAATAGCGGGTGTCACGCCTATATCCGCGTTTGCTGCAGACACAACATCTTTTTTGGGGGGGTTCGTTGGGTAGGGGTACTCGGGAGGACATAAAAATGCCTCTCATGCAGCCGACTGCATTTGGTTGGGGATGTGAATGGGGGAAGTACGGGCGCTGCAGAAGTGGTGGGTTCCCAATTAGGATTGGCGAATGCAGCAGGAAGGGCATTATGGGCACGACGGGCCTGTGTTTGTCTTTTTGGTGGCAGCAGGACACTATTTGTGCTTGCCACCTCACCAGCTTGAACTGCACTTATGGGACTCGCCACGTCACCAAGTGTTACTGCAGTGCTGGTTTGACTACGACCGGGGTGTACTAGGCCGCTGGCGCTTGCCAGTTCACCAAAACGCTACAAAAAAAACTGTTAACGATCGCAGGGATCAGGCCTGACTCTGCGAACGCTGCAGTTATGCGTTTAGTGTTTTGTAAGTGACAGTGATCGATCGATACTGCACTTGGGTGGGCTGGGCTGGGCCGGGCGGAGGGGCAAAACGCAGGTGCTAGCAGGTATCTGGGCTGATCCCACTAACACTGCGTTTTTGGGAACCCTAAACTGCTGGGGACGCCAGTATAGATCTGATCGGATCAGATCAGATATTGATCAGTTCAGATACTATACCACTAAGGGAGGTGTACGGTGCGTGCGTGGGTGTTAGCGGTACTGGCACTAACCTGATGCTGCCTGGGGCTGGTGCTTGCCAGTTCACCAAAACGCTACCAAAAAAACTGTTAGCGATCGCAGGGATCAGGCCTGACTCTGCGAACGCTGCAGTTATGCGTTTAGTGTTTTGTAAGTGACAGTGATCGATCGATACTGCACTTGGGTGGGCTGGGCTGGGCCGGGCGGAGGGGCAAAACGCTGGTGCTAGCAGGTATCTGGGCTGATCCCGCTAACACTGCGTTTTTGGGAACCCTAAACTGCTGGGGACGCTAGTATAGATCTGAACGGATCAGATATTGATCAGATACTATACCACTAAGGGAGGCGTATGCTGCGTGCGTGGGTGTTAGCGGTACTGGCGCTAATCTGACGCTGCCTGGGGCGACGCATATCACCGCCGGGCGATCAGGGGGCTAAACCTTTATTCGGTAATAAACGGCGGGTGCCCTGACACTATAAAAAATAAACGAACTAACCAGCGTCACCCGTAATGGTTATACGGTGATCAGTGGTGAAAGGGTTAACTAGGGGGCAATCAAGGGGTTAAAACATTTATTAGATAGTATATGGGGGTCCCTGTCGCTATAAAACGCTGACGGCGAACCTAAATATTTACGTCCCTAACTAGCGTCACCAGCGACACTAATACAGCGATCAGAAAAATGATCGCTTAGCGACACTGGTGACGGGGGGTGATCAAGGGGTTAAAACTTTATTAGGGGGGGTTAGGGGGGTATCCTAGACCTAAAGGGGGCCTAACACTCACTGCCCTAACACTGTAACTGTCACAAACTGACACCAATACAGTAATCAGAAAAAAAAAAAAAAAAACCTGCTTGGTGTCAGTTTGTGACAGAGTGGGGTGATTGGGGGGGGATCGGGGGGCGATCGGGGGGGGGATCGGGGTGTTTTGTGTGCCTGGCATGTTCTACTGTGTGTGTAGTGTGTTGGTGCACTCACATTACAGTCTTCTCTCCTCGGCCCGGAACGGAAAATACCGAGCCGAGGAGAGATGACATAATTTCCTCTGCCTCTGTGTACAATACAGAGGCAGGGAAATGATCCCATTGGCTGGGAGCGATCGCGAGGGGGGGGCCACGAATGGATGGCCTCCCCCTCACCACCGATCGCCGGGGGAGATTTGCCGACCGCCGCAGGCACCGGGGGGGGTCCGATCGGACCCCCCACCCGCGGGCAGGCAAGGATGTACCTGTAAGTCCTTTTGCCTGCCCGTGCCATTCTGCCGACGTATATAGTCGTGCGGCGGTCGGCAAGTGGTTAAATCAACTTTAATTGCATGGAAACATATTCTATCTAAAACTAAAAAGGGAAACTTGTACATTAAAATAGAATTACCTTCAAGAATAATAGATTACTGTAAAATACGTCAATCAGCAAAAGAGTGGACCAAACAAGGCTACCAAATATATAAATGCCTACCATCTCACGTCAAGAAAATAGTGGAAGGGAAAATCAATAAATGTGCATATCTAAAAAATATAAACCCTTCTGACAGCATTCATGTTCCAACAGAAATATGGCGATATTTCACATACCACAAACTACAAAAAAAAAAAAAAATTGACTTTTCTACAACCTTCTTTCCCCTTCCTCTCCAGATGACAAAAACCCCAACATGTTAAAATAGGGAAATAATATTTCAAAGCTATACATGGGAACAATGGCAGAAAGCACTTTCAATCACTAATAAAGCATCCTCGTGTATTGAACACTGGGATAATTCACAAAAAATTCTTAACAGATGGTACCTGACACCTTATAGATTAGCAAAAATATACCCCTCCACCTCCCCTATCTGCTGGAGGTGCAAGGAACTAGTAGGAAACCTTCACCACACTCTTTGGCCATGCAAGAACCTATCAAGTTTTTGGAACTCAGTTTCCTCTTTTATTGCAGATCTTACAGGTAATCTAACAGAACTGACACCTACAACAGCTTAATTGGGATTAAATCTAGATGTATATCTGCATTGTTATAGAACAATAGTAACACATATCCTAATAGCAGTGAGACTTACCATTGCCAGCATGTGGAAATGTACAGAAGCTCCCAACCTGTCAAACGTCATCATAAGATTAAATACTCAAGCTCAATACGAATTGATGTTAGCATTCAAAAAATTCTCTATCACTTATTTCAAGAAAAAATGTCAAGCATGGTTAAACAACCCGAGAGCCTCCAAATATTTAAGGAATAGCGTTATATGATACACCAAGATAATGAATATCATTAAGACCCTTCTTCTTCTTCTCATCCCTAATAATTTAAGTATTTGATAGCCTGATCCCACTTACAGTCTGATCCCACTTACAGTCTGATCCCACTTGGGGTAGACGGTAGTAGGTTATCAAAATTCAGATAGTGTACGTTACCATTATAACTTTTTATTATTCATTTATTAATACTTGTTATATACTGATCTATGCAACATGATAAGCAATACCAAATAACTGTAATCATTTGTGTTGGAAATTATTCTGTCAAAAAGCTAATAAAAATTTAAAGTTAAAAAAATTTAAAGTTAAAACAAAAAAAAAGTATTAGCAGGAATTCAGCTTTATTGTATTAAGCTGACCATACACTGTTATTTTTTTCTGCTTATCCAGTGGTTGGATGGAGGTGTCACCCCATCAGGACATTGTACTCTGACAGTGGCTCCCAGTCGAAAGTTTTTCAACCTGCCCCTTCAATGCAAATTGATCAAATGATAGACTTCTGTCTTGTGGGAGCAGCCACATTTAGGGGAACACCATTTCTGTGTGGGTTAGGAAAGGGTGCACTTTGCCCTCGTTGATGACATGCAAAGGTGTGAACAGTGCTGTGTCTCAGTGGGAGGAATAGTGCCCCAAGGACCCCATATAGGCAAACAAAGGATAACATTTGGCCCACAGGCTACAATTTGGAGGCCACTACCTTAGAGTTTCCAAAACATGAGAATTAATATGTATGCAAACAGCATATTTAACTTCTTTTAGGAATTCTTTCTAACATAAAATAATGTTGCATTAAAAATATTTTCAGTGCTTTCAAATAAAAATATCACACAGAATTAAATTGTAGGATTTTTAAATTCAGTAAAATTAAAGAGTGGGTCAAGAGTCCAAATCATTTTGCAAGGTAAAGATACAGTGCCTTGAAAAAGTATTCATACCCCTTGAAATTTTCCATATTTTGTCATGTTACAACCAAAAACGTAAATGTATTTTATTGGGAAGTTTTGTGATAGACCAACACAAAGTGGCACATAATTGTGAAGTGGAAGGAACATTATAAATGGTTTTCAACATTTTTTACCATTAAATAAGTGAAAAGTGTGGTGTGCATTTGTATTCAACCCCCTTTACTCCAGACATCTCAAGTCTCCCGCAAATCGCGGGAGACTCCCACATTTGGATGCCGGCTCAAGGACACCCGGGAGCGCCAGGCGATCTCCCAGCTGAGCCTGTCACTCAGAAAGACAGAGCAGAACGAGCGGAGGAACGTTACTGAGCTGACACGCTGCCGCTTCCCTTCCCAGTGTTATCAAAATAGACAGCACCCCTGGCTTCCCTCTAGACGTGCACTTCTCCCTTTCTGCCACTGGGGGCTGCTTGTATACGCAGGTGAATTGGAATGTGATTTTAGAGCATCCCCAGTTTGCTCTACCCGAGGCTCACTGTTCTTCATGTCCTACACTTAAGGAAGTTTTCAGTAGATTATGCCAAAAGTCTTTATAATATTTGATGTTACAATGGCAGTCCTAGCAGATTCCTCTGTGAAGAGCTGAATACTGGGGATATGGCAGGAGAACTTGCCATAATATGACATTATACATTTTTTTGCAAATTTAACTTGAAGTTTCCATGTTCCAGCACTTACAGTTTTGCACTCTCCTTTCTCTCTGACGCAGACAGTACTCATTCAAAAAACATTTAGTGTGCTTTCACACTGAGGCACTGGGGGCATGGGCGGTAAAGCGCTGCTATTTTTAGCGGTGCTTTACTGTCGTTTTAGCGGCGCATTTTGATCACTAGTGGGGCGCTATTAACTCCTGCTAGCAGCTGAAAAAGGGTTAAAACCGCCCACCGCAGCGGCGCTTTGCCAGTGGTTTGGCTGCACTTTGTTGGCGCTGCCCATTGATTTCAATGGCCAGGGGCACTTTAGGAGCAGTGTATACACCGCTCCTACAGCGCTGCAAAGATGCTGCTTGCAGGACTTTCTTTTTACCTCCCTGCAAGCGCTCTACTCCAGTGTGACAGCACTCGGGCTTTCACACTGCAGACACAGGAGAGGCTCTTTACAGGCGCTATTTTTAGTGCTATAGCGCCTGTAAAGCGACTCAGTGTGAAAGCAGCCTTACTAGTAAACAAAGAAAAATAAGAGACACAGAATGCCTATGTATGGCAAACTTTAATTGGTACTGATCAGGCTGCATTTAATTGGGGGGGGGCTAGCGCCTCACCGCGTCTCCTCCCTGAAATGAGTTTGCCACCTCCCTGAAATTAGTTTTTGCAGGTTGGGATGTCTGTTACTTCGAAACCCCAAACTAAAATCTAGTGAAACCAATCGCCTTCAGAAGTCACCTAATTAGTAAATAGAGTCCACCTGTGTGTAATTTAATCTCAGTATAAATACAGCTGTTCTGTGAAGCCCTCAGAGGTTTGTTAGAGAACCTTAGTGAACAAACAGCATCATGAAGGCCAAGGAACACACTAGACGGATCAGTAATAAAGTTGGTAACTGGAGGAGCTGCAGAGATCTACAGCTCAGGTGGGAGAATCTGTCCACAGGACAACTATTAGTCGTACACTCCAGAAATCTGGCCTAAAGGAAGAGTGGCAAGAAGAAAGTCATGTTGAAGGAAAGTCGTAAGAAGTCCCATTTGCAGTTTGCAAGAAGCCACGTGGGGGACACAGTAAACATGTGGAAGAAGGTGCTCTGGTCAGTTAAAACAAAAATGTAACTTTTTGGCCTAAAAGCAAAACGCTATGTGTGGTGGAAAACTAAAACTGCACATCACCCTTAACACACCATCTCCACCGTGAAACATGGTGGTGGCAGCATCATGTTGTGGGGATGCTTTTCTTCAGCAGGGACAGGGAAGCTGGTCAGAGTTGATGGGAAGTTGGATGGGGCCAAATACAGGGCAATCTTAGCAGAAAACCTGTGAGTCTGCAAAAGACTTGAGACTGGGGCAGAAGTTCACCTTCCAGCAGGACAACGACCCTAAACATACAGCCAGAGCTACAATGGAATGGTTTAGATCAAAGCATATTCATGTGTTAGAATGACCTAAATCCAATTGAGAATCTGTGACAAGACTTGAAAATTGCTGTTCACAGAAGCTCTCCATCCAATCTGACAGAGCTTGAGCTATTTTGCAAAGAATAGGCAAAAATGTCACTCTCTAGATGTGCAAAGCTGGTAGAGACATTCCCAAAAAGACTTGCAGCTGTAATTGCAGTGAAAGGTGGTTCTACAAAGTATTGACTCAGGGGGGCTGAATACAAATGCTCGCCACACTTTTCACATATTTATGTAGTGCTGGTAGATTTTTAATCTACCGCTTATATGTACATTTAGTGGGTCATCTGTTCTGTACATAGTTCAGATTTAATCTATGGCTAAATTAGCTTCTGTCCCAGCCTTGGTTGTGTTGCGTGCAGTTCCACTCCGTCGCCTGTAGATGTCGGTGGCACTACAGACCGGAGCTGGAAAGTGACAGACTGAGGTGTATTGAGTGCTCTTCTTTCTCAGAAATAACTCGGCAGAGGTTGTCCCCTGCGGTGCATTCTGGGAAGGGGTATTTAAGGGACAGACGCCATATTTCTTGGTCTCTTTCTTTCCACCTGCTGGCCCTCCTGGCCGACAGGTATGTGCTAGGAGTCCTACCTCGTGGTCCTCCGGGCTGGAGGACTGCATTGCTGCAGCATGTGGGTGGGCCCAGAAGTCTGTCTGGGGCCTACTACAGCTACTGCAGAGATGGTCCTGTGCTGTCTGTCCTGCGGGAAGAAGCCGGACAATTGAGAAGAATCCAGGGGAGGACCCGTCTTGGAAGGATCATGCAGAGCGCTGGTCTGGAGAGGGGCCTGGTGACTCGATTGGAGGATGCATCTTAACCACTTGCCGACCGCCTAACGCACATATACGGCGGCAGAATGGCACGGGCAGGCAAAATCACGTACCCATACGTGATCTGCCTCCCGCGGGTGGGGGATCCGATCGGACCCCCCCCCCCGGTGCCATAGGCGGTCGGCTCTCGTTCGCGGGCAATGAAAGGTCAGGGGGAGGCCATCCATTGATGGCCACCCCCTCCCGATCGCTCCCGGCGAATGAAAACGCTTCCTTTCCCTCTGTAATGTAAACAGAGGGAAAGGAAGTGATGTCATCCCTCCTCGAGCCGGTCTTTTCGTCCCGGCGCAGAGGAGAGAAGACATCCAAGTAAGTGCACCAACACTACACTTACAGTAGAACACGCAGGCACACTTTTCACCCCCCAGTCACCCCCCGATCACCCCCCGATCACCCCCCTGTACCCCCTGTGACACCAATAGCAGTTTTTTTTTTTTTTGCATTGGTGTCAGTTTGTGTCAGTTACAAGTGTTAGGGCAGTTAGGTTAGCCCCCTTAAGGTCTAGGGTACCCCCCCTTAGGTCCAGGGTACCCCCCTAACCCCCCCCTAATAAAAGTTAACCCCTTGATTACCCCCCGTCGCCAGTGTCGCTAAGCGATCGTTTTTCTGATCGCTGTATTAGTGACACAGGTGACGCTAGTTAGGGAGGTAAGTATATAGGTTCGCTGTCAGTGTTTTATAGCGACAGGGACCCCCATATACTACCTGCTAAAGGTTTTAACCCCTTGATTGCCCCCTAGTTAACCCTTTCACCAGCGATCACCGTATAAGTGTTACGGGTGACGCTGGTTAGCTAGTTTGTTTTTTGTAGTTTATTACAGTTTATTATAGTTTATTATAGTTTTAGGGCACCCGCCGTTTATTACCTTATAAAGGTTTAACCCCTTAATTGCCCGGCGGTGATATAAGTTACGTTTTTAGGGTCAGATAAGGTCTGCGTCGCCCCAGGCAGCCAGTACCGCTAAAACCCACGCACGCAGCATACACCTCCCTTAGTGCTATAGTATCTAAACGGATCGATATCTGATCCGATCAGATCTATACTCCCCAGCAGTTTAGGGTTCCCTGAAACACAGTGTTAGCGGGATCAGCCCAGATACCTGCTAGCACCTGCATTTTGCCCCTTGGCCCAGCCCAGCCCAGCCCACCCAAGTGCAGTATCGATCGATAACTGACACTTACAAAACACTAAGCACACATAACTGCAGCGTTCGCAGAGTCAGGCCTGATCCCTGCGATCGCTAACAGTTTTTTGGTAGCGTTTTGAATCAATCGCTAACAGTCAGGAGCTTTTTTGCCTGTGAGTCTCACTAGTGTACCCCTAAATTTAGAGGCCAAAATGGCAAATCGAAGGTACACTAGTGAAGAGGCCTACACGTTTCTGAGTATGACAGATAGTGAAGAGGAAGTCACTCATCTGTCAAGTTCAGGCTCAGAATACGAACCTGTAGAGGACAGCGGCTCCATGACAGATAGCTCTGACGACGGAGTTGTGGCCCCTGCTAGGGTCAGGCGTACCAGACCCCGAACTTCTTCTGTCCTTGAAGTGCAAGAACCGCAGGGCTCTGGAGCAGAGAAGTACTAGCGCCGCTACTCCTTCTGGTGAACTGGCAAGCACCAGCGGCCTAGTACACCCTGGTCATACATCCAGCACTGCAGTATCACGTGGTGACGTGGCGAGTCCCATAAGTGCAGTTCAAGCTGGCGAGGTGGCAAGCACAAGTAGTGTCCCGCTGCCACCAAGAAGACGAACACAGGCCCGTCGTGGCCATAGTGCCCTTCCTGCTGCATTCGCCAATCCGAATTGGGAACTCACCACTTCTGCAGCACCCGTACTTCCCCCTTTCACTGGCCAACCCGGAATTCAGGTGGAAACAGTTGACTTTACGCCACTGGATTTTTATTCGCTGTTTTTCACCGAAGATCTCTATAGATCTATTGTGGACCAAAGCAATTTGTACACTGGTCAACACATCGCCACTATTCCCCAGTCCACCCTTGCCAGAGATTGGAGACCAATTATGGTCTCCGAATTTAAGATCTTTCTGGGCCTTTCCCTCCTCATGGGCATAACCAAAAAGAGTGAGTTGCGGTCATATTGGTCCACTGACCCAATTCACCATATGCCCGTGTTCTCTGCCTCCATGACCAGGGCACGATACGAGCAGATTTTGCGGTTCATGCACTTCAACGACAATGAACTCTGTCGTCCTCGTGGAGACCCTGCATACGATCGGCTCTACAAAATTCGGCCCCTCGTAAACCACTTCAACCAACGTTTTGCAGACTTGTTTACCCCCCATCAAGTTGTCTGCGTTGATGAGTCCCTGATTAAGTTTTCTGGCCGCTTGTCCTTCAAACAGTACCTTCCCAGCAAGCGTGCCAGATACGGGGTCAAGATGTATAAGCTCTGTGACAGGCCCACAGGCTATACATGTAGATTTATGGTTTACGAGGGCAAAGATAGTCACGTAGAGCCGATAAACTGCCCTGACTACATAGGAAGCGCTGGCAAGATAGTGTGGGACTTGGTGTCACCCTTATTCGGAAAGGGGTACCACTTGTACGTGGACAATTATTATACGAGCGTGCCACTTTTTAGTCACTTGTTTGATCATCAGATTGGAGCATGTGGCACCGTGCGACCTAATCGCCGGGGCTTTCCCCAGCGGCTTGTAGAGTCCCGTCTTAGGCTGGGGGAGAGAGCCTGCTTGCAGTATAATAATTTGCTCGCTATGAAGTGGAGGGACAATAAGAATGTTTTCGTTCTTACCTCCCTTCATGCAGACACGACAACCCAAATTACTACGGCGACTGGTGTTGTGGGTGTTGTTCTGTGTCCACGAATACAACCTTAATATGGGAGGGGTGGACCTCAACGACCAGTTGTTGGCGCCATACCTAGTTGCCCGTAAGGCCAGACGCTGGTACAAAAAAGTGTCTGTTTATTTATTTCAATTGGCTTTGCTGAATGCTCATGTGCTATACAGAGCTTCAGGACGGACTGGATCCTTCCTTAAATTCCAGGAAGAGATCGTCAGAGCCCTTCTGTTTCCAGATGGTGCTCCACCTCACCTTCCCAATCCAAATGCAGTAAGCCGGCTGCATGGGAGGCATTTTCCTTATGTCCTCCAGAGTACCCCTACCCAACGAGCCCCCCAAAAAAGATGTCGTGTCTGCAGCAAGCGCGGATTTAGGCGTGACACCCGGTATTGTTGTCCCTCCTGTCCTGACAATCCTGGTCTATGCATTGGTGAATGTTTTGAACGCTACCATACACTAGTGGAGTATTAGCGTAGGGTTCAGCACGGCACAGACTAGGCACACTAACACAGGGTCTCCCAAGATGCCATCGCATTTTGAGAGACCCAAACCTGTTACAGTTAAAAGTTAAAGTTACTAAAAAAAGTGTTAAAAAAAATAAAAAATAAAAAAAAAATAAAAAAATAAAAATACAAAAAAAAAATAAAATAAAAAAACCAAAAATAGTTGTAGTTTTATTGTTCTCTCTCTCTATTCTCTCTCTATTGTTCTGCATTCTATACTGCAATGTTTTATTGTTATGTTTTTATCATGTTTGCTTTATAGGTATGCAATTTTTTTATACTTTGTTTTTTTATTGTTAACCACTTTGTTTTCAGGTACGCCATTTATCTGCAGAGCGGATTTATTTATCTTGACAGCAACAGCGTTTGCTCCCACGATATATAAAGCCGTGACTCCAGCGCTGTTGGAGGTGATTTCACCACCACAGTTACATACTTCAGCATATATGCCGAAGCGTGGGGGCAGCAGTGGGTGGAGGAGCAATTTGCTCCTGCCTTTTGCGGGAGGATGCCCCCATGCTTCGGCATATATATATTTTAGGTAGGCACAGGTTGCGTTAAATGTTTTATTTTTTACTATGTTTTTTTTTGTATTTGCTTTGCAGGTATGGTAAGTATTACTGTTATACTGTAATGTTACTTTGTTTTTTTGTTAACCATCATTTGCTTAGCAGGTACGCCATTCAGTTGCAGCGCGGATTTATTTATCTTGACAGCAACAGCGTTTGCTCCCACGATATATAAAGCCGTGACTCCAGCGCTGTCGGAGGTGATTTCACCACCACAGTTACATACTTCAGCATATATGCCGAAGCGTGGGGGCAGCAGTGGGTGGAGGAGCAATTTGCTCCTGCCTTTTGCGGGAGGATGCCCCCATGCTTCGGCATATATATATTTTAGGTAGGCACAGGTTGCGTTAAATGTTTTATTTTTTACTGTTTTTTTTTGTATTTGCTTTGCAGGTATGGTAAGTATTACTGTTATACTGTAATGTTACTTTGTTTTTTTGTTAACCATCATTTGCTTAGCAGGTACGCCATTCAGTTGCAGCGCGGATTTATTTATCTTGACAGCAACAGCGTTTGCTCCCACGATATATAAAGCCGTGACTCCAGCGCTGTCGGAGGTGATTTCACCACCACAGTTACATACTTCAGCATATATGCCGAAGCGTGGGGGCAGCAGTGGGTGGAGGAGCAATTTGCTCCTGCCTTTTGCGGGAGGATGCCCCCATGCTTCGGCATATATATATTTTAGGTAGGCACAGGTTGCGTTAAATGTTTTATTTTTTACTATGTTTTTTTTTGTATTTGCTTTGCAGGTATGGTAAGTATTACTGTTATACTGTAATGTTACTTTGTTTTTTTGTTAACCATCATTTGCTTAGCAGGTACGCCATTCAGTTGCAGCGCGGATTTATTTATCTTGACAGCAACAGCTTTTGCTCCCACGATATATAAAGCCGTGACTCCAGCGCTGTCGGAGGTGATTTCACCACCACAGTTACATACTTCAGCATATATGCCGAAGCGTGGGGGCAGCAGTGGGTGGAGGAGCAATTTGCTCCTGCCTTTTGCGGGAGGATGCCCCCATGCTTCGGCATATATAAATGGTGCATGTATGCCCATCATTAGAAGTGGGCGGATGAAGGGAGGTATTCTAATGGTGGGCATACCCACCGATCAATATCTTTTTTTCGTTCAGCCCACAGGCTGCATGAAAAAAAAGTTTACAATACAAGGACCAGCAACGTACTGGTATGTTGCTGGACTTTGAGTGGTTATACCAGAATGATGCCTGCAGGTTTAGGTATCATCTTGGTATCATTCTTTTCAGCCAGCGGTCGGCTTTCATGTAAAAGCAATCCTAGCGGCTAATTAGCCTCTAGACTGCTTTTACAAACAGTGGGAGGGATCCCCCACCCCCCCCACCGTCTTCCATGTTTTTCTCTGGCTCTCCTGGCCCAACAGGGAACCTGAGAATGCAGCCGGTGATTCGGCCAGCTGACCATAGAGCTGATCAGAGACCAGAATTGCTCCAATCATCTCTATGGCCTAAGAAACCGGAAGCTACGAGCATTTCATGACTTAGATTTCGCCGGATGTAAACAGCGCCATTGGGAAATTGGGAAAGCATTTTATCACACCGATCTTGGTGTGGTCAGATGCTTTGAGGGCAGAGGAGAGATCTAGGGTCTAATAGACCCCAATTTTTTCAAAAAAGAGTACCTGTCACTACCTATTGCTATCATAGGGGATATTTACATTCCCTGAGGTAACAATAAAAATGATAAAAAAAAAATAAAAATGAAAGGAACAGTTTAAAAATAAGAAAAAAAATTAAAAAATTAATAAAGAAAAAAAAAAAAAAAAAAAAAGCACCCCTGTCCCCCCCTGCTCTCGCGCAAAGGCGAACGCAAGCGTCGGTCTGGCGTCAAATGTAAACAGCAATTGCCCCATGCATGTGAGGTATCACCGCGAAGGTCAGATCGAGGGCAGTAATTTTAGCAGTAGACCTCCTCTGTAAATCTAAAGTGGTCACCTGTAAAGGCTTTTAAAGGCTTTTAAAAATGTATTTAGTTTGTCGCCACTGCACGTTTGTGCGCAATTTTAAAGCATGTCATGTTTGGTATCCATGTACTCGGCCTACGATCATCTTTTTTATTTCATCAAACATTTGGGCAATATGGTGTGTTTTAGTGCATTAAAATTTTAAAAAGTGTGTTTTTTCCCAAAAAATTCGTTTGAAAAATCGCTGCGCAAATACTGTGTGAAAAAAAAAAATGAAACACCCACCATTTTAATCTGTAGGGCATTTGCTTTAAAAAAATATATAATGTTTGGGGGTTCAAAGTAATTTTCTTGCAAAAAAAAATTATTTTTTCATGTAAACAAAAAGTGTCAGAAAGGCCTTTGTCTTCAAGTGGTTAGAAGAGTGGGTGATGTGTGACATAAGCTTCTAAATGTTGTGCATAAAATGCCAGGACAGTTCAAAACCCCCCCAAATGACCCCATTTTGGAAAGTAGACACCCCAAGCTATTTGCTGAGAGGCATGTCGAGTCCATGGAATATTTTATATTGTGACACAAGTTGCGGGAAAAAGACAATTTATTTTTTTTTTTTGCACAAAGTTGTCACTAAATGATATATTGCTCAAACATGCCATGGGAATATGTGAAATTACACCCCAAAATGCATTCTGTTGCTTCTCCTGAGTATGGGGATACCACATGTGTGAGACTTTTTGGGAGCCTAGCCGCGTACGGGACCCCGAAAACCAAGCACCGCCTTCAGGCTTTCTAAGGGCGTAAATTTTTTATTTCACTCTTCACTGCCTATCACAGTTTCGGAGGCCATGGAATGCCCAGATGGCACAACCCCCCCCCCCAAATGACCCCATTTTGGAAAATAGACACCCAAAGCTATTTGCTGAGAGGTATAGTGAGTATTTTGCAGACCTCACTTTTTGTCACAAACTTTTGAAATTTGAAAAAAGAAAAAAAAAATATGTTTTTCTTGTCTTTCTTCATTTTCAAAAACAAATGAGAGCTGCAAAATACTCACCATGCCTCTCAGCAAATAGCTTGGGGTGTCTACTTTCCAAAATGGGGTCATTTTGGGGGGTTTTGTGCTATCTTGGCATTTTATGGCCTTCAAAACTGTGATGGGTAGTGAGGAGTGAAATCAAAAATTAACGCTCTTAGAAATCCTGAAGGCGGTGATTGGATTTTGGGGCCCCGTATGAAGATGGGCACCCAAAAAGTGCCACTCATGTGGTATCCCCGTACTCAGGAGAAGCAGCTGAATGTATTTTGGGGTGTAATTCCACATATGCCCATGGCATGTTTGAGCAATATATCATTTAGTGACAACTTTGTGCAAAAAAAAAAAAAAAAAAATTGTCACTTTCCCGCAACTTGTGTCAAAAAATACAATATTCCATGGACTCAACATGCCTCTCAGCAAATAGCTTGGGGTGCCTACTTTCCAAAATGGGGTCATTTGGGGGGGTTTGTGCCATCTGGGCATTTTATGGCCTTCAAAAATGTGATAGGTAGTGAGGAGTGAAATCACAACTTTACGCCCTTAGAAATCCTGAAGGCGGTGCTGGGTTTTCGGGGCCCCGTACGCGGCTAGGCTACCAAAAAGTCCCACACATGTGGTATCCCCGTACTCAGGAGAATCAGCAGAATGTATTTTGGGGTGCAATTCCACATATGCCCATGGCCTGTGTGAGCAATATATCATTTAGTGACAACTTTGTGCAAAAAAAAAAAAATTGTCACTTTCCTGCAACTTGTGTCAAAAAATAAAATATTCCATGGACTCAACATGCCTCTCAGCAAATAGCTTGGGGTGTCTACTTTCCAAAATGGGGTCATTTGGGGGGGTTTTGTGCCATCTTGGCATTTTATGGCCTTCAAAACTGTGATAGGTAGTGAGGAGTGAAATCAAAAATTTATGCCCTTAGAAATCCTGAAGGCGGTGCTTGGTTTTCGGGGCTCCGTACGCGGCTAGGCTCCCAAAAAGTCCCACACATGTGGTATCCCCGTACTCAGGAGAAGCAGCAGAATGTATTTTGGGGTGTAATTCCACATATGCCCATGGCATGTTTGAGCAATATATCATTTTGTGACAACTTTGTGCAAAAAAAAAAAAAAAAAAAAATTGTCACTTTCCCGCAACTTGTGTCAAAATATAAAATATTCCATGGACTCAACATGCCTCTCAGCAAATAGCTTGGGGTGTCTACTTTCCAAAATGGGGTCATTTGGGGGGGTTTGTGCCATCTGGGCATTTTATGGCCTTCAAAAATGTGATAGGTAGTGAGGAGTGAAATCACAACTTTACGCCCTTAGAAATCCTGAAGGCGGTGCTGGGTTTTCGGGGCCCCGTACGCGGCTAGGCTCCCAAAAAGTCCCACACATGTGGTATCCCCGTACTCAGGAGAATCAGCAGAATGTATTTTGGGGTGCAATTCCACATATGCCCATGGCCTGTGTGAGCAATATATCATTTAGTGACAACTTTGTGCAAAAAAAAAAAAAATTGTCACATTCCCGCAACTTGTGTCAAAAAATAAAATATTCCATGGACTCAACATGCCTCTCAGCAAATAGCTTGGGGTGTCTACTTTCCAAAATGGGGTCATTTGGGGGGCTTTTGTGCCATCTTGGCATTTTATGGCCTTCAAAACTGTGATAGGTAGTGAGGAGTGAAATCAAAAATTTATGCCCTTTGAAATCCTGAAGGCGGTGCTTGGTTTTCAGGGCCCCGTACGCGGCTAGGCTCCCAAAAAGTCCCACACATGTGGTATCCCCGTACTCAGGCGAAGCAGCTAAATGTATTTTGGGGTGCAATTCCACATATGCGCATGGCCTGTGTGAGCAATATATCATTTAGTGACAACTTTTTGTAATTTTTTTTTTTTTTTTTTGTCATTATTCAATCACTTGGGACAAAAAAAATAAATATTCAATGGGTTCAACATGCCTCTCAGCAATTTCCTTGGGGTGTCTACTTTCCAAAATGGGGTCATTTGGGGGGGTTTTGTACTGCCCTGCCATTTTAGCACCTCATGAAATGACATAGGCAGTCATAAAATAAAAGCTGTGTAAATTCCAGAAAATGTACCCTAGTTTGTAGACGCTATAACTTTTGCGCAAACCAATAAATATACGCTTATTGACATTTTTTTAAGACATGTGGCCGAATACATTTTGGCCTAAATGTATGACTAAAATTGAGTTTATTGGATTTTTTTTATAACAAAAAGTAGAAAATATCATTTTTTTTCCAAATTTTCGGTCTTTTTCCGTTTATAGCGCAAAAAATAAAAACGGCAGAGGTGATCAAATACCATCAAAAGAAAGCTCTATTTGTGGG
Organism: Aquarana catesbeiana; assembly: GCF_042186555.1. NCBI lineage: Eukaryota > Metazoa > Chordata > Amphibia > Anura > Ranidae > Aquarana > Aquarana catesbeiana. The sequence continues at coordinate 239,119,259 of NC_133324.1, forward strand.
AAGAAAAGGACGCAAATTTCGTTTGGGTACAGCATTGCATGACCGCGCAATTAGCAGTTAAAGCGACGCAGTGCCGAAAAAAGTGCTCTGGTCAGGAAGGGGGTAAAACCTTCCAGGGCTGAAGTGGTTAAGCTAACCTACCACATAGTACTGCCGGGTCGGCTTAAAGGTTCTGGTACTGTGTTGCTGTTCATCTAAAACTACTACGTCTTGTGGCAGAGGATCGTGCAGTTTTGTTCTACCCAAGTTTGTGGCAGAGACTTTCTGTTCGTGCTACGCTCCAGCTGCTAGGTCAGTGAGAGAGGCCTATCCGGGCGGGCAAAAATTTAATTCTGAGCTGAAGATACATTCATCCCTGAGATTTCAATTCCTTAGTGCTACACCAAGAAAAGGTATTTGAACTTCCCTGCAACTCTTCTTCTACCTTTTCCTGCTACTTCTTCCAGTTGTCTCCCATTAAAGCATTGAAAAAGTACTAAAGTGACTGGTGCCTACATTGTCAGATAATAAGCTCAACGTGGACTCTAAGGCCCCTTTCACACTGGGGCGGTTTGCAGGCGTTATTGCGCTAAAAATACCGCCTGCAAACCGCCCCTAAACAGCCTCCGCTGTTTGTTCAGTGTGAAAGCCCGAGGGCTTTCACACTGAAGCGGTGCGCTGGCAGGACGGTAAAAAAAGTCCTGCGAGCTGCATCTTTGGAGCGGTGAAGGAGCGGTGTGTTCACCGCTCCTAAACCGCTCCTTCCCATTGAAATCCCCGTTTTCCCATTGAAAACCCCGCTGGCGGCCGAAAAAGGGTTAAACCCGCTCGTACAGCGCGGCTATAGCCGCGGTATTACCGCGGTATAGCCGCGCTGTACGAGCGGGTTTAACCCTTTTTCGGCCGCCAGCGGGGGTTAAAACCGCACCACTAGCGGCCGAATACAGCCGCAAAAATGACGGTAAAACATCGCTAAAAATAGCGCTGTTTTACCGCCAACGCCCCCACCTCCCCAGTGTGAAAGGGGCCTAAGTCTGGTATTGGTGAAACTACAGGTAAAAAGGTGACGGAAACAGCTCGCTTTAAATCAGCAGCTCCACCGTGAGTTATTGCTACATTTATTTTTTTTTTAATTTGAAAACCATTTATCATTTTCCTTTTACTTCACAATTATGTGCCACTTTGTGTTGGTCTATCACATAAAATCCCCAAAAAATACATTTACGTTTTTGGTTGTAACATGACAAAATGTGGAAAATTTCAAGGGGTATGAATACTTTTTCAAGGCACTGTACAGTTGTGCTCATAAGTTCACATACCCTGGCAGAATTTTATGATTTCTTGGCCATTTTTCAGAGAATATGAATGCTAACACAAAAACATTTCTTTCACTCATGGTTAGTGTTTGGCTGAAGTCATTTATTATCAATTAACTCTTTTTAAATCACAATGACAACAGAAACTAGCCAAATGACCCTGATAAAAAGTGTACACACCCTGGTGATTTTGGTCTGATAACATGCACACATGTTGACACAAAGGGGTTTGAATGGCTATTAAAGGTAACCATCCTCTACCTAATCAATTACTCTGCTAATTATGGTTGTGTCTGTCCTTACCTTCTGTATGGTATCCAAGCATTTTGTAAGGTTTTGTTTCAAGCTAATCTGCATGTTCTGTCTTATTCGTTTTGACAACAATAAAGCACATTTGTTTTGTTAAAAAAAAAAGGTAATCATCCTCACCTGTGATCTGTTTGCTTGTAATTGGTGTGTGTGTATAAAAAGTCAATGAGTTTCTGGACTCCTGACAGACCCTTGCATCTTTCATCCAGTGCTGCTCTGACGTTTCTGGATTCTGAGTCATGGGGAAAGCAAAAGAATTGTCAAATGATCTGCGGGAAAATGTAGTTGAACTGTATAAAACAGGAAAGGGATATAAAAAGATATCCAAGGAATTGAGAATGCCAATCAGCAGTGTTCAAACGCTAATCAAGAAATGGAAAATAAGGGGTTCTGTTGAAACCAAACCACAGTCAGGTAGACCAACTAAAATTTCAGCCACAACTGCCAGGAAAATTGTTTGGGATGCAAAGAAAACCCCACAAATAACTTCAGATGAAATACAGGACTCTATGAAAACATGTGGTGTGGCTGATTCAAGATGCACAATAAGGAGGCACTTGAAGAAAGATGGGCTGCATGGTCGAGTCGCCAGAAGAAAGCCATTACTACGCAAATGCCACAAAGTATCCCGCTTACAATATGCCAAACAGCACAGAGACAAGCCTCAAACCTTCTGGCACAAAGTCATTTGGAGTGATGAGACCAAAATTGAGCATTTTGGCCACAACCATAAATGCTACATTTGAAGAGGCGTCAACAAGGCCTATGTCGAAAGGTACACCATTCCTACTGTGAAACATGGAGGTGAATCGCTGATGTTTTGGGGATGTGTGAGCTACAAAGGCACAGGAAATTTAGTCAAAATTTATGGCAAGTTGAATGCAGTATGTTATCAAAAAATACTGGAGGAACATTTGCATTTACCAGCCATGAAGCTGCGCATGGGATGTACTTCGACATTTTAACATGACGATGATCCAAAACACAAAGCCAAGTCGACTTGTCATTGGCTACAGCAGAATAAAATGAAGGTTCTGGAGTTGCCATCTCAATCTCCTGACTTCAATATCATTGAGCCACTCTGGGGAGATCTCAAACGTGCAGTTCATGCAAGACAGCCCAAGAATTTTCAGGAACTGGACGCTTTTTGTCAAGAGGAATGGACAGCTTTACCATATGAGAAGATAAAGAGCCTCATCCACAAATACCACAAAAGACTTCAAGCTGTCATTGATGTTAAAGAGGGCAATACACAGTATTAAGAACTGGGGTATGTAAACTTTTGATCAGGGTCATTTGGCTAGTTTCTGTTGTCATTATGATTTAAAAAGAGTAAACACAGTTGATTGATAATAAATGGCTTCAGCCACACTCTAACCATGAGTGAAAGAAAAGTTTTTTGTTATCATTCATATTCTCTGAAAAATGGCCAAGAAATCATAAATTCTGCCAGGTATGTAAACTTATGAGCACAACTGTATGTATGATAACTATGATAGCTATTTTTTTTATTTGGCCACAGGTTTCTTCTATATTATACTGTTTTATCAAAGGGAAATAAGAATTTAGCTGACGAATAAATGCATTTTTAACTTGATGGATATCATCCACAAGATGGGTGATACTCCATCTGAAACAGATCCTGACTGAAATAGTTCTCACTTACTGTGTGAATCATGCTATTGGCTCACAATTAAATTGAGTGGGCGCATTTTTCTGTGCAGAGATGTCTCTAGAAAGCAGAACACAGTCACCCACAAGCGACAGCTGCCCTTCCCTCCTACCCACCCCTCTGCCAGCATGAAAAGGACAAGCTTGCATTCTGTTAACACCTGCCCTGCCAGAGGATCCAGCTAAGCAAAGGCTGAAACACTATAATTTTAGTCAGCGCCTACGCCACTGGAAAGCTAATTTTTATGGTTTATTTTTGGCGTAATGAACCAATCCAAAGCCAAAGCACTGCATGAATGTACAGTATATTGAATCAGGAAACATCAAACATTGACTGCAGCAAATACATTTCAGGGCAGTGACTAGATTTAGATTTGCTATTCCAGAACTGACAAGGCCATATTCAACTTGCAACTTGTGGCCACCTTATCATAAGTGCACAAAAGCTGGTAACTTTGCTATTCAGCACTCATGTCTCAGCCATAAGTCAGTCCACACTACTCACTTAACTATGTTTTGTTCTATGCCACCTCACAGGCACCTGCTGATGACTTCTGTTCCTTTTTAGGCCTCTCCTGCAGGACCAAAGTCCTTGTAATTAGGGCTTGGGGGCTCTTTCCCAGTCAAATTCTCTCCAAGTCTCCAAAATCCGAGTCTGAAATGTGGACTCACCAGTCCAGAGACTACTGTAAATCAGTCCTCTCCTCTCATCTTTTATTACCCAGGAACCCCTCACCCTGCATGGGTGAGAACCCCTGAGTACTAAAAATGTCTTATATACTCTACCCTAAAGGGACCACAACCCAATAGTGGGGAAAAATATCTCTCATTCAGGACCCATCGCTGGCAGCCTGTACAGTATGTTTGAGAAAAATCATTACATTTTTGATAAAATGATCCTTGCAGCAGACCAGCATCAACAAGGAAAATCTTGAAGAAGTGATATTTACCTTTTCACTTTTTTTATTCTCATAAGAATACATTTTTTTTTTTTTTTTTTTTACAAACATCGTTCTTTATTTGAAAATGCATGTATACAGAGTAAACATTTTCATGATGCAAAAGATATAAAGTTACAGAGCAGTACAGAAAGAGTTTTGAAAAACCCACGTTTAAATTGATCTTAGACAACAGTGCAGTTATACATACTAGTTTTCATAAACCACTCGCCATTAAATTTTTATTTGCGTACCCAATGGAGAGTGCATCCACACCATCTCCACTCTACCTAAGTGGAGTGCTCGTCCAACTCGTCACAAGTAGAGGCCTCACCTAACCAAGCATCCCAAATCTTTCCGTACTTTGCAGGGCATCCTCTGTGGGCATACATTTCTTTTTTGTAGGGTAGCATAGCTTTGATTGCGGCAACCCATTCCTGGATAGTAGGTGGCATCACCCTGAGCCAATTCATAGCAATGAGTAATCTGGCTGTGAACAATGTTTCCTGCAAAAACATATAGTGATACTTGTCGGAGTCAGGATTTGGGAACACTCCTAGTAAACATTGTTTGGGGCATAGAGTTAGGGGAGAGCCCATCTTATCATGAATGAACCTTACTATGTGGGACCAGTAGTCCTGTATCACCGGACAGGACCATAGTATATGAAAGAAGGTTCCATTAGAACCTCCACATCTGGGGCAGAGTGGGCTGTAGTTGTCTCTAAACTTGGCCAAGCGCAGAGGGGTCAGGTAAGACCTGTGTAGTATATATAATTGTGTGAGACGGTCTGAGATCTTGGGGGATACCTTTTTACATGCATCTAGTGCCTCCTCCCACTCGTCATCTTCTATTACACCCATATCTCCAGTCCACCGTTTTTTTAGCTGGTATGCTATTGCCACTGCAGTGGGATGCATAAGACAGGAGTAGAATGTAGATATTAACCTCTGGGGTTCAGGGCTGAGCACTATACAAAGAATATCCAGTTGTTCCAGATTAGGGGGGAGTCACGAAATTGAGTTTGTAGGGCGTGGCGAAGCTGTAGGTATCGGTAATGCATAGAGTTGGTGAGGTCAAAATCATCCTTGAGTTGTTAGAATGATTTTAAAATATCTCCATTATACATGTCTGCTAAGTAGACCACCCCACTATTAATCCAGAGGTTACGGTCTGGTAAAGTTAGTAATTCAGATAGGCACGGATTATCCCAGAGAGGTGTCTGTTTATGTGTTGAGGGGGCTTTGAGCTTGCGTCTCACTAGTTCCCATACCTTACAATGGTTGTAAAGCAGATTCCTGTGATCTACCAAAGTCCAGGGCTCGCCGGGGTCCCTAAAAATAAGTTGGAAAGGATGTTTATGAAGCCGGCTAAAGGGAGAGCACATTGTGCTGCCAGGTAATATAGGTTAAAATCCGGTAGTGGGGTTCTTCAACACTTGCCAGGATAATTTGTGACAACTTTTACCCCACACAAAGGAATTTAAAATTACTTTTAATGTTTTAAATATACGCAAAGGGATATATACTGGAGTCTGCCATAGGATGTACAAGAATTTGGGTAGTATAATCGTTTTTATTAAGCTTATCTGGCCCATGACTCCCAGAGGTAGTCTGGTCCATGCCTGTGTTTTGGTTTTTAAGACTGTGAATAGTGGTTCTAGGTTTAGTCTAATATAGTCGTCTGGGGAGCGGGTGATCATGATACCTAAGTATTTCATTTCACTAACCCGAATTAAAGGGGATGAAGCCTGTATCTCCGTTGGGGCCCCTATATCTAAGGGTAGTATCTGGGATTTATCCCAATTAATCCGTAGCCCTGAATAGTTCCCGAATTGCTTTATGGTTTCAAGGGCCGTTAGCAGAGACTGTCCTGCATCTTCCAGATAGAGGAGCATATCGTCTGCGTATAGGCTAATGGTTTAAATCAGTTGACCACAGCGTAGGCCTCTGATCCCGGGGTGCATGCGAAGTGACGTAGCTAGGGGTTCTACCGCTAAAGCATATAATAGGGGGGATAACGGAGAGGCCTGACGCGTGCCTCTAGATAGTGGGAAAGCGTCAGAGACCCTACCATTAATCAGAATCCTGGCATTCGGAGTTTGATAGAGAAGCTGAATCCATTTGGTGAATTTCGGCCCGAAACCAAACCTGGCCAGACATTCCCAGAGAAAGTCCCATTCTACAGAATCGAACGCTTTTGCGGCATCCAGAGACACCACTACTCTGGAACCTATCTGGTCGTGTTCGGCCTGCATATTCATATATAATCTACGTAAGTTAAACGCCGTGTTTTTCGCAGGCATGAACCCAGTTTGGTCGGGGTAAATAAGGTTCAGGATCACTTTGTTTAACCGGAGTGCAAGGACCTTGGCCAAAATTTTTATGTCCAATTGTAGTAGGGAAATGGGGTGATATGATTCAGGGAGCGCAGGGTCCTTGCCTGGCTTGGGTATAAGAACAATAAATGCTTCTCTCATTGACTTTGGGAGGGATCCTGATTTGAATATGTGTGTAAATAATTCATGTAACTTGGGGAATAAAGTCTCACTATAGTTTGTATAGAATTCTAGGGGGAGACCGTCTGATCCCGGAGCCTTGGAGGGGGCAAGGTGAGACGTTGCTTCTGCAATATCGTCCTCAGTGATGGAAGCTTCCAACATCTCAAATTGAGTTGAGGTTATCTGGGGAAAGTCTACAGTAGAAAGAAAGTCAGCTATATCATGTTTGGAGTTATTAGTGGTGGACGAGTATAGGGACGTGTAAGAGGAGCAGAATTCACCGGCCACCTTCTCTGGGTCTCGTATCAGGTCGCCCGTGGTATCTCGCAGGGCGACCACAATGGGCGGTTTATGTTACAGATGTGCCAAGTAAGCCAGTAGACATCCCGCACGCTCCCCACACTCGTACACCTTTTGTTTAGTGTAAAATATTTTCCTTTCTGCTCTTTCAAAATGAAGTCCATTCACTATACGGGCCTGCATTTTCACCTGGCTCGCCGCTTCTGGGGAGGGATTTTCTGAGAAGGACCTCTCTACCTCAGCCATTTTAAGTTCAGCTTATTTGATAACTTGATTTGAGGTTCTCCGATATCTAGATATTCGTTGGGACAGTAGCATGCGTGCATGAGTTTTAAATGCATCCCATACTATATCAAAGGGGGCTGAGTCTCTGTTGGTCTGGAAAAAAACTCCCATTCCTCTCCTGTAATCCCCAAATCGGGGACAATCGAGAGCCAAAAAGGGTTAAGTCTCCAGGCGTAAGAGGAGGAGGGGGAACTCACTTTGAGCTCTATCCAGTATGGAGCATGATCCGAGAAAACGTGGCAAAATCCAGCTCCGCTTAAGGTGGGTACTAGGGATTGGGAAATAAGAATTAAATCTATGCGTGACATGATATTGTATGACGCAGAGAAACAAGAAAAGGCCCTATCTGTAGGATGAGTATGCCTCCAGGTATCTACCAGTGCGAACTCTTTCATAAGTTTCCCAAATCTCAAGGGTGAGGGGGTGTAATTAGTTGAGGGTGGTGAAGCAATTCTATCTAGGTTAGTATCCAATATCGCATTGAAATCTCCCATCCACAGTGCAGGAACTGATGGAAACTGTGCCATGAATGCCAATCCCTCAGTGAGAATATTAAACTGGAATGGGGGAGGTATATAAAATGCCAGCAGCAACAGTTCCAGTCCATTCAGCATGACATGTATAAATAGGAATTTGCCCTGTGGATCGGATCTCAACGTTAACAAGGAAAATTGAGCTGTTTTGGCCACTATTATTGCAATGCCTCTGGAGTGTGCAGAGTACGGGGCTTGGTATAGCCATCCTACCCAGGGTTTTTTAAGGGACAGTAGTAGTGGACCCATAAGGTGGATTTCAACCAGCACTATGATATCAGCACATTGTGTTTTAGGGTAGGCCATAGCCGCATTTCGTTTAGGTTTAGCTCTAATGCCGCGGACATTCCACGTTAAACATTTTAGAGTAGGCATACTAGTGCAAACGGTCTATAGGCGCGCAGCCCTGTATGCGCCCCCGGGCTCAGAAGTAGAACCATGTTAAGCAGTGATTGTGCCGACATGAGCAGTGCGGGTCAAACATATCCGCGAGAGCCGAGGGAGCATAGAAGGCAGATCCACAATGCGCACACCCAACGGTCGCCCGCATCCAACATTGTTATTTGTACTTAAGCATATATATTTTCGCATCAAGGTTAGAAATTGAAGAACAATAGACTTATAACTAAACTAATTTGAACATATACACTGGCCTGGCTGGGTATGGCACAACTAGGGGTCCAACCCATAACCAAAATTTGCGCCCAGATAGGCCAGGGAAACAGTGCTTGAATTACAATACCAGCATTACATTCTTGGATTGAAACAGCGGGGTCTAGTAAGACTCCCGCGACTAAGAGGACGAACGTCCGCTGAAAAACGATCAACAGTGTGAGGGGGGTGACCCCTAGTTTCAGGCACACAGGATATGAAAATACGGGGAGGTAGCAGGGAATTAGGATGTATGCCCAAGATCTAGGCATCAAAACGGGTGATAGCCTGAGGCAGTCTGAAGGTTGTGGTGGCTGTAGTACTTCTCTGCTGTATGCATCATATGTCCGGGGGTAAAGGAGCAAGGATCAGCTCTTCAGCACCAGGAAGTAAGAAGAAAAAAGGGGGGGGGGTTCATGAAGCGAAGTGTTCATAGACAGTTAAGGCCATGTATCATCCATTGCAATGTTGGGACAGGGGTAGTTGTCACAGTACCTGTGTCCGGAGTTCTTTGCAGCAGTGTGTACGGAGGAAGTATGCATTCACTGCACGGTGGTGTATAGAAGGGCAGTGTAGAGATCGATCTCACGCAGGAGGATAGTTAGGAGCTGCATGGTCTTCCAGCCACGCGAACACCGCCTCCGGGGTGTCAAAGAAATGGGCCCTGTCTTCTCCCACCATGTGGAGTCTAGCGGGAAATAGCATAGCGTAAGTGTAGTGGCAGATCCGGAGCTGGCGCTTTGCTTCCACGAAGAGCGCTCTTTTCTTTTGGACCTCCGCTGAGAAGTCCGGGAACACCTTGATCTCGGAGTTCTTGAAGGGAATGTTGCCCTTCAGTCTTGTGAGGTGTAAGATGGCGCCCTGGTCCCTAAAGTTTAAAAACTTTGCGATAAATGTCCGGGGAGGTGCACCTTGCGGAGGGGGTCTAGCCGTGAGACGATGAGCACGCTCGACCACAAAAGAGGAGGAGAATTCAGGCCTTCCAAAGGTAGATATTAGCAAGTTTTCCAGAAACGACGGAGGGTCGAAACCCCCCGCTCTCTCAGGCAGTCCTACGAAACGGAGATTACAGCATCTCGGGTGATTCTCCATATCGTCTTGCTTGGAGAGTAAAGTGTTAAGTTGATGCTGCATTCTCTCTGTGGTAATCTGTATTGGCGGTACTTCATCCTCCATGCGGTTGATACGATGCTCTGTCTCCGTGACACGCTCCCTGAGCTTCTGTAGGTCCTGTCTGATCAGGGAAACATCAATCTTCACCTCCTCAATCTTACCCGTTAAAGTGCTTTTGCAATCCGAGATTGCTTCAAGCACACGGGTTGTGTCATCTCATTCAGGAGGGGAGGACGCGTTGATGCCATTTTCACCCTTTCTCCTTTAGCCGGTACTTGTCGAGTTTAGCAATTGTGTCTGCCGCCTTTTTTGGAGGCGACATGATAGCAGGTGGTGTGGTAGATATCAAGCCGTGTTTTGGGGCAGTAAAAGTCAACTTCAGCCGAAGGATGGGTATGAACAGAGTTTATCTCAAGCGGAGCTCCCGTGTCTCACTCCTCACACCATGCCAGGCCAGGCCACGCCCCATAAGAATACATTTTTATTAAGTTTTTTATAACACAAGATGTGCACAGAGGTGTAGTTCCTCACAGGTAGTTCAAAACATCTGAGGTAGGTACAGTATAGTCAAATGTAGAGTGCACTGATCAGTGGTTTCTTGCTAATACCAGATGTAACGGTTGTGGGAAGGTTATCTAATTCTCCATAGGGTAGCCTAAATAAAGTGATGAATATGGTTATGGGGCTCTTTACCCCTGCCACCACGCATACAAAAGCTGCAAAGCAATAAAATACAAGTGAGGGGAGCAGATAAAGAAAGGGAGGATCTAGCTGGGGTGGGCATGGCAGCACCTACTGTACATCATTGTTGAAACATTTTGTAGTGAAGTTATTGACAGGGTTAAAGGCACTCAGAGCTAGAGAATAAAATCCAGGTGCTCTATATTCAATAGGGTGGGTGTCGGTCATGCAGATAAGCTGTTAGTTCTTCTGATGTCATTACCATATTAGGTTCCTTGACCCAATCCCTGATATGAGGGATAGAGGTTGTTCTCCATTTTTCTGGGATTAATGCTCTCCCTAAGAGGAGTAATCATAGGAGGCCTCCTTTAAGTTCAACGGTCCAGAGGAAAATGTAAAATAAACCTACCTACCTTGGGTGTTTCCTACTAATGTATTCCCATAACATGAGTGCACAGTTGAAAGATAATGTGCCAGCAAGGTTGGATGTGGCAGCAAGGGTGCCTTTTGCATCTCCATGTGACACAGTATGCTTAAAAATTCCTAAGTTAAAGTGGATGTAAACCCAATGTCATCCTTTCTAAACTACTGCCATAGGGGTTATCTATAAGGATATACATGCCTCCTGCATGTATCTTTACCTGTCAAATGTCTCCCCTCTGCTGTTATGAGACCCGAAAAACTGCAGATTCTGTGGGTGGGTCTGTTGTCTGGAGCTCGTGGGTGGAGTCGTGATGTCAGTAGAATCCCCGCCCACCTCTACACTCCCCTTGTCAATATGCATTTTCTCCTGTGTATTTCTTACACTGAACTTTTGCTATGATCTCTAACATCCAGTGAAAAGACAGGAAAGTAACCACATGACTTCAGCATGCCAAATCATGCTAAGGTGTGGAACAGCCAATCCTTGCAGAGCTGCTGAAGAAAGGAGTGGGGGTGGGAATTAAAAAATACTGCATGTGTCTTAGGCTAGTGCACGAGATATGTAAATCACCTGTCACTCACAGCAAGGGGGAGGATTTGACAAAGTTTTTCTGTTTGTCAAGATTTATCTCACTGAACAATAAAAGAGGATTGCTCAGAGATGGATTAACTCTTTGTAGCAAGACTGGGCTGAAATGATAGGAAATCTTATACTCTATGACATCAAAAAAAAAAAAAAATTGGGTTTACATCCACTTTAAAAGTAGTTTTCAGGATGGGCATGCCGGTGGACAAGATGGACAGACTTCTGTGCACAGGCTAAAATCTATTCCCTTTCGTGCTCGGAAGAATTGGGCTTTGGCTAATACATATGCACTTGCGCGAACTTGTGTCTACACTATCAGGGGCTCCGAGTAAGAGGTGTAAGAGAGGCCTTCCTCATCATATCATGCTCTGCTATCAGGTATGTGATAGTAGTGTAGCCACCATCCCAGGTCAGGCAGGGGCGGATCCAGAGTCTAGTCTCGGGAGGGGCACTGCCAGAAAATACGTTTTTTTGTGGGCAATTTATCGAGGAAATGGCTGGTGTTGGCGCTTCAATTATCCCAGCACCATGGTTGTTATTTCTATTAATATATTGTAATATAAAATTTAATGGTTCAACTCACCATAATGCAGAATCAGTGGGAGCCCTGAGCTTGTCACTTGCCACCGTCGCCTGGCACACATTGCGGATTATCACTTGGCACGTCACCTGCCACATGTTGCAGATTGTCACTTGCCTGCCACCAGATGCGGATTGTCACCTGCCACATGTTGCGGATTGTCACTTGCCACGTCACCTGCCACACGTTGCAGATTGTCACTTTCCACGTTACTGGCCACACATTGTGGATTGTCACTTGCCACGTCACCTGCCACCAGATGCAGATTGTCACTTGCCACGTCACCGGCCACACATTGCGGATTGTCACTTGCCACGTCACCTGCCACCAGATGCAGATTGTCACCTGCCACATGTTGCGGATTGTCACTTGTCACGTCACCTGCCACCAGATGTGGATTGTCACTTGCCACGTCACCTGCCACACCTTGCACATTGTCACTTGCCACGTCACCTGCCACACATTGCAGATTGTCACATCACCTGCCACCAGATGCAGTTTGTCACTTGCCACACATTGACGATTGTCACTTGCCACGTCACCTGACACCTTGCGGATTGTCACATAGCTGCTAAGGTGGTGTTTTGCTTGCCTCCTTTCAGATCAGGCAGCAGAGAGATAATGTAATCTCTCTGCTGCCCACACTGCCTGTACATTGAAGGCAGAAGTTACTGCAGGGATGCGGGGCAGTGAGAGATGATGTCATCTCTCTGCTCCCCTGCACGCCGGCTCGCTGATTGGCCAGCCGCCCCCACTCACACCACCTAGCCTGCTCTAACCCGCCCAAGCCGCCCGGTCCTCCCGCAGAGCCGCCCGCTCCTGCATCCGTTCGGGGAGCCGCCCGCTCCCGCACCCGCTCCCGCACCCGCTCGGGGAGCCACCCGCTCCCTCATCCACTCAGGGAGCCGCCCGCTCCCGCACCTGCTCGGGGAGTCGCCCGCTCCCGCACCCGCTCGGGGAGCCGCCCGATCCCTCATCCGCACGCTCTCTCACCTGCCCGCCCGGCCCGCAACAAATTTCTCGGGGGTGGCAATTGCCCCGTTGCCCCCCCCCTGGATCCGCCCCTGAGGTCAGGGCAGTTCTTAGGGCACTGTTCAGCTAATGGTTTCTAGGCCTGCAGTAGTAATTGCTTGCACAATCAGAGAGGGTTTTAAGCTATGCCAATATAGGACTTGGAGGCAACCCAGGGGAAAATTCAGAGTTACTGAGTAGGGGTGTCAGAGATCCCACATCTGATGAGATGTTATATATGAAAAATGCCATGCCCCGTGTATCCAAAAGAGAAACAACAAAGAGTGGGAGAGAATGAGGGGGTGGGTGGTGTTTTATTTGGACCCAAGGTATGGAGGTAAGTGGAAAGAGTGTGGGACAGTGCTTGATGCACACCCACAATATAGTATGGGCATGAGAGAACCAGTCCATTATGCATTATATAACTAAGTACTGCTGCTCTGCAGTAAAGAGCGAGATGTGGTAACCCAGCCTGATGTAAGTCTAGGTTCACATCTATGCGGTTGATGCGTTTTTCATGCATGTTTTGCGGAATGTTTCGCATTTTTAAACCCATGTTTTTGCATGCATTTTTCATGCATTTTGCTGTGTTTTTTTTTCCTTTTAAAAACACTGTATATACAGGGCCCTGCCCCTTGTGACACCACCGATCCAGCATGCACCAGTTTAAGAAGGCAGTTAGCCTTTAATAAGTGTGGAGCTCTTTTTTTTTTTTTTTTTTTTTGGTTCACCAGTGCAACAGACGTCATGATTGATGTTGGATCTACATTGGGGAACATTATTTTTTCATTTCTAATAAAGGAATTGTGAAAAACTGTCTTTGTGTTTTTTTTTCTATGTGATGCCTTTTTTGGTGAATGAATAGCGGTACAATGTACCCCATACTCATTCACATAGGGGGCGGCAGGATCTGGGGACCTGCTTGTTAAAGGGGTCTTCCAGATTTTGATAAGCCCCCTGCCCGCACACCTCCACAACCACAGTCCAGGGTTGTGGGGAAGAGGCCCTTGTTTCCATCAACATGGGGACAAGGTGCTTTGGGGTGGGATGCCCCTTGCCCCAAAGCACCCCCCCCCCATGTTGAGGGCATATGGCCTAGTATGGTTCAGGAGGGGGGGGGGCGCTCCTTAGTAACCAGCTATATACAGTGTTTTTAAAGGGGGAAAATAAAAAACTCAAAACGTGTTGCGTTTCTGGTGAATCTCCATTGAAGTTTATTACACGCAAACTGCAATCTGCTGGGGGGGGGGGGTCCCCGATTTTCAAAAAACGCTCCGGCTGAAAAATGCATAGGTGTGAACATGTATCATAGGAAACCATGTTAAATGGACTGTAGTGCGTTTCTGCAAAACAGAAAACACAAAAAATGCGCATAGGTGTGAACGTAGGGTAAGTAAATATTCCAAACCTGTTAGAAATATTCCATACCTGTGAGATTTGCCAGGTCTGTCAAACATCACAACTCTGTTTGGCAGGGTAGAAAGAGGAACTGCAGTCTGCTCACATAATTTGTAATAAAAACATATTTGCCATTCTGAAGCTTCCCTCCAACCACTTTGCATATTATTTTATATATACTGTGATTCTGTGCTTGTAAATTATGCTGCAGAAACCTCCCTCCACTGAGTCTGGCTGCAACGATTTTAACTGTGGGCAGCTAAAGCTGCTGCCTGTTCACTTCCTGGATTTACACAGACACACAGAGGCACACCTCCAACTCTGCAGCCCTGCAGCTCTAATTGGCCCTCTTATGACTCATCCCCCCTCCCTTCCTGGCAAACTCTCACCTGAGTGAGAGAGAGCTGTGCATGATGTCATAAGTCTAGGCTTTTTACCAGAGAAGAAACAGGAAGTGGGCTGTATAAGGTATTTACTGGCAGAAAAAAAATGTTTTACTTTTCAAGTTAAAACAACAAGGGTAGAAGATTTAATAGATGGAAAGTTGAAAAAATTACTGAAGGTCCACTTTAAGCCTTTGATAGGACAGTGAAGGAAGAAGCAGAAAATTGATGAGCTCATCTTCTCTATCAGTATGTTCCTTGTTAACAGATGAGCACTGCAGCATACCTGACTGGCTCCAGATACACTGCTTCTCCCTTTACTAGTGTAGCGGGTGTTTAATTTCTAACGCGACCCGCCAAGCTGGCCGTTGCGATTACACAAGCTTTTCACAGAGGGAGAACTGCCTGTCAGTTTCTGAGAGAGGTGCATTCCCCCCTCCCTTTTCTTTTCACTTACAGCATGTTAACACAGGCATCTGCCCGCTCTCTGCCTTCCTCCCATGTGCTCCTATTGTCAGGAGAGGAGCCAATTAAAGGCATAGTTACAGCAGTCAATCAGAGGGATTGTACTAAGCTTCAGGAAGCAGCAGAAAAGGAATATGAAGTCTCAGCACAGAGCGGCCTCACTGACTTCTAAAGAGGCAGGACTACAAATTCCAGTATGCTCTGCTGGCAGGAAAGGAGAGACTCAATTTTAATTCCCTGAGAATTCAGTAAGCACGAGGTGGAGGATGAGATCAGACCTGAGGGAGAGATGCTGTCTCTTAGGTGATTTCACTGGGCAATTCAGGCCTCCGCCGCCAGTCGGGACATCCAGTCTGAGAGAGGGGGATCCCAGGTGCACATCCAGGCGCATCTGCATCGACGGTGAAGCATTCCAATGTTAGGTGATTTGTTGAGAGGGCTTTTGCCCATTTGCAGGAAACCGGGACACTGCACAACAGAAGGAGTTAAATGAACACTGTATACAAACATAATTGCTGGTAGTCATCTTGCTGACACTTGTAGTGCCACAGGGATAAAGGATAAGGCCATCCATTTCTGGGGACACTGTATACAGACATCATTGTCCTCTTACCTTACTGAGAAGGATCCTGCCTGCTTCTCTTGATAATCTGCCAGTTGTGTTGTTTGGCCCTGCTATCCAGGAGTTTAAGTGCACCAACGAAAGTGGCTAGCTGAAGACACAAAGTTGTATCTTTTCTTCAATAGGACTGAAGCTACTAGTGCCATACGAATCTGCACACACATACGGTATTCAGGGCTCTGTATATGCAGTGGATATGTGTGGGACAGTTTGTCTAGGAGGTTAAGCCATTGCATGTTGATTTGAATAAAGCATTTAAAGTTGGGCCTGTGGTGTCAGGAGACAGGAGAGAGATGCCTGACACAAAGGGAGTCATTCTACTGCTCTCCTCCTGCCTGGACTCATAGAGCCAACCTGAGTAAAGGTAACCAATTCGATTTAAAGTGTCATATTGTGATTTATTTACCATTTAAGTGTGCCTCTGCTCTCGGGGACATTCTCAGGTTTGGAAATCCCTGAAAGCAGCTTGAATGTAGGATTGAGAGCTATATTGCTCTTAAATCTCAGTTATTGCTCTCTAACTGATTACTTGAATATATACTGTTACTGTCTCTTATTCTTCCACAGAAATATTGCAGTAAATACAATTTCTGTGTTTTATCATAACGTGTGTGTTTCTCATTGGTCATTGCACTTACACTATTGCCAGGTGTGCCAGAGGGCGCTGAGGCTGTTATTGGGGTTGAGAGGCAGAGTAACGGACTGAACAAACTTAAGCATCTCCTTCGGGGGTATTGCTACACTAGTCTGAGTTATGCTGTACAGGGGTGTGCAAGAGGCTAATACAGAGTCAAATTCAGGTACTTACACTGCTTGCATTTACAAAATACATTAAATTGTACATTAATGAATACAGAGTGGCATTAATCTGTCTTTAATTTTTTTCTGGAGTTCAGCTGCCAAGTTGTTTTAAAAGGTAAAGGTTTTTTACCTTAATGCATTCTCTGCATTAAAGCAGAGTTCCACTCACATTTTTCACTCCTCACCATGCAGCACTAATGTGCATCCTTAAAATGAATTGGCAATTTATAAAAAAAATTCTGTTCACTTACCTGATTTATGCCTATATCTAATTTCACTTCCTCCTCTAGGGGGCTGTGGCCACAGACGTAATTTCTGGTTTTGCATTGGCTCCTGGGAGAGCTTGGTCAGCTTAGCATGGCGTCTATGGAAATTCTTGACCAGCTTGGCATTGCACGTCTCAAGTAACATTTAACATTGGCATCTATGGAAAATCTTGGACAGCCTGGAATGGCCAAATTTGCACTGCACTGCACATGTGCGGGATCGGCCGGTGCATGCTGGGTAGCTAGCATGCACAGAATCCAGGAAGAAGGACACTGTGGTTTCAGATGCCCACACTGGAGATGGCCGTGCTGTGCAGAAACTTCACAAAGTAAGAAAACAATGCTGCACAGATAGAAAACTGGGCATAGTTTACAGCATGCCTTTGTTACATTGCACAAGGCATGAGTATTCTAGGGGTATTTTTTATCTTATCATATCTTTATCATATTTCGTCCGGAACTCACCTTTAAGGTAAAAAACCTTTCAAATGTTGCTCCCCCAGCCCCCCTCTTATACTTACTAAGCCTAAAGCCTAGTACACACAATGGACAAATGATTGTCCGTTTTTTTTTTTTTTACATGCTATATCGAAAACTAATAGGTTACTAAAGTCCGAAAATTCTCGTACAACAGAATAAAAATTCAAAAAAGTGGTGTCATATATTTGAATTGTATTTTCAGAACGAAAACTGTACTTATTAAAGGAAAATTGTACAATCTGGTATCTATACGAGAAAAATGTTCGTGTTTGTCCCTTTGGAAAATTTCAGACATAAGCTATGTACTAACGATCAGATTATCGTACAATCGTTTTTAAAGCAGAATATTTGTACGATATTCTGATCGTGTGTATGGAGCTTAATTTTGAACCAGTGCTGTGCCCAAGAGCAGTGGCACTCTCCCACTGCTGCAGGGGCAGCAGTGGGAGTCATTGGGGTTTATTTATTAAAGCTGTAGAGAGCAAAATAAGGCTCACTTCTGCATAGAAACCAATAAGCTTCTAATCTCAGCTTGTTCAATAATGCTTTGACAATAAAATCTGGAAGCTGATTGGTTTCTATGCAGAAGTGAGCCTGATTTTGCACTCTACAGCTTTAGTAAAAAAAACAAAAACATTTGACTCACACGCAAACTGACCTGGGAACAACCCCACACCTTTTTTGGGACCATTGACATTTATACAGCGACCAGAGCTAAAAATAGGCACTGATTACTGTATAAATGTCACTGGTAGGGAAGGGGTTAACACTAGGGTGCGATCAAGGGGTTAAGCGTTCCCTAGGGAGGTGTTTCTAACTGTGGGGGGGGAGTGTACTGACTGGGAGTAGAGAGAGATCGCTGTTCCTGATTCCTAGGAACAGCAGATCTCTCTCTACTTCCCTGACAGAACGGGGATCTGTCTGTCTACATTGACAGATCCCCGTTCTGGCTCTCTGAGGAGCGATCGCGGGTCGCCGGCGGACATCGTGGCCGCCTGCCAAGCACATCGGCTCTGGTGTCGCGCTGCTGGCGCGCGCGCCCCCTTTAGCTCTTAAAGCGGCCGACGTACACCTGCGGCTATGGAGGTTTGCGCAGCCGTGCCAACCTGCCGCAGTATAATGATGGAGGCTGGTCGGCAAGCAGTTAATACTGGTTAGGCTGGTAAATACACATAAATGCATGTAAATACATGTTAAAACATGCCACCTCCTAGCATATAAAGATCCACCATTGATAGCAGTATTTTATTACACTGGTGTGCATGCAGCCTTACTATGTGAATTTGTGTGTTTCAACAGTACCTACGTTTGCAGTACTCGGAAAAACTGTTGCGAGGCTTGAACCATATTAAATGAGGTGCGGAGGTGTTACCATAGCATGTCTAGTTGTCCTTTTTTCAGGGCATGCTAGCTTTTGAAAACTAACATCTGAGTGACTGCTATAGGCAGGTCTAATATTTTCTATTGCTCTAGTTTCCATATCTGCATCCCTCATTATCTGCAGCTTACATTGTAGAAATGTTTTGAGATCAGCACGTCTCGTGACAGAAAGCTTTTTATTTGGACACAGTATAATCATCTGCTTCCTATGAACAAGGTATTCTTTCTATTAATAAAAATGAAAATTATATTTAGCTTCTGCACTTCCATTTCCTACGTACAATTTAAGACATAACTGGCATCAGTAATCTGAGTTTAGATGAAACCAGAGATGTTCTGGGCCCCTTGGTCATTGGATTTTTATTTATTATTCTAATGCTGGGTCTCCTTTCTCATGGTGTCTGACATTAGAACTGCCTGTGTGGCCTCTAGGGATGAGCTTTGAGTTCGACTTGAACATCGCATGTTCGACCGTTCGTCGAATTACGAACTATATGGGCCATTCGCGCCAAATTCGTCTCATGGGGTTTAGTACACGCCCCACACTATATAAGGCCACCTGCACGTTGGCCCTGTGTAGTGTGTTCCGGCGTTGAGAGAGAGAGATAGAGAGAGAGAGACACTGTCATTTGATTTAAGTTAGAGTAGGCAGGCGAGTCAGTTAGCTGCACTTACAGTATATTGTGTATATATATATGCATCCTAGGTGTTATATATATATATATATATATATATATATATATATATATATACACACTGTATTCAGATTAGCTAGATCCGTTTCTGTTATTCTCTTCCTACTGACAGGCAGGCAGGTGTTTTTACAGTATTTACATCTACCTGAAGAAAATTGCATGTGTTCTTCTGATCCTATTAGTCCTATTAGCTACAGTATTTACAGTTAGTGTAGTGCGTCCTCTGCACGGTGTGCACCTAAAGCTACCTGAAGAAAATTGGTGGTGTTCTTCTGATCCTATTAGTACGCAGGCAGCTGCAGTATTTACAAGTTAGTGTAGTGCGTCCTCTGCACAGTGTGCATCTAAAGCTACCTGAAGAAAATCAGTGGTGTTCTCCTGATCCTATTAGTACTGCAGGCAGCTGCAGTATTTATAAGTTAGTGTAGTGCGTCCTCTGCACAGTATGCACCTAAAGCTACCTGAAAAAAAATTGGTGGTATTCTTCTGATCCTATTAGTACTGCAGGCAGCTGCAGTATTTACAGTTAGTGTAGTGCGTCCTCTGCACAGTGTGCACCTAAATCTACCTGAAGACAATTGCTGTTGTTCTTCTGATCCTATTAGTACCACAGGCAGCTGCAGTATTTACAAGTTAGCGTAGTGCGTCCTCTGCACAGTGTGCACCTAAAGCTACTTGAAGAAAATCAGTGGTGTTCTCCTGATCCTATTAGTACTGCAGGCAGCTGCAGTATTTATAAGTTACTGTAGTGCGTCCTCTGCACAGTATGCACCTAAAGCTACCTGAAAAAAAATTGGTGGTATTCTTCTAATCCTATTAGTACTGCAGGCAGCTGCAGTATTTACAGTTAGTGTAGTGCGTCCTCTGCACAGTGTGCACCTAAATCTACCTGAAGACAATTGCTGTTGTTCTTCTGATCCTATTAGTACCACAGGCAGCTGCAGTATTTACAAGTTAGCGTAGTGCGTCCTCTGCACAGTGTGCACCTAAAGCTACCTGAAGAAAACTGGTGGTGTTCTTCTGACCCTATTAGTACCGCAGGCAGCTGCAGTATTTAAAAGTTAGTGTAGTGCGTCCTCTGCACAGTGTGCACCTAAAGCTACCTGAAGAAAATTGGTGGTGTTCTTCTGATCCTATTAGTACTGCAGGCAGCTGCAGTATTTACAAGTTAGTGTACTGCGTCCTCTGCACAGTGTGCACCTAAAGCTACCTGAAGAAAATAGTTGGTGTTCTTCTGATCCTATTAGTACCGCAGGCAGCTGCAGTATTTACAAGTTAGTGTAGTGCGTCCTCTGCACAGTGTGCACCTAAAGCTACCTGAAGAAAATTGGTGGTGTTCTTCTGATCCTATTAATACCACAGGCAGGCAGCTACAGTATTTACAGTTAGTGTACTGTGTCCTCTGCACAGCGTGCACCTAAAGCTACCTGAAGACAATTGCTGTTGTTCTGCTCCTATTAATACCACAGGTAGGCAGCTACAGTATTTACAGTTAGTGTACTGTGTCCTCTGTACAGTGTGCACCTAAAGCTACCTGAAGAAAATTGGTGGTATTCTGATCCTATTAATACCACAGGCAGGCAGCTACAGCATTTACAGTTAGTGTACTGTGTCCTCTGCACAGCGTGCACCTAAAGCTACCTGAAGACAATTGCTGTTGTTCTGCTCCTATTAATACCACAGGCAGGCAGCTACAGTATTTACAGTTAGTGTACTGTGTCCTCTGTACAATGTGCACCTAAAGCTACCTGAAAAAAAATTGGTGGTATTCTTCTGATCCTATTAGTACTGCAGGCAGCTGCAGTATTTACAGTTAGTGTAGTGCGTCCTCTGCACAGTGTGCACCTAAATCTACCTGAAGACAATTGCTGTTGTTCTTCTGATCCTATTAGTACCACAGGCAGCTGCAGTATTTACAAGTTAGCGTAGTGCGTCCTCTGCACAGTGTGCACCTAAAGCTACCTGAAGAAAATCAGTGGTGTTCTCCTGATCCTATTAGTACTGCAGGCAGCTGCAGTATTTATAAGTTACTGTAGTGCGTCCTCTGCACAGTATGCACCTAAAGCTACCTGAAAAAAAATTGGTGGTATTCTTCTAATCCTATTAGTACTGCAGGCAGCTGCAGTATTTACAGTTAGTGTAGTGCGTCCTCTGCACAGTGTGCACCTAAATCTACCTGAAGACAATTGCTGTTGTTCTTCTGATCCTATTAGTACCACAGGCAGCTGCAGTATTTACAAGTTAGCGTAGTGCATCCTCTGCACAGTGTGCACCTAAAGCTACCTGAAGAAAACTGGTGGTGTTCTTCTGATCCTATTAGTACCGCAGGCAGCTGCAGTATTTAAAAGTTAGTGTAGTGCGTCCTCTGCACAGTGTGCACCTAAAGCTACCTGAAGAAAATAGTTGGTGTTCTTCTGATCCTATTAGTACCGCAGGCAGCTGCAGTATTTACAAGTTAGTGTAGTGCGTCCTCTGCACAGTGTGCACTTAAAGCTACCTGAAGAAAATTGGTGGTGTTCTTCTGCTCCTAATAATACCACAGGCAGGCAGCTACAGTATTTACAGTTAGTGTACTGTGTCCTCTGCACAGCGTGCACCTAAAGCTACCTGAAGACAATTGCTGTTGTTCTGCTCCTATTAATACCACAGGCAGGCAGCTACAGTATTTACAGTTAGTGTACTGTGTCCTCTGTACAGTGTGCACCTAAAGCTACCTGAAGAAAATTGGTGGTATTCTGATCCTATTAATACCACAGGCCGGCAGCTACAGTATTTACAGTTAGTGTACTGTGTCTTCTGCACAGTGTGCACCTAAAGCTACCTGAAGAAAATTGGTGGTATTCTTCTGATCCTATTAATACCACAGGCAGGCAGCTACAGTATTTACAGTTAGTGTACTGTGTCCTCTGCACAGTATGCACCTAAAGCTACCTGAATAAAATTGCTGTTGTTTTTCTGATCCTATTAATACCACAGACAGGCAGCTACAGTATTTACAGTTAGTGCACTGTGTCCTCTGCACAGTGTGCACCTAAAGCTACCTGAAGACAATTGATGTTGTTCTGCTCCTATTAATATCACAGGCAGGCAGCTACAGTATTTACAGTTAGTGTACTGTGTCCTCTGCACAGTGTGCACCTAAAGCTACCTGAAGAAAATTGGTGGTGTTCTTCTGATCCTATTAATACCACAGGCAAGCAGCTACAGTATTTACAGTTAGTGTTCTGTGTCCTCTTCAGAGTGTGCACCTAAAGCTACCTGAAGACAGTTGCTGTTGTTCTGCTCCTATTAATACCACAGGCAGGCAGCTACAGTATTTACAGTTAGTGTACTGCATCCTCTGCACAGTGTGCACCTAAAGCTACCTGAAGACAATTGCTGTTGTTCTGCTCCTATTAATACCACCGGCATTCAGCTACAGTATTTACAGTTAGCGTACTGTGTCCTCTGCACAGTGTGCACCTAAAGCTACCTGAAGAAAATTGGTGGTATTCTTCTGATCCTATTAATACCACAGGCAGACAGCTACAGTATTTACAGTTAGTGTACTGTGTCCTCTGCACAGTATGCACCTAAAGCTACCTGAATAAAATTGCTGTTGTTCTTCTGATCCTATTAATACCACAGGCAGGCAGCTACAGTATTTACAGTTAGTGCACTGTGTCCTCTGCACAGTGTGCACCTAAAGCTACCTGAAGACAATTGATGTTGTTCTGCTCCTATTAATATCACAGGCAGGCAGCTACAGTATTTACAGTTAGTGTACTGTGTCCTCTGCACAGTGTGCACCTAAAGCTACCTGAAGAAAATTGGTGGTGTTCTTCTGATCCTATTAATACCACAGGCAAGCAGCTACAGTATTTACAGTTAGTGTTCTGTGTCCTCTTCACAGTGTGCACCTAAAGCTACCTGAAGACAGTTGCTGTTGTTCTGCTCCTATTAATACCACAGGCAGGCAGCTACAGTATTTACAGTTAGTGTACTGCGTCCTCTGCACAGTGTGCACCTAAAGCTACCTGAAGACAATTGCTGTTGTTCTGCTCCTATTAATACCACAGGCAGGCAGCTACAGTATTTACAATTAGTGTACTGTGTCCTCTGCACAGTGTGCAATTAAAGCTACCTGAAGACAATTGCTGTTGTTCTGCTCCTATTAATATCACAGGCAGGTAGCTACAGTATTCACAGTTAGTATACTGTTGCCTCTGCATAGTGTACACCTAAAGCTACCTGAAGAAAATCGGTGGTGTTCTTCTGACCCTTTTAATACCACAGGCAGGCAGCTACAGTACTTACAATTAGTGTACTGTGCCCTCTGCACAGTGTGCACCTAAAGCTACCTGAAGAAAATTGGTGATGTTCTTCTGATCCTATTAATACCACAGGCAGGCAGCTACAGTATTTACAGTTAGTGTACTGTATCCTCTGCACAGTGTGCACCTAAAGCTACCTGAAGACAATTGCTGTTGTTCTGCTCTTATTAATATCACATGCAGGTAGCTACAGTATTTACAGTTAGTGTACTGTGTCCTCTGCACAGTGTGCACCTAAAGCTACCTGAATAAAATTGGTGGTGTTCTTCTGATCCTATTAATACTGCAGGCAGCTACAGTATTTACAGTTAGTGTTCTGTGTCCTCTGCACAGTGTTCACCTAAAGCTACCTGAAGACAACTGATGTTGTTCTGCTCCTATTAATATCACAGGCAGGCAGCTACAGTATTTACAGTTAGTGTACTGTGTCCTCTGCACAGTGTGCACCTAAAGCTACCTGAAGAAAATTGCTGTTGTTCTTCTGATCCTATTAATACCACAAGCAGGCAGCTACAGTATTTACAGTTAGTGTAGTGTGTCCTCTGCACAGTGTGCACCTAAAGCTACCTGAAGACAATTGCTGTTGTTCTTCTGATCCTATTAATACCACAGGCAGGCAGCTACAGAATTTACAGTTAGTGTTCTGTGTACTCTGCACAGTGTGCACCTAAAGCTACCTGAAGAAAATTGGTGGTGTTCTTCTGATCCTATTAATACCACAGACAGGCAGCTACAGTATTTACAGTTAGTGTACTGTGTCCTCTGCACAGTGTGCACCTAAAGCTACCTGAAGACAATTGCTGTTGTTCTTCTGATCCTATTAATACCACAGGCAGGCAGCTACAGTATTTACAGTTAGTGTTCTGTGTCCTCTGCACAGTGTGCACCTAAAGCTACCTGAAGAAAATTGCTGTTGTTCTTCTGATCCTATTAATACCACAGGCAGGTAGCTACAGTATTTACAGTTAGTGTACTGTGTCCTCTGCACAGTGTGCACCTAAAGCTACCTGAAGAAAATTGGTGGTGTTCTTCTGATCCTATTAATACCACAGCAAGCAGCTACAGTATTTACAGTTAGTGTACTGCGTCCTCTGCACAGTGTGCACCTAAAGCTACCTGAAGACAATTGCTGTTGTTCTGCTCCTATTAATACCACAGGCATTCAGCTACAGTATTTACAGTTAGTGTACTGTGTCCTCTGCACAGTGTGCACCTAAAGCTACCTGAAGACAATTGGTGGTGTTCTACTGCTCCTATTAATACCACAGGCAGGCAGCTACAGTATTTACAGTTAGTGTTCTGTGTCCTCTGCACAGTGTGCACCTAAAGCTACCTGAAGAAAATTGGTGGTGTTCTTCTGATCCTATTAATACCACAAGCAGGCAGCTACAGTATTTACAGTTAGTGTTCTGTGTCTTCTGCACAGTGTGCACCTAAAGCTACCTGAAGACAATTGCTGTTGTTCTGCTCCTATTAATATCACAGGCAGGTAGCTACAGTATTTACAGCTAGTGTACTGTGCCCTCTGCACAGTGTGCACCTAAAGCTACCTGAAGAAAATTGGTGGTGTTCTTCTGATCCTATTAATACCACAGGCAGGCAGCTACAGTATTTACAGTTAGTGTTCTGTGTCCTCTGCACAGTGTGCACCTAAAGCTACCTGAAGAAAATTGGTGGTGTTCTTCTGATCCTATTAATACCACAGCAGGCAGCTACAGTATTTACAGTTAGTGTACTGCATCCTCTGCACAGTGTGCACCTAAAGCTACCTGAAGACAATTGCTGTTGTTCTGCTCCTATTAATACCACAGGCATTCAGCTACAGTATTTACAGTTAGTGTACTGTGTCCTCTGCACAGTGTGCACCTAAAGCTACCTGAAGAAAATTGGTGGTGTTCTTCTGATCCTATTAATACCACAAGCAGGCAGCTACAGTATTTACAGTTAGTGTTCTGTGTCTTCTGCACAGTGTGCACCTAAAGCTACCTGAAGACAATTGCTGTTGTTCTGCTCCTATTAATATCACAGGCAGGTAGCTACAGTATTTACAGTTAGTGTACTGTGCCCTCTGCACAGTGTGCACCTAAAGCTACCTGAAGAAAATTGGTGGTGTTCTTCTGATCCTATTAATACCACAGACAGGCAGCTACAGTATTTACAGTTAGTGTACTGTGTCCTCTGCACAGTGTGCACCTAAAGCTACCTGAATAAAATTGCTGTTGTTCTTCTGATCCTATTAATACCACAGGCAGGCAGCTACAGTATTTACAGTTAGTGTACTGTGTCCTCTGCACAGTGTGCACCTAAAGCTACCTGAAGAAAATTGGTGGTGTTCTTCTGATCCTATTAATACCACAGCAGGCAGCTACAGTATTTACAGTTAGTGTACTGCGTCCTCTGCACAGTGTGCACCTAAAGCTACCTGAAGACAATTGCTGTTGTTCTGCTCCTATTAATACCACAGGCATTCAGCTACAGTATTTACAGTTAATGTACTGTGTCCTCTGCACAGTGTGCACCTAAAGCTACCTGAAGACAATTGGTGGTGTTCTGCTGCTCCTATTAATACCACAGGCAGGCAGCTACAGTATTTACAGTTAGTGTTCTGTGTCCTCTGCACAGTGTGCACCTAAAGCTACCTGAAGAAAATTGGTGGTGTTCTTCTGATCTTATTAATACCACAAGCAGGCAGCTACAGTATTTACAGTTAGTGTTCTGTGTCTTCTGCACAGTGTGCACCTAAAGCTACCTGAAGACAATTGCTGTTGTTCTGCTCCTATTAATATCACAGGCAGGTAGCTACAATATTTACAGCTAGTGTACTGTGCCCTCTGCACAGTGTGCACCTAAAGCTACCTGAAGAAAATTGGTGGTGTTCTTCTGATCCTATTAATACCACAGGCAGGCAGCTACAGTATTTACAGTTAGTGTTCTGTGTCCTCTGCACAGTGTGCACCTAAAGCTACCTGAAGAAAATTGGTGGTGTTCTTCTGATCCTATTAATACCACAGCAGGCAGCTACAGTATTTACAGTTAGTGTACTGCGTCCTCTGCACAGTGTGCACCTAAAGCTACCTGAAGACAATTGCTGTTGTTCTGCTCCTATTAATACCACAGGCATTCAGCTACAGTATTTACAGTTAGTGTACTGTGTCCTCTGCACAGTGTGCACCTAAAGCTACCTGAAGAAAATTGGTGGTGTTCTTCTGATCCTATTAATACCACAAGCAGGCAGCTACAGTATTTACAGTTATTGTTCTGTGTCTTCTGCACAGTGTGTACCTAAAGCTACCTGAAGACAATTGCTGTTGTTCTGCTCCTATTAATATCACAGGCAGGTAGCTACAGTATTTACAGTTAGTGTACTGTGCCCTCTGCACAGTGTGCACCTAAAGCTACCTGAAGAAAATTGGTGGTGTTCTTCTGATCCTATTAATACCACAGACAGGCAGCTACAGTATTTACAGTTAGTGTACTGTGTCCTCTGCACAGTGTGCACCTAAAGCTACCTGAATAAAATTGCTGTTGTTCTTCTGATCCTATTAATACCACAGGCAGGCAGCTACAGTATTTACAGTTAGTGTACTGTGTCCTCTGCACAGTGTGCACCTAAAGCTACATGAAGAAAATTGGTGGTGTTCTTCTGATCCTATTAATACCACAGCAGGCAGCTACAGTATTTACAGTTAGTGTACTGCGTCCTCTGCACAGTGTGCACCTAAAGCTACCTGAAGACAATTGCTGTTGTTCTGCTCCTATTAATACCACAGGCATTCAGCTACAGTATTTACAGTTAATGTACTGTGTCCTCTGCACAGTGTGCACCTAAAGCTACCTGAAGACAATTGGTGGTGTTCTGCTGCTCCTATTAATACCACAGGCAGGCAGCTACAGTATTTACAGTTAGTGTTCTGTGTCCTCTGCACAGTGTGCACCTAAAGCTACCTGAAGAAAATTGGTGGTGTTCTTCTGATCTTATTAATACCACAAGCAGGCAGCTACAGTATTTACAGTTAGTGTTCTGTGTCTTCTGCACAGTGTGCACCTAAAGCTACCTGAAGACAATTGCTGTTGTTCTGCTCCTATTAATATCACAGGCAGGTAGCTACAATATTTACAGCTAGTGTACTGTGCCCTCTGCACAGTGTGCACCTAAAGCTACCTGAAGAAAATTGGTGGTGTTCTTCTGATCCTATTAATACCACAGGCAGGCAGCTACAGTATTTACAGTTAGTGTTCTGTGTCCTCTGCACAGTGTGCACCTAAAGCTACCTGAAGAAAATTGGTGGTGTTCTTCTGATCCTATTAATACCACAGCAGGCAGCTACAGTATTTACAGTTAGTGTACTGCGTCCTCTGCACAGTGTGCACCTAAAGCTACCTGAAGACAATTGCTGTTGTTCTGCTCCTATTAATACCACAGGCATTCAGCTACAGTATTTACAGTTAGTGTACTGTGTCCTCTGCACAGTGTGCACCTAAAGCTACCTGAAGAAAATTGGTGGTGTTCTTCTGATCCTATTAATACCACAAGCAGGCAGCTACAGTATTTACAGTTATTGTTCTGTGTCTTCTGCACAGTGTGTACCTAAAGCTACCTGAAGACAATTGCTGTTGTTCTGCTCCTATTAATATCACAGGCAGGTAGCTACAGTATTTACAGTTAGTGTACTGTGCCCTCTGCACAGTGTGCACCTAAAGCTACCTGAAGAAAATTGGTGGTGTTCTTCTGATCCTATTAATACCACAGACAGGCAGCTACAGTATTTACAGTTAGTGTACTGTGTCCTCTGCACAGTGTGCACCTAAAGCTACCTGAATAAAATTGCTGTTGTTCTTCTGATCCTATTAATACCACAGGCAGGCAGCTACAGTATTTACAGTTAATGTACTGTGTCCTCTGCACAGTGTGCACCTAAAGCTACATGAAGAAAATTGGTGGTGTTCTTCTGATCCTATTAATACCACAGCAGGCAGCTACAGTATTTACAGTTAGTGTACTGCGTCCTCTGCACAGTGTGCACCTAAAGCTACCTGAAGACAATTGCTGTTGTTCTGCTCCTATTAATACCACAGGCATTCAGCTACAGTATTTACAGTTAGTGTCCTGTGTCCTCTGCACAGTGTGCACCTAAAGCTACCTGAAGACAATTGGTGGTGTTCTACTGCTCCTATTAATATCACAGACAGGCAGCTACAGTATTTACAGTTAGTGTACTGTGTCCTCTGCACAGTGTGCACCTAAAGCTACCTGAAGACAATTGCTGGTGTTCTCATACTAATAATACTACAGGCAGGCAGTTGATTCTGCTAGCTGCAGTATCAGTATATATATACATCCCAGCTTTGTGCAGCTACATCTCACTGCAGGCCATTAGTATGTCTGGAAGGCCAACAAGGAGAGGCAGACAGTCACCCAATAAAAGAGGTCAAGCAGGCTCTGTGTCTAGAGGCAACAGTGCTGGTCGTGGAGACAGTGCATCCTCATCAGCACGTAGCCGTGGTACACGTTTGTCCTTTTTTTTCGGCAGCTGGCCATGTTGAGCCACAACATGCAGAAGACTTGGTAGAGTGGATGACCACGCCGTCCTCATCCTCCTCATCCTCTCTCACCCAGGCTCAGGGTACTTTGGCAAAGCAGCTGCCAATGCGGCCTCTTCCCTCAGCTCAATGGCATCAGTCACTCCTTCCCTAACCCCACCATGTCCTCCTGAGGAGTCCCCCAAACTGTTTGACCACAGTGTTGGGTGCATGCTCCAGGAGAATGCCCAGCGTTTTGAAGGCTCCGATGATAGTACCCAGCTAGAGGAAGGCAGCAACGTGAGCCCAGAGAGAGGGGGTGCCCAAGAAGGACAGCAATCTGGCAGTCATGTTCCCCCAGCTGCAGCATACTGCCAGGTTTGCTCCAGTGATGAGAAGGGAGGGGATGATGAGGTCACTGACTCCACGTGGGTGCCTGATAGGAGAGGGGAGGAGGAGGAGGCACATCACCAATGAGGCAGGATGCCCTCCAGGGGCCAGCTTAAGGGCAGCACACTGACTGCATCACACCGCAGAGCTCCGCATGTGCAGGGCGCTGCTGTCTCTGTGCGTTATTCCAAAAGTTCTTTGGTGTGGGCCTTTTTTCAGACGAGTGCATCAGATCCAACCGCTGCTATTTGCAACATATGTCTCAAGCGTTTCTCGCGTGGCCAAAACATCACCCGCTTGGGCTCCACATGCTTGACCAGACATATGTCGACCTGCCATGCAGTTCATTGGCAAGCGTACCTAAAAGATCCACACCTCTCCTTGCTCCTCATCAGCTGGGATCTCCAACCCCACTATACCTTCAGTCCTCTCTGAGACCTGCACTGAGAGGAATGAAGGTGTAGAATTAGGTGTGTCACAGCCAAGTACTTGGGGGCAATCTGCTATCGGTACACCGACGTCAGATTGTACCAGGCAAATTTCCCTGCCCCAGCTGCTGCACCATCGAAAGAAGTTCGCTCCCAGCCATCCACATGCCCTGTGGTTGAATGCTAGCTTGGCTAAATTGCTAGCACTTCAACTGCTGCCTTTTCAGTTGGTAGACTCTGCCCCCTTCCGTGAGTTTGTGGAATGTGTGGTTCCTCAGTGGCAGGTTCCCAAAAGCCACTTTTTCTCACAGAAGGTGATTTTGGTTCTCTACCGGCATGTGGAAGGCAATGTCTTGGCCTCGCTGGACAGGGCAGTCAGTGATAAGGTGCATATTACCGCTGACTCATGGTCCAGCAGGCATGGACAGGGACGTTACCTATCTTTCACCGCGCACTTGGTGACTCTTCTGGCAGCTGGGAAGGATGCAGGACAGGGTGCAGTAGTGTTGGAGGTTATTCCGCCACCACGCCTCCAAAATTCCACTAGTTGTGATTCTGCCACACCTCTCTCCTCCACCCCCTCCTCTTCTTCTTCCTCCATGGCCTCTTCCTGTGCTGATTTGTCCTCGAAATCAGCGGTGCTCCATAGGCGTTCAAGAGGCTACGCAAGCACGCAGGCAAAAAGATGTCATGCAGTGCTTGAGCTGGTGTGCTTGGGGGACAGGAGCCACACTGGGGCAGAGATTCTGTCAGCTCTGCAAGGGCAGGTTCAGAGGTAGTTGACGACATGCCAGCTTAAGGCAGGTATGGTAGTTTGCGACAATGGCACCAAGCTCCTCTCCACCCTCCGACAGGGACAACTGACTCATGTGCCCTGTTTGGCTCACGTCCTTAACTTGGTGGTGCAGCGGTTCTTGGTCAGGTACCCGGGCTTACAGGATGTCCTGAGGCAGGCCAGGAAAGTCTGTGTGCATTTCCACAGGTCATATAATGCCAGTGCTTGGCTGGCTGACCTCCAAAAGGAATTTAACCTGCCCAAGAATCGCCTAATCTGTGACATGCGCACCAGGTGGAACTCAATGTTGGCCATGCTGCAGCGACTGCACATGCAGCAGAGGGCCATCAATGAGTACCTTTGCGACTATGGCACCAGGATAGGGTCAGGGGACCTTGGTTTCTTTTCCCCACGCCAGTGGGCTATGATCAGGGATGCAGGCACTGTCCTGTCACCATTTGAGGAGGCCACAAGGATGGTGAGCAGTGACAGTGCATGCATCAGTGACACTGTACCTCTTGTCCACCTGTTGGAGCACACGCTGCGTGGAAAAATGGACAGGGCACTTGAGGCAGAACAGAGCGAGGAAGAGGAGGACTTCCTTACCTCTCAAGGCCCCCTTTATCCAGACAGTGTTCCTGCATGCCTGCCAATCACACAGGAAGAGGACAAGGAGGAGGAGGAGGAGGATTGTGTCAGCATGGAGGTGGAGCCTGGCACTCAGCATCAGCAGCAGTCTTTAAGGGATCATTTACAGTCCCAAGAAACCCATGGACTTGTACGTGGCTGGGAGGAGGTGGCTGCGGATCATGTTGTCCTTTGTGACCCAGAGGACTCCGGACCAAATGCCTCAGCAAACCTACACTGCATGGCCTCCCTGATCCTGCAAAGCCTGCGGAAGGATCCTCATATTCATGGTATCAAGGAGAGGGATCAATACTGGCTGGCAACCCTCCTTGAGCCACGTTACAAGGGTAAGGTTGCGGACCTTATCTTGCCGTCGCAGAGGGAGCAGAATATGACACATCTTCGGGAGGCCTTGCAGAAAGGTCTGTGCAACGCGTTCCCAAAGACTGGGAGGTTACAAACTCCTGTTCCTGGACAACGTGTTGCTGAGGCTTCGGTCAGTCAAAGAAAGAGCGGTGGAGAAGGTGGCTGTCTAACCAATGCGTTCAGACAATTTTTTAGTCCGCAGCCCCAAGGTATGATCGGTTTCAGTAACCATCGCCAGCGTCTGTTTTACATGGTGCAGGAATACCTAGGGGCAAGGTCTGACTTGGACACCTTTCCTACCAAAAATCCTCTGGGTTACTGGGTCTTGAGGATGAATCACTGGCCAGAGCTTGCACAGTATGCAATTGAGCTACTGGCCTGTCCTGTCTTTTGGAATGCACATTCAGTGCTGCTGGAGGCTTTCTAACTGATCACAGGGTGCGCCTGTCCACCGACTCGGTCGATCGACTGACCTTCATAAAAATGAATCAGTCTTGGATCACCACCAGCTACCAGGCACCTGATGCTGATGTAACCGAATTATTTTTTTTGGTGGTATTTGATCACCACTGGGTTTTTTTTTTAGCTAAACAAATAAAAAAAGTCTGAAAATTTTGAAAACAAAAAAAGTTTTTCTTCATTTCTGTTATAAAATTTTGTAAATAAGTACGTTTTATCCTTCACTGATGGCATTGATGAGGCCGCACTGATGAGGGGGCACTGATGGGCACTGATGATGAAGCACTAATATGCAGCACTGATGGACACTGATATGCAGCACTGATGGGCACTGATAGGTGGCACTGATATGCAGCACTGATGGGCACTGATAGACGGCACTGTTGGGCACTCGAAGGTGGCACTGATGGGCACCTATTTGGTGCACTTATGGGCGGTGATAGGCGGCACTGATGGGTGGCACTGATGGGCAATGATGGGCGGCACTAATCGGCACTGATAGATGGCATTGATAGGCAACCCTAATGAGGAAGCACTGACAGACATTACTGAGGGGCACTAATTGGCATCTCTAATGGGCACTGATTTGCATCCTTGGTGGGCATCCCTGGCGGGCTCTAGTGGGCATCCCTGATGGGTCTGCACTGATAGTCTGCATGGGACTCCCCCGTCATATGAGCTGCTGATCGGCTCTCCTCTACCCGCGCCTTGTCAGCGTGAATAGAGGAAAAGCCGGTAAACGACACTTCCTGTTTATGATGTGACCAGCTGTGATTGGACACAGCTGATCACATGGTAAAGAGCCTAAGTCATAGTCAAAAATATCCTGTAATTCTCCTAATGTGATTATAAAAATGTAGTATTAAACAGATCTTCTGTATTCCATTAACAGCATGCACAATTAAAATTATTCTTATTTTGATGCTTAGGAGTCCCCAAACGTTTCAGCTCACAGCAAAGAAATTCTACATAAACTTGAGCTCAGTAGAGTCCCCCATTACATCAGAGTCCCCATCAGAGCTTCCTTACATCAGAGTTCCCCTTTACATAGAGTAACCCTATGAGAGGTTCCCATCAGAGTCCAGGTAAAATCTTTCCCTAGTTTTTAGACACCTGCTTTAGACACTTGCCAAGTCTAAGGCTGGCCATGTGTCTGTCAAACACTGCAGCTTTCTGTAAAGGATAAGTTCACCTTAAAAAAAAAAACGAATAAATGCACATCTTTTTGCAGTCTAAAAAAATGTGCATTTATTATTTTTTTTACTTGGAGGCTGTAAAGCATTGCACTCGCAATCAGCAGATTATGGGTGAATTTGCAGGACTTCTACAGACTTTGTGTATCTGTCTGCTCATATCTTGTATGGGCAGACAGATACACACTGACAGGAAGAATGAATTAACTACTAAAGCACTCAAAAGTGCCATGCTAGTTCATTGAAACTACAAGCTGACAGCTGCAAAGGCTGTTGGTACTTGTAGTTTCCCATTCACAGAGCACTGTGAATGAATAATGTGGCCGCCCGGGCAGAGTCCCGCACAGCCACGTTTTTTTTAAACAGTGACAGCGGGCAGCTGGAGAAGATGCCCGTACCCTGTTACTGGGGAGAAGCTGCAGCTGTTGGAACATGTTACATGTTTCACCCTAAATATGGGTGGAACATGTAATATGTTCCAAAAGGTGAACTTATTCTTTAGCTCAAAAGGATCATTTATTTATGGGGGCGTGTCCTGGAAGTGAAACTGTGGGGACGTGCTGATACTGAGCTCTCCATAACATACATAGCCAATCCACCGCCATCCGCAGCCCATCCTTGCCCTGGGGACTCCCGGATCGCATCCCTACGTGCCTGGACCTTCCCTACCTTGTTCCAGGGGGCTGGTGTGATTTGCGGCTGGCCGGGCCCGGATCGGCGGCGGACTGTGCAGCGCGGCAGCCTCCGCCATCTTGGGGCCTATAGACCACCCGGCGTCCTTCTGCCTCCGACGGCCGTGGTCCGCAGAGAGAGCGAGTGCCCAGACCTCGGCTGTGGACTGATCCGCCTCCGGAGGGCATCGGGCAGAGTATCAGCCGAGGGATAGTGAGAGAGACCTCCTGTTGCCGATCCCCCCAGCTCCGCGGCCGGACGTTCTCGGGGGGCCGCCGGTCTCAGCTACAGTAACACCACCCCCTGAGAGGCAATCCTTAATGTGCCTGTCCTCCTGTGTAATGGCACCTGTCCTTGACTGGGGGTTTTGGGCCTCAACGGAGCGGATCTTACACACCCGGCGGCCGCTCTTTAGGAAAGTCCGCGGCTTTGGCCTAATCCTGGAGGGTGGCGGCCATCTTGGTACTCCAGAGACTCTCAAATGAATTCCTTTTCTAATACTCGGCTGGCTATTCTTTCACAGAGCTTTAAGTATCACCTGCCCTAATAGTCACCCCCTCACAATCCCTGCATAAGCCCACAGGACTATTGACCAACGATCCCACCATGTTTAACAGAGCCCTTTCTCTTGTTATGTAAAGCACGGCCTAAGAGGGGCGCATACGCGTGAGCAAAGGCAATGGACGTCTGATTCCTCCGCTCCGCGCCGTCGGATACTGTTACCCGGCCTAATCTGACATAGAAGATACGAGGAGGGGACCGCTCTGCCCCACAGGATAGAGGAATTCCTGGAGCCGCAAGCAGTGATGTACCGCTCTACGCTCTACAAAAAACAAACGAAAAAATCGGCAGACCAGCACCAAAACCCCAGCCCCAGGCAAAGGCAGATCTAAGATGGCGCTTGAGCCTCCAGAACCTGATGATGATACACAGCTCTCTGATCTGGGACAGGGTTCTCCTGCTGAAAGCCTCCATCTGTTCCCCACGGACCACATAAGTCCTCACCCTGCTGACTCTGATGCTATGCTAGCTAAGTTCCTCAGCATTATTCGAGATGAGATAACGGTTGCCTCCCGAAAGCTTTCCTCAGATTTGGTCCGCGGCCTTAAAGAGATCGGCCACTGCACCAATCAATTGGAACGTCGCATGGACCTGGCTACCACCGTGTTGGAGGGCCATGAGGAAGAGGTAGACAAAATGTCTGTAGAATTGTACGCTCTCAGAGATAAATTAGAGGACGCAGAAAACAGGGCCCGCAGGGATAATCTTCGTATCCGCGGAATCCCTGAAACAATCACTGACCTGCAGGGAACAGTCACTGCTTTTTTTTCAAGAACTGGCCCCTGAGATTCCGGTGGACAGGCTGGAATTTGACCGCATTCATCGGTCACTGGCCCCTAAACCTTACGAAGGCCCCCCAAGGGATGTCATCATCAAATTCCATTATTATAGGACCAAGGAGAAACTCTTACAGTCAGCTCGAGAACAGCGGGATATCTCTTTTCAAGGCAATCACCTCCAAATATTCGTGGACCTCTCGTTGGTCACCATTGCCAGGCGTCGAGGTCTCAAGCCTTATCTCCAAGTTCTACAATCCCATCAGATCAAATACAGATGGGGTTCCCCTTTAAACTTTCCTTCTTCTACCAGGGTCGCCAGTTCCATGCCACCTCCCCATCAGGCCTAAAACAACATCTCCAGGATCTGCAATTGGACATCCCTCTGTCTTAATCTGATGCCCAGGCTACACATCCCAACCAGGTCCCTCTAGGCCTCCTCGTAAATCCTCTCAAGCATCACAACGTTCACAATCTGGATCCCAGGTGCTGGATCATAAAGTCCCCCCTCCTGCGGCAAAAAAATTCTTGCTGGCCTTACAAAATCTAGAGCTAGTGGACATATGGCGGGAGTTTCATCCCGTGGGCAGGGACTACACCCACTATTCCCATCCTCCCCACTCTCACTTTAGAATCGACCATTCGTTTATGTTACGGAAACATCTCCCTTTAATAGATTCGGTATCGATCCTAGCAGTCCCTTGGTCAGACCACGATCTGGTTCTAACTGTTTGTCGTTCTCTACTCAATAAACCACAACATGCTCCCTGGGTGATGAATGATTCACTTTTATCTTTCAAACCGATCCTCAGTGAAATCCAAGAAGCTTCTGTGGAATACTTTAGACTTAATGCAGGTTCGGTCTCGTCCCCAATAACACTATGGGAGGCTTATAAGGCGGTCCTCCGAGGTCGCGTTATTCAAATAGCATCTCAAGCAAAAGAGAAAGAATTCAGGCCCGACGCAAGTTAGAGCCGAACTTGGAGGACCGCTCAGCGGCCTTTAAATTAACCCCCACTCCCGCTAACCGCAGATCTTTAGACAAAGCCCGTACAAACTTGGATCTATGTCTGTCAGATGAAGCGGATTGCACCTTACGTTGGGCCCACCAGAAATGGTATGCTAAGGCAAACAAACCCAACGCACAGTTGGCTAACAGACTGCGTACCTTTACCCCGAAATTTACCCCCATAACCTTGCGCACCCGCCATAACATCCTCACGGGAAACCCCCAGCGGATTTTGGAAGAATTCCGTTACCGACTTAATAAACTTTACTCCTCCGCAAATCACCTTTCAACACAGGGCCTGAATGCTTTTTAAGTAAGCTATCTTTACCTTCCCTATCAGAATCCCATATCTCCCTAATGGACCGAGACATACAGGTCTCTGAGGTTCTCCAGTGCATTAAGGAACTGAAAGTGGGCAAAAGACCAGGTCCGGATGGTTTCACTGCTTTGTACTATCGAAAATTTGCAGAGGTTCTGGCCCCACATCTAGCGGCTATGTATAACTCGGTCAAGGGGTGTCATCCATTTACACCAGACTTGCTGACTGCCAACATAGTGATGATTCCTAAGCCAGACAAGGATCATTCTTCCTGGGCAAATTTTCGGCCAATCTCTTTAATTAATATTGACATGAAGATATTGACGAAAATTCTGGCCAACCGTTTGAATTCCTTTCTACCGCGGCTGATAAAAAAGGATCAGGTGGGTTTTGTCCCCCGCAGGCAGGCAGGAGATGCCATTAGAGGATTCCTTCAAATCCAACATATAGCACATGAAAGGTCCCTGGAAACAATGTTTCTTTCCTTAGATGTTAATAAGGCTTTCTATACTTTATCCTGGCCCTATTTGACACAGGTCCTCACACATTATGGTTTTGGCACCTCCTTTTTGGGTTGGGTCTCAGCCATATTTCACTCCCCTCAGGCTAAAGTGCGTTATTATGGATATGAATCACCTACTTTCCCTATTAAGAGGGGAACCCGTCAGGGATGCCCGCTCTCCCCACTTCTATTTATACTAGCACTTGAACCCCTGGCGGAGGCCATACGCTCTCACTCAGATATATCAGGAGTGGAAATAGCAGGCACCGCGCACAAATTGTCTCTGCAGATGACATTTTATTAACCATTACTAAACCCAGAATCTCCCTCCCCAATTTATTCTCTCTCTTAGACTCCTTCGCCTCGTTTTCGGCCTTTCAGTTAATCCGGCAAAATCTAAAGCGATGTCTATCAACCTTCGGGCCCCGGAATTAGAATTCCTACAAACGGCATTTTCATTTCAGTGGTTAACCTCACTACCCTATCTGGGTATTAAACTTACCCCGAAGTACTCGGGATTATATCAAGCCAATTTTCCTCCGCTTTTCCGAAAGCTGGAGGCTATGCTTGCCTCTTGGTCCACACTTCCGATCTCTTGGTTCGGCAGAATAGCGACGGTACGCATGACATACCTCCCTAAATTGCTCTATTATTTTAGAGTTCTGCCAGTCCAAGTGCCCCCCATATCATTCAAATACATCAACGTAAAATTATGCTGTTTATATGGGGCCCCAAGAGACCCAGGATCAAGAGACAAGTGCTTTACGCGCGCAGGGTCAATGGTGGCCTTTCAGTTCCGAATCTGCAAGCATATTATATAGCTGCGGGTATTGCCCCATTATCTCACCTCCATGAAAAGCAACAAATGCCACTATGGGCCACCACTGATTTAGTCGACGCACACCCAACGCCTCTAGCTTCTCTTCCTTGGCTTCCTAAAGCACATCGCCCCCATACCATAGGTCCCTATCTAGCTCACTCCTTTAAACTGTGGGATGCGGTTAAGTACTCAGCAGGCCTAATTTCTCCTCATCTCCCACTACTTCGTCTCCTCCACTGCCCTTTATTTAAACCATGTTGTGATAATCCATTGCAGTTTA
This sequence comes from Aquarana catesbeiana, assembly GCF_042186555.1. Classification (NCBI taxonomy): domain Eukaryota; kingdom Metazoa; phylum Chordata; class Amphibia; order Anura; family Ranidae; genus Aquarana; species Aquarana catesbeiana. The sequence continues at coordinate 239,157,635 of NC_133324.1, forward strand.
AATGGTGGTCCGATAATGGTTTCACAGATGTTCATTCGTTATTCACCCCAACCAAGATCATCTCTTTCGCGGCTTTACGTTCCTCACACGATATCCCCCTTAGGGAGCATTATAGTTACCTACAAATTAGAAATTTTCTCCAACAGCTTACAAAATCCCATTCTGCCCCCTTCACCATGACCCCATTTGAAAGCCTTTGTAGATCGCGCCCCCAATCCTCGGGTTTGATTTCCCTAATATATATCGCTATAATTGAGTCTAAGACACCACCATTGAGACCCTACCATCTCCAATGGGAGGCCGAGCTTGGGAAACAATTAGACACGGAGGATTGGCAAAGTATAACTACTGCGCTATCTAAATGCTCTAAGAATGTTCTCTTTTTGGAGAATGCTTACGAAGTCTTCTATAGATGGTATTATACCCCGGCTAGATTAGCAAGCTTCATCCCATCCTATTCCCCTCTCTGTTTTCGTGGGTGCTCACAAGAGGGCACGATGGCGCATATTTGGTGGACCTGTCCCAGGGTTTGCAGACTATGGGTCAGAGTATATGCACTACTACGCAATCTTTTTAATACCAATATAAAGCGGGACCCTTTTGAAGCTCTTTTATGGAAACCGATTACAGAACTTCTTTGTCCTGAACGCCAATTAGCAGCACATATTTTCACTGCAACTAAATTGACCATAGCAAGGGCCTGGAAAACTCCGAACCCTAGTTTTGAAGCAGTTAAAAACAGTGTGAATGATATCATGGTAAACGAGAAACTTACGGCCATATTGTTGGACACATGTGAAAATGAAATAAAAAGTAGCGCATAAATGGTGCCAAAAGTCTTCAATCAAAAAAACAACTGAAAAAAACAAATGTCCACAAATAATAAACATAACAGTGAAAAAACTTGTAAGTCTCTCAATATAAGTGAATAAAATCCTGTCGGTGAGTGGGAAACAAATGACATGGAATGTCCCACTGAAAACCATGTGTGGATGCAGGGAGACAGAAGTTAAAACGCAGGTGAATCAACAAATCATCCCCAAGTTGTATCTCTCAACAACATGCGACTTGGTAAAGGAGGTGTGTAAGAAACTCTTACCAGATATGATGGACTCCCTTGTCAGCGACAGGGAGTCACTCGAGCGGGTTGCCTCTCAGGGCCAGTGAACAGACATCACAGCTCTGCGAACCTTCTGGGTCAAACTCTGCGCGGATCTCCCGGGGTCGCCAGGTGGGTCTTCCCAAAGGATGGCCAAGGTGCGGATCAGAGGGAACAATGTGTCACGTACAAAGGCTGGAGTGAAGGCTGGTTGAATCTCTCAGTAAGTATGTGGAGAAAAAATAAACAAGCTCCACATAGTGTAGATGAGCAAAAATAGGATTTTTATTGTTTTTAGCAATAAAAATCCTATTTTTGCTCATCTACACTATGTGGAGCTTGTTTATTTTTTCTCCACATACTTACTGAGAGATTCAACCAGCCTTCACTCCAGCCTTTGTACGTGACACATTGTTCCCTCTGATCCGCACCTTGGCCATCCTTTGGGAGGACCCACCTGGCGACCCCGGGAGATCCGCGCAGAGTTTGACCCAGAAGGTTCGCAGAGCTGTGATGTCTGTTCACTGGCCCTGAGAGGCAACCCGCTCGAGTGACTCCCTGTCGCTGACAAGGGAATCCATCATATCTGGTAAGAGTTTCTTACACACCACCTTTACCAAGTCGCATGTTGTTGAGAGATACAACTTGGGGATGATTTGTTGATTCACCTGCGTTTTAACTTCGGTCTCCCTGCATCCACGCATGGTTTTCAGTGGGACATTCCATGTCATTTGTTTCCCACTCACCGACAGGATTTTATTCACTTATATTGAGAGACTTACAAGTTTTTTCACTGTTATGTTTATTATTTGTGGACATTTGTTTTTTTCAGTTGTTTTTTTGATTGAAGACTTTTGGCACCATTTATGCGCTACTTTTTATTTCATTTTCACATGTTTCTTTGGTTGTTGTCACCTTGTAAGTAGCTGCTCCGCACCATATATTTTTTCAATTTAGCGCAGTGTACACTTTTATTATATTTGCACTTGTTGGTTTGACTTTTTACACAGCGGCTATATATTTTTTTATTTATTTTATATTTTCTTTATCCTCCACACTTTTTCATGGATGTGTTCGAATACAGGACCTCTAGGTCCTTAAATACTGATGGTGTATTTACGAATACTAATCCCAATACTGAACTAGGGGGCATGTTCATCAGACTCAAAAATCTGATGATTAGCGAACTTCACCTTCAATGGGATACCACTTTCCTTGAGCAATACGTCAAGGAACAGATGGTCCCTAGAGGTTTGAGGTGGGACATCCATCCTCAGCAAGATGAGGTAGATTTAGAACCATGGTTCAAATTTTTCAATGAGGCGGGCTTGAGATTGTTGAGATTCCTATTAGACAAAAAACAGACTAAACTGTCCCTCATTGATATTGAAATTAAGGATTTGATGGAAAAATTAACTCCACATAAAACAACCGCAGAATATATCTCACTATCCACTAGTTTGAGAAATACGTTAGAAAAAGAGGAGAAAGAACAAAGGAATATAAAACAAAAAAAGTACAACAGAGATTATACTGATTATACCACACTTTCGGTCTTCAATTGGCAGAGAAAGCTCAATTCTCTCCCGGTTGCCAACGGTGATCCTCCTTCTATGGAGACCACCATGGCAACAACTACCAATTCAGACTGAACTCTGATATACCAACCCGCATACAAACCAGAATCCAGAGAACCCCCACCTCCCAAAAGAAGTGCAGAACAAGGACCACCCAGACCACCAGGGGGTCCCCCCCCACCGGGAGGCCAGGGTGGGAGGGGCGCCCCGAGGACAAGAGGTCGGTCTAGAGGACACCCGGTAGATCCTCACAATAGGGTTAACTCGCGGGTTCCCCCTTCTAATTATGTAGACCCCCGTAATTATCACACCCCACCACGGCGGAGTTTGAATCATAGCTATCACTCTCCGATTCGTGTGAACAACAGATTCAGCCCTCTCAGGGACAATGTCCCCTATGAGAGATACGGAGGTACATACTCTCATTATGAAAGAGAGGATGATTATTACCATCGTTCCCCTTACATTTACAATCAAAGTAGGCCAGGCCCCCACCATCCTCAGGGTTTTCAGAGGACCGCAGACTACCATCCAGGAAATTTAGACAGAAAAGAGGGACTAGAGGGGGGAGGAGGGTCCAACGCCAAAAGGAAAAGAGTGTAAGAGGAATGGGTATTTTCAATTTGAGTTCTGCTGTACTAACAGAAGCTGAGAAATCAGTCCTGGACAGAGGACTCAAATTTGTACCCCCCAAACCACTTAACCACTTTGCAACATTTATTGATGTTCTTAAATTCACCCGGAAGTTGAGTGTACAGAGGCATTTTCTCACCAAAATCACTCCAAAAAGTTTTTAGCAATAAAAATCCTATGTTTGCTCATCTACACTATGTGGAGCTTGTTTATTTTTTCTCCACATACTTACTGAGAGATTCAACCAGCCTTCACTCCAGCCTTTGTACGTGACACATTGTTCCCTCTGATCCGCACCTTGGCCATCCTTTGGGAGGACCCACCTGGCGACCCCGGGAGATCCGCGCAGAGTTTGACCCAGAAGGTTCGCAGAGCTGTGATGTCTGTTCACTGGCCCTGAGAGGCAACCCGCTCGAGTGACTCCCTGTCGCTGACAAGGGAGTCCATCATATCTGGTAAGAGTTTCTTACACACCACCTTTACCAAGTCGCATGTTGTTGAGAGATACAACTTGGGGATGATTTGTTGATTCACCTGCGTTTTAACTTCTGTCTCCCTGCATCCACGCATGGTTTTCAGTGGGACATTCCATGTCATTTGTTTCCCACTCACCGACAGGATTTTATTCACTTATATTGAGAGATTTACAAGTTTTTTCACTGTTATGTTTATTATTTGTGGACATTTGTTTTTTTCAGTTGTTTTTTTGATTGAAGACTTTTGGCACCATTTATGCGCTACTTTTTATTTCATTTTCACATGTTTCTTTGGTTGTTGTCACCTTGTAAGTAACTGCTCCGCACCATATATTTTTTCAATTTAGCGCAGTGTACACTTTTATTATATTGTTGGACACACATGACAAGTTCCTCAAGATATGGCAACCCTGGGTGACTTATAACCGCCCATCAAGATTTGACCTAACGCTCCTTTCCCTATAATGAGCCTCCGTTCCCCCCACCCCAGGGTCCTTCCTTCCCTTCTTTCTACCCCCTTTTTCTCCCACTTTCACTTTCTCTCTCCTTCTTCTCATCCAGGCCCTCAGGCTTAATTCTACAGAGATTGGATATTTAATATAACATGCAAATTATTACATGCAGAGGTATGTTCTCCTCTTTGAAGTTATTCAATTTAATCTGATTTTATTTTTGGTTCTTTTTGTTCCTCATATTTTGCATTTAATGTTACGTATTGCAACAACATCTCGCTTTGCATTCTTTAGTTATTCATGTGTGTTTGCAAACATAATATTCCGTGCTGGTACTATATCGCTACGCCAGTAAACGCGAGATGAGGATATGCCTTGGTATGTCGCCTGGCCTCGGCTTTGAGTCGCCTGAGACCAGGCTTAAATCTTTGATCATTAGCTCTACTGGCCGGTTACCGGCAGCCTTGTACCTGTTCATTTATGATGTATCCATCACTGTTTTGTACTTTTCTGTTGATATATATTTTCAATAAAAACCTTTGTACAAGAAAAGGATCATTTATTTTCTAAAATCAAAGTTCCCAGTAAAGACGTATTCCTAGAGCAGGGGTCTCAAAACTTTCTAAACAAAGGGTCAGTTAACTGTCCTTCAAGCTTTAAGGGGGCTGGACTGTGGCCAGTGAAAATACAAAATTCCCCCGACATCAGTGGGTGTAAACAATGTCCCATCTTGGGTTCTAATGGGAGGAATAATGATCCATTGTTGGTATTCAAGGGAAGAATAGTGCCCCATCATTGGTGTCAGTGTAAGTAATTGTGCCGCATCATTGGTATCAGTAGGAGGAATAGGGCACCATCATTGGTGTCAGTGGGAGCAACAGTGCCCCATCATTGGTATCAGTGGGAGGAATAGTGCCCCATCACTGGTATCAGTGGGAGTAATCATGCCCCATCACTGGTATCAGTGGAAGTAATGGTGCCCCATCATTAGTATCAGTGGAAGGAATAGTGCCCCATCATTGGTATTACTGGGAGGAATAGTGCCCCACCATTGGTGTCAGTGGGAGGAATACTGCCCCATAATCGGTGTTAGTGGAAGTAATTGTGCCCCATCATTGTTATCAGTGAGAGGAATAGTGGCCCATCATTGATGTCAGTAGGAGTAATGGTGCCCCATCATTGGTATCAGTGGGAGAAGTGGTGCCCCATCATTGGTGTCAGTAGGAGGAATAGTGCCTCATCATTGGTGTCAGTAGGAGGAATAGTGCCCCATCATTGGTGTCAGTGGGAGGAATAATGTCTTGTCATTGGTGTCAGTGGATGGAATGTGGCCCAAGGACCAGATAAAGGCATACAAGGGGCCACATCTGACCTGTGGGCCACAATTTAGAGATCACGTCCTTGAGCATGCCTCACATATGGGGGCCTGCTGTGCTATTTCTCCCTCGCTCTCAAAGCATATGTATATTGTGTGCAGCAACACCGGATATATATTACGCATAAAATTGCTGGCATGTATTATATATTTTATTGGGATTATAGGAAATATAATCTGTCTGTATACAATTGTGGAGAAGAAATCTGTTTTAGTATTTACCGGATTTGTTTGGGCTTTTGTCCTAGCTCATTTTTTTTCTGTGATGCCAACAAGATAAGTATTCCTTTATGCAGGTCTCATTGGTCATCCAGGTTGACCCAGGTGAGATGTAGTGAAATAAGTGAAATATTGTGAAATATGTCTCACTATTGTTTTAAAATTTGAGTCACTGGTCTGTCTTGTAATGCAATAATTAAAAAACTTTAGGTCCCATTTACATCTGTGCAGTGCGTTAATGCATGTGTGTTATGTCATATTCAATGCATTCAAGGCAGACCGCTGCAATCAGTGGGCTTCCAGCACACCAAAATGTTGCACAAGTAGAACATATTACAAAATGTTTGCTGCACATGCACACACGTTAATCAAACCCTAAAGGCCCATTTGCATTTGTGTGGTGTCTCAATACACGCACCTTAAAAATGATCAAAATCAATGGTCTTTCATCACACCAACCCCAAAATATCAGGCTTGCCATAAATTGTTTGCCACGACACACTATTATGCCTTGCCATGCATTACTTTAGTACATTAGGGTGCTATTCATAATGAATGGAGCCACAACACTTTAATGCATGTAACACAGCCCTTGGTGTATTTTTTTGTGTATTTTCAATTGCTGCTGCTATAATTACCTGAAACGTATCTGCATCTTACATTCTATATTCACTTGCACACTAGAAATGAAAGCAAAACTAAAGTCACTATACTTTCCCCCCTCTCCAGTGGTCCGAGGTCTACGAGGGGTCCCTCCCTGGATCCTTTCTGATGCCGGTCTTCAGCCATCTTCATTGGCTGGCGTGAGTTGTCATACCTCTTGCTAATGTGCAGGAGCCAGTCATCCGGGCACACAGGGACCATGCCGGCGATGTAAACATAGGTGTGCACAGCCTACTGCATTAGGGTGTGCACCTCAAAGCGCAAATACATATATGTGTGCATGTGTATACATACTGAGGGTGTCAGTAGAGCAGTGGCGGGTGCCAGTAAGGCAGAGATTGGTGTCAGTAAGGCAGTGGATGGTGTCAGTAGGTTTTATTAGTATTATTATTTTATTTTTATTCATATCAGGGGTTTAAACAGGGAGAATCTGCACCACACAGGGTGATTGGGGTGTGCCCAGGCACACCTGGCACACCCTGTGCGCACGCCTATGGATGTAAACCAAAGTGCGCATGCGCAGCTTAGTTTATGTGCCACAGAAGACTGAGCAGGCAGGTAGGTGTATTTTATTGCAGAAGGAACATTGGGTGCTTCTTCTGTAATAAACAGACTGCCTGCTTGTAAGTTTTATTATGTTGCCTGTAGTTTGGCGTTAAGCTGAATAGAGGGAGGACTGCAAAATAAGCCCATTTACATCTACTGTATGCATTCTGGGAATACATGCATCAACACACATGTTACCACTTATGAAAAAGAGGGAGAAATGGATATTTCTAATGTACCACATCGTCTGTTACCACAACATGAAGAAGCAACATTACATGCTTTCCATTGTGGTTGTGCAAGGTATGTTAATGCATGAGATCATCTTACAAGCATTAACACACCATACAAATATAAATGAACCATTAAAGAGGCTAAAGCCTTAAAAGAGAAGTATGTTTTTTTTTTTGTTTTTTGTTTTTTAGATTCATACTGATGTAGCACCCTGGAGTTTAGGCAGGGTTGCTCCTCACAAATGTACTTGCTAGGAATAATTATCCTGGTTGATTGTTAGAGATCCATTGATTTCTCCCTAAGTTTGGCCTGGTTGCAATTTTCTCTTCTACCACTAGGTGGCTGGGTACTTGGTGGTACTAGATATATAAGGGCAATGCAAGGTCAGATTATGGGTATATGGGGCATCTCAGCCAATGGGCAGGGGTTTTCTTGAATCTCTTGGCTTGCTGGGAGAACCTATATATTTGGGTGGAGTCAGGTGATCTGTGCCACCTGGACAGCTGTCTGGGTGAATGTATGTTGGATTTATGGCTGCTAGGCCAGAGATTGGGCCTATCCCGGGCACATCTGGCTGCTAGGCTGTCTGAGAGCCTATCCAGAAGCAAGAGAGCAGCGCAGGGTTGGGACTGTGGCTTGCAGTCCAACCAAAAGTGACGGTTCTGCCGGTCGGAGAACTTGTCGTGGTCGGAGGTAGAGGGGAAGCTGTCACCAGTAAGTTAATATCCGCCTAATTACCAGGGACCACAGTGAGTAACTGAAGCAAGTACCTGAGCAGCATTCTCACCAGATGGGGATGGTAAAGAATTGGGAAACTTCAGTGGGAATAAAGCCAGGGACCCAGGCAGCGGAGGTGACGCTTGCAGAGCAGCCTTATGTGTCAAGCCGGGGACCGAGCAGGCCAGCAGGGTGAAGCTTAAGCGGTATCTTGAGTGCCAAGCTAGGAACCCAGCATAGAAGCAGGGGTGAGGCTTGAGGAAGATACCACTGTGAAGACTGGAGGAGCTCAAGGGATTCAGTGGCAGTGAATCAGCGAGTCTAGTGAGAGACCAGGAGCTTAGTGGGCTGAAGAACTACAAGGAGAGTTTGTAGTGAAGGGGAAAGAAACTGTTACGTTTGTGTTAGCAACTGTTAAAGACTTTTGCCATAAGAGACAGCATTCCTGCACATGCAGATGTGGCATCTTGCTGGATGCCTTTCCCTGCATGGCTGTCCTCCTATTGAAGTCTCAGAGTTTGCCAATTAATCTTGCAACTACCTAAGGGTGTCCTGGCGCTAACCCTCTCGCCCTCACAAAAGTTTGTGAAAAGAAATAAACTTTCTTTCAGTGGCGGCCCGTGCATTAAGGGCGCATGGGCACCGCCCCCTCTCTCCTGCCACCTCTGTGCACTATGGATAGATTCATGCATTGCTGCCACCCCCCATTCAGGCACCCGGCCCCTTTTCGGGCGCCGGGCACCTGAATTACAGCGGCTGGGGGGGGGGTGTTTTTGAAGCACCTGATTAGAGCCATAGGCTCTAATAGGCATCAAAAACTGTCACTCAGCTGTGTTAGGAAAGCAAATTAATCTTCGCTTTCCTAACACTGAACCGCCATCCCGCCAATCAGGTGCTCAGGTCTGTTACCTGTCACCTGATTGGCTGAAACGACAGACGCCGCTATTGGACGCCTATCAGGAGGAGAGGACGGGAGTCAGAAGATGAGGACAGCAGGAGACCCCGCTCGTCGCAGTCATCTGCTGCCCCACCAAGAAAGAGTAAGTGCCGGGCAGACGGTGAGAGGGCAGGGGGATCACACTGGCGGCATTCGTTGGCACAGTGGCAGCATTTAATGGGCACACTGGCAGCATTTGATGGGCACACTGGCAGCATTTAATGGGCACAGTGGCTGCAATTGATGGCACAGTGGCTGCATTTGATGGCACAGTGGCTGCGTTTGATGGCACAGTGGCTGCAATTGATGGCACACTGGCAGCATTTGATGGGTACAGTGGCTGCGTTTGATGGCACAATGGCTGCATTTGATGGCGCAGTGGCAGCATTTGATGTTTTTTTTTTTTAATTTTTCAGTTTGTTTGCATCCCCCCAAAAATTTTGAGCACCAGCCGCCACTGCTTTCTTTTGCATTCAAGAAGTGTCTGACACCCAATAACTTTAACTACTCTGCACCCACCATGCCTCACAAACCACTACATACAGATGGATGTCAACTATCCCAGGCTCTGGAGGTTCTCATTAGATCAAAGGAGGCCTGGGACCTTGCTACACTTACCTAGGTGGATGCAGCCTCAGACTGATGCTGCATCTCTCCCCCGGCGTCCCTGCACTGAGAACCAAGCCACTGAACCTTTGCCGATGGCTCAGTTCTCACTCTTCCCCGAGCTGACTGTCAGTCAGCATCTCTCCTGCTCTGCTCCTCCATGCTCATTGGAGCGCTGAGCTGTGGAGGGATGGGGAGCGGCCATCTCAGTCTCTCAGCGGCTTGCTGAGACTGCCATCAGTCCAGGCAGCTGGCGGATCCAGACTTCTGAAGTCGGGATGACGCGCTGCCTCGACTGATTGCAGTAATGTCAGCAGAGAGCGGACTTCAGACCACTCTCCACTGAAAACGGGTCACAGGGGTGCAAAACTGATTGCACTTCTGTGACCCATAGGAGAAGCCCAGCCTAAAAAGCCCAGGCTGGACTTCTCCTTTAAAAAGTGTTAATAAAAGTTTTTTTTTAATTAAAATAACAAACATATTATTGCACACAATGCACAGAGTGGACCTGATCCTGCTTCTTCTTGGGTCCCCCGCCTGTGATCTAGGTAACAAAACAAAAGGTAACAAAAATGTTTTATCTTTAATATCACTTTAATGTTTTACCTTAATGCATTCTGTGCATTTAGGTAAAAAAAAAAAACCTTCTGAGCTGCAGGATCTCTGCAGCCTTGCCCCTTTCCTGAACCTGATGCCAATCCAGCGAAATGCATGAGAGCAGTGACTCTCACCGCTGTATCTCTCCTCGCAGATTGATAGCCCGCTGCTGTCAATCAAATGATGTGACAAGGGAGCGGGGGGCAGGGCTGAGCCGCGGCCAGTCTGTGTCCATGGATGTAGACAGGGCAGCTCGGGAGCGAGCCGGCACGAGTGCCCCCATAGAAAGCCACTTTCTTTCTTTAGCTGAAGAGAAGTTAGCCTGGAACGCCGGTGGGAAATCCCAGAAGAGGAGGATCGGGGCTGCTCTGTGCAAAACCATTGCACAGAGCAGGTAAGTATAACACATTTATTATTTTAATTTAGAAAAAATGAGGGCTTAATGTTACATTTGCTGCTTTCTCACACTCTGGACTGTATGAATACCTTTCACAATAGTGCTTTATCAGTTAGAAAAGCAGAAGTCATAATAAACTATCTATATAAAAGCACAGAAAATATCAGGGAGAGGAAACGGGAGCAGGAAACGCAGTGGAGCCCGATAGATAACCACTAGAATGCATAAACTTTAACCCATAGTGGTTACATGTCATTTCAAATAGATCTGCCAATAAACAATCCTATTCAGGAATGGAACATGGAGGAGGCAAATAGGCTTACTAGTAGATTGAACAGAGGACATTTCTACTGAGAGGACTGATGGTAGGTTATCAGACTTGTGATTGCCTGGCATATTGCATTTGACAATGTTATCTTTCTAACATGTTTCAGGCACTAGAAGCCAATGTTGTTGATGTTAGGTGCCTTTTGGCAATCAGGGCCTGTTATGATTGTTCTTAGGTGACAGCAGGCTGGAGCAGGGAAATTTACATCTTTGACAAACACATCTGTAATAACAGGGTGCAGGTCTCATTTAGGTCTTATGCCGTGTACACACGACCGGACTTTTCGACAGCAAAGGTCCGATGGAACGAATCCGCCGGACAATTTGATCGTGTGTGGGCTTCATCGAACCTTTGCTGTTGAAAAATCAGACGAACTTTAGAAATAGAACATGTTTCAAATCTTTCCGACGGACTCCAGTCTGGTCGAAAAATCCGTTCGTCTGTATGCTAGTCGGTCGGGCGAAAACCAACGCTAGGGCAGCTATTGGCTACTGGCTACTGGCTATGAACTTCCCTATTCTAGTCTGGTCGTACATCATCACGTTCAAATCAGTCGGACTTTGGTGTGATCGTGTGTAGACAAGTCCGTTTCATCGGAACTCCGTCAGAACTCCGTCGAAAGTTCAGCCGTCGAAAAGTCCGCGCGTGTGTACACGGCATTAGGCCCACCTGTGTTAGTTAGGAGTTTTTTGCCCATCATGTTTGGGGATATATATAATACCCAGTGAGGGGTGAAGAAAGTCAGGAAGTAAGAAGGAGCATTGAAAGCTATAGCTTCTGCTGGTATGGGGACTCAACCAAGAACCATGTAGGGACCTGTGATTACTTCTACCAATTTCCCCTCCAGGGGGAAGCCAGAGGGAGCAATACCTCCATGAAGGACGAGAGTAGCTAAATGCATCTGCTTGTACACTCAAGTCTTGTCCCTGCCAAGAAGCATTTAATTCCCGTGTCCTACTATAGCAAGGTCCCAGGGTCCAAGAGGCCTAATGGTGACCTCAAGGGTTAGGGAGAGCTGACATCCTTCCTTGTAAAGTGGGTTACCAGGCATGGTGGGTGTGATGCAAGAAGAATGATGGGCACCAGTCACTTTTTGAATGCAAACAAGAGATTTATTGTCTCTTGACAGAACTGGGGGAGAGCGGGTTAGGGCCAGGACACCCTTGGGTAGATGCAATGATAATTAGCAGACTCCGAGACTTCTATAAGTAGACAGCTTTACAGTGGAGGCCTCCAGCCAGATAACACTTCTGTATAGGTAGGACCGCTGTCTCCTATGTCAACTAATCTTGTAACAGTCACTAACGGTAGTTGTACATAACTCTTGGTAACAAAGAACAGTTTGTTTACTTATCTCACAGTATCCCACTGTAGATCTTCACTCACTGAGCTCCCAGTCTCTCACTAGACTTCCAGATCCCAGTCGTCACTGGATCCCCTGAGCTCTTCCACAGCTGTCCTGCTATATACTCTTTAAGCGTCACCCCCGCTATCCTACTGGGTCCCTGGTTTGGCACTGGCTGATGCTTTCCCACTTCTTCACTGTCCCTGGCTGGTGAGAAGACTGCTCTGGTACTTGCTTCAGCTTACTCACAGTAGTCTCCGATAACAAGGTGGTCGGTCCCTTAGTGGCGACAGCTTCCCCTCTTCCCCCCTTTTCAACTCGGTTGGACTCCAATCCTGCAGTCCCAACCCTATGCTGCTTCTCCTGCTCCTGGATAGGACTCAGGCAGCCTAGCAGCCAGGTGTCCCTGGGATAGGCCTCTGGCTTCTGGCTTAACCACCTGGGGTGACATAACACACGTCCACCCAGATAGCCGTCCAGGTGGCACAGAACCACGATCACCTGATTCCACCCAAATAAATAGGCTCTCCCAGTGTCAGAAACCATGAATCAGACTGAGACAGAAGTGCAGTTAAATCACACTTGTTTAATAATAATAAAAAAAGGTAAACAGAGTAAACATAGTCAAAACATAGCCAGAGTTCATGATCCGGAATGGATAGTCAGACAAGCCAAAACGTCAGGGAGCCAGAGATGAGCGTAGGATCTGGAGCCAGAAGGAATGTCAGCCAAACAAGTCTTTAACAGGAACACAGGAGAGCGTCTCTAGAGATGTGACCAAGGCGAAGGCAGATATTATAAATTACGAGTCCGCGCTTAGGACTTAAAGGGTTGCAGCCTACCCCTATTTAGTTCCCAATTGGGACTAATTTTGACATATATAAAAAATGGGGAAATGGCACTACCCTATTGAGATCTAAGGTTAAATACCTAATTCCAATACAGAAATAAATAAACATAAATAGTGCTAATCCCAGTGTGTTGATACTTATAAATGTGCGTAATCATAAACATGCACTAATTCCCATACAGTGACATAGGATACAAATATCTGAACTGTGACAGTGTGCCCCTTAGGGCAAGCAGCAATGATGTACAATACTAAAATGTATATTCAATGTGTACTTTCATGCCAGAGGGCTGTATGCCCCTTAAGACAAACACCAGCAGTTATGCATATTCTAAAATGGACTCAGTATGTGCATTCAGTCCATTAGCTGCTGTTTGTAGTAAAATAATCAAAGTGACATCTACTAAACTAACCGACAGCCAAACATATATATATATATATATATATATATATATATATATATATATATATATATATATATATATATATATATATATTTATATAAAATAAAAAAGTGAAAAATATCGTAAATTAAACTATAAATTCATGTGACATATTTACCACAGTTTATAGAGGTATATCAGAATCAAGTGGGCATAAACCTAGAATAGACTCTTATATAAAGACAAAGTCTCTAGAAAAGCAAAAAGTCTCTGTGAAAAGCCAAAGTCTCTGTGTAATCCAATAAAAATAAAAATGAAAATAAAAATCAACGGTGACTTCTGTGCTCATCAACAATGGTGACTCCAAGTGCTCCCCCAGTGTGTCCCCACTCACCAGAAGCAGTCACCCCTACAGGGGTAATGGGCATAGAGTGGGTATGTACATCATTGCTGCTTAGTATTGCACATCATTGCTGCTTGCCCTAAGGGGCACACTGTCACAGTTCAGATATTTGTATCCTATGTCACTGTATGGGAATTAGTGCATGTTTATGATTACCGTCACGCACATTTATAAGTATCAACTACACTGGGATTAGCACTATTTATGTTTATTTATTTCTGTATTGGAATTAGGTATTTAACCTTAGATCTCAATAGGGTAGTGCCATTTCCCCATTTTCTATATAAGGCGAAGGCAGAGATCATCTCAACTGGACGGCTTAAGTAGGCAGGACTGACAAGCAGGATATCAACAGGTGAGTCACTGTGGAGAGATAGGAGCTGGCAATTAGCCGACAGCTGAGCAGCCAGCTTTGAGAAGGAAGGGATGAGCCCTGACACCCAGCAGACCAAATGGCTTAAAGAAACCCTTGTCCATTGAGACACTCCATCCATTCATAATCTGTCCTTGCTATGCCCTTGTCTATCTAATGTCACCTGCTATTTTGCCACCTAGTGACAGAAGAGAAAAGTGCAGAAATTCCAGAATTAGGGGGAAATCAGTGGATCGCCTTGCAATTAGCCAGGACAATTACTACCTGGCAAACTAAATTAGTTAGCAACCCTGCCTAAACACTAGGGTGCTACACTACCCTACTAGGGAAAATATATTGTCCTGGGAAAAGGCTCTCTCTGACTGAGCAGTTTGCCTATATCTAAGATAAGGTATGTTGTGGGCTCTGTGGGAAGGAGGAAGTTAGGCTACCACACTGGACATTGTGAAGGCACTAAATACTGGGAAATGGAATGGATGCTGGCGGTATTAGCCTGTCTCGGTAAAGACTCCTCCCCAGTGCAGACAGACCTCCCAGCAGAGATCCCTCAATAAAGGCTAAACCCCCTTCCCTCCAGCACCAACCCCTCAGCAAAGACCAAACTCCCCAGCACAGGCACCTTAGTACAGACACCTCCAGCACAAACACCTCGGTAAAGACTCCTCCCTAGTGCAGATGGACCTCCCAGCAGAGACCCCTCAATAAAGACTAAACCGCCTTCCCCCAGCACAGACCCCTCAGCAGAGACCGACTACTCCCAGCACAGACCCCTTAGTACCGGCAGTGGTGTATTTAGGTTTTGTGCTGCCATAGGCCTGACTAAACTTGTGCACCCCCTAATTTAAATACGACCCACCCTTTCCTGTCAATGCCATGCCCCTTCCTGTTTAAGACCCGCCCTGTCATCTGTAAACCACACCCTTTCCTCTTTAGGCCCCACCTTTTCTTCTTAGAGCTACACCTCTTTCTCTCTGTACATAAACCACCTCCCACCTGGCCACTGCACATAAACGGCCGGGTGGTCATTTCCTTGTCCTGAGTGGATGTTCAGGAACGTCCCTCAGAGCGAGTGCTCGCAGCACGGCCACAAGGCGCACTGTGGCTTGATCCTGTGATTATTATGATCACAGAGTCCAGCTAAGCAGAGATCGGCCCTCCTGATCACGTGACGGCTGTGTCCAATCACAGCCGTCACAATGTAAACAGCGACGCATCACAGCCATCACAATGTAAACCCCGCCAAGCTCAGTTGGGGGGGGGATCTGCAGATCTGTGACAGCTCTCTGTGTGAGGATGATTTTACACAGAGAGATGTTACAGATCACCCCACAAACAGTACACCAAGCACCACGGTCACCCCTGTCCCCATACACATGTCTGTGTCCCCATAAAACATCTGTCTGTCCCCCATCACTGCCAACACCAAATAAACACTGATTTGGGTTATTTTTACCAAAGAAATGTAGCAGCATCATTTTTAGTTAAAATGTATCAAAAGAAATTACTTATGTGCAAAATTTTATAACAGAAACTAAGAAAAATGCTTTTTTTTTTGAAAATTTTGGTCTTTTTTTATTTGTAGTGTAAAAAATAAAAAACCCAGCGGTGATTAAAAACCACCAAAGAAAAGCTCTATTTGTGTGAAAAAAATTATAAAAATGTAATTTGGGTACAGTGTAGCATGACCGCGAAATTGTCATTCAAAGTGCCCATCAAAGCAGCCTCATCAGTGCCCATCAGCGCAGCATCACCAGTGCCCATCAGCTCAGCGTCATCCGTGCCCATCAGTGTTGCCTCATTAGTGCCCATCAAAGCAGCCTCATCAGTGCCCATCAAATCAGCCTCATCAGTGCCCATCAAAGCAGCCTCACCAGTGCCCATCAATGCAGCCTCACCAGTGCCCATCAATGCAGCCTCACCAGTGCCCATCAATGCAGCCTCACCAGTGCCCATCAAAGCAGCTTCACCAGTGCCCATCAATGCAGCTTCACCAGTGCCCATCAATGCAGCCTCACCAGTGCCCATCAATGCAGCCTCACCAGTGCCCATCAGCGCAGCCTCGTCAGTGCCCATCAATGCAGCCTGATCAGTGCCCATCAATGCAGACTTACCAGTGCCCATCAGCACAGCCTCATCAGTGCTCAATAAGGGTCTCCAATTGCATTCTAATAATACCAAATTATGTGCGCAGACTGCAGTTCCTATTTAAGCACCCATTCACATTGGGCCGATTTGGCAAGCGATTTGACATGTGAAATAGCATGCCAAATCGGCTGCAATGGCACTGTCTGAATTGGTGCGACGCCGACTTTGCGGCACCGCACCGATTCCCAAAAGTAGTTCCTGTGCTACTTTTGGCGACATAGGGGGTGACTTGAATAGACATCTGTGCATGAACCCGCACAGATGTCTGTCAAATCATCCCCCCTTCCCCCTGAAGTCGGACTGCATTGCTGGTTTGAAATTGTGTGAGTTCAGCTTTACTTGCACAGTTTCTAACCTGCATCAGTGTGAACCTGGGCTGAATGTAGTCAGCAGGATGGGTAATACAATTCAGACTGATCTATGATCAGAAATTAAACTTTTCTTCATATGTCAGAAGGCAGCATTAGACTGGGTTCACACCTATGTGAATTGGATGTGGGTTTACCCGCATCCAATTCGCATAGCAGGAGAATGTGACTGGCTCTCTATGGAGCTGGTTCACATATCTCCGGGGGCGGCTGTGGAGTACATTGCACAGAAAGGCTGTGCTTCTTTGGCTCTGTTTCAATGCCGAATTCAGGCAAAGATTCGGTCCCTGAAATGGAGAACAGGGATGCACAGCATTCCTGTGCGATCTGAGGCCGGTTCTAGTGTGAACTGAGCCTAAGCCTAGGTTCACATTGGAGCGATTTGTCATGCGATTTGAGAGATCAAATCGCATGACAAGTCGCCGGCTATTGGAGGCAATGGCACTGTTCCAATCGGTGCGACACTGATTTTGCAGCGTCGCACCGATTTGCAAAAGTAGTTTCTGTACTACTTTTGCCAATTTCAGGTGCGACTTCAATAGACATCTGTGAATGAAGCCATACAGATGTCTATCAAGTAGCACCTAAAATCGTACTGACCTTGCTACTTTGAAATCGCGCTACTTCAAGTAAAATAGTGTGATTTCAAAATAGCATCAATGTGAACCGGGGCGAAGAGATACAAGTAGCTATGAAAGGTTAACCACATATACAAGCAGAAACTAAGGTGTTAAATGCCATTGATTCCAGAAGCACCAGCCTGCAGAGATTGAGCTGTAAAGAGTTAACCATAAATGTAAGCACCAGTGTACATGTGTCCATTGAAGCAGAGTAGTAAAGCACAGCAAGGACACAAAGGGTTAATTATCAGAGAGTCCTATTTCAGATAACAGGGAGATGATAGGAGAAACAAAGTCTGAGCACAGATAAGTCCTGTGTGAGGTTTTCAAGGAGAGACAGTGAAGAGGATTGGGATTTTACTCTCACCCTCCAGGATATGCAGACTGTAGCTGGGTCTGCTCACTGAAGCCACAATCGGAGTGACAGAGAAGACCCTGACAAGTTCTCTCTCTCCTGTCTGTGCAGAGGGGAAGGGGAGGGGGAGGGGGGAACTGTGAGCACACACTGTGAGAGATGCTGTGTGAGCACTACATGTGAGAGACGCGGCTGCAGCCAGCAACCTCCGGCAATGAATAGACTGACTTGGGAGGCAGAGGGGGGGCTTTTTTCATGCGGGGGGGAGGCCAACTAGGCCTGGGCCTTGTTGGCCTAGGCCAAAATACAGCACTGAGTACAGGCCCCCCTCCAGCACAAACCCAGTGTTGAGAAATACTGCTATAGGCACAGGGTGCTCGAGCAGTGACTGAACCAATACCAGGAGCTCATAGTAAGCAATAAAATATTTGATAAAGCCATCAATAATTGTATTATGGTTTGTGCTGTCTGTAATTTTCAGTTATTGATGTAACTTATACTTATGGGCATTATGAAATAGATGTAGCAATGTGGACTACAATTGCAAAGCATAGTGATTCCCCGTAATTTCTATGTATTGTATTGTCCCTCTAGTGCCCAGCATCACTAGCATATGACATCATATCCGTGAGCTGATCCAAAAGGATTGTGGGATTAGTAGTTCCTCAGAATGGCAATTCCTTCGTATGACTATGCACCCAGACTACATATCCCAGGGATCTTTTCTATCATCAGAGAGAATGCTGGGAAGGATATAAAAGAGACCAGAGATGCTCGCTATGCTCTCTTCCTCCTGGGCCTGGTGTGTGACGGACCTTTCTGTTGAGAGAGGGTGAGGTTGCGGCCTACCACGCAGTGTACAACATTCCAACCCAGCCGAGAAGGGCCCACCACTGCTTGCTGATCATCAGGCATCTACCCAGTATCACCCTGATAGTACAACATCCCGCGCTTTGTGCTGTGCATCGGATGATCGTCGCGAGTGAACCGCTGCAAGGACGCCTCTTCAGGAACCGCTGTTCAAGAAGGCATTGAATCAGCCTGGTCGTTGGTGAGAGGGCAATTGCCCACCTTTGCAAACCTATCTTTGCTGCTTCACTGGGACACTGTGCACAGACAGCTTTACCCTGAGGAAACACTTTACTGCATCTCTATTTGAACATTGTACACATCAACCTTTCCAAGAAATACCATTGCCTTGTTTCTGCACCTTATTGGATATAGTTACCAAGCTGCGACTGTCAGTGAAGACCATTAGGCCCACAACTGGGACATTAATGTCATTACTACTTAAAGAGCACTCATACCGTTCTTGTTTAATAGATCTCTCATAAGGATTAAAAGTTGAATAGGCCAGCCTGGGTTTCCCCTTTAGAAGTCTTGCCAGAACTAATGCTTAACTCTTGCTTATCATTTTAGGTTATGGATGGATTGTCTTAACATGTATTATTGTCGAGGAATTCTTCTTCTGAACTAGGACTGTTATCCGAAGTTCAGTTGATTTATTACCTCCTTTGTGCAACTAAATCTTCCTTGAGCTATTCAGTAAACATTAATAAAATATAAACTCATTGAGTGGTTTGACTTATTACTTTAAGGTAGTGCAAAGATGTCTGAACCCAGAGTGTCAGGTGGGTTGGAATGTTCCCAGGGTCATGACGGTGCAGATGCTACATTTGGGGGCTCGTCCGGGATGCCATCTGCAGCTGGCCCTAGTCAATCTAGACAAGAGCCACAATCCACGTGGGAAGCAACTTCATTTGCCCTGGCAGCCTGGAGGAAAAGTCAGGCAGTTCAAATGGAAAAGAGCACTGTTCTGGAGATCTCTGGACGTGAACACACTGAGAGAGAGATTAGAAGGTGGGTGAGAGCCTTGGCCCTAGGACATCGGGCCTACAATGTGGAAACAGAAGCCTTACACGGCCTGGATCAAGTCAGGGTACTCTTGGAATGACAGGAAGAGATACCTGTGTGCATTCAGGAGGAAGAGGTACGTCTAGCCAAAAGGGGTAATTGCTAGAGTGATCCCATTTAAAGTGGGGGGAGAGCATGCTGAGAGGTAGCCATTGCCCAGAGCTCGGGGAAAGGACTCCGTATCTGTGGGAGCCGACTCCCAAGGGGCCAATGCTCCCCCTCTCATTCTACATGGATATGAGCCGGCTAGTTGATAGCTTAGTGAAGAATGGGTCTGGAAATGCCAACCAGAGCTATCGGAGACTCAGGTTTTTCTCAGGGCAGTTGCCGACTCTTGTGGGGGAAGATGAATTTGAAACCTGGATGAGCCAGGCTCTTCAAGCCATGGAAGAGTGGAGCGTTTCAGAGACTGTGAAGCGGCAACAGTTAAGGGAGAGCCTTCGAAGCCCGGCGGCTGATGTGATCCATAACCTGAGGATAGGAAAGAAAACTTGTGTTGCCATGGACTACATAGATGCTCTGGGTTGAAACCACTGCAAACCTGATGTACAAGTTTAACCACACTCACCAACAAAAGGGGGAGAATCTGTCTGAATACATATCTCGAGTAGACATTTTGCTGCATCAAATTATCTGTAAGCAGGGTATTGATCCCAAGGATGTTGATCAAGCTAGTCTAGACCGGGTTTTGTGAGGGACCCTGCCAAACCATCCTATCGTATTAAAGTTGTTATTGAAGAGAACCAAGGTGGTGTCTACGTACCGTATATACTCGAGTATAAGCCGAGTTTTTCAGCACATTTTTTTGTGCTAAAAATGCCCCCCTCGGCTTATACTCGAGTCAAGCATGTTTCTGCAGCAGAGAATGACATTTTCCGAACTGATTTTGGGGCCCTGTATTTCGGGGCCACTTGGTGCTAGGAACCTCAAATTTGGTGTACAAACCCAGTGGAACTAGCACTACAACATATCCAAAGCTGGGGTTCCTAGCACCAAGTAGCCCCAAGATACGGGGCCCCAAATTCGGTTTGGAAAATGTCATTCACTGCTGCAGAAAAGTGCTTGACATTTTCCGAACCGAATTGGGGCCCCGTGTCTCAGGGCCACTTGGTGCTAGGAACCCCAGCTTTGGATATGTTGTAGTGCTAGTTCCACTGAGTTTGCACACCAGTTTGGGGTTCCTAGCACCAAGTGGCCTGAGATACGGGGCCCTAAAGTCAGTCAACTGTGTCCATCTGCAGCAATGTCATTTCCAGAGACCCCAAATTTTGGCTGCAGCTAGGGTGCATCTAGGAACCCTTAACTACCAAGTTTGAAGTTCAGGGGACTTATGGCTGCAAATGGGCACAGTGAGGCAAGCAAATGGGCACAGTGAGGCTGCAAATGGGCATTGTGGACCCTCTTTGCCATAGTAGCTGCGCATTTCTCACCCTAGGCTTATACTCAAGTCAATAAGTTTTCTCAGGTTTTTGTGGTAAAATTAGGTGCAACAGTAATAAGGAGAGTCGGCAAAACTGTAATCCTTGAAGTGTCGTTTATTGGTACAACAGAGTGACAATAAAACAATAAAGCTGACACGTTTCGGCAATAGCCTTAGTCGTAGCTACGACTAAGGCTATTGCTGAAACGCGTCAGCTTTATTGTTTTATTCTCACTCTGTTGTACCGATAAACAACACTTCAAGGATTACATATCTTAAGGGTGGGCGGGGGAATCAAACAAGAACACCACATTCCAATATTAGGTACACATTTAGAAAAAGAGGGACTTGAGGCCTCCAGAGAGGCCAAGGGACTTTTCGGGTGCTCAGTGGACAAAAATGAAAAATGGTAAGAATAAAAAAGTATAAATTTTATTTTAAATCTTGTTTAAAAGGTCTATTTGTTAAAAAGGAGAAGAAACAGAAATGAAGCAACAAAATTGGTATGTTTTCAAGACAAATCTATACAAGCATGATACAGAGGTTAATACCACTTTCTCGACATGTTTCGCTTTTTAAGCTTCTTCAGGAGATATATAATGTGGCATCTGATCAACTAGAAAGGTAAAGAATGAATAGAAAATAAGCACTCATATCTAGAGATATACATAATAATCACATAATTTAAATTCAAAATGTAGAATATCATAATTTATATGTGATAATATATTCAAATAAAAAACAGTTACAGAGTATAGATACATACATACAATATAGCATCAAAATTGCAAAGCAAATGCAAACAGGATGCAATGCATTTGAAAAAAATGATTATTCTTTGAAACATAATAGTAAAACATAAAACATAATAATGTACATATACATAAATGGTGTAGAAAAAAAAAAAATTAATTACACGCATTTTTATATAGCCACCTAATTCACCTTACCGGTCTCGTAGAGACATAAAAAGTCTGTTAAGAGAGACTTGAAGGGTCAGGATCAACTGCAGTGCAAAATGCCCTTCAAGGCTGGCCTCCTGGGTTGGCATGCAGAGGGGGATAAGGAAAAGAATTTCCTATGTGTAGAGTAAATGAAACTCTGTAAAAATCAGGAATATAATACTATCAAGCAATCAGCTAGGGTAATAGGTCCTAGAACAGAGTTGTTTATGATGAGCCAAATAAAGGACAATTAAAGTTAAAAATACCTGATGGAATGGGTAGAATCAAAAGGATTTTAAAGTCACATCCGTGGGATGGTTAAGGACAGATTGCCTCTTGTGTGAGGGATTCCTTGGAGAAGAATGGGAAGTAAGCGTTGCTCGGCAGGATGTTATACTGGCCCATACAATCCCATAAGTCAAACAATAAGGAACAGGTGTTTAGCTGAACAACAGATGGGAACCTATAAGTTCAAAAAGGAATCAGCTATGTGCTAATGGAACATAATACTGATAGCAGAGAAATAGAGATCCAATAAAGGATCAATGGTTTGGCCAGGAAATATAGCACTTACTGGTATAAAATCCAATGTTTGGCAGAAAGGGATCCTGAAGTGGTCTGCCAGGAAGACCACAGCCGTTCGCCGCCTCGCGTTTGAGCAGGAGTGTCAGCAAGTGGCGGGGAGAACCCCGCTATATACCCCCTCCGGCGTGATGGCGTCTGACTCGCTGTCACGCCGCGGACTAGTAGGGAGGACCAAGCATGCGCACTCATATGAGATTATGAAAATGGCGACTGTGCTCATGACGCAAGAACGTTCATTGAGCGGCGGCCATTTTTAAAAATCTGGTGCCCAAACTCGGACACAGCAGAAACCAACGGAGATACAAGGGAGCAAAGATAACTCCCCATCTCCGAGAATGGCAGGATGGAAGGGTCAATGAGGCCCGGGTGCCGAGGTCATAGGCAGTCAAGGATTACAGTTTTGCCGGCTCTCCTTATTACTGTTGCATTGGAGTGTGTTGGGACACATCGAGCCTCGGCACCTGTGAGTGGACCTGGTGTATGGATTGAGTTGTCCCTGCAGAGAGTTACCTTTCTTCTTTTCCATGTAAAATTAGGTGCCTCGGCTTATATTCGGGTCGGCTTATACTCGAGTATATACAGTACCCTGAATTGATAAGAGAAGTACAAGAAGAGGAGGCCCTATTAGAGGAGAAAAGCCAAAGGTTGAGAGAACCGAGCTCTATCGCTGGGAATAGAGAGAAAGTGGTGGCTCGAGCTGTCCATGTGGAGATGGGTTTCTCGGATTAGGATAGTGGAACTGAGTCTGAACCAGCGGGACTGGCCATTCCTGACACTAATAAGCCAGTAGTGAACTTGAGCCAACCGAACTGATGGCCCAGGTAGCTCAGGCCCAAACCCAGATGTATCATGTTTTAATGCGAGTGATGGAGACCCTGGCAGCAATTGATGGGCACACTGGCAGCAATTGATGGGCACACTGGCAGCAATCGATGGGCACAGTAGCGGCAATTGATGGCACACTGGCAGCAGTTGATGGGCACAGTGACAGCAATTGATGGGTACAGTAGCTGCGTTTGATGGCACAGTGGCGGCAATTTATGGGTACAGTGGCTGCGTTTGATGGGCACAGTGGCTGCATTTGATGGCACAGTGGCGGCTATTGATGGCACAGTGGCAGCAATTGATGGCACAGTGGCTGCGTTTGATGAGCACAGTGGCTGCGTTTGATGGGCACAGTGGCTGCGTTTGATGGGCACAGTGGCTGCGTTTGATAGGCACAGTGGCTACGTTTGATGAGCCCAGTGGCTGCGTTCGATGGCACAGTGGCGGCAATTGATGGGCACAGTAGCTGCGTTTGATGGGCACAGTGGCTGCATTTGATGGCACAGTGGCGGCTATTGATGGCACAGTGGCGGCAATTGATGGCACAGTGGCTGCGTTTGATGAGCACAGTGGCTGCGTTTGATGGGCACAGTAGCTGCGTTTGATGGGCACAGTGGCTGCAATTGATGTTTTTTTTTTAGTTTGTTTGTACCCCCCAAAAAATTTTGAGCACCTGCTGCCACTGCTCCAAATGTGGGTTAACGTACAGGTACGTTAACCCACATTTGGCACTGCTTCCCATCCGCCATATATTGGGGCTGTGGGCATATGGGAAGTGGTTAATATACACTTGGGATTTATTTTTTTATACCAAAGACATGTAGTATACATAAATACATAAATATAAATATGCACTTTTTAGCTGACAAGCCAGGGTTCATATAGTTTTAATTGTATATGTAATGTATATATATTTATTTTTACAAATATATATATTGTGTAAAAATAAATATATATACAGTCAGGCCCATAAATATTGGGACATCGACACAATTCTAATCTTTTGGGCTCTATACACCACCACAATGGATTTGAAATGAAACAAACGGGATGTGCTTTAACTGCAGACTTTTAGCTTTAATTTGAGGGTATTTACATCCAAATCAGGTGAATGGTGTAGGAATTATAACAGTTTGTATATGTGCCTCCCACTTTTTAAGGGACCAAAAGTAATGGGACAGATTAACAATCATCCATCAAACTTTCACTTTTTAATACTTGGTTGCAAATCCTTTGCAGACAAATACAGCCTGAAGTCTGGAACGCATAGACATCACCAGACGCTGGGTTTCATCCATGGTGATGCTCTGCCAGGCCTCTACTGCAACTGTCTTCAGTTTCTGCTTGTTCTTGGGGCATTTTCCCTTCAGTTTTGTCTTTAGCAAGTGAAATGCATGCTCAATCGGATTCAGTCAGGTGATTGACTTGGCCATTGCATAACATTCCACTTCTTTCCCTTAAAAACTCTTTGGTTGCTTTCATAGTATGCTTTGGGTCATTGTCCACCTGCACTGTGAAGAGCTGTCCAAGTTCTGAAGCATTTTGCTGAATATGAGCAGATAATATTGCCCGAAACACTTCAGAATTCATCCTGCTGCTTTTTTCAGCAGCCACATCACCAATAAATACAAGAGAACTAGTTCCAATGGCAGCCATACATGCCCACGCCATGACACTCCCACCACCATGCTTCACTGATGAGGTGGTATGCTTTGGATCATGAGCAATTCCTTTCCATACACTTCTCTTGCCATCACTCTGGTACAAGTTGATCTTGGTCTCATCTGTCCATAGGATGTTGTTCCAGAACTGTGAAGGCTTTTTTAGATGTTGTTTGGCAAACTCTAATCTGGCCTTCCTGGTTTTTGAGGCTCACCAATGGTTTACATCTTGTGGTGAACCCTCTGTATTCACTCTGCTGAAGTCTACTCTTGATTGTTGACTTTGACAAACATACAACTACCTCCTGGAGAGTGTTCTTGATCTGGCCAACTGTTGTGAAGGGTGTTTTCTTCACCAGGGAAAGAATTCTTCGGTCATCCACCACAGTTGTTTTCCATGGTCATCCGGGTCTTTTGGTGTTGCTGAGCTCACCGGTGCTTTCTTTCTTTTTAAGGATGTTCCAAACAGTTGATTTGGCCACATCTAATGTTTTTGCTATCTCTCTGATGGGTTTGTTTTGTTTTTTCAGCCTAATGATGGCTTGCTTCACTGATAGTGACAGCTCTTTGGATCTCATATTGAGAGTTGACAGCAACAGATTCCAAATGCAAATAGCACATTTGAAATGAACTCTGGACCTTTTATCTACTCCTTGTAAATGGGATAACGAGGGAATAACACACCCCTGGCCATGGAACAGCTGAGCAGCCAATTGTCCCATTACTTTTGGTCCTTTAAAAAGTAGGAGGCACATATACAAACTGTTGTAATTTCTACACCATTCACCTGATTTGGATGTAAATACCCTCACATTAAAGCTGAAAGTCTGCAGTTAAAGCACATCTTGTTCGTTTTATTTCAAATCCATTGTGGTGGTGTATAGAGCCAAAAAGATTAGAATTGTGTTGATGTCCCAATATTTATGGACCTGACTGTGTGTATATATATATATATATATATATATATATATATATATACAGTAGATATATTTATTTTTACACAATATAAATACATATATAAGGTATATATATATATATATATATATATATATATATATATATATATATATATATATATATACAGTATCTCACAAAAGTGAGTACGCCACTCACATTTTTGTAAATATTTTATTATATCTTTTCATGTGACAACACTGAAGAAATGACACTTTGCTACAATGTAAAGTAGTGAGTGTACAGCTTGTATAACAGTGTAAATTTGCTGTCCCCTCAAAATAACTCAACACACAGCCATTATTGTCTAAACCGCTGGCAACAAAAGTGAGTACACTCCTAAGTGGAAATGTCCAAATTGGGCCCAAAGTGTCAATATTTTGTGCGGCCACCATTATTTTCCAGCACTGCCTTAACCCTCTTGGGCATGGAGTTCACCAGAGCTTCATAGGTTGCCACTGGAGTCCTCTTCCACTCCTCCATGACAACATCACGGGGCTGGTGGATGTTAGAGACCTTGAGCTCCTCCACCTTCTGTTTGAGGATGCCCTCACATCTACAAATATTAGAACATAGGAATACTTGTCTAATAGTCTCTGCTTCTGGTCTGGGTAAAAAAACAGCAGCAGCATCATGAGGTTCTGTGTCTCTTTTTGCACTTCCTCCTTCTGGGATTCTGAGCCGGACACACAGATACAGGAAGTGATGTGCATAAATAATCTCTATAAACATGCAGCCCAGCACAGCCACTTACAGACAGTAAAGGACAGCAGATCCTTTCATACCCTTAAAACGAAATTACTAGGTATGAACAACATTATTAATTAGCAGCATCACAAAGTAAAAGCATAGCCAAAAGATGTTCTATCTGAAATGTACAATCTCAATTGTAATGTACAAGAGCCTTCAGTAAGGAGAGAAGTATCAGTCAAAGAAACAGTTGTCCATGTCCACCACTGAGAAAGGAATCAAGAGGTATAACAAGGTGTAGTCATGGTGCATCATAAGAACTGAGAATTGGGAGTGCAATTTCATCTAACCCTCTGGGTCAAAGAGAAGAGCAGTCATAGAGTAACTAGTGTAACCAAGTTAACTGTTGTGGTTATGTGTCTTCAAGGGAACATTTAGTCAACTTTTATGGTTGGGGAGCAAAGATGCAACAAGAAAGAAAGAGTAGCAGCCAACCGGCAGTGGAATCTGTGATGGTGGCAGGTGAACATGGCACTTGGTAGCGAGGGAACATTTAGTACTTCATGTTTTCTGTTTAGCGGCTGGGTCTTCATAATGGAGCCTGCTGCAGTACAAATCATGCCTATGGACCCAACCTGTGGTCACATTGTGGAATGGTTTGTGCAGTACGGAGGCTTCCCTGTGTGTCTAAGGCGAACGCGTCAAGACAAGTATTCAGTGAAGATGTGTGAGGGGCTAGTGGAGATAAGGACGTACTTGGTATTACTTTATCAAAATGCTACAGAGTCTATGGTTGGGGCAGGAAACAACAGACCTAGCCGCCGACTGGAGAAAAGAGGAAGTCCTTCTGTAGTGTGTGGGGCTATGGAGTGGCCTCTGGCCTGAAAGTGTGGTTAACCAGGGGGGCAGAGGAATGAACAAATATAGCAGCCACCAGAACGGGGGACATTTTAATTCAATGTCCGGTGCTGACTAAAAATATTTAACGTGGTTGTAACTCTGAAAAAAAAAAAAAGAGATCCTGTTCCCTCATAGCAGGTTAAACAGCACAGTGCTTGTGCTGTCTTTTTTTTTTTAATCAAAAAGGTTTTTATTGAACATGTATATGACCATCAACAACAATCAATGCACAGGTACATATATAAGTTTTTCGATCATTAGCATATATACAGGTTTGTTACTTTTGGCATTGCTACTCATCACATTACTCCAAACAGTTGCATTTCACCGCTCCCATTCTCCAGTATCGCAACCTGCTTCTGGCATATTATATATACAGTATATTTTCCCCTTTCTAAGGACACTGTAGAAGTCGGGACATCACAAGTTCTCTAGGACTTAAACCTGGTGTATCTAACCATCGTGACCATATGCGTTCAAACCTGCCCGGGGATCCCCTATGTTGGTATATGTACTTTTCCATAATAAGGGTTTTACCCATGTGTGCTAACCAGGAGGTGCTAATAGGTGGCGAGGTGGACTTCCAGACCATTAGAATAAGTTTCCTGGCCTGAAATAGTGCCCTGGAGAATGCGACCCTGGTCAACTCCTCATGGATCACATCCTCCAGAACCCCCAATATGCAACATATAGGGTTTGTAGGCACTTTTGTCTGAAACACCCCATTGAGTGTACCAACGACCTCGCTCCATTACCGATGGAGCTTCGGACAGCACCACAGGAGGTGAATAAGGTCCCCGTGGTGCTGCCGGCACCGACAACACAAAGGGTCCGACACCCTGCCCATCCTATGTAGTTTTGTCGGGGTGTAGTGCACTCTTAATATTATATACAATTGGGAGACTTTTTGTGCAACATTCAGGGAGCATGTGGATATGGATAGTAGAGCCTCTTCCCATTGATCCCCTGTAATTTGACCAAGATCCTTTCCCAGACTGACACCGCCTTACAGGGATAAGCCCGCAAGTGTCTTGCAAGTAGCATTGGGATATAATCCCCTTAGTTACATTGCTGGTTTGCAGCACATGGAACACCGCAATGTCTTCTCTCCAGCATCCCCTTGCGCAGCAACTGCATGCCGTAGCTGAAGATATGAGTAAAGCATGGTGTCGGGTAGGTTGAATTTAGCTTGTAGTTCTGTGAAGGTTAGTAATTTACCGTCCCGGAATATGTGGGATAGCAAAGTCACTTCATGAGTGTGCCATCTAGGCCCCTGTTGTAGCTTACCCAACTCAACATATGTACGATTGCCCCATATTGGGCTGAAATCTGTGAATCCTTGCACCCCCTGGAGTTGTCTGCCCTTATTCCATATTTTTTGTACTAGTGAAAGTGTTGGGGTCTGTTTGTTGGATTTCATGCACAGTTGTGCCTCTAGGCCCATAGGGATGGTCTCAGCTCCAGAGGCAGCCAGCATCAGCTGTGCCGCTGAGTACGTCGGGTCTTGAGACATGGAACCGACCAGGTGCTGCAGTTGGGCCGCTATATAGTAAAGCCAAGGGTTGGGAACCGCCAGCCCTCCGCTATCCTTAGAGTGCTGCAGCTGCTCTAGCCTAATTCTAGGAGGCTTAGTATTCCATAACAGTCGTCGAAAGAGGGTGTTTACTATTCTGAAAATTTTTAGGTGTATTACTACCGGTGAGTTATGTAAGAAGTATAGCAACTGGGGCATTAAAATCATTTTGATTAAGTTGGCCTTACCTGCCAGTGACATCTTAAGGTTGTTCCATGTGTTTATCTTATCCCGAAAGCGGGACAGTAAGGGAAATATATTTAGGGAGCAATAGTCTCCAAGTCTGGGTGCGATTTGTACGCCCAGGTACTTGAAACTGGTAACCACGGGGATGGGACAAGAGTCGGGAAGTTCAACCTTCCAGTCCTCATCCAGCATCATCAGAGCTGACTTGGAACAGTTTAGAGTAGTGACCAAACTGTTTTATTATGGACATTACCCCTGGCAGTGAGTGACTTGGGTCTCCCAGAAAGAGTAACATGTCATCTGCATATAACATAATTTTTTCGTGCTGGACTCCATATTGGAACCCCCTGATCTGTGTACTGTCCCTTATCATGGCTGCCAGTGGTTCTATTGCAATTGCGAAGAGCAGGGGGGACAGTGGGCAACCCTGCCTTGTTCCCCTGCCCAGGGCAAAAGCTTGCGACATTCTATCCGCCACTCTGATGTTAGCCTGAGGGGATGCATATAGCAGTTTTACCCATGCAACAAACCGGTCCCCGAAACCAAATTTATCTAGCACCGCCCATAAGTATCTCCAGCTGATGCTATCAAATGCCTTGTTGGCATCGAGGGACAAAAGAGCCCTTTGACCCCCATTATCCGCTTGTATTTGCATGTTTAGGAACAGTCTCCTCAGGTTTGTAGCCGTGGATTTTTGTGGCATAAAGCCAGCCTGATCTTGGTGAATAATGGAGGATATTATCCCGTTGACACGAAGCGCCAGGACCTTGGCAACATCACTTTGAAGTAATGAAATAGGCCTGTAGGAGCCTGGGACAACCAGATCCTTCCCCGGCTTAAGTAGTAAGATAACATTTGCTTTGGCCATAGAGTCAGGCAATTTACCTTCTTCCAGGCAAGCATTAAAAACCTTTAACAATTCTGGAAGTATCAATTCCCCATATTGAATAAATACCTCCATAGGGAGGCCATCCTCTCCAGGTGCCTTACATGTAGGGAAAGAACAGGCCGCCATCTGAAGCTCCTCGAGAGTTATCGGGGCATCTAATTGTTGTTTAGCCTCAGCGGACAGTGAAGGCAAATCAATATTGCAAACATATGTGGTCAGGTCTGTAGACGAGTAGGCTTCCTTTGACCTATGTAGGTCTACATAGAAGGTCGCCAGCTCGGATATTATGTCCTCTGGAGAGTTAACCACTTTGCCATTTGCAGCGCGAATAGCACCGATAGCCGGTGACTGTTGTTGGGATCTTGTGATTTTAGCAAGTAGGCGGCCCGTCTTTTCCCACTCCTCATAAATCTCTCACGCTCTGCAGTGGAGGATCTCAAATGGTCCAAGGATTCCTGGGCCAACATCCATGCCTCCCTTGCAGAGTCAGTGGGATTAGTTACATATGTTAGTTCCAATTGTCTCACCAGGTCCCCCGCCTGTTCTAACAGAGCAGAGGAGTTCTGCTTAACCATTTGTGTTTCTTGTATGAATACGCCCCTTAGATATGCTTTAAAGGTTTCCCATTTCTGCAAGTTGTCAGTGTGCTGCTGGTGAGACCGGAAATAGACCTGAATCTGAGAGGCTATCCTTTCTTGTGAAGTGAACAACTTAAGCCAGAAGGCGTTCAGCTTCCATGGGGCCCTGGGTAGAGAACTGGGGGGTTGAGTGATTAGCCATAGAGCTAGTGGGGAGTGGTCCGACACTCCCCATGGGAAGTACTCCACTTTAAAGGTGTTACCGACCATGTTTGGGGTGCCCACACATAGGTCAATGCGGGACAGTGAGCCCTGGGTCTTGGAGAAGCATGAAAATGGTTTACTATCTGGATTGCGGCTAAGAGCAGTGCCTTGACCGCCCCTAGGGGCGATATAGGTGGGTGTCTGTCTAGTCTAGGGTTTAAGTAACAATTAAAGTCACCCATTATTAAGACCGGGGTATCCGATTTGTTAGCCACATTGGACAGTAACAATTGCAGCACCTCCCTCGAGAACGGGGGGTGGGGGGGGGTATGTACACAAAGGCTAAAATCAAGGTAATATACAGTTTACAATACAGAAACACAAATCTACCAGATATATCCATCAGGGAGTCCAAATCTTGGTATGCTAGTGCTTTATGTATCAATACACTTACTCCGCGAGAAAAGGAAGCAACTTGTAATTGGAGAGGCATCAAAAAACTGTGGAGAGACAACCTGCGCAACTGCGCAGCAAAGCTAACTGGGTGGCGTGTCTGGGGGTGGCATTCAGCCTGTATCCCGATCCCTGCCAACAGGGCAGAGGAAGGGATTTCCAAAGGGTGTGGGGCTTGGGCTCTATAGGCCCTAATCGTGCCAACAGGGTACAGAAACTTGAGCCATATTAACCATGGCAACAGGCAAGGTTCAAGTGATGTGCATAATCGCATTCCGCCTGAATGGGGAAACAAAAACTGAAGAAAGCAATGATATTGCAAATTCGCTCGCTGATAGTAGGTAGTAAGTGAAGGTCCTCTTTCGATCATACTGTAGTTGCAGTAGCAAGTGGGCCTCCTTTATGCCTGGTATAGATGATTTTGACAACGTCAACCTTCTCCATTTTCGCGTCTTCGGCGACGGAGGTCTTGTTCATTCTGATCCAGCCATCCTGCTGCATCTTGTGCGGTTTCAAAGAAGTGGTTTTGATCTCCGGCTGTTATTCGTAGCTTGGCTGGAAACAGCATAGCGTATTTTAGCTGTAGTCATTGTAGCCGCTTTTTAAAGTCTGCAAACTTGGATCTTCTGAGTTGCACTTCTGCTGAGAAGTCGGGGTATAAGGATATTCTGGTACCATTGCATTGCATAGCCCCTTTTCTCTGGCAAGTCGCAGCACAACTTCACAATCCCTGTAGTTCAGGAGCCTGGCCAGCATCGCTCTCGGGGGATTTCCTGGTGGGAGAGGCCTCGGCGGCACCCGATGTGCCCGCTCCACTGCGTACAAGGGAGAGAAGGCCTCCTTGCCAAATATTTCTTGCAACCAGCCTTCAACAAATGCAGTGGGGTCCCTGCCCTCTACCTTCTCTGGGAGCCCCACTATACGGAGCTTGTGCTGTCTAATCTGCTCCTTTCTAAGCTGTAAAAGACCTGGTTGATTCTGCGTATGTCCCCCTCTCTGTACTGCCCACGGTAATCATGGCTGCTGATCCCTGATTACCATGGTCAGTTTACATTCCCCCGTCATCCCGCTGCTCTCCTCTCCCCCTCCCTCCCTGCCTGTCAGCTCCTGTGTGTCTCTCCCCCTCTCTGCCCCTCCCCCCGCCGCTATTAGTAGCTGGCAGTAAAAGTAAAGAACAATTACAACCAGCACCTCTGTTCTATTAATCCCTTCTACACTGTGTAAACGTTTTTTAAAATGATGCCTGTAAATATCTTATCTTTTATCTCTTCTGGCCAGTTACATGACCTCTGGCTGCTCTCCTCCCCATCTAAGGCTACAGAGGGAGGGGCTGAGCGGCCCGCACAGCGGTCACGTGACCTCCCTTGCTGACGTCAGAGGGGGATCTGGGCCCTTCACGCTGTGACCTGACTGGCCAGAAGAGATCAAAGATAAGGTATTTACAGGCATCATTAAAAAAAAAAAATTACACAGTGTGGGAGAGATTAGTAGGACAAAGGAGCTGGCTGTAATTGTTTCTTTACCTTTACAACCACTTTAACAAAACTTAAGCTTTAATGAAACACATACAGTACACATCCCTCAACAGAGAAAATGTATGGCTTTCTGAGTTGTCCACGGTGTGCCTATCTGGTCATTTTTTGGTCCCAGGGGTGTGATTGCTTCTCACTCCTCATGTATTGATAGATCCTCTTTATTGAGACATGAAGGTCTAAATAGACAGCAACAAAACAGGCAATCAACTATAGCAAGTGAAAGGGTTAAATAACATTATTGGTACATTTCTCTACTGTACAATGGTAATAGTGATCTGGTTTTATAGAGCACACGGGTAATAGCAGATGGTCACAGCAAGCAATGTACCACTTATCTGTTCAAATATCATAGAATATAGGCTGTGTGCCCAGAGTCCCTATAAATATTAATAATAATATCAGCAATTTTTTGGTATTAAAGCTTGTTATAATAAATTTTTGACTTATCATGGTATACAACATCGTTATACTTTTGCAATGAATTGTATCATTTACCAATAAAATATAGTTCTTGAGCTTCAGTCACAGGACAGCATAGGCATGATAGGAGCATCCTGAAAAAATTATATCACCGCTGCAGGCAGACGTAAAATTTCCCTTCTCTCCACCTTCCCCAAGTGATCACTCACTGGGACTGTCGGAACCTGTTCCTTTTCTATCAGCTCACAAAGTGAAAGGCAGAAACAGGATTAAGATGTATGTGCAAATTAAGATAAGAATATAAAAGGCCAACATCTTAGGCCAGGTATTAGACGCTGGTGCTGGAGAATAGATGAACAAAGATGGCGGCTGAATTCTGCAGAAAAAGGAAGATGAAGACATTTGTAAGGAAAATGTTGTGTTATATTTAAAGGAAATAAATACCTGTAAATGTTATACTTACATGTTAATTAGCATGCAAGCGAACTGCATGATTACATACCTCTGATACTAGGCCTGCTTATGGAAAAAGATTCCTGAAGAACCTAGTACCTTTGATCAGAGGTTGGATTTGATATCATCACAATCTGCAATTATTTGGATTTATTTTAAATGATGTTTCTGGATTGTGTGGAAATAGGTCACCAACCCCATTATAACCATGCATAGTCACCTATTGTGCTTTTGACACATGCTTTTGCTGCATGGAAATCTTGTTTATTGAACATACATTTTCTCTACAATCATGATTATTTCCTCTATAACTGTCCAGAATTGAATTTTTAATAGAATAATGTTTTATATGTAATTGACCACAGAGCTTTAGGAAACAGTACAGACTCCTCTGCCCACTAGATACCACAATTTTTTAACACTGTTGATATTTACAAGGACAACACAGTACATATATGATGTGATTTAAAGCTAAATTCCAGCTATTTTCTTTCAGAATTATGGCTTGGACCAATGTAAGTATATATATTCCAAACCTGTCTGATCCTTGTAAGCAGAGAATTAATGTAGTAACTACCACTACTACAGTGATCCTCAATGTCTTCCAGATCTCATGCCTAGCAGCTGTCCTTCTGTACAGACACAGTAACCACATGGGGTCCTCACTCAGCAGGGCACCATTTAGAGAATGCCTTATATTTTTCTCAATAATTACAAGGCATTAAAGTGGAGGGCCACCCTAAAAAAATTTACATTAATATTCTTAAAAAAAGATTAAAAAAAAAATTTGAAAAAAATTTTTTTTTTTACTCACTAGAAAACCCTGTCGCTAGGCAGTCTTTAGGCAGTCTTCCTAATCTGCCTCTTCCTATTCCGCGACGCTGTTTCTTCTGTTTCCTCCTCCTCGGCGAGCGGCCCTGTTGTCTTCTGGGACATGTGTGTCCCAGGAAACAACGGGGCCATTCGCAAAGCACCGTGCGGATCGCGCATGTGCAGTAGGGAACGGGCAGTGAAGCCGCAAGGCTCCACTGCCTGTTTCCCTTAGTTAGGATGGCAGCACCGGCAGCCGATCCGATGGACGGATTGGCCTCGGGGGGGGGGGCGACATCGCGTGCTCGCTTGGCAGGTAAGTGTCCTTATTAAAAGTCAGCAGCTACAGTGTTTGTAGCTGCTGACTTTAAAAAAAAAAACAAAAAAAGTCCGGAACACCCCTTTAACGACAAGAAGTTATCAAAAGATCACTTATCTGGCGCTTAGGGAAATGTACTATTATAGTAAAGAAGCAGCTGCTATAATATAAACAAGCATTTCTAAAAGGGAAGCAATCAAAACTATATTTCTGGTAAAATTTAAAAAAATTGTCTTTCAAACTTCAGCAGCGCTAAAGGTTTTAAATTAATGCATAAATTATTATTAGTCTGTAAATCCAAATGAAATCGAAGTTCCAAACCAGTCTTGCATGTAGTAGTTTATAAATGATTCATCAGCTGTTTTAAACGTTCGACCATTAATGTATCTAGTGCTTGTACTCCCTATAGGAATTGCACTCACCAGATTCCAGATCAAAGCCTCTTAGTATGTATGGGGTGGCTACAATCACTGCCAAGCGAACATCCGTCCGACTCTTAGTAAACGATCAGCCGATATGCAGACAGACACTCGACGTCCTCCAATTCAATAGGATCCAATCAGCTGGGAATTTTGCATAATACTCGGGCAAAGAAAGGGAAAAGGAAACCTCATAGTGTAAAAGTGTAAAGCTTTTTATTATCCAAAAGACCCCCTTCCCTTAATACATTAAACTTACAAACAAAAGTTAAAAACAGAGCATCCAATAAATGATAGCGTGGTGCATTCGGTTCTGTCAATCTCACCACCTGTCAGAAAGCTGTGATCGTCCGTGGTGGTTCCCGAGGAGAAACCAGAGCCAATGACCTGTGTAGCAAGCCATGTGGTACCACACGGCGGCTTCCTTTTCCCTTTCTTTGCCCAAGTATTATGGAAAATTCCCAGCTGACTGGATCCTGTTGAATCAGAGGACGTCGAGTGTCTGTCTGCATATCGGCTGATCGTTTACTAAGGGTCGGATGGATGTTCGCTTGGCAGTGATTGTAGCCACCCCATACATACTAAGAGGCTTTGATTGATCTGGAATCTGATGAGTGCAATTCCTATAGGGAGTACAAGCACTAGATACATTAATGGTTGAACGTTTAAAACAGCTGATGAATCATTT
Source organism: Aquarana catesbeiana (assembly GCF_042186555.1). Lineage (NCBI taxonomy): Eukaryota > Metazoa > Chordata > Amphibia > Anura > Ranidae > Aquarana > Aquarana catesbeiana. Next base: position 239,193,753 of record NC_133324.1, read on the forward strand.
ATGAACTACTACATGCAAAAGACTGGTTTTGAACTTCGATTTAATTTGGATTTACAGACTAATAATCTTTTATGCATTAACTTAAAACCTTTAGCGCTGCTGAAGTTTGAAAGACTATTTTTTTAATTTTATCAGAAATATAGTTTTGATTGCTTCCCTTTTAGAAATTACAAGGCATTCTCTGATTGGATGAGGTGGAGGTCATTTTATTACATTTTATTACTCCCATGCTTTTCCACCTTGTCCAATCAGAAAACGCCTTGCAATCTTTAAGTGCAAAGCATTCCCTCAATGCCAAGCGAGGCACAGGATCAAGCTGGACCTATGTAACTATCCAAAAATATCCAAATTACTAGAGAGTCAGGCTTTTTTTTTTCCTCTCTTAGCTAGTTTCCTGTAGTCTATTAGCACCTATTTCTCTCCTACGCAAAAAAAAGACTATGCATATAGTTTGGGAATATGCCAGTATCGGTCCTCATGATGTTCTAACACTTTGCTTTTAAAATCATTTGTTCTTAACATCAACTTCATTGTGTGTATACATATATACATGTTTTCTATTATTTTGTGTATGTTGTTGTAACTATACAATGATTTTGACGTGTGTCAAGTTTGCTCCGAGTTCAATCAGTGTATCAGATTTTCTCTGGCAGTGGATTTGGACTGAACTCTTTACATCAGATTTGAGTGTAAGTACCATGTATTCTAGCCATGTTTTCTTTGTAACACCAGCTGAGTACTAATTTTAATTGGTTAGTTCACCTGTAACCTAATGATGACACATTAGAGCAGTATATAGGTGATTGTGGTGACTAGTTCCAATAGGGAATGACTAAGCGCTAACATTTGCGGGAAATGCATCTACCTTTTTGTCTCCTGCTCCATCTCTCAACCACTTGTCATATGAAGCTTCAATAAAAGGATTTTTGGAAGTGCTTCTTTGTCCTCCACGCCACTCAATGGTTCCCCCCAGCAACCTCAACGTCATTGCTGTGTCCTGTAATGGGTGGAGGTTAGAGGAAGCAATTATTATTAGTTGCAAGGGACCTGGGAAATCCATACTCCCAAAAGTGTATTTTTCCCGGTGGACTTCAGCAGAGGATTTCTTAGGAATGGAACAGTGTTCTTGTGACACAGGCAGTTGGAAAGGTAAGTATTCACTTGTTTTTTTGTTTTTGGTTGAAGTATAATTCCCAGGTAGACTTAACTAATCTTAAAGCGGTTGTATACCCGCTGAACATTTTTTTTTTTTTTTTACCCCTGTAAAGCAAAAGGCATAATGAGCTAGTATGCACCGCATACTAGCTCATTATGAAATACTTACCTAAGAACGAGGCGTCGGTATCTTACCTGGTCCACGCCGAGGGAGCTGACATGTTGCCTCGGCGTGTCTTCCGGGTATCGCGGTTCCAGCGCTGTGAGTGGCTGGAGCTGCAATGTCATCACTCCCGCGCATGCGCGTGGGAAATTTCTTTCCTGGCAAGGTTCGGCAGTTGCCGGGCCTTCAGCCGAGAATCCCCTGTGCGCATGCGCCGCTGCAGTCAGTGGCTCATAGCAAGGGGAATATCTCCTAAACCGTACAGGTTTAGGAGAGATTTTTTTTACCTACAGGTAAGCCTTATTATAGGCTTACCTGTAGGTAAAAGTTAAAAAAAAGACTATACGACCACTTTAAAATTGTCCCCTCCCCCCTCCTTATGCCTATTGTGACTAACCTGTGTAAGAAAGATTTGAATACTTACCTTTTTTCAGGCCGCTCCAGTCTGGTCAGGTGATCTCCCTTCTGTCAATCTGCACTGGCTACGGGGAGAGGAGAAAGTCCTTGACAACGGCTGGAATGCCTGAGAGCGATGACATTATCCATAAGCTAAAACGGCCCATCCATTGTTGGAACTCCCTCCTCTCCCATGCAGCCACTGCTGACTGACACAGAAGAGGCAGATCACATGATCAAACTGGAGTGGCCTTAAAATAAGTAAGTATACAAATCTTTCTTACACAGGTTACTCAGAATAGGCATTAGGAGGGGGAGGGAGCATTTTTAAGATCAGTTAGGTATATCCCAGAATTATAATTTAACAACAGGGTCATTCTGTATTACAATTCCTTTTTGTCTTGTTTTATAGGTATATTGGGGAAAAGAAGGTTATCTTGCCAGTCAATGTCACTTCCTTTTGTAAAGTGACAATGCTCACTGCCCTACTTGACATGGATCAGTGGCGTTGTCACATGTGTACAGTTCAAAATACTAAAAGCATACTGAGAACCAGTGGCGGTGCGTCCATTAAGGGGCACGGGCACCGCCCCCTCTCTCCAGCCACCCCCTCTATGTAGTATGGATAGATTCATGCATTGCATGAATCTATCCATGGACGCTGTTCAGGTATCCTGCCCCTTACAGTGGCTGCATATTATTGGCACAGAGGCTGCAATTGATGGGGCATAGTTAGCTGCATTTGCTGGGCATAGTGGCTGCATATTATGGGCACCAAGGCTGCAATTGATGGGGCACAGTTGGCTGCATTTGCTGGGCATAGTGACTGCATATTATGGGCACCAATGCTGCAATTGATAGGCACAGTTGGCTGCATTTGCTGGGCACAGTGTCTGCATATTATGGGTACAGAGGCTGCAATTGATGGGGCACAGACGGCTGGATTTGCTGGGCACAGAGACTGCATATGATGGGCAGAGTGGCTGCATATGATGGGCTGAGTGGCTGCATTTGCTGGGCACAGTGACTGCATAATATGGGCACAGAGGCTGCAATTGATGGGGCATAGTTAGCTGCATTTGCTGGGCATAGTGACTGCATATTATGGGCACCAAGGCTGCAATTGATGGGGCACAGTTGGCTGCATTTGCTGGACATAGTGACTGCATATTATGGGCACCAATGCTGCAATTGATAGGCACAGTTGGCTGCATTTGCTGGGCACAGTGGCTGCATATTATGGGTACAGAGGCTGCAATTGATGGGGCACAGTCGGCTGCATTTGCTGGGCACAGAGACTGCATATGATGGGCAGAGTGGCTGCATATGATGGGCTGAGTGGCTGTATTTGCTGGGCACAGTTGACTGCATATGATGGGCACAGTGGCTGCATATGATGGGCACAGTGGCTACATATGGTGGGAAAAGTGACTGCAATTGATGGTACAGTGGCTGCATTTGATGTTTTTGTTTCAGTATTTTTCAGAATTTTTCAGTTCGTTTGCGCCCCCCCCAAAAAATTTTGAGCACCAACCGCCACTGCTGAGAACATGGTTCACAACCACCACTTGATTAGAGGAACTGTCACTCTTGGGACTTAATCCCTTTGCCCCCCTTTCCTACAAAGATTATTCTCTTTTGTTGGTCTGATGTATAGACATTTTAATTTGCAAAAAAAAAAAATCATACCTTTGAAGCCACCTAGTAATATGCCTTTGGAGAATGTGCCCTACTTATGTCAGACCTTTAGGCTTTAGTGCTATTTTAATTTTTCATGGCTTTATTACCAGGGGCTTGGCAGGAGTTAATCCTTTGCCTTTGTACTTTTGCTATATGTTCCTGTTTCTTCCTAACGTGTTCCTGTTTCTCATCTCAAAGGTAGGTATAGCTTCATGACCTTACTAACCTATCTCTCAGAATAAGTTATCCTTCAAGTGTTTCAGTCTCTTTAATCTTTGTGATTGGAAAAAAAAACTTATGTGACATAAATATCTGCAATCTCCTTACTGTGAAATGCAACTATATCTCTATACAGCTTCTGAATAAATCTCAGAACATTTAAAAGCAGAATCCTCCCTACCCAAACTCCTTCACAAATCATTCCAACCTTGATGCAGTCCCTCATTTTGGCATCTGGAAATTGTAATATTCAGAACATTTGGGAACTACAGGACACACTGTCTGTGAGGGAGGCTGTTGATGCAAATGGTGGTGTGATATTCAGACAAGATTGTGTTCCTGCTGTAGGAATGGCTAAGGCTGGATGACCGAGCGTCTGATTTCTGTCAAAAGTGCGTGTGCAGGATTTTGTCTAGCATACTAACTATCCGCAAATTGTTGTTTGACATACACGAACGTAGTGATGTACTATGAGAGTATAAAGAGGAAGTTAATTTCTCAAACGCCACCCTTTGGGTCCCTTCTGCTAATTTCGTGTTAGTAGAAGTTTGGTGAGCGCTGAGTCGCGATTTTCAGATCGTAAAAAATAAATGGTTTTTAAAATACGTTTAGCATAAGTATCACCAGCAAAGCAGCTCCATTATTATCCCATTAAAGAAGATGAGAATGTGCGCTGCATTTCCACATTTCATCAATTGCTGCGCCACGAATGTTAATTCTAGATTACGAGCAGTAGTTTACAAGACCGAACTCTTCCCAGTTGTTCCTTGATTCTGATCATGCTTGTGTGTACTTTCGACTTTCGTGTGACGATTTCTGTACTGACCATCTGAAAATGAGACGTCGAGTTCACATCCGACAAAATTGTTATAGCCTGCATATCCAGCTTTTGTCTGATGAAAAAGTCAAATCGGCTGTGGAAAGCACGGCCTTCTGATTTTCATATCATGTGTACACACAATAAGAAAATCAGAAGGGAAAATTGGTAAGACGAGCTGTCTGCGGATTTTCGGATCCTTAGTACGGTGCATTCGACAGAAGATTTGACTTTTTCGTCAGACAAAAGCTGGATGTGCAGGCTATAATGTTTTTGTCGGATGTGAACTCAACGTCTGATTTTCGGATGGTCAGTGCAGAAATCGTCACACGAAAGTCGAACATACACACACGCATGATCGGAATCAAGGTACGACTGGGAAGAGTTCGGTCTTGTAAACTACTGTTCGTAATCTAGAATTAACATTCGTGACGCAGCAATTGATGAAATGTCGAAATGCAGCGCACATTCTCATCTTCTTTAATGGGATAATAATGAAGCTGCTTTGCTGGTGATACTGATGTAGTTATGCCAAACGTATTTTAAAAGGCATTTGTTTTGTACGATTTGAAAATCGCGAATCAACGCTCACCAAACTTCTACTAACATGAAATTAGCAGAAGGGGCCCAAAGGGTGGCACTTGAGAAATAAACTTTCTCTTTATACTCTCATAGTACGTCACTATGTTCGTGTTTGTCAAAAGACAATTTGCAGATAGTTAGTATGCTAGACAAAATCCTGCACACGCGCTTTTGACAAAAATCAGACGCTCGGTCATACAGCAATCAAACCGTGTGTACGAGGCCTAAGAGTTTTTCGGGTCATTTGAATTAATGTTTGTTAAAATTACTCAAATGATTTCAGTCAATCACTCTGAATGTTCTAGTAGACCATGCCATTTACAATAAAAAATCTTACTCTATGTTCCTGTCTACCTGCATAAAGAGAACATTAACTTGATAAGGCTGAACTTCTGAACTTTCCTTCTAAGACAAGGTTGCTCTTTGCACTTTTTACTGTGTTATAGAACCTACCATGGGAATTGAAGCTTTCAATTAGGTGTTGTAAATAAGAAATACAAGCAGTCACTATTTATGAACTGTATGAACAGCATTTTTTACTCAAAAATATTTCAGATTTCCTGATTTGCCTGGTTTTTAAACACTTCAGCCCTGGAAGGATTTGACCTCTTAATGACCAGGCCATTTTTTGTGATACGGCACTGCGTCGCTTTAACTGACAATTGCGCGGTCGGGCGACCTGGTACCCAAACAAAATTGACGTCCTTTTTTACCCATAAATAGAGCTTTCCTTTGGTGGTATTTGATCACCTCTACGGTTTTTATTTTTTGCGCTATAAACAAAAAAAAGACCAACAATTTAAAAAAAAAAAAATGTTATGTTATTCATCAGTTTTGGCCTATATATATTCTTCTACATATTTTTGGTAAAAAAAAAAAAGCAATAGGCATATATTGATTGGTTTGCGCAAAAGTTATCGCGTCTACACACTATGGGCTAGATTTAGGGACTTTTATTTTTTTTAATAGTTTTTACTGGTAATGGCGGTGATCTGCGATTTTTAGCTGGACTGTGACATTGTGGCGGACAAATCTGTCCCCAAATGACACTTTTTTGGGGACCAGTGACATTATTACATTAATCAGTGCTATAAAAATGAATGGGGAATCGCCTTGTCTACATAGGCAGTTCCCCGACCTGCCTCTCCTCACCGCGATTGTGGGTCGCCAGTGACATCAAGTCCGCAGGACCCGCGGGCATACTCCCGCAGCGCGCGCTATCCTCCGGTACGCAGGTTCGCGCAGGAGAGCCAACCTATATCTGCGTGAGCTGGTCGGCTAGTGGTTGAACCGATTCCAACATCACTATTCATAATTGAGACTCGTGTAAGTGGCTTTTGTTCACATTAGACAGGTTTTGCATTCCCATACAAGCATATAGGAATGCAAAGCCTGCATGAAGCAGATTAAATGCAGTCAGAAGAAGGTCAACTGCAGGTCAGATGCACCTGTCAAAATATTCTGAATGATTTCAGAAGGATCTCAAATTGATGCCATTGACAAAATCACAAAGCTCATCGACAAAGGCACTTTTTCTTTTTTTTTAAACTTATTTCATTTTTACTTTCATAGCTGTACAATTGATTTAGCTTTGAGAAGCAAAAAAGAAAAGCAAAGGACTTTGAGGTGCCACACGAATTTTATTCACAACATAATTTAATAAAAGCCTGTACATCAATAAAAGCAACAACAACAACCTGTCCAATACAGTGTCAGGTTAACTATATGAAACTCCCTGAAACAGTGCTAATCCTGCTAGGTCATAACTCCTAAGAGCTTTATTCATACATATACATGTTATGTTGTTATAGAAATACAGTAAATATGTTAGACCAAACTGCAGGAAGGTAATTGCAGGTGTTGGAAGACAACATGATTTAATATCATATTTCTGGAGTTTCTTTCTGGTTGATACAACCAAGCCTTTGCTTTCTTGGGGGCGGTCTGGAATGTCTTTGTAGCTTATCTGAAAGAAGAGATCAGGCCTCCATCAAGGCTGAACAACGCTTGGCTCTGGACCGTCTGTTGTTATAACACTGCAGGCAATCTTGAAAGGGACCATAGCTGACAACATGATTGATGAATGTCCTGCTACAGAAGATCAAAAGGACCAAAAGGCATTGAAGATATATAGACATGATACATGGACAATGTTGCCCCTAGAGGCCAATACAGCAGGACGGACAGTAATATAATATATTGAGAAGGACTGCCCCATAAGTCTTGTGATTAATCAAAATTCTAGATGGGATGGCAATGGGGTTGGGTCTGGATGGTGTATGATTGAGGTATAAAAGGACTGAACGAGTCAGAGAGCTTCCTCTCTCTACACTTTTCGCTCTTGGTTCAAGCCTAGTGGCTCTCTGAGCCGCATGGCTCCCTCTTTTGTCATCCTGAGCCCAGCTGATGAAACAATATCTCGAGGAAAGCATTGTGATAAGTATCTTTGACGTTCTTTTATCATATACTCTGTATAATTCTCTATAGTATTTCCATGCTAGCATATTCCTATTTTCTTGGGAAATAAATGAGACATTATTTATTAAGCAGTGTACAGGCAGTCCCCGGGTTACAAACAAGACAGGGACTGTAGCTTAAGTTGAATCTGTTTGTAAGTCGTAACAAGTACATTTTTTAAGTGTAGCTCCAGCCAAAAAATCTATTTTTAAGCTTTTTGGATAGCATAAGGAAGGGTTATCACCCCTGTAATGTTTGTTTAACTGTCTGTGCCCCTGTTCCAAAGATTTCACCTCACTTTCTGTCCCAATGACAATTGGATTTTGAAAATTTTGGCCTGTTAGGGAAACATGGACTGGTGATAAAGCATCAGTGGAGACACCTTTTTCCCATATTAACTCTTATGCCCCGTACACACGGTCGGATTTTCCGATGGAAAATGTCCGATCGGAGCGTGTTGTCAGAAATTCCGACCGTGTGTGGGCTCCATCGGACATTTTCCATCGGATTTTCCGACACACAAAGTTGGAGAGCAGGAGATAAAATTTTCCGACAACAAAATCCGTTGTCGGAAATTCCTATCGTGTGTACACAAATCCGATGGACAAAGTGCCACGCATGCTCAGAATAAATAAAGAGATGAAAGCTATTGGCCACTGCCCCGTTTATAGTCCCGACGTACGTGTTTTACGTCACCGCGTATAGAATGATCGGATTTTCCCACAACTTTGTGTGACCGTGTGTATGCAAGACAAGTTTGAGCCAACATCCGTCGGAAAAAATCCTAGGATTTTGTTGTCGCAATGTCCGAACAAAGTCCGACCGTGTGTACGGGGCATTACAGGAGTGAAAGCAATAATACTGCGCTGTTAACCTGCAACCTAGCAGCCAGCACGGCTGTAGACAAAAAGCAAAAAAATAGTAAACGAGTAACTAATTGCAGCTCTAAAGTTGGAAAAACCAATGTGCATGAATAGATGATATAAATATTAAACATAAGTACATCAAAAAGACAAAGATTCCTGCATAGTGAAATGTGAATCCAACTGGGGAGAAGTGAGACTTATTTTGGAAATGTGCTAATATGATAACTGCACCGTAAACAGAATCCAAAAAATATCAAATTACAGATATGATTGATTCCAACGCAGGTAGCGCCGTGACCAGGCCTCACCCCCCTTCTTTATTGCATGATACAATCCTTCTGGCATTCACCTTCTACCCTTCTCATGATGACTGGAGTCTTTAAGTCATCCAGTGATAGTCCAATGTCGATTGATTGATGCGGATCCAGGACCTGTTGTTTCCATTAGATGTATTCAACCTAACAAGCTTTGCAGACTTGGGTGGTATAAGCCCCGCCAAGTCAATAAGATCTGGTAAGCCTCCCCCTGTTTGTGGTGGTGGTACCTGTGTTCACTGCTCCAAGGTTTACACCGGTGTTTGGAACCTCCTATATGTCTAACGGGATTGCACATTTAATTGGACTCTTTTTGGACTTTATCTGTAATTTGATACTTTTTGGATTCTATTTACAGTGTGGTTATCATATTAGCACATTTCCAAAATAAGTCTCACTTCTCCCTAGTTGGATTCACATTTCACTATGTATGAATTCTTGTCCATTTGATGTGTTCATGTTCACCATTATAATTTTCAATTTCATTATCTATTCATTTGTTTGTGGTGCAGTCACCATACGAGCACATCTTTCAGTAATTTCACTTTCTCCTAGTTTGGATTCACATTTCACTATGCAGGAATCTTTGTCTTTTTGATGTACTTATGTTTAATATTTATATCATCTATTCATGCACATGGTTTTTGCAACTTCAGCGCCGTACTTAGTTACTCCTTTATAACTCTTACAGGAGTGAATTTCCCTTCCTAGGGGTAGATTTCCTCTCACTTCCTGTTGTCCCCCTCCGTTTGTAAGAAGGAGTCGTTTGTAAGTCGGATGTTTGTAAGCAGGGGACCGCCTGTATTTGTTTTCATAGCTAACCTCATATCATTGTGCTTATCAGAGTTTTAATAGACTAGCTAACTATGGGAATAGACAAGTTATTACATATATGCAATAAATAGAGGGAGTCCGTAACCACCCTCAAATAATATTTATTGTACCAATTACTTCAGCAGGTCTCAATGCATTTCACCGTTTATTGGCTTCATCAGGAGGCCAAAAACATGACTTTATTTATGTAGTGCTGTATCCAAATGGGGAAGTAACCCAAGTTGCCTCATATAGAAAAAGACACACTGGGATCTAAGTGGTTATATGGCGCCCCTAATAGGTGACAAGTAACACTGATTCTGTAGATGAAAAACACCCACACATTCCAAAAATACTCCAAACCGGTAGACCCTCCTCTTATGTACTACAGAAGCTGGATGGCACAAAATATACTTAAGAATGATCCAAAAATGTGCCGGTCCCCCAGTGTGATGCCCCAGCCCCCTTGAGACTCAAGTGCAGCTGCCCCGCTTCTATAGGACATAAGAGAAGGGTCCACCAGTTTGGAGTATTTTTTGGAATGTGCAGGTGTTTTTCACACCCAGAAGTGATGGCAGCAAAAAGCAGCAGCGCTGTCACAATGCATTTTGCACGTATTGGGTCTTCAGGAAGCCTCCACGGCCTCCAGGCTTCCTGAAGATGCACTACGTGCGAAATGCATTGAGACTGAGCCACTGCTTTTGCTGTCATCACTTCTAGGTGTGAAAAATACCCACACATTCCAAAAAATACTCCAAACTGGCAATCCAATTGAGGAGTAGCCCCTACCTTTACATTATATATGTTTAAAGGGGATGTCTGCTTTCATCCTGGTTTTAACGCTCAGTTTTGCTGCTCTGTTTTGTTGGCCTCTTAAAAATCAATACTTCAATTAGGAATTTGGCTAACAATAAAAAACACACTCCACATATACAAATTGGACAAAAAAACTGGGATCACATATGGAAACTAGAAAAGCTACAATTTCTGGGGAAATTGTGAAAGTGTTCTTGCCTCTACAACTGGAGTGGGCGGAGTAACTGGGTGGGGTGGAGTGGCTTGAGTAACTGTGAAAAGTGTTAAAAAGCTTAATATTTTAAAAAGTATAAATAGTAGTAAAAAAGTTCCATCATTCGCTGAAAGAGCTGAACATTTTTTTCAAAAGTAATTTTTTTTTTCAAAAATGAATTTTTTTTAATCAAAAATGATTTTTTTTTTCTTCAAAAATGATTTTTTTTTTCAAAAGTAATTTTTTTTTTCAAAGGTAATTTTTTTTTTCAAAAATGAATTTTTTTATTTCAAAAATAATTTTTTTTTCGAAATTATTATTTTTTTTAAAGTAATTTTTTTTTCAAAAATAATTTTTTTTTTTCAAAAATATTTTTTTTTTTACATGGGGCGGTCATAATGTTTTGGCTGATCATGGGGTGGTCATAATGTTTTGGCTGATCATGGGGTTGTCAGCTTTTGTCACTTCCCACTCTAGTTTTGAACATTTCGCCATTCATTCCTATGGGACCAATTTCGCCGCAAAAACGTCATTTCGTGGACCATTCGGCAAAACATTCCACAAAGTAATAACACGCCAATCGGGAACAATCCGCTCGTTTCGGTATATTATTTGTCCCTGTAGTGTGAAAACTGTGGGAGGAGTCTACAAGCATTATCAAGTCTAGCAGATGAAGTCACATGCATTTGGAGTGTCTCAGCATCTTGTGTTTACAACCACTGTTTCCTAGCAACGCTCATGCCCTGTTTATGCTTCCCAAATACTGCTTCATCAAAACTGCCCCATCAGAATTACCCCATCAAAACTGCCCCATCATATTCCTCTATTATAAATCAGTACATGGTGTGTCTGTCCCCTCCCCCGGGCTCTGTAATCAGCTGAGATGCTCCAGCCACCTTCCCCCCTGTTTATAACAGAAGCTTTGGTAACCATGGCAACAAAACAAACACTAACAGTACACTCTGATTAATGGCTAAAATTTCCTGAAATGACCTCTAAACAAATGGCCGTATTTTAAAAACTATACATCCTAGAGCGAAGATCTTTATATTGTGAGAATCACAAGACCCAGACCTAGATTTTGATGTATAGTATGTCTCTGAAATATTAAAAATGAAGGCACAGTCGCAGTTTAGAAATTGCCCTTCAAATTTGGAGGGGGCTAGAGTGTAGTTTCAATGAATGTCAATGGACGGCGTGAGTTGCAAACAAATGGTCATATTGTGAAAACTATCAGGACTATGGCTTAGCCGTGGACATGTTTAGTGGCAGCAGGGATAGCTGAACGTTTTGATATAAGATTTGTGTAGGTGGGCTTGAAAATGAGGGAGTGGTGGCAGTTTAGAAATCATGTTCTGATTTTTCAGCTTTTGTCATCTCCCACTCTAGTTTCCCCATTCATTCCTATGGGACCAATTTCGCCGCAAAAACGACGATATTTCGTGAACCATTCGGCGAAACGTTCCACAAAGTAATAGCACACCATTCGGGAACAATCCGCACGTTTCGGTATATTACTTGTCTATGTAGTGTAAAAACTGTGGGAGGAGTTAGGGTGGTAAATTTGGCTATAATAATAAGAACTAGAAAAGGTACAATTTCTGGGGAAATTGTGAAAGTGTTCTTGCCTCTACAACTGGAGTGGGCGGAGTAACTGGGTGGGGTGGAGTGGCTTGAGTAACTGTGAAAAGTGTTAAAAAGCTTAATATTTTAAAAAGTATAAATAGTAGTAAAAAAGTTCCATCATTCGCTGAAAGAGCTGAACATTTTTTTCAAAAGTAATTTTTTTTTCAAAAATGAATTTTTTTTTATTCAAAAATGATTTTTTTTTCTTCAAAAATGAATTTTTTTTTCTTCAAAAGTAATTTTTTTTTTCAAAAGGTAATTTTTTTTTTCAAAAATGAATTTTTTTTTTTCAAAAATAATTTTTTTTTTTTTTGAAAAATGATTTTTTTTTTTTTCAAAAATTATTTTTTTATTTTTTTCAAAAATTATTTTTTTTTTTCAAAAATATTTTTTTTTTTTACATGGGGCGGTCATAATGTTTTGGCTGATCATGGGGTTGTCAGCTTTTGTCACCTCCCACTCTAGTTTTGAACATTTCGCCATTCATTCCTATGGGACCAATTTCGCAGCAAAAACGTCATTTCGTGGACCATTCGGCGAAACATTCCACAAAGTAATAACACACCAATCGGGAACAATCCGCTCCTTTCGGTATATTACTTGTCTCTGTAGTGTAAAAACTGTGGGAGGAGTCTACAAGCATTATCAAGTCTAGCAGATGAAGTCACATGCATTTGGGGTGTCTCAGCATCTTGTGTTTACAACCACTGTTTCCTAGCAACGCTCATGCCCTGTTTATGCTTCCCAAATACTACTTCATCAAAACTGCCCCATCAGAATTACCCCATCAAAACTGCCCCATCATATTCCTCTATTATAAATCAGTACATGGTGTGTCTGTCCCCTCCCCCGGGCTCTGTAATCAGAGCTGAGATGCTCCAGCCACCTCCCCCCTGTGTATAACAGAAGCTTTGGTAACCATGGCAACAAAACACACACAGTACACGCTGATTAATGGCTAAAATTTCCTGAAATGACCTCTAAACAAATGGCCGTATTTTAAAAACTATACATCCTACAGCGAAGATCTTTATATTGTGAGAATCACAAGACCCAGACCTAGATTTTGATACATAGTATGTCTCTGAAATATTAAAATTGAAGGCACGGTCGCAGTTTAGAAATTGCCCTTCAAATTTGAAGGGGCTAGAGTGTAGTTTCAATGAATGTCAATGGACGGCGTGAGTTGCAAACAAATGGTCATATTGTGAAAACTATCAGGACTATGGCTTAGCCGTGGACATGTTTAGTGGCTGCAGGGATAGCTGAACGTTTTGATATAAGATTTGTGTAGGTGGGCTTGAAAATGAGTGAGTGGCGGCAGTTTGGAAATCATGTTCTGATTTTCCAGCTTTTGTCATCTCCCACTCTAGTTTCCCCATTCATTCCTATGGGACCAATTTCGCCGCAAAAATGACGATATTTCGTGAACCATTCGGCGAAACGTTCCACAAAGTAATAGCACACCATTCGGGAACAATCCGCACGTTTCGGTATATTACTTGTCTATGTAGTGTAAAAACTGTGGGAGGAGTTAGGGTGGTAAATTTGGCTATAATAATAAGAATAATATATATGTGAGATAACAGTAAGTGGTCTTGCTATGCAAGAACACTTAATAATATATATGTGAGATAACAGTAATTAAGTGTTCTTGCATAGCAAGACCACTTACTGTTATCTCACATATATATTATTCTTATTATTATAGCCAAATTTACCACCCTAACTCCTCCCACAGTTTTTACACTACATAGACAAGTAATATACCGAAACGTGCGGATTGTTCCCGAATGGTGTGCTATTACTTTGTGGAACGTTTCGCCAAATGGTTCACGAAATATCGTCGTTTTTGCGGCGAAATTGGTCCCATAGGAATGAATGGGGAAACTAGAGTGGGAGATGACAAAAGCTGGAAAATCAGAACATGATTTCTAAACTGCCGCCACTCCCTCATTTTCAAGCCCACCTACACAAATCTTATATCAAAACGTTCAGCTATCCCTGCTGCCACTAAACATGGCTAAGCCATAGTCCTGATAGTTTTCACAATATGACCATTTGTTTGCAACTCACGCCGTCCATTGACATTCATTGAAACTACACTCTAGCCCCCTCCAAATTTGAAGGGCAATTTCTAAACTGCGACTGTGCCTTCATTTTTAATATTTCAGAGACATACTATACATCAAAATCTAGGTCTGGGTCTTGTGATTCTCACAATATAAAGATCTTCGCTCTAGGATGTATAGTTTTTAAAATACGGCCATTTGTTTAGAGGTCATTTCAGGAAATTTTAGCCATTAATCAGAGTGTACTGTTAGTGTTTGTTTTGTTGCCATGGTTACCAAAGCTTCTGTTATACACAGGGGGGAAGGTGGCTGGAGCATCTCAGCTGATTACAGAGCCCGGGGGAGGGGACAGACACACCATGTACTGATTTATAATAGAGGAATATGATGGGGCAGTTTTGATGGGGTAATTCTGATGGGGCAGTTTTGATGAAGCAGTATTTGGGAAGCATAAACAGGGCATGAGCGTTGCTAGGAAACAGTGGTTGTAAACACAAGATGCTGAGACACCCCAAATGCATGTGACTTCATCTGCTAGACTTGATAATGCTTGTAGACTCCTCCCACAGTTTTCACACTACAGAGACAAATAATATACCGAAACGAGCGGATTGTTCCCGATTGGTGTGTTATTACTTTGTGGAATGTTTTGCCGAATGGTCCACGAAATGACGTTTTTGCGGCGAAATTGGTCCCATAGGAATGAATGGCGAAATGTTCAAAACTAGAGTGGGAAGTGACAAAAGCTGACAACCCCATGATCAGCCAAAACATTATGACCACCCCATGATCAGCCAAAACATTATGACCGCCCCATGTAAAAAAAAAAATATTTTTGAAAAAAAAAAAAAATTTTTGAAAAAAGTAAAAAAATAATTTTTGAAAAAAAAAAATCATTTTTGAAAAAAAAAAAATTATTTTTGAAAAAAAAAATATTTTTGAAAAAAAAATTTCTTTTAAAAAAAAAATTATTTTTGAAGAAAAAATATATTTAAAAAAAAAATATTTTTGAAAAAAAAAAATTATTTTTGAAAAAAAAATTACTTTAAAAAAATAATAATTTCGAAAAAAAAATTATTTTTGAAATACAAAAATTCATTTTTGAAAAAAAAAATTACCTTTGAAAAAAAAAATTACTTTTGAAAAAAAAAATCATTTTTGAAGAAAAAAAAATCATTTTTGATTAAAAAAAATTCATTTTTGAAAAAAAAAATTACTTTTGAAAAAAATGTTCAGCTCTTTCAGCGAATGATGGAACTTTTTTACTACTATTTATACTTTTTAAAATATTAAGCTTTTTAACACTTTTCACAGTTACTCCAGCCACTCCACCCCACCCAGTTACTCCGCCCACTCCAGTTGTAGAGGCAAGAACACTTTCACAATTTCCCCAGAAATTGTACCTTTTCTAGGTGGTCTTGCTATGCAAGAACACTTAATAAGGAAAAATTGTTGACTCTGAATGATAGATGAACAGGTTTGTATACAACGTATAGCTTCATCTGGTCACGTATCTGCCATTCCTTTATGCTGGCCAGACTTGATATTCTTTACTGTAAACTGTTGAAAAAAAAGTCAGCTTCATCCAGCTCTTTTATATTTGCCCCACAGGACTGCTAAGAAACAAATGATATGCATGCTGTATAGTTATATCTATAAACCTGCCTTGTTAGAATGTTAGAAGGAGAGGAGGTTACAGGAGCAAAGATGATAGCTGGAGCAAAGGCTGATTATTCTTCCTGTCCTGGTGAGACATCATCAGTATCTGTGCTGACTGACAGTGCAAGCTCAGTGAATGCCATGTGTTTATGATCAGCTTGTAAAAACCAACACAGGCAATAACTGGGTCACAGGGCGATTAGTCAAGAAGATTAGGGTATGTTAGATATCAAATGTCCTTGTTCTGCATGCCAAAAAAAAAAAAAAAGGCTGCAGAGACAGTTTTATACCCAAACACGGAGAAATGAGGCTACGTATATTGTACGTGTATAATAATAATATCAAGTATATCGATTTATACGTGTTAAATACATACACTCAAGATGCACAACACCCTTAGTCGATTGCAGTTTTGGTTTGCGTACTAAAATTTTAGTCAATAATACCTTAAAGGGAATATATTTTTGTATATGCTCTCTTTATTTATAATTACATTTTTAAAGTGTTTGAATCTCTTTTCAGTCTGGTATATCTGAAATACAGCTCTAAAGCTAGCCATACACTGCTCGAATTCTGGCCATTTCCTGTTGAAATTCATACAGTCGGAGGCTCTGTTGGCACCACCCATCTCAATAAAAGTAGATTTTGCATAAAATCATTGCTTTATAAACAATTTTGTATATACATTTTATAGTATAAATTTATTTGTAAATAGGGATGAGTGAAATTGAACATTTACGTCAGAAAATCTGGATATTTTGCCAAAATTTTGCCATAAGGGAAAATGCTTTGCAATTAATAGAGAAAGCTCGTTACAGTTGGATTTTGGTGATTTTTTTGAAAGTGGTGTTCTAAAGGGCTTCATATCTCTCCTGAGATTTACAGAAGCTGCTTATGGTAGAAACCAGAACAATGACTTCGCCTGCTTAATCTTACTGCATGCGTTTCATCAAATGACTTAATTGAGATAATTCATAGGGATGAAGTTGGAATAATAGAAAAGAGATCCTTTATTAAATAATTGGATATTATTATCCGGATGTTTTTATCGTACGAGAGATCTGAGGGTAATGATGAAAATGTGCATGTGACCTATAACTTCCCAGATAGCAAGGAAAACTTGCCATAAATTTGTGGCAGTGTTAAATTGTAAGTCTTGTCAACTTGCTGCACATTTTCACTGGCAAGTTAAACCTTTGCATAGCACTTAAAACACAAGTTCCATTCGACACTTTTCCGATTTGTTGCAAATTTGCGTGACAAATCTCTAGCAAGGACAAAGTTGCAATGGTGAATCTACAGCAAGAGCTCTGCATGTATACAGCATGAAAATTCAGCCACAGTGACCCCTGTGGTGGGATGACTATTGCACAACATAACTGAACCATAATTTGCAGCAGACTTGCAGAATGTTTGTAAAGAAAGTTGATCAGGAGTCATGCAATGCAGACTTGCTGCAATTGTGCAACGAATGTGTGAAGCCTGGAAAGTCTAGCAATAGCTTAGCAAGCCATTTTCAAACTTGCACTCAATTGCTTGCTATCTGGGTTCCGTTCTGGGTTCAGTTCCATCCCATCTGGTGAGTCTTTCTGGAGGTGGCTAACACTGTTTAAGCTTATTTGATGTGAAGTTCAGATCAGGGTTGTGGATAATTTACTTGGCTAAAGGTGGTGGATCCTTTTCCATGGACATTTTTTTGTGTGATGAATAAAACACAGTTACACAGAGAGATTGCGGATTTAGCAACACAGTATTTATTATTTGTAGCACATATTTTTAAACTTTAGCACAGGTCAGGTATATTGATATAATATTATATTTATTTAATCACAGCTGCTTTTCACATTAAAAGGGTTTAAAAAATTGTTGATTTGTTGGATACTACAAGATAGCCTCTGTATGATGGCCAACCACATTCAACCTACTTCCATTGAGCCCAGGTAGACCTGTACCAGTCTCATGCCCCGTACACACGGTCGGACATTGATCGGACATTCCGACAACAAAATCATTGTTTTTTTTTACTGACGGATGTTGGCTCAAACTTGTCTTGCATACACACGGTCACACAAAATTGTCGGGAAATCCGATCGTTCTGAACGCAGTGACGTAAAACTCGTATGTTGGGGCTATAAATGGGGCAGTAGCCAATAGCTTTCGTCTCTTAATTTATTCTGAGCATGCGTGGCACTTTGTGCGTCGGATTTGTGTACACACAATCGGAATTTCCGACAACGGATTTTGTTGTCGGAAAATTTTATAGCAAGCTCTCAAACTTTGTGTGTCGGAAATTCCGATGGAAAATGTGTGATAGAGCCTACACACGGTCGGAATTTCCGACAACAAGGTCATATCACACATTTTCCGTCGGAAAATCCGACCGTGTGTACAGGGCATCAGTCTGTGACTGGACAGATGAGTTCATCCCTCTTTCATTCCACTTTCTCCTCATATCGGCATGCTCTTTGTTAGCACATGAACTGATTGGCTCCCACTACTTCTTCCTCTCACACTTCAAACAAGGACTGCAAAAGCCTTACACCAGTTCAAATTCATTATGGTGAAGCTGTGGGGTAACAAAAACAGGTCCCATCCCACTGCTATTACTTTGAGACAAGGGACCCTGTCTTTGCAGAGTCCTTATATTACTCTCCTCCCCAGTAGGATTGAATAGAAATGTGTTTTATCCAGACATAGGATGGGGGACATCTGTGTTCTATCTCCTTGCTGCCCATCAAATCTTTAATGTAACCCCCCTCCTCCCATCAAAACAACCTTTATTATGTTATTCAATCACTAATGCGTCAGGCAGTGTTACATGCATAACAGAGAAGGTTCACAAATTACATATCATGTTCATGTTTCCATACAAAAAATCTGTACTGGGTTACATAACCTCTTATAGGTATACTTTTTCCATTGCACAATAAATCAGCTTTTCTCTGTAGAATTTATATAAACACATTTCCTTCTATTGGAAACTACAGATAACAGAGTATTGCAGTTAACAGACTTTCTGTCTGGTTTATGAATAAAATTAAAAGTTCAGGGGGCGTGGTCTGGACATGGTGTGAAGACGTGCACTGCCTGGGCTTCGGATCTCCCTCTGCCTAACCCGGCTAAAACAGCTTGTTTCTATAGGCATGCTATCAGGTAAACTAAATAAGACACGCTCCACATCCCGGGTGACCCGTTCCACAAACTCTAAAGGGGAAATACAGCGATTTTTCTTACCCTCACAAAGGAAACTCTCGGGTGGCAAGATGTCGGCGACAGGCAGCGTGTCTCGAAAGGCCCAGAGCTCACAAGCATGGCCTGCCTCTCCAGGCTCATCCATAGCCTCTGACGACATTCCAGAGACGTCGGTGGACTTTCTCTCAGACATCCCTGACCCTACATGCCCGTCAGGAGTGAAAGCCTGAACACTGACATCGGAGTGCTCTTACAAGCCCTCCCTACTAAAACGGAGATCGAGGCCCTTATTCTCCGCCTGGTGGATGCTCACCACCAAGACATTCAGGCGGTCAGAACAGATGTACAGGCCATTTCTGACAGGGTGAGTACTGGAGAGACTTCACTCTCAGCACTGGAGCATCGAGCGGCGGCTCTGGAAGGCTCCCAGGAAACACAGATGGACACGGCCATGGCACTTCAACTACACTTAGAGGATCTCAAAGATCGTAGCAGACGGAACAACCTACGACTCAGGGGCCTTCCAGAGGCCACTGGCACGGAGAACCTAGCGGACACAGTTACCGCTGTCTTCCACAAGATATTGGCTTCCCCCCAGTCTTCTCTGGAGCTGGATAGGATCCATAGGGCCCTAGGTCCCAAACCATCTGATCCCGACAAGCCACAAGATGTTATCTGTCGTATTCAACGATATACACAAAAAGAGGATATCATCCACAGGGATTGGGAGCAAGGTGAGGTGGATTTTGATGGCGCCGCTATTAGGATTCTACCGGACCTGTCTGGGGTAACCGTACAACGAAGGGCCATGCTACGCCGGTTCTGGATCTCGCCTGCCACCATGGATGCACCTATAGCTGGGGATACCCATTAGCGGTCATGTTCCGGAAGGCTACAGCTTCATTTACCCTGCGCACACCAGCAGATCTGCCTGCCTTATTTTTTTTCTCGATGTAAGGCCTGTACAAGTTCCCAACTGGCTCCTGATTCTTCCACGTTCACAAGGCCGTTCGGGCACGTTCCTTAATCAGGGCACCTTCCAAGCACGCCCACAGAGAACCAGGAGAAGATAGCAAGCCCCATCTACAGAGGAGTCATGAGAGTCATGATGGGGGTCTAACCCTTTTTTGCCCTTCCTAAGCCCACGGCAGGCATACCCCTCTGACTGAACATGGCCCCCCTCGGTTTCCCTCTCAAGGTCACTGATGTACTGGCCCTGCCGACACTTTAAACTTCCAGTGGTCCCCTCCATTGGAAGACAACCCTGGTTATCCTGTGACCAATACTAGACGGATTTACTTGATGCTCACTGAGGGGTTTTATTTCCTAATATTTCCCTCGATGCATCCTCTGCATAATTTTCATGGATACTCCAGAAAACTTCGAGGCCACTTGCAATTTCTTTCTAATCTTTTTTTCTTTTGTTTTAAAACAGAAGAAGGAGGGAAACAAGAAAAAGGACTTTGTGCCTTAATGTTTTGCAATACCTGCTTATAATAAGAATATGCCCTGGTATTTATATCTTATTCCCGGAATGCATGTTCATGGGGACTGTACTTACGTGTTATCTGTTCTTTATATTACACCATGTATTGAGCACGGGTTTCTCAACTGTTTCTGGGGGTTGGGATGTGGGGATGTTGGACGGGGGCTGTGGTGCCAGGGTGGCCTCCCCCTGTTAGTTGGGGGCCCCCTTCTACCCCTCATCTCCCTGATGAGTTTAGGGGATAACTCTGACTCGATCATCCACCATCTTCTACTTCTGTGGATGCCCCCATGTTTCCCCCCCAGAGTGGTGGCAGACTTTTAGAGGAGCTTTCTTTTACTATGCCCATGGTCTACCTTAATTTGCCACATTTGCCTAATGACCCGCTAGTTGGGTGATAAACATGGGTGATCCTCTCGTGGCCCTCTTATAAGTTAAGGGGGAGACTCGGACACAGCTGTGCCCAATCCTTCCATAGGGGGAAATGAGACGTGCCACTGAGATGGGAGACTGAATTACTCATTCCCAGGGGTGTTGTGTTGGGGAGGGATTTATGTCCTTCCTCGTACTATCCAAGTCATAGTTTCCTTCTTAGTCATGTGGCACCCTTCTTCTTGAGTTTGAATGTTAATGTTCTAAGCCTAAGAGCCCTTTCACACTGGAGTGGTGCGGGCGCCGCTTTACCGTCGTTTTAGCAGCGGTCTTCCAGCGGTAGCGGGGCGGTTTTACCCCCTGTTAGCGGCCGAGAAATGGTTCAAACCACCGCAAAGCGCTGCTGTATACACCGCTCCTTCACCGCTCCAAAGATGCTGCTAGCAGGACTTTATTTAGCGTCCTGCCAGGGCACCACTCCAGTGTGAAAGCCCTGGAGCTTTCACACTGGAGTGTGAGGAGTGGCTCTTTCAGGGAGCTTTGCAGGTGCTATTTTTAACTCTGTAGCGCCTGCAAAGCGCCCCAGTGTGAAAGGGGTCTAATGGCTTTACACCTTTTCTCTCTTCTCCCTTTACTTTACTTTCTCTCTTCACTTTATCTTCCAGGTCTAAGCTTTTTCTCCCTCACTAACTTGGACCCCCTTCATTGCTCTTCCTAATCCTAATCCCCCTCCCCATCCCCCCATACCCACAGATGGATACTATCAGAGTGCTATCCCCTAACACTAAGGGACTTAACGTCCCCGAAGCGACGGATGCTATTACATGATTTGAAACATTTGAATGCAGATATTGCATTTCTTCAAGAAACCCACTTTCTGGATGACAAGCTGCCCATAGTTAAAAAATCGGGTTCTTCCCTGTGACATACCACTGTACTAACCCAGTTGCCAAATCAAAAGGGGGAACCCATTATCATTTAGGGGAAAGTACCATGGATGTGCTCTCATACTCTCATTGATCCTCACAGATGATTCCTGTTTCTCAAAGGCATAATTGGCGGAGTCAAGGTGACCTTGGCCACTTTCTATGTTCCTAATAGTCAACAACAATGTTTTCATTACCCATACCCTAGAAAAACTTCTCGAGTTCGCTGATGGTCAACTGATCCTCGGTGGAGATTTTAATATCCCCTTGATTCCTTCCGAGGACACCTATTCGGGTTCGGGTGCCTCCTCCGTCCCCCCCTGGCTCCTCCAAACGGATCGCACAAGCTTTTCATACTACGAAATTACTAAGTTTTATTCCTCATGCCACAGAATGTACTCACGCATAGATTATTTCATGATAACTACATGCAGTCTTGGACTCCTCTATAGGGTCCATAACCTGGTTGGATCACGCCCCTGTGATCTTGCCTTATACGCTTACTGATGCTTTCTCATCCAGAAGCAGGACGTGGAGACTGAACGAAAGTCTACTCCAGGACAAGGAAGTTTTGACGGAAGTCATTAAGGAAATGGGTTTCTATTTCCAAACTAATGTTACACCTGAAAGAGATCCCGGCATTGTCTGGGAAGCTCATAAGGCAGTAATTGGCAGGGTGCTTATCAAACACTGCGCCCGAATGAAGAAACAACGCTCGTTACAGCTGACTTCCCTTTTGAGGGACTTACAGGTCCTGGAGTCTCGCCACAAACATGCCCCATTGTCCTCTTTGGAAAGTGAACTTATGACAGTGCACAAACAAATTAACGATTTATTACACTTAAGAAGGAAAGCAGCTCTACAGGTTTGCCAGAAAATTTCCTATGAATCCGGCAACAAATCCGGTAAAATGCTGGGCAAATCCCTTAGGGAACAAAAACGAGCGATTTACATTCCCCACATTATATCCACTACCAGACAAAAGGTCACAATGCCCAAAATAATTGCACAGGAATTTAAATCATTTTATTCCTCCCTATATAACTTATGCAACTCCACCCCGAGAGCATATTGAAGCGTATGTGACTTCCTCTGAGATGTCCCAATTACCCACTTCCGTAGTAAAGGCATTGGAGGACCCCATCACAAAAGAAGAACTTTAAAGAGTGGTGGGGGCGGCCAAAGCAAGCAGGGCCCCAGGACCTGATGGTCTTACTATACAATACTATAAAACACTGCTGCCCTACATTGGACAGTATATGGTCAGCATGTTTACTGCGCTTGGGTCTGGAGCGTCCTTTCCAAAAGAAACTTTACAGGCACACATATTGGCAATTCCCAAGGAGGGTAAAGATCCCATCTCTTGTGGCAGTTACAGATTGATATCCCTTTTGAATATTGATCTCAAACTATTCACTAAAAAATTAGCATCTAGGATTCAGCAACACCTGCCAGACTTGATACACTTAGACCAAGTAGGCTTTGTACCATCTCGTGAAGCTCGAGACAATACTGTCAAAGTTCTTAATTTGTTACACGTAGCTAACACAAGCCGTACCCCATGCATATTTATAGGAACCAACGCAGAAAAGCCCTTCGATAGAGTGAGCTGGCAGTTCATGTTCTCTGTCCTGTGCCATGTGGGGTTTGGCACTGCTATGCTAAACTGGATTTCCAATATATATTCTAACCCTACAGCAAAAGTTAAAGCTAATGGGATCTTGTCGGAGAGCTTTTCAATCACCAATGGAACGAGACAGGGTTGCCCACTGTCTCTTCTCCTCTTTGCCTTGTCACTGTAACCCTTTCTATGCAAGATACCTTCTGCATAGGCCAATGACATGATGTTTTCTCTTACCAACCCCCTGGTTTCGCTCCCGAATCTTCTTGGTGAATTTGAGACGTATGGTAGGTTATCTAACTTGAAGATTAATTTCACCAAATCTGAGGCGATGGGAGTGGGTGTCTCGCAATCTCTCCTTTCCCAATTGAAATCGAATTTTAAACTAAAATGGACTGACTCGGGATTGAAATATTTAGGTACACTCATTCCCCCCAAATTCTCTCAAATTTTTTTACCTCAATTTCCCTCCACTTTTAAAGACAATCCGCGCTCTACTAGACACATGGCATGCTGGGCGTCACTCATGTTTTGGGCATTGCAACATAACCAAAATAAGTATTTTGCCTAAACTTCTGTATCTGTTTCAAGCTCTGCCTGAATGTAACCTCTGATAATTGTTTTCATTAAGCTAAGTCTGAATTTCACAGGTTTGGGACAGGCTTATTTTAGAAAGTCAACTGACAAATCATAGCCCAAATCATAGACAAATCAAAGGAAAAGTTCACCTTTGGGAACATGTTACATCCGTTTTTAGAGTGGAACAGGTAACACATTCCCACTCTTGCAGCCGCCCTTCCATGACAGCCCTTCCATGACAGCGAGCTAGAGGATCTTCTCCCCGCACTCGCTGTCACTATTTGAAAAGAGTGTAGCCGCGCAAGGCTCCGCCCACACAGCCACACCATTCATTCACACAGTTCTGTGAGTGTGTCAGGTCTCTCACTTACCAGACCGGTGAGTCCGCTTGGGCAGAGGGTAGGCTCCCTTTCGTATCCGACTCGGGACCCCTGATAGAGTAGACAGGGAGCCCACAAATACGGAGTGGTATGAGAGCCTGGTGCAGGGATCCAGATGCCGGAAGAGAGGTGGTCCTCCGATCAGCAGGTAGTATTCAGGAACACCGGAAACAGATGCTGAGCAGGAGCTGTTAGACTGGTCACGCACACAGGCAGAGGTCGGCAACGGGGCAGGCAGCAGAAGTACAAGAGGAGCAGGCAGAAGCGGGGTCAAACAAGCCGGGGTCAGGTTCAGGCAGCAGTCCGGAAGGTCCAATAGGCAAGCCGGGTCGTAACATATCAGAACTCAGGAACACAGGAACACAGAGAGGATAATGGGACTTGGCACAAGAGCTGTTGATCAGGTAGCACTGAGCAGAGATTGCAGCAAGCCTAAATAGGCTGATTGGCGCCAAACGCCGCACACGTGTGCACGCCGATACGCACAGGCGCCTGCACACCCGCACGCGCCCCGGACACCGGCGCGCACACCAGCACCACCAGGCACACGCATCCCAATGCCCATAGGCGGACGCGCGCTAACGCGTACGCGCGCCCGGGCACCACCGCGCATACCATGGCCAGCTGGATCAGACACACCAGTGCCCCCAGAAGCACGCGCCCCAGCACACACAGGAACGCGTGCACCAACGTGCCCTGGCGCGCACCGACGCCCAACCAGGTAACCTCTCTGACAGAGTGAATGAACTGCAAGTACTGACATCCTTTGCAGCTGGCGGCTTGTAGTTTTCAATGAACTACCAGGATGCAGTTGAGGTACTTCACTGATTCTTTTTGTCATTGTGTAACTGCTTGCCCATAAGAGGTACGAGCAGACAGCTTGCATTGAAAGTCTGCAGAAGCCCTGCTGATCAGGGGTGCAATGCTCAACAGGCTCCTACAAAAAAAAATAGTACATGCTAATTTTTTTACCTGCAAAAAAAAATCTGCATTTATATTTATATTTTTTAAAAAGGTGAACTTATCCTGTAAAAGTTTATTGAAATCTCATAATAAACTGACAATGACTCATGGCAAGCCTAGCATTAATTATATGTTTTTGTTATTATGAAACAACAGCAAGAAGAACCTGTCAGTGGGGTTCCATGGTGTAATGGTTAGCACTCTGGACTTTGAATCCAGCGATCCGAGTTCAAATCTCGGTGGAACCTGGCATTTTCATTATATTTACTGAAATCTTTGTATGCAATTATTCAGAAGCAGAAGTTTAACACAAAAGTGATTTTAAGCAGGATATAAAACTCTACTCTACTCTACTTTTTCAGATATAATTTTAGGCATTTTTTTGGTATGTATTTGCGCGCATTTGTGCATATGTGCGGTTGCGCATTTTTCGCACGCACTAGTGCTTTTTCGCACAATTTTATTCTCGCATTCTGTATAATATGCAAATGAACATTTTCACGAATTTGTGTGCATTATTGCACATTTGCGCAAATGAGGCATAAATTACTGACCAAAGATGCAGATTTTCTAAATTTTTTTACTAAAGAATGTGCAGTGCTTGTTAATGCGCCTATGTATATAGGCACATTACAAATAATGGGCTGTATTTTAGCTCAGTAAAAAAAATAAGCTATACTGAGCTCTCTTTTTCTAGATGTATGCTTTAAAAAGAAAAAATGGATTTAGACAGTTCCGGGTATTTTTTCATATTTTACAATACACTGCATTCTCTATAGGCAAAGTGACTAATTATTGTCTAATTTTACAATGACACAATCCATGAATATAGGATTTGGACTACATCCTTGGTCTTGGTATTTTGCTTATACATCCTGCATATGATTGTTTCTGCATTGTGACACTGTTTTTCTCGTGCCATTGTTTTGTATGACGCCATTGAACTTGTCTTTTGAATAAATAAAATATTTGAAAAAAAAAATTAAAAGTTCACCAAATTTTATGTTAAAAACTATTTGGAATGTACGTACACATTGTATCTATGGTCAAAATGTAACATCTAATTTCAATTTCTACATTGCATTGCAATTATTTCTACCCTACTCATAATATTCTGAACCATGTTAAAGTTTGTGAAGATCCCCACACATTTACTTCCTTGATTTCTGTGACATATATTCACTATGTCCTCTTCATAGGTACTGCTGTGTCACACATTTCACAGTGCCTGCCTTCAGAACTACCTAGTTGATGAAAGGAGTTTCAGGAGGTGGTGTCAGTACAGGAATCGCTGCTTGCAGGCAGCAAGGTACAATGGGATATGTAGTCCTTAGAAATTGAGAGTAAACAGCAAAGGAGACTGCAAAGCATGCAAAAAAAAATCTGCATTTATATTTATATTTTTTAAAAAGGTGAACTTATCCTGTAAAAGTTTATTGAAATCTCATAATAAACTGACAATGACTCATGGCAAGCCTAGCATTAATTATATGTTTTTGTTATTATGAAACAACAGCAAGAAGAACCTGTCAGTGGGGTTCCATGGTGTAATGGTTAGCACTCTGGACTTTGAATCCAGCGATCCGAGTTCAAATCTCGGTGGAACCTGGCATTTTCATTATATTTACTGAAATCTTTGTATGCAATTATTCAGAAGCAGAAGTTTAACACAAAAGTGATTTTAAGCAGGATATAGAACTCTACTCTACTCTACTTTTTCAGATATAATTTTAGGCATTTTTTTGGTATGTATTTGCGCGCATTTGTGCATATGTGCGGTTGCGCATTTTTCGCACGCACTAGTGCTTTTTTGCACAATTTTATTCTCGCATTCTGTATAATATGCAAATGAACATTTTCATGAATTTGTGTGCATTATTGCACATTTGCGCAAATGAGGCATAAATTACTGACCAAAGATGCAGATTTTCTAAATTTTTTTACTAAAGAATGTGCAGTGCTTGTTTATGCGCCTATGTATATAGGCACATTACAAATAATGGGCTGTATTTTAGCTCAGTAAAAAAAAATAAGCTATACTGAGCTTTTTCAAGCTACAGTATGCAAGAGGCCTTATGCCCTATACACACTTTCCGACGGAAAATGTGCGATCGGAGCTTGTTGTCGGAAATTCCAACCATGTGTAGGCTCCATCGGACTTTTTCCATCGGAATTTTCGACACACAAAGTTTGAGAGCTGGATCTAAAATTTTACGACAACAAAATCCGTAATAGTACTGTAATAGTACTATAAACTGTAATAGTACCAGTGTAAGGAGTTGCTGACACCCTTAGAAATTACTAAACATAATTCGATAACACTAAAGATCAACTTGTCCTGTTGAATTGAATTATTTTGCCATTTTGAAGAGATGGCCTGCAATTTGTTCAGCAAAGGTTCTGTGCCAGTTTTATGTTGGAATTGTTGTCTGGAAGGCTTCACCACGTGTGCTTTGCAGCTCCTGCAGTTTCTATTCTGTTTTGTCACCCTGTGTTCAAGCCATTCAAAGGTTACAACATCAGACACAACTACCAAAAATGTATATGTGTGTCTGCTATCTTAGTGCTCCCTGGTGCCTTCAGTGGTAGCCACATTTCTTCATTTTCTTCATCATCCTTGGATCTCAGTACACTTATAGGGCGTACACACGGTCGGACTTTGTTCGGACATTCCAACAACAAAATCCTAGGATTTTTTCCGACGGATGTTGGCTCAAACTTTTTTGTCTACACACGGTCACACAAAGTTGTCGGAATTTCCGATCGCCAACCACGCGGTCACGTACACCACGTGCGACGAGACTAGAAAAGGGCGGTTCAGAACCAAGCGCGGCACCCTTTGGGCTCCTTTTGCTAATCTCGTGTTAGTAAAAGTTTGGTGAGAGACGATTCGCGCTTTTTCAGACTCGTGGCTTTCAGATCGTTTTCTGCCATTCAGTTTGTGCTTGTGGGTTTGTATCTGCTCTTCAGTGCGTGCAAGCAAGTTCCGCGTGACTTTAAGTAGTCATTGTATTCTTGTTCGTTCGTTACTGGTTTTCAGGTCGCTCTTCACAGGCCTTGCTGTTCTTCAGTGCGTTCTGTTACTTTGTTCTGAGCAGCCGACCGTTTTCTAGCCATGTTTCGTATGCGTACTCCTCGTAGAGTTCGTGCTGTGCGGGGGCTTGGTGTTGGGGTCCTGACCTTGACACAAGTCCAGTCCATGAACAGGGTGGGGAGGAGTTCATGGACCAAGAATTGGTTGCTTCAGCGTGACCAGTTCTCTCATATGCCTTTGCTCCGTGAGATCCGTGAGAATAATCCTGATGATTTCAGGAACTTTCTCAGGATGACGGACCCCGTGTTTCACCGTTTGTTGGCTTCGCTGACCCCCTATATCAGCAGGCAGGATACCTGCATGAGGCAAGCCATCACTCCGGAGCAGAGGTTGGTCGCTACCCTGCGGTATTTGGCGAGAGGGAGAAGCCTGCAGGACTTGAAGTTCTCGACAGGCATCTCCCCCCAGGCTCTGGGTATCATTATCCCAGAGACCTGTTCTGCCATCATCCAGGTCCTGCAGAAGGAGTATATGAAGGTAAGATTTTTATCCTTTTATATCACATTTTATTGTATTTAATGTTTGCTAATATATTGTATTTCTTTCCTCATTCCCTAATTACCATGATTGTAATATGCTGTGAATGTCCCCTTTGTTCTCATGCATGCTGGATTTTTATGTAATTATTATTTTAGGTCCTTCATACATATTTGCCCTTCAATAACCTCCCCAGCATGGTGTCTCCTGGCCTATATTCACCTCATGTAGTCACTTAACAATGTATTTTATCAGCTCTATAGTAGTGCTTTACCCCAAACACCCCCTAAAATGTTTGGAAATGTTATTTTTGATTTAAATTCTGGCAGAGTGCCAGAGGCTTTTTTTTGTTGGTGTCCCCAAATAATTTTTTGTAACCCTCCCTCCCCCAACTGCTAAGTCAGCTGATCCCAATTCTCTATGTATCCTCAATCATCTATCTACTGACTTTGCCAAACCCATACACACTATACCCACCTCTTTACTGGTCAGATTTATGGATGAATTGCCCAAAGCATGTAGTGCAGGGGCCTGCCTGTATACTTTCCAATGGTACTGTTTCAAGTTTTTGTATTCTATTATTATCTTGATAGGTAATAGCAGAATGTCCAAATGTCCTCAAATGTGTACAATGTGTATTTATATCTTTGTATTATGACACTTCTCACCTGTCCAGTGGTCTGCCAATAGAGTAACTAAGGAGGGGCTGTTCCAAGTAATACCCATTATTTAGACATTCAGCTCTCAATGAAGTGAAGAGGGTTACCTGTCCAAGATCCCCCCCCCCTATAATGTTAGAAATGGCCCATGAGAGGGGGGGAGGGGGAATATGATAGGTGTACCTTATACTTTGGCCTTGTTAAATTCCCCTTACTAAATGCTATCTGGAGGTTGCCACATAATGTTTGTGCCTAATCTGCTTGCCATGTTTCTGTGAAAAAATAGTAATGTTTATTGTTTTTTCCTCAACAGTTTCCTTCCACGCCACAGGAATGGCAGACTGTGGCCTCCCACTTTGCCCAGCGGTGGGACTTTCCTAACTGCGGAGGGGCAATTGATGGGAAACACGTCCACATCGTCCCACCACCCAACTCGGGGTCATACTATTATAATTACAAGGGGTTCAATAGTATAGTGATGTTGGCGGTGGTGTCGGCTAATTACGACTTCCTGTATGTGGACGTGGGGAAGAATGGCCGGATGTCCGATGGTGGAGTCATCGCCCAGACGGAGTTTTACAGGCGTCTCCAGAATGGCAGCTTGGACTTGCCAGCTCCAGAGGACAATGTTGAAGGACTCCCATTTGTGTTCGTTGCTGATGAAGTGTTTGCGCTGGGGGACCACCTGATGCGGCCATTCCCAATGAGGACCCTCACCCCGGAACAGAGGGTTTTTAATTACCGGCTGGCCAGAGCCCGAAGAGTGGTGGAGAACACATTTGGAATCCTGGCCAGCCGGTTTCGACTATTTCTGACATCCATCCATATGGCGGAGTATGAACTGAACCATATTATACTGGCGTGCTGTGTTCTCCATAACTTTTTAAGGAAACATTCGGCCAACTATGCTGGCTCAGTTGGGCCTGAGGCCGGAATCCTACATCAAACCACACTGACGGCGCTTGAAAGTGGCCGTCCTGGCTTGCCCTCCCTGAGTGCCCGTGATGTCCGGTTACGCTACCTGGAGTTCTTTGCGGGTAGGGGGGCTATCAATATGCCAGACAATCTGTGAAGCCTTTTTATAATAAAAAAAAAGAAATTCTTGGTGGACATTTACTGCTTGTGTTTGTTTTAGCTGACCCTGACAGAAATGTGTTGAGTCCAGAAAATGTCGTGATTGTGTAACCTTATACAAAGCACTGTTGGCTGTTATTTCCTAAATGCAAAAACACATTTCACTGCAAGTGCACTTGCAACTGCACTGAAACTGCACTTGTAGTGCAAAGAGGATTTGCCCTTAGGAAATAACACCCATTTTTGCAAAAAACAGCAATTACATCACCCCAAAAGTGTTGTATTGTAGTGTTGAGATCCACACGGATTGGTAAGCTGAGTGGGAGAGGAGGAGGAGCCGGATGTGGGCGGGGTCGGGGCTGAGCCTGGGTTGCTGGGTGTCCCTCACGCTGTGATGTCTGCCAAAACAGGCTCGCGGACCATGCACTAGTCTCCGGCCGCCCCCGACCCGGAACGGCGCTGTCGGCCCCAGCGATCACTGCTCCTGGTATCTCGGCCTCGGGCCCCGGCTGCGGAAGGTGGAGGCGGTGGGAACGGTGCCCCGAATCCACAGCTTCAGCGGCCATTATGGATGGGAGCTCGGACGGGTTCAACGGGCCTGCCGGTGCCTGCTGGGAGGAGAGAGGAGAGGAGAGGAGACAAGCACAGTCCACTACGCAGCAGAGCCTGAGAAGACGGCTCGCAGGGATCGAATGACGGAAGAGGGATAGAGAGAGGCAGAGAGTGGCAGCCTATGACAGAAGCTTGATGGTAAATCCAAAGAAATCATATGGGACAGGTGCAAGCCCCAGGAGTGAAGAAAGTGGGTAAGACTCTGGTTAATTTTTTCGCCTGAAGATGGGTAAGTGACGTACTGGATCACTTGTAATACTGCTAAGGTGCAGGGAAACCTTGATCATACGTGACTGCTATACCGCCTCACCAGTATATGCGACTGTACTGTAATAAGGTAGCATCAAATATAATATCATTCTATAATAATAAACTGGTTTGTTGTGGCATTGAAGATGGTTAAGTGAGCCATTGGACTGCTTCTAATACTGCTAGGCTGCTAAGCTGCATGGAAACATTGCATCATATTTGAATGCTATACTGTCTCACTTGTATATATGACTATATTATAATAAGGTACCACCACTATATAAAACCATATCATAAATAATAAGCTGGTTTATCTTTGTGCTGGGAGGTGGGTAAGTGATGCATAGGAGTACTCCCAATAGTGCTTAGCTGCATGGAAACTGTGCACCATATCTGACTGTTACACCGCTTTACCTGCATATGTGACTTTACTACAATAAGGGATCACCACTATAGAATAGCATACTATAATAACAAGCTGACTTATTTTTGAGTTGGAAGATGGGCAAATGATGCATCGGATTACTTCCATTATTGTAAGCTGCATGGAAACTTCGCATCATAGGTGACTGTTATACTGTTCCACATAAATATGTGACTGTATTATAACAACGTACCGTTACAATATAACATTACACCAGAGTAATAATCACGGTGCAACGAATTAAATACCTGGGGGATTAAGGCAACCCTCAGTATCAGGGGAAAAAGTCAGAAAATAGCAGCACACAAAGTAGATTGAGAGCCTTTAATTCGGTGCAGGTGGAAAATGAGAGGAAAATCAACAAAAGGGCTCGCAAACCCACCCAGAACAAGTGCAAGCCCGGGAACCATCAGAAAATATATGGTGAATGAAAGTAGTAAAGAAAGCAATTTAACAGGCGCAAAAAATAAAACCCCAGACCGACCGGCTAAAATTGGAACAAGAAAACAAATGGCGGATATGGACACAAGACCCTCCAGTAATGAGGTAGAAGTAGAAATGCCAGTAGAGATCCAACAGGCAAATCAGCTCCCTACCAAGGGAGAAATCGCTGAAATGTTCGCAAAACTGGAGGCCTCAATCAAAGGTGAGATCAGTGCTGTACACGAGAACATGAGCCACTTATTAACTAGAGTGGAGGAAGTAGAAACAACAGTGGACAAGCAAGGAGAAGAAATAAAAAGTTTGAAACATCAGATAGAAGTGCTGCAGAAGGAACAGAGGAATATAAGGTATAAAATGGAAGACCAAGAGAATCGCAGCAGAAGAAAAAACCTCCGGATTAGAGGCCTTCCGGAAGCGCAAGGTGAAAAAGAAAATTTACAGGAAAAAATGGAGGAAATTTTCAAAGATCTGAAGAACCCTAGTAACATCAGCGGTAATTTAAACCTAGATAGAGTCCATCGAATTAGGAAGCCAGGCGAAATCAGGGGAGATGTTCCGCTTGATGTCATAGTGCGGTTTCATAACTTCCGGGATAAAGAGCAGATTAGCATGAATTTAAGGAGAAACCCACAAGTGAAGTACGGCGAAACAAGTTTATACATTTTCCAGGATCTAGCCACAGAAACCCTAAGCAGAAGAAGAATTTTGAAACCACTACTAGCTGCCTTAAAGGCGAACGAGGTCCAATACTCCTGGGGCTTCCCCGCCAATCTAGCTGGACGCAAGGACGGCCGTAAGGCGGTGTTGAGATTTCCGGAGGAGACTCAGAATTTCTGCGACCGACTTGGAGTCCCAGTAATGGAGATCCCGGGGTGGTGGGAGAAAAGCGGAAATCAGGAACATATAGGGGACTCAATCACATGGAAACCAATATTAATGGCAAAAGAACACAGGGACTGAAAGAGGCCCCGAACCTGAAATGATTGAAAATGGATTTGCCTCTCTACTATTTCTCTTCTGTCTCTGTCTCTCTCTCTATACGATTTAAAGTCGGTGGGGGTTGGGGGTGGGGTGGGCGGAGGGTGTGTGGGAGGGATGGCTGGGATTACACCCAGAGGGAAGCTTCCGGCCAGACTAGACCCTCCTTCGAGCTCAACCTCTGGGGAGTAAACCGTGTGGCCAGGTGGAGTTGGTAGGCCAAGGTTTTTTGTTTAGGGGGCTCATGTGGCACCCCATTACTTCCCCCAACTCGTTGGGAAAGGGGAAAGGGCGAGGGGGTGGGTGGGGGGTATCCGGGGGGTGGAGGTGGGTGGGCGAGAGGAGGGGGGAGGGAGGTTAGGGGAGGGGAGGGTGCAGGGGAGGGGAGGGAGGGGGGTGTTGGGGGAGGGGGGTGGGGGGGTTAAGGGTAGGACGAGACCGATCCATTCCTCGGTGGACCCGACCATATAGTCCTGAGGGGCTATGTAAAGGTGTAAATGGGGTAAAAACAACAGAATGGCTAGGATAAATATAGTTACATATAATGTGAGGGGCATCAACTCTCCCATAAAATGTGCGAACATAATGGGAGAATTGAGATCCCTGAAAGCAGAGGTAGTCTTCCTACAGGAGACCCACCTATACCTTGGTAAAAGCAAGAGAATAGCTACAAGCGATTTTCCGTACTGGATCTATTGAGACTCCCCGATAAGAGGAGCAAAAGGAGTTGCGATTGGTTTTGCAAAGGGAGTTGGGTTCACAATAGAGGAGAGCGTAATCTACCCGGAGGGTCGCTTCAGGTTCATAAGAGGTAACCTGAATGGGACGGAATGCTCGTTGGCGAATATTTATTGCCCAAACACCAACCAAGGAAGGTTCCTATTGGGAATCCTGGCAAAGTTTGAAGTCTTTAAGAAAGGAAGGGCCATTATCGCAGGAGATTTCAATATATGTTTAGAGCCAGGTAAAGATAGTACGTCGCATGCTCGGGGGTCTGAAGGCATGTGGATGAATAAACTCAAGAAAAAACTGCGTCAACAGCAGCTGGTAGATATATGGAGGATGCAACATCAGAATGTAAGAGATTACACCTTCTATTCCCCCGTTCAGGCGACGTACTCTAGGCTCGATTTATTTTTTGTGGAGTATCGGTATGTAGAAGAGGTAGAGGGTACAAATATAGGGCCAATTACGTTTTCGGACCATGCCCCGGTTAGCCTACAAATAAAATTAAGTAAGCATAAAACACGGAGCAATAATTGGATACTTAATGAGGATCTCCTACATGATGAAAAGATAGATAAACTTATTAAAGAAGAACTAGAATTTTACTTTAAAATTAATACCGCTGAGGAAACATCAGAAACAATGGTTTGGGAGGCCCACAAAGCCTACATCAGAGGGATCATAATAAAGGCGCGAGTAGAGAAAAAGAGAAGCCAGGGAGAGACCTTTCGCGTGCTACAGGAGGAAATCATTAAATTAGAGCAACATCATAAGACATCGAGGGATGGCGAAACATTGGTAAAACTATATAGGAGTAGGGAGGCTATACGGCAGTTAATTGAACAAGAAAATCGGAAGAAGTATAATCTTGTAAAAAAAGAAAGATACGTAGGCAGTAATAGACCTGGTAGACTGCTGGCGAAGATATTAAGTAAAAAGAAAAATAACAAATATATCGACAAGATAAGGTCCAGAACAAACGAGATCTACTACAAGGATTCGGATATTGCAAGGACGTTTCAAGAATTTTACGGGGAGTTATACTCCATAAATAGAAATGTAACAACTAAGGAGAGGGAACAAAAACAAGTGAAAATTAAAAATTATCTAAGCGAAGTGGGAATGGCCAAAATAACGGAAAATGAGCGAACCACACTGGAGACCCCTATTACAGAGACTGAAGTGAGAAAGGCAATTAGGGAGACACAAGTAGGTAAGAGCCCAGGACCGGATGGGCTGACAGTGATTTATTATAAAAAATATCAAGACTATCTAATTCCTAAATTGTGCTCCTATATGAATGACATAGGAGATAAGGGGGAAATGAGCAGAGAAGCACTGGCAGCCAATATTACGGTTATTCAAAAAGAGGACAAGGATGCTACAGTATGTTCACGCTACAGGCCTATCTCCCTGCTAAATGTGGATACTAAACTATTCGCAAAAGTGATTGCGGACAGAATGAAGCAGGTAATAAAGAGGATCATCCACCCGGATAAGGTGGGGTTTATCTCAGGTAGGCAGGGACGGGATAACAGCATCAAAACCCTCCTATTAGCCCAGGAAATCAAAAAGAGTGGAGTCCCAGGTCTACTGCTATCTATAGACGCTGAAAAAGCGTTTGATAGAGTAGACTGGGACTTCATGATGAGCACGCTCGAGGAAGTAGGCTGTGGAGAGAGGATGTGTAAATGGATTAGGGCCTTGTACTCAAGGCCGTCGGCAAGAGTGAAAATAAACGGGACCCAATTGACATGTACAATGGTACAAGACAGGGGTGCCCAATCTCTCCTATGCTTTTTCTGCTGTCATTAGAACCCCTCCTTTTAAGGATAAGACAGAATAGGGATATCAGTGGGGTCGTAATAGGGAATACGGAATATAAACTTGCTGCCTTTGCAGACGACATCCTGCTGTATATAACCCATCCAAGGATCTCCCTCCCGAATATTATGGCTAACCTAGTAGAATACGGAAAGTTATCAAAGTAAACCCAACTAAATCTAAAGCATTAGAGATAAATCATATCAAGGAAAGCGACCACTCTTATCAAAAATATTTCCCCTTCGTGTGGGGGAAAAAAGAACTGAATTATTTGGGGGTAAAAATCACTACATCAACGGAAACGCTATACCAAGTGAACTTTATCGCACTGTTAAATGAGGTAAAAGCTGAATTGAATAGAATACATCTGGGTCAATTATCCTGGGCGGGAAGAATCAATATATACAAAATGGTTCTACTACCAAAAATAACCTATAAAATGCAAATGTTACCAATAACACTGCCACACACATATCTCAGAAGGCTACACTCAATGTTTACAAAATTTATTTGGAGGGGAAAGACACCAAGATTAAAATTCACACAATTGATTAACACTAAAGGTAAAGGGGGGTGGGGAGCACCAGACATAAGGAAATACTACGAAGCTATCGCTCTAGCCAGAATTATCGACTGGGTTAAATATAAAGAAAAACAATGGGTAGTAATAGAAAGTAAAATTAGTGACACTAAATTGGATAAGATTATATGGATTTCACCCCAACAGAGAAAATACAGCACCGAAACACATGTAATCACTAAGCATGCACTTAAGATATGGGACACCCTACACAGAAAGGAACACTGGGAATACAATTCACCCTTAATGCCACTCAAAGATTTAGAACAGTTTGCACCAGGGAAAGAGGAATGGTTTGGCAAATGGTTATTAGAAGAAAATATACAACTAAAAGACGTAATGCACAGGGGTAGAATACGCTCATTCCAAGAGCTGCAGGATAAAAGAAATATGATAGTTATTAACCCCTGGCGCTATAACCAATTAAAACATTATATAGATTCATTGCCGCAACCAATTAGATCGATGGATAATTTACTACCACTTGAAAAAATCTGCGCAGATAAAGAGGAGAGGGGGGGTTTCTCCCGGATATATAAAGTTCTAATCGAACTAGGAAGGATAGATACCCCGGACTATATAGGGAAATGGGAGAAGGAGTTAGAGAGAATTCTTACAGATACAGAAGTTTCCCGGATTTTGAAAAGAGTTTCAGCTACATCGGTCAATAGTAAACTTTTAGAACTAAACTTTAAATGCCTGACTAGAATGTACCTGACCCCTGATCGGGTCCATAAAATACAAAGGGATAAGTCGCAACTTTGCTGGAGGGGCTGTTCAGAACTAGGGACAATGGTCCACATTTGATGGCTGTGTCCGGAAATGAGAAGGTTCTGGGGCGAAGTAAGAAAATATATTAAAGAAATCACTAACTTAGACGTCCCAAATGACCCTTGGACATGCTTATTCCACATGAGTGATATGCCTACTAAAACATATCTCAGAACACTATTGCCACATCTTATAGACGCAGCTAAGAGCTTAATACCTAAGTATTGGCAAAAAAAAGAGAGGCCAAAGATGAGGGAATGGTTTAATAGAATTAATGAGATACAGTGTTTGGAGTATTTAAGGTTTAGCGAAGGGACAAAAATGGGGGCCTATGAAACAAAATGGAAAGACTGGGAAAAATTTAAAGAATCCCCAAAAGCGGTTGAGATGTGGTCTACATAGGGAAGCCAGAGAAGAGGAACGCAGAGGGATGGATGGGTACGGGCTCGGGGGAGGGGGAGGGGGTGAGGGGGGGGGGTAATGGTAGGAGGGAAGCATTAGTAAACTTTGGGACGAATACATATTTGTTTTGTTTTGTAATACATTGATTTGGATCACTAAGCATATATAAAGCCACGATGATGTGATGATAAGATGGGAAAGAAATTTGAATTTTTAATAATTGAAAAATCATTTCCCGGGAGAAACTTTCAAACTGAAGTGGCAAAAAAAAAAAAGAGACAATAATCCACACATTCTTGAGTAAGCAACTTTTTTATACCTGCACAATCACATGTGCATTTACCAAAGGTTTTTAAAACAAACCAACATGTTTGTTGTATAACAATTTTTGCAGTAGCATTATCAAAAATCGAAATGTCCATTTCAGATAAAACAGGCCTGTGTAAAACCAACAAGAAAGCCAAAAAACTTGAACTTACAAAGTTCACATTAGGTAAAACCTGAAGGCTATATCAGACATCAGTATTTAGGAACTGGGTTTGATATAGCGTTCAGATGGGGGGAAATCACCCCTGGAATAGCCAAATTTGGAAGATGCACACCAATTTACGAATGTCAACATGTGCTATCTGCCATCAGGGGGGATCAAGGGACGTGTTTTGGGGGAGCAAGCCCTTCCTCAACGCTACTTTATAATTGAGGAAGGGGTTGCACCCCCTAAACGCGTCCATTGATCTCCCGTGATGGCAGATAGCACATGTTGGCACACTGTGTGCATCCTCCAAATTTGGCTTTTCAAAACATTGCAAAAATATTTAAAAGATTGGACCACAATCCAAAAAGTGATTTTGTGGGGTTTTAAATTCGCCCCAAAACATCAATGATGTTATTATTTTTTTTAATAACATCATTGATTTTTTAAATAATGATATTTGAAGCGCTTCACAATGTGCATGAAAATGAATATATAAGAATAAATATAAATAGTCAAATAAATCCAGCGGGGAGTAAAAATTCCTAAAAAATCCAGCAATCAAAATAGTGTAAAATTATAAAAAATTAGTGACACCAAATGTGTAAAAAAATTCACATAAAAAATCCACATAAAAATAAATATATAGGGATGTATTCAGAAGGTTCAATTATACAGGTGTAGAATCCTGATTGGTATAGAGCTTTTGATCACTAGCAAAGCTGTTTAAAAACACTTGCTTAATTAAGGTGCTCATTGACCTTCATAGTAACAATGTGCTTTTTGCTTCTATTCACAACCAATGTGAGAATCATAAACAGGCAGATAAGAGAAAAAACCAATCATTGTGCAATAGTTAGGATACCAAGGTACACAGGCAAACTTCAATCCACTCACGTGTGCCTTATAATGATAAGGCATATGCAGGTTTTACTATAGCAGTCAGCCGCCTTAGACAGGAGCAGATTCAGTGCAGTACACTGTGTGATACTGCTGATCTGCACAGAGCGTCCTTGGCTCCTCCCACGCGTTACATCACAGTCACGTGACTTTTTCAAGGATGACTTGAAAAAGTCACGTGACTGTGATGTAACGCGTGGGAGGAGCCAAGGACGCTCTGTGCAGATCAGCAGTATCACACAGTGTACTGCACTGAATCTGCTCCTGTCTAAGGCGGCTGACTGCTATAGTAAAACCTGCATATGCCTTATCATTATAAGGCACACGTGAGTGGATTGAAGTTTGCCTGTGTACCTTGGTATCCTAACTATTGCACAATGATTGGTTTTTTCTCTTATCTGCCTGTTTATGATTCTCACATTGGTTGTGAATAGAAGCAAAAAGCACATTGTTACTATGAAGGTCAATGAGCACCTTAATTAAGCAAGTGTTTTTAAACAGCTTTGCTAGTGATCAAAAGCTCTATACCAATCAGGATTCTACACCTGTATAATTGAACCTTCTGAATACATCCCTATATATTTATTTTTATGTGGATTTTTTATGTGAATTTTTTTACACATTTGGTGTCACTAATTTTTTATAATTTTACACTATTTTGATTGCTGGATT
Source organism: Aquarana catesbeiana (assembly GCF_042186555.1). NCBI lineage: Eukaryota > Metazoa > Chordata > Amphibia > Anura > Ranidae > Aquarana > Aquarana catesbeiana. The sequence continues at coordinate 239,233,458 of NC_133324.1, forward strand.
TTTTAGGAATTTTTACTCCCCGCTGGATTTATTTGACTATTTATATTTATTCTTATATATTCATTTTCATGCACATTGTGAAGCACTTCAAATATCATTATTTATTCTTTTTAAGTGACTCTGAAAACACTCTCTTTTGATAGCAGCCTCACTTGGTTTTATGTGTAATTATCAGCTATTTAGCATCACAGCACTTTGTGTTTTATATATATCATTGATTTTTTGCTGTATGTTTTGCAGTTCGACATTACACCCCATGATCTCCCCGATCAGGATCTGGGCACTTTCTGATGTGAAACGTTCTGGATCCACAACATCACGATCACCTAAAAAGAGAGAAAGAAAACAAAAACAGGTCTCAAAAATCTGCCACCATCCATCTCTTTTACCTGAGCCTGTGGTCGCAGACACTCACCTGTTGTGGTGCCAATCTCCACCACATCTTCTTCTTCCTCCTGCTCTTCTTGGGTTGGTGTTAGTTCCCCTTCTTCCAGAGGTGGAGGGTCTATGGTCTCCTCGGATGAGGAGTGTCCTCCGAGTCTTTTCTCCCCTATGTAAAACAAAAATGGTATAATTAGCACACAGATATTTGATGGCAGAACTAGAAATAGGAAACATTGCTTGGAAGTGGGGTACAATTGTCTATTTTAGCCGAGTTCCAAGATATATTTTTTTTATTGGCCTTTGTCAAGCTGCAATACTTTACCTGTTTAGTACAAGCTTCACAGATGGAGACCCCCATATAGTATACACTGGAGCACCTGTGTGGCCCCCTAATAAAAATGGTGTTCTTGTGTCCCACACTAGTGCTCCAGTGTCCAGATGTGAAAACAGCTGTTCAGTGTCCTCTCCTTACACACAATCTAGTTGGCATTTCATTCTAGTAACAAACCCATCTACACAAACAACTATTTGGCATCCAAGTAGGCCCAAAAAAAATGTGAGAAAATGCATATGGCCTAAACAATGGTGTTTTAGAGGCCGAAAGAAAAATGTTTGATACGAACGAATAATGGGCCCATGAACATTAAAGTTGCCCTTTTAAACTGTACAATTAAGAAAAGCATATGGAGCAGCATGAACGCAATAAAGACAGAAAGAATAGGAACACAGCACAACTACTTACTTTTTTGCAGCACTCTCCGGATCTTTCGGTACTGCTTGGGCTCTCTCAATTTCAGGTCCGACCACCGCTTCCTGAGCTGATCTTTCGATCGACGTACCCCGAAATTCTTCTGCAGACTTTTGATCACTTTCGCCATGATCTTGGCCTTTCTGATATTGGGGTTGGGGTAAGGCCCATACTTTCCGTCATAGTCGGACTTCTTCATGATGTCGACCATCTCCAACATCTCCCCAAAGGACATATTTGTGGCCTTAAAACGTCTCCTTCTTGATCGGGACGTGTCCGGATCCGGGCTTTCCTCCTCCTCCTCCTCGTTCCTGCAATTAGCACGCACCTGCTGTGACTCCGCCATGTGCTCTTCCCCCACTGCGCCGAACGAAAAGGGGCGGGGAATAGACTAGAAAGAACGTCAGGGGCGGGCGGAGTTACACGCATGCGCAGTGTGTATAAAGCGTAACACGTGTGCGTATTACGTACGATCTGTGAGCGGAGGAAGGAGCATTGGACGCGCCGATCGTAAGAACGAAGGTAAGAGACAAACTTGTACCTATACTGCTTCTACATTGAAGCCTATATTGTAACAAGATTAGGAGAGTTTTGTCTGACATTAGGCTTTGTCTTGTGTTGTGTCTTGCAGTGAACATGGATATCTTAGTGAAAGACAATGACTTCATGTCAGTATTCATAGATATCTTAAGGGAGCTGCCATGTCTGTGGGAGATTAAACACCCCCATTACAAGAACCAAGCAAAGAGGAAGGCAGCACTGGTGCAATTGTGTGAAATTGTGAAGCAGGTGATCCCCACGGCAGACATCACCTATTTAAAGATCTTCATTGATGGCCTGAGGAGCACATATCTAAGGGAGCGCAAAAAAGTCCAGGATTCGCAGAGATCCGGAGCAGCAGATGACATCTATGTCCCCAGGATGTTGTACTACGACAGGCTGCATTTTCTGGCAGGCCAGACTGAACCCAGGCCATCCCTCTCCAGTCTTCCTTCTACGCTTCCTTCCCCCCCGGCTGAGGCTTCTGACGCCCAACCTGGGCCTTCCAGGCAACATGTGGAGGAGCCCAGATTGAGCCAGGTATAGCATTCCTCTAAATATTTCTGCTTGTCCAATCAATGATGTTAACTAGATGTTAGTTTGGAGTACTAATTTAGGATTGTGATTGATGAAGCAAAACATTACAACCATGTCCCTTTTTCATACACAGGGAAGTCTCAGCCAGGAGGTGGCCAGGCCGAGCCGGCTGGCTGATCTGCAGGTCCCTCCACCCCCCCTGAAAAGAGAAAGTGGCAGTAGGAAGAGTGCCCTAGAGGAGGCTACCGGAGGATTCTTTTGGAGGGCTACAGAGATCCTGGGAGCACGACAGACCGTGGAGGAGGACATTGCTGCCGTCATTGCATATAAAATGCAGAGGATGGAGGAGGGCCAAAAAGTCTTGTGTGAGGCGCTCATATTGGAGGCTCTTAACAAAGGTATGAGGGGCCAAATGACAGCTCAGACACACCTTTGCGATGGTCCTCCTCCTGCAGGTCCTCCTCCTCCTCCTCCTTCTCCTCCAGGTCCTCCCAGTCCTCCTCCAGGTCCTACTCCTCCTCCTGCCACATCTCCAACTGCACAGCCACAGCCCGGAATGAAGCGTGAAAGGAAGACCAGAAAGTGAGGACCCTGGATCCAGTCTGGTCGGCCAAAAAATGCAGCCTCTTGTGGTACCACAGCCTTGGGACACACATGTCATCTGCTGCTATCCGGATCTCTGCGAATTCTGGACCAGACTGCACTCCCTTACATATGGACTCCTCAGGCCACCAATTTTGATGTTCAAGAATTGATGTCTGCCGTGGGGGTCCCAGGCTTCACTAATTTCTCCTGTTGATCCAGTGTTGCCTTCCTCTTTGTTTGGTTCTGAGCCCTTAATAAAGGATTTTTGTTTTGAATTATACTCTCCTATGTGTTTTACTTCAAAAAGGACAGTTGGTTTGTGAGGATTCAGGTACATTTCAAATATACAATGTGAAATGAACAAGGAACACCAACACCAAACAATCTCCTTGAGATTAAATAATAAAAGATATCAATGGTGTTGGGGTAACTTGACACACAAAACACACACAAAAATATTCTGGAGTAAAAATAAAAATAACATTGAACAAAGATCAGCCTTTGAAAAAATTCAAACATTAAAAAAAAAAAAAGACTTAAAATCCCAAAAAAAAATTAAATAAAAAAAAAAATTCTGTCAGATGTGACAACTAATAACAATATGTTCAGGGAATCCCAATAAAAAAACAAAAATAAAACTTTGTGAGAAGTGTGTGTGAATATGAGCAGCAAAACTACTTAATTCTTGTCACATTATAAAGAAGAAGAGAGTGCGCTGTATTAAACCATTTTTAACATTGCAGCGTGACGAAAGTGCTGTATCCATTGCGAAAGCTAAGTTTACCAGAACGAGCTGTTCCGTCTTGGAATTTCGACTGAGCATGCGTGGCACTTTGTGCGTCGGAACAGGCCACACACGGTCGGAATTGACGCAATCGGATTTTGTTGTCGGAAAATTTTATCTCCTGCTCTCCAACTTTGTGTGTCGGAAAATCCGATGGAAAATGTCCGATGGAGCCCACACACGGTCGGAATTTCCGACAACACGCTCCGATCGGACATTTTCCATCGGAAAATCCGACCGTGTGTACGGGGCATTACAGTGCTGTTCAAAGTCTACACTACTACTAGTCATACTGCACTTCTTCATTTTCAGCCATCATCCTCAATACATAACCTGTGTATTGTAGCATATGTCACTGTCTGATGTCACTTTTAATACTTTTTTCAATAGAGTTATTTACAGGTATTTGCTAATTATTTGGCAGTGCTAACAGTCACAATTCCTTTTTATCACTCTTCTTCACTTAAGTGGCTGAGTGAGACGTGGCCATTGCAACATATGGACCAGGTTTTTAGGCAGAGTCAGTTAGGCTTAGCCTTCAATTTTACTAAGGAGCAGGAACGGGATTGGAGCAAAAGAGACAGCATTACGGGATCAGCCATAGTTTCTTGTTTATAATGGTTCAAAATCCTAGCTCCTAGCTTAAAGCAGAGTTCCAGTCCCCATAACAGATATTTTCTAAAATCTCCCCTGTGATAGCCATTCATGCATATTTGTCTATTTTTGCTGCATAGCTTCTTGAATTAGCGCACCATTTTTATTATTATTGTTTGTGTTATGCCCCGTACACACGGTCGGATTTTCCGATGGAAAATGTCCGATCGGAGCGTGTTGTCGGAAATTCCGACTGTGTGTGGGCTCCATCGGACATTTTCCATCGGATTTTCCGACACACAAAGTTGGAGAGCAGGAGATAAAATTTTCCGACAACAAAATCCGTTGTCGGAAATTCCGATCGTGTGTACACAAATCCGACAGACAAAGTGCCACGCATGCTCAGAATAAATAAAGAGATGAAAGCTATTGGCCACTGCCCCGTTTATAGTCCCGACGTACGTGTTTTACGTCACCGCGTTCAGAACGATCGGATTTTCCAACAACTTTGTGTGACCGTGTGTATGCAAGACAAGTTTGAGCCAACATCTGTCGGAAAAAATCCTAGGATTTTGTTGTCGGAATGTCCGAACAAAGTCCGACCGTGTGTACGCCCTATTAGAGTGTTGAGGTCACTTGCTTTTTCATGTCTATTTTTAGGGTGATTTATTATTCTTTGGTATTTATTGTGTACATTCATTTTGGTTGGTTGTGAGGTCCATAGCAGCGCACAAGTACTTCATATTGAATCCCCTGTGATCATTATTTTTTTATAATTACATTAGACTACTTTTACAACTGTATTTATGCAGGTTATTTTTAAATCTTTAAATTTTTACCTGATCTCGGAAGCAGGCAGGGCAGGGGCGTAACTAGAAATCACAGGGCCCCATAGCAAAATGTTGTATGGGCCCACCCTCACCCAGGGGCGGATCCAGAGTCTAGTCTCGGGAGGGGAACTGCCAGAAAATAAGTTTTTTGGGGGGCAATTTATCAGGGAAATGGCTGATGTTGGCGCTTCAATCATCACGGCACCATGGTTATTATAGTGTCAGGGTGACTGAAACACATTATTTCTATTATTACATTGTTATAGAAAATGAAATAGTTCAACTCACCATAATGCAGAATCAGTGGGAGCCCAGAGTGGGTCACTTGCCACATCGCCTGTCACTAGATGCGGATTGTCACTTGTCACATGTTGCAGATTATCACTTGCCACGTCACCTGCCACAAGTTGCAGATTGTCCACTTGCCACGTCACCTGCCACAAGTTGCGCATTCTCACTTGCCACGTCACCTGCCACAAGTTGCAGATTGTCACTTGCCACGTCACCTGCCACAAGTTGCGGATTGTCACTTGCCACGTCACCTGCCACACATTGCTGATTGTCCACTTGCCACGTCACCTGCCACAAGTTGTGGATTGTCACTTGCCACGTCACCTGTCACACATAGCGGATTGTTCACTTGCCACGTCACCTGCCACAAGTTGCGTATTGTCCACTTGCCACGTCACCTGCCACAAGTTGCGGATTGTCACTTGCCACATCACCTGCCACAAGCTGCGGATTGTCGCTTGCCACGTCACCTTCCACATGTTGCAAATTGTCCACTATCACCTGCCACACATTGCTGATTGTCCACTTGCCACGTCACCTGCCACAAGTTGTGGATTGTCACTTGCCACAAGTTGTAAATTGTCCACCTGCCACCCATTGCGGATTGTCGTTTGCCACAAGTTGCGGATTGTCCACTTACCACGTCACCTGCCACAAGTTGCAGATAGTCACTTTCCTGCTAAGGTGGGGAATGGGGATTGTCTTTTCCTGTGTCCCAGTCTGAGTCAGGCAGCAGGGAGATGATGTAATCTCTCTGCTGCCTGCACAGTGAGTGAGGGCGGAACTGCCAGGATGCAGGGCGGGCGCCAGGCGGCGAGAGATGATGTCATCTCTCTGCTCCGCCACCCACTGATTGGCCAGTCCACCCACCGAGCCTCCCAGCTGGCAGCTTCCCGTCCATCCCTCCCCCTGCCGAGCTACCCAGCTGGCAGCTTCCCGTCCATCCCTCCCCCTGCCGAGCCTCCCAGATGGTAGCTTCCCGTCCATCCCTCCCCCCGCCGAGCCTCCCAGCTGGCAGCTTCCTGTCCATCTCTCCCCCCCGCCGAGCCACCCAGCTGGCAGCTTCCCGTCCATCCCTCCCTCCCCGCTGAGCCACCTAGCTGAGTCTGCTTGCACAGCCAGTGTGACTGTACGAGCACCGAGCGGGTGAGCTGCCAGGCAGCTCGGCAGCTCGCCCGCCGCCCACTCACTTACACGCCGACTCGCCGGGCCCTACTCGACTGCGGGCCCCATAGCGCCCGCGTGGGTCGCTATGGCGGTAGTTCCTCCACTGAGGCAGGGGGCCATCTACAATGTGGGCATTTGAAGCTAGTCTGTGTCTATTTTCGGGATTCGGTGCAGCTGGCCACCCAACATGCACCTCCCGATTTTGCGCCTGTGCAGTAACGACACTGTTTGTTCAGAACAGGTTGCCATAACAATGGCGGCAGCGGTGGCAGTACCTGCCCCATTGTTATGGCAACCTGTCAATCACATTTCAACCCGGAGGATGCCTGTTGACTTCTGGGATTGATGACACTCATATTCCAGGAGCCAATGGGTGGGAGGATATTACGCCACTACTATGCTAAACTGTATTTCCTTGTCAAAAGATTTTTATTAAGTTCATAATAATAAGCTTAACATACATGTTAATGGATACATGTTAACATAAGGAATGAAGCTCAATAATTACAGAAGTAGGTAAGAATATAAAACATATGATGAAAAATGATAAATAAATAAGGATATTTGGAATAGAGATTTTCAAACTGATACATTTTATCAAAAGGTATCTATCTATTCCTACAATGTTAGTTTCCAAAATAACGTGAATGAGATACAACATTAGTAACAATGAGCTTCAAGAATTAATGAGGGGGATGGGAGAGGAAGGAAAGGGAATAGAGAAAGAAAAGGAAGAAGAGGAGAAGAGAGGAGAGAAGAAATTTACTGGATTGATCCGAGAGCCAGTGTGGAGTTTAGTAAGGTTTGAGTTCCATCAAATATAATCAACTACCATGGCAGGAGGACTGAATTATCAAAGGATGATGGTGCGAAAGAATGAACCCATGGGTGCCACTTTTTTTCAAATTTTGGAATTTGATTGTGTTCTGTGGCAGCCATTTTAGAGTGGATCATGAAGTTATTCATTCTATGTTTTGACTCAGCTACCACTAAAGAAGGGGATTTCCATGCTTTCGCGAGAGTTTGCTTAGCAGCTGTGAGGAGCCGGACAAAAAGCTTGAACTGCATATGCGTTAAGTATACAGGTTTAAGATTAAGTAATGTCATGGTAGGATCTGGTTGCATTGGCATTTTGAATAGTTTGGAGGCAATTAAAAATATTTCCTTCCAGAAGGTTTGAGCTATAGGACAGGCCCACCAGATGTGCATTTGTGTGCCCAAGTCCGAACAGCCACGAAAGCAAAGGGCTGAGCAGGATGGAGAGTATTTAGCAACTCTGGAAGGTACGAGGTACCACCGGTCAAGACTTATAGTTGGTTTCAACCGCTAAAACGTTAGGGGAGGATGTTTTGGTAGCCAACCAGATATCTGACCATTCTGTAGTGGTTATTGTGTGCCCAAGGTCCTCCTCCCATTTCTGAGCATAGGAAGGTTTGTCCGAGTTGGGTGTAACTAATAACTGAGAGTAAAGAGAAGAGATTAGTCTCTTGGCATGTGGATCCTTTTTACATGTGGCTTCAAAATTTGTGAGTTGATCAAGTGGTGTGTCTATATTTGTGTAAGGAGTGAAGAATTTTTTAATTTGAAGGTACCGGAATATTTCCGAGGGGGGTAACCCAAAGGTCTCTCGCAAATCTTGAAAAGGAATAATAGTGGGGGAAGATGGTAGTTGCGCTGTGATGAAGGGGGGGGGAGGGAAGCTACAAAGATGACTAAAGTGGCAAAGTGAACTAAAAAAGCAGAAACGGGCCAATGCATGAATAGATCCTACATGCTAAAAGAACATGGTGGGGATGCAGTGCAGTGCAACGTAGCTGATCAACATGACATGTTGCGGGCAGACAAAGCCTAATATATAAAGGTAATCGTGAAACAGTGACTGCTTGAATATAGCAAAACAAAAATGCATATACCAACACAAATAGGGTGAATAATGACACAATGCAAAAAAATATATATATATATATAATGCAAGAAAAATATATGTGGGCTAGTGCCCCATTAGCAAAAACGTGCCAGATCCTGGTGAACTACAAGTGACAAATCCCTAGGACAAACATGAATATTAGTTCTATCATCCAGTCCAAAAAGCAAAAACATATGATGAGAAACACAAAACAAGTCCAATCATGAAGGGAGGGGGGATCTTCAGTGAGGACACCTCCGTGTTTGCAAGCCGCTTACCTTACAGCTGTAAGGTGTACAGCCTGTGTTGCAAATGACCCGCAGGTGTAGACGTTCCGTGTATACAGGCAGTGACAATGATGAACATGCCAAGCGAAATATAAAAAATAAAAAGTATACAGCATGTAAAATAACTCTGCAACGACCACAGTGGAGAGGGGGCAAGACACACACAGGGGGAGGTTGCACTCACTTTCATGAAGTGAGTGTGGGCATCAATCCACGAGCGCCGAGCTCGTATGCCTCCAGGAGTGTCACCAATCTGGAATCTGTCCCCGTGCCTGGAAACTGGAATATGTCCCCGTGCCTCTCTCCTCAGTGTTCGTCAGGTAGAGTAGTGATGTACAGTGTGAGGGGGAAAGAGACGCACATAGCGTGATCCCATATAAAAGGTATATTTATTTAATAAAACAAGTCCAATCAACTTACATTTAAAACAATGCTGCAGTGTGTAGTAACTACGAGCGCCGAGCTCGTCTCCTGTTGTTTGGAGCGCCGAGCTCGTCTACAGCTGTAAGGCTTGCAAACACGGAGGTGTCCTCACTGAAGATCCCCCCTCCCTTCACGATTGGACTTGTTTTGTGTTTCTCATCACGTGTTTTTGCTTTTTGGACTGGATGATAGAACTAATATTCATGTTTGTCCTAGGGATTTGTCACTTGTAGTTCACCAGGATCTGGCACGTTTTTGCTAATGGGGCACTAGCCCACATATATTTTTCTTGCATTATATATATATTTTTTTTTTTTTTGCATTGTGTCATTATTCACCCTATTTGTGTTGGTATATGCATTTTTGTTTTGCTATATTCAAGCAGTCACTGTTTCACGATTACCTTTATATATTAGGCTTTGTCTGCCCGCAACATGTCATGTTGATCAGCTACGTTGCACTACACTGCATCCCCACCATGTTCTTTTAGCATGTAGGATCTATTCATGCATTGGCCCGTTTCTGCTTTTTTAGTTCACTTTGCCACTTTAGTCATCTTTGTAGCTTCCCCCCCCCCCCCCCCTTCATCACAGCGCAACTACCATCTTCCCCCACTTTTGTCCCATTTGTCCTGCCTTGGATCAGTACTTAGGTGTTGCAGCAGTGTCCTTTTAGCATAGCCCCCCCCCCCCGACTGCGCAGGAGTTTCCACTTTCACATTGAAAAGGAATAATGTTGGAGGACGTAACAAATTTATGTAATCTCAAAACATTTAGGGAAGCCCAGACTTTGAATGACTTGGGGGAGACCCATGCTGGGTAAAAAGCTGGATTTTTAAGGAAAGAGAGGAGAGGATTGTGTGGGGATAGTAATTGGTGTTTGGTTTTAAGCCTGTCCCAAAGGGATATAAAGTGTTTAGTAATGGGGTTATGTAGACCAGTGTGATCTTTAGGATGAAGCCATAGAAGGTTTGAGACAGATAAGGGATCACATTCAGTCCCTTCTATTGATACCCACAATACTGATACTTTGATACTTGATACTTTGGTAAGCTTGCGATATGGGCAGCTTTGTAATACAACGCAAAATTGGGAAAACCCAAGCCACCAGAAGGCTTAGGAAGATATAATGTTTGGGAAGGGATGCGAGGTTTGGAAGATCCCCGTACAAATGTCGTTGCTCTTTTCTGAATTAATCGAGTAAAGTATGCTGGGATCGGGATCGGCAGGACTCTGAACAGATAAAGTAATTTAGGTAAAATTGACATTTTAATAGTATTAATCCTACCTAGCCAAGATAATGGAAGGTGGGGCCATTGTTTCATTAAATTAGTCACTTTTCTCAGAGTAGATGGGTAATTGGCTGAAAAAAGATCTGAGATAGAAGCTGTTAGATGAATACCAAGATATGGGATTGTTTTTTCCGCCCAGGTAAATGGAAGTGCTGATTTTACCATATCTTTTTCTCTGTCAGGTAGGGATATATTCAGTGCTAAACATTTTTGGGGGTTAATTGTTAATCCGGATATATTGGCAAACCTATTAAGGATAGGTAATAGATTGGGACCAGAGACTTGGGGAGATGATAAAAATAGTAAAATATCATCCGCAAACAAGCACAGTTTGTGATGGAAGCCTCCTAGTTCTATTCCGGTTATTTTTGGGTCTAGTCTAATATATTGTGCTAGGGGTTCTATTAAAAGGGCAAATAAAAGTGGGGAAAGTGGACAACCCTGACGTGTGCCTTTTTCTATTTTGAAAGAGTCAGATTTATAGCCTGCATATTTTACATATGCTTGAGGTCTGTCATAAAGTGCTGTTATCCATTTAATGAAGTGGGGTCCAAACCCCCATTTCTGGAGAGTGTGATACAAATAAGGCCAAGAAACCAAATCAAAAGCTTTCCTAATATCCAGGGAAAGGAAACAAGAGGGAATGCGGCAAGTTTTGGCAATGTGTGCCAAGAGTACGCACATTGTCACCAGCTTGGCGAGTAAGCATAAAGCCTACTTGGTCACGATGGATAAGGTTACCTATGATTTTGTTGAGGCGGGATGCCAAAATTTTCGCTAGAATTTTTATGTCAAGGTTTAAAAGTGAAATGGGGCGGAAATTCGAACAGGATGTGTTATCAGAATTTAGTTTTAGGATCATGCAGATAATTGCCATTAGCGATTCTTGTCTAAATGAGTATCCTTCTAATATTGTATTGAAAGCTTTGGTTAGGAGTGGAGAAAGGATATCTACAAAAGTATGGTAATATATGGCTGAAAAACCATCAGGCCTGGTCTTTTGTTTTGCTTTAGTTCTTTAATTGTTTTCACTACCTCTTCCACTGAAATGGGTTCTTCAAGAAGAGAATTTTGGGTCTGAGTTAGTTCAGGAAGCTTTAATTGAGAGTAAAAGGTATCAGCTTCAGAAGGATTCAATTCTTTCGTTTCCGAATATAGGGAAGCTAAATGAGATCTAAATTTGTGGACTATTTTAACCGGATTGCAGGTATAATTATTCTTCGACAATTGAAGTCGGATAGGATTAGATTGTTTATGCCTAGAATTAAGAGCACGTGCCAACATAGTGTCCGGTTTGTTAGATTTCATAAAGAAGGTGTGTCTAGAACGTTGATTTATCCGCATTTTCTGTGAGAAAGAGATCATATTCTAAACGGCCTTTTCTAATCTAGTTTTTGTGGTCGAAGAAGGATTACCTTGGAAATTTACAAAGGCAGTGTTATATTCTAAGTCCAGTTTGCGTTCAAGAATTTTCCGCTCACGTTTAAACATTGCAGATTGGCGTTGGAATATTCCTCGTAGCACTGGCTTATGTGCTTCCCAGAGAGTCAGTGAAGAAATTTCAGGAGAGGTATTGTGCGTAAGATATCTTTTAAGGCTTGGTCAAATATGAGGCAATGAGATGGGTTTTTTAGCAAAATATCGGGGAGGTACCATGATGAGTCGTGCGATTTAGGTATAGTAGATGCTATAGTAGTATATACTGCATTATGGTCTGACCAAGGGATTGGTATAATGTTTGATGAGAGAACCTCTGGTAACATACCAACAGTTAGGAGTATGTGGTCGATTCGAGAGAAGGTTTTATGAGGATGTGAGTAGTAAGTAAATTTCCTTTTTGCTGGGTTATTTTCCCTCCATGAGTCGACTAAGTTATATCTCGAGAGAAGTTGTTGAAAAGATTGCTTGGTTGGGCTTCTCGGTGGAGAGTATGGTGATTTATCCAGAAATGGGAGGAGGACCTGGTTTGAATCTCCACACACAATAATTGTACCCATCTTGTGCGTGGATACCACTTGTAGAAGGTGAGATATAAAGGATGTAGGCTGTTTGTTTGGGGAGTAATAGGACACAACTGTAACTGCTGTATCCATAATATGTCCCGTGAGAATAATATATCTCCCTTCGGGATCTTTGATTTCTGATTTGAGGATAAATGGGATAGAGCGGTGAAAAGCTATAAGGGTTCCACGTTTCCTAGTGGTAGCTGAGGCCGTGTAAATTTGTGGATAAGAGGAGCTCATATATTTGGGTGTGGAGTCCACTGTAAAGCGAGTTTCCTGTAAGCAAACTATATGAGCTTTCTGTGCTTGAAAGAAACAGAACGCTTTAGTGCGTTTTTGCGGTACATTAATTCCCTGTACATTCAGGGAAAGAATGTTTAAGGGTGCCATGGTAGATGATAAAAGTGATGATTCTTACCATTATTCACGAGTTCCTGGCTGAATGGATCAATCCAATTGAACGAGAAAAAGGAAAAGATGAAGTTGGACCAAGGATAAACTGTAGAAAGAAAGAAACATGTAGCATGAGTAGTAAGAAATAATACTGTAAACAGTAGCTTATGATAGATATCAAGAATTACCCATGATGAGGGAGAAATCTCCCCATCAGGGGAAAAGGGGCCGACTTCAATCGTCCACATAATATTGGTGGGCGATCGAGGGAGGCACATTGGGACACACGAAACTGCCGTGGAAAGAGGAAAAGCCCTATGAAGGGAACACCATCAAGATGTATAGGGACGTAGCCAGTTTGGCTATAAATAAATGTTAGGACAAAATCTCCGATTGATTATACTAGGAGGTAAATGAGATCAGTGCTCTGGAGTGTATTATTATAATTTATATTAGGGTGTAGTAGGGGAAATACGTGAGAAAATTATGAGTAAAGGGATGGGAAGTGGAATAGGGAACTGGGAAAGAGAATATAAAAATGAGCAAGTGGACCTATAACTACCCGGAGATACAGGTATGGGTTTAAATACCACAAACAAAATGATTAGAAAGTGGGATTTAGATAAAATATCGCTTGGACTATATCAGGTAAAACTACCTATATGTTGAATGCATCTATAACATTCGCTTAGTAATGTTCAAGCAAATAAAAATTGAGTTTGAATGGATAAAGAAAATGGTAACTGGATTGTGCAATAAATCTAGATCGATTAAAGAAAAATAGTTGATACCCTTCAATGGTGAAGCCAATTTAGATATTTTAAAATGGCTTCCTATGTTGGATGGGTACACAGCACTATCTAGCATCATGTTTTGCCTATACATGAAAGGGCATAAATTACATAAAGAGATACCAATTGTCTCACAAAATTGTTAAGGAATCCTTGCAAAGGGAGGTTCAATATTAAATTAAAGTATGAGGACCAATGCAAGATACAGTTTTACAGTCTCTTCAGCCCCGAGACAGTCATTCAGCGACTGCACTCTGAAAGAGTGGGTGAAACAATGAGGGGTTCAGATGAGACTGTGGGTAGGACAAGTGGTCAGTCCATGGAGTTTTCTTCATCCAGCGGAAGGGAGACTAAACGACTCCTCTTATGAGCATGTTGGTTTTCTATTTGTTCTGGAGATTGAGAAGAGCTGTGTGGGGTGGAAGGGGTTTTTTTTTTTTTTTTTTTTTTTTTTCCACTTCAGCGAAAATTTTCCGAGAGACATTATTTCAACTTTATGTGTCAAACTTTATCTCTTCTCCTTTTTCACATCATTGTGGATTGTTTCCGTCACATCTTTATTATTTTTCCCTTCTAGGATATTCTTAAATATTTTTAAAAACCGGCGACAAACCGCCTTCTATAATTATAAACCCTATTATTATCTTATTCTCTCTCAGTTCCTCTTATTTCCCCCCACCCCCCCTCCCCCTCCCCCTCCCCTGTGTCTGGTCCGTTCCTTTATGTTATTTATTTATCCACTTGGCTCTGCACCTGTTCTTTCTTTTATCCTATCTAAATAAATATCCGAGACTTTGTAGTTTTTCCAACTTTCCCATCTACTATTATCCCCTTTCTCTCCTCCTTCCATTTTGTAGTGATAATCTATTTCCTTTAGCCAGTTTCTAATGTCTGGTTTTCCACTTTTTAGCCAATTCTTGGGAATTAAGGCCTTGGCCGCATTCAGGAGGTTAGGTATTATTGATTTTCTATATTGTTTCTTAGGGGTGGAAGGGGTTGACCTCCTTCGTGATGAGTTAGAGATGTGTGGATCATCCACAAGGCACAGTTCTTGTAAAACCCGTTGCAGTTCATCTGAGGATCTGCAGGTAAACTTTGAGCCCTGGTATGTAATTGTCATTTTCCGAATGGAAAACGGAAATCCCCATTGATAAGTGATATGATGACTTTGTAGCACTGTCAGTTGAGGTTTCATTGATCGACGCTTAGAGATAGTCAATTGGGATAAGTCAGTAAATAACTGATAAACATGACCTTGGAATGTTAGATTGCCTTTATCCCTGGCTGCAGCCAGAAGTTGCTCTTTTGTGCGATATTAGTGAAATTTTGCGATAATATCGAGTGGAGGGCCATCTGATTTCCTGGGCATGAGGGCACGGTGAACTCTGTCCATTTCCAAGCGTTCTATAGGTAGGGCCGGTTGGAGTTCTTGGAATAAGGCCATCATGGTTGAATGCAGGTCAATCACAGATTCAGGGATACCTCTGATGTGGAGGTTGGAACGTCTGGCTCTGTTCTCATAGTCTTCCAGCCTAGATTATAGTATTAAATTTTCCTCTTTAAGGTTTTCTATTTCTGACATGTTATTTTGTGCTGAAATTTCCACCTCATCCACTCTAATTTCTAATGCTGCTGTACGAGCGCCAATTTTTCTTATTTCTTTTGTAAGGCTACTTGTAATATGCTCTGAAGTCTGTTTCAGTGCTTTTTGCAGCATACATTCAAATTGCTTTAAAGGTACTGGGGAATCAGCAAATTCATCTGGAGAGTTTTGTGAGGGAAATAATTCAGTATGTGACTCACCAGAAAATTCTGTTTGTAACAGTTTCTGCTTCTGTTTCAGTGTATGGGAGCGCTCTGAGGTGCTGTGTGAGGCAGGTGTCGGCGCCATTTTAGCTGCAGCCCGCACCTGTGACTCCTTTGTGGAGGTTTTAAATTTATTGCGGTTACCTCCTAGTACCATATTGAGGGTCTCCGGCAGAGCTCCGGGCTCACTGGTAGAAGCAGGATAATCTGGAGTGCTTTGTGTCAGCTGGTATGCTTTAAGATTCGGCTTTTCCTCTGTCACGGAGCGAAGCTCTAGCAGCGCATAACTGCTCTGTCAGACTCCGCGCATGCACTCCGCTAAACTGTATTTCCAAGATATATTCTAACCCAGGGGTCTTCAAACTATGGCCCTCCAGTTGTTCAGGAACTACAATTCCCATCGTGCCTAGTCATGTCTGTGAATGTCAGAGTTTTACAATGCCTCATGGGATGTGTAGTTCCGCAACAGCTGGAGGGCCGTAGTTTGAGGTTCCTTGTTCTAACCCTGCGACACAAGTTATAGCTAATGCGATCTTGTCCGAGAATTTTCAATCACCAACGGAACGAGACAGGGTTGCCCACTGTCCCCTGTCCTCTTTGCTTTGTCGCTGGAACCCTTCCTATGCAAGATACGTTCTAACCCCGACATTAAATGTATTGATGTTGGTGGGACCCAACGGAAGATTTCTGCGTATGCCGATGACATGATGTTTTCTCCTACCAACCCCCTGGTTTCGCTCCCGAATCTTCTCCGCAAATTCGAGACATATGGTAGGTTATCTAACTTGAAGATTAATTTCACCAAATCTGAGGCAATGGGAGTGGGTTTCTCGCAATCTCCACTTTCCCAATTGAAATCGAATTTTAAACTAAATCAGGCTGACTCAGCATTGAAATATTTAGGTACACTCATTCCCCCCAAATTCTCTCAAATTTTTTACCTCAATTTCCCTCCACTTTTAAAGAAGATCCGCGCTCTACTAGACACAAGGCGTGCTGGGCTTCACTCATTGTTTGAGAGTTGCAACATAATCAAAATGAGTATTTTGCCTAAATTTCTAGTTTAATAGGAACAAGATCTTAGCTGTACTATCTCTGTAAGTCAACGAAACAGTATCCTTAATTTCGTATATAGGTCATCCATATGTACGAAGATACAAGAAACTAATTTTAAAATTATGACACAATGGTATCATACACCCTCTTGGTTACATAGATTATTCCCTATGACTACTGACTTCTGCTGGAGATGCCAAGAGGGACGCTCTTACATATTTTTTGGTCATGCCCCAAGCTCGAGCAGTTTTGGAAGGAGGTTCGGAAAATTGCTTGAAAGTTCACAGAACGTCCGATTACGGAGGACCCAGCCTTTTTTCTGCTTCACGCCTCCAACATTCCAGCAAAATCCTAAAAGAAATCTGTTCTCCGCCATCTCATTGACACCGCCAAAATGTGAATCCCCCTACATTGGATAAGTTCACAGCCACCGACCATCGGTCTTTGGTTTAAAAAAGTTGAAGAAATAAATAAGATGGAAGACCTTTGTCCAAGCAACAAAATGAACGCTATTCTAAAACATGGACCTTGTGGAACATGTTTGTCCTCTCTGCAGAGGGACCAGCACTCCTTGAGTACGATACAACAGATGAAACCCCCTCCTGACCCTTTTCCTTATTCCCCCTCCCGTCCCTTCCCTTTCCCACTCCTTTCATCTTCCTCGCTTTTTCTTTTACCTCTTTCCATTTTTGATCTTCTTTCCCTCTCTCTTTTTCTAGATATATGCTTTAAAAAGAAAAAATTGATTTAGACAGTTTCATGTATTTTTTCATATTTTACAATATGCTGCATTCTCTATAGGCTAATTATTGTCTATTTTTACAATGACACAATCCATGAATATAGGATTTGAACTACATCTTTGGTATTTTGCTTATACATCCTGCATATGATTGTTTCTGCATTGTGACACTGTTCTTCTTGAACCATTGTTTTGTATGACACCATGGAACTTGTCTTTTGAATAAATAAAATATTAGAATTTTTTTTTTTTTTTTTTAAAGTTCATCAAATTTTATGTTAAATACTATTTGGAATGTACACATTGTATCTATGGTCAAAATATAACATCTTATTTTCATTTCTACATTGCATTGCAATTATTTCTACCCTACACATATTCTGAACCATGTTAAAGTTTGTGAAGATCCCTACACATTTACTCACTGCTGTGTCACACATTTCACAGTGCCTGCCTTCAGAACTACTTAGTTGATGAAATGAGTTAGTACAGGAATCACTGCTTGCAGGCAGCAAGTTACCATGGGATATGTAGTACTTAGAATTTGAGAGTAAACAGCAAAGGAGACTGCAAAGCATGCAGGGAAACAAGGAAATTGTGGAAAGAGATGGCCAGCAGATGGGCAGAACTCACAAAATAAAATATTTTACAAGTAAGCTTATATTGGATTGTCAAATTATCAAATTGTCAAACATTAAATACATATTGTGTGTATTTTTATTACAATGCTGATGTTATAATATGAAAGAGTATGCAGTGATCATAGATCTCCTTTTCATATTAATATTTAAATAAGAGTAGCCAAAAATAGGAGCTGGGGTATCCTATAGTTGTCAGTTTTTTGAGGTAAAGGCAAAAGCAAATGTTTTGGCGTAAAAGTTTGTAGGCAAAAGACTTATCAATACCACACATAATGTAATACTTACAGTACATATTTTTAGATGCACTTGCGGACATATAGATTTGTCATCATATCATGGGCATCTCTATGGAACATTTATTGCCATGGGCAACTTCACTGACCAATAATGAGGCATGGGAGGCAAAAGGACATCATGCCAACCTCAGTCATGAAAGATTGCTTACATTAGCTGTCAGATCTCTTGGTCTGCTGACATGTAGTATTTACTGAATGTAACCTCTGATAATTGTTTTCATTAAGCTAAGTCTGAATTTCCCAAGTTTGGGGCATGCTTATTTTAGAAAGTCACATTACAAATCATAGCCCTTAAAGGATAAGTTAACCTTTTGGAACATGTTACCTGTTCCACCATTTTTTAGGATGGAACAGGTAACACATTCCCACTCCTGCAGCTGCTGCCCGACCCCCCCCCCATGACAGTGAGCTGGGGATCTTCTCCCCGCACCCGCGGTCACTATTTGAAAAGAGTGTAGCCGTGCGGGGCTCCGCCCACACAGCCACGTTATTCATTCACACAGTTCTGTAAGTGAATGAATTACAAGTACCAGGGCATTTTTTCTGCCGGAACTTGCCGTAACGCAGTTCCGCCACCACAGGCAGCCCTCTTCTCTGCAGTCTGTCACATAAAACAGAAGCTGGTAGAGTAAGTTTTCTTTACCATTCACTTCCTCCACCAGCTTCTGTATGCTTACCATGCTAGGCATCCAGGGAATGTGCTCCACAGCTGAGTGATCGGTGCCCGCAACTATCGGCATCAATGGGGGATTTCAGAGGCAGCTATCCCCGCCTGCTGTCTGTCATATATGTGTAGCACAGAGCCAAATGAAGCTCTCTGTAACTCCTCCTCGGTTCTGTGCTGCACTGATGATCTGACAGGCGGAGCTGCACGCAGGAGACTGCACAGTAAGCTGGGGGGAAAAAAGCCCGATTTGACAGAACGGAAGTCTGCCGCACGGCTCTAATGAAGGTGAGATAGCTGTGGAGGGAAAGGGGAAGGAAGGAGGGTTGGTTGTGCAGAGAGTAGAGACTGAAGTTGTGGATGTTCTGCAGAGATCAGGGCTGGGGGGTTAGATTGTGCAAAGTGAGAGTTGTGAGCAGGGGAATTTGTAGAGGGTCAAGAGTGCTGGGAGGGCTTGGGGTGCAGAGGTGAAAGATGAGGGGTTGTAGAGGGTTAGAGGTGTAGATAGGGGCACAAAAGTGAAATGTGGATTGCGGGGGGATATAGGCTGTGGATGGGAGTGCAAAGGTGATTGTGGACAGGGGGTGTAAGCTGTGGATGGGGGGGGGTGTGCATAGGTGACATGTTGACAGAGGTTAAAAGGGGAATTGTGGATGGGGGAGGGGACTGCGCATGGTAATGTGAATAGTGAAATGTGGGGGCGGAGGGGGTGAGCTGGCTGTGGATGGAGGGGGGGAAGGGAAAGGTAACTTGTGTGTGTGTGGGGGGGGGGCTGTGGATGAGAGAAGAGAAGGTGACCTGTGGATGGGGAGGTGAGCTGTGGACAGGGAGGGAGAAGGTAAAGAACACTTTACTTCTCTTTCCCAAGGAATGGCGGTATTGGGGGCAGGAATAGGTGTGGGGTTGGGGGGGTGAGGGGGCAGGTGGGTTCCTGCACCTATTTTCTGAGAAAAAAAGCCCTGACAAGTACTGACAGCCTTTGCAGCTGATGGCTTGTAGTTCTCAATGAACTACAGGATGCAGTTGAGATACTTCGCTGATTCATCCTGTCATTGTGTAACTGCCTGCCCATTCGAGGTACGAGCAGACAGCCTACATTGAAAGTCTGCAGCCCTGCTGATCAGGGGTGCAATGCTCATCAGATTCCTACAAACAAAAAATTGTAAATACTAATTTTTTTACCTGCAAAAAAAATCTGCATTTATTATTTATTTTTTAAAAAGGTGAACTTATCCTGTAAAAGTTTATCGAAATCTCATACTAAAGGACAAGACACATTTTCTTTATCATATCTTTAATAGTGTATGACTATAGAAGCTCTCAAGTGTAATTACTTTGAACTGACAATGACTCATGGCATGCCTAGCTTTAATTATGTGTTTTTATTATGAAACAACAGTGACAAGACCCTGTCAGTGGGGTTCCATGGTGTAATGGTTAGCACTCTGGACTTTGAATCCAGCGATCCGAGTTCAAATCTCGGTGGAACCTGGCATTTTCATTATATTTACTGAAATCTTTGTATGCAATTATTCAGAAGCAGGAGTTTAACACAAAACTGATTTTAAGCAGGATATAAAACTCTACTCTACTTTTTCAGATATAATTTCAGAAATTTTTTTGTATGTATTTGTGCGCATTTGTGCGTATGTGCGGTTACTATGGGCGACTGCTGCAAGGACAACGCCTTAGCCCCACATTGGGCGACAAATGTAGCAAGGTCTCTGGCCTTGTCCAATCTAATGAGGACCTCCAAGACCAAAGATAGCTGACATCCTTCAATATGTGATGGGTTGTGAGGTTAGGGCCAGGACACCCTTAGGTAGTTGCAAATTCAATTGGCAGACTCCGAGACTTCAATAGGAGGACAGCTGTGCAGGGAAAGGCACCAGCAAGAAGCCGCATGTGCACTTGCCGGAATGCTGTCTCCTATGGTAACAGTCTTTAACAGTTCCTAACTCAAACGTAACAGTCCTTTCAGCTTCACTACAATTGCCTCTTGTAGTTTTTCAACACTGAGCTCCCAGTCTCTCACTAGACCCTCTGATTCACTGACTCTGAATCCCTTGAGCTCCTCCAAGGTTTGAGGTAGTATCCCCTCAAGCATCACCCACGCTTCCTTGTTGGGTCTCCAGCTTGGCACTCCAGATACTTCTCAAGCTTCACCCCTGCTAACCGGCGAGGTCCCTGGCTTCACTCACAAGGCTGCTCTGCAAGCATTTCCTCCGCCGGTTGGGTCCCTGACTTGATCACCCCCTGAAGGTGTTTGGTCCCTTTGTGTCGACAGCTTCTCTTCTACCTCCGACCACTGACAGGTTCTCTGGCCGGTAGAACCGTCACTTTTGGTTGGATTGCAAGCCACAATCCCAACCCTGCGCTGCCCTCTTACTTCTGGATCGGTCCTCACACAGCCTGGCAGCCAGATGCCCCCGGGATAGACCCGATCTCTGGCCTAGCAGCCCGGGTCATATGACACACATCCACCCAGACAGCCGTCCAGGTGAACACAGATCACCTGACCTCACCCAAATATATAGGCTCTCCCAGCATTCAGCTTCCTTTACACTGATACAAGAAGCCATATGGGGGACACAGCAAACATGTGGAAGGTGCTCTGGTCAGATGAGACCAAAATTGAACTTTTTGGCCTAAAAGCAAAATGCTATGTGTGGCGGAAAACTAACATTGCACATCACCCTGAACACACCATCCCCACCGTGAAAGCATCATGTTATGGGGATGCTTTTCTTCAGCAGGGACAGGGAATATGGTCAGTGTTGATGGGAAGATGGATGGAGTCAAATACAGAGCAATTTTAGAAGAAAACCTGTTATGCCCGTACACACGATCGGGCATTCCGACAACAAAATCGATGGATTTTTTCCGATGAATGTTGGCTCAAACTTGTCTTGCATACACACGGTCACACAAATCTTGTCGGAAATTCTGAACGTCATGAACACGGTGATGTACAACACTTATGACGAGCCGAGAAAAATGAAGTTCAATAGCCAGTGCAGCTCTTCTGCTTGATTCCGAGCATGCGTGGAACTTTGTGTGTCGGAATTGTGTACACACGATCGGAATTTACGACAATGGATTTTGTTGTCGGAAAATTTGAGAACCAGCTCTCAAATTTTGTGTGACGGAAATTCCGATGGAAAATGTCTGATGGAGCCTACACACGGTCGGAATTTCCAACAAAAAGCTCCCATGGAACATTTTCCGTGTGTACAGGGCATTAGAATCTGCAAAACACTTATGACTGGGGCCGAGGTTCACCTTCCAGCAAGCCAATGGCTGCGAGCACTGATCAGTGTGTCCTGGTGGGGGGGTTGAACCCCCTGTCAGAACACGTTTGTACAGCGGGGGAGATCACTGTACTAACATAGGCTGTGTTAGTGCAGCGATCTGCCTTTTCTTTCGTTCAGTCCGCTGGGTTGAACAAAAAAAAAACAAATAGTGTTTACCAGGCATTAGTCTTCTTCTTCATCTCTTCTTAGCAGCCTTCCTCTGAGAACATGTTTTTCTTCATCTTACTCACCACTAGTTCCTAATTATACTGCTTCTAGTGTAATGCAAAACTGGTGGTACCAGCTCTTAATAGCTCATTATAGTTAAGTAGTAAGAGAAAATGTATGAAAATTCCTAACATATGGAAGGCGAAGATGCATTATGCCGCGTACACATGACTGTTTTTTTCGGCGGAGTTCCGACGGAGTTTCACTGAAACGGACTTGCCTACACATGATCACACCAAAGTCCGATCGTTTAGAACGCGATGACGTACGACAGGACTAGAAAAAGGAAGTTCAATAGCCAGTAGCCAATAGCTGCCCTTGCGTTGTTTTTGGTCCGTCGGAATAGCATACAGACGAACGGTTTTCCCGATAGGGATTGATTCCGTCGGAAAGATTTAAAACATGTTCTATTTCTAGGTCCGTCAGAATTTTCGAAAGAAAAAGTCAGATGAAGCCCACAATATCGGATAGAATGATTCAGTCTGACCTTTTCTGACGGAAAGTCCGGTCGTGTGTACGCGGCATTAGACCTAGAAGAGGGACTCAACAAAACTAGAGATTTGAAATTGTTCACAGTTGTAGACCTAGTGGTTGTGGCCTACAGATTAGAAATATAAGAATAAGCAAGGGTGTACCAACTAATACTATAAGGGTAGATTTAGATGTGCGTCTAAATCTCCCTTTCCTCTGAAGCCCAATCCGCTTTCAGATTGTGCTTCAGAGGCTACTGATAGGCAGTGAGGAAGCAATGCGTCACCTCCTCACCGGCTGTTTTAACCCCTTTTTTTGCTGGCAAACACACCAAGACCACATGCATTTGTGGCCCTTCCCCATTTACTTCATTGTGTAGTGTTTGGTGTGCTTGCCACCTGCCGATCACTACATGTTGGGTAAACTTTGCCACGGGTGCGAAGCATCATGATCGTGGCATGTAAAAACCCCGTCCACTGCCTTCTGCATCTTAAGGGGTGGAGGTTGGTGAGCAGCAGAAACGTGACTCAACCTTGCATTTTTGCTGCCCCCCCAACCGCATGTCTTAATGATGCCTAAGTGGTACTACTGTCTATCACAGTAAAATGTATTGAACAATCTACCATGGAAAGATTAATGTTTGTGAAGATGGATCAGCCTGGATGTACCATTTTCAGGTCTCTCACCTTGACCGATTTATAAACACTAGTTAGTATAGCCACTATGTGGGCAGGTACAGTTCGGCCTCCTGCACAATAGGCACTGTTCAGCTGTGGCCATGCAGACAGAGCAAAGGAAAAGGGGTACCCATGTTCCTCTGAGGCCTCATTGGGAGAGCAGCCCATTTCTTGAACGTCACCAAGATTTGACCAATGAAGCCACTCTAGGTCTTCTTCTGGGGGGACTGGGGGTGTTAGTGAAAAACCCAAAGCTTGAAAAAGGAAGCAAATTGGAGCTCTGTTTGGAGTCCACTCCATACTGAGTAGAGAAACAGTTGTTTCCACTATCCCCTGTGTTTGACATAGTATCGGAGGGCCCTGAAGCCAACAGAAAATGTCTCCACTGAAGTCTATTAAGGCCCTATGCGCTGAGCGGAGATTGCTCCATCAGGACCCCGGTTGACCAGAGGGATGCTGGCATGGCGGACATCCCTTCTATCCTACAAGTTCCAGTGGAATGGTACTTGCCCCCCATAGAAGCCACATCTATAGACTCCAACAGTCCTGAAGACACAGCCCCCACTGTTCTCCCCGAGAATCAAACTGCAGAATGGCGTAAGGAAACCAAGTGTTGGCCCACGTGAGGGTGCTATGCATGCCCATGATAAACCCTTTGCATCTAAGTCGGAGGAGCAGCCTCCCGTGGATGAGGATTCTGTTGAGCTTAACAATCCTGGTGAGGGTGGCTGCCCAATTCGATTTAACTGAGTTTCCAGCTATGTACTCTGATTATGTTGTATAGTCATTCATGTTATTTTCTGTGCCATGACTAGTTGTATCCTATTGTTTTTGCTTATTGGCTGTTGATGCCGAGAAGAGCATCTGTAAAAGAAGTGGGGGGGATGTAGGTAGGTGCAATTCGGCCCCATTGCACAGGTGGCACTGATCAGTGGCTGCCATACAGAGAGAAAAGAGGAAAAAGGGGAATCCATGTTCCTCAGGCTTCCGTAAGTGTCGTCAGGAGAGCAGCTGTCCAATTGGACACTGCTGCTCTGGACAACCGCAGTGGCTATATTTAGTGTAGGGCAGTGCTAATAAGTAGCACTGCCCCTCTTCAGTTTGCACGCATTTGTGAAGTGACCAGGTCAAAGACAATGTGTCTAGCCTTGGGAAAGGTTCTGGTGGAAGAGGGACTGATGCCACTTTGCAGCTAGCTAGAGAGCCCTTCCGCATTCAGGTGCCTTGTTGGCAGCCAACCTTGCAGCCACCTCCCCTGTCAGATGCTGCCATACTTTATAAGTTGTCTTCGGAATCCTCTGCAAAACTCTCAGTAAGTGCGGCCCTGTCAGTTCGGCCGTGTTACACAGACTCTGTTACTGCCTTGTCGGAACTTTTCTGTTAATACACATTACTGCAATCTCTGGTCTCTGTGTGCATTATCTTCTCTGGGTGCCAAACGACTGTCCCCACCTACAACTATACCACCATTACTGCATTTATCCTAAATTATCCTCCCATCCCAGTTGCGTAAAAAAACGTTTTTTAAAAGAGTGTTGCATGTTGTAGGACTGAACGTCACACTCCAACCGCTTTATTAAGCTTTGCTTTCTTTAGCTAAGTCCTGCCAGCCAACGGCTATGAACAGTCCCTCTTTTTAATACAAAAAGCAGGCAGTGCAAGTATGCCAATTTTACATATTTGCACTGGGGAGTTTTCTGTGTCTGTAGAAGCAGGAACCAATTGAGAACCTTCTTTCATTTATTAAAAAAAAGTAATGCGCCTGCACTGGGCATGTACAGAAAAATGGGTAATTTGCCAAATTACTAGATTTAAGAAGTATGGGAGCCATTTATGACCCCTACTGTATTTTTCACTACTGTGATTCTTTAGGCAGTGATGTGATCCCTTATTGTGATATACTAAGTTTTAGTATACAATGCAATTCAGAATACATGTTTGCTTTTACAGGTGAAATACCATACAGAGCCAGGGCTGTATTTACTATGATGTTATTCTTATGCCTGTGCCTAGAGCAGAAGGGTTAGAGGGGGCAGTACCAGCCCTTTTTCTTTATCATAGAGGTTGTACAAAATGGAGTCATCCGTTCAGGTATGCCATGATGACTAAATATGAATGAATGAATGAATGAATAATTTGTAAAGCGCTACAAATTGCGAACTGAATCGCCTCAAGGCGCTAGATGTATTCTCTGTGGCCAGCTTCTAGAAAAGGAAGGTCTTTAGTTTTTTCCTGAAGGCCTGGTGGTTTTCTTCCATGCGGAGGTTGGTTGGGAGAGCATTCCATAGTCGAGGTCCTTGGACTGCAAATCTACGTTCTCCCTTTGCTTTGTAGCGGTATTTGGGAATGAGGAGGAGGTTTTGGTTAGCTGATCGAAGACTGCGATTCGGTGTGTAGTGTTTTATTTTTTCCTCTGCACAGAACATACATCGACGTCAAAAGAAAATTTACATGTGCAATATAATGCCTGCCTATTCCAGAAAAGCCACTTGGATTTCCTCCAAGAACAGTGTTGATGATATTTTTAAACAATAGTATGTATGTACATGTAACTCTCCAGGTTGAAAAAGACTGAAGGGCATTTACATAGCTCCCAACTGTCCCTGATTTCGAGGCACTGTCCCTGATTTGGAACAAAGTCCCCTCTGTCCCTCTTTCCTCCATCTCTCCCTCATTTCGGTCTGATCTATATAGTTGTATATAAAATGTACTTTTTATCTTTCAAAAAGTGTTTTCCAGTGATAATCCTTTCATCCAGTTTTAATATTGCTGCATTTGTAAATGTCAAAAGCCAGTATAAAGGAATAGTAGAGGTAAAAAAAAAAGTACTTGTGGGTTTAAATAATCTTTTTTTTTGAGAGGGCGTGACAGTGGGTGTGTCCTATGCCTACATACTTTTGCTAATAGATGTCCCTCATTCCCATCTCAAAAAGTTGGGAGGGATACATTTAGATTGTTTGTGAATAAGAATGGTAGACTACTGTCTAATGTCTGAGCATGTTAATGTAAACCTGGCATAAAAGATCTATGGGAGCTAATATTGCTGACTTCCACCTTTAAATTGCTAGTTACCTGGCTAATACGCTTCCCCGCTGGCTTTAGTACTTTCTGAGTCACTGGTGCTCAACCAGTATGCAGTTGGTCAGCATGACAGCCAGGAATCCATCTTTTTCAGCTGTCAACAATGACAGCCATCACGTTTCCTACATAACAGATTTCATTTAGCCCCCATTAACATGCATTATGGCATGCATTAACATGTGTTGTATTAGGGCAGCTCAATACACCAAAATGGTGCATGCATCATGTCTAGCAATGCAGCACACCACAATGTATGGTAGTGCGTTACCATGCTTTGTGGTGCTTTGGGAAGGTGCACCAATAATATTTGTGGCTGCATGTTATAGTAACGCTTGTTACCACAATGTAATAGTACCAGTCCGGCCTCAAAGAGGAACTGCAGTCTGCTCACATAATTTGTAATAATTTGTAATAAAAACATCTTTGCAATTTTGAAGCTTCCCTCCAACCACTTTGCATATTATTTTATATATACTGTGATTCTGTACTTGCCAAATATGCTGCAGAAATCTCCCTCCACTGAGTCTGGCTGCAACCATTTTAACTGTGGGCAGCTGAAGCTGCTGCCTGTTCACTTTCTGGATTTACACAGACACACAGAGGCACACCTCCATCTCTGCAGCTCTCATTGGCCCTCTTATGACTCACCCCCCCCCCCCTCCCTTCCTGGCAAACTTTCACGAGAGTGAGAAAAAGAGCTGTGCATGATGTCATAAGCCTAGGCTAATGACCAGACAAGAAACAGGAAGTGGGCTGTATAAGGTATTTACTGGCAGAAAAAAAATGTTTTACTATCCAAAGTTAAAACAACAAGGGCAGAAGATTTAATAGATGGAAACATGAAAAAATTAAGGAAGGTCTGCTTTAGGCTCGGTTCACACTGGGGCGACTTGTCAGGCGACCTAGTCGCCTGACAAGTCGCCTCCCGTTCTGTGCTATGGAACCGTTCTAATCGGAGCGACGCAAGTCGCTCCGACTTAGAAAAAGGTTCCTGTATTACTTTGGGGGCGACTTGGGGCGACTTGCATAGACTTCTATGCAGAAGTCATCTCGCAAGTCGCCCCGGCAGTCGTTTGCAGGTCGCCTCGCTGAGGCGACCTGCAAGTCGTGCCGCCCATGTGTGAACCGAGCCTTAAGGTATTTTAACATAAACTAAATATGTAAATTATTAGTGTTTGTAAATCACAGTCGTTTGTGCCTATTCATTTTACACAAAAACAGTAGTAAAGCATACAGATTCTACCAACAGTGAATAAATGGAACAATGAAATTATAATGTGCTACAATTGCTGTTCTGTAGATTATTTTGTTCTGCCTGATTTCACTTCAGTTCCTAATTCTTCCCATGAGCTTACTTTGTCGGCAGCAAAAAAAGGAAATAACTATGTCTGTTCTACAGATAAATGTGAAAGGCTTGCTTTTCAAAGAGGCTTATAAAGAGTTGCAATAAGAATGCCAAAGCATAAATTAGAGTGTGATGCAATCTCCTTGAAATAGTTTTCCCTAAATTATCATAATTGTACGTTAGAGGAAGCACACTTACATAAGACATGACTGTTCCAGTTTCATGAATCTTGGTGGCCAAGCCTTCTTTGCTTATTCTTTCTCAAGTATATGTAAATGCCATAATTACACCAATAGCATGCCAATGGCAGTGGTCATGACACTGCTAGATGTTATTATCAACTGGTCATTTTTTTTTTGTTGCACAGTTGTTAAAGGGAACCTCTCAAATGACATAGACTGTAAGCAAATATAAATAAACTTTCATATATACCTTTCTGAAATATTACCACCTGTAAAATCCTCTTCACCATGTATAAAATGTCATATGCATAGCCCCCAACTGTCCCTGATTTGCAGGGACTGTCCCTGATTTGGAGTAATGTCCCTTTGTCCCTCATCCTACCTCATTTGTCCCTCATTTTGGTCTGATCTATATAGATGTATATAAAATGCACTTTTTATCTATCAAAAAGTATTTCCCAGTGCTAAACCTTTCATCTAAATTCTAAATTGCTGCATTTATAAATTCCAAAACCAGTATAAAGGAACAGTAGTGGTAAAAAAAGCACTTGTGGGTTTAAAAAAAATCTTGTTTTTTTACAATTCTCCTTTAAGGGGGCGTGGCAAGGGGTGTGTCCTATGCCTGCATACTTTTGCTGATAGGTGTCCCTCATTCCCATCTCAAAAAGTTGGGAGGTATGCATATGGGTAAGTAAATAAGCCTTTTGGTAGAACGAAGAGGAGAGCTAATAACCTAAGCAGCATGAGATCAGTGAGCTCAATTCAGGAGTCCGCAGGGCATGATGGAAGATTCTCACATTGCTAGAAAGGTCAAACAATCACAGTTTATACTGGCCATAAATGTTCATATTTCTTTCAAGCAACTCCCCAGGTTTAAAGTGTATGTAAGCCCCAACAATGGGTTTCTCCTATGTTCTCTCCCTTAATATGATAAATTTACCATTGAAAGCGCTTTGTTATATCTGTTTAGTAAGTGACTAAAATACCTGTTGATTCTGCCAGATATCCAGTGAGCTCCGATTGTACTGTAGTAAGCCGAAAGTGGTAGTAAAGTCTCCTGAAAGTGTTTGTAAAGGTTTTTTTTTTTTTTTGAATAACAAACATGTTATATTTACCTGCTCTGTGCAAGGGTTTTGCACAGAGCGGCCCCAGTCTTCCTTTTCTGGGGTCCCCCATCAGCGCTCCAGGCTCCTCCTCTGCAGTGAGTGCCCCCACGGAGAGCCGATTTCCATGGGGTCACCCGTGCGGGCGCGTTCACGAGTCCTGCTGCTGCGTCCATTGACACAGACAGCAGGACTCAGCTCCGCCCCCGTCCCACGTGTCACTGGATTTGATTGACAGCAACAGTAACCAATGGCTCCTGCTGCTATCAATCTACCCAATGAGGACCTGAGACAGCGGCTGGAACTGCTGGACTCGTTCTTGTTGCTGGAACAATTGGGTTTGGGTAAGAAAAAGGGGGCTTTAGGGGTAGCTGCAGCACAGAAGGTTTTTCACCTTAATGCATAGAATGTATTAAGGTGAAAACCCCTGACACTTTACAACTCCTTTAAGAATGTGCCTCCCTGCAGGTTTAACCAGTTCATTTGACTATAGGCCGGTTGGGATATTTGTCATTCCGCGTGGACATCATATGATGTCCTCCTGGAATTCGCCTTGCTTGCACCTCATATCATATCCACTGGACACAGCAGATGACTGATTAGTGTACTGGCCACTGCTTCCTGTGCGGGTTCCCGCATCGCATGCCACATGCAGGCAGTTCACACTACCC
Organism: Aquarana catesbeiana; assembly: GCF_042186555.1. Taxonomy (NCBI): domain Eukaryota; kingdom Metazoa; phylum Chordata; class Amphibia; order Anura; family Ranidae; genus Aquarana; species Aquarana catesbeiana. The sequence goes on from NC_133324.1 coordinate 239,263,268, forward strand.
TCTGCGAACCACTGCCGGTGTCAATTGAAAGTTATTGACACCCCCAGATCGGTTTGCAGATCTCAGTGCAAACTGTCAAATGCTACTGGAATCGGATCGCATGGGTGTAAACATCCATGCGATACGATTCCAGTGCGGACCAAAAACAGGGTCCTGCACCATTTTGTTGTGAATGCGATGCGATTTCAGCCATACTGTTTGTGGTATATCTGAAAATTGATAAATCCTGATGTACTGATCTCATTTCTTGAGGCCCGAAAATTCAAGGACAGTACAAATACCCCCCTTTTTGGAAAGTAAACAGCCCAATGTATTTAGTAAGAGGCATGCCAAGTTTTTTGAAGCTGTAATTCTTTTGACATTATTTTTTGGAAAATGAAAAAATGAAAACAAAAATGTTCACCATTTTTTTTTTACATACTGTTACCAGTGCAGTACAGCCTTATCATATAACTAGTGTGGTGGGTATCAGGGACACAAGCTGGTGACAGTACGAAACAAAAAAAAAAATCAATTTTTACAGTTTTTGTAAGATTTTTTTTTTTTACACATTATGATTGCTTATAGCAGTGCATCACATTGCTATAAGCAAGCATTTTACTGAATGAAACTGATTAATTTCGTTTATTTTGTTTTTATTAGCTGTGATTGGCCAGAGCTAATCACATGGTACAGATGGGCTGTGATTGGCCCTGTCTGTACTATGTGATCATACTGAGCAATCACAGCAACACAAGGAAGCCACCCATTGTTTACAACTGTCATGTGACCTAATGTGATTGGTCACAGCGGTCACATGCTACCGGCAGCGAGCCGGTACACTGATCAGTCATCGGCTGTGTCCGGTGGACGCATTCAGTGACAGATTGTGCCACTTCCATGACAGGTGCAATCCGAAGCGCAAGTGGTTAATTACTTAATTTCCCAAAGAATAGTGACAAAAAATTACAACTTTAAAAGATTCACCATGCCTTATACTACTGTAAAATCCTTGGACTGCCTTCTTTCCAAAAAAGGTCGTTTCAGGGGATATTTGTACAGTCCTGGCGTTTTCGGGCCTCATGAAATTAGACGGGCTGTCAGTACATCAGGATTGTTGATTTTCATACATACTCTATATATACAGTAAATACCATAGTTTGTGTTATAACAGAAACTAAGAAAAACATGTTTTTTTTTTCAAATCTTTCGGGTCTTTTTGTGTTTATTTAGCAAAAAATAACAAACCCAGTGTTGATTAAATACCACCAAAAGAAAGTTCTATTTGACTCCCCACCATTAGAATATACTGATCAGCGCTGCAGTTGATAGGCTGCAAGGCCTAATCGAACGGAAATTTTTGCAGCAGGACAGTTCATGAGAAGTTGATCTATCGATCAACTTCTCATGAACAGAAACAGCCAAAAAGGGATAGAAATTTGTCTGGTTCCTGCTTATTTTGATCCATGTATGGCCAGCTGTAGTTGCGGTAACTGCATTTGTTTTCTTTTTTCACCTGTTAATCCAGCCAGTAGTTCTGCTACTTTTTCTTTACCCTTGGTTCACATTAGTGCTGTTGCATCATGATGCATTTTTCGGCGCATTGTTGTAGTGTGCGTTTTTGATGCTTCATGTAGTTTTTTTGTGGGAGAAGGAGGCTGCCAAACTGTGCCAAAAATAAAACTATAAAACTGATAAAAACACATGTGCAAGCATTTTACATGTGTTTTTGGTGCAATTCCATTGAAGTCTATGGGGCAAAAATCCTGTAGCACTGCACCAAAAGCACCTTTTCAAAAAACACAGTACAGCTGTGCTGCATTGAGATGAATAGGCATCATAGGGTATAATGTAGACTCCATTGTCATACAGTGCCATGCGACAGCAAAAGCAGGGGAAATTGCCCTGGCGTAAATGGGGACTTAGTGCAGCAAAAGTGGATGGCTGTGCAGTAATGCCTTGTACACACGATCGGACTTTCTGACAACAAAACCGTGGATTTTTGTTCGAAGGTTGTTGGCTCCAACTTGTCTTGCATACACACGGTCACACAAATGTTGGCCAACAATTACGAACGTGGGAACGTGGTGACGTACAAGACGTATGACAAGCCGAAAAAAAGGAAGTTGAATAGCCAGTGCAGCTCCTTCTTCTTGATTCCGAGTAAGCGTGAACTTTTGTGCAACGGATTTGTGTACACACGATCGGAAATTTGAGAACCTGCTAGCCAACATTTGTTGGCAGAAAGTCCGACAACAAATGTTCGATGGAAATGTAAAAATTAATCCGCACAGTGGATATAGGTACAGACAGGATATAGAACTGCTGCCTCTACAGGTTCAGTTCCACCTAAGTGGAGTGTACTGGAATAAAATGTAAAACAGATGTAGGTATGGCGCTGTTCTAGCGGAGTGGATAATTGATGATAAAACCACTGTATTGCACCTTATGTAGTCTCCCAAACTAGATGTGGAAAGTTGGAAGGTTTGAAATGTGTATATTATAAACTAGTAGCAGATGCCTTGGACCTTTTGTCCAAACCAAACATTAAATTTATGCTAATTCCCAGTTTTGTAATGGGATTACATGAAAAATATGACCAATATAATATTACATACAATGCATAAGTAAATTTTAGTAAAAGTGCATATGCAAGAAGGTGCTTGGTGTAAAAAATGTGCGCTAATTATCAACAATAAGCTAATTGACAAAGTGACTAGTGTTCAAAAACAAAGAACCAGTGCTTGCTGCAAAAACAATATTGTTTTTAAAGGTCTTATATGGCAAAGTGATTTGTGCTCAGAAAGAACCAGTCCTTATTAAAAGATAATATAGTTTAAAAAGATCTTCTTGTTCAAGTGCTGGCTTTGTGATGGTGCTTCTTAATCGTGCTCCTAATGTGCATACACTCACCGGATAGCCTCACCCCTGCAGGGGTATTGCTCGGTCACAGTATCTGCCACTGTGTAGCAACTCTTGGCAGCTCTGGTCCGTGCTTTTAATGTTGTCTAGCGACTTTTAATGTGTTCAGCATGTGGAAGAGAAGGGATGCCCATAGCGTAAAACCGTGTTATAAAAAGCTTTATTTTGTACATAAGCAAAGATGGTACTCACATTTTAATGGTTAGTATAAGCATGAAAGGATCAAAGGATAAAAACTGTCAAAATAGCCTGTGTTCGTCTGGTCGGAGGTGACGCGAGATGTTCGTAAGCCACGCCCTACGCGTTTCGTCATTGGACGTCAACAGGGGTAATTCACATATGAGACACCATTTGTAGATAAATAAATACACTGAAGTATTCCCTCTGGCTACTGAAATCAATTGGTAAACAGCCGCCAGAGGTTGTAACACGATCCAGACACAAGCACTATTCACTGTTAATTAGGCGCCAGGGGCTGCAACACACATTTTTTCTAAATGTTCAATGGAGCATACACACGGTCGGACTTTCAGCCAACAAGCTCACATCCAACATTTCCCATCGGAAAATCCGACCGTGTGTACGCGGCATAAGAGTAGCAGTTGGAGGGAGACAAACCATTTAACCATTTGACAAGGGTGCTTACAGGTGGACACATCCGGATGTGCTGACGGGGGATTTGACATGTTTACACCTTCTGATACAATAGCGATCGGATTATTTCCTAGCATCTCCAGATATCTGTGTCCTTCCTAGCCTGTTTGCCAGTACTCTGATGCGACCTCACATTGTAGGATTCCAGTCATATAGGCCCAAGTACACATGGTCTGCCCTAACTGAGGACAAGCCCCCTCTCTTCTCTTTATGATTGGGGGCATAGTCCACACATAAATATCTTTTTTTTGGTACAGAATCTGGGTTGGAGATACCTTTTCTATAGAGATTTAATCTAAGCAGTGAGAGTGTGGATGGGATGGCGGAATGACTCTATGTGACAGGGTCCCTCTTTTGAAATGCATTTGGACGATCTTATGTATGTGCAATTGAACAAGATACTATACATCTCCTGTTTAGCCCTGATGAAGGTGACTACACTCATCTCTGAAACGCGTTGGGTATAGGATCTCTGTATCATCAATGTGCACAATTTGATGTTTCTATGTCCATGAGTTTGTTTAATATTCTATGTATTTTTCTATACAATTATAAATAAAATACTTTTTATCTGTATTACATGTTGGTAGTACCTTAAAAATCCCACCCTTAGGGGTTCTCTTCTAGTCCAGGGTGCTTACAAGGGCCAGCTTTTGTTCATATATGAAATGTATAAAAAAAATATAAAACTTTTTTCTATAACTGCTTAAAAAGTGTTAGCTGGAGTTCGGCTTTATTCTGTTAATCACTTATCCACCTAAATCTACCCCCTCCAGACAGTGCTGATGTCCAAGGGTGACTCCATTGCACCTCCACAGACAGGGCCATAGAGATTTTGTTTTCCTGCAGGGGGGAAGTGGGGGGGGGGGGTCAGCCTCGGGCATGAAGAGAATAATTAGGCGGTGCATCATGCGCACTGCGAGGGGTTGAAGATGCGGCAAAATTGTGCTAACAGTGGGAGAGGCTTAAAACTTAAGCCTACTCACTATGAAGTGCGTAATGCATGCCACAGTCCTTGTACCCAAAGAATATGCTGTGGATAGAGGGGGGAGGGGTTAGAAGACCTGTCATTTTATTGCTGCCTTTGCCCTCATTAGGGATATTAATTCTCTCTATATGTCCTGTTTACTTTTATCACCATACCTCCCAACTGTCCTGGGCTTGCCGGGACCGTCCTGGGATTTCAAGCAAATCCCTGTGTTTCCTGCGAATCTGGGCCTAGTCCCGCAGTGGAGCCAACCAGCAACTGCTGAACAGTAAAAATAGTACAGTGATCGGTAGTATATAATGAACTTGAAGTGCAGTGATCAGGAAAATGGAATATACAGCCCAACATACAGAGTGAAGTGATCAGAAGTACACAATATACAACATGGTGTATATAATGTAGGGATAAGGAATGCATAAGGCACAAAGCACAGAGGTTGGGATTTACAGGTAGAAAAACTAAACACCAGACACCCATAACAGACACGGTAAAAACGCCAGTGTACATGAGGCCCTATTTTTTCTGATGATCTATTGTTATATAGTATATCCCTTACCAAAGTTAAAGTAGAACTAAAGGCAAAGTTTTTTTTCTTATTTTAGATAGAATAAGGGAGGATTCAAAACGCCTATCAGTTTTTGGCCAGTTGTATCTCATTGAAGAGATTTCCCTTCACTTCTTGTATCCAAAACAGGAAGTGAGAGGAAATCCATCCAGGGTGAGGGAATTGCTGGTTGTCACCAGGGTCAACAGAACTAGCATCCTTATTGGAAGATTTTCTCTCTATTACTTTTCTAGTGACAACCCAAAATGTGGGATTTTCTTTCACTTTCATTCTCAGTGATAACATACCTCCCAACTTGTGAACTTGAGAATGAGGGACATTTCAGGGAGATAGTGACCTGTGGCTTGCGTAGCGCGCCTTGGCAAAAAAGTCGGTGTGGCCAAACATGATAGTAGAAGGGGATTAAGAGCAGTGGTTAAACAAAATCTGGGTTTTCTTGTACCTATAAAATATGCTTTGATTGCTGTGCGCCACATGCTGGAGTCTCAGGGATACATGTAAACCTCAACACAATCATTTAAAAAATACTTGCAATACATCTGGTTTTGTATACACTGAAAATAGAGAGAGCTAAAATAGAGGATTATAAAGGACCTGAGGAACCCTGGGATGGAGCCAAAAAATAAGTACTGCAGTATGTGCAGCACATAGTGGAAAATGATGGTCAAACAGTGGGAGTGGCTTAAAGAGGGATGGTTAAACAGAAACTGAGCCTAGTTGCTGTATACAGGGCAGCATTGCTTGAACAAATGAACATTAGACAGTACTGACCTCAGCGCGTTCAAGTGAATGGGGGTGCTCTGCAAAGCACTACTTTTTCAAATTGTACTACACCAAACTGCATAGTACTGCAGTATCATGTGGTTTGGTGGCCACGAACATACTGCCATTAAAAATTAATGGCATCCGGTGTGCGTCTCACAAGGGCAGCATGCAGTGCGGGAAATGCACACAGAACACCCCTTTCCTGCAGTGTGCTCCAGTGTGAACCAGCCCTTAGGGAGAGAGATTTGAGAAAGGGAAGGATCACTATGGTATATGGAAAAAAGGAAGGAAGGATCACTATGGTACATGGAGGGCAGGAAGGATCACTATGGTGCATGGAAGTCAGAAAGAATCACTATGGCACATGGAAGGCAGAAAGGATCACTTTGGTAAATGGAAGGCAGGAAAGATCACTATGGCACATGGAAGGCAGGAAATGTCACTATGGCACATGGAAGGCAGGAAGGATCACTATAGCACATGGAAGGCAGGAAAGATCACTATGGCACATGGAAGGCAAGAAGGATCACTATGACACATGGAAGGCAGGAAGGATCACTTTGGTACATGAAAGACCGGAAGGAAGGATCACTATGGCACATGAAAGGCAGGAAGGGAGGATCCCTATGGCACATGGAAATCAGGAAGGATCACTATGACACATTGAAGGCAGGAAGGAAAGATCACTAAAGCACATGGAAGGCAGGAAGGATCACTATGGTACAAGAAAGACCGGAAGGAAGGATCACTATGGCACACGAAAGGCAGGAAGAAAGGATCTCTATGGCACATGGAAATCAGGAAGGATCACTATGGCATATGGAAGGCAGGAAGGATCACTATGGCACATGGAAGGCAGGATCACTATGGCACATGGAAGGCACGAAAGTAGGATCACTATGGCACATGGAAGGCAGGAAGCATGGATCATTGTGGCACATGGAAGGCAGGAACACTATGGGACATGGAAGACAGGAAGGATGGATCACTGAGGCACAGGGGAGGCAGGAAGAATAGATCACTATGGCAGATGGAAAGCAGGAACGTTATGGCACATGGAAGGCAGGAACACAATGGCACATGGAAGGAAGAGAGAGAGGGGAGAGATCACTCACCCCAGGCTCAGGCAGACATCGTGTGCACTGGCTGCTTTAAAGTTCCGTCCGACACAACCCCTTCACAGGCACAGCATTGGCTGTGTGCCCAGGGTTGTGGGTGGGCACAAGGGACATGGGGAGAAAGTGGAGGAGAACTAGCCTACCTCCTCCTCCCTTACTAGATGTAGAGCCAGTGGGCAGGTGCCTTTTGTTACATTTTAATCAGAAACTTGCACATCTAACTGGAAAATCAAGTTGCACAATTTCGATACTTTTAAGAGGTTTTTTCTTTATATATATTTTAATACCAGGCTTTCTATGAAATATACCACATTATGGCATTTAATGGCCTAAACATTCCATGAATATTTTCAAGCATTTAGGGCACAAGGTTATCTTTGTTTAAATAATGGATAACTGTGCTCCCTACAAACCAACATGACATAGTAAGCCATTCAAATGTTGATATGCATACAACTCACATGGTTTATTATAGAGACACTGAGGCTGTGTTTACCTGGATGCAGGAAGGATGAAAAATACTAACTATATATCAATGTCATCTCTTTTTAGTACTACAATTGATGTATTCTACTTCCTCATTAGATACAGAGTACAACATAAGTAAAATACAGAGATAAAACAGGATATTACAGAGTAGTGGAAGGCATTAATTATGCTGGATGAACTCCTTGGCTGCATGTGGATGAGGTTTTAATAGGGAGTACACATGGAAACTAGGAAGTCGATGGACTTTAAATACATAATAGTACTAGCTGAGAGTAAATATAATGAATGTTGAACATAACCAGTGGTATAAAAGGTCTGGAGGCATTGTATACAGCAAAAATATATCCACAATGTTCTTTGAAATTGGTAGTACAGGTATATAGTTTACAAAATAATCACAGCATCACACCCTAACTGAACACAAAAATCCACACAAGCTTGTGCATTTTTTCTTTTTAAAGCAAAGCTGCTGGTGCAAGATACTTAGCTGTCATTTACATTACCTAGCAAGAACCTCATAGACAACCTATGTAGCACCCTTGGACTCCCTAAAACATGGAACTCTGGTTATGTAAATAGTGACCAAGCTTCTATGACCAAGTACTCCAGTCTGCCACCTCCTGCACCTCACCATTGCCCCAGTACTGCAACGCCCAGCCTCTTTCACCAATAGTGAGGTAGTATGGGGTTGGTCACAACCATAAGAACTTTGTTATTATTTTTATAAAGCAACCTAGGTTTTGGGGGCCTTAGGTTGCTGTGCAAAAATGGGAGAGTGGCATGCAGACACTACTAAGGTGTACCTTATATTTTATGGAAATTACATCTTACTAAATATGTTGTGCCCTTAGGTACACTTGCTGATAGGAACTAATGAAATAATTGAGACAGTAATGACACAGGTAACATATACAGCCTTATACCAAATAAATTTCAAATCTTGTGACGTGCTAGTGGTGTCCTACACCCACGTGAAGAATCCAAAATTTGTGGCGCTATCCTAAATGCACTTGTGTTAACACTGTATCCAGTGTAAAAAACTAATCTAGTGTACCCTTTATTTCAGGTGTAGAATGAAAATTCAAAAATCAAAAATCAAAAATGAATACTAAATAAATCAATTAAATACATCAAATAACTACCATACCAACAGTGACTTAGTGCTGATAAAAATAAATCATATATGTGACACCTTCCTTAGAAAATAGGTGACTTAATATAAATAACTAGCACCTTGCTTGTTAACAATGTGACTGAAAAATATGACTGAAAAATAAAGTCCGTGGAAAATACACACGTATGTGTAGAAAAAAGTCTGTGATAGTGGTTGGATAAAAAGTAACAATTGTGCCACAGCAAGTCCTTAGTGTATCCTGATGTTAGATGGAACCTTCCACCACACCTCTGTGTTCAGTGCTCCCTCTCCCAATAGACAGTCTCTCACCAGCTCTCTCTGCCTCCACTCTCGTATGAGGCTATAAAGCATAGGAGTATCCAGGCTATCAGCAGGGGTGAAGTTACATCCATCCAGGGATTTGCTCCATATAAGAATGAAAAAAACTCCCAATAGTGTGATAACGTCACAACTTTTAATAATACACACTTCAAATAGCACTACAAAGGATGCACTCACATGTTGTAAAATCTTTAAAAGCACAGCACAAAACCACAGCAATCTGCACACAGCAAAATCAACACAGCGATCTGGACAAGCCTCACTGGGGGGTATGCAGTCACGGCGGACCCTGTCACGGCTGGCGTGTAAGAAGACTCTCTCACCCTCTCCTCGCTTGCCCGTCCACCGGACACACCGTCTCTCCTGTTGGTCTGCCTAACAGGAGAGACGGTGTGTCCGGTGGACGGGCAAGCGAGGAGAGGGTGAGAGAGTCTTCTTACACGCCAGCCGTGACAGGGTCCGCCGTGACTGCATACCCCCCAGTGAGGCTTGTCCAGATCGCTGTGTTGATTTTGCTGTGTGCAGATTGCTGTGGTTTTGTGCTGTGCTTTTAAAGATTTTACAACATGTGAGTGCATCCTTTGTAGTGCTATTTGAAGTGTGTATTATTAAAAGTTGTGACGTTATCACACTATTGGGAGTTTTTTTCATTCTTATATGGAGCAAATCCCTGGATGGATGTAACTTCACCCCTGCTGATAGCCTGGATACTCCTATGCTTTATAGCCTCATACGAGAGTGGAGGCAGAGAGAGCTGGTGAGAGACTGTCTATTGGGAGAGGGAGCACTGAACACAGAGGTGTGGTGGAAGGTTCCATCTAACATCAGGATACACTAAGGACTTGCTGTGGCACAATTGTTACTTTTTATCCAACCACTATCACAGACTTTTTTCTACACATACGTGTGTATTTTCCACGGACTTTATTTTTCAGTCATATTTTTCAGTCACATTGTTAACAAGCAAGGTGCTAGTTATTTATATTAAGTCACCTATTTTCTAAGGAAGGTGTCACATATATGATTTATTTTTATCAGCACTAAGTCACTGTTGGTATGGTAGTTATTTGATGTATTTAATTGATTTATTTAGTATTCATTTTTGATTTTTGATTTTTGAATTTTCATTCTACACCTGAAATAAAGGGTACACTAGATTAGTTTTTTACACTGGATACAGTGTTAACACAAGTGCATTTAGGATAGCGCCACAAATTTTGGATTCTTCACGTGGGTGTAGGACACCACTAGCACGTCACAAGATTTGAAATTTATTTGGTATATGGTTTATATTCACTTAAAGTGGCAGCTATAGGTAGAAAACACCAACTAAGGATAGTCATAACCTAGGTTGATCTCCAGAGGCGCAGTGGTGGTCTACTAAGTATAGGGAGGTTATCATACCTAGAGGGACCGCACGTTAACATATACAGCCTCCAAGGCTAAAATGGCAGCCCTCATGGACATGGAAAACAAAAAGTAATTGTGTTATTTTTTTCTGTCCTTTCTCCCACATTGTTTAGATGGAGGAGCTGAACATGAAATTTTGCTGCTATGTAAATATTAATTGGATTAGTGCTGGTGTGCTTGGCAAAGCAATAATGTCAGAATCTCTGCTAGTATAGATTCCTATAGGTGGTGTTTTCCACATTTTCACATTAAGGTTTTTTTTTTGTAAATTTCTATTTATTGTTTTCACAATAGGTAAATATACAACGGCCTGACAACCAGGCATAAAAAGCAGACAATCAACACAAAACAGCAACACAAGGCCATCAGTACAACTCCAAGGCTAATACAAATCCCGTCCACCTCAGTTATGTCATTTGGACTATGTGAGTCCAAAAGCGGTCATTACAGTATTTTGATTTGCTGGCTCCCATACTCCATGAGGTACATACATGAGACAATGCATATCTACTGTACATGCCACGTGAACAATGTGTAGCTATTCCCCACATATAGATAAGAAGATTCTAGACATGGGACTTTGGAGGCACAATGGTATTAGACTACAAAAAGTAAATTTGATAAAGGTATTTTATTAGAAAATTATAAAGGACAATGGACACACATAGATTATTTAAAAACAATTCAGGCTGAATGTAAACCCTAATAGTCATACACCGTAAGGATCCTATCCTGCAGATTTGTATAGCATAAAGAGGATTATAAATGTATACATATATCACTTAGTTCATATATAGGAGAAATACTTCCCCTAGGCATTGAACAGTAGATAGGTACACAATTGTGGCAGACAAAATGCAGCAGGTTTGGTAATCCACGGTGAGATATTCTCTAGTTGCTCTACATGTTTCGCGTTACGCAGAACGCTTCCTCAGGAGCTAGAGATCCTAAAGTTTAAAATACATAAAAGAAACAACGACAAAAACAGAATCAAAAAACATGAAAAATTAAGCACAATACATATATAGATATCAATATTGAGAGTATAGCTAATGCCAGGTGAAATGGTTAATGGGACAGGCCCTATGAAAGATTATGGTCTCCAAACAAGACATGGTAAGGCCCGATGGTTGGAGTCAACAAGGACTGGGGAAACAGAGAATACACACTGAGTTAGAGAGTTGTTTAGTCGAGTCTCAATGTGTCTGTATTTTTTAAAAAGAATTTAAAGCATTAAAGCCAAATAACAAAAGGGAAAGAAGTGATAGAAAAGGGAGGAGGGGAAAGGGAGAAAGGGGAGAAAGAAGGGGGGAAAAGGGGGGAAAAAGGGGGGGGGAAAGAAAGGGGAGAAAGAGGGGGGGAAAGGGGAGAGGGGGGGGGAGAGAAGGGGAGAGAGGCAAGGGGGAAAAAAGAAAAGAGCAAGAAAAAGGGAGGGGGGGGGAAAAGAAAAGAAAGGGAGGGGGGGGGGGGGAAGGGGAAGAAAGGGGGAAAAAAGGGAAAGGGAAAGGAGAAAAGGGGAATGGTAAAAAATATATATAAGGAGGCAGAGTTCACTTACCAATTGGGTAAGGTAAGGTTGCATAAACCTATCAGTAGTGATTATATGCAAATGATCACAATCTGGTCATGGGTATAAAGTGTCTGAATTGAGTTTGGAAACAGCATTCGGCCACAGCCTGGAACCTCTCAAAGAAATGTAGCATCAAGTATCCATAAGAGGGGAAGCATAGACTTTATCATTGTAGTGCTGGTATATGAGAAGAGAGAAAGGGGAATAAGCAATCATATTCATAGTGCCATATGGTGTAAAGCGCTGCAGGCAGAGAAATATTTTGCGTGCAGATAAGAAGGCATTAGTAAGACAGGAAAGATCTTACCCTTAAGTAGATGAGAGGGAGCACAGGGGTGCGCCATCCGATCTGGCAGGGACCGGTGCTGTGGCCACATAGGAGCAGGTCAAATAGCGTCCTTATATAAGGTGACTCCAGCCGGAAACAGGTGGTTCCAAAGGAATCACGTGTTCCGGGCCCGCTACAGGCTGCTGCGCATGCGCCGCGTAACGTCATCCCCACGCTGGGACGGCGCGGCGCCGGGAATGTTGCGCGCATGCGCCGAGAAACAGTGCGAGGAGGGACGGGACCGAGCGGATGACGCAGGCAGCAAAGGCGGAGCGAGGGGGGAAGGAGGTCCCCGTATCTCCGACAATCGCCGCACATCCGGTCAAGAGATAAGACCGGGTGTGCGGCGCTAGGCAGCGGAACTCATCAAGACAGGAACCATGCCAAATGGGAAGGAGACCAACACTAAGGGAGAGTCCCAGAACCATCACTCTGGCGTGCATAAAAATAAAAAAATAAAATATACAATGTACATAAACAGTTATATCAATAGTATGTGGTTATAGAATCCCATAAGGGGACATTAAAGACAGATAGGTAATATCAATAACTTGTAATTTTTACAAAGAGGAGAAGAACATGTGAACACATTGATCTGGGGACCTGGATAGGATTGATTCGGCTGTAATGTGTCTTAACCTGTAATCAACAGTTATTTTCACTCAATAGACACTTCTCAGGGCAGAAGAAAACACATGCTAAAAGGGGCTTAGTATGAATTAGAGAAAGGATTTATATGAATGAGATTCATTCAAGCCAGGTGCCCTGGTGGCGTTCAAACGCTCGATCCAAAGGGTCTCTTTTTGTAGTATGAATTTGTCCCATTCGCCACCTCTGGGGCTTTGGGGGACGACGGCCAGAACAGCAAAGGAAATAGACGAAGTATTGAAACGGTGGTAAAGATCGAGGTGTCTGCTCACAGGAGTGAGCATTTTCCCGTTTCCTGAATAGTAAATATGGTCGTTGATTCTTTGCCTGAGCTGCCTGGCCGTTTTGCCCACATAAAAAACCCCACAGGTGCACTTCATAAGATAGACCACCCCTTGGGTGTGGCATGTGGCTGCAAATTTAGGATGGTAGATTTCACCATTAGGAAGTAGAACGGGATATTCAGAGGATACCCATGGACAGAAGGAGCAGCTACCACAGGGCGCTGTGCCCCTTGATAGTTGTGGGGTCAAAGGATTATAGGACTTGTACTGGCTAGAAACTAGTCTGTCCTTAAGAGAGGTTGCCCGTCTGTAAACTGTTTCAGGGTGTGTGTTAACATATTTCTTTAGAATAGGGTCTTCTGTCAGGAAGTGCCAGTGCTTCTTCAAAATATTGTTAATGTCATGGTAATGAGAGGAAAATTGAGTAATCAGTCTGACCGTGGTTTTCTGTGGTTGGGTTTTTTTCACATAGAGGAGGTCGGTACGTGATTTGCTCTTGGCCTTGTTAAAGGCTTTACGTAAGAGCGACCGGCTGTAACCTCTAGCCAGGAGTCGGGATCTCAGAAGATTGGACTGGTGTTGGAAATCCGTCATTTTAGTACAATTTCGGCGAAGGCGAAGATATTGTGCATACGGTATGCTTCTAATGAGAGGGGGAGGATGCGCACTTGTGGCATGTAGCAGTGTGTTTCCTGCTGTGGCTTTCCTATATAAATTTGTGGATAAGGTGTTATTAATGTCCCTGTAGATCTCGAGATCCAGAAAATTGACAGTATCAGTATGACAATGGTATGTAAATTTTAAGTTAAACTGGTTAACATTAAGTGTTTGTATAAACTTTTTGAGGGTCTTTTTAGTTCCTGTCCAGATGATAAAAATGTCATCTATGTAGCGTTTCCAGATCAAAATTTGATCTATAAATTCTGAGTACTGGTCTAGAGAAAACAGGTGACGTTCCCACCCCCCCCAGGTACAGGTTAGCATAGCCAGGGGCACAACAGGTGCCCATGGCTACGCCCTGCACCTGGAGGTAGTGGGAACCCATAAATTCAAAAGTATTGTGAGTCAAGATGAAGTTGAGAAGCTTCAAAATGAATTCGTTATAATTCCACTGGCCTACCGTCCTACACCAGAGATACGCTAGATCTTTTAAAACAGATCGAGGGGTTACCGGTCCCTCCTGATTCCCTGCTCGTGACGCTTGATGTGGAGGCTCTTTACTCCAGCATCCCTCACGAGCAGGGGATCGAGATGGTCCGCACCTTCCTGTATGAGGAGGATCACCACCAGTGGAATTATAACGAATTCATTTTGAAGCTTCTCAACTTCATCTTGACTCACAATACTTTTGAATTTATGGGTTCCCACTACCTCCAGGTGCAGGGCGTAGCCATGGGCACCTGTTGTGCCCCTGGCTATGCTAACCTGTACCTGGGGGGGTGGGAACGTCACCTGTTTTCTCTAGACCAGTACTCAGAATTTATAGATCAAATTTTGATCTGGAAACGCTACATAGATGACATTTTTATCATCTGGACAGGAACTAAAAAGACCCTCAAAAAGTTTATACAAACACTTAATGTTAACCAGTTTAACTTAAAATTTACATACCATTGTCATACTGATACTGTCAATTTTCTGGATCTCGAGATCTACAGGGACATTAATAACACCTTATCCACAAATTTATATAGGAAAGCCACAGCAGGAAACACACTGCTACATGCCACAAGTGCGCATCCTCCCCCTCTCATTAGAAGCATACCGTATGCACAATATCTTCGCCTTCGCCGAAATTGTACTAAAATGACGGATTTCCAACACCAGTCCAATCTTCTGAGATCCCGACTCCTGGCTAGAGGTTACAGCCGGTCGCTCTTACGTAAAGCCTTTAACAAGGCCAAGAGCAAATCATGTACCGACCTCCTCTATGTGAAAAAAACCCAACCACAGAAAACCACGGTCAGACTGATTACTCAATTTTCCTCTCATTACCATGACATTAACAATATTTTGAAGAAGCACTGGCACTTCCTGACAGAAGACCCTATTCTAAAGAAATATGTTAACACACACCCTGAAACAGTTTACAGACGGGCAACCTCTCTTAAGGACAGACTAGTTTCTAGCCAGTACAAGTCCTATAATCCTTTGACCCCACAACTATCAAGGGGCACAGCGCCCTGTGGTAGCTGCTCCTTCTGTCCATGGGTATCCTCTGAATATCCCGTTCTACTTCCTAATGGTGAAATCTACCATCCTAAATTTGCAGCCACATGCCACACCCAAGGGGTGGTCTATCTTATGAAGTGCACCTGTGGGGTTTTTTATGTGGGCAAAACGGCCAGGCAGCTCAGGCAAAGAATCAACGACCATATTTACTATTCAGGAAACGGGAAAATGCTCACTCCTGTGAGCAGACACCTCGATCTTTACCACCGTTTCAATACTTCGTCTATTTCCTTTGCTGTTCTGGCCGTCGTCCCCCAAAGCCCCAGAGGTGGCGAATGGGACAAATTCATACTACAAAAAGAGACCCTTTGGATCGAGCGTTTGAACGCCACCAGGGCACCTGGCTTGAATGAATCTCATTCATATAAATCCTTTCTCTAATTCATACTAAGCCCCTTTTAGCATGTGTTTTCTTCTGCCCTGAGAAGTGTCTATTGAGTGAAAATAACTGTTGATTACAGGTTAAGACACATTACAGCCGAATCAATCCTATCCAGGTCCCCAGATCAATGTGTTCACATGTTCTTCTCCTCTTTGTAAAAATTACAAGTTATTGATATTACCTATCTGTCTTTAATGTCCCCTTATGGGATTCTATAACCACATACTATTGATATAACTGTTTATGTACATTGTATATTTTATTTTTTTATTTTTATGCACGCCAGAGTGATGGTTCTGGGACTCTCCCTTAGTGTTGGTCTCCTTCCCATTTGGCATGGTTCCTGTCTTGATGAGTTCCGCTGCCTAGCGCCGCACACCCGGTCTTATCTCTTGACCGGATGTGCGGCGATTGTCGGAGATACGGGGACCTCCTTCCCCCCTCGCTCCGCCTTTGCTGCCTGCGTCATCCGCTCGGTCCCGTCCCTCCTCGCACTGTTTCTCGGCGCATGCGCGCAACATTCCCGGCGCCGCGCCGTCCCAGCGTGGGGATGACGTTACGCGGCGCATGCGCAGCAGCCTGTAGCGGGCCCGGAACACGTGATTCCTTTGGAACCACCTGTTTCCGGCTGGAGTCACCTTATATAAGGACGCTATTTGACCTGCTCCTATGTGGCCACAGCACCGGTCCCTGCCAGATCGGATGGCGCACCCCTGTGCTCCCTCTCATCTACTTAAGGGTAAGATCTTTCCTGTCTTACTAATGCCTTCTTATCTGCACGCAAAATATTTCTCTGCCTGCAGCGCTTTACACCATATGGCACTATGAATATGATTGCTTATTCCCCTTTCTCTCTTCTCATATACCAGCACTACAATGATAAAGTCTATGCTTCCCCTCTTATGGATACTTGATGCTACATTTCTTTGAGAGGTTCCAGGCTGTGGCCGAATGCTGTTTCCAAACTCAATTCAGACACTTTATACCCATGACCAGATTGTGATCATTTGCATATAATCACTACTGATAGGTTTATGCAACCTTACCTTACCCAATTGGTAAGTGAACTCTGCCTCCTTATATATATTTTTTACCATTCCCCTTTTCTCCTTTCCCTTTCCCTTTTTTCCCCCTTTCTTCCCCTTTCCCCCCCCCTCCTCCCTTTCTTTTCTTTCCCCCCCCCTCCCTTTTTCTTGCTCTTTTCTTTTTTCCCCCTTGCCTCTCTCCCCTTCTCTCCCCCCCCCCTCCCCTTTCCCCCCCCTCTTTCTCCCCTTTCTTCCCCCCCCCCTTTTTCCCCCCTTTTCCCCCCTTCTTTCTCCCCTTTCTCCCTTTCCCCTCCTCCCTTTTCTATCACTTCTTTCCCTTTTGTTATTTGGCTTTAATGCTTTAAATTCTTTTTAAAAAATACAGACACATTGAGACTCGACTAAACAACTCTCTAACTCAGTGTGTATTCTCTGTTTCCCCAGTCCTTGTTGACTCCAACCATCGGGCCTTACCATGTCTTGTTTGGAGACCATAATCTTTCATAGGGCCTGTCCCATTAACCATTTCACCTGGCATTAGCTATACTCTCAATATTGATATCTATATATGTATTGTGCTTAATTTTTCATGTTTTTTGATTCTGTTTTTGTCGTTGTTTCTTTTATGTATTTTAAACTTTAGGATCTCTAGCTCCTGAGGAAGCGTTCTGCGTAACGCGAAACATGTAGAGCAACTAGAGAATATCTCACCGTGGATTACCAAACCTGCTGCATTTTGTCTGCCACAATTGTGTACCTATCTACTGTTCAATGCCTAGGGGAAGTATTTCTCCTATATATGAACTAAGTGATATATGTATACATTTATAATCCTCTTTATGCTATACAAATCTGCAGGATAGGATCCTTACGGTGTATGACTATTAGGGTTTACATTCAGCCTGAATTGTTTTTAAATAATCTATGTGTGTCCATTGTCCTTTATAATTTTCTAATAAAATACCTTTATCAAATTTACTTTTTGTAGTCTAATACCATTGTGCCTCCAAAGTCCCATGTCTAGAATCTTCTTATCTATAAATCCGATTTTTGGGGACGTTGGCACAAACCGTTACTGAGTACCTGCAGAGTCACCCTGCTTATTGAGGTACTTTGGCATTAGGTTTCCCATTTGATGCTATTCCCCACATATATCATCCTAGGAGACAAGGCAGATTACTGATTCACAGCACTGTACACAGGACATAATGCAAACTTTAGGAGCATGAAAAACGAATTATTTCCACCCCATATCTTATCAAATTTATTAGGAACTCCTCTGCTAGTATACCTTGCCTTGTAGAATGGTAGAGCCTTGTCGATAAGTGCCTTCCAGGCTGAAACAGCAGGAGCTACCAGTCCCAAAAGGCATATTTTAATAGATGGCCTAACAGAAAGTGTTGTAACTTCTTGAATACAGTGTGTAACTTCCAGCCAAAACTGTTGTATAGCTGTCAGCCGTCCATAGGGGGCTCACGGGCGCTGACCCCCCCCCACCCACCCAGCAGTCACAAAAAAATGTATATATTTGTTTTTTAAAAAGGTCCCTTTAAAAAAAAAAATAAAATTGAAAAAAATGTTCTTTAAGTGCACTGTGTTCAGGTGCCGGACACAGTGCACTATGGGAAGCGCCATGTCAATGCAATCACGAGATTGCAGACGAGGCGTAGTATTACTACAGGCGGGAGCTTTGTTATTCAAGTGAAGGGGTTACTTCTGGTTTCCCTGTTTCAGGGAACCGGGAAGTGACATTGGCAGCTCCGTGGAATGCACAGTACATGCGGAGCTACCTGTTAGGTAAGTGAGGCTCAGGGCTGCATTAGACCGGGCACAGTGAGGCTGCATTAGACTGGGCACAGTGAGGCTGCATTAGACCGGGCACAGTGAGGCTGCATTAGATGGGGCACAGTGAGGCTGCATTACATTGGGCACAGTGAGGCTGCATTTGATGGGCACAGTGGCTGCATAAGATGGGCACAATGGCTGCATATGATGGGCACAGTAGCTGTATTTGATGGGGCACATTGGCAGCATTTGATGGCACAGTGGCAGCATTTGATATGGCACAGTGGCTGCATTTGTTGGTACAGTGGCGGCAATTGATGGGCACAGTGGCTGCGTTTGGCACAGTGGCTGTGTTTGATGGTACAGTGGCGGAAATTGATGGGCACAGTGGCTGTGTTTGATGGGCACAGTGGCTGTGTTTGATGGGCACAGTGGCTGCATTTGATGGCACAGTGGCGGTGTTTGATGTGTGCGATTGATGGTACAGTGAGGCTGAAATTGATGGGGTTTTTCTTCAGAATTTTTCAGTTTACGCCCCCCCCCCCCCCCCAAAAAAAAAAAACTTTTGAGCACCAGCCGCCACTGATAGCTGTGCGTTCCCGGAAAACTTGAACTGTATGAGATGTCTCTGGCTGACACCAGTCTAGAAAAAATAACCTCCCAGAGACCATCCCTATCATCTCCATCTAGCTGCGGAAAGTCTGTCACCCAAGCATTTCTACAAGACATGAGAACCTTGTGGGTATCTATGCACAATGGCTTATACAGTGGGGAAAATAATTATTTGATATCCTGCAAAATATGTAAGTTTGCCCACTAACAAAGAAATTAAGGGTCTATAATTTTTTATCATAGGTGTATTTTAAATGATAGAGACAGAATATCAACCAAAAATACAGAAAAAAAAACACATGATACAAATGCTATAAATTGAGTTGTAGTTCAGTTCAGTAAAATAAGTATTTGATCCCCAAGCAAAACGCGACTTAGTACTTGGTGGAGAAACCCTTGTTGGCAAGCACGGAGGTAAGACGTTTCTTGTAGTTGGTTACTAGGTTTGCACACATCTCAGGAGGGATTTTGGTCCACTTTTTTACAGACCTTCTCTAAATCCTTAAGGGGGATAGTAATGAAGGTGACACAAGCGGGGGACAGTAATGAAGAAGAAGAAGGTGACACAAGTGGGGGACAGTAATGAAGAAGAAGGTCACACAAGTGGGGGACAGTAATGAAGAAGAAGGTGACACAAGTGGGGGGACAGTAATAAAGAAGAAGAAAGTGACACAAGGGGGGGCAGTAATGCAGAAGAAGAAGGTGACACAAGTGGGGGACAGTAATGAAGAAGAAGAAGGTGACACAAGTGGGGGACAGCAATGAAGAAGGTGACACAAGTGAGGGACAGTAAAGAAGAAGGTGACACAAGTGAGGGACAGTAAAGAAGACGGTGACACAAGCAAACATCTCAAGTCTCCCGCAAGGTGCGGGAGCCTCTGGCATTTCGGGGGCGGCTCCCAGACACCTGCAAGTGCTGCCCAATATCCCGGCTGCCTGGCTGATCCTGTATGGTCCCCTGGTTCACAGTCAGGGATGATCGGTGCAGCAGGAGGGACAGCTGTGAACACCGATCTCCCTGTATAGCCAACATCCGCTTCTCCTTCTCTCCCTCCCGCAGCTGACGACTAAAAGCTATACAGGGAGATCGGTGATCACAGCTGTCCCTCCTGCTGCACCGGTCATCCCCGGCTGTTCCCTGTATCCTCCTCCTCCAGCCCCCTCCGTGTCCTTCTACCCCCTGTCCTTCTCCAGCTCCCTGTCCTCCTCCTCAGCCCCCCCCCCCCCCCGGCTTCCCTCCTCTCCTCTCCCGCCAGCTGTGGGGATCTATCAGGATGGAGAGCGGAGGAAGGAACCGGGTATTTACCGGCAGACATGGGGGTAAGTCACACATGTGCAAGTCACAAGCAAGTCTCAAGTCTTAACCTTCAAGTCATAAGCAAGTCCCAAGTTACTGTGGCGAAAAGCAAGCAAGTCAAGTCGAGTCCCTGCTAGAAGTCAAGCAAGTCAAGTCAAGTCATTTATTTTGGTCAAGTCACAAATTAAGTCAAAATACTGATCTACCCCATTTCCATCCTTAAAATTAGTTAAAAGTCAGTTTTCAGGAAAGGTTTTGTTTCATTTTCAACATTAACAAAACTGCTTAGTGCTTTTTTCTTGACACAGCACTGGTGGTGCCAAGTCATTGCAAGTCATTGCAAGTCAAATAGCCCAAGTCAAAGTCAAGTCGCAAGTCATTAGTGGCAAGTCAAAGTCAAGTCGAGTCATTTATTTAATTTTGTCAAGCAAGTCGCAAGTCCTCAAAAAGGTGACTCGAGTCCGACTCGAGTCAAGTCATGTGACTCGAGTCCCCCACCTCTGTTTACCGGCCCCTGCCTTTTTGGAATTGGACACAGTGAGCGAGATCGCTTTTGTGTCCTGTGAAAACTGAGCAGAGTAACCTGTGTGTTACCATGCTCAGTTTATGAATGGACAGGAGCCGCTGTCTTCTGTCCATTCATCTTCAATGCTGAGAAAGGGACTGGGAAATCAATGTCCTCAACCTCTTTCTCTGTCTCAAAGGGGAGATGTCAAGGTTCTATTTGGACCCCTGATATCTTACCAAAGCCCCCCCAAACAGGGTTGATTTTTTTTTAAAATGCAAAAAATATAAAAAATGAAATTGTAAACAAAAATTATAAAAAATTAAATTTTTAAAAAATTATAAAATAAAAAACTACTGACACCACCCCCCCTGTCCTACCACCACTGTCCACTGCCCCAACCCCCTCCCCCCAAAAAGCAGTTAAAAAAATAAAAATGTAATTGTAAAATAAACAATATGTAAAAATAAAAACTACCGACATAATCCTGCACATACTACTCACCGCTGTACACTTCACACTCTACACATGTACATTAAACCCACCTACATACACTCCGAACTCCTCTCCTGCACATTCTACCCACCGCCATACACTCCGCACTGTACAGTCCCTATTTAACGTTACTACATTCTGCACTATGTAAGTAATCTCAGACCAAGTAATCTCTGCACAAGTGGAGGACAGTAATGAAGCTGACAAGTGAGGGGATATGAAGGTGACACAGGGGAACAACTGATGGATAACAATAAGAACACATTACAGAAAATGATCTAGCACAAAAGTCACAATGCACCATAGCAAAAAATATTATGCACAAAGTACATGACATACACTGATAAAGGTATGGAACTAGGTGTGAACAGAATACAGAATTTTTACTTTAAATAGAAAGCAGAAGGTTGAGAAGGTGAAGAGTGAGTAGAAACAGGGAAGAAGCTCAAGAGGGGGGGGGGGGGGGTTGAAGGAAGAAAGAAAAAAAAAAAGGAGGGTGTAAAGGGGGGGGGGGTGAGAAGAGAGGAAAGTTGCTAGGCTGGCATATACAGAGCCAGCGATCAGGGAGCTATCACTCCCCAGAACAGTCATCCATGATAAATGTGTCACTGTTATAAACAGAGTTAGGACTGTATGATACATTAAATACAGTTCTGTAAGCAGCACCTTATTTTCTGTCAGTGCCCCAGACTAGACTCTGGATCTGCCCCTGGGTCAGAGTGGAGGGATCTGGGGGGATATGAAGGTCTGATTAGAGTGGAGGGATCTGAAGGTCTGATCAGAGTGGAGGGATGGGGTGGGATCTGGATGTGTGATCAGTAAGGATGAGCTCCGGCGTGTTCGCACACTCCACGTGCAGAGCCCGTCAGGAAGTCGGCACGGCACTGCGCTAATCACAGGCAGTGAGACATTTTCCCGATGTGCGGCTGCAGAGATCAGGAAATGTCTCCCTGCCTGTGATTAGCGCAGCGCCGTACCGACTTCCTGGCAGGCTCTGCACGTGGAGTGTGCGAACACGCCGGAGCTCATCCTTAGTGATCAGAGTGGAGAGATGGGGGTCGGGGTGTGATCATAGTGGAGGGATCTGGAGGTGTGATCAGAGTGGAGGGATAGGGGGGCCTAGGGGTATAATCAGAGTGGAGGGATGAGGTGGGATCTGGTTGTGTGATCAGAGTGGAGGAATGGGGGGTCTGGGGTGTGATCAGAGTGAAGGGATCTGGGGGGATCTGGAGTTCTGATCATAGTGGAGGGGGGGTCTAGGGGTATGATCAGAGTGGAGGGTTGGGGTGGGATCTGGAGGTGTGATCAGAGTGGAGGGGGGATCAGAGTGAAGGGATCTGGAGGTGTGATCAGAGTGGAGGGGATCTGGGGGAGTCCGGGGGGATCTGGGGTGTGAAAAGAGTGGAGGAATCTGAGGGGGGGTATCTGGGGGTGTGATCAGAGTGGGGGGTATCTGGGGGGAGTGATCAGGGTGGGGGTATCTGGGGGGTGTGATCAGAGTAGGGGGGGTATCCGGGGGTGTGATCAGAGTGGGGGGGGCTATCTGGGGGTATGATCAGAGTGGGAGTATCTTGGAGGTGTAATCAGGATGGGGGTATCTGGGGTGGTACTCAGGGTGGGGCTATCTGGGGGCTGTGACCAGAGTGGGGGTATCTGGGGTGTGTGATCAGGGTTGGGGTATCTGAGGGGTGTGATCAGAGTTGGGGGTATCTGGGGGTGTGATCAGGGTGGGGGTATCTAAAAGTCTACGGGTTAGGAGGCGCAAATGACATGCCTTGCCCAGGGTGCTGACAACCCACGCTACACCACTGCACTTATATGCTGTCCCTTGTCACTGCAGCTGGATCCACTACGATCCACACCATTCCCTCAAGCATCTTAGTTACAGAGGTGAGGCATAGCTCCCATCTGTCCTTCATTTGGAGGAACTGCCCCTCTTTTCAGAACAAATCCCTCTGTCCCTCAATTGTCCCTCTTTTTGGTCTGATGTGTGCATCTCTATACAAAATGTACTGTTTTATTACTAAAAGTGTTATACTGCACTAAACTTTTTATCCAGCCTCTATATTACTGCATTTGTTATTCTAAAAAGAAAGGAAAAATGGAGGTCAAAAAAGAGCTTGTGTGGTTTAGCCCAGTGTTTGTCAACCTTTCTTCAGTTGGGGCACCCATTAAAATTATGCACAATCTCAAGGCACCCCATTCTAAAATGTAAAAACTAAACTAAGGCTAGGTTCACACATGTCCAGCTGTGGTTTTCAATCTGATTTTTAAAGGAGTCCGGTGCTGTTTTTTTCACCAGTTCTGGTGCGATTCAGGTGCAAATTTTTACTTGAATTCGCACCTGAACCAGACCTAAAATCGCACAGGACTCTTTTTCAAAAGGGACTGCGGCCGCCCCGAACATGTGTGAATCGGCTCCATTGCATGCCAGTCCAGTTCACACCTTATGCGAATCGGATGAAGTTCAAAACGCATCCAATTAGCATATATGTGAACCGAGCCTAATAGTTTTACATAACATAGCAACACATCTACACACGTAGGACACTCAACATTAGAGATAATTTATTCCTCCAAAGCAAATACTGCTTTATGCGCCGTTCCTGACTAGAGTTGGGCGAACGGTTCGGGCCGAGCAAAGGTTCGGCCCGAACATTGCCTATTCACCCGTTCGGCAAACCCTGGAATTTGCAGGGTGTTCAGCGGGTGTTCACCCCGCTGAACGCCCTGCAATGATGGGTTGGTGACATCACAAGGTGCAGTGCCACCAGGTGACATTGCCAGGTGGCCCTGCCTATGAGAACTGTCAATTGTTGCTTGTTTTTGGCAAGCCAGGCATTCGGTGGTTTGCCTTAGTTGGCGGCGCAGCACTTTTTTTTTTTTCTTTTTCGGGTCCTGCGGTGTGACCGGCTTCATGATTCACGATGGATTTAAATCAGGGGGACACTGTTTTTTTATTCTTTAATAAAGGAATTGTCAAAAACTATGTCTATGTATTTATTACTTTTTGACACTTTTTGGTGAATGGGTAGCCATACTCATTCATATAGGGGGGGGTTCTGGGGGTCCCCTTTATTTCCAGATTCCGATAAGCCCCCTGCCCGCAGATCCCTACAATCACAGCCCAGGGTTGTGGGGATGAGGCCCCTACCCCAAAGCACCCACCCCCCATGTTGAGGGCATGTGGCCTGGTATGGTTCAGGAGGGGGGCACTCGCTCGTCCCCCCCTTTCCTGGCTTGCCAGGCTACGTGCTCAGATAAGGGTCTGGTATGGATTTTGGGGGGGACCCTACGCATTTTTTTTTTTTTTACATTTTGGCGTGGGGTTACCCTTCAGATCCATACCAGACCTGAAGGACCCTAGGCCATTTTCTTCTAACATTTTTATATTGCCAGCAATAATTTTGTATTGCCCGCAATTTAAATGTTATTTCATTCATTTTTTTTCTTTAAAAATGTAATTTTCTTTACATGCTACAGATGCACCACTTTACAGGCAGACTAAGGGGACCCCCCAGGCACTATATTTAAAGGAATTTTTCATTTTTATTTTTGCACTTTAAAGCGGTTGTATACCCCTCCTTGCCGGAACAGGGAAGAAACGCAGAGGGAGCATGCGGTGCATACTAGCTCATTATGCCTTTTCACTCTGGTTGAAAAAGGCTGGTTTAGCCAATGATTTCCTTCATTTTTATTAGATCCTTGTGGTCCGTGTAATGGGAGCTGTGACACTGATGTGTCCTTTACCTATATATTGTGTGCTCTTTATCATTTTAGAAAGTTTGGAGGTATGGGGAGGTGAGGGGACAGGAATCAATAGGCCCCTGCAGCTGTTTGTCAGGTACTGGGAGGAGGGAGTGGGGGTGTGGCATGGCAGGTGCTGTGCATGCACAGGGGTCCCCTTTAGGAGCGGCCAGCTACAAGCCTCAGCAAAGGGGAGGGGGGGGGGGGGCACAGACTACATTGCAGACTGCAGACTACACATTTTCATAGAAGCAGACTACTCACAGTGCAAAAACAGGGTGTTTACTGGGCCAATTCTGACACTTCTATCATATATGTAAAAATCTGTGTTTTTTTGCTAGAAAATTAATTAGAACTCCCAAACATTATATATATATTTTTAGTAGAGACCCTAGACAATAAATTAGCGGTCATTGCAATTTTTTATGTCACATGGTATTTGAGCAGAGATTTTTCTAACACAATTTTATGAATTAAAAAAGAGCAAAATGCAATATATAACCCAATGTTTTTTGTAAAATATGAAAGATGATGTTATGCTGAGTAACTAGATAACCAACATGTCATGCTATAAAATTGCACACGCTTGTGGAATGGCACCAAACAAGAGTACATAAAAAACTTCATAGGCGATGCTTTCAAATTTTCTACAAGTTACCAGTTTAGGGTTACAGAGAAGATTCAATGCTAAAACTATTGCTCTCGCTCTGATGTTCGCGGTGATATCTCACATGTGTAGTTTAAACACTGTTTACATATGTAGGCGTGACCTATCTGTGCGTCCACCACTGCGCCTGAGCATGGGTGGACGGGGGCGTTTTTTTATTTTTTTCCCTACCATTTATTTTATTAAATCTTTTTTTTTATTTTTTTTTTTTTACACTGCCTCTGTTAAAAAATGTTTTTGATCACTTTTATTCCTATCACAAGGAATGTAAACATCCCTTGTGATAGAAATAAGCAGTGACAATCCTCTTCATAGAGAGATTGAGAGTCAATAAGACACTACATCTCTCCTCTACAATGTAAAGCATTAGATAAAAAACAAACCAAAAAAAAACATTGATCTAATGCTTTAAAAAAAAAAATGTCACTTTTCACATTAGGCCGGAACCGGTTGTGACGTCATGACATCGCTCTGGTCCTCCGACCTAGGCATAGAGATGAGTGGAGGCCATCTTTCCTACACTCATCTCTGTGACCAACAGCCACAACCACCAATTTTTGGGCTTCCCGATCTGCCAGGTGAGACTGAAAACCACTGAGAAGCAGCAAGAGAGAGGGGGGCGACCCCTCCTGCTGCTTCTAAAAATGATCCAGTGGCGAATCTGCCAATCAGACTACTTTTATTGGGTAGAGAATTACTGGCTGAAAAAAAGCAATACCAGGTTTATGGCATATTGCTGCAGCCATGACCCTGGTATTCCAAATCCTACTAAGGATGTCTTTTGACTATGGCCCGGTAAGGATGTGGTTGAAATGACTTTAAACCGCTTCGATACCGGGCACTTTCACCCCCTTCCTGCCCAAGCCAATTTTCAGCTTTCAGCGCTGTCACACGTTGAATGACAGTTGCGCGGTCATGCTACACTGTACCCATATTCAATTTTAATCATTTATTTTCACACAAATAGAGCTTTCTTTTGGTGGTATTTAAACACTGCTGGGTTTTTTATTTTTTTGCTAAGTAGCAACTTCAAAGCCGCTCTGATGTGAACCAGGGCTTAAGACCCCTTTCACACTGAGGCGGTTTGCAGGCGTTATAGTACTAGAAATATTGCCTGGAACCCGCCTCCCATTCATTTCAGTGTGACTTTTCACACTGGGGAGGTGCGCTTGCGGGATGTTAGGAAAAGTCCTGCAAGCAGCATCTTTGGGGTGGTTTGGGAGAGGTGTATACACCGCTCCCAAAATGCCCGAAAAAAATCGTAAGAGCAAGACTACGCATGCTCAGAAACAAAAGAATTACATACAAAACTAGTCAACACATGACGTCACTTCTGACGTTGTATTCTGTCGTGCAAAAAATTTTGTATCATGAGTAACCTCTTTACTTTCAACATGAGACTAACATGCCACAAAAAAACAGACGAACGGTTGTCCGAAAATCTGATCGTGTGTACGAGGCTTTAGTATCATACCATTTTAACAAGTACATGTACTCGTGCAAACGCTTAGTATCAGCACCAATACCAGTATCGGTGCAACCCAACCTAGGACACATGCTTACCAAGCCTAAATTGTGACAAAAATGAAAAAAAAATCCCCAAAACGTAATTAATGTTCTTTTCCCCAATACTTTTCATTGCTGTCCTTATTTCTTTATTGAAGACAACAATTTAAGAAGAAGCAATCAATTAATGTGTGTATATATATATATATATATATATATATATATATATATATATATATATATACACACACACACAGTAAAACCTTGGTTTGAGAGTAACTTGGCTTGAGAGCATTTTGCAAGACAAGCAACATTTTTTCATAAATTTTGACTTGATATGCAAGCAATGTCTTGATATATAAGTAGCGTCAAGTCACAACAGAGTATAAAAGAGAAGAGAAGTGCCTCTAAGTGTAGCAATATGGTTACATTTACTAAAGGTACAACATTTATCAACTCATATGATTGATGATAAAATAGGCACATCTAAGTATGCAGGCATCCGGGGTAAAGCTGTCCACATAGACCATCCCCCGCACCACCATCGACGTCATCCCCTCCACGCTGCGCTCCATGAGTGCTTCAAGCCTCACTTTCAGATCGCTCCACTGCAGGCTAGTCTTCCCGGTCACGATTGTAGACCGACAGCGGTGAGAGCCGGGGGTCTGGAGGATGGTCTATGTGGACAGCTTTACCCCAGGTGTCTGCATACTTGGATGTACCTCTTTGAATCAACCATGTGAGTTGATAAATGTTGCACCTTCATTGCATGTAACCATATTGCTACACTTCGAGGCGCCTCTCTTCTCTTTTATACTCTATAACTCCTGCTGGATTTTTCTTCTAATCCCCTTGTGGAGGCTGCCATTTGTGGATGGACATTTTATGGTTACACAACCTATCACATTGCTATAATCTATTTATATAGACTATAAACTGTAGGATTTATGAATAAATGGTTGTGGAACAAATCATCTGAGTTTCCATTATTTCTTTTGGGGAAATTTGCTTTGATAGACAAGTGCTTTGGATTACAAGCATGTTTCTGAGACGAATTATGCTCACCAATCCAAGGTTTCTATCTATCTATCTATCTATCTATCTATCTATCTATCTATCTATCTATCTATCTATCTATCTATCTATCTATCTATCTATCTATCTACAGTTTGTTAGTACAGTATAGTCCAAGCTGTACCGCGCTCCTTATTTATACCAATAAAATAGTGCGCGCCGCCCACACCAACCGGCTGAGCTCAGCGAACCCTTCGCGCAGGAATACTCAGCGTGCGGCGTGCTATGATCAAGACGTGCTCTCATTTCAGCATTAAAAAGTCCCTGTGTGTGGAGAGAGATTCTTGCGCGGGCCGGCAGAGGAGGAGGAGGCGGTGTCGCCATTTTGTTGTGCGCTCGGAGCCCGTAACGGAAGCAGGGTGAAAGGCTTTCCCCGACAGCTCCGAGCCCGGCCGCCCTTCTGCTCTCTCTTCTTTTACACTTTCTTTCCTGTTCGCCGCTCTCTCCCCGTGCTCTCCGCGCACACCTTTACACTTTGGAGGTCATGGCAGATGTCGACAAACTGAACATCGACAGCATCATCCAGCGGCTGCTAGAAGGTGAGGAGGCTTCCTGGGAAGGCCTGGCTCCGCACTAGGGACGGCCCGCGGGCCTCACTGAGGGGACATGTGTTAGTGAGGTGTTCTGGGCTCGGGGGCCGCCTGCCTTCGTGTATTCCCGGCTGTTTTCTGACTGGAGCTAATGACAGGCGCAGATTGCTGTCCGCCTTCCTTTACATGACGGCTCGGTGCCCGGCCTGCCTCTCTACCACTATGCCCCTTCCTCATAACTGGGGGCACCACCTCACATCTATACTACACTTCTCATTAGATCTTCCTGTAGACATGGATTTATTACCTTGCGGGTGTGGACATCCTTTAAACCTTTCCAGGCATTACACGATGCTTGGCACCTTTTTTATTTTTAAGTGAAAGATCATAATACCGCTCACTGGACCTTATATGTGGTGCCTTTGTTATTTGTGGCATTAAGACCCTAAAGTGAACACTTATTGCAGTTTGCTTATTCTATGTGTCTGCTTAACGTGTGGGGTTTTTTTCTATTTTTTTTTTTCTTTTTGCCTGATGATTTGTCCCACAAGTCTGTTTTCCAACACAACATCAGTTGGAGGATTGAGACAAACTAGCACTGGAAGGGAGGCTTTACAATAAACAGACTATGTAGAACTTTTTTTTTTTTTCTCCAAAAAGAAAAGCTGCTGTTTGACCACTTTATTTAGCGTTTCTAAAACAACCCTAAATTGCTGTTGCCTAAAAGGTTCTCCTTCATCCAGAGTTGGGTGACTCTATCCTGGAGGTGAGTTACTGGCCAGATCAGGTAAAAAATACAGCCAGCACATCTAGTGGTTTGTAAGCTGCAATATATTAGTTTGATTGTGGGTTTAAAGTGATTGTGAACCCTGTTACACCACTTACCTACAGATAAGGCTTGCCTGTAGGTACCGTGAATATCTAAAACTTGCACTGTTTAGGAGATATTCACTGTATCAGCATGTGCAGACGTCATCGGCAATGAAGAAAGGGCCCACTGGTGCCGTTCGGGACCCGTGCCGTGACCGGCGGCTCCTGCATGCATATGCTGGAGTGACAGCATCGTGGCTCTGGCCAATCACAGCGCCGGAGCCCGCGACCCTGGAAGTAACTCCCGGAGACATGCCGTCGGTCACAGCGGTGTGCGGGGACTGCTGCAACTGCTTCGATCTAAGGTAAGTATTTCATAATGAGCTAGTATGCTATGCATTTAGTGTGTGTGGGTTTTTTTTTTTTTTTTTCTCCCCTACAATCACTTTAAACCCCTTTGTGCCTAAGGGTAAAACGCATCTAAATGCCTAAGCACAATTTTGCAACTTTGACATGTGTTTGTAAAACTACGCATCACAACTACTTTGTGCATCCAGGTGGATTATACGTTTTTCTTTTGATGGTAATGGATATCTATGAATCCTCCACTCCCCCTCTCTCAATTTTTTTTTTTTTTTCAATCCTACCAAAAAAAAATACACATCCTGTCCAAAAAAAAATGTTAACCTTGACCCAAACACTAACCCTGGCACTGGCCTAGATCAAACCTTGATGTAGGTATTTTACACTTTTTTTTTTTTTTTTTTTTTCCTTCTCTGGAGAGCGAGATATGCATCTTTCCTCCATTCAGAGAAAAAAAAACACAGGGGTGGGCTCCAGTGACTAGTCATTTTGATAGCCAGTCAGGGGCAGTCACAGCGATCAGGTGACTTGGCATTGGGAGTTTCGGGTCCTGATCGTTATTAGGAGGCTCTCCATGAGACCCCATTGTGTGCTGGGAGCAGGCTGTGTGGCATGCTTCCAGCACAAAGGCAGATGCACAAATACCCAAAAGTGGAACTTCCGCTCCCCCACCCCCCCTCTGGTACCTTTTTGGGGGGGGAGGCCATACCTGTCTTTCACAGGTATGCTTTCCCCACTTTCGAGAGCCTCAGCTGCGGGTATTGACGTCACGGTTGGGGCTCCCTCCTCCCCCTTTCGCCAGGCTAGTAGGAGAGGAGCCTCGCGCATGCGCAGTAGGTTTACCGGCGTGAAGCCGAAATGCTACACTGCTGGGTTCCCTTATTCGCAATGGAGGCAGCATGCACCCGACAGCTGATGGAAACATCAGCTGCGGTGCCAACATCGCTGGACTCTGGGACAGGTAAATGTCTGATTAAGTCAGCAGCTGCAGCGGGGGGCAAAAATCCGCTTCAATGTTTATGCGTTAAGGAGCAATGGAGACACCTTTTGGACAGCAGCATTGTCAGTCTGGTGAGGGTAATCTTAGCACTCACTTAGGATGAACTTGATTAAAAAAATGAAGCTGGACTCCAGTTAACACTTTATAAGCAGTTACAGCATTTTCATTTTTTTTTTTTTAGTGTGGGATAATTTGAGCACACCTGCCAGTTTTACATAGCTTATTGCAGCACTCTTAAGCCCTATGCACACAGGCCGAATGTCTGGCGGCATCAGCTGGTTCAATAGAGATCGGCTGACATTCAGCCCATATACCGCGGGTGGAAGGGGCACAACCGTAAAGTCTGCCGACTGGCTCAGTTTCAGCACTCAGCTGATGGTTGAGTGCTGACCCAGAGGGTTGTGTGTGTGGGGGGGGGGGGTTGTTGACACATGTCAGAACACAATGGCACAGCAGGGAGGTCGCTGTACTAACATCGGATTGTTAGTACAGCAGCTCCTCCTGTGCTGTCAGTTTTCTTTTTGTTCAGCCTACTGAATTGAACTAAAGAAAAGCAGTTTACCAGGCTTTTAGTGCCTGTTACACGGTATAAGTTTTTTTGTTTTTTTTTTCCAACCCAGCAGGCTAAACTGACAGATCACTCTCCCCTGCTGAGCTGTTGTGTTTAGCGGGATGGTGGCGGTCCCCCTGTCAAATCAACCTGCCAAAACACCAGTCAGCCATTGGCTGCAAGCACTTATCGGATGCTGGTTTTCCAATGCATGTCTGTTTCACACAAGCCAGATTGGCTTCTGTCACAGGCCAAATGTTGTGTTTTGTGGCCTGTGTACCTGGCTTGACTGTCACTTTGCTGGACAGCTTATGCTGGCTATACAATATCTATATATCTATAGATGTATATATGAAAAATCAGCCAAAATTCGGTCATTTGGCCAGTTTGTTTTTTGGACAGTTAATGGGCACAAATGATTGCTGCAATGTTTTTGAGCCGAAAAAACTAAGGACAAGTTTGGAAATGTTCTGCCGAATGATGAATTGAAAGGTTAATGTGTTTCCCGTCTGAATTGTTTGCACTAGGTATATGTGTAAAAAGAACAAAAAAGTGTTCATTTATGTCCACTAAACGATTTATTGGTCGTTACATGATGGCACTATCATTTGCTCTCGCGGCCGAATGTCTGTTTTTCGAAAATGGGTTTTGTGTATAGTGTATGGCCAGCATAAGTGTTGAATTGAAAAATAAGACAGCTGGCTAGATTACCAGGGGAAAAAGAAAATGAACACAGCCACCACATCTAAGAATTGGTAAGCTGCAATATAACTTTTGGGCTTGATACAGCTATAACCGTATTCAAAGTCCTGATGCTCAACCTGTGGTTTGGAAGTTGAATGTGGCTCTTTGATGCTCATTGTGCGGCCCTCAGGGTCTCTGCACACAGCGGTCTGTATTTTCCTGATTTTGATTCTGTCCTGTGAAAAATCTATTTTTGAGTCTAGATTCTAGTTTTTAAATGGCTTGGTTTATTTTTAACCACTTTGTCGCTTTAACTGACAATTGCGGTTGTGTGACGTGGCTCCCAAACAAAATTGATGTTTTTTTGTTTTTTTTGTTTTTTTTTTTTGTGACTGCGACATGGCCGACAGATCGGACACTTTTGGCGCTATTTTGGGACCGTTCACATTTATACAGTGATCAGTACAATTAAAAATGCACTGATTACTGTGTAAATGTGACTGGCAGTGAGGAGGTTAACCAGGAGGGAGCGCTGCAGGGGTTAAGTGTGTCCTAGGGATGTGTTCTAACTGGGGGGGGAATGAGCTAGTGGTGACTTATCACTGATCACCGCTCCCCCACTGCTTGTTTACATTAGCATTTCCCCTCTCCGTCAGATTATTGCGGGTATCCCTGCGGATATACTCACGGAGCTTGCGGTGGGCACGTGCCTGCTATGCAAGCCTTGCGAGATCACGTACATTAACGTGATTTTGCCGTGCCAGCCGCAAGCGGTTAATACTACTTTCTGTGCTGTTCATCTCTTTAGGTTTATTTTTTATTCTGCTTTTTAAAAATACCAAGTGTGGTACAAGATATAAAGCTTTATGGAGCTGAAATGTGGCAGTATTGATGGGTAGTAATAGCAGTCATTGCTAGTAATGTCTCCTGGAGCCTGCTCCCACACTCTTAACTCACCTAGCACACTGGCAGTTACTGACCATCTCCTGTTCCATATATGCAGCATACTGTTGTATTATGTGTGGCCTTTTGGCAGTCGGGGGCTGCACATTGCACACCCAATATGAAGAAAGTTGATCATCATACAACCCCCCCTACCCCCCGACTAGGTAAAGCCAGCTTTTTTTATATCTATGTAAAGGCATAGACGGCAATTACAAGATAACAGATGCTCCTGTTTTTTTCCAGGCATGTTATGATTGCTGTGTCTTTACATTGATGGCATAAAGGAGTTGTATTGGTCCAGTGTCCCCTCATTGTAATATTTGTGGCTGTTACTGGGACTAAAAATGAGACCGAATTAAAGTGGATGTAAACCAATTTCATGAAAATTTGAGCAGGGCACATCTATCTGTATTATCTCTCTCCAAAGCACTGAGTCCCTGTGGCTTTCTCCTGCTCTGTGTAGCTTGGTTATCAGCCTGAAAACTTCTGAGAACATCTGCCTGAAATTTGTATCTGGGAGGTTGCTATCAATACATTAGCACAGAGCTGCTGATACTCTGAACAGCTGAGTCTTTGCCTATGTGGAGGGTGGGTGTGTGTCTTTCCTCCAGTTGTCTGTCTTGGCTGAATGCCAAGATTCCACTTCCAGTCCTGAACAGGAAGAGAATCTCCAGCACAAGGTAAGAATTCTAAAGCATATAGAAAGGGAAAGGCAGATATACATGTAAAGCTTATATAGGTAGATTTGTTTCATCTCTGTATCTGAGGCTGTTCACTTCACTGGGTATGAGAGTTTACATCCACTTTAAATTTTTTGCCAAAACAATAGAATGATCTTGCAATGAGGACACTTGTGACAACCAAGATAATATCCTGCACTTCGAAGATGCATCCTTCCTGTTAACTAGTCGCCGCCCGCGCACCATCAAATGACGGCGGGGCAGTGCAGCTCTCGTTCTGGGACATCATGGGACGGCGTCCCAGAATGACCACTCTTGCGTGCCCGCAGAGCACGGTGATCGCAGCCATATTGCTAGGACACTGCGCGACCCCAATCTCTGTAAAGAGCAACGGCTCTTTAACTATGATCGGCTGTGTCCAATCAGTCGGTCACATGTAAACATGGAGATGCCTATAATCGCCACTCCTCACCAGTGTGAGGAGAGCCAATCAGCGGCATCTCCACGCAGGGGCACTTGTAATCAGGGCACTGATGATTAGTGCCCACCAGTGGTGGCAATCAGTGCCCATTAGTGATGCCAGTCAGTGCTGGCTATCGGTGCCGCCTATCAGTGCGGCATATTGGTGCCTCCCCATCAATGCATATCAGTGAAGGAGAAAAATTACTTTCAGTTTCTGTCAGTAAACTTTGTAACTTGGTAAAAAATAAAAAAAAACCCAGCAGTGATTAAATGCCACCAAAAGAAAGCTCTATTTGCGTGAAGAAAATGATAAAAAAAATGTGGGTACAGTGTAGCATGACCACGCTGAAAGCTGAAAAATGGCTTGGGCAGGAAGGGGGTGTAAGTGCCCTGTAGGGAAGTGGTTAAAAAGGAGCTTGAAGGGAGAGACTATAACTGTTCCTACAGTTTAGCTTGAGATGTAATCTAAAATGGGTGTTTTATGTGGGCAGCCTGATCAAATCAATGACAGGCAGTTGGCTGAACTGTTCAAGTGTGTCTTGGAGTACACACTTCATGACCTGTGCAGCTGCCTGTCATTGATTTGGATAGGCTGCCTCTATATAACATTTTGTGCATTCCATGCGAGTGAAGGCAGGCTTTTGCACAAGTGTACACATAGGTATGCCCCTGTGGCCTAGATGGTGTATTTAACCACTTCAGCTCCGGCATGTTTTACCCCCTTCCTGACAGGCCATTTTTTGCGATATTTGCAAGCGCCCCCTAAAGCCGATGGAAGAGATATGTGATTTTGCGATAAAGGGCCGTCCTGCCACAGTATATGTACGTGGGGAGGGGGTGAAGCACATTTGGGATTTTATTGACCCCCAGATCTCTCCGTAAAGAACATGCTGTACTGTATGGCTATCGCAAGGGATGTTTAAAGAGGAACTGCGGTCTGCTCACATAATTTGTAATAAAAACATTGCCATTCTGAAGCTTCCCTCCAACCACTTTGCATATTTTATATATATACTGTGATTCTGTACTTGCCAAATATGCTGCAGAAATCTCCCTCCACTGAGTCTGGCTGCATCCATTTTAACTGGGCAGCTAAAGTTGCTGCCTGTTCACTTCCTGGTTATAAACAG
Organism: Aquarana catesbeiana; assembly: GCF_042186555.1. NCBI lineage: Eukaryota > Metazoa > Chordata > Amphibia > Anura > Ranidae > Aquarana > Aquarana catesbeiana. The sequence continues at coordinate 239,298,925 of NC_133324.1, forward strand.
GCACATGTCCAGTTCTGCAGCTCTTGTTGGCCCTCTTATTAGAGAGCTGTACATGTTGTCATAAGCCTAGACTTTTTACCAGACAAACAGGAAGTGGCCTGTATAGTGTATTTACTGGCAGAGTTTTACTATCCAAAGTTAAAACATGGGCAGAAGAATTAATAGATGGAAAGTAGAAAAAAATGACTGAAGGTCTGCTTTAAAGCATCCCCACACATGGTGGTGAACACATGTAAGTCATGCCCACGTGTAAACGCTGTTCAAACCACACATGATGTATCGCCTCAAACGTCAGCAAGAGTAAAAATGCTAGCACTGGACCTTTAACGCTAAACTAGTAACCTATAGAAATTTTTAAATGCTGCAGTTTGCCGCCTTTCCATGGGTGTGCGCAAGTTTAAAGCATGACATGTTGGGTATCTACTTGGTATAACATCTTTCATATTTTACAAAAAAAGGAGAATCGTGTGTGTTTTTTGTTTTTTTTTTTTTTTTTTTTTTTTTGTTTTTTCAAAATAAATACAGCTTTTTATTTGTAAACAGTAGTACTATAGGCAATTTTTTATTTTTTTTTTATTTGGTCAGCTCAGTGGAACGAGTGTCCCCATAAGATTTCACCTTTTTTGGGGACAGCCCAAAATTTGGTCTCTTTCATTGATAATGGTGAACGGGACAAATAGAGTGTGAATCTCCTTAACAGATGGCAATAAAAACCTGACAAGTGTTCTAATCCATCTGCACCCTATCAAAGACAAAAAAAAAAAAGTTTTGCCATTCTATTTTAACTGAGCTGAGGATAGAAGCTGATTGGTTACCATACACAGCTGCTTCCGATTCATAGTATACATAGTTACATAGTAGGTGAGGTTGAAAAAAAAGACACAAGTCCATCAAGTCCAACCTATGTGTGTGATTATGTGTCAGTATTACATTGTGTATATCCCTGTATGTTGCGGTCATTCAGGTGATTATCTAATAGTTTCTTGAAGCTATCAATGCTCCCCGCTGAGACCACCGCCTGTGGAAGGGAATTCCACATCCTTGCCACTCTTACAGTAAAGAACCCTCCTACGTAGTTTAAGGTTAAACCTCTTTTCTTATTGTAATGAGTGGCCACGAGTCTTATTAAACTCTTCTGCGAAAAAGTTTTATCCCTATTGTGGGGTCACCAGTACAGTATTTGTGAATTTAAATCATATCCCCTCTCAAGCGTCTCTTCTCCAGAGAATAAGTTCAGTGCTTGCAACCTTTCCTCATAACTAAGATCCTCCAGACCCTTTATTAGCTTTGTTGCCCTTCTTTGTACTCGCTCCATTTCTAGTACATCCTTCCTGAGGACTGGTGCCCAGAACTGGACAGCATACTCCAGGTGCGGCCGGACCAGAGCCTTGTAGAGTGGGAGAATTATCGTTTTATCTCTCCCCCTTTTAATGCATGCCAATATTCTGTCCGCTCCAGTTTTAGTAAATTCCCCCAATATACTTTCCCTGTCAAGGAAGGCAATATTCTCTATTGGAAGATTTCACCTTAAAGTGATTAGATTCATATTTTTTTTTTTATTAAATCACACGTTCTTGCCTCCACTGTGCCGTTTGTTTTGCACAGTGTGGCTCTGATCATGCTCTTCTGGGGTCCCTCGGCAGCTCCTCCTTGCATCAGATGACCCCCTAGGAGAAGGGGGGGTTACCTTGCAGGCGCGCTCCCGAGTCCAGCATTTGCATCCATAGACACAAATGCTGGACTTGGCCCCACCCTCGCATCATTGGATTTGATTGACATCAGTGGGAGCCAATGGCTGTGCTGCTATCAATCTATCCAATCAAGAGCCCGGACCCCGTGCAGAGAGGGAGAGCACTTCTCTGCTGAGGGGATGAAGGGGCTTAGGTAAGTAAAGTGGGGGAGGGCTGAGCCGCTGGTCATTGCCAGAAGTTTTTTTTTTCACCTTAAAGTGGTTGTACACCTATGACAAAAAACCTGCAAGACAAAGGCATAGCATACTAGATCATTATGATTTGCTTACCTGAGATCGAAGCCCCTGCAGCCGTCCTTGTACACCGCTCTGGTGGCCAACATCGCTCCCTGAGTTACTTCTGGGTATCATGGGCTCCGGTGCTATGATTGGCTGGAGCCGTGATGTCACTCCAGCTCGGGAGTACGTGCCATTGCTTCAGTGCGCATGTGCCGATGACGTTGGCACATGCAAATACAGGGGATATCTCTTAAACCGTTCAGGTTTAGGAGATATCCAGGGTAGCTACAGGTAAGCCTTATTATAGGCTTACCTGTAGCAAAAAGTGTGATGTAAGGGTTTACAACCACGTTAATGCATGGGCTGCATTAAGTGAAACGCAAGGGTTTACCACCCCTTTAATTCCTGTTCTACAACAGCTGCCTAAAGAGGATGATTTTTTTTTTTGTGCTATCTTGACTTCCTGTTTTTAGATTCAATTTTGGAAAGATTTTTCCTTCACTTTTTAACGGCAAAATTTTGGCTTTAGTGTCGGGGCACAAGTATGAACCTTTCCTCCCCACTTTTAATTTGCATAGTTCCTCCTTTCCCATATTTGTACTCCAACGTACCCCTGTTGTGCCCACATACTTTCCCACCTTTTTCAATTTCACCCTTGCTGTTCTTGGAGGTAATAAACAAAGTGTAATATATTGAAGCTTGGTATGCCAGAACACACTAATTAGATGCTGTTCGGATACTGGTTTTCCAGCATGCCTGTTCGACAGAAGCCAGTCATGAGACTTGCTTATGTAGACCAGACAGCTGTACACATGGCCCAATTTTGGCTGGTGTGTACAAGGCTTAAGGGTGTCTGCTTTCTGGATGAAGTAGTAAAGCAGACATCTTTGCAGAGCAGCCTTGTCAGTCTGGGTAACCCTTGGGGTGTGTTGGATGTACTAGCAGATTTAGATGGGCTTGACTAACATTGACAAATTGAAGCTGAACTCCAGCTAATGCTTTATAAGCAGTTACAGCAAATGTTTTTTCCTTTTGGGATTAAGGTTTTACATAAAAGCTGATCATTGTAAGCTCCTCGGTCGGTGTTGAATGGTTTGTCAACTATCTGCTACTTTTAATTTCTAATTTTAACCATGTTAAGTCCCCCCCCCCCCCATGTAAGCAATTTTCTTTATGTAGTTGTAAACTATACTGAGATGGCACTCATTCTCAGATGTTGGTCACCTGTAGAGGCTTTTATCCACTTCCCCTTTTTTTTTTTTTTCACCCCCCCAAACATGTACTCTCTAAAAGTCCCTGCAGAATAAAATGGTGGGTGTTGCAACTTTTACATTGTGCAGCTGTTTATCATACATAAATATTTATGAAAATACTTTATTGAATTTACACAAACAATATACTCACATTTTTTTGGGTAACATTTTAATTGCTAAACCAAGTAAATGCCTTAGGCCCCTTCACACATGCAGACCGTTCAGATCCGCCTATCAGTTTTTTCAGGCGTATCTGAACGGTCGCACCATACAGCTCTGTGGAGTTTCAGATGTCAGCGGTGACATGTCTGCTGACATCCGATCCGCAAAATCCAGACGGATGGATGTCCTATTTTCCATCCGTCGATTGGATGAAAATGGACAGGCGGTCCGTAATCATCTGATTTTCCCCCCCAAAGGGGAGAGCGGATTCTGACAGGTCTGTCCCTGCAGAGTGCAAAAACGGACTTGTCATCCGCCGGCTTGGCAGGGATCAACGGAGCAATCCCTGCTGAGCAAGCGGAGTAGTGAAAAGGGGCCTAACTCCATGCTGTAAAATCGTGTACGCCTGTGGAATGGCAGCAAACATAGCAAAACTCCATAGGAGATGTGTGTGGGGTGTTTTTTTTTTTTTTTTTTTTTTTTAACAGGTTACTAGTTTAGAGTTACACAGGCGGTCTGGTGCTGGAATTGCTCTCTGCATGATACCTCACATCTGGTGTAATTGCATGTGCGTTTGAGCATGGGGAAAATGGGTGCTTTAAAAATTACATGGGCTGTGGCAGGTCCCCTTTATGGCAAGATCTGGGGTTTTAGACCCAGATCTCTCCTGCTCTTAAAAGCATCAAAGGTTGGTTTAAAAGCATCAAAGGTTGGTTTGATCGGCTGCTTTACAGGTGGTCCAGGCCCTGAGGCAGCAAGCCTAAATTATGTTCCCTCTACCATACTTCACCATTGGGATGATTTTTTTAGGTCCATTTCACACGGGTGGCTGTTCTGCCACTGTTAAAAGCATGTTTTGTTGTTTTGAAACTCCAAGACTTTTGTTTTGTAAAGGAAGATGGATGTAGGGAGGTTGGCCAATCGCCTATATCCTCAGGAACGATCGGGGTCCCAAGTCTGTTTCGAATGTATGGGCCTAGGGCTAAGAGGAGTGATGAAATGAACCCCTATTCCTGGAGGGAAGGCAGGATTGTTGAATAGGGAAGATGGGGGAGAGGGGTCTGAGGAGAAGATCGAATACAGCCCTCTTCAGTACCACAATGTAAGAACAGCAATAGTTAGCGGCGAGGAGAGAAAGTTCCCTTGTACCCACATAGGATGGTGTGTAAATCGACAGGGGCCAAATCTTGTTTGATCATGACAGAGGCCTTTTGGAAAGAACGGTGGAACCACTTGAGTGCGCACTGTAAGGGTAGCTTTGTAGTATAGTTCAAAGTTGGTTAGTTCTGTGCTGGAGTTTTGGAAGGGTGAGTAGGTTATATTTGACTCTAGATGGGCCATGATTCCAGATAAAGCAAATTGAAAGTGAGCGCAGAGCAGCAAAGGATTTGGGTGCTAGAACAGGTATGGTTTGGAAGAGGTACAATAATTTGGGTAGGGTATCCATTTTAACCACTTCACTACCCGCCTATAGTCATATGACGTCCTGGGATGGGATCTCCCATCCTGGGTGGACGTCATATGACGTCCTGGGATTCCCGGCTGTCTAGGGGGCGCACGCGCCCGCCGCGCTGCTCGGGACCCGGTGCGTGTGCCCGGCGGCCGCGATGTCCGCCGGGCACCCGCGATTGCCCGTTGGCCGGACCGTGGATCTGTGTGTGTAAACACACAGATCCACAGCCTGTCAGCTCTGAGGAGAGCGATCTGTGTTCCCAAAACGGAGGAACACTGATCGGTCTCCTCCCCTTGAGCGTCCCCTCCCCCTTCAGTTAGAATCATTCCCTAGGAAACATATTAACCCCGCCCCCTAGTGGTTAACCCCTTCACTGCCTGTCACATTTACACAGTAATCAATGCAATTTTATAGCATTGATCGCTGTATAAATGTGAGTGGTCCCAAAAATGTGTCAAAAGTGTCCGCCATAATTTCGCAGTCACGAAAAAAAATCGCGATCGCCGCTAAAAAAATAAATTTAAAAAAAAAAAAAAAAAATGCCATAAATCTATCCCGTATTTTGTAGACGCTATAACTTTTGCGCAAACCAATCAAGATACGCTTATTGCAATTTTTTTTTTTTATACCAAAAATATGTAGAAGAATACGTATCGGTCGAAACTGAGGAAAAAATTTGTTTTTTAAAAAAAAAAAAATTGGGATATTTATTATAGCAAAAAGTAAAAAATATTGTTTTTTTTTTTCAAAATTGTCGCTCTTTTGTTTATAGCGCAAAAAATAAAAACTGCAGAGGCGATCAAATACCACCAAAAGAAAGCTCTATTTGTGGGGAAAAAAGGACGTCAATTTTTTTTGGGTACAACGTCGCACGACCGCGCAATTGACGTTTAAATTGCAAAAGCGCTGAAAACTAAAAATTGGCCTGGGAAGGAAGGGGGTGAAATTGCCCTGTATTGAACCGGTTAATGGTGGTTCAGCCAAACCCGGGTAAAGCGGAGACCACACACGATTCCGGGCCTTTACGTAGATGAGGGATATAGTTTAGCGGAAAAAAATTCGAGGTTGGCAGGTAGGACATGCCCTTGGTTTGTCATAGGAATTAGTAGTTGGAAGGAAGTGAAGACATTGTGGAGACAGGTAAAGGGAATTTAAGAGTCTCCATCTTGGATGTTAAAGGGTTTGTAAACCTTTGTGTTTTTTTCACCTTAATGCATACAATGCGTTAAGGTGAAAAAAACACCTGGCAGTGACCAGCCTCCCAGCTGCCCCCCCCCCCCCCCCGTTTTGCTTACCTGAGCCCTGGAACTTGACCTGGCGGGGATGTGCTGTCTCTCTCCCCGGGGTCCTCTGCTCTTGATTGGATAGCTTGATAGCAGCACAGACATTGGCTTCTGCTGCTGTCAATCAACTCCAATGACCTGGGGACTGAGTCATACATTCAGCGGATATGGACGCCAAATGCTGGACTTGGGAGCGCTTCTCCTTGGGGGTTATCTAATGTGGGGAGGAGCCACCGGGGACCCCAGAAGACTAGATTCGGGACCACTTTGTGCAAAACGAGTTGCACAGTAGAGGTAACTCAAAAAAACAGCAAGAGCAGGGTCGTATGAGGTTGCTGGGCATAAAACCGGTTGTCAGCATAAAGGGACTGCTTATGATGAGCAGAGGGGGTTTGAACACCTTGGATAGAGGCGTTCTGACGAATGGCACATGCTAAGTGCTCAATAACAATCCCAAATGGGAGGGGAGGCAACCTTGGCGAGTGCCATTTGAGATGGCAAACGGTTCTGATGAGGTGCCATTTACAGTGACAGACGGGTGTGAATAGACAGATGAGGAGCCCAAGCCTAGTCCCAGTGAGGCACAAGAATCGCCAGTTGAACCCATCGAATGCCCTTTCGGCGTCAAAAGCTAGACAGGCCTGCAAACGGTGGCATAGGAGCTGAGGTGGATTGTTTTGGTTGTGTTGTCCTCAGCCTCTTGACCTGGGACAACCTTTTAATGTTGGTGGGCTGTGCCCTTCTTGCGCTATACGTAATGCTGAGTATTCTTCCTGAACAATTCAATTTTTGTTTTATCAGGCCACAAAACCTTTTCCCAGTAGTATTTGATAGCCAAGGTGCTCTTTGGCAAGCTTCAGGCATGCAGCAATGTTTTTTTGGAGTGTAGCAGCTTCCTCTGGTATTCTGCCTTGAACACCCTGGTTCAAGATTTGCATATGGTAGGCTTATGAACTGGGCTGTTTGCCAGATCTGGTGATGTCTTCAAGCCTTTAGCTGTTGGTTCTTTACCTCGTTGAGGTTTCTACGTTGTGCTTGTGGGCATCCTCTTAGCTGGCTTGCCACTTGTAGGAAGAATAGTCGCAGTACTAAACTGTCTCCACTTAAGACCACCTATCTAAGTAAGGCAGCCCATAGCAAAGTTTTCTTTACTGCAGCCACTTCAGTATTTGGAGCCATTTAAATGGAAGGGGGGGGGGGTGGATAATTGGACAGGATTTTTAAAGCTAATCTCCACCTAAAAGGGAAGTTTCGCTCCTAAGGACTGTTCCCCCTACTCCTCTTGCACAATTGGCACTTGAGGGGGGTGGAGCAGGTACCTGATTGACAGCTGCTTTCCACTTCCACAGTGGGAACTTTGACAGTTACCTGCTTCCCACAGCATGGGCAGTGGGCACCCGGCTGTGAAGCCACGAGCTGTCACAGCTGGGTGCCCATAGTGAAGATGCCGGGGGCTGAAGACTGACTGGGGTGAGCACAACGCTGGGTCATGAGACAGGTGAGTGGCTGTTAAGTCAGCTGATGACTTTTTTTTTTTTTTTTTTTTTTACAGGTGGCTGGAACTCTTCTTTAATGTAGAGGAAATCTTTCTAGAGCTTGGGTAAATCTGTTTTAAAGTGAAATTTGTAGGTTGGGAGTTGTGTTGCAGCTCATGGCCACCCTAAACATTTGATAGAACATTTATTACAATGAGTTGGGAACTTGAAGTTGCTTTACCCTGACTCTCCCCCCCCCCCCCCCTCCCCTTCTACTTACAAGGTGCTATGTTTGTGCATTTTTACTTTTCTAGGGCCAATACTTTTGCCTTTCTTGCCACAGCCTCCTGGGATACTTGCATTGCACATCCTTGGAGGCTTTGTGAAAGTCTGTTTCAGATGTGCCCTTGGTGTGACATCAGGGTCATGCTATCAGAACAGAAGACATGGCTTCCCAGGTAGGCACATAACCCACTATGCAGCTACAGATTACAGCTGAGTTTGCTGAATGTATTTGGGTTTTTGCAGCTGACCCATGTAGAGGCAGCCAGCTCCTGATGGCTGTAGAAAAGTGGCACAGGACCCGAAAACAAATAAGGTCCTCTAAGTAAAGAAGCTAAACATGATTTTAGATCCTGTAGCTCTTGAAGATGACATCCTAATTTGTTGCCTCATTCAGCCCTTGTTTTGTATGTGTTCAGGACTTTACCTCTAAAGTGTAATGTACATTGTCTGTATTGTAGTCCAGTGTGTTTGATTTTGCATTAAGTGTTTTTCATTTATTTCTAGTAAGGGGATCGAAGCCTGGAAAAAATGTTCAACTTCAAGAGAATGAAATTAGAGGATTATGTTTGAAGTCTCGAGAAATCTTTCTTAGCCAGCCAATTTTATTGGAACTTGAAGCGCCTCTTAAAATTTGTGGTAAGAACATGTTTTTTTTTGTTTTTTTTTTTGTGTGGTGGTTTTTTATATATATATATATATATATATATATATATATATACATATACATATACATATACATATACATATACATATACATATACATATACATATACATATACATATACATATACATATACATATACATATACATATACACATGCACATTCACCCAAAATGGGTTTGTACACTTAAGTGAAGAGAAAAGGTCTTAAAATTTGAGTGGTAAATTCTTAACCAATTGCTGCTGGGAGCAGGTTCAGTTTTTCCCCAGTCTGTTGCACTTCTGGAGAGGCATTGTGGGTTGCTATGACAGTGTATTTGGGGGCATCATACGCAAGTCACAATTGTGGGATGTGTTGGGTTTTTTTCTATTCTGCAGATGCTGCAACACTTTAGCCGACTTTGCTGTGTGGCCGTGTGAATGTAGCCTAATGCGGGCATTGGTGTCACAAGGGGTAAACTTGGTATTGCCTCTACCCTTGCCCTGTTTAAGCTAACTTTTTTTTTTTTTTTTTATGCTGAGCTAATTTTGGTATTTCCAAATTGTTAAACTGAATGCTATTTTATGAATTTTTGCTTTGTTAAACTTGGCATGCCAACAATATAAAGGTATTTCCAGGGTAGGTTTACTAGATATAGTTGTGATTAAATACATCCTCACTGATCAGTTTAGGTGTCAACTACATATTCAATAAATTTCTCAGTTACAGAATATAAATTTACTGTGTACCAAATACCTAAGCAAATATATTTTAAAAGTAATGACATTGTGCTGGAAAAACTTGAGCCAGTTCATACATGCTGTCTGCAGAAAACTACAGGGATTGTAGACCAGATGAGTAGTCTATTGCAATATTTAGCTTGTCTGCTTCAGTTATGTACTTAAAGTGATATTGGTTAACTTTTAAAAAAAGGTCATCTTTACCTGCTCTGTGCAGTGGTTTTGTACAGAGTAGCCCCATTCACCCTCTTCTCGGGTCCCCCCCCAGAGCAAGCGGCTTGATATGGGGGCACCCAAGCAGGCTCACTCCCAAGCCACTGCTGTGTGTTCATTCACATAGCTGCAGCTCAGCCCCGTGCCCTCTTATTGTCTCATTAGCACTGATAAGTGGTAGCCAATGGCTAAGTATTTGGGCGGGAGGCTACTAAAATATATATATATATATTGATCGGCCTATAACACGCACTTTTTTCCCCTGAAAATCAGGGGAAAATCGTGGGTGCGTGTTATAGGCCGATCCCCGCCGATTTCGGTGTCATCGGAGCGATTGCGGCAATTGCCGCGGTCGCCGCCGACATACACAGCCGTGGGTAGATTCAAAAATGGCGCGGAGACTGCAGGGAGCCGAGATACACATACTCGTGTGTTCTCGGCTTTTTCCGGCGCCGCCGTCACGCCCAGTCCCGCCCCTGGACCTGTGTTATGTCCATCATAGGGCGGGACTGGGCGTGACTGTGAGCGGCGCCGAAAAAAGCCGAGAACACTCGGGTATGTGTATCTCGGCTCTTGTCGGATCCGAGATACACATACCCGAGTGTTCTCGGCTTTTTTCGGCTCCGCTCAGTCACGCCCAGTCCCGCCCTATGATGGACATAACACAGGTCCAGGGGCGGGACTGGGCGTGACGGCGGCGCCGGAAAAAGCCGAGAACACTCGTATGTGTATCTCGGCTCCCTGCAGTCTCGGCGCCATTTTTTGAATCTACACCGAGTGCACAAAGCTGCACTGACATGGCTGGACTGGGGCAGACCTGCACTAACGAAGCTGCACTGGGGCAAGGCTGCACTGGGGCAAAGCTTCACTGACAAGGCTGCACTGGGGCAAAGCTTCACTGACAAGGCTGCACTGGGGCAAAGCTTCACTGACAAGGCTGCACTGGGGCAAAGCTTCACTGACAAGGCTGCACTGGGGCAAAGCTTCACTGACAAGGCTGCACTGGGGCAAAGCTTCACTGACAAGGCTGCACTGGGGCAAAGCTTCACTGACAAGGCTGCACTGGGGCAAAGCTTCACTGACAAGGCTGCACTGGGGCAAAGCTTCACTGACAAGGCTGCACTGGGGCAAAGCTTCACTGACAAGGCTGCACTGGGGCAGATAAGGCTGCATTGATGGGCATTTTAATGTAAGTTTTTTTTTTTTTCCTTAAACTTCCCTCCTAAACTTGGGGTGCGTGTTATACGCCGATAAATACGGTATATATTAAAATAAATATAAATTTTTTTTTTTCACCTTCATGCATGAAGGTAAAATAACTTGAGACTTTACAACCACTTTAACTTGTTTTAATATTAGAAGCAAACTCCTCCATATCTTTCTGCTTTATTTTGCTAAGATCACTTTGAAAAACACCCCTGGAATCAATCTGTCCTTGGCTCAATCATGCAGGCAGTAGGGTGTGCCTGGATGATGAAGCAATTGTCATTCAAAGTGGGACAGCACTGAAAATTGGCCTGGGCAGCAAGGGGGTAAAAGTGCACAGACAAGTGGTTAATGCGAATATAGTGTGTATAAAAGAACCATTGCCACAAAGATAACCGTTTGCCTATGCTGCACTTCACTTCAAAGGTGTTTCACCACCAGTCATAGTGCATGCTCACCTAAAAGTATGATCCCTAAAGCAGGTCTAAGCTCAATATTACTGGGATCTCCTACACATCAATTGGATGTCTTGTACCCAAAGGTCTGGTGTGCAGATCCATTTAAGGCTGTCTGCTAGTGGTTGTGGGGGCCATACCTCGGCCTAAGTTCACACTAGCTATGCGGAAACCAGAGATTCCAGCGCTGGATCCTGCATCGCATCTCTCCCGCAGGCAGTTCACACTGCCCTCTGCGAACCACTACGGGTGTCAATACAATGTTAATGACACCACTAGATCGGTTCACAGGTCCCAATGCGAACTGTGAATTAGGATCACATGGGTGAGAACACCCATGCGATCAGATTCCAGTGCGGGGAAAAGTCCCTGAACTTTTATTTTTTCCTCTACAAGTTCAGTCATACAACTGTGGCTGAACTCTCACTGCAGACATCGCATGTGATCAGCACCTGCAGTGTGGGTGCAAATCACATGTGATGTCTGAGATCGCTATAGTGTGAACCTGGGCTCAGGCTCTTTCCTACTTCCAGTTTTTGGCTCCTGTCACCCAGCTCTGGTCTATTTATTACATGGCTTCAGGCGAATAATCTGTGTTTTGCAAAAACAAGAATCTAGTTTCTTTTGCGCTATAATCTTATGTGCAGTACTAAAGTGAGGATGCTTGCTTTGTGGGAGTTTTTGTATTGCAAAAGTACTTTTCAATACAAACTGGTTTACTATTGCTTAGCTTACAGGATGTCAGCCATTTAACTGTCTGAGGTGTTTATTTCTTAGTGTTTGCCCAAAAAATAAATAAAATTCATATCCTGGTCCCTTTAAAGCAAATTAAACTACACAGTGCTTGTGCTGTGTAATCTGCCCCCTCTAAACTGTAAAAAAAAAAACTCCCTGAACCTGCCACTTCCCGTATGCCCTCTCTGTGCTAACCACAAAAATCAGGGCTGCTGAGCCCTGACCACTGTGGTCGGTTCGTCCCTCCATCATACGCAGTTCTTCTCCCCTCTCACCCCCTCCTCCTCGCCTGTCATCTCCCTCTGTCTCCGCCCTGCAGCTATTAAAAAAAAGTCACCGACAGCACCTCCTTTCTAAAAACGAACGTTGTAAATGCCTATTTAGAGCTGTCTTCAGGCCGGTCATGCGACTCGTAGATGCTTTACAGCTCACAGGGCCTGGGCTTCTGCAGGAGGCCACGTGATCTCCACAACGGACGTCGGAGGGAGATCTCGGGCCCTCCCACAGAAGCCATGTATTGGAGCTGTTAAAGCAGCCACAAGTCAAGTGACCAGCACACTCTGCCTGGGGTTCTCAGCTCTTGATTAGATAGATTGATGGCAGTGCAGCCATTGGCTCCCGCTGCTGTCAAATCCAATGACGTGAGGGATGGGGCCCGAGTCCAGCATTCTGTCTCTGCATGCAAATGCTGGACTCAGGCGCACACCCGCAAGTTAACACCCAGGGAGAGCACTTCTCCCAGGGGGTTTACAGATGCGCGGAGGAGCTGTGAGCACCACCGTTGTCCCCAGAAGACTAGGTTCTGGGCCACTGTGCAAAACTGTACAGTGGAGGTAAATGTTTTGAAAAAGGTTTACCATCACACTCTTGCCATATAAACCTAGATTTACAGTTTTTTTTTTTTTTTTTTTTTTTTTTTTAACGCTAAACCCTACACTACTTATTCTGATACTTCGTCTTTACAGGTGATATTCATGGACAATATTATGATCTGCTACGCCTCTTTGAATATGGTGGATTTCCCCCAGAAAGCAACTACTTGTTTCTTGGAGATTATGTGGATCGAGGGAAACAGTCCTTGGAAACCATTTGTTTACTTCTGGCATACAAAATAAAATATCCAGAGAATTTCTTTCTTCTTCGAGGAAATCACGAGTGTGCTAGCATTAACAGAATCTATGGCTTTTATGATGAATGTAAGTACATTTCTGCATGTAAACAGAGCAAAGCTGCCACTTGGAATTCTTTAGTCATATAGGCACAGCATTCCAGGGCACTATATATAATTTTAGAGCAGTTGCCATATCCTTATGTGCCCTAGCAAAACATTATACAAAAAATTAGGTTAACTTTACTTTTTTTTTTTTTTGTTCCACTTCCCTACCTGGCTATTGTCAGATGACGTCCACAGATGGGATCTCCCATCCTGGGTGGACGTCATATGAGGGCCTGGGCTTCCCGGCCGCCTAGGGGGTGCGTGCGCACCCGCCGTGTTGCTCGGGACCCGGTGCGTGTCCCCGGTGGCCGCGATGTGTAAACACAGATCCACGTCCTGTCAGTTGAGAGGAGACCGATCTGTGTTCCCAGTACAGCGGAACACTGATCGGTCTCCTCCCCTTGTGCGTCCCTGCAGTTAGAATCATTCCCTAGGAAACATATTTAACCCCTTGTGTCCCCCTAGTGGTTAACCCCTTCACTGCCTGTCACATTTACTCAGTAATCAATGCAATTTGTGACGGGGGGGGGGGGAGAGACACAAGATGTACTGAAAGACCTGAACTTATCTTAAGAATTGGCAGATTCAGATTACGCTCTTTAGCATGGAGCCTTACCTTCTGTCCCAATATGACAGGTTCAATACAGATTTGATCATCAAGGCTGCTGACAAGGATGGGGGGACATAGTTCTCCTGGATCAGGTTGAATATTTAAGGAGGTGTTGGTGTATACTTGATTATGGACAATGGTATACTCCCATCCCCAGTATTAAGGAAAGGGACCATAAAAGATTGCTTGCCATTCTTGACCATGCCTTTGTCAATGGTCTCATTGGTAAGGAGACTGTGGAATACCTTAAAGTAGACTGTCCGAGTGCCAGTGTTCTGTGCACTTCCAAAGGTCCACAAATCTGTAGATGACTGACGCCCCTCTTTGGTCATCCGATTATCTTGGAGTGGGATCACTCAGTCAGTTAATTGACAAAATTTTACAGCCTTTTGTAAATACCTCCACCTCCATTATTACATGTGGTGCTGCCAGAGGGCACACTTTTGGTAACGCTGAACATTGAGGCACTGTATTCATCCATACCTCACAAAAATGGCCTACGGGCCAGTAATAAGATCTTTGTTAGCAGACCATTGGACAAACAAGATCACCACAAGTTTGTGGTAGAGTTGCTAGACTGTTACTGAACAAGTTTCAGTTTGGTACGTTACTGCCATGGACCCTGAGTGCGTGGGCTTATGCAAACATCTATTTGTGAGACTGGGAGTGTTGGCTTCTTGATGGGGGACATGTCACTGTCTAGGATTTTGTCCTGGTACAGGTATTTTGACATCATCCTGTGGTCAGGTACTGGGTGACAACCCTTACAACCTGAGATTCACATGTCTCTACAATAGAGAAAGGGTTACATTTTTGAATGAGTATCTCTCTGGATAGAGGGGGGGGTGTATCAACACCAAGCTGTACTGGAAAACTGCAGTTAACAGTTTACATGCAGAAAGCTTCCATCCAGGGACTTTGATCAGAAACATTCCGGTTGGCCAGTATCTAAGGGCCTGCCTTAATTGTACGGAAGATAATGATTTTGAACAGGAAGCCAGAGTTTTGATGAATAGATTCCATTTGAGGGGCTATAGTAGAAAGTGGCTTGTTAAAGCCTGTAATAGGGCAAGGGACAGTGATAGAAACTCCTTTTTTTTTTTTCAATGTAGGGATAGAAGGGACAATGACCCAGGCCCCATGACTTTATTTGCAATACACCCAAAAGATTGGTAAAGTTAGGGACAGGTTGAATAAAGACACCAGTCCATCTAGTGCAACGTATGTGTGTCTACAATCATCCCTATTTATTTAAGGTACCCATATAATGCCGCCAATTCACGCAGCACTCCACACATACATCTAACACCCACATCGGTTCCTACCCTCAAGGAGCCCACAATCCAAGGTCCCCCAACTCGCATTCATATACTGGGGCCAATTTTGAACAGAAGCCAATTAACCTACCAGCATGTCTTTGGACATCTGCTCAACACATTGACACTTGCTAAGGAGAGCATGTCAGTAAGTTTATTTCCAGGGATCCACAACTAATATACAAGAGGGCTTGCTCTTTGGGTGACCTCCTGGTACATGGTGGTATTACCTGGAAACCCACTGGCCTCCCAAGGCAAATGGGAATGACTCGCTGTAGGAGCTATGAGTTTTGACTGTTTATGATTGAGGGTGACTCCCTACAGCTACCCACAGGAAGATTCCTGCAATGTAGGCAGAAGGCAAACTGGCACTATGAGGGTGGGTGTAGATGATCATTTTCTCTTGTAATTCATTTTATGTGGGGAAAAACCATTAGACCTTAACGATTCCAGGAACCCATCTATGAGATTGAGACCTATCTGAAGGTCCCACTGGTTAGGCATGTATTCCTGGAGCACAACAGACCCTCGATGCCTGAAATGTTGGGTTTTTGAGGTGATCCCACAGGTCCTCCAGTAGGAAGCCTGATGGATTTGGGAGCTCGAGGCAACCAAAGCTCCTGGCCTGAATGATAGTTTATGCTTCGTTCTGTTTTGTGTGCCAATCCGTCTGTTTTGAGCGGATCTGATTGTATGGCAGGTGGGTGTCAGCGGACACATCTCTGCTGATATCTGCCTGTCCATAATCAATGGGTGGCCTGCTGAGATCTGCCTGAAAAACTAACAGGCCGATCCACGAGGGCCTATCATTAACCACTTCAGCCCCGGAAGATTTGGCTGCTCAGTTTTTTGCAATCAAGCACTGCGTCGCTTTAACTAACAATTGCGTGGTTGTGCAATGCTTTACCCAAACAAAATTGATATTCCCCACACCAAGCTTTCTTTTGGTGGTATTTGATCACCTGTGGTTGTGTGGTTTTTTTTTTTTTTTTTTCGCTATAAACGAGCGACAATTTTTGAAAACTATCTTTACTTTTTGCTATAATATCCCACTTTTTTCAAAACTAATTTTTTTCCTCGGTCTAGGCCGATGTGTATTCTACATCTTTTTGGTAAAGGCAATAACAGTATATTGGTTTGCGCAAAAGTTATAGCTTCTACAAAATAGGGGATAGATTTATGGAGAGAGACAGATGTCTTTCTCCATCTAGTTTTTTTTTTTTTTTTTTACTAGTACTGGCAGCGATCTGCGATATTGTGGCCGACAAATTGGACTTTATTTTTTTGACAATTTGTACAGCAATCGGTGCTATAAAAATGCACTGATTACTGTGTAATTGTCACTGGCAGGGAAGGGGTTAACTGTTCCCTCACTGTCTTCTAACTGTAGGGGGGTGGAGAGATCGGTGTTCTCTACTCCCCTGAAAGAACCGGGATTTGTGTTTACACACAGATCCCGGTTCTCGCTCTGTCGTGAGCGATTGTGGGTGCCCTGCAGTCTTTGCGCCCGCTGGGCACTCGCTTCGGCTGTGGACACCCCTAGTGGCCAAAAGGAAAAGTGACACAAGGTAACGTCGATTTGCCAACCTGCCTCAGTAAAACTGCAGCGCCTGGTCCGGAAGTGGTTAATGAATAGTATGGGTTTCTTGCCACCATGTTGTTTTTCCAGACTAGTTGGCTTTTGGTGCATTGTCTCCCTCTTGTAGAGATCTAGTATTGACTGACATTGTCCATTATTCTCAAGTTTTTTTGGGCGCTGAGTAGTGACATGAGCATGGCGCATGTATGACCATGCGGATATCTGCCATTTTAAAGCCCGGCCTGCACATGGTGGCAGGACTGCACTTGATTCAAGCAGCTGGTGGTGACTGGTAAACCGGTCAGGCCATGACCCTATTGGCCTTGTGATGGCACCCAATTCTCAGTGCTTTTGAATGCAACCTGCAATAGAATACTGATTGCTGCACCATCAAGGAGTTGGCCACATTTCTAGATCTGATAAGTATACCTTACACCCCAAGAACTTGAACTACACTATTTTATATACAACCTTTTGGATTATAAATGGTCCCTAGGGGATCTGGACTATCAGTTTGTGGCAGCCATGTGCCACACTGCGAGGGAGGCCATACAGGAGTGGATATGCCACGGAGTGTCTCTAGTGGCTCAACATTGTGTGTACACAACCATCCTTCTTGACATACCTCCTCTAGACCATTGGAAAATTTTTCCCCTTCTTGAGTTGTCCAAACACCGTCAGGACATTGTCAGCACAATTTGTTTGTGGCTAGGGATGGGCGAACAGTTCGGCCCGAGCATAAGTTCGGGCCGAACTTTAGTTCGGATGTTCTGTGAACCCCCCTTGTGTGAAATGGTAAAGACAATAGCTGTTTGACAATTACTTTATTAATGTCTTCTTTCCCCCGCTTCGTCCTCCATTTTCTTCTGTTCTTCCCCCGCTTCTTCCCCCGGACGATCCGCCTCAATGGGAGGCTCCCACAGTGTGACGCTTCTGTGCTTGTGACAGTTCTTATATAACTGTGTTCGGTCCATCCCTAGTGGCCACTAACCCTTATTGCTATTGGATCCAACTATGCAGCATACTGACATTGGGGATATGCACATTTTACTCCATGAGCATTGACAGTTTATGTATCTTGGCCTTTATAGGTGAGCAAGCTATTCGTTAAGAGGTTTTGTGGACTAAAGGGTTTAACCAACACTAGCCTTATTGCACAATTGCCACATGCTGCTGTTGTGTTGGTCTTGTGCATGGGTCTGCAAGAGGTGGGCTTCGTTTTTATTAGTGTTTGTCTGTTATTGTTTTAAACATACATTTGTGGTTTATCTAATATTTGCTATCTTTGATACATGCAGTGGGCTATTTCTATTTTTGCTTTTGGGCTGGTTGAGCCGAGTTGTGTGGGGTGTTTTTAAATTAAAAAAAAAAAAAAAGAATATCTCCTAAACCTGCACAATTTAGGAGATATTCGCCCTGCATGCGCTCTGAAGGTCCAGCAGATGGTGCTGGAAATTCGGAGCTCCTTGCCCAGAACAAAGGACTCCCGCTCGCATGACGTCATTGCTGCTCCAGCCATTCACAGCACCGGAGCCAGCCAACCTGGAAGAAACGCAGAGGGAACGTGGCTCCCTCAGCGGTGACCATGCGCGCTGTGTATGACTTGTTCTAAGGTAGGTATTTCATAATGTGCTAGTATGTGATGCATACTAGCACATTATGCTATTGTCTTGCAGGTTTTGTTTACTACCGCTTTAAGTTGTTAAACTGACCTCCATTTACAGACTGAAGTACTCTTACAGTTAGAAGTCGACCGATATGGGTTTTTCTCTGGTCGATGCTGATATTTAGAAATCGGAGAGGCCGATGGCCGATATATAATGCTGATATTTTTAAGCCATATTTTTTTTGGCAGTTGGTACTTGCAGGTGGCACGGTCACTGGTTGGCATTGGCAGGTGGCACTGGCAGGTTTCATACTGAACCGATTTGTCAGTTTCACATTACACTATATGTAACTGTATGCAGAGAGACCACTGTCAGAATTCAGCGTGATGTCGGAGGTGTGCCGGGCCCTGCAGCTAACAAACGGCAGCCAATGATTGGGCTGCTTAAGGTGGGCGGGGCCACATACATAGTTGGGTCCTGCCCACCCCCGACATCATGTTGAATTCTGACAGCTCCTCTCTCTGCATTCAGTTGGGCGTGGGGAAGGGAGGCAATCTGCTGAATTTGTACAAAAATCGGCCGATGCCGATTTCTTAAAGGCCAAATGCCGGCTGATATATCGGTCAACCTCTAGTTACAATGTTTCTCTCTGCCTAAACCAGGGGTAGGCAACATTTTGAGCAGAGTGTGCTGATTTTATTTATTTTTTTTAAATGAAATTGAGTGCCAAATATAACAATGTCAACACTCTTAATCGCGAAAAAGATAACTTTATAAAGGGATTTCTGTAAACTTCAATAGTAGCAAACATTCAGCTTTAACCTAACTTTGTTTCAGAAGATGTGTGCTATGAGGTTGTGAGGTGATATTGGTCATTCTAACAAAGTTCTTTCACGTCAGTCTATTTTTTTTTTTTTTTTTTCTCCTGTGCCTCCCGTCGGTCCCTACAGCTCACAGGTGTCAAACAGTGGAAACTTAATTTGCAGTTCACTTTAAAACTCCTAAATTAGTTGTTACAAAGTCGTAAAGTATAGATGGCTTTCTGAGCAATACTTTATAACTGGCTTTGTGAAAAATGCTATATAACTGGCTTTGCATTGCTCACAAAGCAAATTATAAAGAATTGCTCACAAAGCCAGGAGAATGGACAGGAGGGTGCAGTTTGGGCAGGTGGTCAGTAATGTATAATACAGCACTGTTCTTACAATAGGAGGGAGAATACAGCAGAGCCTGCACCTCCAAGCTCTCTCCTGTTTGCTGTCACTTCTGTCCCAACTTTACTGTATACTGTAGGAGTTTACTGTAAACTGTAGCAAAACAGGTCAAACACCGCCCAAACCTGCACTACCACCTCTGCGCTTAAACTGAGTATGACGACCCTATTGGAGCTGCCACTTAAATTGTAAATATATGTAAAACTGAATTCACCCCTAAAATATGAAGATGAATAGTGGTGCTATCCCCCCAGTTGCGGGAGTGAGACAGGCACACCTTGGTGCTATAAAGTGAGCTGGAAAATGCACTGAATTTGAAAGCAATGTATATAGGATGAGTTTAAAATGCACAGGCAAGGTGACCTCCCCTGTTGCTATAACATGTGAAAACCATATATATAACACCTTAGAAGACTGACACTCTACCACAGGTGAAACACAAAATTTAGATATATAAATTAAATATATAAAACCAAGGTGATAAGTCCAAATATAATCGAACTGTGAAATCAATAAATTCAATGTAGTACACCTCGTGACAGTGTTTAGACTGGTATATTAGTACCAGCTAAAAACGGACTGATAGGAGAAAAAAAATGTCTCAAAAATCCAAAAAATGAACAAAATCAAAAACGGGCAAACTGAACAGTCCAAATCATGAAGATAAGTGAAGAAATTCCAAAAGTAAGGGTGTCTCCAATCCGCTCAGCTGCGATTCAAAACATCCACCACACCTCCGTGACGTGATTCCACTCCCTTCTAGATTTCAAACTCACCAGCTATTAAGGCCTCCCACTCTCTCGTCTTTGGCCGGACAGAGCCTCAACCCACTCTCATGGGGGTTAGCATGCAATCGTAAATATCCACTGCTCAAAGATTTGGGAGCCCATCGGGCCTGGTAGTTGGGAAAAATCAACACTGCTCCCGTTGGCTTCAACATGCAATAGTTGCAGGGGGGATATACTGAGATTGAGGGTAGTGGAGAAGATGCGCTATTTGGGTATAGTTATCTCAAAGGACCCTGCACAATATATCGGGGATAATTTAGTACCTCTACTGGAAAAATTTAGAAGGAAAAGTGCTATCTGGTGCCAACTCCCGTTATCCCTGGCAGGTAGAACTAATTTGATTAAGATGGTATGGATGCCACAACTATTGTATGTACTCCACAACTCCCCAGTCTGGATCGGGAAGAGGTGGTTTCTAAAAATAAATTCCTTATTTAGAGAACTGATATGGAAGAAAGGGCAGGCAAGGATTAGATTACAAACGCTACAGCGCCCGGTCAGGGAAGGGGGGTTGGCAGTACCTCTCCCTTTATAGTTACTTCTTGGCAGCTCAACTGCAACATCTAGGAGGCTGCGAATCTCAAGGCATGTTGAATACTAACGGGAAACTTATGACGCATGATACCCCACACAAATCTTTGGCTGAGGAGTTAGAGGCTGGGACATTCCGGGTAGGATCACCAACATATAAATTAGTCATTAAAGTCTGGCAGGCTACTAAGAGGATTATGGGTTATGGAGGACTCGCTGAATTCTCACCCATATGGAATAAGGGCTTGAAGGAGCTTTTAACACTGGGAAAAAAACTGGATATGGGTCCGTCACGGATTATGCAGGCTGGCGCAGCTTTATGAGGGTAGCAATCTGAAATCCTTCACTGAGCTTAAGCAAGAATATGGTATTCCAAACAATACATTTTACACTTGCAGATCAGACATGCACTTGACAGTCAATTTAGTAACTGCCCATTAGAGCGGTGTAATGCACCACTCAAATTATTAGAGCAAATACCACCAAGGGTTTGATAGCAATAATAAGTGGAAACATTTCTGAAAGGCTGCTTGCTCTACAAATGACTCTGGGGGTCAGGGAGAGGTGGGCGGTGGATGTGGGGGAGATTACGGACAGTCAGTGGAAAGGAATTTTGAAGACTAGTCCCTTGGTGTCGGTTTCCCCATCGCAGCAGGCATCGCACCTTTTCTTGATACATAGGGCTTACTACACCCCTAAGAGATTATTCAGGTTTGGACGCAGACTGGATGATTGCCCTAGATGTCTGGATACAGGTGACCTAATACACATGGTGTGGAGATGTCCAAAACTGGCGAGATACTGGTCAGGAATAACTAGGACTATAGAAACTAGGTTTAAAGTTAAGCTGAAGCAGGAGGCCAGGGTATGCATTCTTGGCCTGATGGGGGGGGAAAATATGGGGTGTAACCATAAGAAAATTGCTATAGCGAGGTGCCTTTATCAAGCCAGGAAACTAATAGCGCAGTCTTGGCTGTCTACCACTCCTCCAGTTATTGAGGACTGGCTTAGGACAGTGGACAAGCTAGTGTGGACAGCAAAAACAGTCTATACCAGGAGGGGTAGTTGATGATAAATTCACAAAGATCTGGAGTCCCTGGCTACACTGGTCGGATACAACCCCCTGACCTAGATTTAACCTGAGAAGGGCCTAAGATACTGGGTTACCCACCTGTACAATGTGAAGGTATAAGAGAACTAGTGAAAAGTGATCTAACAACGGATGCGGTACTAGCATAATATCCTGATTACGCACCCTTTTAATAGACAAAAAATAGGGGGGGTTGGGAGGGGGTGGTCTGGGGGGGAAGGGGATTGGGAGTTTCGGATAGGATTCAGGTCCCAACGTTTCATTTTATGATGAGAGCAAAGTACTTTTGTATAATTGGACCTGTTGACTTCTGTTACTTGATATGTAATTTACATGCTTTTGGTCTTATTTTTTTGTAATAAGAAAAAATTAAGAGTAAGAAATTAAAAAAAATAAATATCCACTGCTCTATAGACCGGACACTTTTCTTGAGGCGGTGGTTTCACATATAGAATGAAAAAAATGCTCCAATAGTGTAATAGCGTTTAAAATTTAATCAAAACTAAAACTACTTCAATACGCTCACATTTAAAATAAAAATAGTAGGCAAATCACTTCACAGCAGTTTAGGGAACATCACGGCACAACATGCAATGGTAAAGAAAACAAATGGTAAAGAAACAAACGGCCACGGCAGACCCAGGGAGTATGGATGCTAACGATCGTCTCACCCGTCCACAGCACACGTTCCTCCACTGATCCCTGCTCCGTTACCCTTCACTCCTTCCTCTAACACGTGTAGGATTGCCGTGTAGCCACGCCCCGACATGTTTCGTCACTGGGACTTACTCATGGGGTAGGAGTTTACTGCCAGGCTGTCACCACCCCGATTTCCCCCTTGTCCTGGACCTGAGTATTTTCTGCTCAGACACGGTCAGTCTCTCATCTGACCTTATCCCAGGGGAGCATTCCATCAGGAAACAAAGGATGCAGAGCTTTGTGGCCTGGAACATGCATAGTATCTAGGAGTACAGTGACCATCTGCAGGGCAATGACATCCAGCACTCCAGGTGCTCTCCTCTCATGCCTCTCAGCCAAGGGGAAAGAGTTAAAACACACTTATCTGTCAATTGTCTGCCCAGCCAGTATGTTCTCTGTAAGTAGGAGTAGAGCCCTCTCTGCGTGCACTTTGAGCTGCATTAGGCAGAGGCGGGGAAATTACCAGGCTTCCGAGACTTTTCAGCACTGCACCCTGTAGTGATGCCACTGCTTGCACAACCAGTTAAAAACCCCATCCGCAGCCAGCATGGTCTCCCCTTCTGTTTGAGCCAGTCGCGTGGCTACTTAAGGAGAGGATTGCTCAAAGTACACATACAGAAGCCTGGCCATTAGCCAGCTAAGACTGCCACTTACTGTCTGACCCCAGGGCTTCCCTGATCGGTGTAAATGTCATCACAGGATAGCCGGTTATCGACTTTTGAAGGGAAATGCTGATATCCAACATGTGGCGAGTTGTTGTTGGCCGCAGCAGATCACATGGTAAAGGGCAGCTGTGATTGGCCCTTTATTTGGACACAGCAATCGGTGCACTACCAATGCATGTGCCCTGGGGGCTGGGTTTTGGGTGGACGTCAATAGATGTTGGACAGCACTGTACCTGTTGGCTGTAGTGCAGTCAGCAAGTGGGAAGCAGATGGCTGACAAAAGCCCATGTGCCAGGATGCAGTTTCTAGTCGTTATGATGATCTGGCGCATGGGATTTGTCAAGCCCTGGCTTAAAAACCTATTGTGTATTACATTTATATGTGTTTGTGCAAAAGCAATAGATTTGTGTCCTTTAGCCAAAAATGCCACAGTCAATGTGTGCATGGACACACAGGATAACATGCTGGTGAGTTTATTGACTGTAGAAAAAAAGTCTGAAGCCAAAAACAGCTGCTGTAAAGATGTCCAGTGTGCATGATGAGGCCTTAAACACAAGTTTACAATATTTTGTTAACTGCTAATTGGATGTAAAAGATCTGCAAATGACATTAGAAATAGTTTTCTAAAACCTTTTGGATGCTCTAAAGTCAAACCGATCCGTATTAAGGTTTTCCCTCAATTTGCTACCTCAACTGCCCTTGGCTTCTAGTAGTGCATAAGCCAGATTTAATTTTTGCAGGTTCATGAGGACTTTTCTGTATTGTGAAATATACATAACATGGTTCATTTTGGTACACTTTGCTAGCTTGTGTACCCTCACCTAGGTGTGACAGGTCTATGCGCTACCATTGCTGCCATACTTTCCTGGTCTCTGGCCCAGCATTGTCTTTGGCACATGTCAGTGACTACCGAAAGTTCAGAGTTGCATAGCCTTGCGATCGGGCTCCATTCTTAGCATCTCTGCAGGCAGCCTTCATGAAGACCAATTTCAACAAAGCGGTTTTGTCAGATTTGCTAAAGTCTCCTTTTTTAGTCTTGCGCACATTATATGCCAGGGCATATATGGGCTAAACACTGGTAGTATAACTGTTTACTGACCTTGAGAAACTGAGTGCTGGCAATAGTACAATTGTGTGTGACAAAGCAAATGCCACTTTAGCTCAGTTCTTGATAGGTGTTTCTGACGGCAGCTTTTTCATTGCAAAATGGGCTAGCTGGTTGGGTCAATTTTCGCAAGTCCCACAGCTAGCCAAGTGTACCTGTGCCCACCCTACTGGTGTGAAAAAATGTTATTCTTAACCACTTCTCAGCTGCTGTACATATGCATTTTCTACTGCAGCCATAACCCTGGTGTCAAAATTTGCAGCTGGCCATAAGCTTTTCTGTAATTGTGATCTGAATTGCTTTTACAGTGTAGAGGGGGGGCCCTCTCTTTTCCGCTGCCGTTGGGCTCGCCATTGATATGTGAGCCTGGGACAGAGGAAGGTAACTTAAACAAAGCTGGAAGTAATGAGGATATCATCACTTCTGATTTTTTTTTTCTTTTTACGACCAACTGGCTAGGCAAGCACCTGATCAAGCCCTTTCCCCTCACATCCCTTGAAGAGATCTGGGGCCTTTCCGTAAGGATTACTGGTCACCTCCCAATGCTATTCTAAGTGTTGTGATGAAGTTGATACGAAAAAAATATCCTAAATAGAATTTTTTTTTTTTTTTAATATTAGACGTGTTGGGTGTCTATTTACTCGGTGTAATGTTGTTTTGCTTGTGTGCGCTAAAATAAAGTGGCTTTTCTTCCACCATGTTTGGGATTTATAGACTGCTGTACAAATGTGACCTAAATTGCAACAACCACCATTTTATTATTCACCAGTGCCAGTGGGTTTGAAGTAGTTGTGTGTTTTTTTTTTTTTTTTTTTTGGAAAAGTAGATTCTTGCATGCATGTGAGATGTAAAAATTGGCCCGATGGGCAAGCTGTTAAGAGCAGTAACAAACCTCAGACATCTGCATGTATGTTCATCCTCAGAAGTCGCTGAACACAAAGTACGTTTTTGTGGGTTTTTTTTTTTTGGTAACCCTTTATGTAAGGGTTAAAGGTTGTCAGACAATCAGTTTCTGTTGCCAGTAAAAGCATGAGTGGAGATTTCAGTTCCTCTGCTGTGAAACTTTACTTTCTTGACCTGTACCTAAATTTACAGAAATGAATGAGGGCTTGCTTATAAATTCTAAACCACAAAAACCAAGAGGATTGAATTGGGAGTTGGCTTTTTACCTATAGGTAAACCTTATAGGCTTACCTATAGGTACAGTAAATATCTCCTGAATGTGCACCGTTTAGGAGATACTTGCTTGTAAAGTCACTGACATTGCCGGTGCTCTAAAGGAACGGCATGCCCGTGCCGTGAACAGCGACTCGCATGTGTGGGAGTGTAACATCATCGTGGCTTCTCCATTCAGTGGATCGGAGCGTGCAAACCCAGAATGGAGACCAGGTGAAGATGGAACCCCTGTCAGCAGTGACAGCGTGTTGCTGGTTGGTTGTCATTTTATGGCAGGTTTCACATAATATGCTAGTATGTGATGCATGCTAGCACGTAACCTTGCCTTCCAGTAGGCAAAATGTTTATTTACTACCACTTTAAAGTATAGGATTAAAGTTGTACTTTTATTGAAAAATGGCTTGTAAAGTGTACCTAAACTCCTGAAGACTTGGCTGTGTTTAACCACTTAAGGACCAGCCTCGTTTTGGATTTTAGGTGTTTACATGTTTTAAAACAGTTTTTTTTGCTAGAAAATTACTTAGAACCCCCAAACATTATATTTTTTTTTTTTTCTAACACCCTAGAGAATAAAATGGCGGTCATTGCAATACTTTTTTTTGCACCGTATTTGCGCAGCGGTCTTATAAGCGCACTTTTTTGGAAAAAATTCACTTTTTTGAATAAAAAGACAACAGTAAAGTTAGCCCAATTTTTTTTTTATATTGTGAAATATGTTACGCCAAGTAAATTGATACCCAATTCACGCTTCAAAATTGCGCCCGCTCGTGGAATAGCGTCAAACTTTTACCCTTAAAAATCTCCATAGGCGACGTTTAAAAAAAAATTCTACAGGTTGCATGTTTTGCGTTAGAGGAGGTCTAGGGCTAGAATTATTGCTCTCGCTCTACCGGTCGCGATACCTCACATGTATGGTTTGACCACCGTTTTCATATGTGGGCGCTACTCACGTATGCGTTCGCTTCTGCGCGCGAGCTCGTCGGGACAGGGAGCTTTAAAATTTTTTTTATTTATTTTACTTTTATTTTTTCACTGTTTAAAAAAAAAAAAAAAAAAATCACGTTTATTCCTATTACAAGGAATGTAAACATCCCTTGTAATAGAAAAAAGCGTGACAGGTCCTCTTAAATATGAGATCTGGGGTCAAAGTCCTCAGATCTCATATTTAAACTAAAATGCAAAAAAGTCGTTTAAAAAAAATGACACAAAAAAATGTGCCTTTAAGAAGTGGGCGGAGCTGACGTAATGACATTGCTCCGGCCGTCCTATGGTATAGATGGGAGGGCGACATCTTAGCCTCACTCGTCTCTATACTGAGGAAGAGAGAGGACCCGATCGCCTCTGCTGCTACTGACGGCTCCGGAGAGCGGCGGGAGGGGGGTGGCACCTCTCCCGCCACCGATGACGGTGATCTCGTGGCGAACCCGCTGCAGAGACCACCATTATCGTGTACAGAATCGCCGGCCCTAAAGATGGATACCTCGGTTGTGGCAGCAGCTGCTGCCGTTACCGAGATATCCACCTTTAAAGTAATGTGTATATACAGTGGCCGGTCCTTAAGTGGTTAAACATCTAGACATATTTGTGCGTAAGCAGTGCCCTGAAATTTGACTTTTTCTTGAAATGCTTCTGAAATGTAGGCATGCACTTTCTAGTATGAGGGGCACTGCTGCCTGAGACTGTCTTATAAATGATATTAAAGGGGTTGTAAAGGCTTGTGTTTTTTCACCTTAATGAATCCTATGCATTAAGGTG
The DNA here is from genome assembly GCF_042186555.1 of Aquarana catesbeiana. Taxonomy (NCBI): domain Eukaryota; kingdom Metazoa; phylum Chordata; class Amphibia; order Anura; family Ranidae; genus Aquarana; species Aquarana catesbeiana. Next base: position 239,326,146 of record NC_133324.1, read on the forward strand.
AAAAAACACCTGGCAGTCACCGGCGCCCTAGCCCCCCCCCCCCCTCTTTTTTTTTTTTTTTTTTTTTTTTTTGGGCCGAGTCCTATATTTGGCTTCTATGGATGCTGAATGAATGACTCAGGAGCATGCCCGCAAGGTAGCCTCCTCGGGAGAGCACTTCTCCTAGGGGGTTATCTAATGCAGGAAGGAGCCACCAGGGGCCCCCAGAAGAGGATGTTCAGGGCCACTCTGTGCAAATCGAGCTGCACAGTGGAGGCAAGTGTGGTGTGTGGCTTTTTTTTTTTTTTTTTTTTATGTGCTGCTTGCTGAAGAGGAACTGGCACTTCATCTGCAAGTATTGTGTGCTTTGAACCTTTTCTGCTGTTGAGTACCCCTACCAGTCATTAAAGTGTTACTAAACCTAGGACCCTGCATTAATTATATCTGGTCTCACAGTACACAATTGCAATTTTAGTAAATATACCTTTCTCTTCAGCAGTTAGAGCAGTCTTGTGACTTCTATCAGTATCTGGTTAAAGCTTGTAAGTTTTTGTGCTGACTGTCCTATGAGGCTACATGACCCCTGACTGTCTGGACAGTGCTGATCACATGCACCCTCTAAGGGACTGTGTTGCCATAAGGAAGTTAAAACTCGATTTTTCTCTTCCAAGATGGCTATCCCCCCCCCCCCCCTTCTTCCCAAACAGTAATGTTGCATGTAGATCACCCAAAGCTGATCTTGAACTCCAAAGTGAATAGTCCATTGCCCTCTGCTGGTCCCCACCACCACCACCACACACGCCCACCTTGCAGAGTCCTGGTCTTCATTGCTGTATCTACCCATGTACATTTATAAATCACCTGGTTTTAAAGGGTTAAAACTAGCTTGCAGATTAGTGATTTGAAGTTTTCTAGGCAAAACGTGTAGATTTTAATTTGAGAACAATTAGAACTTCTGTTTTTGAACATTAGTTACTTTCACACTGGGGCGTGTGCTATTTGGCCGCTAGTGGGGTGCTTTTAACCCCTGCTAGCGGCCGAAAAAGCGTTAAAAGCACCACTGCAGCAGCGCTTTGCTGGCGATCACAGGAGCTGCTCATTGATTTCAATGGGCAGGGGTGCTTTAGGAGCCGTGTATATACCGCTCCTACATCGCTGCAAAGATGCTGCTTGCAGGACATTTACCATCCTGCAAGCGCACCACTCCAGTGTGAAAGCACACGGGCTTTCACACTGGAGAGACAGGAGAGGCTCTTTACAGGTGCTAGTTTTAGCACTATAGCGCCTGTAAAGCGCCTCAGTGTTAAAGCTGCTTAATTCAGCAGCTACTAATACTGTAGCTGTGGGGGACCATGGTTTCTGCCAGGAGTGCCTAGGCGATTCCAGTGGAAATGGGAGCCGGCACCCGCTTGCTCAAAAGTAAAGTATCGAGGGGAGGAGGATCTGTAGAACTTTTGAAGGTCAAGTCCTGCTTTATATTGCCCTTAGAAAAGTGGTTTAAAGTACTTTTTACTGTTTTTTTTTTTTTTTTTTTTTTTTTGCCCAATCTGGCCACTGGTTCCCATAATACTGGTGTTTTTGGTGTGCAAAGATTATGCAGGAAAAGTTAAAGACCAGGAGGTAGCATTAACAGGTCAAAAATGTGCTTTATTTGGGGGGGGGGTTCTGCGTACTGGCTACCTGACTTCAATGATTTGTGTGCCTTTGTCAAGAATATAGTGTAGAGCAGCTTTTGTGCAGCCTGCGGTTTTGAATTTTTATGACAGACTAAATGTATTTAGATGACATGCACACTGGCGCTCAAACTCCTAGAAGAGCCCCAGTGTGCCTGGGACTAAAGTATGACAGCTTTAGTATATGGACAGGAGCAGTTTGCCTTAACACTTTTTTTTTTTTTTTTTTTTTTTTTCTTTCTTGTAGGTAAAAGAAGGTATAACATTAAATTGTGGAAAACCTTTACAGACTGCTTCAATTGCTTGCCAATAGCTGCCATAGTAGATGAGAAGATCTTCTGCTGTCATGGAGGTAAATTTTAACCAAGGGTCTAATTGGTGTTCTGTAACATGTTCCCTATGCTTTTGGATGCGTGTGGGTTTTTTGTTCTTTCCCCTGGTGTTAAATTGTAGGGGTGTTTAAAGTGCTGCCTGTGGAAAATATGGGGTACTAAAATTCATGGTCTTGTGGGTTTATTTTACCAAAACGGTGCATTCTTAGTATTGAGACTCCTTCACTTTTTTTATTTTATGTTGCAGCCTGATACTACTGTTTAAAATTAATTTTTTCTGTGTTCACGCCAAACCCCATGAGTGGACAACCACATTTTAGAATTGTTTGCAAATGTATGAAAGTAAAACCAAATATCACATTGGCATAAGTATTCAGACTCTTCGCATCAACACTTTACATTTTAGCTCAGGTGCTTCCCATTTCTATTGATGCTGAGATGTTTCTACACCTGGATTGGAGTCCACCTGTGGTAAATAAAAATTGAGTGGACATGATTTGGAAAGGCACACCCCTCTAAGGCCTCACAGCTGGCAATGCATACTTTATAAGAGCAAAAGCTATAAAGTCAAAGGAACTGCATGCAGAGCTCAGACAGGATTATTGGAAGGCTACAAAAATTCTGCTGCTCTGAGGTTTCCAAGAACAGAGCCCTCCATAATGCTCAAATGTGGGGCACAACCAGAACTCTTAGAGCTGGTTGCCCAACTAAACTGAGCAATCAGGGGAGAAGGGCCTTGGTAAAAAGTGACCAAGAAACCCAATTTGACTGAGCTCATAGATTCTGTGTGGAGATGGAACAGAGTTCTAGAAGGACAATCATCACCGCAGCCCTTTATGGCAGATTGGCTAGACTGAAGCCTCTTCTCAGTGCAAAACACTTGAAAGCCCACTTGGAGTTTGCAAAAAAGCACCTGGAGTCTTCTGACTGTGAGGAACACAATTCTCCTGGTCTGATCAAATCAAGATTAAACTGCCTCAATTCTAAATGTTCTGGAGGAAACTGGGCACTGGTCATTACCTGCCCAATACCATCCCGACAGTGAAGCATGGTGGTGGCAGCATAATTCTGTGGAGGTTGAGGGAAAGCTGAATGGAGCAAAGTACAGAGATTTCCTCAATGTAAAGCTGTTCTACAGTGCTTAGGACCTCAGACTGGGCCAAAGGTTCACCTTCCAACATATAAATCCTACACACACAGCCACAGGAGTGGCACAGGGACAACTCTGTTAATGTCCCGGAGTGGCCCAACTAGAGCCCTGACTTGCACATCTCTGGAGAGACCTGAAAATTGCTGTCCCCATCCAACCTGACTGAGCTTGAGAGGATTTGTAATTTTAAAATGGCAGAAAATCCCCCAATCCATTTGTTCAAAGCTTATCAAGTCCTACCCAGATAAGACTTGAGGCTGCAATTGCTGCCAAAGGTGCTTCAACAGTATGGAATAAAGGGTCTGAATACTTAATGATTGTAAACGATCACCTTGTAAAACAACCCATTCAGCTATAAAATAGAAATAAAAGGCAAAACTCTTGTATAGATATAAAAGAGGGATTTTTTTTTTTTTTTTGATCACATTCCCTCGGAGCAGCAAGCAGCACACTGAGCATCCCAGTAAATGGCTGTGCAGCAGAGGCATGTCAGACCAAGTCTGATCATTGGAGGAGAGTACACGGAGTTCCCAGCGTAGCTAGAGTATTGATCAGTTTTTGTTTTTTTTTAATGGGAAAGCAGAGGGACTGGCAGGAACACCAGGGATTTCACACAAAGGATTCAGTACAAAGAACAGGATACTTTTCTGTACATGGTACAGCAGGCACATAACAAAAATATGAAGTCTTGGGGTAACACTGATATATTCTGCTTTTTAATGAATTTAAACATTTCTAAATTTTGTTTTCAGTTTGTCATGGGGTAATGAGTGTAGATTGATGCGAAAATTAATTTAAACTGCAGTGCATTTCATAAACCTTATGCAAATATTGTGACCTTTTTTAAAAAACACAATTTTTTTATTTTCCAGGGTCATTTTTTGAGTTTTAGAAGATTGAACTGCAGAAAGGGTTAACAATAGAGTACATGAGGAATTGCTATATTATATGGTACTGAACAAGATTTTAAGAACCAATGAGTAGGATAGCCTGGAGAGAACAGATTAATGTCAGAGGAAGGTCATAAATGGTTGAGTTGACTTCCAAATGGTCCCATACCCTCGCCGTGTGCTTGGTAATGGCAAATAACCTTGCCTTGTTCGGATGTTTCCAAGGCGGGTTACCTGTCGCTATCGATCAATGCAAGTAGGCCTCTTTGATACCCAGGAAGATGCTTTTTAACTTTCACTATATACAATTGTATAAAAGGTTTCTGGCATATAGCAACTGCTTTTTATTCAAGCTTTCAATTGTACAGTATGGACAGCACATTTGCCTAGTGGTTTCAAATTGAATTGGTACTAGGGTCCCTGGATATTTTCCTGGTACTGACATGTTCTCCTTGAGTCTCCCCCCACACGCCAAAGATGTGTTGGATAAATTAGCCCTAGTATGTGGATATTTATGTAAGATGTGAACTTTGGATTGTAAGCTCCTTGAGCAGGCATGGATATGAATATAAAGTATGCAAAGCACTGTGTAAACTGGTGCTATAAAAAATGCCTGAAGTAAAATGTAGGGCTTTACAGATAACCAGTATCGGCCCTGATACCGAGTACTTGTACTCGTGCAAATTCTCCCTATGCCTAGTCAAATACCTGGACACTCGGGGATGATCGGTGGCGGAAGTTATAATCCCCGATCTCCCTGTGGCTTTCATTAAAGCAGCTGACAGCTGCTTCGTCTCCTCTCCCCTCCGTGGCTTTCAGCTGCTTTAGTGAAAGCCACACAGATCAGTGATTATAACTTCCCCTGCCGCAGCACCAATCATCCCTGAGTGTCCCCTGTGTCCTCCTCTGTGGTCCTCGGTTCCCCCTCTGTCCTCTGTTCCCGCTCCATCGCACTGCTGGTCGTCCCCGTCTCCTCCCCACCCCCCCCACCCCCAATCCCAGATCTTTCAGGATGGAGAGCAGGGGAAGGAGCTGGTAAATCTGTCATTTACCGGCTCCTTACTTTTCTGAATGCAGTCAGTGATCACTGTCCAGTCATAACTGAGCATCGTGAATGGTTTACGATGCTTTTGTTTGGAGAGAAGCTGCTGTCTCCTGTCCATGTTCAATGCAGCTGAGGCTGCTAAGAAAGGGACTAGGGAATCTGTATCCTCCATCCCTTCCCATGTCTCAAACAAAATGTCAGGGGTTTGTTTAGACCCCTGACATCTCACCAAAGCCCCCCTACCCCCCCAACAGGGTTGGGGAAAAGACATTGTAATTTTAAATTAAACTTGTAAAAAAAAGTCCACGCCTCATCAGTGCTGCATATTAGTGCCACTGTCACATGACATTAAAAAGTATCGGTACTTGTGCTCGGTCTTAAAGTGCTATCGGGACAACCCTAGTAAAATGTGGCGGATATGTACAGAGACCATGTAAGGGGTGCAATTCAAAATGGTAATTTGAACCTTTTTGGTGGGTCCTTGTCCCCACTTCCAGGAGATGGTGCCATCCCTCAAAGTTCGAACCCCCCCCTTCCTCGGGCATCAGGCCAATTGGTGCGCTATGTGCAGTAGGGAACAGTCTGAAGCCGAAAGGCTTCACTGCTGGTTTCCCTTAGTGGAGATGGCAGTGGCAGCAGCTGATCCGAAGATCAGCTGGGGTGCTGCCATCGCAGGCTCCCTGGACAGGTGCGTGCCCTAATATTTAAAGTCGGCAGCTACAGGGTTTTTTTTCCTTAGGCTGAAACTCCTATTTAAGTTTACTTTAAAATAGTTGAAGGATAAATTACATGTCAGTATGTTGGGTTTATGTGGGTGTTCCTTTTTGTTTGGGTTTTTATTTTTAACCCTTGCTTATAATTGGATTGAAATGTATCTAATGCCACATGCATTGACTGAAGAACCTGTAATGCAGAGAGCTGTCCAGCCCCTCACATTTTTGCTAACCTTGCCCAGTTACAGTAGTGCAAGCTGCCTGGTCTACATGATGTAGCTCCACAAGTGCATTTCATAGCCACTGACAGGAAGTTGGCTGTAAACTTCTAAAACACTAGGCAAGCATTACTGAGAAACGCAAAGGAGCTATAGAGCTATAGAGCTATAGAGCTATAGAGCTATAGAGCTATAGAGCTATAGAGCTATAGAGCTATAGAGCTATAGAGCTATAGAGCTATAGAGCTATAGAGCTATAGAGCTATAGAGCTATATCTATCAGTCTTGACAGTGAGTGTTATTCTATAGCGTTTCTGGTTAGCAACCAGACTTTTGCCAACGATTGTGTGAATGTAGATGGTAGTCTCCCCACCCCCCAAATATAAATCTCCTCTAAAAACCAGCACTAACATGTCTGTTTACTGTAGGTTTATCACCTGACCTCCAATCAATGGAACAAATCAGGAGAATCATGCGTCCTACTGATGTTCCAGACCAGGGTCTTCTTTGTGACTTGCTGTGGTCTGACCCTGACAAAGATGTCTTAGGCTGGGGTGAAAATGACCGGGGTGTATCATTTACTTTTGGGGCAGAAGTTGTGGCAAAGTTTCTTCACAAACACGATTTGGATCTAATTTGTCGAGCTCACCAGGTAAAACCTTTTTATTTCTGTGTATGTTCAGATCATTGAATGCAAGACTGCATGTTTGCAAGTTTAACAAGCAGATTGTGGTTGCAGTTATAAGGGGTGTTGCTTTTTAAAATTACAATAATTTTGTTGTTTTTTATACATATCCAGAGTAACTTTCACAAATTTTACACCAATCCTTTGGCACTGCTCCAAGAAACCAAGTATTAAAGTTCTCAATTGCAACAACATTCCACAACTTTCTCTCCAGCTGTGCTTTAGGAACCCTGATGGAATTATTTGGGCACTGACATGTCACTTTAGCTGTGAACTCAAGGCTACCTATGCTAGGAAATGCCAGCTTAGAGCTAGTCTGAGACTTTGCTTTTCATTCCAGGAGTACAGTGGTTCTAAAAGTAAAATGTTTACCTTAAAGCATTGAAGCCCAAGAAAACTAATGCAATAGAATAGATTTGTTTTTGTTTTTTAGGCTTTTCTCCCCTGTTTTCACCTAGTGATGTGGCCAGCAACACCATGCACAGATTAACTAACAAATTGGAGCCAAACTCCGGCTCACACTTTGGTGTCCTTTTATGAAAGTGCGGTAAAATACCGCTTTTCAGTTCTCAGGCATTCTCAGAGGAGATCGCTCTCCTCTGAGTGCCTGTTTATGAAAGTGTGTAGATCGCTTCTCATGTTGAGGAGCGATCTACAAACGCCGGGAACTCCTGAGAATGGCTCCTCTCACTGTAATCTCGTGTGATATAGCGGGATTACAGTATGAGGAACCATAAAATACAAAAGTTTAACACAAATCAGCACACATTATTCCCCAACATATTAATAAAATAAAGTTAAATTCCCCCTACACAATATACATTAACCTAATTATAAAAAAACATTGTTTTTATCAATATTTAAAGATCATACATGTCCCTATTTAAATGTGAATGGTGTATAGTGAATGTAATGCACATATATAATGCAGCTATACACCATTCATATAAATGCAAAATACATTTATAATCATTAAAAAAATTTTAATAAAGTATATAAATATTTATTAATAAATTAAAATAAAATATATTTAATTATAGATAAACATAAAAATTGATAAACTGGTGCGATGCGAGAACACTGCAAATCCATTGCGGGTTCGCATGTCTGTTCACACTGCCATATGCGAATCGCTGGGGAGTGTCAATACATTGTTAACGACACCCCCAGATCAGCTTGCATATCGCACTGCGAACTGACAGTTCGGACATGAATTGGATCGCATATGTGTGAACACACATCCGATTCTGGTCCGAACAGAAAAAAGGGTCCTGTGCGTGTTTGCACTGAATGCGGTGCGATATCAGCCATACTATCTGTACAGCTGATATCGCACCGCACAGACATCGCATGTAATGTGAATGGCAGTGTGCTGCGAATAACATGCGATGTCCGGCATCGCACAAGTGTGAACTGGGCCTAAAAGCTAACACCCCCAAATCAGTTCGCATATCGCAGTGCGATCTGCAAACTCGGACAGTAATCGAATCGCATGGCTGTGAACACCCATGCGATCCGATTCTGCTGTGGACCAAAAAAAGGGTCCTGTAAGAGTTTGGTCCGAGGGCATTGCAAATTTAGCAATACTATCTGTATGGCTGAAATCGCATCGCACAGAGATCGGATGTGATTTTGCACTGCAGTGCGGTGCGAATCACATCCGATCTCGGACACCGCAGCAGTGGGAACTGGCCCTAAATCATATTGCATTTGCACCAAAATGGTACAGGACCCTTTATTTGGTCCGCACTGGAATCGGATCGCATGGGTGTGAACACCCATGCGATCCGGTTCCTGCACCATTACATAGTTCGCACTGCGATCTGTGAAATGATCTGGGGGTGTCATTAACTTTACATTGACACCCGCAGTGGTGCGCAGATGTCAATGTAGGTGCGATGTGAAAACCCGCACAGGAATCACGCTGGTTCACGCATCGCACAAGTGTGAACCCAGCCAGAGACGTGAACATCTAAAAAAATATAGATATATCTATGTGTGTGTGTGTGTGTGTGTGTGTGTGTGTGTGTGTATATATATTTATTTATTTTATAAATTCCTATCCTGCTGGTTTTGGGGTGTGTAATGGTGGGCAAGGTGTGCTCTGACTCTTTGGTGAAAGAAGTCAAAAGACTTCTTGCTTTCTCCAGAATATCAGCCAGTTTCAGGCTTCTCACTCTGATTCTACACTTCTGAAATGGTGAATCAGAAAGTGAGAATTCTGTCACAGATCGCCAGTGAGGTGCTGAGATCGCACCTTCATAAACTGGCCGTTTCTGTGAAGTCAGTTACAAATTCTCACTGTGCTGAGATAATGAGCGGAGAACATGTTCTCCACTGATTATCTCAGTTTCATAAACTGGTCATGAGCTGAGATCAGCGGTGAGACTCGGGATCGCCGCTGATCTCAGTTTCATAAAAGGACACCTTTATCCCAAAGAGAAACTTTTAGGGCTAGTTCACACCATTTTGTTCCAGTGCTTTTTATTTTTTTACACCTAAAGTAGGTTACATGGTTTCCAGTGGCATAGTTCACACCCGTGCGCTCCGGAAAAAAACATGCTGCATTTTTCCTGCACAGAACTGTACTGGAACATGCCTACATGCATCAAAAAATGCACCAGACCCCAGTATAGTGGGTTAAACGAGAAGAAAAGAATCTGGAACTCGTCAAATGCACATGCAGAAACGCATCCAGGACTGATCTGGAGGATGTTTTTTGTAGTGTGAACTAGCCCTTATTGTAACACCTTATAAAGGCTTTGCATGAGTAAATAAAAGCTGATCATTTTAATCACCTCTGTATTAAGTGGGCTGTGTCATTCATGTAAACTGATCCATTCTGCTGGAGAGTTTGATGTGAAAAACATACTTGCTCTATTACCAGATAAGAATAGATCTAAAGCCTAAACGAATGCAGCCATCGCATCTAAGAATTGCTTTAATAAATTCTTTGCTACTTGTGGCCTTTGCCTCGCCTCCAAATGCCCACTCCTCCCTTCCCCCAATGCTCATCTGCCAGTCTTTTCTCCCACTGCTCTCAAGCTTGGCTGAGAACAGCGAGAGCCATGGGATCCTGTTGGTAAAATGGGCATTTGGAGGCGGGGCAGAGGCTTCAAGTAGCAAAGAATTAACCACTTCAATACCAGGCACTTTCGCCCCTTCCTGCCCAGGACAATTATGAGCTTTCAGTGCTGATGCACTTTGAATGACAATTGCATGGTCATACAACGCTGTACCCAAGCAGAGTTTTTATCATTTTCTTCCCTCAAATATAGCTTTCTTTTGGTGGTATTGGATCACCTCTGCGGTTTTTATTTTTTGCTAAACTAAAAGTTTCTTATCTGTTATAAAATTGTTTTCTCCATTGACGGGCACTGAGGCGGCACTGAGGAAGCGCTGATATGTAGAATTATTGGGCACTGGCAGATTTTATTATTGGGGCACTGATTGGCACATCTGATGGGGCTGTGCCGACAGGGAGAGCTGCCGATCAGCTCTCCCTGTCGGCGCAAACCGAGGAATGCAGTTTACTGGCTCTCACAATGATCAGCTATGATTTGGTCATAGCTGATCACGTGGTAAGAAGCCTCTGTCAGAGTCTTATCACAATCTGAGATGCGGCGTGTCAGTAACATGCCATGCTGCGTGCCCCTGCGGTCATGCACTGGCATGTTATCCTGCTGAACGTCATGACGCCCAGTCAGGATAACAGAACCACTTCCCAGTCATCATTCTGTTTTAAAGGCTGGGCGGGAAGTGGTTAAAGCAGTAATAACACAAGCAATTCTTAGATGCGATTTAGTTTTTAGTTCTATTATCTGGTAATCCATCCAGTAAGTTTTTCACAATAACAAACTTTCCAGCAGAATGTATGTTTACGCCAAGCCTGCACGTCTGCCCCATAGCAAGGGCTTGCTATGGGGGTGGAAACAAGTAGACTATCATGGGGGGGTGCGCCCGGAAGAGGTTTGGGGCTGCAAAGCACTGTTTACAATCCCTTGGAAAAAAGTTATACTAAAGTCTCATGGTTTTTCATCTTCAGCCCTGGAAGATTTTACCTCCTTCCTGACCAGACAAAGCACTTTTTGTGATTCGGCACTGCGTCGCTTTAACTGACAATTGCACGGTTGTGCGACGTTGCACCCAAACAAAATTGACATGCTTTTTTTTTTTTCCCGCAAATAGAGCTTTCTCTTGGTGGTATTTGATCTCCTCCTGCAGTTTTTATTTTTTGCGCTCTAAACAAAGAGCGACAATTTTGAAAAAACGTATTTACTTTTTGCTATAATATCCCCCAAAAATATCTAACAATTTTTCTGTTTAGGCCAATTAAAAAAAATCGCAATAAGCTTATATTGATTTGCGCAAAAGTTATAGCGTCTACAAAATGGGGTAGTTTTATGGCTTTTCTTTTTTTTTTTTTTTTTTTTCTCTTCAGGACTGCGACATTATGGCAGACACATCGGACACTTGACACAATTTTTGGACCACTGTCATTTATACAGCGATCAGTGCTATAAAAATGCATTGATTACTGTGTAAATGGCAGTGAAGGGGTTAATCACTAGGGGGCAATGAAGGGGTTAAGTGTCCTGGGGAGGGTGGGCTTCAAGTCACATGACAGCAATCACTGTTCTTGATGACAGGAATCAGTGATCTGTTCTGACACAAGCCAGAATGGGGAAATGCCTTGTTTACATAGGCACTTCCCTGTTCTGAGGCTCCGTGACACGATCGCTGGGAGACCAGTGACAGTCCCGGGGGCATGCCCAAGCTGTATGCGGAGGCGCATGCCTGCTATCCCTGCCATTGTGCTGACGTACATCGGTGTGCAGCGGTCGGCAAGTGGTTAATGGATTAAGGTGAAAAACCTTTGCAGAGCATTTTTTTAAAACTGATCCCATCCGTTCCAATGATGCGCATGAGCCCAATGGCTGTTGTCAAATCCAGTGATGCGGTGCTGAGTCCCGCTGCTGTGTCCATTGACACAGTGCGATTCGGGGTAGGGGCACCCCATGAAGGGGAGGAGCCAGGAACACTGGCAGGGCACCCCAGAGGAGGATCAGGGTTGCGCTGTGCAAAACCCTTGCACAGAGCAGGTAATTATAACATGTTAAAAATTGAACCTTTACCAACCCCTTTAATTTAAAAAGGTGTATTTTATTTTTTTTTATTACAACGAAATCCCTTTTAACCACTTCAATACCAGGCCTATTCTGGCACTCCTGTCCCACATGTAAAAACCATAATTTTTTTTTGCTAGAAAATTACTTAGAAACCCCAAATATGTATTAGCAGACACCCTAGGGAATAAAATGGTGGTCATTGCAACTTTTTATCTCGCACGGTATTCGCGTAATAATTTTGAAAACTTTTTTGAAAAAAGTTTCATGAATTAAAAAATAACAAAGTAGTAAAGTTAGCACAATTTTTTTTTTTGTATAATGTGAGAGAATACATATGTGGGCGGGACTTGTGCGTGTTCGCTTCTGAGCGTGAGCTACCGGGGACAGGAGTTTTTTTTTAAAACATTTTTATTTTACTTTTTTTTTTTTTTTTTTTTTATCACTTTTATTCCTATTACAAGGAATGTAAACCTCCCTTGTAATAGGAATCTATCATGACAGGTCCTCTTTATGGTGAGATGCGGGGTCAATAAGACACCACATCTCTCCTCCAGGCTGTAAAGCATGAGATCGTAAAAAAAAAAAAAAATTCACTGGTCACGGCTTTGTTTACATGCGGGGTTCGGGCCTGACGTCATAACGTTGTGCCTGGGCCTCCGGTCAGAGAAGACTGGTGACCATCTGGTCACCGGAAATCACTGGTCATCCGGCGGCGTCTGATTCTTTCTCCTGGCCCCTGATGGCATGTGAGAGCCCGGAGAAGCACCGGATGGCGGCGGGAGGGAGGTGTCCCCTCCTGTCGCCTATAAGAACGAACAAGTGGCGGAACTGCCGCTATGATCGTTCTTATCGTGCACAGAATCACCGCCTGCAAATGATATCTGAATAATGCCTGTAGCTGCAGGCATCATTCAGATATCCCTGCACAAAGTCAAGGGCGTCATATGACGGTGTGTGCTATTGAAGTGGTTTTTAAAGTGGTACTTATCCATTGATTAAAAAAAAGTTAGTGGTGGCTCAAACAACGTTGCAATGAGCAACACTAGAAACTGAGGTATTTGCTTGCCTAACCTACCCCCCAAATCCATATTGTCTGATCAGTATTTATGGGTTACAGGATGACTGTGTGCTGATTTAGCTGTTTTTCCTGCTGATCTTTGTAAACCACATTTTTCTGTTGTAGGTGGTTGAAGATGGATATGAATTTTTTGCCAAACGGCAGTTGGTAACGCTTTTCTCAGCCCCAAACTACTGTGGAGAGTTTGACAATGCAGGAGCAATGATGAGTGTAGATGAAACATTAATGTGCTCTTTCCAGGTATGTTATAAACCTATTTTCTGTCAAAAGAATTTCTTCTTGGGCTGCACACATGGCTACGTTGGGAAATTTACTAAACCTGAAGAGTGCAAAATCTGGTGCAGCTCTGCATAGAAACCAATCGGCTTCCAGGTTTTGTCAAAGCTTAATTGAAAAAGCTGACGTTAGATGATTGGCTACCATGCACAGCTGCACCAGATTCCGAGTGCTCCAGGTTAAGTAAATCTCCCCCATTGTGTCCATCTGAAAGATCTTTTCTATGAAGTGCTCTGCTCTATAGACTGTACTTGGAGGGTTTTGAGCTTTTTATATAAGGAAATGAAAGTGTTTAATGTAGAACATTTGAAATGTCGACAAAAGCTGACAGTTCAGTCTACAGAGCTCAATGCATGTGTAGTGAAACTGATGTATAATTAATACTATAATGTTATGCTTGGCGTGAAACTACTTTTTCTATAAAAAAAAAAACCCTGCCTGCAAAAAATGAACTTGGCATTCAGGAGGACAGTTGTCAGATGTGTAGTGCATCTCTGTATGCCATTCTTCTTCCATTGGGGCTTATAGCTGTCTTATAGTGACCTCAGGGCTGGTGGATGGAACCAGAGGGTGACTGGGTATCTGACACTTTTTTTTTTAATGCATTTTTTTTTTTTTTCTTTTGCTGGAAAATTCCACAAATACCTAGATCTTATGAAAGCATAGGCCATTGAGATAGACAGTCACTTCCAGCACTCAGGTCTTCTATGGTAAAGAGCAACAAGGGCATCAGTATGCCAAGACTAGGTGGCTGCTGCCCTCCTCAGATGGGGTAATCCGATGGAAACTGTGAAAACAAAGCAAAATGAAAGGCACGCACACCTAGTGCATTACCAATGACATTTGATGTCTTAAGAGTAAAAAATGGGTACTCACAAAGTGCAACTCAAGCCATAAAACCAGTGTAGAATAGTGTGAACGGATATGCCGTATCGCATCAAGGGGAGTATGCCGATGTGTTTCGGGGGGGGCACCCTCTTCCTCAGAGCTAAGCTACCAGCTTGGCAGGTGACAAGTACTCTTATGGAGTCATCAAAGGGGAAGTCTATTAAACAAGCCAAGGAATGACCATTGTTTGTGTTCATATGTCAGATCACGGAGTGAATGTTCTGTAGCAAGCTGAGAAATGGTCTTTGATCTGTTTTCAGAAAGCTGTAGAGAAGGCTGCAGATGAAAAGGTCCATCTTGTTTAGGATTTTTCATCTTTGTATCACCTGAGGCTTGTTACTTCAGTAGGCATATGTAAGGATTTAAAGCCACTTTATTATAGTAAGCTATTTTCATGTGCCTGCTGCTTTTGTGTAGTCTTACATAATTAACTCGCCCATTACTTTGTGTGCCTTTTTTATTTTGGAAGCCTTGAAAAATGGTAAGGTCTTATATATGCATTTTGCATAACTCCAGTCTGTTTCAGTTTACATTTTTTGCACAGTAGTTGGCTTGTTCAGTGGTTAAATGATTTCCTTTTTTACATGGAATGTTTAACGTAACCGGTTTACTCATTTCTTTCTCAGATTTTAAAACCTGCAGAGAAAAAGAAACCCAATGCAAGCCGACCAGTAACGCCACCACGAGGCATGATCACGAAACAGGCGAAAAAATGAGGGTCTTTTGGCCTACTTGGACTTGTATTATAGTATATAATCACTTTTTTTATTTTAAATTGTGTAACTTGTACTGGTCCGTTCCATCTAGATGTTGGTGGCTTTTTTTTTTTTTCCATTTAAAGAAATGTATTTGCTACAATGCTTACTATTTTCTGTTCTTTACTTTCAATCTGAAATTCAAACTTTTATCTGTTGCTTCAATATGGTTTCCTTTTTTTTTATGCCAGTGTTACTGTACACTCCGATCTTTTTCTTCATTATGTAGCTTTGTACAATTCACATTATTTGTAAATGCTTGTTTACTACTTTAGTACTTAAAGATGGCACTCACAGGCTGGTCAGACTAGAAACGTCACAGCTATAATTTGCATCCTGTTTATACAAACCACTGTGAACTTTTCCTTTTTGTTTTTTTTTTTTGTTTTTTTTAAAGGGATTTTTTTTACCATCAGGTCCACATATGTATAGCTATTAGAAAAATCCCCCTCTACTTTACCAGCATCACTGGTTTGATGTACATTTAAGTAAAGCACATTTTTTTCCTGTACTGTATTCTTTAACTGAAATTAAAGCCATTATTTTAACTGTTGTGTTCCACTTCCTGAAACTTGCATCTGTACTGGTGTATTGCTCATGTCTTCCAAAGCAATGACGTTGGATTTGCGTCTAGTGTTTGCATGGTAACTGATAAATAAAGGAAGAATGCTTATCTGGACATACCAATGCACTTCCTTATGGCATTACTTATATTTTGTCCTGAGAGGCATAATTACTACTAACAAGATACCAGAATTGGGACATGCCAAAGTTTTCACTTTAAATGTTTACCAGCCTTTTTTATCTCCTAATAAACTTGTTTGAGCCATATGTACAGTATATTTATTTTACCAGCGACTGGCCTATGATGCAAGTCTGTCACTTGTCATCCAAGGTATGGAAAGTGTACCTGTAATAACTAGCGGTGAGACTTGTATTTATGACCAGCTTTAATTTCTTTTGCATAGTGCAAAACATATATTTGGTTGTACTTACTGTTGGTTAACTAGGGTGATGCTTTCTAGTTAAGTCTTGAGTAGCAAGTAACCATCAGGAAACTGGTTTTAAATCCTCCTGGGGGGTGGAGAAATGCACTTATTTGGCGATTCCTATTGGCATAGATGCAACCTGCTAATCTCACATAAGGAAAACAAACTGCAGAGATGGCTAAATGTACACACTAATGGACTACTTTTTAAAATTGTAATCTGCAGCCAGCAAACTGTCTTCTAAACTGTATTAGTGAAAATGCATAACTACTGATCATTTAGTTTCTTTTTAATTGTTTAACCTTCAGCCCCAGAAGATTTGGCTGCTCAATGACCAGGCCAATTTTTGTGATATGGTACCCAAACAAAATTGACCTCCTTTTCCCACAAATAGAGCTTTCATTTGATCACCCCTGCTGTTTTCATTTTTCGCGCTATAAACAAAAAAGCGACTATTTTGAAAACAATTTTTATTTACTTTTTGCTATAATATATCCCACTTTTTTTCAAATACTTTTTTTTCTGTTTGTTCTACATATTTTTGCTAAAAAATGGCAAGTAGCGTATATTGATAGGTTTGCACAAAAGTTATAGCAGCTACAAAATATGGCTTTTTTTTTTTTTCATATGGGACTGCAATATTGCAGCGGACAAATTAAACACTTGACACATTTTTGGGACATTGACAATTTATACAGCGATCAGTGCTATAAAAATGCATTGATTACTGTATAAATGTCACTGGTAGGGAAGGGGTAAACACTAGGGGGTGATCAAGGGGTTAACTGTTCCTGTCTAGTAGTAGAGATCAGTGTTTGTACTTAGTACATGATTTTGTTGAACACACAATTTGTCTCTACTCCCCTGAAAGAACTGGGATTTGTGTGTTGATTGTGGGTACCCAGCAGTCATCGTGCCCACCGGGCACACGCATTGGCTTCAGGCACATGCTGCAGGCGCATGCTCCTCTGGCAGTACGTGTGCCCCTAGTGGCCAAAAGTCAAAGCGATGTAAGGTAACGTCGTTTAGCCCAACCGTGCCATTCTGCTGCAGTAAAATTGCAGCGGTTGATCGGCAAGCAGTTAAAAGCCCAATAAAATATTTGCATAAAATCTCAACCTACCTTTTTGTCTATTGGCACATTGTTGTGCAGCCACTTTACACTAAAATCTGAGTATAGTATGGGTTCATAATTTTCAGTGCAAGTTATTGTAACTTGTTACAGCACATTCTATTGCATTTTCTTTCTTATAACAATGTGTACTGTGTATGTAGATTAGGGGAGAGATCAGTCTTCCAAAATGTTATACCATTTTTATATATAGAAGTGTTTATTTTTGTCATTTCTAGAATTTTGTTCTGAGACCGATTCCAAGTAAGCTCAGACTTGATTTCCATTTCTCTTTCCCTAGAGCAGTGGTTCTCAACTCCAGTCCTCGGGACCCACCAACAGGCCAGATTTTAAGTATTACCTTGGGGAGTTGCAGACTAGAATACTGCAATCACTGAGCAGCAAGTGATATCACCTGTGATGTATTTCAGCTATCTTGCAAACCTGGCCTGTTGGTGGGTCCTGAGGACTGGAGTTGAGAACCACTGCCCTAGAGGCAATTTGGTCTACATAAAAGTTGTGACTGAATAAAGTCCATGTGTCTAAATAATGGAGTTTCTTTGTGGTTGGTGTTCTTGGAATACCAGAAACTGATCATGTTTTACATGTGTATTTTGAAGACTCATTGTATGTTTGCCCAGGTGAAGGAGTAAATTAGGCCATAGAGGGTGTGTAACTTCTTTCCTGCAACCATGGGTTGAAGGAAATTCTCACAATTTCCCCATCAATGCAGTGCTGACAGGGGAATTCCTCCTAAGCAAATTGTCTGCTTCCGGCGATTCGGAAGCCATCCCCACCAGGAGAAGACAGTGATTTTTACTTGTGGCTATAGTAGCTGCTTGCGATATCAAGTGAATTCGGTAGGCTCATTGTACCTAAGTTTATTTATCAACTTGGTACATTCAGCCAGTTTCTGCTGAACTGGCAGATTCAAACAGTATGACTGACTTTAAAGATCTTGTAGCCCCAGTAGACTATGGCTCCTCTATTTACTGTAATCAAGGGAAACCAGATTGCGAGCAATCTTTTTGGAAGGTTGAAACAGGAAAAGATCTATTTCAAGATTGTATAAAATAAAACTTGGCCTTTTTAGGACATTTTAGAAACAGACTGAAAAATGTACAGAATACATCCTGTCAATTCATACATACAGTGCTCAGCATAAAGTAAATGAGTACACCCCAACAGTGGGACACTATACTACAAAATACTCCCACAAATGCAGGTCATTGATTGCAACCAAGATTTCTTAATTTGTACACACACGTGTCTTTCCATAACACATTCATTTATTCATTCAAGACCATGTTGCAAAAATAAACCCCAAAGAAAGGCTTTTTTTTTTCCTAAAATTTAGGCGCAAAGCTAATTAACGAGTTCTACCAGGTGAGTTATTAATTAACCGCTACCACCCACTGTCAAATGATGGCGGGACGCTGTTGCTCTCGTTCTGGGTGGTCGTCATGTGACAGCGCTACCACACTGCTATCGTGGCTGTGCCATGTTGGTAGGACATGCTACAACCCCCCCCCCCCCCGAATCTCTAAAGACAAGATCTCTAACAATGTGATTGGCTGTGTCCAATCAGTCGGTCATATGTAAACATGGGAATGCCAGTATCTGCTCATTGCCTCACACTGACAATGGTGAGAGCTGTTCAGTGGCATCTCGTCACAGGGGACATTGAGACATGTCATCGGGGCACTGATTACAATAAAGCGCTAGCAATTGGTGCCCACAAGTGCCACCTATCAGTGAGAGAAAAATTACTTATTGTGCGATGAAAATGATAAAAATTTCACACAACCATGCAATTGTCACTCAGTGTGACAGCTCTGAAAATTGGCATGGGCAGGAAGGGGGTGGAAGCGCCCTGTAGGCAAGTGGTTAAAGAGGTGTCCAGACAGTTCATCATAAAAGGGTGTTACTGGAAGAAAACAACCTTCCCATTTCATGCTTTGGCAGTGGTCCCATATGGAAGAGAACTGTCATGTCATCCAAGAAGTAAGCCTCTCCTAAAGTAGATGCATAAAAAAAAGCCTGTCTAGAATTGGCCAGGACCCATGCTGAAAGACTACTGGGACTCTGGAGTGATGAGACCAAGATAAATGGTTTTGGTGCTGATGGTTTCAAAACTGTATGGTGTTGCAAAGGTGAGAAGTACAAAGAAAAATTAATAGTGCCTACAGTGAAACATGGTGTGGCAGTGTCCTTTGGGGCTGCTGGTGTCAGGGAGCTGCTTTTCATTGATGGTATAACAAATTCACAGATGTGCTGTTCTATATTAAAAGAGAAGATGCTACAATCACTCCGTGCCCTTTTCCAACATGACAATGATCCAAAACACACATTGAAGGCCACTGTTGCATTTCTGAACAGGGTGAAAGTGATTCAGTGGCCAAGTATGTCTCCAGATCGGAACCCAATCGAACGCCTATGGGGAATTCTGAAGAGAAGTTGAGCATCACTCTCCATCCAGGCTCTAAAAGAGGTCGTTCTTGAAGAATGGAAAGATAGATGTCACCAAACTATTCCATGCCTAGAAGACTTGGTACTATCCTTACAAATCATGGAGATCATACAAAATACTAGATGTAGTAGTTTTTGTTGTGGGGTGTATTCATTTTTGCATCAACTTTTTTGAGTAAAACTGAAATTTTTGTAAACAAAGTTATATTAACCTTTCATGTAATGAGCTAAACCAACCCATGTTCTATAACACTTGTCAAAATTTTGGAAATTGTTCTTGTGTTCATTGAGATATTGATTAGAATCTTACCTTTCAAAAGGGGTGTACTCATTTATGCTGAGCGCTGTATGTAAAATCAGGATGAAATATAGTTTCTTAAAAAGGAAGCTGTAATCTTTTTTGGCTTGTATGTATGCTCAATATTTGAAGTGTGGGTTTTATAGCCACAGTCTAATAGTAAAGTGTGTTGTGTTTTTTTTTTTTTTTTTTTCCCTTCCCTGTGTATCAATATTTTAATTATGGACAGGTATATATGAAACTCCCTCCAAAATTTTCAATTTAAATGCTGCTAATACAAATTAGAAAACTGCCAGACTCTCGCAGGCATTTTATGTTTTCAGGCTAACGACCATAGTTGAATCCTTTTATAGAAAATAATTCATTTATCCAGTAAAAAGATTTAATATAACCAGTTCAGCTCTTTGGCCGTCTTGCCTACATCCAAAGAGTGAACCTTTAGGCTGGGTTCACACTATATTGTGAATTGGATGTGGATTTTTCCGCATCCAATTCACAATAGTAGGAAATTTTGAACGGCTCTCTATGGAGCTGGTTCACATATCTCTGCTGTGGCTCCAGTGGCGCAAATTTGCACAGGAGCCCTTGTGCGTCTTTTGGTCCATTTTGGGTCTGAATGCAGCCAAAAATTCGGGCTGAAGTCAAACCTGAAATGGTGAATGGGGACGCATCGGACCCCTGCTTTGAGCCACATGCAAAGATAGTGTGAACTCAGCCTTAATCACAAGCTGATGGCTGCGGTAGCAGTCATCAGCTTGTGCAAGGTTTTGTTTAGCTGGCTTCAAAGTGATGCGACTGCTCAATAGTTGCCGATCACTTTTGCAGCGCGGTGCCTCCCTCCCGCCCCTCCTTATGTGGTTCCCAGACTCTCCTGCTCTTATTGGAGCCAAGGAAATCAACCGCCGGCTAGGGAAGGGAGAGCGCTGTGAGACCAAGGCAAATCCATGCTTTGATCTCACATGCGAACAATGGAACCAGAAGTGATGTCACTTCCGGGTTCAGATGCACCATTTGCTGGCCAGGAGACACATCGAACCAAGCCAATCTGTGCTTGGTTAGATGGTGTTAGGGGCAGGGGAGACATTGGGATCTATTTAAACCCCTAATGTCTCCATAAAGAGTACCTGTCACCTGCCAAATTAACCCCTTGTGATAGCAATCAAGTAAAAATAAAAAATTTAAAAATTATAAAAAAACAATAAATAAATATATTGCCTTAACACCTGTTGTCCCGCACACCTACACAAACACAAGCCCAGTGTTGTGCATGTAAACGGCTGTTGCACCACACATGTGACATAGCTGCGAATGTCAGAGTCCGAACAATAATTCTAGCAAAAAGCTCCTAGTTAACTCTAAACAGATGAGCTTTGAAGATATTTGGGCACTATAGTTATTGGTGATATCACAGGTGCACACGCTTTTAAGACATGGAATGTTTAGTATCTATTTACGCGATGCAACCTGCTCTTATATACTTTAACCAAAATTGGTATTGTGTGTTTTTGCACTAAAATTTATTTTAGATTTTTTTTTTTTTCCTGAAAATTTGCATTTAGTAAACAGTTGTGCACATATGTGACATAAAAATTTGCAACTATCACCTTTTAATTGTACAGGGCCTCTGCTTTCAGAAAATATATAATGTTCTGAGGTTAAAGTAATTTTATTGCCAAAAATTTTTATTTTTACTTGTATGCGAAAAATAATAAAATATTGCTCTGGACCTGAAATTGATAAGTATGAGGTGTTATCCTGAAAACTGAAATAGACATTTCTAGCCTCAGAGTGGCCAAGTGACCTAAAGATTCTGGACGGCATGACCAAACTGAAGAGTTTCTTACCCTGTTATCATTAATATTGTTTTTTTTTTTCCTTGGGTGGCAAACTACCCCCCCCCCCCCCCCCCCACACACACACACACACACACACACACACACACACACACACACACACACACACACGGGCCGCCGGTGGAGCAGCACTACCCCCCACACCACCACCCCCAGCGGCACCAACACAGCCCCACCACCACCTACTGTCCTTTTTAATTATGCTAAATAAAAAACTTTTTTTTTTTTAATCAAAGAATTAAACATACAAGACATCGGGTAGAAATTGCATCAAGTATAGTCAGCAGTGAATTCCACAGTGATCCAGATAATAATGTAACCATCAGCATTCCATAACCATGTCCTGAATCTCCAACCCTATCCCGCACCTCAGAATAGTTGCTTTTTTTTTTTTTAAACTGTATAAACCATTCAGTTCAACCAAACCCCCCTAACTTGCCCCTTAGGTGAAGGAAGTAACCAATCCTCTGTATTCCGTGATGGGCAGAACACTAAACCCCCCCCCCCAGGGATTTCAACGTTTATTTTAGAA
Organism: Aquarana catesbeiana; assembly: GCF_042186555.1. Lineage (NCBI taxonomy): Eukaryota > Metazoa > Chordata > Amphibia > Anura > Ranidae > Aquarana > Aquarana catesbeiana. The sequence goes on from NC_133324.1 coordinate 239,348,209, forward strand.
AGCCATGGGCAATGGGATACAGTTTTACATGGCCTACTACACCCTTCTAACTTCAGTATTTAATTTGCCCAATCATTATGCTCATATTCCCACCCTCTGGGTGAGCTCTGCCATTGGGATTACACTCTTAGGTACGCCCACAACTCTAGGTCCCTTCTTCCTCCAGTGTGTTTTTGGAGTTCACCCATCTAAACCATACCTTCCTGAATTTCTTGGGGGGCACTCCTAGCCTCATACATCATCCTATATAAAAGTACACCCCCATTTACTATTTTTATCCACGTCCCTACTGTCAGTTGCTCTCCATAGATCCAGCGCCGAGCTATCGGTTTTCTTACACCAAAGTATAAGATCCTAAGGAGCAGTTTAGTATATACATTCATCTCTTCCCGGTCAAAGACCCCTAGGAGGCAATGCAAGGGGGAGCATATATTAGGTAGTCCAAAGTTATTAGAAATAAATTCAGTCACTTGAGACCATAACGGTCTTATTCTAGGGCATTCCCATACCATATGGATGAAGGTCCCTTCCGCCCCCATACATTTATGACAGACTGCAGAGTCCCTCCTATGCATTCGGCATAAGTATAGTTGGCGTGTAGTACATCTGGAGAAGGTATCTAAGTTGACTCATCTAATCCATGGAAGAGATGACAGATACTAGATAAGTATCCAGAGCCTCCTGCCATATCTCCTCAGACAACTCCGGCACAACAGTCACCCACCGAGCCCTGGCCTTGGATAGAAACCCCTGGTTCCCAGGACCCACCGCCCTATACTACCTAGAAATTTGTTAAGCTGGATCCGGGTCAATTAGAACCTTCTCCAGCTCCGTATTCTGTATTTGGAGCCCACCGTTCCCAAGCTGAGCATAGCGGAAATGCCACGTCCAGGGTATTCCAAATTGTTCCCGCAATTGTGTAAAAGTGGACAATCCGTTGTCCTGGCATATATGATGTAAATACACCATATTTTTCCCATATCTGTCCATCTGTTAATTAAAAAAAATCCTTCAAGGATTTATTGCACCAGAAAGGGTTATTTGGGGATAGCTATAAGGGCCCATCCTTCCTCCATTGGGAACAGAGATGGAATATTTTACCGGGAAGCGCCATGACTGACCCCACCTTCCTCTCCGGGATCCCCTTTCTGTAGACCATATTTTTTTTTCTCAATAATCTGTTTATTAATAACTTTTTCTTCATCACAGACTCATCATAAAACATACATGGGAAAAAAATATTTCCAAAATACATCCAGCTAAAATACATTACATTCTCTAAACACAAACCCCCGAAAGAAAAAGGGGGGGGGACCCAGAGCAACCTCTCCCTAAGAACATAAAAATTCTCTCGCCCTCACCTCCACTCCATCCCGCCAAAAGCCCCCTACACCATTCCTTCCTTCTTGAGTCATCATGCCTTAATTATTCTATAACTGGTAAATAATCTGTTAACCCTTATGCTTCTATCTGGTCCCAAGATGAATGGTGTCAACCCTGATAACATCAACCAGGGTTCCCACATTTCACTAAATTTATTTGCTAAACCCCTATTCTTATATACCTGCCACTCCTTTAGTAGTGCGCTATTCACCTGTATCTGCCATTCTTATATGTTGGGCTGCTAGAGGATATCCATTTCATTGCTATCAATTTTCTTGCTAAAAATAATAATCTAATAATGGGAAGTCTAATTGCCGGAGTATACATTTCTTTTTCTAATTGTCCTAATACATATTTTTGGATCTGTCTGTATCTGGGTTTGATACACCTGATTATTGGTTTCTACCACATTCTGCCAATATCTAAACAGTTTTTGGACAATTCCAAAGCATATGCATTGTGTCATCAGATACTCTTGAACATATTGGACATTCAGATGTATCCCGCTTCCCCATTGATATAATTTAACTGGTGTCCTATCGGCTCTTTATACTATATATAATTGGGTTAGGCATTGCTGTGAAGATACCAATACAGACTGTACAGATTCCAGTATGCCCTGCATGTTTCATCTGTAATTTTTCCAAGATCTTTTTCCCATCCTTTTCTAGCTAAACAACTATTTGTTTCTCGTGGTTGCTCAGTCAGGCGACCATATAGAGTAGAGATCAGACCCCTCTTAGCCTGTAACTTTGCTAGAACATCCATAAGTGGCATTTGTATCTTAACTTTTTTGTCTTTAAACTGACTCTGTAGCGCATGGCATAGTTGTAAATATTGATATAATGTATAAGGAGGCAATACATATGTTTTCTGTAAATCTTGCAATGTTTTTAATATATTATCTGTATAAAGCTGTGCAATATATTTTATCCCCTTTTCTCTCCATACTCCAAACCCTTTTCATTTATCTAGTTCCTCATAATTTTTATTTCCCCATAAAGGGGAGTATACTGAAATATGATTATATTGCATTATACGCCTCATTTCCTGCCAAACCTTATGTATGAGTCCAAGAGTTAAACCTTGTGCCATATCTGAAAAGTTACCCGATTCTATTTGTGCTATCAAATGGTATTATGAAGACCTACTCAAAATTATCGATTGTATAGGATCTGTCCAGTCTGTCTCTCCCCATCCTGCAACCTGTTGGAGTTGTGCTGCTAAGAAATACATTTTTGCATTTGGAACAGCAAGACCCCCCCTTCTCTTTGGGGAGTTGTAGTAGGAAATCTATTTTTTTTTAAACCATTTAAGTGGTATCCATATTGGTGAATTATGTAAAACGTAAAGCAGCTGCAGGGCCCAGACCAATTTTATTAGGTTTGCACGCCCTACCACCAACAAAGGTAATTTGGACCATACTTTACTCTTCATTTTAAATGTATCCAATATGGGGACTAAATTATAATTAATATATTCCTTTAAATTAGGAGAAACCTATATACCTAGATATTTGAAGGTTGTAACAACCTGTATTTTGTGATTTATTTCTGCTAAAACCAATGTTAAATCATTAACCGGGAGTAGTACTGATTTTTTCCAGTTTATAACGAATGCCGAGAATCTACCAAAGGTCTCAATCAGATTTTATCGCAGATGTTAGGGATTGATCTGTATCTCCCAAGAATAATAAAGCATTGTCTGCGTATAGTGATATTTTATCCTCTTTTCCTCCTCTCTCAAAACCCCTAATAATAGTTATCTGTTTGATTGCTATTGCCAGTGGTTCTATAGCCAATGCAAATAATAACGGTGACAGCGGGCACCCCAGCCTAGTACCTCTAGTCAAAGAAAAATACTCTGATATTGCTCCATTTATCTGTATACATGCTTGTGGGACTGTGTATAATAATTTAATCCACCTTACAAATCCTCTACCCAAACCAAATTTCTCCAGAACCTCCCACAAATATATCCACTCAACGCAGTCAAATGCTTTGGCCGAGTCTAGCGATAGTATAACTCTCTTGCCTACATTATCTGATGGTATCTGTAAGTTTAAAAATAATCTTCTCGAATAAGCACTTAATAATCTTCACAACTGGTTCAAAAATATTGCAAGACATGTGAACTTTGTATAGATTATAGATCCTTTTTGATTAAAGATGGTGGAGCCTTATCCTTCCAGGGCACAGCAGGAACCCATTAGGGGTGTCGGAGGGAGGGGTCTCTACTAAAGTAGGTATACCTCTATATACCAATAATAATTACAAGATCTAGGATTACCAGGAGATTTCTACTTTTTTCTTAGTATGTTTCAGAGTACAAAGCACATGAAGTTATGTAAAGTTATGTACTGTTAAGCAACACAAGTATCTAGTTGATAAACTGAAAATGTCAAAATTGTAAAATATTTTTTCTTTTCTAAGTACTACTGCCTGTACTTTTTTTTTTCTCTGATTAAAACCAATAAAAACTATTGAAATTAAAAATAATCTTCTCGAGTCTGTTGCTGTGGACCTTCCAGGTATGAAACCTGATTGGTCCACAAGCACCAACTTATGTATAACCTTATTCTCAGTCTACATGCCAAGACCCTTGCCAGAATTTAAGCGTCAGAATTTAACAATGAAATCGGTTGATAAGACTCTGGCAATAGATGATCCTTATCTGGTTTGGGTAATACTATTATACAAGCATCATTCATAGTTTCCGGTAGCCTAAATGATGCATGTGCATGATTCAATACTTTCAAAAGTTCTGGCAACAAAATATCTCCATAGCTTTTATACATTTCCGATGGTAACCCATCTAGACCAGGAGCTTTCCCATTGCGGGGAGTCTGAAGCTGCCCTAATTAGTTCATCTAATGTTAGTGGTGCATCCAGATATTCTCTTTCCTCTCTGGAAATGGATGTTATTGTAAGAGTACAAAAAGTCTCCAAGTTCATTCAGTTGGTAAGCGGCCTTACTCTGATATAGATCCCTGTAAAAGGTAGTAAATGATGATACTATATCCTCTTGACTATGGGAAATATTCCCATTTGGTATACGTATACGGGGGATAAAATTAGACTTAACCTGGGATTTTACAATAACTGCTAACATTTTCCCATGTTTCTCTCCTTCCTCAAAATACTTACTCCTTACTAAAGATTGTTCCCTTTCAGCTTTTTCCATAACTGTTCCTTTATATAGAAGTTGTACATCCTTCCATATAGCTTGGTTCACAGATTTGGGGTTCTGAACATATTGAAATTCTTTTTGTTGTACTTCTGCTGCCAATAAAGTTTCGCATTCCTTACTTGTCTTTTTAAATCTATTTACAGCTTGTATCATGAACCCTCTTAAAAAGGCCTTCATAGCGCCCCACGCCAATTGTTGAGTCGTTGAATTTGCATTTTCCAAAAAGAAATCAGTTAGTGATTGTCGCATGGACTCCCCATGGACCACCCGTAGCCATGAGGCATCCATACGCCAATGGCCTTTATTATATGGTTTAACTTTCCCTATGGTGATCAGAACTGGAGAATGGTTCGAGATCCCCCTCGCCAGATACCGTATATCTGAAACCATTGGAAGAGCCAGTTCCGTGCCCAGAGCCAAGTCAATCCTGGATAAGGTACCATAAGAACAACAAGTATAAGCATATACTCTGGGATTGAGAAGGCCATATTTATTAGGGTTTCTTGCGAGGTGGCAACTGCTGCTTCCAATAAAGTAGTGGCATTGGATGTCGCCAGTGTAGAAAGGGCAGTTGTGAAAAAATAGGAGAGCATGTCCGGAAGGGCCAACCCCCCATTGTAACTGGTAATTTTAGAACTGCTAGAGAGACTCTGGGGGCGCATGATCCCCAAAGAAATCCCACAATAATGGAGTCAATGGTTCTGAAAATCTGCAGTGTCACAAAGACCTGGGAATTCAAGAGGATATAGAGAAATTTAGGGAGAAAAATCATCTTAAACAAATGTATTCGCCTCATCAATGTGATCGGCAAATTCTGCCATTTCTGTACTTTCTCTCTAAAGGCCCCGATGATTGGTGACAGATTATTCTCCAGAAACCGTGCAATAGGGAGCTGTACCACAATCCCCAAATATTTAAAAGAAGTAGACAAAAGAATGGGACAGTCAGATGGAAGAGTCACTGTATCATCTATGGGAAAAAGGGACAATTTTGCCTAGTTAATTCGAAATTAGGAGTAATCTCCAAATTCCTGTATCAGTCTGAAGGCCCCCGAAAGCGAGTGTCCTGCAGATTCAAAAGCATGTCATCAGCATAAAGAGACACCCGTTCTTCAAACTCCCCAATTCACAAACCCGACAGACTAGGAATAGATCTCAGCTTTACTGCCAGGGACTCTATGGCCACAGCAAACAGGAGGGGTGACAGCGATGACAAGTGATGTTTACATTCATTGTAATAGGAATAAAAGTAAAAAAAAAAAAAAAAAAAAGGCCAAAAGAAAGTGTCAAAATAGAAAACTAAAAGTAAAATAAACAATAAAAAATTTAAAGTGCCCCCGTCCCCGCGTGCAGGTGCGCAGCAGCGAACGCATACGTAGGTCGCGCCCACATATGTAAATGACGTTCAAACCACACGAGGTATCGCTGCGAACCTTACAGCGAGAGCAATAATTCTAGCACTAGACCTCCTCTGTAACTCTAAACATGTGACCTGTAAAAAATTTTAAAGCGTCACCTATGGGAATTTTTAAGTACCGAAGTTTGGCGACACTCCACGAGTGTGTGCAATTTCAAAGCCTGACATGTTAGGTAACATCATCTTTCACAATGCAAATTGGGCTAACTTTGCTGTTTTGTTTTTTTTTTTAATGCATGAAACTGTTTTTTCTCCCCCAAAAAAGTTTGAAAAGTTACTGCGCAAATATCGTGGAGATAATAAATTGCAACGACCACCCTTTTATTCCCTAGGGTCTCTGCTAAAAAAACATATATAATGTTTTGGGGTTCTGAGTAATTTTCTAAAAAATTATGATTTTTACATGTAGGAGCGAAGTGTCAGAATTGGCCTGGGTAGCAAGTAGTTAAAGGGGACACCAGCAAGAGGAAATTGGTTCTGATTCCCCTATATAGATCTTTAGTGCGGCCTCATTTTGAATACCGTGTCCAGGTCTGGAGACCTAACATACAAAAAGATATTGCTAAGACAGAATGGTTCCAGACGGGCAACAAAAATGTTGAAAGGTCTGGAGGATAAAACATATCAGGAGAGACTTCGTTAATGTGTACAGTCTGCAGAAAAGAAGGGAAAGGGGAGACATGATTGAAACCATACATAAAGTGGGTGAATAAGGTTCAGGAAGGCAGTATTTTTAATATAAAGCCATGATCAAGAACATGGGGACATGACCTCAAACTAGTGGAAAGAAAGTTCAGAACTAATATTAGAAAGTATTATTTTACTCCGTGGCGGAACTATAGGGGTTGCTGCAGTCGCACTTGTGACTGGGCCCTGTCGTTATGCCACTGTGGTGGGGCCCCAAGACCTGGCATCTCCCACTGCACCCATGGAAGTCCGTTTAACATGCAGGGGGTAGGTCGGAGGAGGCGATCGGCAGCTCTATGGTGCCCTCGAGCCACGGGATCTCCCTGGGGCTTGTAGTTCTCTCTCCGAATGTATACAGTGAAGAGGGAAGGGGCCTCTGACCCGGGCATGTATTGGCTTCACTCTTCAGTGAGTCGGTCTGCTTCTACAGGGGGGGCTTTCTGGGGACCCTGATGTAAGGGGAGGCTCTCTGAGGACCCTGATGTAAGGGAAGGCTCTCTGGGGACCCTGATGTAAGGGGGGCTCTCTGGGGACCCTGATGTAAGGAAGGGGCTCTCTGGGGATCCTGATGTAAGAGGAGGCTCTCTCGGGATCCTGAAGTACGGGGGCTCTCTGGGGACCCTGATATAAGGAAGGCTCTCTGGGGACCCTGATGTAAAGGGGGGCTCTCTGGGGTCCCTGATATAAGTTAGGCTCTCTGGGGACCCTGATGTAAGGGGGGGGCTCTCTGGGGACCCTGATATAAGGAAGGCTCTCTGGGGACCCTGATGTAAGGAAGGCTTTCTGGGGACCCAGATGTAAGGAAGGCTCTCTGGGGACCCTGATGTAAGGAAGGCTCTCTGGGGACCCTGATGTAAGGGGCGATCCGCACTCAGATATATAACGATCTTTTATATATATATATATATATATATATATATATATATATATATATACACATACACACACATATTTATATACAGTAACTCACAAAAGTGAGTACACCCCTCACATTTTTGTAAATAGTTTATTATATCTTTTCATCTGACAACACTGAAGAAATGACACTTTGCTACAATGTAATATAGTGAGTGTACAGCTTGTATAACAGTGTAAATTTGCTGTCCCCTCAAAATAACTCAGCACACAGCCATTTATGTCCAAACCGCTGGCAACAAAAGTGAGTACACCCCTAAGTGAAAATGTCCAAATTGGGCCCAAAGTGTCAATATTTTCCAGCACTGCCTTAACCCTCTTGTTCATGGAGTTCACCAGAGCTTCACAGGTTGCCACTGGAGTCCTCTTCCATTCCTCCATGATGACATTACGAAGCTGGTGGATGTTGGAGACCTTGCGTTCCTCCTCCTTCCGTTTGAGGATGCCCCACAGATGCTCAATAGGGTTTAGGTCTGGAGACATGCTTGGCCTGTCCATGACCTTTACCCTCAGCTTCTTTTTTTTTTTTGTTTAATAAATTTTTATTAGAGAAAAATATATAACAGAGATATAATTATAACTCAAAATAGAAAACATTTCCATTTTAACAACAATAGTATAGAAAAAGAGAGACAGTACTCACATACCGTATCAGTTAGGAAAATTCCGTAATTGCCTCTAGGTAGATACATAGAGTCAACGTACTAGCCGATTAGGCAAAGAATATATACTATGTGAGTACCATATATCGAGCGTAATTGAGTAAAAATATAATACATTGGTTTATTGAAAATAGACACTTGAAAGGCAATATTGGGGGATGAGTGTAGAGAAAGAGAGAATAGAGGAAGAGAGGAAGAAAGAAAAAAAAAAAAAAAAAAAAAGGGGGGATATAAGAGGAGGAAATGAAGGGAGAAAGGTGGGAAGGGAAGAGAAGGGAGGTGGAGGGTTGCCGGCATGGAGGGCCATGTATTGAAAGGAGGGTTGTATTAGCGAGGTGAACGACAATGCTAGGGGGCTAAGTCTGATTGATTAGTTTAAGGGGTTTCGGTAATGAGATTTTTATATGAGGAAGTGGTCTGAAATTTTTTCCATGAGTCCCATATGAGAGAATGTTTTTGAGAGGTCCCTCTGAGATCATGGGTGATACTCTCCATGAGGTGTACGTTGTCAATCATTTGTAGCCAGTTTTTAATAGAAGGAATTACTGGTTGACCCCATAGGGTGGGAATCAAGCCCTTGGCAGTGTTCAGGAGATGAGGAATAATTGAGCGTTTGTACGACCCTATGGGAGTTTTTGTAACATGAAAGAGGATAGCCCAGGGGTCGTTTGGTATGTGAACATCGGCAATCTGAAAAATCAGATCACGAATGACATCCCAGTATGGACGGATAAGTGGACAAAACCACCATATGTGTGCTTGGGTAGCCTTGTTCCCACAGTTCCTCCAGCACAGAGGGGAGCTGGCGGGGAACATTTGGTGCATTCTAACTGGGGTGTAATGCCATCTGGTGAGCAACTTATAGTTGACCTCCGACATTTTTGAGGCTAGGGACGAGGTGTGGGCTAATTGTAAGATCCTATCCTTTTGAATATCAGTCAAGGGAAAATCAAATTCAGCTTCCCATTTAGTCAAGTAATGTGGGAATCCGGGATTTTGGAGAGCGATAAGGGCTTTATAAAATAACGAAATGCTATGTAGGGGAGGGTCTTTTGGATAAAATATAGCTTCTATAGCGTTTAAATCACTAACGCCCCTAAGTGGAGTAGCGAGAGAGCTTAGGAAGTGTTGTATCTGGTGGTATCTCCATTTATCTAGATACGTGACAGGTTTAGGGGCGAGGATCGTAGATAGTGGTTTTAGTACATTGCCATTAAGAATATGGTGGAGCAAAAGAGGCTCTTCCAGTCTCCATGTCTTAAAACCTGAATCTAGAAGACCCGGCAAAAAGTATGTATGATTGAGGAGAGGTAATAGGGGGGAGTCATAAGCTCAGGAGAGTTTTTTATGTAAGGCGTCCCAGACATCTAAAGAGGATATGGTGAGAGTCGAGGTAGTGCGAGCAAGGTTTCTGTGAGATTTGGGTATCCAGGGAGCCACTGAAAGATCCATGCCACTCAAGAGATACTCAATTTGTACCCATAGCTTCGAGTTAAGAGCATATTTCCACTCAGCTATCCTGGCCAATACAGTCGCTTGATAATATGCTTTGAAATTGGGAAGTGCCAGGCCACCTGAGCATTTGGAACGAAACAATGACTCCCTGGATATTCTAGGATGTTTGTCCTTCCAGATAAAACGGGAAACCATGGATTGTAAGATAGAAAAAAAACCCCACTGGAACATTCAATGGTAGCATTTGAAAAAGGAAGAGAATGCGAGGTAAAATATTCATTTTAATTATACTTACTTTCCCTAACCAGGTGTGAGACAAGTTGGACCAGTTTCGTAAGTCATTTCTGATCCTATTTAGCATGGGAATGTAATTATATCGAAAAAGAGAGTGGAGCTTGGGAGTAAGATAAATGCCTAAGTATTTTATACATTTTTGTTCCCATTTAAATGGAAAGAGGGGTTTGAGCGAAAGGGCTTCAGACTTAGGGATGTTAATGTTTAAAATTTCTGATTTAGATAGGTTTATTTTGAAGTTGGAAATTGACCTTACGCCACTTTAGCCTGGGACCTAAAATGTTCCACCGTATCTCATCCCTATACTCTGATCCCTCAGCTCAAATTAGAATTAATGGGACGTTAAGTGACCCCTTTGCTCTACACAATGGAACCAGGCAAGGATGTCCTCTCTCCCCTCTCCTCTTTGCTATTTCCTTAGAACCCTTCTTGGCTACAATTAGGAACAATGCTAATATCAAAGGCATACAAATAGGCAACAAATCCCACAAATATGCAGCTTATGCAGACGATGTTCTATTTTTCATTCAACAAAATCTGGATAGATGGTAATAGTTGCACCGTCAAAGTCAATGCTAGGGAGTCCCCGCATCTTCACCATGATGGCATTTTTATCTTCAAAGTAATGCAGGCGACATATAACATCCCTGGGCAGATCTGAGTTAGCGTTACGGGGACGTAGGGCACGATGCACACGGTCAAAGCCTAACGGTGCAGTGGCAGGATTACCCAGAATAGTATTGAAAATTCCCCTTTATTGAAGGTTCAAGATCAGAGTCTCCAGTGGCTTCCGGCAGACCTCTAACACGTATATTATTTCTACGGTTACGGTTCTCGAGGTCTTCAAGCTTATATAAAGATGCACGATGAGCGAACGCCAGCTGGGTAACAGTGTCCTGCAATTCTTTGATAGCTACTGCTTGCGTGTCTTGTCGCTGCTCTGTTTCCTCCACTCTGGCCAAGATATGTGACATATCAGATCTGACTGCAGTTATTTCTTTTTTAATGGATTTCTCCAAACCGTGAAACATGCCTGCAAGTTCTTTTTTGAGACCGCTCATAAGTACAGACATTTCAGAGCCCGCGGGGTATCCAGGATCATCCATGAGCTCCGAGCAGTAGGAGGATGCCGGAGAGCTCTCTCTCGCCGATGCGGCGCGGGATGATGAAGCGCTTGTTCTCGAGGTTCTGGCTTGGTTACTACGTGCGTTGGCTAAGTATTGCTGAATAGAGCCAGTAGAGGCTGGATTGAGTAATGATCTCTTATTTGGACGTTTAACTGGAGCAGACCGGCGTTTAGATGATTTTGCGGGCATAGTTGGAACTATATGGCCGATAGCTGCAAAGAGCACCCCCCTCACATCTGAGCAAAGTTACACATTCATCAAGGTACTATCAGCATACAAAGGGATTCCCATTAGGGGCGCAAAGGTGGCTTCTGGTCTCCAGATGCAGGCCAGAACCATGAATCTTCCCAGCGGCAGTGGTCAGTCAGGAGCTGCAGTGTTATTTGGGGCTCAGAAAAAAATAATTTAAATCTATAGTCAAAGTCCCAGCATATAGTATGTAGCACAGCTCTTTGAGGAAGGGGATCCTGCTGCAAGAAACGATATGGGAATTTCAGTGAGGTTCGGTGAAGTAAAAAGTCTAGAAGGGTGTATGTGGAGCACCAAGATGGCCGCCGGCTTCCAGAGGTAAGCCGGAGCCACGGACTTTCCTAGCGGCTTCACCCGGCCGGGTGGGCGCTGCTTCTAAAGGAAGAGTCTAGTGTCCGCTTGGTGCATGGGTAGAGGGAGGATGTTGTTGCTCACTGTGTCCCAGCTTCTGATTGGTGTCTGGATCGTGAATGCCACAGGCCAGAGGCTCCGCTCGAGTTACAGGCCGCAAGATGGCGATCGGCCTCAGGGAAGCAAAGCCGTGGATCCGCGGGCAGAGCACCACCGTCGATCCCCGGCAATCTCCGGCGGGACGGGAGGCCACCGACCCAAGGTAGATGCCCGCTCAGCGTCCGGGTCCTAGGGACGCAAGGCCGGAGGCTCCGTGCAGGCTGTAGGCCCCAAGATGGCGACCGGGATCCCGGCGCAGCACGATCCGCAGGCCCGGATCAAGGTGTGTAGCTGGAGCCAGGAAAGACCCCTCCCGAAGTACAGCAGGGGGGGTCCAGAAAGCTGTATAGGGGTGATGGAGCCTCAGAAGGTGATTTGGTGTCCGGATGGCAGCAGATTCTAATTGTTGTTGAGGAGCTCAGTTAACTCGCGTCCTCCTCGGTGCTCGTCCAGACACGCTCCCCTCTACCCTCAGCTTCTTTAGCAAGGCAGTGGTCATCTTGGAGGTGTGTTTGGGGTCGTTATGATGTTGGAATACTGCCCTGCTGCCCAGTGTCCGAAGGGAGGGGATCATGCTCTGCTTCAGTATGTCACAGTACATGTTGGCATTCATGGTTCCCTCAATGAACTGTAGCTCCCCAGTGCCAGCAGCACTCATGCAGCCCCAGACCATGACACTCCCACCACCATGCTTGACTGTAGGCAAGACACACTTGTCTTTGGACTCCTCACCTGGTTGCTGCCACACACGCTTGACACCATCTGAACCAAATAAGTTTATCTTGGTCTCATCAGACCACAGGACATGGTTCCATTAATCCATGTCCTTAGTCTGCTTGTCTTCAGCAAACTGTTTGCCTGCTTTTTTGTGCATCATCTTTAGAAGAGTCTTCCTTCTGGGATGGCAGCCATGCAGACCAATTTGATGCAGTGTGCGGCAAATGGTCTGAGCACTGACAGGCTGAGCATGTGCATTCAGCTTCTTTGGTCGACCATGGCAAGGCCTGTTCTGAGTGGATCCTGTCCTGTTAAACCACTGTATGGTCTTGGCCACCGTGCTGCAGCTCAGTTTCAGGGTCTTGGCAATCTTCCTATAGCCTAGGCCATTTTTATGTAGAGCACCGATTCTTTTTTTCAGATCCTCGGAGAGTTCTTTGCCATACGGTGCCATGTTGAACTTCCAGTGACCAGTATGAGAGAGTGAGAGCGATAACACCAAATTTAACACACCTGCTCCGCATTCACACCTGAGACCTTGTAACACTAACGAGTCACATGACACCGTGGAGTGAAAATGGCTAATTAGGCCAAATTTGGATATTTTCACTTAGGGGTGTACTCACTTTTGTTGCCAGCGGTTTAGACAATGGCTGTGTGTTGAGTTATTTTGAGGGGACAGCAAATTTACACTGTTATACTCACTACTTTACATTTACAAGTGTCATTTCTTCAGTGTTGTCACATGAAAAGATAGAATAAAATATTTACAAAAATGTGAGGGGTGTACTAACTTTTGTGAGATACTGTATATATACATGTGTATGCCTGCCCAAGACTATGACTTTCTTTACTTTGCTGCTATGGGCTCTAGCCGAAGATCTTTTATAGACCTAGCAACGCCCCTGGTGGGGGCCCTTCATGGTTTCTTGCACCGTGGCCCTGAAGATTCTAGTTACGCCTCTGATTTTACTGAAAGAGTAGTTTATGCTTGGAATAGACTTCCCACATAGCAGTGAGTCAGTCAACAGTAAGTGGATTCAAAGATGCTTGAGACAAACCTAGATTTATATTCTGTCCAATTTTTTTCATATATTTCAACTTTTTTTTATCTTTGTTTTTAACTTTTTTGTCTGACTTGATTGACCACTTTTTCTGCCATCCAGTTTCTATGTTTCTTAGGCAGAAAGACAGCTTAGGGAATGTCTACTGCAGTGGGGATACAGTAAAAAAAGAAAAAAGCCTTAAAAGGACATATCAAAAAGCATTTGGAAAGAGAAGACAAGATCTACTATTTGGGGAAAAAAAGTGTGAGGATACAAATGTCATGTGTTTAATTGCACGTTATACATGCGATAATCAGAATATATGGTCCATTATTAATAAATATTTCTACCTACTGACAAGTGATACCACCATTATTAAGTACATTGATCTGGTTATTGACTGGTTAGGAGTCCCTGCCAGGACAATGAGAGGCAGCCCTTGTTGTATAAAGGGTACATTTAAATGTTGGTTTACCCAATGTAAATTGAATAAAACCAGAGATACATTTACCTTATGACTCAATGTTAAAATCACATCATTATACAGCATTTTTAAACATCAGGTGTTATTTAGCTTATGTCTTGTAGATGTAGTGCCTTATATTAACTTTGGGCAAAATTAAATGTCAGCTCAGATGCTACATCTACAACCATGTATATGCAAACAAAATTGGGAACTTTATGACACCAGTGGACAGGCATATTGGCCTTCAGCACACTTTTTTTGCACCAGATCATATCCATGAACAACCCCCCCATAGGAGTTTATTAGGATAGGGCGATATTATAGCGGGAAACCCAGTGGATATATTTATTAAAAGCCACTCAAAGTCCAAGTTTAGATGAGGTTATATCATAAAATGTTTTCTGTAATGAAGCTCTCACTTTTTCTACAGCCAATACAGCCATATATTAATGCTGTAACATACATTTTTATTATTGTATTATTTATTCTCACACTGAAGAAGCAGAGTTCATCTATTAAATGCATATTAAAGTAATTGTAAACATAAAAAAATAATATGTTATACTGTGCATGGTTTTGCACAAAGAAACCCCAATCCTCCTCTTCTGGGGATCCCCCACTGGCACTCCTGGCTTCTCACCCTCTCTGAGTGCCCCCATAGCAAGCCGCTATCCATTGACACACAGCATGACTCAGCCCCACCCTCCATTCCCTCCCCATAATCTGTGAATGATAGCAGCAGGAGCCAATGCTGCTCTCATGTCCACTGAGGAGATAGAGACCAGAGAAAGATGCTGCTCCTGGGCACAATGCTGGATCGAGATCAGGCTCATGTAAGTATTTGGGTGGGTTGGGGGGATTCTGAACAGAGAAGGTTTTCTTTTGTTTTTTTTTTACCTTAATACAGAGAATTAATTTAGAAATTTAGACATTAGATTAAAATCTTCTACCTTTACAACCACTTTAATGCCAAAAGTCTACCATATAACCACTAATGTACATGTGAGGACAAACTCATCTGGCTCAATATAGTTGAGAGCTAAAGGTAGATGGTAATAGACATTTTGATGGGAATGCTCTATATACCCTGACAGTGTGTATGTTTAATACATAGGATTTTGCAAGTTTTTGCAATGAATCATAAATAAAAGCAATGTTTTATGAGAATATGGTTTCTATTGTACTGTACAACATATTGACTCCTCAAAAATCCCTTATGAACTACCCTAGTCTTGCAACACAATCTTTTATCTATAGAGAGAGAGACAACACTGTCACCTTGAGAGAGGTCTACAGAAACATCCCCCCTGCCTCTTCTCTATAACATGGAGAGGATGTGTTTCTGTAGTCCTCAGAGATAACAGGGGCTCGCCGTGCGAGTTAAATGTCTAAAGCCCAACTGTGCCCGCACTGCAAGGGTTAACTACTCATTTTTTTTCTAGGGGTTTGGAGAAGGGACATATACTTACCCAATCCTCCAAGACCGGTCCCTGTAACTCCTACCCTCCTCACAGCCTAGCAGCCTTGACGTCATCAAGCATATAGACCTGCTCTAGACATCAGGAAAAGTCCACCACTGGTTCGTGGGAGAGAGCCATTTGCCACTGGAGTGAAGGATCGCGTGAGTGTAAGCTTTCTGGTCCCCTAGACAAAATGAGCAGTTGACCCATGCAGTGCTGGTACAACCCCACTGCATGGGAAAACTTTTTTCCCTGGAGTTGGGCTTTAATTTGGTCTAAAGGGAACATAAATAGCAGTTTTACTTACCTTATCCTTCACATCCCCATTATCCAGTGCACTCCTATTCTTTCTGACGTCCCGGTTTTTGGGCATTTTGATTGGAATGGTCTGTATACCCTAACAATGTCTATGTTTAATGTATAAAATTTTATAAGTTTTAGTGGCATGAAATTTTATATATATCATAAAGTAATTTTTGGCAACACCTCAAAAATTACGTACAGTTGTGTCCAACATCACTAACCAGATCAATCACTGTTTTTGGTATAAATTATATTTCTACATAGCAAATAACTTACTAGTAGGTGCAGTAGAGTAATAGAAAACCAACAAACCCAACAGTCATTAAATGCATACTGTTGATTCTGTATAATTTAATCATTAATTGAAAGGGGCATGTTCAAAATAATAGCAACGTGGAGTTCAATTAGTGAGGTCATTCAGTCTGTGAAAAAACAGGTCGCCCTTATTTAAGGATGAAGGGAGCAAATGTTGTACATGCTGGGTATAGTGCATTTCTCTCTGAAAATCTGAGTAAAATGGATCGTTCCAGACAATGTTCAGAAGAATAGCGTACTTTGATTAAAAAGTTGATTGAGGGGGGGGAGCTCAGCTAAAATGATCTCAAATGTTTTAAAATGGCAAGCATATTAGAAAGACATGAAAACTACCATTTGAAGGGATCGAAGAATAATGGCAAAGACTCAGCCAATGATTAGCTCC
Source organism: Aquarana catesbeiana (assembly GCF_042186555.1). NCBI lineage: Eukaryota > Metazoa > Chordata > Amphibia > Anura > Ranidae > Aquarana > Aquarana catesbeiana. Next base: position 239,364,728 of record NC_133324.1, read on the forward strand.
AGGGTGACGAAAGAAGGTCTAAAGTTACCTGTGAGTACTGTAACAATGAGACGACACCTATATGAAGCCAAGCTACCAGCAAGAAGCCCCCACAAAATCCCATTGTTGAAAAAAAGCGACATGTGCTGAAGAGGTTACAATTTGCCAAAGAACACATTGACTAGACATGTGCGGCTCGTTTCGTTGCGAATTAAAATTCGGACGAATGTTCGTTTTTCGGAAATTCGGATTTATCCGAATTTCCGAATTACAATGGTACCGAATTTGAACGAATCCGAAATAATGAAAAAAAATTCAGGCGAAATTCGAATAGTTTTCGAAGAGTTTTTGAATTCTAATAGTTTTCAAATTTGAATTTAAAAAGTTTTCAAGTTCAAACAGTTTTCCCAATTCGAAAAGTTTTCGAATTCGAATTGTTTTCCAATTTCCAAAGAGAATAAAATAGAAAATAAAGGAATAGAATAGAAAAAAAATAATACTAGACTAGATTAGAATATAACAGAAAATAAAAGAATAGAATAGACTAGAATAGAATAGAAACAAATAGAATAGAATAACATAGGAAGAATATAACCATCTTCTGAAATTCGAATTTCAAATAGAATAAATTTGAATACAGAAGAAAAGAATAGAATAGAAAAAGAATAGAACAGAATAGATTATAATAGAATAGAAAAGAGTTTAAAAAAACAATAAAATAGAATAAAAAGAATATATCAATTTTCCAAAATTCAAATAGAATCAATTCGAATTTGAATACAATAGAAAAAAATAGATTAGAATAGAAAATAACAGAATAGTTTAGAAAAAACAATAGAATAGAATAGAAAGAATATAACCATCCTCCAAAATTTGAATTTTCGAATAGAATAAATTAGAATTTGAATATAAAATAATAGAATAGAATAGAAAATAATGGAATAGAATAAACAAATAAAAAATAATTTAATTTAAAAAACTATAGAATATAATAGATTGGTATAGAAAGAATATAAGAATATAACCATTTCCCAAAATTAAAATAGAATCAATTCAAATTTGAATTAGAATAGGAAGATGGTTATATTGTATTCTATTCTGTTGTTTTTTTTTCTATACTATTGTGTTATTTTCTATTGTATTCTACTCTATTCTTTTCTATTCTATTCAAATTCAAATTAATTCTATTTGAATTCTGGAAAATGGTTACATTATTTCTATTCTATTCTATTCTTTTTGTAATTCTATTCTTTTCTATTCTATTCGAATTTCAGAAGATGGTTATAATCTATTTTATCCTATTTTTTTATTCTATTCTATTCCTTTCTATTCTATTACATTATTTTCTTTTATTTTCTATCCTATTTTGTTCTGTTTTACTCTATGATATTATATTCTTTTTTTATGTTATATTCTTTTCTATGTTATTTAATATTTTTCTATTCCTTTATTTTCTATTCTATTTTATTCTCTTTGGAAATTGGAAAACAATTTGAATTCAAAAACAATTCGAATTCGAAAGCTTTTCGAGTTAGAAAACTTTTCAAATCGATTTGAAAACGAATAAACGAAACAAACTCCGAAAACGAATTAAACGAATGAAACAAATTTAACTAAATAAATTTATGTAAATAAGGAATCAAAACTAAACTAAACTAAAGTAAACTATTTTTTTTGTTCTGCACATGTCTAACATTGACTGGCCTAATGAGAAATGGCGCAACATTTTTTGGACTGATGAGTGATGAAAGCAAGATTGTTCTTTTTGGGTCTAGGGGCCACAGACAGTTTGTCAGGCAACCCCAAACACTGAAGACAGTGAAGCCTGGCGGCGCAAGCATCATGATATGGGGATGTTTCTCACACTATGGTGTTCGGCCTATTTATCGCATACCAGGGATCATGGATCAATTTGAATACATCAAAATACTTGAAGAGGTCATGTGTCCTTATGCCAAAGAGGAAATGCCCTTGAAATGGGTATTTCAACAAGACAACGATCCCAAACATACCAGTAAGTGAGCAGCATCTTGGTTCCAGACCAACAAGATATGGAATGGCCAGCCCAATCCCCGGACCTAATCCAATAGAAAACTTGTGGGGTGACACGAAAAACGATATTTCTGAGGTAAAACCAAGAAGTGAAGAGGATTGTGGAATGTAGTGCAATCGTCCTGAGCTGGAATACCTGTTCACAGACTCCAGAAGTTGGTCGACTCCATGCAACACAGATGTGAAGCAGTTCTCAGAAACAGTGATTATAAAACTAAATATTAATTCAGTGATTCTCAGGAAAGCTAAATCTTCAAGCATTTTTCAGTTTATACAGTAAATGTTTGAGTTTGTAAAGAAAAATGCAGACACTGCTATTTTTTGGGAAAGCTTAATATTCCTTTTTCTTCACTTTCTGTAGAATAATAACAAATTTGAAACATTTTTCTTCGTGTTTTGATTTGGAATAGACTGTGCAGTGTTCCCAATGCATTTGCATGTATGGAAATAAAAGCTATCATAAGGATTTTGAGCTTTACTCACCTTTTCTTGTCAAATTTGTCGAATTTTAACAATTTTAAACAGTTAAAGCAAAAAGAGGAACCCATAGGGTGGGACTTTGAAAGCACTACCACAGTAAATAGAAAATAAGTATAAATATAGAGTTTTTATTCAAATGAACATACCAAAATATTATCGTGACACTTAAATATGGATACAATTTAAAACCGTCAATGAAAGATAGATATTGTTCCCTGAACCAGACGCGTTTCGGAAAAATCCTTTCCTTCATCAGGGTTCTTACAAAGGAAATAATATCTAAAGAATAGCGAAATGCAAGATAATCAATCATCTGTATATCTGCAACCAATCTATGGTATGAACATTTACATACATATGGTTCACTTACATTTTGTTAATCGAAAAAGACATAAAGGAATCCACAGAATTAAAACTGAGACTTTGGCAACCTCGCGCATGGCTCCCCACGTGCATCATCCCAATGGTCAATTTTAAATGTCCAACATGGTTTGAGGATATGCTGAAGGGGACGGTGTCCCCAACGACATCAATAACACTGTATCCTGAGCTCGGGAACAGCGCACATGTGTATACTGGGGTCCAAAAAGTAAAAAAACCTGGAGATAAAGGCACATTAATAAAGAAGCCAACTTATAAATTTATACTATAAATCCATAGATACTTGGGCTATAACTTGATAAAAGCCTACCTAAGCGCAGAAATGCCCTTGTATACCGGCAGATAGGCTGGAGAGTGTGTAAAAAACGTAGATGGTACTATTGATCGTCTCAACACAGAGATGACTGTGGTATCAATAGCCAGTGAGAGAGATCGCAGAATTGATATGCAAAAAGAAAAAAGAGAAAAGGGCACAAAGGCCAAAGCTTGTTAACAGACATCCAAAAACAATTGGAATGTGAATTCAAAGTCAATACAAAAGGTAGATCTCACTTACTTTAAAACGTATTTCACCGCACATCTCTCCAGACCCTTCTAACCCCTGCTATTTCTATCAAGGAATGATCAGAGCTAAATATAGCCCTGCTAATGCTGCCCCTGCTGATTCCTAATTGGAAGTGGCTGGTAGAGATCAGCCCAGTCCAAATTAACACTAAGGACCCCCTGAGTGGCGATCGCGGTAAGCCTCCCCGCCGCGCATGCTCCGGCAACATTTCGCCCACGCGTGCCAGCCAATCTGGAACCCACGAGCGAAAACGTCACACAGCCGTGCCGCGATCGAGTCCCACCGGCACGGCAAACACACCCTGGGTACAGTCAGAAGGCTGACTCAGAACGCAAGGGGAGGAAACACTGAAGGTCACAAAACAGCATCCTCACAAGATATCCTCAAAGAGGTATATCTTAGCCGTGCCGGGCACACACACATGTAGCGATGCGCGTTCAAAACAGCATACACGATCCAATAAGACAGCCAGACCCATTAAAGATAAGTAAGTATAACCTGCAACCCAGATAGTGCGCCAACAGCCGGGGAAAATTCCTAAAGAATCACCGGATGGTCACCCATTAACTATACTCATGTAAAAAGGTCAAAAAAATGGGAATTGAAATTATGTAACGATCTCCCAAAAAAGTGGATAATGCACATAGGAGCCACGCGCGAAGGTGCAAATGCAGGTTTAATACATGACAATGGCAAACAGACATGAGATCAACATAGGAGCATATCAAATACATCCCTAACAAATTGAGTGTGTAATTCTACACAATACAGAGACTTTTTTATACTATAAAGTCAAGAAGAGAGGTTGCTAAATCAAAACGGAGAAGAGCAGTAAAGATACAGTGGATAGTAACAAGAAGGTGGTAATCACAAATACCGTAGAGCAGAGAGACTAAAGAATAGACCCCCCCATAATGTAATGAAACATACAGTGCCTTGCAAAAATATTCACCACCCTTGGCATTTTTCGGGTTTTGTTGCCTCACAACCTGAAATTAACATGGATTGTTTGAGGATTTGCATCATTTAATTTACAGAACATGTCCACAACTTTGAAGATGTTTTTTTTTATTGTGAAGCAAACAACAAATAGGACAAAATAACAGAAAAAGTCAATGTGCATAACTATTCACCCCCCTAAAGTCAATACTTTGTATAGCCACGTTTTGAGGCTATCACAGCTCCAAGTCGCTTTGGATAAGTCTCTATGAGCTTGCCACATCTTACCACTTGGATTTTTGCCCATTCCTCCTTGCAAAACTGCCCCAGTTCCTTCAAGTTGGATGGTTTGCGCTTCTGAACAGCAATCTTTAAGTCTGACCACAGATTTTCTATTGGATTGAGGTCTGGGCTTTGACTAGGCCATTCCAATACATTTACATGTTTCCCCTTAAACCACTCAAGTGTTGCTTTAGCAGTGTGTTTGGGGTCATTGTCCTGCTGGAAGGTGAAACTCTGTCCTAGCCTCAAATCACACACAGAGTGGTACAGGTTTTGCTCAAGAATATCCCTGTATTTAGCACCATCCATCTTTCCCTCAACTCTGACCAGTTTCCCAGTCCTAACTGCTGAAAAACATCCCCACAGCATGATGCTGCCACCACCATGTTTCACAGTGGGGATGGTGTTCTTTGGGTGATGTGATTTGTTGGGTTTGCGCCAGACATAGCGTTTTCTTTGATGGCCAAATAGTTCAATTTTAGTCTCATCAGACAAGAGCACCTTCCTCCATACATTTTGGGAGTCTCCCACATGCCTTTTCGCAAACTCAAAACGTGCCATTTTGTTTTTTGCTGAAAGTAATGGCTTTCTTCTGGCCACTCTGCCATAAAGCCCAACTCTATGGAGTGTACAGCTTATTGTCGTCCTATGTACAGATACTCCAGTCTCTGCTGTGGAACTCTGCAGCTCCTCCAGGGTTACCTTAGGTCTCTGTGCTGCCTCTCTGATTAATGCCGTCCTTTCCCGGTCCGTGAGTTTTCGTGTGCGGTCGTCTCTTGGCAGGTTTGCTGTTGTGCCATGTTCTTTCCATGCTCCTAGGGATCATCAAAGATTTGGATATTTTTTTATAACCTAACCCTGACTTGTACTTCTCAACAACATTGGCTCTTACTTGTTTGGAGAGTTCCTTGGTCTTCATGGCAGTTTTGGTTAGTGGTACCTATTGCTTAGGTGTTGCAGCCTCTGGGGCCTTTCAAAAAGGTGTGTATATGTAATGACAGATCATGTGACACTTAGATTGCACACAAGTGGACATCATTTCACTAATTATGTGACTTCTGAAGGTAATTGGTTGCACCAGAGCTTTTTATGGGCTTCATAACAAAGAGGATGAATACATACGCACATGCCAATTATGAGTTTTTTATTTCTGAAAAATAGTTTTATGTATATATTTTTTTTTTTTCTAATTACTTCACCAACTTAGACTATTGTGTTCTGATCCATCACATATAATTCAGATAAAAAAAAAAACATTAATCTAAAGGCTGTAATGTAACAAAATAGGTAAAAAGCCAAGGGGGGTGAATACTTTTGCAAGGCACTGTAGAGGGGTGTTCCTATCTCTCCATACCCCCCAGAGTTAAAACCCTCCAGAAAGGGTTTGAAGCAAACTGCATCGTTAAGCCCTGGAGTTTAGTAGTTAAAACAATTTTAGCATGGATCTAACTACTCAAAAGATTGTGTCATACATTGTAAAAGAGAGGATAAGACCAACTTAGACCAGGTTGCTATAAGATGACCTCAGATTTAAAAAAAAAAAAAAGGTCTTAATTAATTCACTCACTTTTTTAAACACGCTGCTATTATTAATTATTATTAATACAACTGTATAAACTGCCTTCTGTAGTTCTCTATAGCTAAAGTGCAGTGAGCGAAGATTGTTACCCAAGGACAGGAAGTGTGTTACCGGAAGAATAGCTGAAAAAAGGATCGCAAGCTTGAAAGCAAAAAATAACACAACCACCACACCTTTTTTTTAGAATTAAGAATTAGTTTAACACTAAAATCACAAGCAAAAAATAGAGTGGGAGTATCGAGAGAAAAAGAGAAACTGTAATATGTTTACATGGCTGACATTATGAGTTCAAACAAATAGGTGATATGGTTTTGTTTAAAGGAGTCTCACCAGAAGGTAATAAGGCTTGTTAAATCCCTCAGGGGACCCTGCACACATACACTTATCCCCATTAAAATTGGTGCTGTGGTTCCTAAGCAGTGTTGTTGAATAGCTATCCCCTCCCATCACTACCCGACAATGCTGGATAAAGGTGAGTGATTCTAACTGAATAAACAGAGGAGGAGGAGACAGTGCAGACTCAGAGTCCATGCAACATCCACCTCTGCTAAACTCTACAGTCAGAACTTGCCATGCATTCCTGTGCCTCCCCTTCTCCATTTGTACAAATAAAAGGTGGAGCCAGCAACTTTTTACAGCCGCCTCTCCATTCTGCAGCCATGCCTTTTCTACTACTTTTAAAAGACTGAGCCAGCAATCCTCTGCAGCTGCTATACTATATTATACTATAGTAATACTATAGTAATAGCTGGTGGCTTGTGATGTGTAATTGACAGCAGTTGGGGAGCAGCACTGGTCATTCACAAGAACACAAGCCAACAATAAAACACGCTGGGTGGGTTAAACGCCAAAAATAAGTGAATCAGGCTTCAGAGGACTTTGGACATGGGTAGGATTATGGTCATCTCGGTCTTGAGATATCATGTAGTTAGTAGATGAAACAGTGGTAGATGTTATGCTGTTTGTTTGTTTGTTTGCATTCGTGAAACTGGTTTTATTCAAATAAAGGTATGTATTAGAGTGGTTAGTCCCTTTGTGTTTGTTAAATAAATAGCAGTTTATAATACAAAGCCCCCCCCCCCCCATATGTGAATGAGTATGGAGCATACAGTATCCTACTCATTCCTCCAAAAAAAAAGTGTAGTGTAAAAAAAGACAGTAGGCAGTTTTTGACAAGTCCTTTAAAAAAAAGTCCCCTAAAGTAGAGTCATCATCAATCACGACGCCCCCACCATTGCCATCTCAAAAAAACAGCTCCAGTCCCAACAAAGGTTCCAGTCATCTGACAGCTCTTAAGGGTCTGGTATGGATTTTGGGGGGACCCCACAAATAAAATTGCAGTTTTTTTTGTTTTTTTTTATTTTTACATGGGGTTCCCTTTAAAATTCATACCAGACCTAAATGGCCTATATGGATTGGCTAATGGACTGGAACCCCACAGACATCTGATGACTTATTCGTTGTTAAGGATGTTAAGGATGTGCTGGCTGGCTTTCTTTAAAAACCAAGCTATTCAACGGATGTTAAGAACACTGGCAGCCTCCACTTCCAAAAAAAAAAAACTCTACTAAACGCTGGGCAATGCTAGGCAGAGTTTAGGAGCCGTGAGAATTTTTTCAGACAAAACACTGCTGCTTCAGAAAGCGCTGGCAGAGGGTTTTTTTCTGCCACTAAGCTCTCCTGCCATAAAAGTTGCTAAAAGCCTATGTGTGCATGAACACATAGGATAACATACAGGGGAATTTAGAGGCAGTTAAAAAACAACATCTGACACCCAAACCAGCAGCTGTAAAAACACCCAGTGTGCATGAGGCCTTTCAGTTTTACTAACACGTGCCAAAGTTGCAAAGGTAGGTTCAGGTGTTAAGATTTCTTTTACCTTCCTGATGAAGAGGTTTTGCAGAAAAATCCATTCACAGTAATTAAGGTGACATGCTCCTCCTGAGGGAGTGAGAACATCTCTTTTTACTTTCTGATGACTTTTCTGCCTATTCGGAACATATATTGCACTGGCTCTAATATATTGATGATGTTTTTCTTTTATGGGATGGCCCTGTTGACTTGCTTCATAATTCCCCTCTAATGCCTCTATGAATTCCAATTGTTACAACCTCACGTTTACTATGTCATATGACAGATACAGGGTTACCTTTCTGGATGTGGAGATAGAAATCAATCCGGAGGGGACCCTGGTTAGCAATCTTTACAGATAACCTTCCGCAGGGACCATAATACTCAGGGCTGATAGCTTTCATCCTAAGCCATTACTCCAATCTATCCCCTTTTCACAATACCTGCAACTTTGTCACAACTGCAGTGATAACACCAAATTAAAAAAAGCAGCCAATGATTTAAGAAATTGTTTATTGGATAGAGGATACTCCAAAACATGCTTACGGAAATAATCGTGCCTTTTTTCACAATCTAGCACTCATCTCCTTTTTGGGAGTAGAATTAAATCCAACACTACTGCTAGGCAACCCTCTAGAATTATCACTACTTTTAATTCTCAACATGAAAGTATAAAAAATATTTCAATAAATATTGGCATCTGCTTACGTCCGACCCCAGAATTGCTGAAATTATTTCTTCCAAACCATTATTTACCTACAGGAGAGCTTCTTCCATCAGGGACAAATTAGTTTCCAGTGTTTTTCAATCCTTGCACCCTTCTGTTCCTCTTTTTGGGAACACATCCCTGTGGTGCCTGTCTATGGTGGCAATACATATGAGCATCCAGGTCTCACACATTACCCAGTGACTATAACCTTCGACCCAAACACTCAGTTAATTGCCACACACAAGGGGTAGTGTACATTTTAGACTGCCTCTGTGGGGCATTCTATATTGGAAAAACCAAAAGAGAATTCTGGCATTGCATTAAAGAACACATTCAGACCGCCACATCAGGTGATAATTATTCATCTTTAGGCAGATACATTATTCATTCACACAATTATCATGTTCCCCCACTACTCTTCTGGGCCCTGGATATTACTACTCCAGATCCCATAGGTGGTGATTGGAACAAATTGCTATTACAAAAAAAGAACCCCCGGCCTCATTAAGATCATTAGCTATAAGCCCTTTCTTGGTGTTGGGCTGTCTTCTTTTTCCTTTAATCCCCCCCCCCTTTTTTTTTTTTTATATTTAAGTTGTTGATGATTTTTAAGCTCATTGTAAATGTTGGATGTCTTCCATATTCCACGGAACTATTTTTCCTCCCTTCTTTCTCTTTTTTTTTTTTCCATTGTCCAACAATATCCATAACACGTGGCCCCCTTGAGTTTCCCGGGGGGGGGGGGGGTTCGATGAGGGAACTGAATATTCCATTTCCCCCTACTCAGGATAGGGAATGTGCAGCTCCATTTTCCTCTTCCAGACCTGTGCTCCCCTCCTTTGATACCAATATTGGCACATCAAATTGGACAATCTGTATCATGTGACTATACCCATTTCTAATTTATACTTACTTTGCCCATGGCTCCTCCTCTCTCTCCTTGTTGACGGTGGCAGAGGAAGATGCACATCGGCGGGTCGTCATTTTTTGCTTGATTCTCCATCTGCACATGTGAGGATCCACTTACATCCAGTTTTTCTATGTAAGGCTCAGCTTATATGATCTCTTTTGTGTCCATTTTTTGCTTTGTCTGGTTCCCATTTAATTTCAATTACTTATATGGTTCCTTTTCCATTATTACATGATATTTGGGCCATCTATCTTTCTTTCAAAGAGAGGTGAGCCAGTTACCTTGGGGTCTCTACCAGACTCACATTTTGTGTGACAACATACATGCCCAAGGTATTACAACATACACTACCTCTTTGGCTTTCAATTCTTTATCCATTTATTATTTAATTTATTCATTTTGGTATACATATATTCTTATCAGGACCCCTTTGGTTCCTGGGGACCCTTTCTACATCCTTGTGCTCCCTTGGACATTTGGAGAAACATGTGCCACCCCCTCTGGAGACATCCACACATACTTAAAACCTGTGATTTTTTGTACATGCTTTATTGTGCTTGTAAGCTTGGTAAATACTATACTGCCTTTTTAGGTGAATATAATACTGTTATCTAACAATTTTGCTGTTGTAAACACTGACATCTATATATGTTACAGAGCTCTTTGTAGACAACAGATAGATGCTGGCCCCCTGAGGACTACAAAAGTTAAAATGCATCGAGGCTTTTCTTCCCGTGCATCTGTCACCATTATTAATATTCATGTCTTTGGTCCCAGTTTTGTACTACATATAGTTTTAGCCACTACAATTTTGTATGTCAATATTTTATGGTGTATTACACTGTCCCCGTCTATTCAGGGGTTCCTTTTAATAGTGTTCCGATAAAATGCTGCGTTTTTAGACTTATATTTTACATTTTTGTATCATTGTTCATTATCACTAATATCTTGTCTGGTATCGGGAAAGTCCCAATTTCCCGTTTTTCTTTCCTCTTTGTGGGTTTCTATCTTCCATTTACAGTAATCTACTGTTAAACTAGTATTATGGTGATTCACCAGGGCCCTCACTATACCTGCTTACAATTATATAAATGGGTTTGTGTACCTTGAAACCAATTCATACATTATGAATGGGTCTGAATATAAACAGACCCATTGACACCTGGTGTTGGAAGTGGAGCAGCTTGACCAGGGGGAGGACATACTTGGGAGAATAGTGACTTGATTAGGGAGAGTAGCTGGGGGAGAAACGCCTTTATGCCAGCATAGGCAGCATAAGCAGAGAATTTGCTGGGGTAGGAGTGATTTGATGGTGGAGGGGTGGCTGGGAGATGAGTAGCTTCACATGATAGACAACTGGCATAGAAGGAGCTTCACAGGGAAGAGGTGACTGGCATAGAAGCAGCTTCACAGGGTGAGGAAGTGGCTGAGTAAGGAACAGTGCTCCTATATTATAGCAGAACTACAGACAACAATACTTACCTATGCTCCAAAAGTCCGATGCCGGCAATGTCCCTCACCAGTGCGGCATCTTCTACATGGCTTCTTCCAGGTGCCGGTCTTCTGCCTTCTTGATTGGCCAGGGCAGGATGACATCACTCCCGTGCATGTGCAGGAGTCATTCAAACTGGCACTATGCTGGAAATGTAAACAGAGCTGCGTATTCGTGGCAAGTTTAGAACATGCATGGGCAAGAGATGGAACGCAGGACTAGGAAGTTTTGCAGTAAAAGCTGTGTTGCATCCCACATTGAAGGCCACCAAGGAGCTGCATTCAAAATAAGAAAAGTATATTACAAAATGCTTTGGCAAATGCATTTAAGCAAACCACAAACCCCCTAATACTCCCTCAGTTACATGGATCATCAAATGTTCATATGCAAATCATAGCTAGTTAAAGTGATTGTAAACAATCACCTTGTAGAACAACCCATTCAGTTTAAAATAGAAATGAAGGACGAAAACATATTTGTATAGATATAAAAATAAATTTTAAATACCTCTTTTCCCTTTTTTATAAGTGATCACATACCCTCTTCTCAGCTGCATAAGAGCTGGGGGGAGGAGAAGCAGCAGCACACTGAGCTTTCCAATGAATGGCTGTGCAGTGGGGGCATGTCAGGACAAGTCTGATCATTGGAGGAAAACATACTGAGTTCTCAGCATAGCTAGAGAACTGACCACAGCGTGTTCTCCTTCTTAGTGTGGTCAGTTTTTAATAAGAAAACAGGGGGACTAACAGGAACACCAGGGATTTCACACAAATGAAGCAATACAATGAGAACAGGATACTTTCTCATACAAGTACATGGTACAGCAGGCACATATCAGGAATATGAAGTGTTGGCGTAACAAACGCTTTACTGTACATAAATATGTATGCACTTTCACATCCACCAAGTATAGCATGATGCTAGTCTTAATGTTTAATGCAATGCCCAGGCTGCACTATGCCACACAATTCCATGGCTTCCCATGGCAGTCATGAGCAGAGCAGAAGCTAAAACAGCACTGGTGCTGGATATTTGCTTTCATGCACACTTCTCATGTAAACATGATACAGGCAGTCCCCAAGTTACAAACTTCTGACTTACATACGACTCGTGCTTACAAATTAGGAGAGACAACAGGAAGTGAGAGGAAATCTACCCCTAGGAAGGGAAATTCACTCCTGTAAGAGTTATCATGGGAAAAAGGTGTCTCCACTGAAGCTTTATCACTATGTAACTATGTAATCCTTATTTCCACAACAACCCCAAATTTTCAAAATTCCACTGTCACAGGGACAGAAATAGAGGTGAAATCTATTGAACAGGGGTACAGAACAGTAAAACAAATGTTACTGGGGTGTTAACCCTTCCCTATACTATAAAAAAAAATTTAAAAGTTATTTTGGCTGGAGTTACACTTAAAAATATACCTGTTCCAACTTACATACAAATTCAACTTAAGAAAAAATCTACAGAACCTATTTTGTTTTTAACTCGGTGACAGACTGCAGTTAGTAGGTGAGATTTTCCAGTGCTTCTATTCTATGAAGGTACACTAGATGGCAGCATTGTAATTATTTTAATGCCCTTAAAGTGATTATTTGCAAATTATGAATTGCAGGCATGCCACATATAGCACAAAAATGTTGCTACCACTAAGGATACCAACTTACCTCCACCCTGGAGCTGCTACAAGGTTCCACATTTTTCCATCCTTAAAATGAGACCTTGTGATTAAGATTTACTTATAAAAGAGTCCATGATTCAGTGGTGTTCCTAAAAGAAAAAATGGTGCTGCATCAGTGTAAGTTGGGAAAAAATACTGCTGCTTCTTTGGTATCAGTCTGAGGAGGACTGTCACTGGGATGAAGGAGGGAAGGGAGGTGGGGTGTAAAACTAAAGGGTTATAGGGGGGGCTCGGAGTAAGAAAGGGGAATAAAAGGAGTCATTCAGCTGTGTGGCTATTACTACTGGCAGATGACTTTTCAGAAGGTGTTTGACAAGCGGTGTGAACACAATATGTCACCTCCTTGCTGCTTGTTTTAACTCACTGCTGCCACGTGCATTGCAGTTGCCGTGTGGCCCCCTTCCATTTAATTTTTGCCATGGCATGTGTATAGAACAGCTGCATCTCCTTGCTCAGGTCAGATAAAAACACAACTTGAGCATTAGTTCAATCAGATCAACATATTGTTGGGATCCACCCAGATACCTGATCAGCAGCTGGCTCAGCCTCTCAACTTTTGGCTAAGAGTAGGAGCCAGCATTTCCTGCCCCCTCCCCAGGCCAGTGCTCCAATGAACACTGGAGGGGCAGAGCAGAGAGTGGTGACTGACAGTTACCACTCTCTGCTTAGAGCTGACAAGAACTGAACGATCAGCAGTCATGTAAAAATAAATAATAAGTGACTGCGCTTAGGATCCTTTCTAGGTATGCAGCCTCCCCTGATATAGCTCCCCAAACGGGGTCTATAAGTATATAAGTAGTATGCGTATAAGTGGCCAGTTAGTGGTGTGTACCTTAAATGGTGTGGTATACCAAGCAATAATAAATAAATAGTATGTGTGCGGACTATTATGCAACACGAATGGATATAGTGATCAAATATGTTCTAAGTGCATAAACAGTGCTTGATAGCAATCACTGAATCAACAGTAACCCTTCAAAAAATCAGAAATAACCACACAAAAAGGGCATACATGAAAATAATTGTCTTCTATGAATAAACTGAGCACTAAGCAAGCCCCACTCAAATACCATGATTCCACTAACGTGATTAATGAGCAAAAAAAAAGGGTATCTAAAAGTGAATGCACAAATAATAGTCCATATACTTTCACTCAAAGTGATAGCTCACATGTGGTGGTTTGGGTGTTTGCCAAGAAACTTAGTGGGTGAAAAAATATATATATATAAAATATATATATATATATATATATATATATAAAGAAAAAGTGTTCATGAATAAATGTGCAGCTAGTAGTCCGTGTAATATACTGAATCTTCACTCAGAATGAGTAACACAGAAATGGTGACTTTTAGGTGTTTTCAGAGAATCCTCTCGTGACTTTGTGCTCCCCCTCCAGGGTCCCCACTCACCAGATCCACTCACCCCCACAGGGGTAATGCCCTTGTAATTGTAACCACTGCGGTCGCTTCCCCTGTCCTAGCTGTTCGTGTGCCTGGAATATCCTCCCTTTCTCCATGTGCTTTGTGATGTGATCTGTAGTGGGTTCCTCATAGAGGAAAAAAGGTATGGGCTCCCATAGTGTAGTAGATTAATTTGTTTATTAAAAAATTGATTGTATATACAACAACTGGATACCAAAGAAAAATATATAAAAATATTAATAAATTAAAAAAGTTTAAAAATAATCCTGGAAAGGCTATTACATTTAACCAGAGAGCCACCCATGAGGCTATGCTGTGATATGGCCGGCTAGTGGTGCTTGTGTTATTTGTGCATTCACTTTTAGATACCTTTTTTTTCTCATTAATCACGTTAGTGGAATCACAGTATTCGAGTTGGGCTTGCTTAGTGCTCACTTTATTCATAGAAGACAATTATGTTCATGTATGCCCTTTTTGTGTGGTTATTTCTGATTTTTTGATGGGTTACTGTTGATTCAGTGATTGCTATCAAGCACTGTTAATGCACTTAGAACATATTTGATCAGCAGTCATGTGATTGCTCGGTTCTCGGGCTTAAAGTCGGCAAAAGACAGCTGCAGCATAGAGGTGAGTATGTGTGTTTATTTTTTATAACAACCTCAAACTTCTCTAATTCAACTTATATACAGTATACTGTATAATACTAATATACCCAGTGAAGTGACTAGCATTGGGTGATACATAGAGATGAAACAAATCCTGCTACTGTACATAAGTTGTAGCTGTGTATCTGCAGCCATTTCTTCTGTAGATATAGGAGCAGGCGGGAGGAATCTGAAGTTTTCACAGTGCCAACAGCTCAGAGCCCTGATTGGAGGGAAGGGACCCTCTCCTCCCCTTCACACAGTACAGAGAAAAAGCCCAGCTGTGGATATGAGTCACAGGCTGTATACTGCAGCTCCCTCCCTATCACCATTTTAACTTTTGGTGTCAGGAAAAGCTGCCAGAACTGAATTAAATAATAACAGTGCAGCGCTTTCTGTGCATATACCCAAAATATGTAATCAAAAAGTGTATAATAAAACCTCCATTCATTAACATATGATCTTCACTATTTCTATCTTCTTGTAGTGTTTATTAAGTGCTTCTATTCATCCACATTGATGTTCGAATGTTATAAATGCCACCACCGTCACGGATGTGCTCTCACCTGGATCCCATGACCTTACAATACATGTAAAGTCAGGAAGCCTGTGTATCCCTCATATGTGGACTATATGGTCCCAGCCTTTCATCTTAAAAAGCAGTTTCTCTCAGCGTTCCACAGTACTCTCAAAGATACCTTTACCTCCACCGCTCAGCAAAAAGGAAAAGATAACCAAAGATAGTGCTTTATCCTTAAAACACTTTTTTTCCCCACACAAATACTCCAGAAATACACTCCCTTCTTATTAGTGCTGTATTACACCAGATAGTGCCAGCATACAGTAACACAATATCCTCAGTAAGGTATCTGCATTCTTAAGTTTATTTACCAGTCTCCTACAAACTTTACAAGCGTCGTGATGTCATCAAGCCCCTCCCCTACACGTTACGCCACAAGGTCACGTGGCTTCATCAGGAGATTATGATTGGACAGCACCGCGCTCTCATTTATATAGAGTATTTATGCCCGCCATTCTGTTGAAGCCTCCTCCATAATACTGCCACTACTGCTTTTTTCATATTTCAACCACTTTAAGACCTCATTCTTACTAGGAAAGCTAAAAATGCCAGAAATGAAAGTTTGAAAAAGCTTGCACTAAAAACTTGATTTTCCCACATTTGTATCACGTGTTAATGTGTGTTAGAGTTTATAAGCGTTTTTTTTCACAAACACTCCCCTCAACTAATTTTTCACTCCCAAAATGACCTGAATGCATTGCAAAACTAGTTCCTGTTGTCATTTTGACTGAGAGAGAGCACTGTGAGAGCAGAAAGCCATTTTTATTTTTCACTGCAATCATGGATCCCCTTACTGACATGATTCGTGAAATAGTGCTGCTGCCTATGTTGCAGAGGCTGCTATTTCTCAGAATGCAGCTGCAACCCAGGGTACTTCGTTGTCTTCGCTACTCACATACCCTTTGCTTTTGCATGATATTCCTTCTGGATATTTTGCAAGCATGTGGATGAAATCTATTTTAATATATATATATATATATATATATATATATATATATATATATATATATATATATATATATACACACACACACACATACATACACACACACCTACACACACACACTTGCCGACCGCCCACAGACATTTACTGTGGGCGGGTGGCATGGACAGGCAATGCGACGTACCCGTATGTCATTCTGCCTGTACAGACACAGGGGGGGCATCCACAAGACACATGATCCCAGTAAAATGATCACAATGTCAACAAAGCTGTTATGAATTAATGTGATTCATAACAGCTTTGCTTCCATTACTAGTGAGCTGTGATTGGCCCACAGCTATCACATGGTACCTGGGCCAACCACAGCACCTGTACCATGTGATTAGCTGCAGCCAATCACAGATCACTAGTATTCTGAAATGTCATGAACCTAACCCATTCATGAAAAAAAAAAATGCATTGAACTACTCTGATGAAAGTATTTTTAAAAAAATATAAAAGAAAATATTTTTTTTTTAATACGGTATGTAAAAAAAAAATGTGGATCCCAAGGTTGACTGGAAGGCATCCAATGAAAGAACAGCAGTCTCTGACTATTGTACATGGAAATAACCTAAAAATGTGAAACTTTCATAAACCTGCATTTTTTGCACTTTCGTGCGTTTTTGCTCATTCATGTGTTATTTTCAGCTCAAAAGCTCCTCTCCTAGATGTAATTTTGGAAGGGTTTTTTTTTTTTTTAATATATGGCAACTACTCTACCTCTTAACTCTTGAAAGAGCCTACAGTGTGCTTGAACACACTGAATAACATGGAGGGGAGTTACCAGGAAGAGAAAAACAAAAACCCAAAACATCTCAAACGCTCAAAGAAGCAGCTTCAGTGTGCGTGAGGCCTAAAGCAGACCTTGTGTCAAAATGCAAGTTTTGTTATTTACTAGACCCTCACTACTCCATGTAAAAACCCGACAAAGCAGAAAAACAGGGGATAAAGTTACTTATCTTCCACCCCAGCTTATGGAGCCCTTCTTCAAGCACAGGTGAGGTCCCATACAGCGGGATCCAAGGAAAGCTGAGGATGACAAATCTCTTGAGAATGAGCTCCGGCATTGTTCAGTTAATTATGCTACAAATAAAGCAGCTTGACGTTTCTTCATTATTATATTTTTATTTTGGTTTTCAGTTAAGAAATTTCAAACACAACCAGTTAAGAATTCTACTAGTACATGCAGGACAACATTTTAAAAAGAACATGGAATATGCCCCACTCTCATCTCGTTTTCAACATCTATATTTTTATGTAAAGTAATAGTGAAATGATATTTGGTAGACTTAGAGCCACGAGTCGGTCAAATTTCAGACCTGAAACTTATGCGTCAGTTTATGAAGCCTAGTCATAGAAATTCCACATTCTTTATATTATAGACTGTTGTGGGTATGTTAATAGTGCTTATAGGTAAATAAACCACAGTCTTTGTGGAGATATGGCATGCCAAGTCAAACAATCTGAGGAAAATGGCTTATAGCCTATTCAAATGGAATTAAGCCATCCTTGCTGAGTCATATTCAATTATTAATGTTAGTTTTATATTAAGAAGTTCTGAATACAAGTAAAACCATCCACAACTGGACTGTGTAAACTGATAATGATATGATCTAAATTGTTAATGTTTATATTTAAATATTTAGGCTCTGTTCATGCCTATGCAGGTGTGGTGGAACACGCGTGCTTTTGCACGTTTACACGCAATGTGTTTAGGGCAGCCCATACATTTCAATGAGAAAATGTACTGTCTACTTTCTGCCAATAAGACTATCCCCTACTCTGCTAGCCATTCAGTTCTAGGTTAATGATCCCAGAACTGGCTGAACTGTAAGTTTGCTATACCACCAACAAAAATGTCCAGGCTGTGAAAGTACAGACATGAGGACCCCCTGGATTTCTCTGGCAAGCAGGTGGTCAGTTTGGAAGCTCTTTTAATACACAAATAACTAATAATTACATGGTGTGGGGATGGTGAGTCTGTACTTTACAATTTGCAGTCCTGCCATGGCCTATGATAGTTATGCAGAAAGCTAGCCCAGATAGCTCTCCTTTCATATCTAATGCTAAGCATATTAACTAGTTGTAATTAGCGATAAAGCATATCTGAATTATATTACATACAATCAGGTAATATTCCCATATATACATAGGTAGATTAGGCCACACAAGATTACCCCCTTCTAGTGGCAAGCATCACTATGTGCAGCAGATTATGGCAATTCATTATTATTATCAAATCTGACACTTTCAGGCCAGGAGGCTGCCAGTTATCAATATCATTTGGGGCATAATAGGAGCAATCAATCAAAAACATATATCCAGCAACGTGAAGTCTGAACTATTACCCTTTCAATGCTTGTTATGCAGCATTAAAACCAGTAGCTCTCAGACTGGAAAGTGTGGCCTAGCCTACATCAAAGTAGAGTATCAACAAAAAATGCCTAAAACAGTTTCTGTGATCATACAATATCTGGGCAAGTTCAAGAGAAATATTAGAGCATTTCCTTATTGTCTACATTGTGTTCTTACTATTATCACAGGTCCCAGCTATCAATGTGTTCAATTTAATTCAATGCTACTTGTTACAAAGCGCAGAAATCTCATAGGGGAGCAGAGCTGATTCTCCACTGTGCAGTCACAGAGCAAAAATGTTCCATGACCATGCAGAGCATTCATAGCAACCACATTTATGAGGTCTGGAAAATCAACCACTGTTCATGGCAAAATCGGCTTTCTTGCCCACAAATATGTGCAGGTCACACCGTCCCAATAAATGTAAATACAATTTTTCTTAATTATAGTCACTAATTAGACAACACATATACTGTAGAGCAGAGGAGTCGCTAGGGGGTGACTTTTGGGGCTACAGCCCCGAATCTGTGGTCCACAACCCCGAGTGTCTTAGCGGGTGCACTGGTGCAGGATTTTGAGTATAAAGAAGGGGCGGTCAGCAGCGCCGTGCGCCGCATTATACCATCTGTGTGATCCATCAGGCGCGGCTCTGCTCACTCCGAGTGATATGCCTGAGGGCAGTAGCAGACGAAAGCGTGATGCTTGACCTCTCTTTGCAGCTGGCGCGGTGACGTTCACTACTCTGCTGCCTCCAGAGTCATGTGCTGGGTCACTATGCCTGAGTGCAGCGTGCAGCGGGAGAACAGAAGAACGGCCGTGGCAGAAGTGTTAAGGTGCTTTGGGGGGAAATCTCTCTCCCTCTCCTTCTCTCCCCTCTCTTTTTCTCTCTCTCTCCCCCAAATGAATCAATGTACATTTATTGGGATTTTTAAAAAAATGCAGAATACATGGCCTAAAATGATGAAGACATTTTATTTTTTAACACATTTTAAATGGATGTGTTTTACAGCAGAAAGTAAAAACTTTTTTTTTTAATTGCTGGTCTTTTTTGTTTATAGCACATAAAAAATAAAAACTCAGGAGGTGATCAAATACCACCAAGTGACCGCGCAATTGTCGGTTAAAGTAACGTACTGCTGCATTGCAAAAAAATGGCCTGGTCAGGAAGGGGGGTAAAAAGGTGTGGGATTCTCTCTCGCTCTTCAGTGGTGTTATCTGGGAGAATGTGGATTTATTTAGATACGAAACTTGTTCTTAATAGGATGTTGCATCTGGTGATAGGCGACGGTGGCAAGTGACACGCTGCATCTGGTGACAGGTGATGGTGGCAAATGACACACTGCATCTGGTCACAGGCGGCGGTGGCAAGTGACACACTGCATCTGGTGGCAGGATATGTGGCAACTGACATGCCCAGGGCTCCCACTGATTCTGAATTATGGTGAGTTGAACCACTTCATTATATATTACAATGTAACAAGAGAAACAATGCGCTTCAATCACCCTGACACCATATCAACCATGGTGCCAGAATGACTGAAGCGCCAACACCAGCCATTGCCTTGAAAACACAAGAATCGTGCTCATTTGTAAATATAAACCATAAATAATAAATGAAACTGAGTGAATAAATTGATAATCACTGCGAAAAAAGTGATCAAGCGATAAACAAACTTAAATATGTGTAAAGTTCAAACATTGAAAATAAGTCTCTGTGAATAATAACAGCAAAACAAAAACGTCCACATAAGACGATCTTCATCCACTGTGTGACGTAAAGATGTGATCCACCACCGGTATAGAAGGGGTTACTTCTTACCAAACAGACATGATCCCCCACTACAGAGGATCATGAAAAGCATAACAGCTGTGACTCTGAAAGTATCACCCGTGCTGGTCTGCCGCTGGGTCCTCGGATCATCGCATTGTATGGACCGGCTCATAGGAAATGCATAGCATGTAACAGAAATATGGAAACTCCGATAGTTTAAAACCTTTTAGAATGTATTCAGTAGCATAGACAAAAACACACTCACAGAAGTCGCTTGATAAGATAAGCCTTAAGACCGATGTGTTGGCCGTACACACTCGGACAGACCCGTCCTACTGGAAGTGAGAGCAGTGACTAGAGGTGGCGTCGGCGCGTCGTCCTGCTCCGCCCTCGGCTTAGCGTGGAGCAGGACGACGCGGTAACGTCACCTCTAGTCACCTCTAGTCACTGGTGGATCACATCTTTACGTCACATAGTGGATGAAGATCGTCTTATGTGGACGTTTTTGTTTTGCACGGGTGGATGATATTTGCTGTTATTATTCACAGAGACTTATTTTCAATGTTTGAACTTTACACATATTCAAGTTTGTTTATCACTTGATCACTTTTTTTCGCAGTGATTATCAATTTATTCACTCAGTTTCATTTATTATTTATGGTTTATATTTACAAATGAGCGCGATTCTTGTGTTTTTATATCTAATTGTTATATGGGTGTCATATAATTAGAATTGCTGCTTTTCACATTTTTATTTATTTTGGTCAAAGTTTCACATATTTGAGCTATTCACTTACACATACCTTAGCGCAGTTTTTTCCCCCTTTTTTTCCATTGCCTGTGAAAAATTGCTTACCACCGGCGTGAACCCCCCCTCGGCCTGCAAAAAAGGTTGGGGACCGCTGCTATGGGCTCTAGCCCCAGATCTATTGCAGACCTAGCAACGCCCCTGCTGTATAGGTTGATTGCATTACTGTGTCCTAAGGTCCAGTCTCAAGATTCCAATACACTATTCCCAACGCACACATTCCTGTAAAAGTGGCTGTATCAAAGTGGGTGCTGAAGCGACCAACGGCTGGAACCATGAAAAATCAGAGCAAGAGATGTCACCAGCACACCATAGGTCTCCAAAGTTGGGTCCAAAGCTTTATTCAGCAATCACATCGCTACAGAAAACAAAGCTTTGGACCCAATTTTGGAGACCCATTGTGTGCTAAGGTCCAGTCTGGTAACGCACTTATCACATGAACTATAGATATTCAGTTCCCCCTTTGCCATTTGGAGTCTAATTGCAAGAATACAGTATCTCATAAAAGTACACCCCTCACATTTTTGTGAATATTTTATTATATCTTTTCATGTGACAACACTGAAAAAATGAAACTTTGCTACAATGTAAATTAGTGAGTGTACAGCTTGTATAAACAGTGTAAATTTGCTTTCCCCTCAAAATAACTCAACACACAGCCATTAATGTCTAAACTGCTGGCACAAAAGTGAGTACACCCCGAAGTGAAAATATTCAAATTGGGCCAAAAGTGCCAATATTTTGTGTGGCCACCATTATTTTCCAGCACTGCCTTAACCCTCTTGAGCATGGAGTTCACGAGAGCTTCATAGGTTGCCACTGGAGTCCTCTTCCACTCCTCCATGACGACATCACGAAGCTGGTGGATGTTAGAGACCATGCGCTCCTCTACCTCCTGATGCTCTTGATGAGATAAAGCTCTCGGTGGACTTTGTGGGAGAGGCAGCAATAGAAATCATTCGATGGTCTTCCAGAGCCATGCTTAGCTCAGTCACAGACAAAAGAACTTTGTGGCTAAAACCCTGGGCGGCCCACCCATCCTCAAAGCAGAACTGCTGCAAGCTGCCTTTTGATGGTAAGGCACTGTTTAGCCAAAAGCTGGAAACTGCCATCTCCAGGGTTACAGGAGGAAAATCAGGCCTTTTACCCCAAGATTGAAGGTCCAGATGCCAGAGGCGCCAGGCTCACCCAGGGGGAGGCATTTGGAGCCAGGCTGCTCAAATTTGCCCACGTCTGGCAAGACCACTGCCAAGATTGATGGATTCAGTCCACAGTGGCGCAAGGCCATTATTGGCTGTTCAAATGGCAGCCTCCAGAATACTCTTTCACCACCACCAAAACAACCCAGTCGGCCCTGAAGTTAGCTGCTCTTCAGGAGTACATCGACATCTTGTTGCTTCAAGGGGCGATCATAGCAGTTCCAGCCTGTCAAAGGCTTTTATTCGCCACTCTTTCTGGTCCATAAAAATACTGGGGGGCTTTAGACCAGTGATCGACCTCAAGAAGTTGAACCAATTTATCTGGATAGAGAGATTCAAATACCATAATCCAGATAATTCAACCAGGGGACTGGACGATTTTGGTAGACTTACAAGATGCCTACCTGCATGTCCCGATCCTTTAGTCGTACCAGCAGTTCCTCAGATTTGCGTTGGGGAGACAGTCATTACCAATTTACCTGCCTTCCCTTCAACCTATCCATTTCCCCTCGAACCTTCACCAAGGTTCTGATTGGAGTCTTGGACCAACTGAGGGAGAAAGGGCTCAGTGTCCATCATTTCTTGGATGATATCATCCTCCTGGCCCAGGACCAAGACCTTTTGCAGAGACAGAAGGAACTCCTGCTATCCTGAAAAAATAAAAATATTGCGCACACCCAAAGGCTACTTCCTAAAGTGACTTTATTATATAAAAAGAATGTGGCAGCACAAAAGCAAGATATACAAAAATACAAAAAATTAAAGTTACGCTTACCGGTAACGTCTTTTCTAGTAGTCTTTCAGGACAGCCACATTTAGAGACCTTGGCTCCTCCTCTTCCTGGGAAACACTGCGCCAGCCCCCATAAATTTACGCCTCCTCCTGCCAGCCTCAGTTTTTTCTAGAGCACCTCCGGTTAGCTGGGGAGACACAAGAAGATGGTAATAACATACTATCACATATTACTATTATGCCGTTTTTTAGGTCTTCCTCAAGACCTCCCAAAACT
This sequence comes from Aquarana catesbeiana, assembly GCF_042186555.1. NCBI lineage: Eukaryota > Metazoa > Chordata > Amphibia > Anura > Ranidae > Aquarana > Aquarana catesbeiana. The sequence continues at coordinate 239,388,406 of NC_133324.1, forward strand.
TCGGGTGAGTACTAGGGCTGTCCTGAAAGACTACTGGAAAAGACGTTACCGGTAAGCGTAACTTTAATTTTCCCTCCCCGTCTTTCAGGACAGCCACATTGAGAGGATAGACGAGCACTTACCACTTAGGACGGGACAACAGCTTGCAATACCTTTCGCCCAAAGGATTGCTCACTTGCTGATACCAGATCCACTATGTAGTGTTTCACAAGTGTGGTGAAACTGGACCATACTGCTGCCTTGCAAATTTGCTCTGGCGTTGCTCCAGCTCTTTCCGCCTGTGAAGCTGCCATAGCTCTAGTAGAGTGTGCTTTAATTCCCATGGGGCCTCTCTACCCGCTAGCCTGTAGGCCTGACTAATAGCTATTCTGAGCCACCTGGCAATGGTGCATCTAGACGCCTTCTGTCCCTTTCTTGCTCTGCAAAAAGAAATAAAGAGAGAGTCTGACTTTCTAAAACTCTTTGTCAGCTCTAAATAACGTAGGATGCATCTCCTGACATCTAAAGTATGAAACCTAAATTCCCTTTCACTTGAGGGATTAGGACAAAAAGTTGGCAAAATTACTTCCTGGCTTCTATGGTATTTCGAAGCCACCTTCGGTAAAAAAGCCGGATCAGTCTTAAAAACGACTCTATCCGAAAATACAACACAAAAGGGGGGTCTAATTGAAAGATCCTCTATTTCACTGACCCTCCTGGCTGGGGTTACAGCCACCAAAAAAACAGCTTTAAACGTTAGGTCCTTTAGAGTACACTCTTCTAACGGCTCGAACGGGGGTTCAGTCAGAACCTGCAAGACCAGGGAAAGGTCCCCCTTGTGAAGGAAGGACACTGCACTGGCCTCTGTCTTGACAGGGCTCTGAAAAACCTGACCACCCAGGTGTTGGTGGTCAGGTGTTGGCTTTTAAGGGTACTGATGGCTAACCCCTTATCAGCCCTGCATTGTAGAAACTCCAGGACTGCTATAGGGCTCTGCACCTTAAAAGAGTTTTCTAGGCACCAAGCTCTAAAACGCCCCCAAACCTTTTGGTAGATTCGGCGCGTCTCCTCCATTTTACTATCAAGGAGGGTGGATACTAGTTGATCTCTTCTTCAGAAGCCAGGTGGCTAAGTTCCAGCGACCTACCTGGGGACAGAGAACTGGGCCCTGCGATAGGAGATCCTTTCTGGTCGGAAGGAGCCAGGGTTGTTCTGCCACCAACTGACCGAGGATCGAGAACCAAGCTCTCTTGGGCCAGTACAGAGCCACTAAAATTAGCGTGGTGTTTTCTACCTGGAATTTTCTTAGAACTGCTGGCAGAAGCACCGGAGGTGGGAAGGCATAGCAAACTCTGAAGTGCCATCTTTGTGTCAGAGCGTCTACCCCTAACGCGTTCTCCCATCTGCTGAGAGAGAAGAAGTATTGGGTCTTTGTATTGCTTCTTGAGGCAAATAGGTCTATTTCTGGGAGGCCCCATCTCCTGACTATGAGGTCGAAGTCCTCCTGATTGAGTACCCAGTCTGCCTCTCTCAGCTGTGCTCGGCTGAGAAAATCGGCCACTATGTTTTCCTTCCTGCTGCTGAAAGGGGCAGAGCATTGGCTCTTACCCAGCCGAGGATCTCTGTGGCTAGGCTTAACAGAACCCCGCTTCAAGAGTTGTCGGACCATACCTGGATATGTTGTCCCAGTAGGTCTTCCCTGAAAGCTCTGTGTGCCAGTCCCACTGCTTTTAGTTCTTTCCAGTTGGAGGATCTTTTGAGCTCCTCCTTTTTCCATGTCCCCTGCGCCAACCGAGGTCCAAGATGTGCCCCCCCAGCCTCTGCCACTTGCGTCTGTAGTGATCACTCTGGACACTAGAATGATCCACAGACGCCCTTGTGACAAGTTTATCTGCTTCCTCCACCACCAGAGGGACCTTTTGACCCGAGGAGGGATTGAAAGCAGAGTGTCTAAAGACTCTTGGCTGTGGTCCCACACCTTTAGAATCAGTGCCTGCAGTGGACGGAAGTGAAGGCCTGCCCACTGGACTGCCGGGATGGCAGAAGTTAGAAGGCCAAGGGTTGACATGACCACCCGTATTGATACCTGCTGATTGCTCTGAAGGCACGCTGCTGCTTGGTCTAGCTTCAGAATTTTCTCTGGTGGGAGAAAAACTCTCAGCTGAGTAGAATCCAGCAGGTATCCTAGATAGGAAATGTGTTGAGCTGGAATAAGGCTGGATTTTGGATTTAGTAGCCATCCTAGCCTTTTCAGGGTCGTCTTTGTTAGTTCCAGATCCCTGATTAGTTGTTCTGAGGATGGTGCGAAGAGAAGAAGATCGTCTAGGTATGCAATAATTGATACCCCCCTGATTCGCAAAAAAGCCATGGCCTCTGCCATGACCTTCGTAAATACTTGGGTTGATGAGGATAGGCCAAATGGCAGCGCCTGAAACTGCAGGTGAATAGTTTCGTCTTCTACCTTTACTGCCAGGCGCAGGAACTTTTGAAAGGCCTCCGCAATGGGGATATGCAGGTATGCGTCTTTCAAATCCAGTGACACCATGTAACAGTTCTGGGGAAGTACAGCGACAAGGCCGAACTCACAGCCAATCCCTCTTGAGAGAGGTGGAAACGATCATGACATTGGCACAACAATATCTCCCAGATTTGAGGGCCATATTTCTGCCAGGCTGTCAGAACTTGTCAACCAACTGCAAGGTGAGCCGGTTTTTAATACGCTACCCTCATCCATTAGCAGAGGGGCAGATGCCTTGACACATCCTTGGGTGGCACAACTGGTCTATGCCTTCCCTCCAATTTCTTTAATCCTGAAATTCCTGAAGAGATTGTTGGCAGAGAATCTGACAGTCATTGTAGTACTACAATACTGGCCTCGCAGACCATGGTTCTCTCTGGCAATGGATCTCAGCGTGTGCCCACGGATCACTCTCCCGGTGACTCCGGTTGCAGGGAGATATCCTACATCCATACATCCATCATGACTGGCCTTAGCGGCCTGGAGATGGAAAGGCAGGGGTTACAAGAGTTAGGATGTTCTTCAGAGGTTATTAGAACATTAGAGAGTTCCAGAAAGGGGTCAACCAATTCCATCTACTCCAGAAAATGGGATAGGTTCATGCGCTTTGCAGCCGGACGTCAGTTTGACCCTAGTGACCAAAATGTATCCTGTCTTTCCTGCAATCCAGGTTGGATTAGGGGCTCAGCCTAAGTTTGCTTAAGGTGCAAATTTCAGCCATTTCGGCTTTTACCCAAAGGAAATGGTCAGCAAACCTGCTGGTGGAGCGCTTCATGAGAGCGGTGCTTAGAATATGCCCTCCCAAAAGAAATAGGTTCCCTTAATGGGATCTGGCAGTAGTCCTCAATTTTCTAGCAAACCCTCCTTGTGCTCCAATGAAACACTGTTCACTTTGGGATATAACCTTATTCCTAATAACCATAACTTCAGGGAAAAGGTGTTGAAACTTCAAGCATTGGGGGAAACTGAACCTTATACCATGTTCTTCCCAGACAGGGTTGTGCTGAGACCATTGGATCACTTTGTCCCAAAAGTGGCATCAATATTTAATCTCTCCATTGAATGGGTGCTTCCAGCCTTCCCAACTGAATCAGATGCTGACCTGCACGAGTTGGACATTCCCAAAGTCCTCAAAAGCCTATCTCCAGGCTACTTCTGCAGTCAGACACTCTGACAGACTTTTCATCATGCTATAAACGAACAACATAATGAAAACCAATATTGTGAAGTGTAGTCCCATGTGCAATTAATAGTCCCTTGTATGAATCAAAAAGGAAAATAAGTCTTATCATAAATGAGTGACGTGGAATTCATCCAAAATAAATATGTGATGAAAAGGCATAAATCTGGAACACTTCGTGAGGTAATGTGCTTACCAGAAGTAAGCCAAATAGGGGCAAGTGGCTTAAACCCAGCCTGGGCCTTGAGATGATCGATCCCGGTGAGGCAGGATAAACACACTCGTCCCGCGTATTCAGTCCACAGAGGTTAGCAACAAATATATGAAACAAACATAGCGTAATACTGATACGTAAAACACTTCAAAAACTAAAAATGTGCAATACTCAATCTTATCCCAAAAAATCATATGTGATCATAAGAAATCCAGTGTAAGTAACGACAACTGGGGGTGATTGTATGAGTGTCAGGCAAACATGCAGAATATAGATACCAGCATGAATAAGGTAAAAAACGTGAATGACACCCAGATCTGCTTACCAGATATAGAAGAAAAATTAGCCTATAATAGTCACCAGAAAAAGATATAAATCCCTCTAGGTGCAGCAAATCACATGTGCAAACTGCTTACCAGATGAGAAAACATTGTGAGCGGAGTAAATCTAGCCAGAGATTGATCACCATACATGGAAAACACCAGATAAGGCAGCAGCAAACCTTAGGGAGATCCTGCTTACCAGAACCCCAAGTAGGATAGACAGATGTAACGAAATCACAAACGAGCTCCTATTAGGAACGGTGAGGATACGTCCTGCCACAGTGGATCCAGGCTCAGCAGTGTACATATGATAGAAAGGAGCCAATAGCGTAATACTGTATAACTCTAAATTTATTAAAAATAAAGTAGCACTTACACGAACATGAAGGTATAAAACGAAAGTAAAACGGAGCCGGCCGGCACTTCAGACATTCCCAATGGGTTCCCCATTGAGAACGTCAACGTATGACGAAACGCGTCTGAGAGGGACGTGCTGACATCACCACATTGCCATATTGAGGACGGGAGAGTGTCTGAAGTATTACGCTATTGGCTCCTTTCTATCATATGTACACTGCTGAGTCTGGATCCACTGTGGCAGGACGTATCCTCACCGTTCCTAATAGGAGCTCGTTTGTGATTTCGTTACATCTGTCTATCCTACTTGGGGTTCTGGTAAGCAGGATCTCCCTAAGGTTTGCTGCTGCCTTATCTGGTGTTTTCCATGTATGGTGATCAGTCTCTGGCTAGATTTACTCCGCTCACAATGTTTTCTCATCTGGTAAGCAGTTTGCACATGTGATTTGCTGCACCTAGAGGGATTTATATCTTTTTCTGGTGACTATTATAGGCTAATTTTTCTTCTATATCTGGTAAGCAGATCTGGGTGTCATTCACGTTTTTTACCTTATTCATTCTGGTATCTATATTCTGCATGTTTGCCTGACACTCATACAATCACCCCCAGTTGTCGTTACTTACACTGGATTTCTTATGATCACATATGATTTTTTGGGATAAGATTGAGTGTTGCACATTTTTAGTTTTTGAAGTGTTTTACGTATCAGTATTACGCTATGTTTGTTTCATATATTTGTTGCTAACCTCTGTGGACTGAATACGTGGGACGAGTGTGTTTATCCTGCCTCACCGGGATCGATCGTCTCAAGGCCCAGGCTGGGTTTAAGCCACTTGCCCCTATTTGGCTTACTCCTGGTAAGCACATTACCTCACAAAGTGTTCCAGATTTATGCCTTTTCATCACATATTTATTTTGGATGAATTCCACGTCACTCATTTATGATAAGACTTATTTTCCTTTTTTGATTCATACAAGGGACTATTAATTGCACATGGGACTACACTTCACAATATTGGTTTTCATTATGTTGTTCGTTTATAGCGCGGTTTCTCTGTTATAAATTTTGTTTTGGTGTGCCTCACTTGTAACCGCAGCTTGTTATATAATTTTTTTCCAAGCACAGTTTTTTTCTTTTAATTTAATAGACTTTTCATCAAAATTTGAGGGGGAAAGAGGCTTCGGCCAGATCCATCTCAGCCTGGATAGTAAAAACTATTTATTGGGCATATAGAGCGGCCTGGAAGGATCCTACGGAGGTGGTTAGAGCTCATTCAACCAGGGCGATGTCTTCTTCTTGGGCAGCAAGGGACAGGAGTGTCTCTGGAGACAGTCTGCAAAGCGGCTAGCTGGCTATCACATCATACATTCCTAAAACACTAAAGGGTGGATCCAGCAGCTCCTACTACAGTAAAGTTTGGGAGGAAAACTATCCAAGCTTCTATGTCTATTGTCAAATAAAGACTAAGTATGCAACATTAAACCCTCCCTCACAAAAGCTGATTATTTATCATATCTATGCTGCCATGTTGGGTGACAGGAAAATGGAAAATTGTATCAAATATTTACCCAAATTTTTCTTTCCTGATGCCAATACATGACAGCATACGCACCCTCCCTCTGATCTTTGTGCTATATACTGAGAATGGGGGGGGGTAGCTCTCATTCAGACTTTTATAGAGCTAAACAGGTCCTGTGGGTGGATATAGGGGCGGAGCTATATCATATGTATGCTGCCATGTATTGGCTTCAGGAAAGGAAAATTACGGTAAGTATTTGATACAATTTTCCATTTTGCGTGCACTAAAATTAAAGTTAGTGTATTTTCATTACAAATTTGCAATTGATAAACTGCACTAAAGTTGAATGACAATAAAAATTAGAATTGCCACCATTTTATTCTACAGGATCTCTTCTTCTAGAAAATATATATTTGTGTTTTTTAACTAATCTTCAGACCTAAAATTATTATTTTAAGGTGTGCAAAAAAATTAAAATCACAAAAAAACTCCACACCACACAACTCTGGCAGCCAAAGGGTTATTACTGCTTCATCACCCATCCACATGACTCCTTCTGAGGTTCTGAGTGTGTGTAAAGTATGTTAAGCTGTTTGTAGTAAGCATTGCTGCCAGTAGTGAGCTCTTTTCCTGCAGCTGAAACAGCTGTGGAGCACAAAAGTTAAAAAAAAAAAAAGAAAAAAAAAAGTCTTGAAAAACAGGAAACTTGTCTCCTAAGAGACATAAACCCAGCCTTTGGTTTATTGCTGCCTTCAAAGAAATACAGGACAGCAAAATGTAAGGGTCATGTGACAGAACGGAGGTATAAATACTGAAATCTGCCAGAAATGTATATTTAGAAACTGGTGTTCATTTTAAAGAGTAACCCCAAGCATTGGATATCAGTGAATTGCTAATGTCTTTAGCTAGGGTTGCCGCCTCATCCCTTTAAAACCAAACACATATTACCGTAATTACATAGGTTCTGTGGCTGATTAAGGTGGTAATTAAACTCACTTGGTGTCTTATCTGCATTACATTAGCCCCAGAACCTGTGTAATTCATATGTGTCCGAGTTTAAAGGGATGAGGTGGCAACCCCAGCTTTAGTGCACCCAGAAGGGACAGGTGCAGCATCCAGCCCCGCTGTAGGCAGCTTGTCTATGGCAGGTTGTGGCTAGAGAGGGCAGAATGCTGGACCAAGTATCACCATTGTTTAGGGCCCTTTCTGTTTAGAGACAAGGTTCTAGAGGTCTTCAATGCTCCAGACCCTCATCCCAGAACTGACAGGGTCCTAAACAACAGAACCACTCTGTACTAATGATTGCTGTTCCAGTTGAACAACCCCATGGGACGTAAAAAAAAAAAAAGTCTTCTCAGTTTATCTTTTTATCAAAAATCACCTTATCCATTGCAGACATATTCTGCTGCAGCCTTCTTTTTTAATAAAGTTTTATTAACATTTTGTCCATGCAAGAAACAGGACAAATTTCAAAAACAGCCCATATACCAATACAGCATGTTACAGTCATAATATACGTAGTGGTATATCTTTTACCAGTATCATATAAAGCTGAGTACGCTTGTTTATTGTAAACAGTAATAAGCATCCCAGAACAATGCTGGAAAAAATAGGATGGACACTAAAAAAGTTGTGGGGAACGAAGGAGGAAACTCTATGCATTAAAGAAGGTCACCTGCTCAGTTATGACCTTGAGGGCCAGTTCATACCAGATGCAGTCTAGTGCGCTTTTTATTCTACATCAAATACGCATGGATAGTAGGTGATATGGTTTTCAATGGCATAGTTCACCCCAGTGTGTAAAAATAACCAGAAACCACGAAGACAATAGCAAGAGACCACCCGGTCTGAAAAAAGGATTCGTCTAAGAGGAACGCACAGGTAATAAAGAAGTATAAAAAGAATTCTTTATTAACAAACAATTCTACCGACAGACAGTAAGAATAATGCAAAAGACACCTCCACCAATGGATAAAAGTGGTTACAAAGTAGACAAATTCCAGACATACACCACGCACGCACCCCTCATACATACAGGCTCCCTAGGGAGACCAGCTACCAGTTAAGATCAAAAATACTGAACGGCTATTGTTTAGCAGCTAGAAAACATTGTGAGCCACAAAAGTTTATGAGTAGATCTTTAGCTTGAGGTAGCAGTCACTATTAGAAAATAGTTGGTGTCTATCCTGCCAGTATGCGGTGAAGTAGAGTGGGATTCACTGAAGAACGGGACAGCTAAAGGTAAATACAAATTACGTCCTTAGGAATCAGATTGCACATTCTCTTGTTTGCAGCAATAAAGGAGATCCAGAAAGTCATGTAAAGGTAGCAATATTATAACATCAGATATAGTGATATAGTTGGAGTAGACGAGTACCTGCACTCCACTATGCAGAGGGCTGTCAGTACGTAGTGGGGATGAGCTTGCCTCGCCTGCTGGCTGGAGATACTAGTGAAATTGTGAAAATATCACCTGTGGTGAAGCGTCCCAAAGAGTTCCAAAGAAGGGGACGATTCCGTTGTTTGTTCCCGTCCAGGGGGTCCAGCCAGAGCGGTAAAGAGTCTTCGCACATTCAGAAAGTAGTTTTGTGCATATACATTACTGGCCGATGCTCACTAGGGTGTACATTTTTAAAACGCAGCTAAAAACGGTATGAAATGTGAGGGGGAGAGGAGCTGAAACTATAGTGGTAAAAGTACCTAGAGATGCAATAGACTGAAGTACCTACAAACAGGATGTGAGTGGAGAAATTTGAGAACACACATAAGAAAAAGGAAGTGGTATACAAGTGGTCAGAGAGGAATATCTATTATAACTGGTATGCAGTCCAGTAGTAAATGTCAGTATGATATGCTACCAGCATGTATGCAAACATGTTAGTTAGGATTCCAGAAAAACTGACAGGTTACACTCATTGTTTAAACCGGCAGGCTGGAGAGAGTTTAGAAGATAGATCCACATTTTTTCTTTTTGGTACAGTATACGATCAAAATCCCCCCTCCTGATAGTTCACACCAGTGCAGTTTGTTCCAGTGCGTTCCAGTTGCAGAAAAGGGAAAGCCACCCCGCTGAGAGAACTGAGTGATTATTCCTAGCAACTATACCAGCCACTAGCGATAAATGCATGTAAAAGCCGTCAGGCTGGTTGTACCCAAGTTGATTGTTCGATCATCTTGGGTACATTCAGCCTGCCCATACATGGTTCAAATCTCCGCCAGTTCCTGCTAAACCAGCCATTATAACGGGCAAATACTCTTGTAATATTAAACTTACTCTTGGCACATATAAAAAGGGTATGCATTGCAAATAGAATTACAATAAGTCAAACAGTAGCAACTGGTAGACTCCGAAAGAACCTATGACCCCAGGTATAGAAGGGAAGAGAATGACCTTTTATATCAGACTGCTCCCTTCAACTCCACCAATGCCATGGGCCCAATAAAACTCTGTTGCACAATTGTAGAACAAGTCACCAGAAATGTAACACTTAATCTCAGAGAAGGGTTCCCCTTAATGTGTGCAGATTTAGGTAAGGGGGGGGGGGGAGTAAAGAAGTCCTTGTGATGTAGATGTTCGGTGTCTTCAGCTAGCTTAACAAGGGCCCAGAGAAATTCCTGTATAATGGCACCCAGCAACTGAAAATAGCATGTGCAAAGTGTTTTCTTGTTGAAGCTTTATTGCAAAAGAGATGGAATAAAGGTGTCTGCATGCAAGGTGGTATAGAGGGTGGGCTTCTGCTCACTCACCAATCCTGACAATACCAGGCTCAAGGGAATAGAAGGTCCCAGGACAAGCTGCTGCAGAATCTGTAGCCAGAGAAAGGTGCCCGACAGCACACCTTGTGATGCTGGGATTCCTCCGGATCTGTACCGATGACGATGAGAGTGACCCCCGACAGTCATTCAGCCAACAGGGAGCTGGCAAAGGTGGATCCACTCTCCATGCTGCCTATACCACAGAACCCTCCGAGCGTCCAGGTCCCTGCTCTCAGCTAAAGGCCGTGGTCCCAAAGAGAAGACTCCTCCTCAGACGAGGCTATAAATCTCCTCACCTGGCATTCTGCTCTCTCTCCCAGCCGGCTGGAACTTGTAGTCTGCAACGGTCTGACTCCAGTGCAAATCCTGACTCTTTGGACCACATATCCCAAGATCCTTCGCTCTCAGCTGTGATTCCTGCTTGCTTTGCATTCAGAAGATGATAACACATTGTCAATGCTGAGCACTAGAGGGAAACAGACTCACTATAGCTGATGTTACGGAATGTCCCACAATAACACAGGCAAGTTTAGCCAGCACCTGGCTACAAATACATTGATATAGGTAAATCGTTCAGCCATGACAATACAAACTGCAGCCACAATAAGTCTAATGTAGGTAAGTATTTGCAGCACCAAAGAAAACCCATAAAATCAGAATATCCAGTATACTAAACAATATACATACATCATGTAAAACTAATAACAAAAGTGATCAAAAAATTATAAAATATATTTTTTTTAATCAGAAATAAATGCACCAAACTTTGCAAATAGTGCAATCACAAAAATTAATTATTAATCATTAAAAGTCATTAAAGATAAAACTGCCATAAATAATTGCACCATAAAGTGAATTCACAATATACAGCCACTCAATATGTGAGCCCATCATTGTAAGGTAAGGCAAACAATCGATACAGGGAAAGTAACTACATTAATACTTAGTTATAAAAAAAACAAAACATTTGAAAGTGTACAATACCTTTAAGATTTCTCTGTTTTTAATACAATACTGGCTTGATTTATGGAGGTCCTTTGCCAATGGTGTCCATCTGAAGAAGTATATTTACAGTCTGTGTTTGTTGTGGGCTTTTGCCAAGTTTGCACACCAAGCTGGATTTTCTTTATTCACGGAGGATTACCTTGAATAATTTGACAATGGATTAGGCACATTTGTGTTTATCTCCGACTTTAACTGTGGTTGTGGCTAGTTCATGCCATTGGGATATAGATAAAATCTGAGATTTTTGCTAGTAAATCTTTATCGGACAAGTACCCTTTTCTGTGCTGCTCAGGTAGTCTGTACAGGACCTCATGATTCATAATGATGACCCTGCTGACATACAGTGCCTTGAAAGAGTATTCATACCCCTTTTTCCACATTTTGTCATGTTACAATCAAAAACGTAAATGTTTTTTATTGGGATTTTATGTGATAGACCAAAACAAAGTGGCACATAATTTGTAGTGGAAGGAAAATGATAAATGTTTTTTAAAATATTTTACAAATAAATATGAGAAAAGTGTGGTGTGCATTTGTATTCAGTCCCCCTGTGTCAATGCTTTGTAGAACCACCTTTCACTGCAATTACAGCTGCAAGTCACCAGCTTTGCACATCTAAAGAGTCACATTTTTGCCCATTCTCAATCTCTGTCAGATTGGATGAAGAGTGTCCGTGAACAGCAATTTTCAAGTCTTGTCACAGATTCTTTATTGGATTTAGGTCTGGACTTTGACTGGGCCATTCTTACACATGACTATGCTTTAATTCAATCTTATTTTATTGATAGGCAAATTAGCATTGAAAAATTGTACAGTATACAAATATGTAGTTCAATAACACATAAACATAGATATACATTCGTGCAACACTGGTGTCGTACCGTCTCATGGTTTAGATAATTCGTGAGCTTTGGTTGATTGGTATGGTATATAAGCCTGTATACCTACAGCGTCTAACCTGGCTTAGTAAGGTTAGGCGAGCACCACTATCTACTCAACGAGCGGTGCCCACTCATTACAAGTAGGCTAGGGCTTTTACTTCTGCGCTGAGCACATTTTCTCTGAGGGGGAAGCTCTGTGTGTGCCACCGTTCTGGTCTAATGAGACTAGATATTATGATTTAGGTGAGCGTGTAACACTAACATTTAAAGAGAAAGGAGAAGAAAAAAAAGAGAGAGTGGGGATAGAAGGGTCAAGGCAGTAAGGGGTGTAGAAATTAAGAGAGAGATTTTCCACTGTGGCTATACAGGTGCGTCGGTGGAGTCCTCTGAGGCCCATGGAATAAATTCTGAGGAGTAGCGAAACACAGACCATGAGGTCCAGGTCTTGGAGAATTGCTCCTCCTTACCCGTTTCCTGCGACAACATTTGTTCCAATCTATTCATTTGGTCCACTTCAATTGCCCAATCCCCCAGGGAAGGCATGCTCGTCGACTTCCAATGTCTGGGCAGAACTGTTCTAGCAGCCGCCAGAAAGTGACGCAAAACGTCTTTTTTGACCGATTTAATTGGTCCAGGGAGCAAAGATAGCAGAAGGGTGTGATTGAGGTCGTCATGAGTCTGCAGTACAAGTCAAGGATCTTCTGCCAGAACCTCTGCACAGGGGGGCATTCCCACCAAATGTGGAGTAAGGTTCCCTTGGATGAAAAGCAACACCAGCAGATATCCGGGAGTGATGGGTTTATCCGGTGCAAAGTCGAGGGGCATCTGTACCAACGGGTCAACAACTTAAATCCTTTTTCTTGGGCTTTGGAGGCTAAGGATATTTTGTGAGTCAGAATGAAGCACTTTTGCCAGTCTACAGGTGAAATGGGGTGACCCAAATCTTCCTTCCAGGCCTGTGTGTATGGGGGGAGGTCAGGATTATAAACCATATGTATGAGAGAATATAGTTGAGAGATCACATGTGTAGGGGGGGGCGGTCTGGAGCAGAATGCTCTCCAAGTCTGTTAAGTCAGCAAGTATATCAGGCAGCGATGGGAAGGTGCGAATGAAGGATATCACCTGTTGCCTCTGCAGTCAATGCGTCGAGGTATGGGAAGATGGGCCGGAGGGGATGTCATGAGTCAGGGAAGAGTCTGATCGCAGGACTTGGGCAAGTCGTCTGTGGTCCTCCTTACACCAAGGTCCAAAACTTGCTCCCTGTAGGGCCGGAGGAAAAGCCGGGGTCCCAAACAGTGGAGTCATGGGTCCTTTCAGAGGAGATAGGGTCTTGGAGGAATTCATTCGGGTCCAAATTTGTATGGTTTGTCATGTGAGGTCGCTCAGGGGTATCCCTCCTTTCAGGAATTCGGTAGACGTCCACGGTAAGGCACGGAGATCTATCGAATTGATATGGCTCTCTATTTGTACCCATAATTTGGTGGAGGAATGATGGAACCAGTTAAGTATACGTGTGAGTACTGCTGCCCTATAGTATATAGAGGCATCTGGAGCTCGAGCTCTGCCACGAATCTTGGGGGAGCGAGAAAGTCTCATAGCGTTTCCGAGGACGAGCCCCTCCCCATATAAAGGAGGAGAATAGTTGGTGGAGCTTCTTAAAGAACCAGGAGGGTATGGAAATGGGAATTGTCTGAAACAAATAGAGAAACCGAGGGAGAACGTCCATTTTTAGGGCATTCATCCTGCCTAGCCACGAAAGGCGCTTCTTCGTGTAGTTTGAGAGATCCGTCTTGGTTCTAAGCAGAAGGGGAGCATAGTTCAGAGAGAATAATTGGGATCCTTCTGTGGGTATTTGGATTCCGAGGTAACGGATGGAAGTGGAACCTTTTTTAAAAGGATACTTAGTGGAGACTTGGCGGAGGGCCTCCTGGGACAGTGAGATGTTCAGGATTTCTGACTTAGTATGGTTCACTTTGAAATTGCTCAGCTTCCCAAACCTTGTGAATTCCCGCATTATATGTGGTAAGGATATATGGGGTTGGGTTATAAACATTAGCAGGTCATCCGCAAAGAGAGCCAGTTTGGAATGAGTGGGGCCTATTGATACACCTGAAATGTTAGGGTTATTGCGCAAGGCAATTGCCAGGTGTTCCATGACCAGGACATAGAGAAGGGGAGATAGAGGGCAGCCTTGTCGTGTCCTGTTGTGAATGGAAAATGTAGGTGACAATGAACCATTCACCCGAATTCTAGCAGAGGGAGAGGAATAAAGGGACATAATTCGGGATATCATTTTGGGGCCCAGACCTTTCTGCTTCAGGGACATCTGGAGGAATTGCCAGTCAACCCGGTCAAATGCTTTTTCCGCATCGACCGTCAAAAGGCATAGAGGGACATCGTGGGTGCAGGCATAGTCAGTAAGAAGCAGGGTTTTTAGGGTGTTGTCTCTTGCCTCGCGACCACTTACAAAACCCACCTGGTCCAGGTGTATGAGGCGGGGGAGGAGCGGCTGCAATCTAGTGGCTAAAATTTTGCCATATAATTTCAAGTCCACTCCAATTAACGATATGGGCCTATAATTAGCGCACAAAGTAGGGTCCTTATCAGGTTTTGGGATAATGGTAATGTGGGCTTCGAGTGTTTGTGGAGGAAACGCTGAGCCTTCCGATAGGGTGTGGAACACCCTCACCAAGAAGGGGGTCAGTTGGGGAGCAAATGTTTTGTAAAATTTAGGGGTGAATCCGTCGGGACCCGGGCTTTTAGCGGACGGGGTGGCCGCTATCGCTCCCATTACCTCATCCGCTGTAATTACTTGCTCCAGCTCTTCTACAGTATCGCCATCCAAAGTAGGGAGCTCTGTTTCCTCAATATAAGACAGTCTATCAGGTTCAGGGGCAAGGGTTGGGCCAGGAGAAACGCCGGGCAGTAGATTGTAAAGTGTTTCGTAGAAATCTCGGAATGTTTGTGATATCTTGGAGGGCTCACTAAGCATTTCTCCAGAAGGGGCCCGAATATGGGGTATGAATGTGGAAGGCGTGTTTGGGTGGAGGGTGCGAGCTAACGGTCTACCGCATTTATCTCTGAATCGGTACTGATGTAAGGCAAGTCTGTCCGCATAGGTACGAGCTGAGGCATCATACAGGTCCTTGAGTTGGGATCGAGCCGTTGAGACCTCTATAAGGGTCTCCACAGTTGGGGCTCATTTATGTTGGGTCTCAAGGTCTCGAAGCTTTTGAATTGCTGATGTTATTGCAGCTGATCGAGCCTTTTTCATGCGGGTTCCCATCTGAATAAATATACCTCGTAGGACTGCTTTAAGCGCCTCCCATTGTAAGGGTAGTGAGGTAGTGTCCGAGGCATGATCTATGATAAAATTAGAAATTGTTTCTGAAACCTTGTGGGAACAATCAGGGTTCGTAAGAAGGGAATCATTCAGCCTCCACGTCCATTCTCTAACCGGCGTGGAAGGGATCGATAGTGTCAGATAGATAGGTGAGTGGTCGGACCAGACCATTGAGTCTATCTCGCATTCAGGTTACCAATCCAAGCAGCTATGGTCAAGAAGGAAGTAGTCAATACGACTATAAGAGTAGTGGACCTGTGAGAAGTGGGTATAGTTGCGATTTGTTGGAAACAGAACCCGCCAAATGTCGATTAAACGGAGGTCATAGATAGCCCGTTTGAATGCCCTTAGCTTAGTAAAGGAGATGGATGAGCAAGAGGTTGATGAGTCTAAGAGTGGATCCAGGGGGGCGTTAAAATCCCCACCTATGATTAGTTTACCTTCTGCAAATCCTTACAAAATCCTCATGTTCCGCAGAGCAGACGATATTTGATTAGTGTTTGGTAGGTAAAGGTTGGCAATAGTGAATTTTGTGAACCATAAGGAGAACTTTACGAACACATACCTTCCCTGGGGGTCCGAGAGCTGGTCTATCAGGTCAATCGGAAGCGTTTTGTGGAAGGCAACAGATACGCCTTTGGTTTTCTGAGAGGGATTCGTACTGTGGAACCATCTATTAAAGTACCTGTTGGAGCAGGAAGGGGTGGAGTTTGTGTGGAAATGAGTTTCCTGTAACAGTAATGCCGCGTACACACGGTCGGACTTTTCGTCTACAAAAGTCCAACGGACGCTGACGGACTAAAGCTGGCTGGTAATCCGATTGTGTGTGGGCTTCTCCGGACTTTCAACTGACTTTTTCAGCCTCAAATCCGACGGACTTTAGATTTGAAACATGCTTCAAATCTTTCCGACGGACTCGAGTCCGGTCGAAAAATCCGCTCGTCTGTATGCTAGTCTGACGGACAAAAACCCACGCTAGGGCAGCTATTGGCTACTGGCTATCAACTTCCTTATTTTAGTCCGGTGTACGTCATCACGTAAGAATTTGACGGACTTTTGTGTGATCATGTGTAGGCAAGTCTGTTCGTTAGAAAGTCCGCCGCAAGTCCGTCGAAAGTCCGTCGAAAGTCTGTCGGACAGGCTGTCGGACTTTTGTAGCTGAAAAGTCCGACCGTGTGTACGCCCCATAACACATTGACCTGTTGTTTATGCATTTGGTAGAGGATTTGCCCTCTCTTGGATGCAATATTGACGCCATTTACATTGTATGAACAAGATTTCAGGTGAGGACGAGATAGCACTGTATGGGCCATAGTGGAATGAGAAAAAGAAAGTCAGATTATAGAGAGTAGAGGGGGGAGGAAGAGTGGGGGGAGGGAAAGCTTGTAAGGTGGCAAAGATATACCAGGACAAAAACTAGGTAGGGAGGACACCTGAATAAGGAGCCTAACAAATCTAAGGGGTCCACTGAAACGGCACTCCACGTGAGAAATCACATAAGAAGGCACAATTCGTGCCCGGCCTATTGGGGGTGGAGGGTCGAGGTGGAGAATCTGAGCCGTGAGCCCAGTAGCAGAACAGGCATATATAGCTTAATTGAGGCACATCAGTTTAACAAAACATTTAAACAGCAGAACACACATCAGATCATCTGTGAAGGAGGGTGGCGGTCTGCGTGGGCAAATATCTCCATACAAGCCCACCCTCCCTCTTCCACAGAGGAGATATCAATCCCTGAGATAATATCATGGGGGGAAGCAAACATTTTCAACACATACTATCCACAGGCCCCAACATGGGGCCCCGGAGATAAATCTGTGTAGTAACACTGAAAACAGTAACAATGTGTAATAACATTTTATAGTGAGACTAGTCGGCGTAGGAGAACCCGTATACCGAGAGCTAGAGGAGCCCATGTGGATATTGGCAAGAGACCGTGGACCCAGTCAGTCCATCTGTCGGCCCCTCCACCCGTATCCAGGTGGGACATTTCCGCTAATCACAGAGAATAGAGCAGTGCGGTAAAATATACTAGAAGCTCAATAATTGCATATCCAAAACATACATTAGGAATTTGCAGTCCCGTAGCCTCTCCCGAACCCCAGCTAGGTACAGCACACCAGCAAAGGGCAGGGAGAAGGCCCACTAATTTGGTGCACCATCTGTCTTGAGGCATTAGAGTATGTATCATGCTATCTTGTCTCCCACCGTATCATATCCGGCTGTAATCAGGTGGAATAGATGAGGAAAAATGTAAAAAGGAAAGAGAAAAAATATAAAGTATAAAAAAAATAAATAAATAAAAAAATAAAACCCCCAAAAAAATTCCTATGGGGGGGTTCCAAACATTGACCTGTCCAGGAGACAAGAGATACGCAGTGTACTGGGATGGTGCCAGTCACATGGGGAGCGTTGGTTTGGCTTCTTGCAACACTTTAGAGTTACCTTAATCTTCCGGAGAGGTAGGATGACGTGGACTAGGGTCAATAGAGTGTGATCCGTACCTCGGGTGTCTGCATCGTTGTGGAAGAGGGTCTCATGTTTGCACCCTGGCATGGTCGTCTGGCGGGTCCAGCCAGTTCAGTACATCAGTTGGATCTTGCTCCAGAAAGCTGAAAAAGGCTGGGAGTTGATCCGGGTCTGAGAGGACAAATTTATGCTCAGCCCTGGTCACCTTAATACTGAAGGGGTGTCCCCATGTGTAGGTTGCTCCAGCTTGGCGTATCAGGTCTAGGAGTGGGCGGACCATGCGGCGCATGTGGAGAGTGTTACGAGAGAGGTCTGGGTATAGGTGGATAGCAGAACCATCAAAGTCCATGGGACCCAAACGCCATGCCTTGCGCATAAGTTCTTCTTTAAGGGTGAAATAGTGAACCCTGCAGAGGACATCGCATGGGCGGTCACTATGTTCCCTCCGCGGCCCCCCCACTCTGTGCACCCGGTCTATTTTAATAGGAGACGAAGCCTCTCTTCCCAGGACTTGGTTGAGGATGGCAGTGACAGAAGGTTTCAAGTCTGTACCCGCCGTGGCCTCCGGTATGCCTTGCAGCCGTATATTATTCCTGCGGCTCCTATTTTCTCCGTCTTCTATGCGTAGTTGATGTTGTCTTATACAGTGCAAGTGCTCCTTGGAGGCCCGCTCTAGGGATGTGATGTGGGCTGAGTGATCAGATTGAATGTCAGTTAGAGCGGACACTGCGGTCTGATTAGTGGAGACCTGCTGTTGGAGGGCATGGAGATCCCTGTGTAGTGAGGTCTCCATTTTGACCGCCCAGGATTCAAACTCCGCTCGGAAGGCCGCCAGAAGGGTCGAGGCTTCAGATCTAGGTGATTCTCCTGAGATTCGAGGGGCCACATCCCCAGGACCTGTGGCCAGAAGCGGGGCAATAGAGGACCCAGATTTGGATGCTACAGCTGGTAAGTCCGAGTGCTGGACCGGGGGGTCATCTGAATCCTCGCTGCTGTCTGTTGCCATCTGAGGAGGCTTGCTCTTCCCTGAGTTTCGATTGGGCGCAATCTTATCTTTGGGAGTGCGGGGATCGGGTTGAGATGTGCGGAGCATGTATCTCTGGATTGTGCCCTGTTGTAGATCCGTGGACTCAGTAGATCTAGAACTGTGCGCGGACATGTTTTCAAGGATGTGCGATGACTGAAGTATAGCCTGCCTGCTACGGGCAGCCACGGAGCTCAGCAACTCATTTCTTTAGCCATACATGGTTAGTCACGCTTCTCTGCAGAATTGTACAGACAGGGACCACAGGTGTGCGCTGGCCCTGCTGGGCTACTCGTGTGGCTGTGTAGGTAGTGATCCAGGCTCATAGGGTGGAGGAGATCAGGAGCATATGTGTATACAGCAGCTTGGGTGGAGCAAGATGGCCGCCTCTTGGGGTTTTCGGGGCCGTGTCTGCAGCCCACGCACTGAAGAGGGTAGATGCTTGTGGGTATCTCCATCAAGGGCCACTGTCTGCCAGTCCTGGATGCCCTGGGGGGTGAGTAAGGTTTGGATTAGGCCCAGAGGAGGAGACGGGGGGCTGTCAGGGTGTATCAAGATGGCCGCCACACTAGGTCTCTGGGGCTAGGGCTTTGGCTGCAACTGGAGCCAGATGGGGGTGGTTGCTCCTTCAATATTCCCTTGGGGGGCTTGATTTCCCAGGCCAAGGTGCTCCTGAGGGTGGATGGGGACGGATTGGGCCCAGGAGAGAGACGGAGAGGCCGCCGGGTGTATCAAGATGGCCGCCGTCACTTACCAGGTCCCTCTGGCTGGTCTAATAGGGCGGCACAGGGAGGTTTGCTGGCCCCGGGTGGCAGGCTGGATATCCCCAGTGGTCGTGGAGGAGGAGAGCCGGTCTCAGAGCAGGTGGATCCGGGTGGAGCAAGATGGGCGCCGCCGAAGCCGCGGCCTGTCCTCTCAAGCGGCTGGAGCTCCGTGATCGGTGTGCCCGTGATCCCAGGCAGCTCCTTATTGGTCTGGTGGAAGCCCTGGGCCCCCGGTGGAGTCAGTGCAGGTCCGATGGACATGTATCACTCCGGGTGTGTTCTATGGCTGCAGGAGCTCACCCCAGGCACGTCCACTCAGATCTCCATTCGGCCACGCCCCCCATTAATATGCTTTGATCTAAACCACTCCATTATAGCTCTGGCTGCATGTTTAGGGTCATTAGGTTCGTTGTCACTGTATACAGCAATAAATACTTGATAGAGGATCCAACCTTTCCCAACTCTATCCAAGACTAAAATAAGCTTTTGCCCAGAGATCTTTTTTGAGTTTTGGACAAGTACATTTTAAAAAGCCTGTAGGAAGCACAAATGTGGATGCATTCGAATATTTGTAAAGGGCTGTAATAGTAGTGATTTCTAGCAGTCCCATGTAATGTGTCTCCAGTCTATGACTGCCTCCTGAAGCTTATGCCTAGCCTCCAACAACTTCTATAGTATGTCTGCAGTCTCTAAATCATCCTGTAGCATGTTACAGTTTCTGACCATCTCTCATAGCACGCCAGGCTCTGATCAATTGTGTTGCAGTGCAGTGCCAACAGTCTGATAATTTTCTGTAGCAGTGGCGGCTGGTGCTGGAAGATTTTGGGGGGAGGGGGGCGTGGGCAGGCCCCTCCAGGTCCGCACTCTCCCTACCGCGGAGCCCTCCAGCTGTCAAGGCTCCCCTGGTGTCTAGGGCCGCGGCTTCTGCTGTCACCCGGTTTTCTTTGTCTTCCTGTCCTGATTAGCCAGGAAGCTGGAAGCAGCTAGTATTTACTGGTATCGCAGGATGGGAGGACTCAGGGCGCAGAGGACAATATAAAACTGGCCAGTTGGGGCCTCGGGATGTGATCACATGCCTGTGAGGGGGTGATGGACCTGGTAGAGACCTGTTGGTCTGGTGCCCCGCACAGTGCATGGCCACACAGATGGCGCAGTCTGGGGGGGGGTTGGGTGGCACCCCTGCGTCCCTTTGTGGATCAGCCACCACTGTTCTGTAGCCTTCCTATCACTGAATATTATGTATGCCCCTTTGGTGATGTCTAGGTACAAAAAGTGATTACAAATCCATATTTTTTGAAACTGGAGGAACTGGAGGTGGCAGCTACCTAATAGGGTAAATCCCCTTGATCTGGGAAGATTTCCTCTTACTTTCTGCTGTGTCTCTGGGACAGGAAGTGAACAGACAGCTCCCTGCTGGGACAAAAACACCAAAAATTTACCAAAACTTAAAAAAAACAGATTGGACTTTACATACAATTTAAAGCCTATCTCCTAGGAAAATTGCCACATGTGATAATGCACGCCAAAAAAATATAAATGGTCCCCTAAACTATTCATTTTCAGCAATCTTCCATGCTAACGCATGGGGAAAAGTTGGGTAGGAACAAATAATGGCTATAAAAAGTTTTTTTGCCAGTACAGGTTATTTGTATTGTAAAATGATCCCAAATTAGCTAATTTCACAAATAAAATACAATCCTTTCATTGCTTTACATGTATATTCAAATCTCTATGTTCAAGATTAGGCTGCAAAGACTTGGGATCAGAATACCAGGTAACAAAACCCTTTAGGTGCAGCTCCCCACTGCCTCCCCCCTTAATACTTACCTGAGCCTGATCTCGATCCAGTGCTGCTCTCTCTCTCCCTCCTCACTGGACTCAGTGAGAGCAGTGAGGCCATTGGCTCCTCCTGTTGTCAATCAAATGCAGTCATGAGGGAGCAGGGGGTGGGGCTGAGCCGCACTATGTGTCAACAGACATATACAGTGTGGCTTGGAATTAAGTCCGCATCAGTGCATCCCTAGAAAGTGGCTTGCTATGGGGGTACTTGGCAGGGGGGAGGAGCCAGGCGAGCGGTTGAACCCAGAAGAGGAGGTTTGGGGCTCCTCTATGCAAAACCATTCCACTGAGCATATAAGTGACATTTTTTTAAAGATCCTTTACAATCACTTTAAGTATTGAAAGCGTAGCTTCACTCTCTCAATCAACATTAAGCATTTTTAATCCTTATGTTGCTAGCATTAGTAGATAGGAAAGTATATAATATTTACTTGTTTTAACTGTTTTTTTACATTACATTTTTTCCACTTACTTACTGGTTTCTGGGCCTAGGTAAATTATGTCATACATCCCGGTAGCCTTTAGGAGGGGCGGAGGGGTTTTCCCAGCTGAGCACACCCTCCTGTCTGCATGCCTGAGCTAAGGGCAGATGGATTACAGGAAGTAAACGCTATATAAATCATCTGCCCTTACTCAAGATAGCCAGGGCCAGCAAAAGAAAGCATGGAGACATAGATGAATAGGCGAGTTTGCTTTGAATATTAAAAATGTATTAAATAGTGTTTTTGGTTTGTGGTGCTCAAATACAATGTATTTACAGTGCCTTGAAAAAGTATTCACATCCCTTGAAATTTTCCACATTTTGTCACGTTACAACCAAAAATGCAAACGTATTTTATTGGGATTTTATGTGATAGACCAACACAAAGTGGTACATAATTGTGAAGTGGAAGAAAATGATAAAGGTTTTTCAAATTTTTTACAAATAAATATGTGGAAAGTGTGTGTGTATTTGTATTCAGCCCCCTTTACTCTGATACCCCTATCTAAAATCTAGTGGAACCAATTGCCTTCAGAAGTCACCTAATTAGTAAATAGAGTCCACCTGTGTGTAATTTAATCTCAGTATAAATACAGCTGTTCTGTGAAGCCCTCAGAGGTTTGTTAGAGAACCTTAGTGAAAAAACAGCATCATAAAGGCCAAGGAACACATCAGACAGGTCAGGGATAAAGTTGTTGAGAAGTTTAAAGCAGGGTTAGGTTATTAAAAAATATCCAGAGCTTTGAACATCTCACAGAGAACTGTTCAATCCATCATCTGAAAATGGAAAGAGTATGGCACAACTGCAAACCTACCAAGACATGACCATCCGCCTAAACTGACAGGCTGGGCAAGGAGAGCATTAATCAGAGAAGCAGTCAAGATGCCCATGGTAACTCTTGAGGAGCTGCAGAGATCCACAGCTCAGGTGGGAGAATCTGTCCACAGGACAACTATAAGTCGTGCACTCCACAAATCTGGCCTTTATGGAAGAGTGGCAAGAAGAAAGCCATTGTTAAAAGAAAGCCATATGAAGTTCCGTTTGCAGTTTACGAGAAGCCATGTGGGGGACACAGCAAACATGTGGAAGAAGGTGCTCTGGTCAGGTGAGACCAAAATTTTACATTTTGTCCGAAAAGCAAAATGCTATGTGTGGCAGAAAACTAACATTGCACATCACCCTGAACACACCATCCCCACTGCGAAACATGGTGGTGGCAGAGTCATGTTGTGGGAATGCTTTTCTTCAGCAGGGGCAGGGAAGCTGGTCAGAGTTGATAGGAAGATGGATGGAGCCAAATACAGGGCAATCTTAGAAGAAAACCTGTTAGAGTCTGCAAAAGACTTGAGACTGGGGCGGAGGTTCACCTTCCAGGAGGACAACAACCCTAAACATACAGCCAGGGCTACAATGGAGTGGTTTAGATCAAAGCATATTCATGTGTCAGAATGGCCCAGTCAAAGTCCAGACCTAAATCCAATTGAGAATCTGTGGCAAGACTTGAAAATTGCTGTTCACAGATACTCTCCATCCTATCTGACAGAGCTTGAGCTATTGGGCAAAAAATTCTCTCTCTAGATGTGCAAAGCTGGTAGAGACATACCCAAAAAGACTTACAGCTGTAATTGCAGTGAAAGGTGATTCTACAAAGTATTGATTCAGAGGGGGCTGAATACAAATGCACGCCACACTTTTCACATATTTATTTGTAAAAAAAATTGAAAACCTTTTGTCATTTTCCTTCCACTTCACAATTATGTGCCACTTTGTGTTGGTCTATCACATAAAATCCGAATGAAAAACATTTACATTTTTGGTTGTAACATGAGAAAATGTGGAAAATTTCAAGGAGTATGAATACTTTTTCAAGGCACTGTATACTCTCCCGTCCAATGGTCCAGCATCTTCCTCTGAGTGTTGGTCTTTGGACCTCTTCATTAGCAGGCATGGGATGACATCACACCTGCTCATGCACAGGAGCCAGCACTCAGAGAATGTGCATGTACAGCTCAGTTTACAATGCCAACCTCCCCCAACCCTTTTTACTGACAGAACATGGAAACTTACTGACAGAGCACATTTTTTACTGACAACCTGAAAAACTTACAGAACTCCCATTAGAAACTAAAACTGGATGAGTACATATTGCCATGGCCTCGACGCTTAGCATCATAGCGCGCCAATTTTATTGTCACATGTCAAGTTTCACAGGCAGCATGCACTTGCCCATTGAGCTCAATGGGGCTGCTGCCAGGCCCAAGCCAAATGCTTGACTTGCTGTTGTGACACAGTATTTAAATGCAAAATTCCCATTTGATGCATCTGCTGTCAGAGCTACATACAGTATACAGCGATGTGTTCCGGCAGTGGTACGGGGACTTCCTGTCTGCTGTTGGGAAAAAAACTGTGCGCTTCTCAGCCATTCAGAGGAAGCCAGGTATTTTTATCAATGGATACAGGGCTTCCTCCGATTGGCCGAGGTGGAGCTGCTGGGAGGCGAAGGAAAGGGGGAAAGCCTGCTCTCTGCTTGCACATTGCTATATAGGTTACCATTGTTGGGAAACACAGATAGTTCAGGCCATAGATCATTCTTTTTTTTTTTTTCATTTAGCCAGTGGTTCAAAGGAAAAAAAAAACAAATGGATTCTTCCATCCACACAAGCGAGGTGGATGGAAGAGCCCTCCATGCTAAGTCATTGTATTTTTACAGAGACATTTCTACATTCTAGTGTATGTGATAGCTCACTTTTGTGACATCAACAACCAACACTATAGGGCTCCCGTGTACGGAGGCTGAGCTAGTAAAGCGTAATTCACAGTATATATCCTCTGCCTGGGCAGCCCAGCAGCAGCAGACATCCTGCCAATGACATTAATAGTTGTGCAGCTCAGTACTGGTGTATATATATGGTGGTGCTATCATAATCACAGGTATGCTGTGCTAATGTTTAGGATGGCACCACCGCATACACAAGTACATTGCTGCACAAGCATTCATATCAATGGCAGGATGTACTCTGCATTATTTTGTGAATACAGGAGGAGATAATATATTCTGGAGTTCTGGAGAAACTCAAAGTTTATTTTTGCACATGAAAATATGAACATTGTTTAGCCACTTCCCGACCACTCACCCGCAATGTACTGCGGATGGTGCGATCAGTTTAGGCAAAGCAACTTACCCATAGGTCTTTGATAACTCCCTGTAAAAGGGGCAAAATGCGTTAATGTAAATTCCGGTTCCTCAGTCACGTCCGACGAGCGGTGGAATGCAGGCGAGGTTGCGAGAGAACCAAGCTGCTTCCTGGAGAGAGCGGCCTGCCACATTTGGAATGAATAACAAATGTGCTTTTTACTCTGCAACATTGAGAGTTTTTAATTCTCTATTTAAATAAACCAAACGTTCTAAACTATATGGATTCTCTCTCCTTATGTACGAGTTTTAACTGCAAAGCAAGATATATATGAAGCGTCATCTCATCTCCCTGCTCACCAGCCTAAGCCGGATTGACCCAAATGCTAAGGGGTCCATTCCATCTGGTGAGTTCAAGCACAAAGGGGTGTGTGAAGCATGGTTCACTGCATGGTTTTGGAGCACCACAGCACTTTTTGAATATATATTTTTTGCACAGGAGCACTTTGGAAGCATATTGTGTTGGGGACTGTCTAAAATTTCCAAATCGACTTTCACTAGCTACATGCTTGTCAGTTTTTTTTATTTTCCATTTTTGATTATGATTGTATAGCTTCATGTGCACGGCACTTGCACTTTAGGAATTTGCATTATACTTTGGGATTGTTTGCGCTGTGGGTTGTGTTTTTTTTGTAAAATCTTTATTTGTGAAAGGCAAGGCAGTACATCACAATGTTGTCATAGGCATTTTCGGCAAACATTGCACCAATCATTTTTTCCAAAAGGTATAAAAACAGATAGAACATATAAAACAAACATTAACATTGTGACCCGTTATCCAAATGGAAGTAAGGAAGGCTCAGTAATCAGGTAGTGAGCTGGTGGTGGGATCTTCCTTTTCGTGAGAAGCAACATAGTAGGAAAACAACATGGGGAGAGTTACCACTGCCCCCTTATCTACAGGTAAATGCAGATGTCCTCTGAAGAGAAGTGATAATTTGGGGTCAGGTCAGCCAATCATCCTGATGGTAAACAAAGTGCAGGGTAGTGTGCAGTTAGAGGGGTGAGTCGGCTGGGCGGGCACGAGGGTAGGGGGCCACTGTAGACCTCCAGCTTTCCCCCCCCCCCCCGCACGACGGCACCAGCCGGACCCCATCCAGGTCGAGATGTCCGCACCATGGTGGCAAAAAAGTGCCTGCCTCCCGGGGAGATCAGGCTGCCCCATGGTAGGGGAAACCCATTTCCGTCAGACTAGCCGGTTCACCCATGTCCCATTCACTCCCTTATGTGTCAGCAAATGGGTCGTTCATGGTCTGGCGACCAATATAGATAGGGCAGAGAAAATCAGAAAAAAGAAAAAGGGAAAAGATCAAAGAGAGAGAGAAGGAGAAGAGAAGTAATTGGGACATACCTGGAAATACACGTCCAGCCCCGCTCCTGCTCCATGTTCCTCCGTCACATTGCTGCATACTAGGTGGCTGAAGAAGAAAAGTCACCTCCCTTCCCGCCTCCCTCTAGTTGTTAAGCTAGGTCAAGACAATCTAGTTTTGGTCTCTGAACCCAATTAGTGGGCCTGTGGTCGTCGCTTAAGGGATGGGTCCGCCAGTTCCAGCAGTGCTACGTCTAGGCTCGAGGGCACTTGTCCTGGGTCTGAGAAATATGTTGTCCAGGCCGACCAGCCGTTGGAGAAGCGTTCCCAAGTATTCCTGCAGGTGGCGATCCAATCCTCTGCCTCCCTTATTTCACTAACCTTACGTCTCCATTCCTCCCTACTTGGGATTTGCAGGTGTTTCCAGTATATAGGAAGTAGCCTCTGCTGCGTTCAGTAAGTGGGGCAGTACACTTCTTCCGTACTGGCCCACTGTCATGGGAGGAATGTGTAGCAAGAAGTGAACCGGGGAAAGAGGGATGTCCAGGCCCAGAATTTCCCTAATCTGGGACTTAATGTCTTCCCAGTAGGGTCTGATCACCGGACAGTCCCACCAAATGTGCAGGAGTGTACCTCTGCAGCCACAGCCCCTCCAACACCGGTCTGATGTGGATGGATATATCCTTGCTAGGTTCGCCGGAACCCGGTACCAGCGTGACAGTATTTTATAGTTAGTTTCTTGGGTTTTGTAGTCAATGGAGCTGGATCGGGTGAGTTGGTAGAGGTGCCACAGTTGGGTGGGGGTAAAAACCGTCTCTAAATCCCGCTCACAGGACCTAACAAAAGTGGGTTTCAGCGTAGAGGCCTTAGAGCTAATCAAACGGTAAAGTTCCGAGATCATGTGTAGGATCGTTTCCTCTGCTATAAAGAGGCATTCAAAAGGTGTGAGTGTAGAGACATCACGTATGGAGCCCCCCATGTGTCACAAAAAAGTGGTGCAGTTGCCTGTAGCGCCAAAAGTCCATGGGGAGGCTCCCACTCTGTTCTCTAAGGGTCTCTAGGCGTATTAACTTGCCATCCTGCAGAAGCTTACCACACCTAGTGCTACCATCCTCTACCCAGGGGCCTAAAAAGATAATTTGTTCTCCAGGCGGTCACCACAAAAAGCCCCCCAGTGGGGCCAATGGGGACACAGAGGGGGCCAGAGCCAGTTTAGCATTAAGTCGATCCCAGGTTCCTAGAGCCCGAGTCATCAGTGGGGAAGTAAAGTCTGACAGCCCTCTGTGCTCCCGGGCCAACCACGGGGCATAAGATAAGTTTCTGCCTGCCATATACTTCTCTAGGAAAACGCAGAGTTTGGAGTTAGTGTGGAAGCACCAATTGAGTATCCTCTAAAGGACAATTGCCCTATGGTACATTTGAATATCTGGGAGGCCCAGACCCCCTGCTTCTCTCGGGCGTGTCAACAACCTAAGCGCAATTCTCGGTTTACGGTTGTGCCATATAAATTTCGATATCATGCTGGACATTTGGGTAAAAAACTCTTAGGAAGCGACATGGGTACCATCTGCATGTAGAACAATATGCGCGGGAGGACATTCATCTTTACAATGGCAAGTCTCCCCATCCAAGTAAAGGCTGTCTTAGTCCAATTAGTTAAGTCTCTTTTCACAATTGCTAGCAAGGGGGGGGGTTAGCAGCATATAGGGTGTCAAATCTATCTGTCAACCGAATGCCCAGATATTTTAGAGATGACTTGGTCCAGGTAAATGGAAACCTGTTTGTAACCAGGAGGAGAGGGCGGTATCTGGATGGGAAGTATCTCCGATTTTGCGTAATTGATTTTTTTTTAAAATAAAAAGTTTATTGATTTTTGAGAGAAAAAGTCAGAGAAAGTGCAGTACAGTGACAACCACACAGAAGATGTACAAGGGTGATTACAGCTATCAAAACCGGCTATCTATCCAGAGTGCAAAACACAGAACAGTAGTGTCAACAAAATATGTGGTAACAGTTACAATGACAGTGTAAGACACTCAATCTGAGTTATGTAGATGAGAAGTATCACAGTAGCTACTTAATCACATGTTCATTCAGACTATCCGATCCCTGATCAATAGAATAGAACAAAAAAAAAATCAGAGTGTAAAAGAGAAAAAAAAAAGAAAGCACCGAAGTACCGAAAAGGATATTATGAAAGAAAGAAAGAGAGAGAGAAGGGGGGTGACCCAGGGGTGACGCACGCAGCAATACTTGCAGGGTTGTGAAATAGCTGTTCAGGAGTCGAGCATGGATACACCTTCATTGGATAGAATAAACATAGTCCAGAGCCGCCAAGCCTTAGAGTGTTTTTCTTGTTTGTTTTGTGCCGTGAGAACCAAATCTTCTAATTTTTTTATTTCCTCCACTCTGCGCAACCACAATCCAATAGATGGTGGTGTGTTTTTTTTTCCACATGATGGGGATACATGATTTTGCGGCATTTAGTAAGTATCGCACTATCGATTTTTTATAGCTTTGTGCCGGGATCATGGTAGCGTGGAGCAAGAGGAAAGCTGGATCGTCCTGAATCGTATGCTCTGTAAACTTCTGAGTAATTGCCCTGACCATCTTCCAAAAGTATTGCAATAGCGGGCAGGCCCAAAAGATATGAAGAATTGTCCCCTTATCTATTTGACATCTCCAGCATTTGTCCAAGGTGGCTGGGAAGTATTGGTGTAGTAGCTGAGGCGTATAATACCACCTAGTCAAGATCTTGAATTGGTTTCCTGAATTTTAATACAAATGGACGATTTTAAGGAGAACCGGATAATGGTTTGTTTTTGGTTGTCAGTGAAAGAGCGCTGTAGGTCAGTCCCCATTTTTCCGTAGAAATAATAAGTCAGGTTGTTCTATTGGAGAATTGAGTATGGCATATGATTTTGACAATACTCAGGGTAAGTTTCCCTCGCCCCTACAGTAATCCTCGAACATCGTTAGGGTATGAGTAAAGTGTGCTGGGTCTGCAACTAAAAAAGCCACAACACTTTCCAAAATGGGAGTTGGAAGCGACCTGTAGCACGCGTCAAAGATTGGATGGAAGGCCATCAATCACCCTCTAAGAAGTGCAAGGCACAGTTTCTACCAGACAATAGAAGCACCTCATATTCTGATTGATCGAGTCCAGGGGGGGAACGCCGGGTTACTCAGGATGGGGAGCAAGGGGGAGTTTTTGTCAGAGAGGGAGGTTGTGCGCACAATTTTCGAGCCTATGCAGAGCGTAGTGCCTATTATAGGGTGAGATGTCATAGCGGAAGGGAGTTGGTCATAACACCATATGGCCTCTTTCAACGGAACCGCTGTCTGATCCCTTCATAATTGCATCCACAGTTTAGTTTTTCCATGGCGGTTCCAGTCGATAATTCTCCCCACAAGTGCACTGCCAGATAATAATTCTTTAGGCCTGGGATGGCTAGTTCTCCTTGGTGTTTCGGCAATGTAAGGTATCGCCTGCGCAGACGTGGCTTTGATCGTGACCACATAAATTTAGTGAAAAGTGAATGTGCCTGTTTGAAATATAAGGGTGCAATTTTAACCGGTAGTGCCTGAAACAAGTACAGGAACTTCGGCAGAATACTCATTTTAAGAAGGTTACACCTGCCAAACCAAGACTGAAGTCCTTTGTTCCATTCCTCTAACAGTACTCACGTCTTGGTTAACAGGGGTGGAAAATTCAGTTCAAAAGGTGCGTGTCAGGTCACTTGTGATAAGGGTGCCTAAATATTTAAGGGAGCAATCCGACCATTTAAATTTAAACTGGGCTTTCAGGGAGTTCAGCCTATGTGACGCTATGTTAATCCCCATTGCAGCAGACTTATCGAAATTAATTTTTAGGTTGGACATATTGCTGTATCTGTTAAACTCTCTGCAGGGTTGGTCAAAAAGAACAAGAGGTCATCCGCATAAGCTGAAATCTTGTATTGCGATTGACCTACCGTCAGTCCTACTATGTCTGGGTTTAAGCGTATAGTACATAGAAAGGGTTCCAAAACTAGGGCAAAAAGAAGGGGTGAGAGTGGGCATCCCTGTCTGGTGCCATTTGAGATGGCGAAGGGGTCTGAGAGGATACCATTAGCCTTAACCTGAGCCGTTGGCGTGGAGTAAATATTGGATATCCATTGCAGCATTTTACTACCCAGGCCAATGTGTTTAAGAACGGAGGACATGTATTCCCAATTGACGCGGTCAAACGATTTCTCAGCATTTGTGCTAAGAAAAACGCAGTGTTTTAGTCACAGAGGCCACATTAACTAGATTGAGTACTTTAGTGGTATTGTCCCTCGCTTCTCGCGAGGGGACAAAGCCCATCTGATCCAGGTGCACTATATCCGTCATGTGAGATGATAACCGATTGGCTAGGATTTGCATGAAGAGCTTAAGATCTACATTCAGGAGGAATATAGGTCTATAGCTGCTGCATGCGGTTGGATCTTTACCCTCTTTAGGGATAAGGGAGATGTGAGCCCTTAGAGTGTCCCTGGGAAAGTGTTCCCCCTCAGAATGAGCATTGAATAGTCGCATCATACAGGGGCCTAAGACTGGTAGGAGTGTTTGGAAGTATTGCAGAGTGAACCCATCAGGACCGGGTGCCTTGCCTGGCTTCATCCCCTTTACTGCACCCTGCAATTCCTCTAGGGTAATGGGCCTGTCCATCTCTGCCCCCATCTCCTCAGTAAGCTGAGGGATACGGGAAGAGGCAAGGTTGTCTGCTAATCGCAGAGTCAGTAGCGGGTTGCTTTTGGAGTTTATAGAGAGCAGAATAGTAGTCTTGGAATTCCTGTGCAATTTGGGTGGGCATGGCCTTCTTGCGCCCCGATGACAAGATGATTTTGGGTATATATGTATTCAGTCTGTGACATCTAACCGCTTTAGCTAAGAGTTTCCCACATTTGTTGCCCGACTCATAGGCAAGCTTCCTACAAAACTGTAACGCCGCCTTAGCTTTATAATGCAGTGAGACCACTGTTTGCCGTCTAAGGGACAACAGTTCCATTTCTAATGCAGCTGTTGGTGTTCGTTTATGGTTTACTTCTGTGTCACATATCTTATGAAGGAGTAGAAGCAATTGTCGCTCTCGATCACGTTTGATTCGCGCCTCGTGTTTTATAAGGACCACTCCGATCACGGTTTTATGGGCCAAGGCAGGCACTGGTGTTAATTGTAAATCATATCACTGAGCGCTCTGGAGCGGTGAGAACATTCCGCTGGGAATAGAACGGAGGACAGAGCACAGGCTTTCAGGAACTGCGATCACTCCACGTCTACCGCACGGCCAGCTCACTCACCTCTTATCACATCACCTGGATGGGGACAGAGCCCAACCTGACAGCAGTAGGAGGAGAGCCCCAACTACCTGACAACATTGACACACATTGCACTCTGCTACCATGAACATCCATCCCTATGGTTATCATTTGGAGTGACTCATCTTTGACCTATCGATTGACCCTTTGATGCTACTCGGTCGCATGTTTTTGATGTCAAGGATCCATCGCTTGGTCCCGTCCGGCCTCTCCATCTAGAGCGCTAGGAGTTCAGCGCCTAGAGCCCATTAGACTCACTGCCTTATGGTATGTGCGTCCAGCACATCTGGTAAGAGTATTTCATCTTTTCCATTTGACTACTGCTCTTGAAGTTTCCATATTTATCCGAGTCATTCCATTTGAAATCTCAGCTTCTCATCACCTCCGAAAGTGGACTTTTCATTATTGGCACTTTTTTGGACTATGGTGTTTATGTTTTTGGATATGCACATCATGAGCTGTTTTGCTGTCCCACAGTGAATTTTCTCCTTTGTATGCATTTTAGTGCATTCATTTCTTATGCACAATATTATTATTATATATTATTTGTCATTGCTTAATGTTATTTGCCTAATGTCAGCACTTTTTGCACATGTACCTATAGTAGGTGATTTATTATCACTCTCAGAGCAGAGATTTTTTATCACTGTTTATTTACAGAGGTATTTCACTATTTAGCGCTACACTAATTGTTTACACAAAAATAAAAATAAAACAATGGTTAGTGAAGGCTACTACTGGGAGCTAAAGTCCATGCGGGTGGACCCACAATCCCCCGCCAAGAGCAATTACCGGAGACACAAGTCAGGCGTGTAGTCCTGGAACATGAAGGTGTACAGATCTACCTGGTGTAGTAAATGTGGCCCCCACATCATCATGAAGTGCAACGCTCAGGGGCTCGTTGGGCTCTGCTGCTTGGAAACCCTGCAGTCTCTTGAGTCAGTGGGAGTCTCAGTCCAAAAATGTCTGTGGAGACCGCCAGTCCCTCGCGGGGTGGGGGGGGGACAAGAGGGGCCGTGTCACCCAAAGGGTTCTGGGGGGGGTGTGAGTTTTATCTGCCCATGGGAAAGGTAATCCCCCCCAACCACTTACCCTGAATGTGGGGCACTGGGGGGCATGTCATCCAAAAGAAAAATCAAAAAAAAAAAAATCAAACAAGGTGGATGACAGGGGGTCGGACAGGGGAGCTCATTACTTCGGGAGAGGTACACAAGAAAAAACAGCGTACCTGCAAGTTTACCAACCCGTCCGCCTCCGTTAGGCTTCCCTGGTCACCTCCGGGGAGGAAATACGGGACCTGCGCTGGCTCTGTTGCGGTCTGGGTGAGTGGGCCCTCCTCTGACCCGAGATGCCTGGACAAGGGGCGAAGCATTGGATCATCTGGAGTCAGTCAGGGACGTCCACTTGGTCAGCCTCCAGGAAGATGAATAGAGCAGGGAGGTCCGCTGGGGAGCGTAAAGTGAAGGAGTGCTGGGCTTTCCGAAAGGTTACCGAAATGAGGAAACCCCATCTGTAGGTAATGCCAGACCATCTGACCAGTTCCAGCACAGGTTTCAACATCGCTCGTCACTGCAAAGTCTCCAGGCATAAGTCAGGCAGGACCTGGATAGCTGCTCCGTCAAACTCCATCTCACCCCTTTCCCATGCCTTCCGCAGGATGAGTTCCTTGTGGGAATAATGGTGTACACGGCATATCACATCACGTGGCCTGCTTGCATCAAAGGATCGTGGGCCCAGAGCTCTGTGTATCTGGTCGAGGGACATATTGATCGGAAAGGCCTCTGTTATGTCTTGAAAGATGGCCAGTGCAGACACCGCCAAGCCCTCAGCCCCTGTAGCCCTCGGCAGGCCTCAGAGCCGGAGATTATTCCTCCGGCTGCAGTCCTCGATTTCCTCTAGCTGGAGATGTTGCGCGAGCACCGCGGCCAACTGGGATGTCTGCAAGACCACCACTACCATTACCCTTTGCTCAAGCGCCGATACCGCTGACTCCCCCGATCCCATCCGAACTGAGAGCAATTTTACTTCCTTCCGGACCGCCGATATTTCTTTGCGGTGGGTCACCTCTAGTCTGCCGGCAAGCGATTCAATGTCGGCCCTCGTTGGCAGGGCCTGCAGCAGCTCCCGTAGTTCTGCGTCTGCCCTCAGGGTGAGCGTTGTATGGCCGGAGTGCAGCAAGTTCTGGGGCTCCGAGCGGAACATCGCCGGGGTGTCAAAACCCCCCTCCGAGGCAAGGGAGGTAGTAGGGGAGGCCGGGGGGTCCTGTAGCAGAGAATTCGTGTGTCAGCCAGGTCGCGTGGTGTACACCATCTTGGCCGTCGGGGAGCCCTCTTGCGAGGTTGTAAAGTAACGCTGTATTGCTCCGCTCAATCGAGGTGTGGGAGGTGGCTTTCCTTCCTTTCTTTCCCCTCTACTTCCCAGCAGAGTACATGCCGGGGAGTATTGAAACGTAGTGGCTGGAATTAGGCTGGTTTAGGCCAGGACGGACCAGGAGCTCCACAAGTACACGTCCTCACTCGGCCATGTCCAGCCCACACTCCCCGCGTAATTGATTTTAAAGTTAGAGAGCGTCCCAAAATGTTGGAGTTACTGCATCAGATTTGGCAGGGAGATCAGGGGTTCCGTGAGGTGGAATAGCACTCACGGAATAGCACTCACAGGTTTCAACAGCGATGTTGAAACCTGTGCTGGAACTGGTCAGATGGTCTGGCATTACCTACAGATGGGGTTTCCTCATTTCGGTAACCTTTCGGAAAGCCCAGCACTCCTTCACTTTACGCTCCCCAGCGGACCTCCCTGCTCTATTCATCTTCCTGGAGGTTGTGCTCCATATATCCCACCTTCAGAGTCAGCCTCCAGGAAGATGAATAGAGCAGGGAGGTCCGCTGGGGAGCGTAAAGTGAAGGAGTGCTGGGCTTTCCGAAAGGTTACCGAAATGAGGAAACCCCATCTGTAGGTAATGCCAGACCATCTGACCAGTTCCAGCACAGGTTTCAACATCGCTCGTCACTGCAAAGTCTCCAGGCATAAGTCAGGCAGGACCTGGATAGCTGCTCCGTCAAACTCCATCTCACCCCTTTCCCATGCCTTCCGCAGGATTTTAAAGTTAGAGAGCGTCCCAAAATGTTGGAGTTACTGCATTAGATTTGGCAGGGAGATCAGGAGTTCTGTGAGGTGGAATAGCACGTCATCGGCATACGCCCAGAGGTTGTGCTCCATATATCCCACCTTCAATCCTTTGATGTCAGTGTTTGCCTGTACGGTGCGTAGAAACGGTTCCAGCACCAGGGCGAAGAGAATAGGTGAAAGCGGACACCCCTGTCTCGTGCCATTTCTGATCGAGAATCTGGGGGAGAGGAGGCCATTAACCTTGACTTGTGCACTCGGATCGGAGTAAAAGGCCATGATCCAGGGCAGCATGTGTGTGTGTGTAGTCCTATGGTCTCAAGTACAGCGCGTAAGTAGGTCCAGTCCACCCGGTCAAATGCTTTCTCTGCGTCGGTAAAAAGAATCAGGTACTGGGGGGAGTCAGGGGAGGTACGCGCCCAATGAATTAACTGTATAGCCCTAATGGAGTTATCCCTAGCTTCCTCGCCTATGATGAATCCGGTCTGGTCAGGATGGACAATAATTGGGATTAGGTGTTTCAGCCTGGTGGCGAGAATTTTTGCTAAAATTTTTATATCCACATTAAGGAGAAATATGGGTCGGTAGCTTTGGGGTATAGTAAGGTCTTTCCCTTCTGTGGGGATCACTGAGATATGAGCCAATAGTGCCTCCCCTGGGATAGCGTTTCCATCTGCTATGGAGTTGAAGTAACCACATATCGACTCTTACAGCAGGGGCAAGAAAAGCTTTTAGTAAGCCTTGGTGAACCCGTCAGGACCAGGGCTCTTACCACTAGGCAAACACTTTACCGTTGACTCTATCTCAGCAGGTGTAATTGGGGATTCCAGTGTAGTGCATTGCTCGTCCGTCAGCGGGGGAAGGCCAGAAGCAGTTAGGAAGGTTTGGATGTCAGTCAGTTTTGCTTCCTGAGCTCCTGGTGTCTGAGCCGAACCTAGGTCACAAAGAGTTGCGTAATAGTCCCGGAACCCAGAGGCTATTTGGGAGGACTTGACCGTCAGTACATCAGAGGGTAGGCACAGCTTATGTACTAACACTTGCGCACACTTTCTCCTGAGAGCTCTGGCGAGCATTCGGCCACATTTATTGCCATGCTCATAGTACTTGTGCGACATGTATCACAACTGTTTACACGTCTGATGGTCCAGTAAGCATAGGAATAACTCTCTCAGGTCAGTCGGTTCCCACAGAGCCCCTGGGTCTCCGTTGTTTTTGTGTTTAAGTTCTGCCTGTTGAAGTGCCTGCAGCACCCTATTAAAGTCCACTTGTCGGGCTTTCTTGAGCCTGGATCCCTGAGAGATCAGTTCACCCCTCACAACCGCCTTGTGACCCTCCCAGATAATCCCTTTACTCATGCCCTCCGCCGCATCGTCCAGCAGGGACTCGTTCAGTCGCCATGATCAAGCCCTACCTGTATCCGGCTGCAGAGCCAATGTGGCCGTCACAGGGGCCATGGTCGGATATAGTGAGACTCCCGATGGACGAGGCCTGCAGCATCTCCAGAGCCAAATGGTCTACACAGATTAGGTCTATATGGGTATAGACATCATGGACCTTTGAGTAGTAATTATAGTCTCTGTCTGAAGGATGAATCACACGCCAGCTGTCCAGCAGGCAGTGGGCCTGTAGGGATCTACGAAAGTGTTTAAGGAAGGCATGGGAGTGTGAGGGGCGTCTGTATGATGTGTCAAGCAGCAGGTCTGGGCTGACATTAAAATCACCTCCCAGAATCAGAGGGCCTTCCCTGAAGTCTGCCAGGCAGTCTAGGGTACTGTCAATGAACGTAAGTTGATTAGAGTTAGGGGCATTAATCATAGCCACTGTGAGTTTCTGACCTGCTATAGCTCCCTTTTAGAAGATATACCTTCCCAGGTGGTCCACTCTACTCTTTGTGACTTGGAAGGGACAAGATTTATGTATGGCAATAGCCGTGCCCCTAGATTTCGCGACCGGTGAGTTGCTTAGGAACCACTGATTATATAGGCGAGTTGGCAATTTGGGTATTGACCGGGATGTGAAATGTGTTTCCTGCAAGAGGACCCCCTGTTCCCCGGACCGTTCCAGTTCCCACCATAACTCGCTACGCTTACATGCAGAGCAGAGACCTCGGACGTTATAGGAAAGTACCTTAAGTGATGTCATAGGGAGTCCTTTTGGCAGGGGATTATTTTGCCACGATGACGGGTGTAGCGCGAGAGGCGGAGCCGGAGGCTGTTCCTGTAAAAAGGTATGTAATGAGAAGGAGAAAAACAGAAGGTAGAGAAAGAGAAACAGTGAGGCATCAAAACAAACTTGTAACACATATCGTATCCTGGGGAAAAATACCCCATCTTGAAATACCTAGGGGGCAGGCACTGGGTTCAGCCCTACAAGGGGGGAACCCCCGGGACCCGTCCTCATTTCCAAAAGAGGACATATACCTAGTGAGGTACGGCCTACGTTGGGGGAACGTGGACCAACATGAGAGGGCAGGACGCGGGGGTCAGTCCCTGTCCACCACCACCCTTCGGGTGTTTAGCAATTGTTTAAGAGGGGGGATCAGTTTGCTGAACCAAGGGATAAACTGGGAAGGCAGGGGGGCCGGGGGGGGGGAGTTGGGCAGGGGTTGAGGCCCCAGCTTCAGGCCATCTGCAAAGGCCAATGGAGGAAGTCAGGCTCAATTGGTCTAATAGAGGCATGAGTCCCTTTAGGGAAGCACATGATGGTGCACATTGCCACAGAGTCAATACCATCCTCCCAGGCAGTAAGACAAGTTTGAAAGGCCTGAGCCTTTCTCAAAGCGCAAACAAAAAAGTTCAAAAATAAAAAAAACCTGGAAATAGGGAAAATTACCAGTAATGGCCCGTACACACGGTCGTATTTTGCGATGGAAAATGTCCGATCGGAGCGTGTTGTCGGAAATTCCGACCGTGTGGGGGCTCCATCGGACATTTTCCATCGGATTTTCCGACACACAAAGTTGGAGAGCAGGAGATAAAATTTTCCGACAACAAAATCCGTTGTCGGAAATTCCGATTGTGTGTACACAAATCCGACAGACAAAGTGCCACGCATGCTCAGAATAAATAAAGAGATGAAAGCTATTGGCCACTGCCCTGTTTATAGTCCCGACGTACGTGTTTTACGTCACCGCGTTTAGAACGATCGGATTTTCCGACAACTTTGTGTGACCGTGTGTATGCAAGACAAGTTTGAGCCAACATCCGTCAGAAAAAATCCTAGGATTTTGTTGTCGGAATGTCCGAACAAAGTCCGACCGTGTGTACGCCCTATAACTGGGGAGCAGCAACCAATGTGTGGGAAGGAAAGTTCCTTTAGTTCCCTGGGGACGTGTGGCCTCTAGGAGAGGCATAAGAGGGGCGCCTGCAGTCTCCTGCACTTAGCTGGTTTCCAGGGTTGTGGAAGTTGCATATGGGGGTACTCCCGTGGTCCTCTCCAGTCGGGCAAATCTACTGGCTCCAGCCCCAGAGTGTCCAGGAAATTTGGGAGGTCGTCCTTGTTGCGCAGCGTAGCTTGTTTGCCATCTTTGGTCGCTTGAAGGTAAAAGGGGAATCCCCAGCGATAGGGCAGGCCAGCTTTTTGAATTGTTTCCAGCAGTGGTCGGAGGGTCATGCGCTGCATAAGGGTGCGCCTGGAGATGTCCTGGTAGAAGAAGAAGAGGTGGGCCCCATCAACTGCCTCCCCCTCATTTTTTGCATGATCCGATCTTTCAATGTATACTTGTGGAGCTTGCAAATTACATCTCTAGGATTATCTACATCTTGGGAAGGAGGTCTAAGGGCTCTGTGAGTGCGATCGATTTCAATGATCGCTGTTGCAGGCAGTCCAATGATCTCCCTGAATATGTCCTCCAAGGTGGGGACAATATCCTTGGGAGCTGTGGCTTCTGGCAGGCCACGTTTGCGGATGTTGGCCCTTCTGCTGCGGTTCTCAAAATCATCTGACCCAGTAAAGCCTCAATTTTCTAAACTTGGGCGTTGCAGCTGTCCTGTAGTATAGAGATGGCTGGTAGGGCCTCATCAACTCTCTGCTCTACAGATTCCATTCTAGCCCCCAGGAGATTAGTGTCTGCTTTGAGCTGTGCTATGTCGGCCTTAAAGGCCTTCTCCACTCTGGCAGTGAATCTTTCCAGGTCTTCCCGGGTGGGGAGGGACCAAATATGGCGCTTTATGTCCCCGTCCCCTAGGAAATCAGCAATGTCTGGGCCCCAGACTTGTGAGGCAGAGGATCCCGGGGAAGGTGTGTGTGTGGGGGGGGGGGGGCAGAGTCACTCACCATCCTTGGAGAGGGTATCTGGGAGTCAGCGGTCTGTTGCTGCTGGGCCGCAGCTTTCTGCGCTGCCTTGGCTGCTTTGGATGCCTTCAGGGTCGGCGCCATCTTGGAGGCCTCGAGTCCCAGTCCGCGGGCCCCGCCGAAGAAAGCCTCCAGCTGCTCATGTCGGGTCCCCTCCGTCCTCGACTGCTGGGAGAGTGCCCGCCGGCCCTGGGACATTACTGCTGCTTTGGAGTCGATATCACCCCTCTGTGCTGGTTAGTAAGCAGCGGTGGAGGAGGAGCTGAGGCGATGCACGTCCTCACTCCTTCATAGCCAAGCCACGCCCTGTGGGTTGTGGTTTAATATATTTTTGACAGCGTCATGAACAGCAGCAACAAGACTAGTTCATGTAGACACTAGTACATCCAGTGCGGGTGATTTGTTTATTATACTATCTGGTTAAGGCCACCCTCCCCGTCTGGCACCGGCTGTGATTGTACACAGCAGGAGCCTGTCAGCAATGATTCGCGGCCAGGACCTGCCGATTGGCTGATTGACAATCAACACAGTGCTCTATACAGAGAGAACGATCTCTCTGTTTCTCATCCCTGCTTTGTAGAAACGTAGATATCTATAAGTAAAAACAGCACACTTTACACATTAGGCATACATTTAACCCCTTGATCGCCCTATATGTTAGACCCTTCCCAGCCAGTGTCAGTACAATGACAGTGAATAATATTTTCACTGATCACTATATTAATGTCACTGGTGATGTCAATGGCAGTCAATCTGTCCCCCCCCCCCCCCCTGCGCGTCACTTAGTGTCAGATTTCCCACTGCACTATCGCAGTCCCATTATAGGTTGCTGATCACAACCATTAGTAGTATTAAAAAAAAAATTCCAGTATATATATATAAAAATAATAGTTTGTAACTTTAACGCAAACTAATCAATATACATTTATTGTTTTTTTTTTTTTGTTTTTTTTTATCAAATGTAGCTGATTACCTTTCAGAAAAAAATTTATGAAGAAATTCGATTTTTTTAAAAAAAAACATTTTTGGATATGTTTTGTAGCAGAAAGTAAAAAATACTGTTTTTTTTTTTCAAATTTTTCATTTTTTTTCATTTATATTGCAAAAAATATTTAAAAAATCCAGTGAAAAGAAAGCTCTATTTGTGTGAAAAAATGATACAAATTTAGTTTGTGTACAGCATTGCATGGCTGCGCAATCGCCAGTTAAAGTAGTGCAGTTGCGACCTGCAAAAAAATGGCCTGGTCATGAAGGGGGGGAAATCTTCTGGAGGTCTAGTAGTTAAGGGCTGGTTCACGCCACAAAAACGTACTCCAGATCAGTTCTGGATGCGTTTCTGCATGCGCGTTTTTAGCGTATTTTTGACTTGTTTCTTGATGCATTCCAGATGCTTTTTTCTTCTTTTTTCCAGTTTTTTTTTTCTCACTGTACTGGAGTCCAGTGCCTTTTTGATGCGTTCCAGTGCATTCCGGTGGGTTTTTGATGCATTTTACCATGTTGCAGCACAGTCCAGGAAAAATGCAGCATGTTCTACTTCTACTGACTGCACTGGTGTGAACTTTTTTTCTTCTGGAACTGAAATACCCTGGAACTGACCGCACTGGTGTGAACTATGCCATTGGAAACCATATAACTTACTTTCCATGCGTTTTTGATGCAGAAAAAGAATGCACTAGACTACATGTGGTGTGCACTGGCAGCAAAATGCAGCATGTTCTACTTCTACTGACTGCACTGGTGTGAACTTTTTTTCTTCTGGAACTGAAATACCCTGGAACTGACCGCACTGGTGTGAACTATGCCATTGCAAACCAAATAACTTACTTTCCATGCGTTTTTGATGCAGAAAAAAAAACGCACTGGAATGTATGTGGTGTGAACTGCCCCTGAAAGTCCATTTTATTTGATGGAAAAATCACTTGAGTCGTTTATTATTTTTATTATGAATCACAAATAATTTGTATATTGTTTTAGTCACAAACAATTGTTTTGCTTTTGTTATCACATTTTTTTTTTTAACAATAAATTATTGTAAAAAAAAAAACAAAGAAAAAAAAACATTTTCACATTGTTTTTATGGTGAGCATTTCTATTGAGGCACTATATATTTATTTTACATTTATCCGCCGCTCCTGGGCTGAGAATATACACCAGCAATTACTCTGAACAGGCTCAGACACCCGGCTACAACAGCTCTAACATAAAATACATTACACAGTGCAACACCAACCAAAAAACATCTAAATTCCTAGTAAAATAGAAGATAGCAGCTCAAAGATAGCAAACAAGCAGAATGAGATAATAAATGAGAGTATCCTTCCTGAGAGTATCCTGAGGAGTGTGAGGTGTGGAGACTTGGAGCAGACAACCCTCTCCCATCATGTGCTGACTGAGCTGAGTGCTGACTCAGGAGGAGGACTTCCAGGAACTACTTTCTACATGTACTTTGACTCCGGTAAACATCACAGTGACGGAATGAAGAGATCCCTCCGCCGTCATTTAAATATCCCGTGAGGATGTATGGTGAGGATTCCGAGGCTGGAGGATCCTGGAGAGGCAGGCAGAGCTGAGTGGTGAGTGTCCTATGTATTGTATACAGACGTGCTGGGTGTCCTGTGTATTGTATATGGAGGGAACAGGCAGAGCTGTCTCTATAGTGCTGTACTACTCTTATCACTGGAGCTGGTTCTGCTTACAAACTACTATCCCCAACCTACTCTGTACTCACATGACTTGTCTGTTCTTTTCTATGAGAAGCCCACACACTTCTTTACAAATGTTTTCACACATTTTAGAAATCTGTGCGAATCCTGCGTGGGAAAAAAAAAAAGAAATGGACCACAAACTGATGATTTCCAGCAAAGAATTCAAAGATGTATTAAACCCAAAAGTGAACTTTTCTTATATTGCAGCTATGAAGAAATCAGGCGAACGACTTGCCGGTTTCCTCAGTGTTTTACAACAAGTCGGAAATAAGACTAGAAATGTATGAAAATTCTCGCATGACAAAGGTTTTTGTTATTTATTTTTTTGTTTCTGATCATATCTGAAAATCGTACGAAAATGGAACACATTAAACGAAAATCGTTACTTCTGTTCCGTACGAAAAGAATTTTTGAGTTTGCCTCTAAGGAAATTTTCGGTCGGAATCGTCTGTCGAAAGTTTGTGTACACACTATCAGAAAATGATTCCTCTGATGAAAATGTTCACCCAATTTTCTTATATGCAATGCAGGAACCCAAACACAGGAATTGTGCTGGTTCCCGTATGGCACCAGTGTGAACCAAGATGTAGATCCCTTTCACACTGAGGCGCTTTGCAGGCGATATAGCGCTAAAAAATAGCACCTGCAAATCGCTCCTTCACCGCTCCAAAGATGCTGCTAGCAGGACTTTTTTTTTTTTTTTTTTTTTAGCGTCCTGCCAGCGCACCACTCCAGTGTGAAAGCCCTCGGGGCTTTCACATTGGAGAGACATGAGCGGCTCTTTCAGGGTGCTTTGCAAGTGCTATTTTTCCTGCTAGCAGCATCTTTGGAGCAATGTTTATACCGCTCCTGCCCATTGAAATCAAAGGGCAGCGCGGCTATACCGCCGGCAAATTGCGGGTGGTTTTAACCCTTTTTTGGCCACAAGCGGCAGTTAAAAGTGCCCCACTAGCGGCTGAATACCTCCACAAATACAACGGTAAAGCGTCGCTAAAAATATCGTCGCTTTGCCGCCGACGCTCCAGTGTGAAAGGGGCCTAACAGGTGTTTACAATGATCAGCTTTTTCAGCTATAAATCCTTTATCTCAAAAGAAAAAAAAAAAA
Organism: Aquarana catesbeiana; assembly: GCF_042186555.1. NCBI lineage: Eukaryota > Metazoa > Chordata > Amphibia > Anura > Ranidae > Aquarana > Aquarana catesbeiana. The sequence goes on from NC_133324.1 coordinate 239,431,134, forward strand.
AAAGTTTGTTGTAACTGATTATAAAATGTTAGCTGGAATTCAGCTTTAAATCTGCCAGTACATCTAACCCACCCCCCCCCCGACTGACCATGCTGCTGTCCAAATCTGCCCATCAGAGTGGAGGCACTCTAATACAGGAGGGAGGGAGAAGAGGCTAGAAAAAAAAGAAAACAAACGCAGCTGCCACATCTAATAATTGGTAAGCTGCAATATATCATTTTTGGGTTTAATGCCACTTGAAGTCACACTAGAGTTGTATCTGGTTTCATTGGTCTGGTTGTGGTTTATGGTGGATGTGATGTTTGCTGCCTCTATTTTTATTATTAATGTTAGTACTTGTATAGTGCTGTCAATTTACACAGCGCTTGACTTATATAATGTACATTCACTCCAGTCCCTGCACTCAAGGGGCTTACAATCTACTCCAGTTCTTTAAATCAGAAAAATAATTTATTGTACACCTGAAACCATGCCAATTGTAATTTGTGAGAAAACGCAAACATACATAGCAAGAAACATAACTGCCAAAACTGGGTTAGGCAACATGTAAGCTGAGCGCGTAACCCATTGTGCATCAAATCCTGGCGTGCTTAGGAGGCACGTTGTTCAGTAGCCTGTCGAAACCTGTGGCTGGATGTTGTACGAAAAGGTTTCTCACATTTAGGGCCAGGGATGTGTGATTGAAATGCAAAATACCTGTGTTCTGGGCATACATCCCTGAACATATCCAACCCTTAGGCTTGGTTACCACTCATGCGACTTGTGCAACTTGGGACTGCAAAGTCGCATGACAGGTCTTTCCCCATGATTTCCAATGAGTACCGTTCATATCTGTGCGACTTCAAGGTAGTCCCTGCACTACTTTGGTACCACTTTGATGTGACTTGAGGTCCATAGACCTCAAGAATACACAGGAATTGTTTCCTGTCGCATCAAAATTGCGGCAAAAAAAATTAATCGCACGACTTTGGGGTTACAATAGTGGAAACCGAGCACAAGCCCACTGGCCACACTGGGCTGCGGGAATGAAGTCGTGTAAGTTCAGCTGAACTCTCACGATTTCACTCCTGCTTGTCCGTCCTGATTTCGGCCACCATTAGATGTCAATGTAACAGATGTCAGTATAACATTAGATGTCAATGTGCACAGATGTCAATGTAAATCGCGGGCCGAAATCGCAAAAAATAGTACAGAAACTACTTTTTGAAATCGGTGCAGCGCTGCAGATGCGGCGTCACACCAATAAGGACCGTTCCATTGCCGGCAAATGCAGCTGATTTGACCTGTCAGAACGCACCAGTGTGAACCAGGGCTTAATGAGAGTACTATCAGCCACTGCGCAATTCAGCCTGTCATTGATTTTGACAGACTGCTGGCTGTATGGCTGGACACTGCACAATGGCATGAGGTCATAATGAGTAAGAATAGTAATATTGATACTTTATTATTAAGCTCCATGCAATCTCTTTTTTTTTTTTTTTTTTTTCCCCTTATAAGCTAAAAAAAAATTGCTGGATAAAAATGCTGGTAGTAGCTTTATGCAGTAGCGTTTTAAGAGCGTTTAGGGCACTTCACACATCCTATGCATCAGTGGCAGTGCGTCCATAAAGGGAGCAGGAGCGCTGCCCCCCCTCCTGTCACTCTCTAATCACCATAGATAGATGCATTGCATCTATCTATCTATCTATCTATCTATCTATCTATCTATCTATCTATCTATCTATCTATCTATCTATCTATCTATCTAATCTCCCCCTATTCAGGTGTCCGGCCCCTTTTCGCTCACTGGGCACCTGAATTACAGCGGGGTGGGTGTTTTTTGGAAGCACCTGATTAGAGCCAGAGGCTCTAATAGGCATCCAAAAAAGTGAGAAGCGGGTGCAACGCTGTGAGTGGCACAAAATTTACTGAGAAACAATTAAAGGAAGTAAAATGCAATGTACCTGTATCTGCTTTACACGGTATATGTGCAATTTGGAGGACTTACAAAAAAAAAAAGGAAGGATTGCTTGAGCGATTTTCATGAAGGATAGATTGTGAAACCTGTTGTTCATTATGGGCAACAACAACCCTCTATTTTAATTTATAAATAGCCCCATTACATTTTAAGGTCTCTGTTGGTTACAGGAAATAAACCTTGTCTCATACTGCGTATTACTTATATGTCTTATTATACTTACTCTGTATGGGCACAGTGGCTGCCTTTGATGGGCACAGTGAGGCTGCAATTGATTTTTTTTTTTTGTCAAAGGACATGGTTCAAGGACATACAACTTAATATGAAGAGTCTTGGTATACTATGTCAATACAAATATGCATTACATAGAATGAAACATTATAGACTCAGGATGACATTATGTCTATTGGCTACCTGAGGTGTCTGGTGTATTCCACACAAGGGGTGAGAAAGATAATACCTCGGAGCCGGGTCTTTTCAAGGGAAGTCATAACCAAAACTCCGCTGTGTTCTGATGAGGTAAGGCCTCGGAACCAGCCCAAATCCATTTTCAGTTTTTATATAAAGAAAGAGTAACATGGAACCATATGCTTTGAACCTTTTTTAAGGTCTGGTTGTACATACTGCAAACATCAGAATCTCTTCTGTATAGAGACCAGGGTTGCAATGATGATAGAAAGATACTATTAGAAAAATGCAGAAATGACCTTGAAAATAAAATAAACTTTTTTCCTAGAGGCATGTATCAGCTTGTCACAATGTATTTATTGTATCTAAACAGGGCACACAATTGAAAATGTATTTGTTGTGGGCTCGTCACATGTCACGGCTTTCTACATTGTGTTGCCAAGCTAGCCAGGTGACACAATCGTTACATTTTATTATATAATATTATTACTGAGCCATTACTGGAAAAAATATCACTGCCAAAAAGATTGCATCCTGTCACACTGTGCAGATCACTATCATTTTGGTTATACACCTGTCCTGAAAATGTAAACATTGGGTTTGCAACTTTGATGGGAACCTTCCTTTTTTTTTTTTTTTTTTTTTTCTTTTTTTTGTCTCCCTATTTGTCATTGACTATAATCTGGATCGGCTTTAGGCCCCTTTCACACAATAACCCTGCTCGGACCCACCTGTCCATTTTTCAGGCGGATCCGAGCGGGCCACCCATTGACTCCCAAGGGCAGGCGGGTGTCAGAGAAGTGTCCGCTGACACCCACCTGCCATCCGATCCGCTAAAAACAGATGTAAGGCGATACATTTAGCTATCCATCTGGCGGATCGGATGAGATCTGATGAAAACGGACATGGTGTCCACTCTCCCCATAGAAATCAGTGGGGCTCTAACAGACCCCTCCCTGCTCAGTGAGCAGAGACTGACCTGTCATCCGCTGGCTCAGCGGATATCAACTGAGTGATCTCCCGCTGAATGGATCTTCTGCTGGTCCCTGCTGAGTCATCCAAACTTCTATCCATGTATGGCTGGCTTTAAGCACAGTCGGCTCCGACAGAACACTTTAGCACTGTGGGAGGCATTCCCCCATCAACACAGTCAGTAGGGGTGGGGGGGCGGCGCAACAAGCTGTTTTAAATCTAGGAGGCTAGGGGTTGCTTTGGTTTCTTAAAGTGATAGTAAAGAAGAAAAAAAAAGTTATACTTGCCTGCCCTGTGTAGTGGTTTTGCACAAGGCAGCCTGGATCCTCCTCTTCTTGGGTCCCCCAGCAAGTTGCTATGGGGGCACCCGAACCAAGCTGCAGCTCCATGTATCCATAGAGACATGAAGCTGTGGTTTGGCTGTGCCCCCTCTCTCCCCTGATTGGCTAACTGAGTTTAATTCACAGCAGTGGGAGCCAATGGTGCCGCTGTTGTGTCTCAGCCAATGAGGAGAGAGTCCTGGACTGACGAGGCATTTGTGGCCATTGCTGGATAGAGGGGGGGGGCTCGGGTAAGTTTTGGAGGGCCTGAGGGGGGCTGCTGCACACAGAAGGCTTTTTAACTTCATGCATATAGTGCATTAAGATTGAAAACATTCTGCCTTTACAATTACTTTTGGAAATTGGGACAATTTCTCTTGGGGGGGAGGGAAAATAAGCAAGGGACTCTATGACCAGGGGTGAATAAAAAACGACCACAAAAAAAAATCTTTCACCAGACACCAAAAAGAATATATGGGAATTATAAAGGAAGGAAAAAATGGTAAACTGGAACTACAATAGGGAATGTGTCTATTTCTCCGTTGAGTCCCCCCGGCGAAAGTGTTCAACGAGTATATCCAGTAGGTCTCCTGCTAACATAGGCATTTGAAATGTTCTGCAGCAGGAAGACCTCTGAAGATGGCCTCTATGACCCAGACTCTGAGGCCCATGGTGGATTTGTAATGTTCCTTCAGAAAATGTAGGAGGGACACTGTTTATCCCAGCCCTTCTCTATAAAGCACCTGTGTTCGCCAAATCGTTGGCGCAGGGTGCGTATAGTCCTGCCCACATAGAAAAGGCCACATGGGCAGGTCAGACAGTACACCACGTACTCGCTTGAACAATTGTGAAATTCTATTATGATGTATGTTTTACCTTTTTGATGGTAAAGTTTTTTTGTTTTTGATTTTTTTTTTTTTTTACCATGATCAACAAATTTACAGGTAAGGCATAATTTTTTTCTTACATTGATACATTCCTATTAATGGAATTAGGGGAGTATGTGAAACAGGTGGATAAAACATTTTGGATTTTACTGGGTGCTATTTTACTCTTTATATTTTTAGCTTTGCGATAGGAAACCTTGGGTTGTTGGGTAAGGGAAGAGCCCAAAAAAGGATCTCTAAGCAGGGTGCACCAATGTTTAGCTATAATATTCTCCACTTTTTTTTTTTATTTTTGTTTTATGACCGTCATGAAATTGGGTTGTGAATTGTGTTGGTCATCTGATGTTTTGGGTTTTGGTGGGGGTTTTGAGGCCTGTTGAAGAAAGGCTGCTTGGACCAAAGTAGGTGGGTATCCTTTGTCCTGGAATTTTTCTGAGAGGAGTTTGCCCTGTATGTGGTACTCTTCATCTTTGGTTTTGGAAGATTACCACATACAGGGCAAACTCCTCTCAGAAAAAATACAGGACAAAGGATACCCACCTACTTTGGTCCAAGAAGCCTCTTTTCAACAGGCCTCAAAACATCAGATGACTCACAACCAACACGATTCACAACCCAATTTCATGACTGTCATAAAAAAATTTCACAATTTTTCAAAAGTGAGTACGTGGTGTACTGTCTGACCTGCCCATGTGACCTTTTCTATGTGGGCAGGATTATACACACCCTGCGCCAACGCTTTGGCGAACACAGGTGCTTTATAGAGAAGAGCTGGGATAAACAGTGTCCCTCTACATTTTCTGAAGGAACATCACAAATCCACCATGGGCCTCAGAGTCTGGGTCATAGAGGCCATCTCCAGAGGCCTTCCTGCTGCAGAACATTTCAAACGCCTATGTTAGCAGGAGACCTACTGGATACACTCGTTGAGTCCCCCCGACAAGAGAGTGTTCAACGAAGAAATAGATACACCTAGCCTATTGTAGTGAACCTTTAAACCTGTAAGTGTACACATTACACTAACACTTTATTAACAGTAGGACTATCTCAGTTGGCACCCCCCCCCCCCCTCTTATTTTCCTTTCTTGCTGACAGAGGTAATGGACACCCTCTGAGGATGGCTGCCTTCTTCTTCTTTTTTTTTTTTTTTTTTTTAAATATACTGACTAATCTACTGACTAAGATGTGCTATTAAAGCCACCATTACACTATTTATAGAGGCATCACATCATTCTGAGTGCTGGAATCCCCTCCTTTTTATGAATATTTAGTGACACAGGCAGCTGGATTTGGTATTTATCCACAATCTTCTTTACAGGGGCCTCTTTTACGTAATTATATGTATTAAGAAAGTGCCCACTGAGGAAGTTCAATCGAACGTAACTCGTACGGGGGAGGTGCCGCGCTCGGATGACATCACCCACTGCCATCCTTCGATATCACACAGCATAGTGTTTGTACTATGAGCCAGTTTTTTTTTATCCTGTATCATGTGATTAGTCCATGTTGGACTTTAATTAATTTTATATTGATCGCACAGTGAGCACTTAGATCTCCCTCCTCTTCTATATATACGCCTTGATGTCCCCACTGACGGAAATGCTCTGGAGGAAAATTTCCAATTGATTTTTACCTGTTACCTACCTGATTGTGTTGCATGACTACCCGTTAGTTCAGGAGTCCATGCTCTGAGGTGAGCGTAGATATTAGATTGGAGGTGGAGGGTCTGTCACCATTTACCTGCTGCTGCTGTTCTTCACCGGTGGAGTCTATTTACCCTTTGGGATGTGTAGTTCACCAGTATATTGGACTTTTATTCATTTCATTTGGTTTTATAATTTTCTTGGTTGTATATTTTTTTGCGCTGATTGCACACTCTATTTTATATTCTCTTTTTTATGTAATGACTGTTAAATGTAATTATATTAGTTGAGAAAACTAAAAGAAAATCACGCTTACAACCAAGGCTTGGTTGTTTCAGATCTATGCATGTTGGGAACAAGCACAAAATCGAGCGTGTTCCTGGCCTGCACAGAAACACTATGCTCTTTAGCAGATGAGCAGGGGTGCCAATAATTCCCAATGGCACACATTGGCAAACTGCATGGTGCTGCAGCACCATGTAGTTTGCTGCAGTGCAATTTTTAAAAATTTCTTGCATGTAAATGAATGGACTGCTCTACAAGTGATGTGTGTGTGTGCGCAAATATTCACGCATGGTCTTAATCATCCTCTTCTCTGCTTGACCCCATCCATTGCCCCACTGATTCCTGTTTTATGCCCTTCTTTGGTGGGGCTGATTTGAGGTGTAAAAGGTATAGGAATTGGGGCTGATCTGAGGTGTAATGGTGCAGGAATTGGGGTGATCTGAGGTGTGACGGTGCAAAGCTCAACATTCATTTGTTACTATTATTCAAGTGGTTTACAGCAAAGGTTCCTTTTCTTGATTGAGTGTGAAGTTGGCTTTTTTTCTACGCAGCTGGCACTTTATTTATTTTTTATTTTTTTGGGGGGGGGAGGCACACTATGCTCAAAAGGTTGCCTACCCCTATCCTAGATGTAAAACATTCATTACACAAAGGTATCTGGAAACCACTATGCATTTGCTGGACAGTAGCACAATCGGCCTGAGACATTGTCAAGGGGATCTCAACTAGGTGTATCACATCATAACGTATTATATAAAAGCAAGAAGTGTAATTTTTTTAACAAAGATTCTGTGGATTGTGCTTGTTTGCTGGCTGCCTGTATGGTTTTATTTCAATGTTTTCACAGCGCTTATCTTTTCACATTTTGTTATGTTAAAGCCTTATTCCAGAATGGATTAAATGTATTTTCCTCAAAATTCTACGAACAATAACTCATAATCGCAACCTGAAAGATGTTTGTTTGAAATCTTTGCAAATTTATCAACATAAAAATAAAATAATAATCACATGTACATAAGTATTCACAGCCTTTGCTCAATACTTTGTTGAAGCACCAATTACAGCAGGGTAATGCAATTAGTGGACCTCCAGCTGTTGCAAAACTACAAGTCCCATCATGCCTCTGCCTCTGGGTGTTATGCTTGTGGCTGTCAGTCTTGCTATGCCTCATGGGACTTTTAGTTCTGCAACTGGGATAAAACCTTTTTGCAGAAGAGTTCAATAAGACATGTGGACACTCATTAAAATTAGAAGAAAAGAGGTTTACACTTAAAGGCTTTGTAAACCCTCATGTTTTTTTTCACACTAATGCTTCCCTGCTATCAAGAAGGAATGGGTTTGAACTGCTGGATCCCAAGTCGATTCACTCTGAGGCTGGGCTGCTCTCAATCCAAAAGATTAGACGAAAAGTAGCACCATGCCATTATAATACATTTTCAAAACCGACCAACCTTCATCAGGGTTAAGTCATACAAACAATATATACATACAGTTAAAGTGGATGTAAACCCAATGTCATCCTTTCTAAACTGCCATAGGGGTTATCTATAAGGATATACATGCCTCCTGTATGTATCTTTACCTGTCAGATGTCTCCCCTCTGTCTGTTATGAGACCCGAAAAACTGCAGATTCTGCGGGTGGGTCTGTTGTCTGGAGCTCGGTGGGTGGAGTCGTGATGTCAGTAGACTCCCCGCCCACCTCTACACTCCCCTGGTCAATATGCATTTTCTCCTGTGTATTTCTTACACCGAACTTCTGCTATGATCTCTAACATCCAGTGAAAAGACAGGAAAGTAACCACATGACTTCAGCATGCCAAATCATGCTGAGGTGTGGAACAGCCAATCCTTGCAGAGCTGCTGAAGAAAGGAGTGGGGGAGGGAATTCAAAAATAATGCATGTCTTAGGCTAGTGCACGAGATATGTAAATCACCTGTCACTCACAGCAAGGGGGAGGATTTGACAAAGTTTTTCTCTGTTTGTCAAGTTTTATCTCACTATCTGAGTCAGTGATCAGTACAGACACGGGGGCAGCAGAAAAGCTGGATAGGAGGATCAGTGTGGGTAGCTGAATATAGAGAAACCAATCTCTCAATTTTCCTCCCCTCCCGCATGCATTCAGCAGCTGCAGGAGGAAAATGGAGATCGGTTCCTCTATATGAAGGCAGCTTATCTCCTCTTATCCAGGTGTACAGGGGGGGCATGGGCCCCTCTGCACCATGGGGCCGGGTAGCAATTGCAACCCTGCAGGTACGCCCCTGGATACAGAATTCATCATTATAGTATGTATGCATGTCTGTATGTATGTCTTAACAAGTATCAGTCACAGGTTGTTAACCACTTCCCGACCGGCGCACGCCGATGTATGTCAGCAGAATGGCACGGCTGGGTAAATGGGCGTACAGGTACGTCCCTTTGAATTGCCCGCCATGCCATCACGTGCGCGCCGCCGCGAGCTCCGTGAGTCGGGTCGCGGGTCCTGCGGACTCGATCGCCTCAGGGGTTACCCGCGATCACGGAGAGGACTAACGGGGAGATGCTGATGTAAACAGCATCTCCCCGTTCTGCCTAGTGACAGTGTCACTGATCGCTGCTCTGTCATCGGGAGCAGAGATCAGTGACGTGATCAGAGAGAGATCACAGCTAGCCCCTACAGTTAGAAACACTCCCTAGTACTGACTTAACCCCTCCCCCTAGTGGATAACCCCTTCACTGCCAGTGTCATTTTACACAGGAATCAGTGCATTTTTATAGCACTGATTGTTGTATAAAAATGACAATGGTCCCAAAAATGTGTCAAATGTCTGATGTGTTCGCCATAATGTCGCAGTCACAATAAAAAAAAAACAAAAAAAAAGCTGATCGCCGCCATTACTAGTAAAAAAAAAAATGAATAAAAATGCCATAAACTATCCACTATTTTGTAAACGCTATAACTTTTGCGCAAACCAAACGATTTTTTTTTTTTTTTTACCAAAAATATGTAGAAGAATACAGATCGGCCTAAACTGAGGTAATCAAATGCCACCAAAAGAAAGCTCTATTTGTGTGGAAAAAAGGATGTCAATTTTGTTTGGGAGCAACGTCGCGCAATTGTCAGTTAAAGCGACGCAGTGCTCTGGTCAGGAAGTGGGTAAAATCTTCCGGGGTTGAAGCGGTTAAAGAATGATTTGGCAGTTTACTTTGTCTGAAAATGTGTTTATACCCTTTATTCTAAATGGAAATAAAGGAGTGGGGGTTAACAAAGTGTATGGGGAAAAATGTGCCAATTTCTGAATGCCTAACTGGCATTCCCTTCAGCAAATTAATAAAAGTTGTGCATGCCAATATGTCAGTATTTATGCCGCTCTAGTAATGGTTTATACTTTAGAACTGTTTTTGAATGAGAACATTTGGCAGCAGTGCTTCATTTTTTCCGGGCCCATGATTGGACATTTTATAGAAACGGTTGCATAGAACTTACGTGATTTGATGTGGCTGGGGCTACACCACGAAGAACTGGTCTTGTAACATTGGTAATTTAAAGGATGGAAAATGCTCCCAAATTCACACCAGAAAACTGAAGAATTTCACTTTGTTCATTTCTACAAAGTGTTTTAAAAGGCTCCATGTCGTGGTCAAAGATTACCCCTGTGCCACATAGCAATTGTTTACATTCTATTTTACTGACGCATATGACTTGTGGTGTTTGATACGAATTGTAATATAATAATGCATTAAAAACTATGCATAAGAAGTATAATGTTGCTTTCGGAAACAAAAGTATTGTAATTGGCACGCTAGTCTCATGGGTACATGTACTGCTTGTCTGTATGTTTTTTGTGATTTAATTGTATTTATTTGTATTCTTGTAGCACTGATGAACAGGGTCCTTTAGAGCCCCAAATGCATTGTATTGCTTCTTTTAGATCTATTGTGAAGAAATAAAATATTCAAACTGAACCATTACTTTGGCACTCTTTTCTCTTAAATCTCTCTGATCTGCACTATGGCTGCACACTACCATGCGCTGTCATAGTCCCCAAGTTCCCTATCAGACTCCACCCACTGCACAACAAAACTCCTCGCCATGCCCTTGTCGGTGTGATGGGCCAAGTGGCAGGGGAGGGACCAGTATGGACCCTTCAACCCTCATGTAGAGCACAGACTGATTCTTGTACCCATCTTTCTGATCGGAAGCACCGACAGTTTTATTGCTGTGACACCATGTGCTGGCCCACACATTCTAGGAAACCCTACTTTCTACTCGATGAACCTTTTGCTGCAGTAAATTCGTTTTAGTTTTGTGTTTTCACATTTTAGAAAATGTGATGTTCCATAAGTGTAATATTACCATTTTCTTTTTCAGTAAACAAATTCGCCAATTACATGATTGTGAACCTTTTTTGTCATAGTGTTTTATACTACTTATGGGCAGAAAGGGCCATTTGTATAGTGGTTAGGATAAATAAGAAGGACTTTTGTTGGGTGGTTCATGGCTGAGCAAGAAACAATGGAACGGTGTTTGACTATGGCTAAGTCAAGCACTTATTCATAATGCATATTTGTAAGAGGTTGGGCACTGTGCAGAAGCTTTTGAGGGAAAAGGTTCTATTTTACTCAACATCTGTTCCATGTGTGCAAGTTGCCGTACGGTGTAATAGATTACACATTGTATACATATGTGCCTTCCATTCAAAATACATTGGGGGAATTTACCGAAACTGGAGCAGCCAGGATCTGGAACAGCTCAGTACAATAACCAATTAGCTTCAGTTTGCTTACTTAAGCTTTGTAAATGAAAGCTAGAAGCTAATTGGCTGCCATGCTCCAGTCTTAGAAAATTCCCCTAGTTGTGTTTTATACATGGGCAACTGGTCAGTGATTTTTAATGCAATTCTGGATGCAGGTCTGGGACCAGTACTCAATCTCTTCTTCAGCTCAGTCTATGTGCGGGTTGTGCAATTTAAGCCAGTGATGCCCTAAGATAAGGGGATAAGCAGGAAATTAGATCCCGTAGAAGCTGACTGTCTCCTTATGCAAATCCCTAATGGTCAGGGTAATGGGTACCGTGCACGAGGTCACCAGGCCCATGGACAAGGGAGAGTTATCAATGGCTAAAACTGAGAAAGGTCTGTGCACCTTAGTCACCGGAATCTGTAGACCAGTGGTCATCAACCCTGTCCTCAGGGCCCACTAACAGGCCAGGTTTCCAAGATAACTGAAATACATCACAGGTGATATCATTTGCTGCTCAGTGATTGCAGTATCTTAGTCTGCATCTCCCCAAGGTAATGCATAAAACCTGGCCTGTTAGTGGGCCCTGAGGACAGGGTTGATGACCACTGCTGTAGACAGTGTGCTAGGTCCCTATCAATGGAATTGCCAGCAGCAACCAGAATCAATGAAAGCAGAGAGGTAGTGAGAACTTATCAGAACTAAGTTGTGCAAGAACAAATAAGCCATCTGAGGGAAACAGACACAGTATGATCCTTTTTAGAAGCAGACCCCACCCGCACTAGACTTTTGGCGTTACTCAGTTTATTAGTACAGCTAGCGACAAAGTGGCCGTGGTTGCCACAGTATAGGCAGAGTCCCTGAGATCTCATTTTTATCTAGCCTTTTCCCCAGGGGATAAATGGGTAGCACCAATTTGCATGGGCTCATCCTCCTTTCCCGTAAACGCTTGTCAATGTGAATGGCTGCTTGCATGGCTTCATTTAATGACTTTGGTTCAGGGTAATGAACTAAGGAGTCTTTGATGGAGTCTGATAAGCCTAACCTGAACTGGCTTCTTAGAGCTGGGTCATTCCACCCTAAATCAGGTGCCTAGTGGCAGAAATCAGAACAGTATTGTTCAGCGGTGCATTTATCCTGACATAATGACCTAAGGTTAGCTTCAGCTGAATGGGCATGGTCAGGATCATCATATAGTAAACCTAAGGCTTTAAAAAAGGCTTCAACTGACTCTCTGACTGGGTCATCTGTGGGGAGTAAGAATGAGCTTCAGCGTGTACGCAAGCTGCACGTGCAGAGTCCGCCAGGAAGTCGGCAATGCGCTGCGCTAATCACAGGCAGTGAGACATTTCCCGATCTCTGCAGCCGCACATCGGGAAATGTCTCACTGCTGATTAGAGCTGTGCAGTGCCAAGTTCCTGGCGGGTTCGGCACGTGCAGCTTGCGAACATGCCAGAGCTCATCCTTAGTGGGGAGGGTAAACACCCAAGACTGGGGATCCCCCTGCAACCATGTAATAATCAGGCTGATCCGCTGTGCTTCAGAACCGGAGGAGTGTGGCTTAAGCTTAAAGGATAGCATGCAACTGTTTTTAAAGTTGGAAAACATATGGGGGTCACGAGAAAATGGTCAGGCGGGTTAGCTTTGGGCTCTGGCTTCTGCGTTGATGCTGGGGGTGCGTTTACACGTACAGACAGTTCCTGGACTTGGCGTGTTAGTTTGCAAGCAAATAAGTGAGCCTGTGCAGAGTCCATCTTGACAGAGAATTTTGTTTGCTTGTGATGTCACGTCTACCCCAACGCAGGTGGTCAGACACTATAGCTGGCTACTGTGCACTTCACCTATAGCAGCTCCCTTTCCCTTAAGGCAAGCAGGCCTACCGGTACTTGGTTGCCCCCAGGACTTAAACACAATGCTATAGTGTCTAGCCAGCCAACCTGAGTAGATGCGAACAGAGCAAACGGATTACTTGCAGCTTAGCAGATAGCGTGGTTCTATGACGGTCCAGGTAATAAGGCAGGCGGAAATCTGGGGTGGTCCTATATCCGATCCGGGTCATACACAGGGAAATATAACAGCAAAGTAGTGCAGGCAAACAGAAAGCTTGATGAGAACAATGCAGGTCTCTGCCTCTATCGCAAGCAAGGGATAGAGTTCAGTTTGCTTATATCAAGTTACTGACCAGATCAATCAGTCAACAAGTAAACACAGGGAGGAAAAGCAACCGCCAACACCCGGGTGCTGGAATGAGGAACAGGGGCACTAAGTGATCATGACACCAACGGCATTGAGTTGAGTGGGGGCCATCATTCCCTCACTTAACACAGTGCCTCTGAGGGGAAAGGATCGTCTCTGGAGATGACCGGAGCATGGCAGGAGGGGGGTGGGCGCTTCTCCTGCCGCCGATTTTAAAAGTGACCTTGCGGCGAATCCGCCACAGAGACCACTTTTTATCGTAAAGCAGACTTCCACCGTTTGAGAAAATAACAGGGTTATGGCAGCTAGCTGCTGCCATAACCCCAGTATTTAACGTCAAAGTACCAACATATAACGACAGCAGGCGGTCTGGAAGTGGTTAAAAAAAAAAAGGGGGGCTTTACAATCACTTTACATTAAGCCCCACCGAAATGTATGATACTGCAGTACCATGTGTTTTAGTGGGGAAAACATGCATGCAATTGGTGGGAGTGCCATTAAGAATTAATGGCAACTGCAAAAGGCAATGCATTTTCGTGTGGTGCAGAAAACGTGCTTTACCACACTGCACCTGGTGTGAAAAAGCCATAAAATGTAGTTTTATAAGGCAGAGTAAAAGCGGGATTCCGGCCAGCTAAAAAAAAATTTAAAGTCAGCAGCTACAAACACTGTAGCTGCTGACTTTAAATAAGTAGACTTACCTGTCCTGGGTGCCCGCGATGTCGGCCGCCCGTTCCTACTGCTCACGCGCAGCAATCTGTGAATGGCCCCATGGTGTTCTGGGAACACACACAGTTCCCAGAAGACAACGGGGCCGCTCACCGAGGAGAAGAACATGTCGCGGAATAGGAAGAGGCAGATTAGGAAGACTGCCTAGCAACAAGGGTTTAGGTAAGTATAAAAAATTTTTTTAGGAATTTTGGTGGCATTTTTTTTTTTTTATGGGTGGCCCTCCGCTTTAAGCGGTCACCGTCCGACCTTTCCTTAGCAACCAGGGTGGATATAAATTGATGGGTTTTTTTTTTTTTTTTCTTCAACAAATCAAACTGAATTTTTTCGATTTTTAAATGGGATTTATTTTATTTAAATCTTATTTTTTTTTTTAATCAAATTTTATTTAAATAATGTTTTTGGAGTAAAAATCTATCTAAAGAGGTTTTGGTTTGTTTGTGGTTTTTTTTTTTTTTTTTTTTCTTTCTACTTAAGATACATTAATAATTGGCTGAGATAAAATGGACTGCATTGATGCAGTCACACAATTTCACAGTAACCATGAGATAAAATATAGTTCAGGAATATTCATTATCCCATTGTTTTGCAAATCTATGTACATTACAAACTGTATGATTGAATTGGTTCTAATATCACTGTTTTTAGTAACCTGACAGCTTATTATTCTAAATAGGAAACCTTTAATTTTGTTTGCAAATATTAAATATTCTAACTACCAGCAAGAATAAGTCCTTACATTTAAAGAGCGCCTGTCATTTCAGATCCATCATGGCAGCGTCTGTTAGCGGGCATCCACTCACCTGCTGCCGCCGCGTCCCTCAACTTGTTGTGTCACTGCCGCCACGTCCCTCACCTTGTTGTTTCACTGCCGCATCACCAGCCATCCCATTAAAGTGAATGGGACTGTCGGCAAGTCAACAGTGGGTCAGAGGAGGAGCTGCTGCAGGACAGAGATGACAGTTGCTCTTTAAAAATTATGATTTAAATCAAGCCTTTTTACTAGTGATTTAAATCCGACTTGATTTAAATCAAATCCACCCTGTTATCAACCAATGTCGTCCGTTGGTAGGACGCAGGTGGTCGGCTTGTACAGCTTTCAGTTTTGCCGACAATAGTATAGATGGCAGCAGGGAGGGGAAAAGAGCCCAGACGAGGAATGAGATGTGCTCTCCATGCTAAAATACCCTGATCTACACGGTCTCATTGTATGTAGGCACATAGCCACCCTCTCTTGTTTGCTCCTAAAATGGTATCCTCATAAACTGACATTTAATTGATAAATGAAGACAGAGGGCAAAAGACTAATCACCATGTAGGGGAATGCTGCCATATCACAGATGCCACTGTCATGCTGAATGGTCATACCACTCAAGCGGGTGATGTCACCAAGAATGAGGCAGATTTGCAGATCACCCACTCTCTCCTACTAGAGCTAGAAATAAACACAATGATCATGTAATTGCTGCTACTTCTGGTGCTAGGACAATCTGATAGGGGATTGACTTGTCCTCTTAGCCAATTTGGGGTGGAGCCAATGTGTCTCATTGAACCATGAGTTCTAATGTTTGGGCAGCCATCCTGGACCCAGAGAGGCTATATATAGCCTTTGCTGATTCAGTCTGCTGCAGTGTGGAAAGTATCTAGGCAGGGGCAATGTACATGGTGGCAAGGAAAAATAGGTCTAGCGCAGGGACATTGTATAGATCTGGAGACTGCTGTAAGTTAGGGAGGAATCTATTCCATTCTGCTTCTGGTCTGACACATTTGTGAGACCTTTCTCACCATCACAGTACCCTATTGACAGGATATTTTATTTGTAAAAAATTACTTAGAACCCCCAAACATCATATTTTTTAAAGACAGGCCCTGGAGAATAAATATTTGCGCAGCGCTCTATCAAACACTCCTCAAACACATTTAAGTTCTACATATCTGTACTTCCTTGTCACAGATCTATAAGTGCCTTTATTGTATACAACCCCAGTTCCAAAAAAGTTAGGACACTGTGTGCAAAATTTACATCAACAGAATGCAATGATTTGTATATCTTCTAAACCCATATTTTAGTCACAAACAATAGGAAACATCTCAAAATGTTTAAACTTAGGAAAATTTAAAATTAAGATAATTTTGAAATTGATGTCAGCAACACATCTCACAAAAGTTGGGACAGGGCCATGTTTACCACAGTGTAGCCTCCCCTCCTATTTCAACAACTCTGGGGACTGAGGAGACAAGTTGCTGGAATTTTGGGAGAGGAATATTGTCCCATTCTTGCATGATATAGATTCTAACTGCTTAACAGTCCTGGGTCATTTTTTTCGTACTTTACGTTTCAAGATGTGCCAAATATTTTCAGTTGATAGGTCTGGACTGCAAATGGGCCAGTTGAGCACCTGGACTCTTCTACTATGAAGCCATTTGTTATAGATGCAGTATGTGGTTTAGCATTGTCCTTCTGATATATGGAAGGTCTTCCTCAACATCTGGATGGGAGCATATGCTGCTCTAAAACCTAGATACCGTATATACTCGCGTATAAGTCGAGATTTTCAGCCTTTTTTTTTTTTTTTTTTTTTTTTTTTTTAGGCTGAAAGTGTCCCCCTCGACTTATACTCAAGTCACCGCCGTCTGCCTACATGATCGGCGTGTGATGCAGGCAGACAGCGGCCAGCGTGTGATAATACAGTTTGGAGGCTATTCCAGCTTTCAAGAGCCGCGCCTCTTCCTCGTCTGTGATAGGCTGAACACTCCATTTCCCAGCAGTCAGTGTACAGCCTATCACGGACATTCTCTCATCCTCGTCCGTGGTATGAGAATGTCTGTGATAGGCTGACTGCTGAGTGTTCTGCCTATCACAGACATTCTCTCATTCTCATACCACGGACGAGGATGAGAGAATGTCTGTGATAGGCTGTACACTGACTGCTGGGAAATGGAGTGTTCTGCCTATTACAGACGAGGAGGAGGCACGGCTTTTGAACAGTGGAATGGCCGCCGGATGGTATTATCACACGCTGATCAGAGGATGGAGATCGACACAGGGAGGCTACACGGGACACGTGCACATGTACGGGGCACATGTACAGGACACATGCAGGGAGGCATGCAGCTGCAGATGGGCATTGTTGACCCTCTTTTTCCACTTACAGTAGCTGCTGCATTTCTCACCCTCGTCTTATACTAGGGTCAATAAGTTTTTCCCAGTTTTTTTGTGGTATATTAGGGGCCTCGACTTGTACTCGGGTCGACTTATACTCGAGTATATAAGGTATATCTTTCAGGCATAGGTGTGTGCAGCCTAATCCATTATAGTGTGCACCTCAAAATCAAATCAACATCTCCATAAAGCTGGTCAGCTGAGGGAAGCATGAAGTGCTCTAGAATAGATTTTCCTGGTAGAGGGCTGTGCTGACTTTGGACTTGATAAAACACAGTGGACAAACACCAGCAGATGACATCACGAACTGTGGAAAAATTTGCATTTCTTTTGGAAAATAAGGACCCAGAGTCTGGAGGAAGAGTGGAAAGGCACATAATCCAAGTTGCATAAAAGGTCCAGTGTGAAGTTTCCAGTCAGTGGTGATTTGGTGAGCCATGTCATCTGCTTGTGTTGGTCCACTTTTTGAATTACTGAAATAACACACACACACACACATGCGTTGGGGGGGTGTAGGTGTTGTTTAGCTTGGTGTACAGCTTACCAGTGAGCTGAGTCCACGCCAGATATGCAGTTTAAGGACTTTTTGGCCCACGTTTATTAAACAAAGAAAATGTCCATCCAAATTTCAACTTTAAAGCAATAGCGAAATGGAAAATACCGAGCCACTTGGCTCTCTGGTCAGCACTGCTGTTCAGGCGTTACCCACTCTGTACCTCTGGTGACAATCCCTTACAGTTCCCTGGCTGCTACAGCCCACTGGCTTGGGCCCACCGTCTGCTCTGTCAGACCGTCCTGTGCCGACAGGCACACTTCTCCCTTGCACGCCTGGACTCCTTGGGAGTGTGGAGCCCAGAACCCTGGTCCTGGCTCTGCTATAAGCCCAGGACCCATCTGCACAATCAACAAGCCAGACTCCTGGCTGTTCCCAAAACCCGGTCCCAGGATTGGAGATTCCATCCCACCCAGATCGCTATGAAATCTCCAGGCTCCAGGTCCCCAACTTGATTTTACCAACCAGAGGAAACTGATTAAAACAGTTTCCTCCAAATTAAATAATCCTCCTGGAGCCTCTCAACCTGCCTATTTGAGAATCCTGGGTGACAACCACTAAGACAGAGAACCGTACTGTCACAAAAAAAAATAAAAATTAAAAATTACATACATGGACGTGCGGTCAGTGGCTGGTAAGGCACTGGCTAGTATCAGAGCCAGACACACACACGCGCACACACACACACACACACGTTACATATGCCACGAACGTTGGAGCAAGAGCAATATTTCTAGCACTAGACCTCCTCTGTAACTCTAAACCATAACTCCTAAAAAAAAAAAAAAAATTTCAAGCGTCTATGGAGACTTTTAAGTACTGAAGTTTGGCCCCATTCCACAAGTGTGCGCAATTTTACAGCGTGTAATGTTGGATATCTATTTACTCGCTGTAACATCTTTCACATTATGCAAAAATATCGGGCTAACTTTCGTTGTGTGGTTTTGTTTTTTTTTATTTTTTTTTTTTTTTCATGAAACCGTTTCTTTAAAAAAAAAAAAAAAAAAAAAAGCAAATATTGTATGGCATAAAAAGTTGCAACAACTGCCATTTTATTCCCTAGAGTGTCTGCTAAAACAATATATATAATGCTTGGGGTTCTGAGTAATTTTCTAGCAAAAATGATTTTTACATGTAGGAGAGAATTGTCAGAATTTGGCCTGGGTGGCAAGTGGTTAATTATGTAAGTAATATACAAATTATTATAATATTTACAGTACAAAAACTGTACAGTTCAAAAACTGTACTCAAGCAGGTGGCTTAACCGACAAATTACTGAAGTTTGAAGTTATAACTTTCAACCAGCAATTTTACAGTAAATGGATAATAAATTATTATCTTGTAACCTATAGAATAATGATTTTTAGCTTGTTTTAAAACTGTACCTTTTCAACAGCAGTAGATCCTACCTCTTAACTGTGTGAGGAAAAACATGGGATTATGGGTAAATCTTATACCCATAAACGCATGATTTTTCCTTGTAGTTAAGTGTTGCTAAACCCACAACAGTAAAATCAGTCTGTATATGCAGCATGGCATGCTTGTTAGGACCCTTTCACACTGGGGCGGTTTGCAGGCGCTATTGCGCTAATAGCGCCTGCAAACCAACCCGAAACAGCCACTGCTGTCTTTCCAGTGTGCTTTCACACTGAAGCGGTGCACTGGCAGGACGGGAAAAAAAGTCCTGCTAGCAGCATCTTCGGAGCGGTGAAAGAGCGGAGTGTATAATGCGGAGGCGCTTTGCGGTGGTTTTTAACCATTTCTCGGCCCGAATACCGACGGTAAAGCGCCGCTTACAATAGCGGCGTTTTACCGCCGACACCGCCCCAGTGTGAAAGGGCCCTTATACTCACTGTGGAACTTGAGGGGTTAATCCTCTGCATTGTGTAAAAAGGCTGTTTTATCCTGTATGCATAGATCTTCCCCCCCCTCCTGCACTGTGTCTGGGGAAAGCCAGCTAACACAGGCAGAGTAGCTGACCTGCACATGCTCAGTTGTGTCTTTTATGCTGGAGAGAGCAGTTCTCAGATGACCAGGTCACATGATATTGACGTCACACATGTGGGCGTGTATACAGACTGCAGTTGAAATCTCCTCCTTCCTGAAAGCTCAGTACTGGAGAAACTGCAGTTTATCATGTAACTGTGGTATACAGATCAACCAAAAAGGTATATAGTGGCAGTATTTTAATGTAAAAAGAGTTATAAGCTGTGGGCACTGTGGAGCGGTGGATTAACTATTTTCATATTACTGGGTTTAGTAACACTTTAAGAGGGCTGGGCTGGAAGGGAGCATTTCTCTCTTAAGACACATGCCCCCTTCTATGACACTGCAGTGAGAGTAGAGCCTCCGCTGCAGCATTTTTTGGACAGCTTGGGCCAATGGTACTTTACCATTGGTCCAAGGCTCCAAGCTATCCATTGAGCTCGGTGCTTCTGACAAGTGAGAGGCACTGTGAGCTCATCCACTGTCTGCTGCAAACAGAGTGTGCCAGCTTGTATTTAAACTGGCTGCTCTGTATGTAGCTTCTGACAGGCTGCGCAAGGAGCCCCATATCTCCAGAACCATAGATGATGGGCGCCCCAAATTTTGATCAATGGTGGGGTAGGACTTCAGGACTTTGGGGTCTCTGTGACCCCAGGTCGCTGAGCTATGACCCTCGAAGATAGATCCCCTGACTGCACGTCCCTGATATAGTGTGTATATGTGTGTGTGTCTCAATTTTGAGACCGAGAAAGGGACCGAGGACAGATTCCCCAGTCCCTTTCTCTGCAGACAAGCAGCAGGGGGAATCTGCGCAGTACAGTGTGCCTAGGCACACCTGGGACACCCTGTGTGCACTCCTATGCTTTCAGCATTGATGGTGCCTTTCCAGATGTGCAAGCTGCCCATTCTATACGCACTAATGCACCCCAATACCATCAGAGATGCAGGCTTTTGAACTGAGTGCTGATAACCAGCTGGAAGGGCCCTCTGTGGTTAGTCCAGTGGACGTGTTGTCTAGTGTTGCCAAAATTACAATTCAATTTTTTATTTATTTTTTTTAATCTGACAACAGTAGTTTTTCACTTTAAACAAGCTTTGGCTCAGAAGACGGCTGCGTTTCTGGATCATATTAAGATGTGGCTCTATCTTTGCATGATAGAGCTTTTCCTTGCATTTGTGGATGGCACGGCAAGCTGTGTTCACAGATGGTGATTTTTGGATGGCACTGACAACTGTTTTTATTGACTGATTTTTCTGAGCCCATGCAGTGATGTCCATCTCAGAATTATGCCTCTTTTTAATGCAGTGCCTTGCACACAGATTTCTAGAGTCTCTGAATCTTTTGAGATGTGCTGGAGATCTATTTAAAGTTTTTTTGCAATTTTACGTTGAACATTCTGAAATTGTTCGCCAATTTTTAGACTCAGCTTTTCACAGATTGGCGAGTCTCTGCCCATCCTCACTTCTGAGACGCACTGACTCTCTAAGATGTTTTATACCCAGTCATGTTACTGACCTATTACCAGTTGACCTAAATGTTCTTCTAGCTCTTCCTTGTTAGTGCCACACATTTACTTTGCCAGCTTTTTGTTGCCCTGTCCCAGCTTTGATGCAACCTGCTGCCATCAATTTCAAAATGACTTTATTTTCTTAAAATGGTCTATTTTCTCAGTTTAAAAATTTTGATATGTTTTCTATTGTGAATAAAATATGGGTTTGAGATTTGCAAATCCTTGCATTCTGTTTATGTAGCTTTTACACAAGTTATTTGGAATTGGGGTTTTATGCTTACTTGGGATTATTACTGAACTGTTCATTATACATTAAAATTATTTCCAAAAATTGCCAGGATCGTTATCCTGCCTGTCCCTTAAAATTTTTGCCACTGAGTCAGCCCTGCCCAACCAGTATTGCTTGTGTGTGTGTGTGTTGTGTTTTTACCTGCAGCTGATCTTCCTCCCATTACTGATTTTCCATGTCTTGTCCGCCTGCCTCTACCATATGCTGACACTAGAAATCAGAGGCAGCAGTGATTTACATGTCACAGCAGGCACCCTGGTAGGTATACAAAAAGTACACTATTAGTTTTCATAAGGAATTCAAAACAAAATGTAAAAACGTCCTATGCACTGTAAGCACAATTACCTTTTTGATACGTAGTTGCATACATAATGTTCCCTTTAACCTAGCAGATATTTCATTTTTAGTTCAGGTCCACTATAGAAATCTCCAGATCCAGCAAAATAATGCAGCATATTTTCTTGAATATTCTTAAAATTATTTGCAAATGTGTTGCTGTAAAATACTTCACACCTACTGAGATCTGTCAAAGTGAGTTAAAGGATAATTTAACTTGATGCTGTTCTTTATGACCTCCAAAACAGGAATGGTTTTACATGTGGAGGCCACTGACATCTTTACTCACTGTTTTTCACCAGTTTTGCATTTGGCTAGGGCCAGTGTCCCTACTGGTAGCATGAGGCAATACCTGGACCCTACAGAGGTTGCACAGGAAGTCCAACTCCTCCAGGATGGCGTATCAATACATGCCATTCCCAGAAGGTTTGCTGTGTCTCCCAGCACTCAAGAGCATGGAGATTCCAGGAGATAGGCAGTTACTCTAGGAGAACTGGACAGGGCCGTAGAAGGTCCTTAACCTATCAGCATGACCAGTATCTGCTTCTCTGTGCAAGGAGGAACAGAATGAGCACTGCGAGAGCCCTCCAAAATGACCTCTAGCAGGCCACTGGGGTAAATGTCCAATCAAACTAGCTTCATGAGGTTGGCCTGAGGACCCGACGTCCTCTAGTGGGCCCTGTGCTCACTGCCCAGCACCGTGGAGCTTGATTGTCGTTTGCCATTAAATGCCAGAATTGTCAGGACCACCACTGGGCCCTGTGCTTTTCAGAGATGAGAGCAGGTTCACTCTGAGCACATGTGACAGACATGAAATGGTCTGGAGAAGATGTGGAGAACGTTATGCTGCCTGTAACATTGTTCAGCATGACTGGTTTGGTGGTGGGTCAGTGATGGTCTAGAGAGGCATATCCATAGAGGGACACAGACCTCTACTGGCTAGACAATGGCACCCTGACTGCCATTAGGTATCGGGATAATATCCTTGGACCCATTGCAAGACCCTATGCTGGTGAACTGGGTCCTGGATTCCTCCTGGTGCACGACAATGCCCAGCCTCATGTGACGAGAGTATGCAGCCAATTCCTGGAGGATGAAGGAATTGATACAGTTGACTGGCCCCCACACTCGCCTGATCTAAATCCAATAGAACGACTCTGGGACTTTTGTTTCGGTCCATCTGACGCCCCCAGGTTGCACCTCAATCTGTTCAGGAGCTCAGTGATGCTCTGGTCCAGATCTGGGAGGAATTCCCCCAGGCTACCATCCATCGTCTCATTAGGAGCATGCCCTGATGTTGTCAGGCATGCATACAAGCTGCTGCACAGCAAAATGGACTAGCCTGCTGAATCATTTTCACTTATTTTTTTTTGTGGGGGGGGGTCTTTGAATTCAGCCCTCTGTAGGTTGATAATTTTCGTTTCCATCAAACAATGTGGCATCCTTTTGTTCCTAACACATTACCCAGTCCATATCAGTATAGATATCCAGCCTGATGTTTTTCCCCATTGAGATCTGATATGTCTTCAAAGTGTTCCTTAAAAAATTTTTTAAGCATTGTACAGTTGTGCTCATTACATACCCTGGCAGAATTTATGATTCCTTGGCCATTTTTCAGAGAATATGAATGATGACACAAACTTTTTTCACTCCATGGTTAGTGTTTGGCTGAAGCCATTTTATTATCAATTTTGTTTACTCTTTTTAAATCATAATGGCAAAAAACTAACAAAATGACCCTGATCAAAAGTTTACATACCCTGGTGATTTTGGCCTGATAACATGCACACAAGTTGACACAAAGGGCCTTGAATGGCTATTAAAGGTAACCATCCTCACCTGTCATCTGTTTGCTTGTAATTCATGTGTGTATAAAAGGTCCATGAGTTTCTGGGCTCCTGACAGACCTTTGCATCACTCCAGTGCTGCACTGACGTTTCTGGATTCTGAGTCATGGGGAAAGCAAAAGGATAGGTGGGAAAAGGTAGTTTAACTGTATAAAAACAGGAAAGGGATATAAAGCAGTGTTCAAACTCTAATCAAGAAGTGGAAAATGAGGGATTCTGTTGAAACCAAATCACGGTCAGGTAGACCAACTAAAATTTCAGCCACAACTGCCAGGAAAATTGTTAGATTTGCCAAAGAAAAACCCACAAATAACTTCAGGTGAAATACAGGACTCTCTGAAAACATGTGGTGTGGCTGTTTCAAGATGCACAATAAGGAGGCACTTGAAAAAAAGATGGGCTTCATGGTCGAGTCGCCAGAAGAAAGCCATTACTACGCAAATGCCACTGTTTTGAACTCTTTATGACATATTTGTTTTGAGCAATTAATGAATATAAAGATAGATATTCTCTTTTTGAAACATTTGTGCACATGTATAAAGTGAAGCAATTCGCTAATACATGTTTAAACAAGGTTACAAACGTGTGTGTGTGTATATATATATATATATATATATATATATATATATATATATATATATATATATATATATATATATATATATATATATATATATATATATATATATATATATATATATATATATATATATATATATATATATATATATATATATATATATATATTTGCATAGATCACTTTGCACTTTTAGTGATTGTATTGGGAGTGTTCTTTATCACATCATCATGTTTAACCAAGCTCAGCATTTTCTGACAGGAAACACCTGGGTCATCTTTGATTAGGCTGTGTATTCAAGTTTAGCAAACTGCTTTGCTCCATGAGGAGCTCAATTTGTTTCCACAAACCACATATTTCCTTTTTGGTGGCTGCACTTGGGCCTTGTCTTGAGTCTTGGTCTGCAAAAAAAAATGACCCATAGTGTAATTTAAGCCACCCACACTCCATAACATCTCATGCAGGAGGGAGGAAAATGTGTCCCCTTACTCCTACAGTCCTACTGGTTATAGTGGGGGGGAAGAAACACAGGATATGCAAGAGGGTGATAAAAAAAGCACTCCAGGCTTACCTGTGAGGTGCTGGGGCCTGCATCTGCTGCCTGTGCAGGTCTGGAGGAAACTCTAATACTGATGTGGGCCTGGAGGACCGCCCTTTTATCCGCTGGGGGTTAACGTATTTCCTGTCCTGGTAGGAGGAGCCCTAGGTCTTATGGGCTGTCCTGGAAGACGGTTGGAGAAATCTGCATTTTTGTCCATAGAATTACTTTAAATCTCAAACATTCTATATTTTATGAAAGCAGAAGTCCGATAGAATAAAAAGTTAGTAGTTGCAATTTTTTTATGTTGCATGATATTTGTGGAACTGTTTATCAAATACATGAATTCAGTTAAAAATATAGTGGGCTTTAGTGCAAACACACACTATATATCAATTTTGTTATTATTTTTTTTTTTTGTTAAAAAAAATAAAAATAAAATGGAGCTGCGTTGAGTAAATAGACACCAAACATGTCTCAGCACATCTGTTCTGCACACACTACCCACTCTCAAACCCTCTGGACACACTGCCTGCCTACATACCCTATGCAATCCTCTACTGCATACACTGCCTGCCCTCATACCCTCTGCACTCTATTGCATGCACTGCCAAAATTCATACCCTCTGCACACACTGCCCACCCTTTATACACTTGGCACTGCATTTTCTGAACACCTGGTTTAGTGTGTGTGTGTGTGTGTGTGTGTGTATGTGTATGTATATATGTATATATGTATATATGTATGTATATATATATATATATATATATATATATATATATATATATATATATATATATATATATATATATATATATATATATATATATATATATATATATATATATATATATATATTATAGCAGAAGCCTCATTTGTTAAAAAAAATAAACCTGTGCTGTACAGAAATTCCTGTGAACACCGAAAGGGAAGAATAAGTATCTTAAGGTGTTTGGTTTGCAAATATGGGTAGTTCCTATTCTTATGTAGGTGTTGGCTTATAACCTACCAGTATTGGTAACATTGTTATAGTTATGAGAAGGCACTTTGAGGACAACACTGCAACCACATTCTGGTGTAACATCCTAGGATGTTGATTTGAGGAGAGCTCTTGAGTAAATTTAAGTGGCAATACATTGTGAGGAAAGCTGTATGCTAAGCCGGACATTACACAGCCCAGTTCTTCCTTTTTAACTTTTATATTTGAAGAAGAAAATTTTTTATTAAACACAAAAAAGGGTGAGGCCCCAACAGTACAAAAGAGATGTCAACATTTCAGCGATTCCAAAGACCATATACAGTGCATAAGATAAATGCAAACAGGTTACATTTTCAGTTCCATGACAGTTTAAAGCATCAGATCAGACACTTGTAGCTTAAGTGATGTTTGTTCTCAAATATTAAATTCCTTGGGAACGTCAAGAGGTAAAGGGCTCACACTTAGTTCTTTCATTTTTTTCTAACAACCCAAACACTGTAGGTGCTTGGGTTATATCCAGGTAAGGGAGAGGGACTCAGCTGAGAAGGGGAGGGGAACAGAAGGGAGGAAGGTGTGGCAGAAGGGTCGAGAGGAAGACATGGCAGTGACAGACAGGGTAAATAGTAGCTTGGTGCTAGGGGGAGTCTATGACCCCAGGAAGCGCTTCCCTTCATCGGAAAAAAATGAAGATATTCCATTTATTCCAAGTTTTCATGTAAGTCTCACTTCTGTGTTGCGCCGTAAGGATTAAGTCCTCTTCCTTTTTACTTACCCAGCTCATAGAACTATAGAGGCAATAAATGTGTGTGTTTGCTTTACGTAGAATGGAACATTTTTGCAGTCTGAGACTCCGGTGCCTACAATTTTGTGAATTGTGTAAATGATTGCTGGATTGTTTTGGTCAGGGTTATTTTATAACACTGCCCTGCTATGGAACTCCTGCTTTCTTTATGTAGCTGGCACCTACTTTTAAGTATGTGACCTTTTTTGCTAGGTTATAGTTTCAGGTAAATTTAGGCAGGCTTGTACCATTACAGCAAGCCTGTTTGTTCATTTGGGATTCGAGTGGCAGGTAGTTTGTATGCGAGTCTCGGCCAATCATTGAATTGTTTGGTAATGCCCTGGGACTCTCATATAAAAGCTGGGTCACATGGTCAGTCAAGGGAGTTAGAGCTTCCTGTTCGAGCTTGGAGAAGCCCAGCCTGGTTCCCGGAGGGGAGAGGTTCCCCCTCCGGGGAGCCAACGGAGCCCCCCCCTGCGGGGAGGGGGGGAACCGACATCTGTAGAGGAGTAGATGACACCGTACAGCATGTAGTCGCTGGTGTTGTTGGCCGCCCCTGCGGGGAAGGGAGCTAGCCAGAAAGGAGAAAAGGGAACAAAGAATCATTGCGGAAGAAGTAGCAACAAAGCGGAAGGAAACTGGGCAATCGATCGTTTGAGTGGCACATGGACTATTGATCATGTGAGTGAAAGCCCAAGGGAAGGGTACTGCCAGAGGCTGAGGGATGTTGGTACGCAAGTCAGGGAGACAGGCGGTGATGGCCTGTGACTTTGGGTTCAGCAATGCCCCGGGATTCCAATCAGTCAAGCGGGAAAAGTTGTTGTTCAGAGTGACTTTTCTTTAGATAATAATCCTGAGAAGCCACGCTTAGGACAAGTCTATATGGTAAAAGAACAGGTTGCTGCCTACCTTACACAAAAACACTCACAAGAAGTGCCCTGCCAGACGTGTATATTATAAAAAACTTAGGGACAGAACGGCTCTACCTGAAAACCTGTTTGCTAACCATATACAGGAAACATTCGCATAATGTGTGTGTGTGTGTGTATATATATATATATATATATATATATATATATATATATATATATATATATATATATATATAATCTGTATTAAGGATGATATGTATAGCATATAAGAAAATAATGTATAGATATACTATATGGAACTCATAGTTGCTACCAAACCCGATTTTGGGACCCTCGTCCCGGATGGAGGCTGTCCCGAATCGGGATTTTCCATAAGGAAAATCGGGAAATTTTTTTTTTTTGTTATGGAGCAGCTGGCTCCAGCAAAATGGCGGCCGGCGCCGCCGCTCGATCTTCCCCCTAGTGACTGTGTGTTGTGTAGTGGAGAGAGGAAGGGGGCTCGATCCATGCAGCAAATGAAGCGGCTGCACGGCCCCTCCCTTCTCTACTAAAGAAGACAACGGCGCCGTGTCTTGCCAAAACTAAGTTCCCCTGCCCCGTACTGCGCAAGCGCTGCGCCTGCGCAGTACAGGGGGTCCATACTTGCCGAGGGGAACTTTCTCGTCAAGCAGAACACCGGCCGGCCGCACCTGCACTGAGGGGGGGCGCTGCACTAATAGAGGGGGGGCTGCACTGATGGAGGGGGTCTGCACTGAGGGGGTCTATACGGACTCTGCCGGGGGCACCTGATGCAAGCACAGACTCTGCCGGGGGCACCTGATGCAAGCACAGACTCTGCCGGTGGCAGGCGACGTGGCTAGTGACACGCTCAGGGATCCCACTGATTCGGCTTTATGGTGAGTTGAATGATTTAATTTTATATTACAATGTAATAATAGAAATAATGCGCTTCAATCATCCTGACACCATAACAACCATGGTGCCGGGATGATTGAAGCGTTAACACCTGGTGTTTGGAGTATCTTTATCTGCTGATTGTTAAACTTTCTAGAATACACATTTCTATTGTGTAGGATCTGGGGCTGCTGTCCCGTCATTCCCCTCTCCCCCCTTTCCCTCTCCATCCCTCATTCATCTGACTCTAACCACACCCTCTTGAGCCACGCCCATTTTTACACGCAAGCCACGCCCATTTTTTGCTGCACTTCGCGCGCCGCACTTGTAATTTTTGCTGGGCCACGCCTACAAATGAATGCCCCGCCCCCTAATTATTGTACGGCTCCACCTACAGCCAAAAAAGTGTCCCACATATTTTTTTTTGCAATGTTGGCAACTATGGGAACTGATAGATCGATACCCAATCTCTAAATTAATAGCCATATCCACCAGTAATACAAAGCAGCTGGAGACCTATTTTATATTGCAGAAAACATGTACTGGTGATGTTTGCTAATTCCTAGGAAGAAAAGGCTGCATCCACCATATATACACATGTATCAAAAAGTGTTTTCACAGTTCATATATTGCAACGGTTGAGGCACAGTAAAGTGTAGTAGTCCCATGCACTTTTCACGGCATGGGACTACTACACTTTACTGTGCCTCAACCGTTGCAATATATGAACTGTGAAAACACTTTTTGATACATGTGTATATATGGTAGATGCAGCCATTTCTTCCTAGGAATTAGCAAACATCACCAGTACATGTTTTCTGCAATATAAAATATGTCTCCAGCTGCTTTGTATTACTGGTGGATATGGCTATTAATTTAGAGATTGGGTATCGATCTATCAGTTCCATATAGTATATCTATACATTAATTTTCTTATATGCTATACATATCATCCTTAATACAGGTTATATGCATTATTAGTTATGTTATATATAATATATATGTCTCCAACCCACCTGCATTAGTATAAACACCCCCTCCCATACATCACTGAGGGGCTAACAATCTTGACGTATGAGAAAGGTAAAAAACATTATGCTAATGTTTCCTGTATATGGTTAGCAAACAGGTTTTCAGGTAGATGACTTTTCTTTAGCTCAACTTGGAAGTACCATACAGATGAGAAGTAGTGGTAAAAAGGTAGTGTTAAAGCTGCAAGCACATACTGTATTTATCGGCGTATAACACGCACTTTTTTCCCCTGAAAATCAGGGGAAAATCGTGGGTGCGTGTTATACGCCGATCCTCCGCCGATTGTAAGCTTTTCGGCCGCTCTCAGCGGCTTTGAAAATGGCGCCACCGTTCTCTGCCGCCTTCGGCCATTCTCGGTGGCTTTCGGCCATTCTCGGCGGCTCTCGCCCGCTTTCGGCCGTTCTCGGCGGCTCCCGCCCGCTCTCGGCGGTTCTCGGCCATTCTCGACGGCTTTCGGCCATTCTCGGTGCCTCTCGCAGTCCCGCGGGAGCCGCCGAAAGCTGAGTGCGTCCGAGAGCCACCGAGAAGGGCGGCGCCATTTTCAAAGATGCACAGACTACAGATGGGGGACAAGGCTGCAATCAGGGACAACACTACAGATGGACACTTTTTTTTTTTTTTTCCTTAAACTTTCCTCCTAAACGTTTTTTTTCTTAAAATTCCCACCTAAACTTGGGGTGCGTGTTATACGCCGGCGCATGGTATACGCCGATAAATACGGTATATAGAGATAACAGACTGTTCTAGAAAAGTTCTGCAGATGAAGAAGTTATTCAGAGTGACTCTTTATCGATTATTCTCTATCAGATCTACTTCCATCATTGAAGAAATCGCATAAAGTGATTTCTTATTATCCGCAATGATTCTAGGTTCTTGTACAAGAGACCGTGAAAAGATGATAAAGCAACAAAAGAGAATCTCAAAAGAAACCCTTCCCCTATCCCAGTTCATGTTACTTAAAGCAAGAGAAAAATGCAATATGGACGGTTTCTGATTTTATGGGCTGCGATGGGTTAGGTGGTAAATGTGAATTACGGATATAACAATGAATCAGCCGCTCCTTCGGGGGTAAGCGCTACATTTACATTTATAATTATTACTTAGTCGGAATCTAAACCTAAAAATAGATCAAATTTACAGTTTTATTCCTGCGTTTTTTTTTTTTTTTTTTTTTTTTTTTTTCATTCATTGCAAATTATCGCTGTATACCAGATTCCTGATAGGAACAATGGGTGTTAGCATTGGTAGTACCCATTGGCACAATTGGAAGACAGCGGTCTCCTATAACAGACTGTGTTTGTAAATTGGGGGTTATTTACGAAAGGCAAATTCACTTTGCACTACAAGTGAAAAGTGCACTTGGAATTGCACTGAAAGTGCATTTGGAAGTGCGGCCACTGTAAATCTGAGGGGTAGCTCTGCTGATTTTATCATCCAATCATGTGCAAGCTAAAATGCTGTTTTTTTTTTTATTCTCCTTGCATGTCCCCCTCGGATCTACAGGGACTGCCAAGTGCACTTTGTACTTGTAGTTTGCACTTGTAGTGCAAAGTGGATTTGCCTTTCGTAAATAACCCCCATTGGCTTCATTGTACACTTATTCTTTAAATCTGCTTGGAAGCAGCAGATTTCAAAAGTATGTAAACTTTTGAGAATGGCATTACCATGTCAAAGCTTATGAGATTTTGGTCATTGGGTTTAGAGCTACTTTTAGGCCCCTTGCTCATGGGGCCATCACCTAATTTTAGTGTGCGTGAGAGGCACCGGTGTACTGTCCAACCCCACTGCAGTCAGCATGTCAAATAGCTGAATGTGTGCCTTACTGCTTCGCTCCATATTGTCAGGGCCATCTTTAAGGCAGGGCAAAAGGGGCAGCTGCCCTGGGCCACATTATTATTGTGGGGTCCAAAGCAGCTGCCTCATACTTGCCAACTATGCCAGTTTAAAGTCTCTTGAATTTTAAGTCCCGTGCTGTGTCCCGATATCTCAGTGTGAAGTCCTGTTACTAATGCTGCCCAACTCTGCCCTATTTTGTACTGATGACTCACCTGCAGATCCTGTGTTTACATGTAAATAACTGGCATTGATATGTAAATAGCAGTGGCATTAATATGTAAATAGCCGTAGACTGGTGGCATTGGTATGTATATCATTCCCCCCTGAGGTCATATCCACCATCACCTCTGCTGAATGCTGCCCACTGGGGAGGTAAAAGGGCATGCTGGAAAGTCCTGCCTACAACTGTGGTCGTTAAACCTAACATCAGCCTGTTCTGCAAAGGTAAGCAAATTAAAGGCGGAACCCTTTTTCAAAATAACATGGTGCTACAGCACCGTGAATTTTGGTGGATGTGAATACACACATCTCAGCAGATGCGTGAGGATGTCATTAACAATTAATGACACTGCTGTGTATCTACTAAAGGGCAGCACATTTCTGTGGTGTCAGGAAAGCTATTTTGCGTGTGTTCCCGACACAAAAATGTGAATGCAGACTAAATGTCTGTTACATTGGTGGTCAGTGTAAATGTTCTCATTACATTGGGGCTTGGTGTACAATCCTTTAATTTACACTAGTGGCAAGTGAAGCCCTTACATTGGTGGTCAGTGTACATTTCCCTTTACATTGTTCGATGTAGAAGTTTCACCTTTTTATATTGGTGGTCAGTACAAATCTCCTCGTCAATGATTGTCCGTGTATATTCCCCCTTACACTGGTGGTTGGTGTAAATGCTCCTATTACATTGGTGTTAGTGTAGAAATTCCTATTTTTATATTGTGGGGTGGCGTAAAATCCCCTTTTACATGGTGGTCAGTGCAAATTCCCTGTCACATTGGTGGTCAGTGTAAACCCCCCACCTCTTTACATTGGTCATTGTAAACTCCCCATTACATTGGTGGTCAGTATAGAATCGCCCACTTTATACTTGCCAAATATTTCCATCTGCCACAGTGTACTGCCTCCTAACTAATCCCATCCCCCCCTACCACTGCCACTGATCCCATCAACCCCCAGGCATTGCCACTGATCCCAGGATCCCTAGGAGTTTTCTGTCTATTGATGGGGCCCCTCACCTCCCCAGTTCATGGCGTGCTGGCAGTGAGGAGATGATGTGTTGTAACCTTTTATCAACCAATCGGTGAGCAGTATTGATGTGCACTAACCTCTTGAAACCACTCCATTGAGCTGTAAGGCTATGCCGCAACCAATCAGTGAGCAGTAATAATGCACAGTATCTTCTAGCAACCAATCAGTGAGCAGTATTGATGCACAATAATTTCTAGCAACCAATCAACAAGCAGAAGTCCCGTGCTGTAACCTCTAGAAAATCAGTGAGCCATAATGTGTGCTGTAACCTCTAGCAGCCAGTCAGTGAGCAGCAATGATGCACTGTAACTTCTGTCAACCAATCGCAATCACTGCCTAATCTGATTCAGTAAACTGATTTTGAGTCTAGCTGCTATTTATTGCGGGGGGGGGGGGGGGGCAAGAAAATGTTTGCCTAGGGTCCAATCAATATTAAAGACAGCCCTGCATGTTGAAGTATTTGGTCAATAAATCCACCTGTAGCCCTAAAATAAGTTTGCTCAATCCAGCCATTTTTATCTAGGTCAAGTTGCTGTCTTTGATTTTGTCAGAATAGAAAACTGTGCCGATTACTGCTCTAAGATAAGGCCTCATGCACACTTGAGCTAAAAAAAAGCTGCTTTTATAGGCTGTGAGTGTGTTTTGTCTCTAAACACCCCTCCATGTTAGCATATGTGTTTATGCACACTATATGCATTTACCGGAGTTTAGAGGCAAAAAAAAACACCAAAGTCACGTTCAGGAGAGGAGTTTTTGAGCATAAAAAATGCTTGGTGCATCTAAAAGTGTGTTTAGTGCTTGAGTGTTTTTTTTCATTTTAATGGCCAGAATAAATTAAAATCCTGAACAATGACATAAACACCCAAGCACTTAACTCTCCTAAACGCATTTGCAAAAATGGCTTTTAAAAGCCCCAGTACATGAAACAAAAGTCACCAGCAGAATCTGTTTGTACTTTCCCCCTTTTTTTTTTTTTTTTTTATATAGCCAACTTTGCAAGTTTATGGAGAGTTCTATGGAAGATTTCCAATAACCACATAATATATTGCAAATATAGGATTCACCTTTCCTATATGTCATAAGATTTGTTTGCCAAGTGAGGAAATAGTCATTCAATGTGGGTCTGTAGTTAAAGCAAAAATCACACTTGGGGAAAAGATTGCAAGAGCCAAAATTTAGTGCATGGATCATAATACCCTCTATGCTGTTTTTTCTGAGCTATAGCATGGTGAAAACAGTGCAACAGCCCAATTGCCTTAACACTTCCTGCCCCTGTGCAGTGCTGTGTATTCCCCTACTCTTCCTAGGCACCTCACTCTGCAGCCTGGTGCCAGGGATGTTGTAACTCCTGGAGTTGCATCAGAAATTGATACCCCTATAGAAGGAGATGATTGACATTGGCCCAGAAGACTATTGGGGAAGATGGTAGCGCCATGGATGGAGTGGCAGGGGCCAGCTCGGATCTTTCGCCCCAAAATATAAACTGTATTCTGAAAGCGGAGGATCTGTGATAAAATTATTGTAGATGCAGTTTTTGTCGCATGTAATTTTGTAGAAATGTAGTTTGTGCATGCAAACACAATATAATCTCTATTTCTTGTAAATATAAAAAAATGAGTCTGTAATGTACATAATAGCAAATGTCAGGCCTCAGATATTGCATGTGCCCGGGAAATGATAAAATGGTTATGATACTCGAAACTGTCCATAGGCGACACTCTAAAACCAATTCATCATCATTTTTGAGTTGGCCATAAATGATAGTCCTGGAATTATTCATCTCACTTGGATAACTATTATGTGTTGTGCTGCTGGCAAATACCTTGGTTGCCCATATTTTTGTGTGGGAGCAAAATCCTTAAATTTTATTTATTTATTTTTTTTGCCCCAATTTTCTATTACAGATGGGCTATATGATTGTGCAGTTCTATAAAGACATCAGGTCTATTGGACTAGAGGAGCACTTCTGCAGCTTAACGAAAGTGAACGACTTAACAGCCTCGCTAATCATTTCAACCATCCAGCCAATAAACCGCTGGATTTAAAAACAAGCTTGTGGCTGTAAAAACCCTTTGATTTTAATGAATAGAACACATATTTGGCAGTCAAAGGATTAAAAGCACTTGTGTTGATTAAGACTGAAAAGTTCAAATTTTATGTTGTGGTTTGTCCCGTTCCCTTTTTTTTTTTTTTTTTTTTGATACGTGCTGGATCTGACAATGTGTGCATATCAGAGGACACTCCAATGCTCTACAAAAAAAGCACTGATTAAAACACAAATATATTTTTTTAAACCTGTTTATGAATTAAGCCAGTATGACATACAAGGAGGCTCTTAGCATATGAAGTTCAAAGATTGTTTTTTTTGCTGTATACCTTGTAAGCTCAGGGTCTTCTAGTGGTTAATAATTTAGAATGCAGTTTATTTTATTCTTTCATTATACATTAAATCGGCTACACTTGTCCACTTTTTACCCTATGCTATAGATCAGTGGTTCTCAACCTCAGTCCTCAAGTACCCCAACAGGCCATGTTTTGGGAATTTCTCTTAGGTAAAATAGCTTACCAAAATACCAAACCATTGACACTGATTTAAAGCACCTGTGCAAAATAAAGGAAAATTATTAAACATGGCCTGTTGGGGGTACTTGAGGACTGAGGTTGAGAACCTCTTCTATAGATGATAGATCATGCCACACTGCTCCATTGTATACATACTGTTGTTAACTTTACTACATAATCTTCTCCAATTAATACATTCTGATATACATTTGTCCCACGGTTTCCTTACATAAGCTATCTGTGTCTTATATACTTCGCTGTTCTCGTCTGTACATTTGTTGTTCTTTAAAGTTAGGTCCGAAAAGCAAGATCTAGGAATGCAAGTAATTACCATAAAACTAGGCTTTTAATTACACAATATAAAATGATACATACGGTATATCCGTAAAGTAACATGGGGTCCCATTAGTAATATATTCTGGCAAGAAAAGTATTTGAATCCTTTGGAATTAACTGGTTTTCTGCAGCAATTTGCCATATACAGTGGGGAAAATATTTATTTGATCCCCCTGCAGATTTTTTAAGTTTGTCCACTTACAAGGAAATGAAGGGTCTAATTTTTTTTTTATCATAGGTGTATTTTTAAATGATACCGACAGAATATCAACCGAAGAGCCAGAAAAAAAAACACAATACAAATGTTATAAATTTAAGTTGCAGTTCAGTGAGTAAAATAAGTATTTGATCCTCAAGAAAAACATGACTTAGTACTTGGTGAAGAAACTCTTGTTGGCAAGCACAGAGGTAAGAAGTTTCTTGTAGTTGGTGACCAGGTTTGCATACATCTCAGGAGGGATTTTGGTCCACTCTTCTTTACAGATCTTCTCTAAGTCCTTAAAGCGGTGTTCCACCCGCAAATGTTTTTCTTTAAAAGTCAGCAGCTACAAACACTGTAGCTGCTGACTTTTAATAAGGACACTTGCCTGTCCAGGGAGCCCGCGGGAGCCACCATGCTAACTAGGGAGACCGGCAGTGGAGCCATGTGGCTTCACAGCCCGTTTCCTACTGCACATGCACGATTCGGCGAGGGAGGAAGTGAACTAGGAGCTCCGTGGTATAGGAAGTGGCAGATTAGGACGGCTGCATAGCAACAGGGTCTTTCTGGTAAGGAAAATGTTTTTTTGTTTCTCCAAATGAGACTGCTAATGTAAAACTTCTTTTTTTTTTTGGGTGGACCTCCGCTTTAAGGTTTCCTGGCTGTCGCTTGGTAGTAGTTTTAGCTCCCTCCATAAATTTTCTATAGGATTGAGGACTGACCAGGCCCCTCTATGACCTTCTTGTGCTTCTTCACTCCTTTGTTGCCTTGGCAGTATGTTTTGGGTCATTGTCATGCTGGAAGACCCATCCATGACCCATTTTCAGTGTTCTGACTGAGAGATTTTCATCCAAGATTTTACAATACATGACCCCATCCATTGGCTCCTAAATGCGGCAAAGTCTGTCAGTACTTTTAGCAGAGAAACAGTCCCAAAGCATCCACCTCTGTGCTTGACTGTAGGGATGGTGTTCTGTAATGCTGAGCTGTATACTCCTGATCTTTAATTCTGGGCTGTACTACATGTCTTACCCATAATGCTGAGCTGTATAATCCTGACTAGGGCTGCAACTAACTATTATTTTCATGATCGATTAGTTGGCCGATTGTTTCGATTAATTGGTTAATAACCTAATGTGGTGTAAAATTTAGTTAATTTGTAAAGTTTAAAAACAAGGCCATTTATTCTTAAATAACGCTATATGCAGTGGTAAATATAAATATCCAACTATATGGTTAGAGAGCAAAATCCCTAACCCCCTCTGAGAATAACAGAAGAGATATACTGTATATACTATTAGAGGAGATATGCTGTATATACTATTAGAGGTTGAATCTGGTAAATATCAGACTCAGATCCTTTTTTTTTTTTTTTTTTTTTTAAAGAAAAAAAGACTGTTTTGCAGATTTTCAAACCGAACTGTAATATATTATATGCTGGCCATACAAAAACGATGTCTTCCTTAAAAAAAAAAAAAAAAATTAATTTTAAGAATGTTCGTTCGATTTTCCAATTGTTAGTGGGGTCAAATTGATGTTCGTTTTCAACCACAGTTACAAGAAAATTTAGAAATAATAGAAAACTTCTTGGTCAAAGGAATTTTCAGACAGTATATGTGGTTTTCGTTCATAAATTACATTCATTTTAAAACAGAATGTTAAAAACAAGTGAAAGTTTCAAACAACATTCTTTCATTCAGCGAACGTACAAAGATTTTTCATATGAATATTCTCATCTGAAAATTGAGCCGTATGGCCAGCATAAGGCTCGGTACACACATATGTAGCGTGCTTTTGATCTGTTTCTACACTGCTTTTTTGCTGTGCGTTAAGTACAGTATAGAGAAGCCCCAATAGCAAGGGGAATCTAGGATGGAAAAGGACCAGGGGGTCCTAGTAGATGATAGGCTCAGCAATGGCATGCAATGCCAAGCTGCTGCTAACAAAGCAAACAGAATATTGGCATGCATTAAAAGGGGATCAACTCCAGAGATAAAACGATAATTCTCCCGCTCTACAAGACTCTGGTCCGGCCGCACCTGGAGTATGCTGTCCAGTTCTGGGCACCAGTCCTCAGGAAGGATGTACTGGAAATGGAGCGAGTACAAAGAAGGGCAACAAAGCTAATAAAGGGTCTGGATGATCTTAGTTATGAGGAAAGGTTGCGAGCACTGAACTTATTCTCTCTGGAGAAGAGACGCTTGAGAGGGGATATGATTTCAATTTAAAAATACCGTACTGGTGACCCCACAATAGGGATAAAACTTTTTCGCAGAAGAGAGTTTAACGACTCGTGGCCACTCATTAAAATTAGAAGAAAAGAGGTTTAACCTTAAACTACGTAGAGGGTTCTTTACTGTAAGAGCGGCAAGGATGTGGAATTCTCTTCCACAGGCAGTGGTCTCAGCGGGGAGCATTGATAGCTTCAAGAAACTATTAGATAAGCATCTGAATGACCGCAACACACAGGGATATATAATGCAATACTGACACATAATCACACACATAGGTTGGACTTGTGTCTTTTTTCAACCTCACCTACTATGTAACTATGTAAGGTAAAGAAAACTTCTGTCTTTAGAACCACTCACTTCCTGCCCAGGACTACATGTCCAATGAGGCATTGCTCCTCACACATTCACAAGTTCTCAGGCACTTACTGACATGTATGGATAGTGTACTGAGCTGTATGTGTGCTACACTGTATTTCCTGATATGTAAACAAATAATGCATTCTGTATGAAGGCCAACTAATCGGCTGGCCGATTAATCGATCGATCACGAAAATAGTAATCGATTATTAAATTAATCGATTAGTTGTCGATTTAATTAGTTGTTTCAGCTCTAATCCTGACTCGTAATCCCAGTGGCGTTGCAGCTGGTGCTCAATATATTGTGTGAGGTGGTGGCAAACCAATGCCACCCCCCTCCCAGCAGGAGACGGACGGGAAAACTGCAATAACCCCCCCCCCCCAAGCGGAAGACTGACCTGAAAGCGGTCGAACAAGATCAACCCCCTGCGCTGTATACTCCTAATCTGTAATGCTGGGATGTGTACGCCTGACGTGAAATTTAGTTACCTGACCTGTATAAGTTCATATTTTTACGTTGACATTTGCATTCAATTTTTCTACGTGCTGGTTCACATCAGAATGTGGTGCAGGAAACATGCATTTCCCACACTGCTGGTGAGCACACTGCCTTTGTGATCTGCATGCAGATACCAGTGTATTGGTAACAGCACCTCAAATGTAGATCGCAAACACAGTGCGTGTGTGGGCACCATATCGCATGGTTTCCGCAGTACCAAGCTGTTACAATAATGTGTGGCTGATAAATCTGCAGAAACTGCTAGGTCTGCTTGAAACACATCCTTTTTTTTTTTTTTTTTAGAACGTTTCTAGAACCCTGTTGAATCAATAACACAAAATTCAGACTGTTGCTAAAGCTCAAGCCAAAATAGGCTTAGTAGTCCATTAAAAGGGAAAATAGAGCCAGCATCTACTGCAATATTCACCTTCAATACAGATTTCCTCCACAGTACATTTTTCTTTTTGC
Organism: Aquarana catesbeiana; assembly: GCF_042186555.1. Taxonomy (NCBI): domain Eukaryota; kingdom Metazoa; phylum Chordata; class Amphibia; order Anura; family Ranidae; genus Aquarana; species Aquarana catesbeiana. The sequence continues at coordinate 239,470,350 of NC_133324.1, forward strand.
CTCCTAGATGTCCTTGGTCTAATCAGCATCAACCCACTGAGCCCAGGATGTCCTGGACTCACCCCTCCTGTGACTGGACAGTGAAAGGAGAGGCAGCACAATGATAAACTCATCTGTCACGCTGCTTTCTCTTCCTATCGGCATGCTTCTTGTCAGCTCCTTTTGCTGCTCCTGTATCCTGCAGTTGGGGCTCTGCTCTACAGGGACTAGAGGCTAATACCAGGTCATATACGGGTATTTAACTGCTTGAATTTCAAAACTACAATTAGGTGTTAGAGCCACATTACTTTTATATAATTGCCTAGAGTTCAGCTTTAAGGCAAAAAGTGATCCTACCTAGTACAAGCGGTATGTACCTACTGTTAATAATTTTGATTTGCCTTTTTTATATTTGACTAACAGGTTCCTTTTACGCACTTATTATAGTCTTTTTAATATGGCTTTTGTATACAAATTGTGTGAAATAATTTTGGGATGTACCTTGTACACCTAGGGTCTTAACCCTGAAACTTAACTATTTTTACTGGAATCTGTTCGCCCCTTTCTAGTTGGATATTGGTGGATTGGATAATGGATTGTTTGGGGCATAAGTCAATGTTTACCAACCCAGGCAGTCAAAATTTCACTGACTGGAAGTCCCAAAATGGCAGCTTTCATCAGAGGCTTCTAACATAGGTATTTAACTTTCTGAACCTTTTTTTTTTTTTTTTCTTTGATGAACTTTAGGAATACATTGGCAAATATGAGAGTAAATGACTGTGTCTCAAGAACCAGGTGGATAAACAGTTTGAATTTCCTGGCTTACATACAGTAAAATGTTTTGACCTGTGTGATCAGGTGCATAGTCACTCTGGCCATTAAGGTGTGCTTATACACAGTATTTTCGTTTTTAGTGCATATACTGTATATTTGTAGAAATGTTTTATTGTACTCGTTGTAATATGGTCTGTTTTTATAGATCATATGTAAACAAAAAAAGTAAAGCGTAAGGCTCGGTTCACACTGCTGCAACTTGGGATCCAACTTGTGAGACCCCAAGTCATGTGACGTGAAATCCCATGTTGGTCAATGAGAGCTTTCTTAATTAGCACTAATGAAGTCGCTCTGACTTTAGAAAAGGTTCCGGTTCTATTTCAAGTTGACTTCTATCAGATTTGTGCCTCAAAGTAGTACTCAAGTCGCCTGGAAGTCTCCTGGCAAACGGCAGAGTGAACCAAGCCTAAAAAAGTATATCAAATTGATTCCCCAGAAAGAATAAGTGGATGGAAATAATGTAAGGACAAATACCCAGTTTGCATACGTATAGTATCTCCAAATTGTGACTCCAAGCCCTGACCATTCAGATTGGGTCTTCAAACTTGAGTGGGAGGTACTTAGAGGGGGGAAAAAAAAAACAATCTTGCAGCCCACATAAAATGTGATTTTGTAGTTGAGCCATAGTTCTAACTAACTGCTCTGAAAGTCAAAACATTGCAAGGTCTGGAGGATCTCATTTCTGTTTCAAAATGCAGTTGGTAAGATCAGAATTTGGTGTTCCATACACCAATTTTTTGGTATATGGTGGAATGGGAGGTTTGTTATAATGTATGCCAGACAGATCTGCAGGAACTTTAAGATTTTGGAACAAAATCTTAAAGCTAAGTCCCACCCAGAAACGGAACATCCTCGGATCGAATCCCCCCCTCCGGTGCCACATTTTGGCACCTTTTAGGGGGGAGAGAATATCTGTCAAATCCAGGTATCTGCTCCCACTTCCAGGCAAAGATCGCTGCACTTTGTGCGACAAACCACCCAATGTCTGGCCCCTCCCCCCGCTGCCTTCTGGGAGACACACAGGACCCAGAAGACAGCAGGAACCATTTAGAACACGCAGCGCGATGCGCACATGCACAGTAGGAAACAGGCTGTTCAGTTCCTGTGTCCCTTAATACGGATGCCGGCGCCTGCATCCAGAGCCCAGTGACAAAGTACCTAACTATCAAACTAATTATATACAAATAGGGAATACTGGAAAACAGGGTATGATGGGGGGGGGGGAGGGGTCCAAAACTGGGATCAGGGTCATAGGGATAAGGCAGCAGGGTTTGGATCAAAGGTACTAGGCAGAGAACAGGAACAAGATAATTGTTAGCGGTATCTGGCAGCAAGCAAAATACTGGAGCCAGGTGTAACAGCAGACGAGAGCCTAAATACCCTCGCCCAGGGCTGGACTGGGACAAAAATTTGGCCCTGGACTTCATCCAGACCGGCCCACTTTAATTTTGCAAGCATGCACAAAAACAGTATATAAACTATACACAATTGCGCAAAAAAAACATAAGGGTCCCCAGAGAGCCCCCTTACATCAGAGTACCCAGAGAGCCTCAGTCTTGCATCAGGATCCCCAGAGAGCCTCAGTCTTGCATCAGGATCCCCAGAGAGCCTCCCCCTAACATCAGGGTCCCCGGAGAGCCCCCCTTACGTCAGGGTCCCCAGGGAGCCTCCCCCTTACATCAGGGTCCCCAGGGAGCCTCCCCCTTACATCAGGGTCCCCAGGGAGCCTCCCCCTTACATCAGGGTCCCCAGGGAGCCTCCCCCTTACATCAGGGTCCCCAGGGAGCCTCCCCCTTACATCAGGGTCCCCAGGGAGCCTCCCCCTTACATCAGGGTCCCCAGGGAGCCTCCCCCTTACATCAGGGTCCCCAGGGAGCCTCAGCCTTGCATCAGAGTCCCCAGAGAGCCCCCCACTTACATCAGGATCACCAGAGAGAGGGCAGACAGTGAGAGATGATGTAATCTCTCTGCTGCCCTGGTTGCACAGTGAGGGCGGAACAGCAGTGATGCAGGGCGGGCGGTGAAAGATGATGTCGTCTCTTTGCTCTCTCGCCCGCCCGCCTCTGCCTGTCCACTCTCCGGCTTTCCCATGCTGCCCGCCTGCTCTCCGGCTCTCCCATGCTGCCCGCCACACGGCTGCAGAGAGGCCGCGACACACTACCTGTGTTTGGGGACTCCTGGGAATCTGGGCTATGGGCCCCAGATTCGGAGCTATAACCCCAAACCGGCCCACAGAGCCATCGGCCCACCGGGAAACTCCCGGTAGTCCCAATGGCCAGTACATGCCTGCCCTCGCCGCATCAAGTGGAGCTGATTACTGGGATCTGCTGGCTGGGAGACACCCACTGGTGGACACTGGCACTACAAGCTTCCCCTCTGAGAAGCATAGTGCAATCAGCAGGCGATCCACATCCTGACACCTTGATCTGATGTCCAGTATCATTTAACTCACTTAACCCAGGATGTCCTTTTGCTGCTTCTTACGCCTGCAGTTGGGGCTCTGCTGTGCAGGGACTGCATGAGGCTAATACCATGTCATATTCAGGTACATAACTGCTTGCACTTAAAAAAACTTTGTGACTTGCAGTTTGCTGATATTGTAGATCGGTCATATGTAAACATTTCAACTTTACGGTGGAATTCCATTTGCTATCAGATGGTCAATACCAGTGACTCATGCACTAGTATAAACTGACATGAAGGTCAAGTGTCAATGCCAAGTAACAATAAAACTAGCTAAGAAGTATGCTGTCCATGAGAATTTCTGCTTTATTCCAAGGCTTAACTTGGAGCCCAGAGATGTCAATGATTCTACTGCATGCTGCTTCTGGGTGGGACTTCAGCTGAAGGGTCTACAGCTACTACAGGTATAATATTCCATTATATAATTCAACAGTACATAAGATAGAGTGCTTTATTAAAATGAGGGTGATCCACTGTAGCAATACCATACACTGTAAGCTCCTGGTATAACAATTGGCTTCTGTTGAACAGAAAGGACTACACATAGATCAACATTTGGCCAGTTCTTGCCAAACTGGCTGAAAATTTCAATCCATGTGTACCCAGCGCTATGCCTATTACACACGATCAGAAAATCGGAATGAAAAATACTGCTTCCTAAGCAATCGTATGATAATTTGATTTGTTCATACACAGCTTTCAAGAGCTGATCACGATAGTTCATCTGAAATTATCTATAGGGACAAACACGATAATTATTCTCATACGATACCAGACCAACCAGATACCAACTTTCATTTTTTAAGCAGTACAATATTCATTCGGGAAAAAAAATCAGAAGAGCAAGACTACGCATGCTTGGAAAAAGCATAAATTACAATTCAACACATTTCACTTCTGAAGTTGTATTCTGTCATATAAGAATTTTCCTAAGTTTAGTAACCTCTTTGTTTTCAATATGAGACTAGCATGCAAAAAAAACTATCATTTGTCCTGATATTCTCAGTGTGTGTGTGTGTGTGTGTGTGTGTGTAAGGGCTCTTTCACACGGGGCAGATCAGTCATGATCCGCCCTGTGAACACCCGCTTGCTCAGCGGGTATCGCTCCGCCGATCCCCGCTGAGCAGGAAGATGACAGGTCCATCGCTGCACGCTGTGCAGCGGCGGACCTGTCAGAGCGCCGCTCTCCCCTATGGGGGGGATCGGATGATGACGGACCGTAGTGTCCGTCACCCGATCCGAAAATGGATGGAAAAGTAGGTTTTTCCTCTGTTACACTTTTCGGATCGGAGCGGGTCGGATGTCAGCGGACATGTCACCGCTGACATCCGACGCTCCATAGGGATGAATGTATGTCCGTTTTTCATCCGAAAACGGAAGGATGAAAAACGGACATACGGATCGTCCGTGTGAAAGAGGCCTAAGACTCTCTCCGTGGTGGCTGGTGCTCAAATTTTTTTGGGGGGGCGCAAACAAACTGAAAAATACTGAAAAAAAGTCAAATGTAGCCTCACTGTGCCCCATAAAATGCAGCCTCACTGTGCCCCATTATATGCAGCCTCTTCTTCCCTTCTGCTCGGCGTCCAATAGGATCGCTTGTGCCTTCAGACAATCTGGTATTAGACCTGTGCTTCCTGATTGGCGGTTTAGTGTTAGGAAAGCAAATATCCATTTGCTTTTCTAACAGACCCGGGGTGGGCTCCGAGCGAAATGCTCTGCGCTCCGAGCCGACCTTTTTTTGAAGCCTATTCGAGCCTCTGGCTCTAATCAGGTGTGTCAAAAAATAAAACCCCGCCGCTGTTATTCAGGTGCCTGGCATCTGAAAAGGGGACGGACGCCTGAATAGGGGGTGGCCATGGATAGATTCATCGATTTCTACATATGGGGGGTGGTGTGATAGAGGGGGTGGCACCCATGCGCCCTTAATGGATGGGCCACCCCTGCTCTCCATAATGTCTAATCTTCCCATCTGCAGTGTAAGCTGCTCTATTCCATTGAATTGAAGTTTATTTATTCACTTTCATGTTTGTCTGCTGTTGACAAGCCTTCAAGTCTGTGTTGTGCCTCATTTAGCCCTATCTTGTAAATCTGGGGATTGTTGCTCTGAGGGTTCATGTAAAATGCACAAACAAGTTATTACCAGTGGCATGCAATTAAGTGAACTTGCTGAATGTATAGTGTACAAATTGTGTTTGTGTTCAAAACATGGTAAGCAATTTTGTGAGATTGCTATCCGATACAATCTCTTGTGTTTGGAATATAAACACTTACAATGTTTATACACTTGACTGAATCATTTTGTCTGGGACCAGTAATTATTCTTTTAGGAATTTCCCTCCTATGTTTGATCTGACAAAAATATCACTGTCCTTAAGATTTTTTTTATTTACAGTGGGTTAGTTTTGTGGGGAACTCCTATACATATTTTAATCATTTTGTTTGTCCAAATTAAATATTTATAAATATATATTTTATGGAGCTCACTGTACTAATTATGCAATTTTGGTACTGTGAGCTCCCCGTTGAGCTAGTGTTCTGATAAAGGGACTGGCCCTTCCCCTGGCCGGAACACACCGGTCAGCGCTTGTAGCCATTGGCTGCAAGTACTGAATGGATGCTGATCGGCTGCTGGTTTTCCAGCCTGCTGGATTGACAAAAGCCGGACAGGCTGCTGTACACAGTGCCGATATCGGCCAATATTCAGCGCCTGTGTACCAGCTTTAAGGCTTAGGTTTTGGTGTTAAGCGGGCCTTTAAAGTCAGCAGTCGCCATGAGTCTTTTGGGTGTAATGTATAAAATATACTGTAAGTTTATGTGTGTACTAAAAACCAGTTAGTTGGGTAGTCTTAGTATAACTGCAATGTGAACTTCAATCTTCATTTTCACTTAAAGCGATATTAAACCCAAAAGCAAACCTTTATTATATTGCAGCTTGCCATTTCTTATATGTGATGGTTGCATTCTTCTTTTTTTTTTTTTTTTTCCATCCAATGATCCATCTAGCTAACAATTCTGTTTTATTTTTCAAAAGAACATGCTCTCCAGCAGAATGTATCAGTTACACAGATGAGACATTTAACACTAGCAGGGGTGGTTATAATGGTTGCTTTTAATTTATTCATGTAAAACCTTTATCCCAAAAGGAATTTGTTTTTCCAGAGTGGGGGCCTCTAATACTGGAGGTGTTACTGGCCAGATCACCAAGTGAAAACACAGGGGCCAAAAGCCTTCAAAAATAGTCATGCAGCTACCACATTGAATGATTGGTACGCTGCAACATATTACTCCTCCCTCCTCCCTCCTCCCTCCTCCCTCCTCCCTCCTTCCTTCCTCCTCCTCCTTTCATATTCTTACCCATGGGATCCTTGTAGAAGAATCATTGTAGTAGCCACTACTACTGTGGTCCTTACTGTCTTTCAGATCCTATGCCAAGTGGCTGCCCTTCTACATATTGAATACTTGGGTCGCTTGCTTGGTGCAGGCGTCATTTATAAAATGCCTTGTGTTTTGACTAAATGCATTTTGATTAGAGAGGTGGGGCAGTGACATCACAATCTGCACCTTGTCCAATCAGAATGCTTTGCATTCCTTGAGGAAATGCAAGGTGTTCCATGAATGAGTATCATAGTGTAGGTAGATATGCATGAGGTATAATGGGCATACTCGGTGATATCTCAGGCCTGATCCATTTGGTGGTAAACAGATTTGCCCATTGTAAACACTTGCTCCATTTGACTTCCATTTTAACCCTAGATGTTGCTATAAGATCTCGCGCACACACATAATTTGCACAGTTCCTGAGGCTTTCATAAGAACTGCTGTAAGTTTAGACTGCATGGATCTGCCGATCCTCTTAGCCAGTGAGTTGGCCATTTTTTTTTTCCTGTTTATTTCCACCCCCTTTACCTTTATGCATTTCCTGGTCCTTCTGTGTTGTATCCTCAGCTTATGTAGTGTCTAAGGAATTCAGCAGAGCCATAGAGCACTGCTGTCATTAATATGCTATTGTCCGCTCTGTATAGTATAACCAAATTCTGTTGTCAAACCTAGAATGAATATCATAAGTTTAATTGATTATACACCCATGCACTTAAATGTAAATGAAAAAAGAGAACAAATAATTGTGGTGCAATTGCTAGCAATGAGGAAGAATGTATATGGCAATAGACTTGTGTAACAAGGTAAATAACAAAGGAAACAAACATACTTTATTGGTATATCTGCTTTGTTCTGTCTTGTTATACAGAGTGATGTGTATGTAATCCAAGCACAAGATGTCCAAGTACCTGAAGCATTTCACCTCTGTTGGTGACAAGCATGATGATAAACAATATCATGAAGATGAGGAGAAGCAGCAGGAGCCAGAAGAAAAAACTGAAACGCCTCATCCATTTACGTCGTCCTACACCTTCCGGGATGCCCTAAAATGGCTTTTTGGCTGTCACAAGTTTCATGTGAGTTTGTTTTTTTTTTTTTTTTTTTTGTTCCGTCATACATTTCCTTTGTTTTCCATTAGTGGAAGGGCTCCAGTATTATACCACATGTGTAATTAAGAATGGATTACTGGAGATTTTCTAGCATGTGATCATAGTAACCAGGGCTTTTAATGGTCTCCACTTTTCGAAAAAAATCGCCTAGTGTGCGGCCAGCCTTGGGATTCTACCCATAAAAATGCATGTTTAGTAAAGTTGAATGAAAAAGAGGAGGAGTTTAGGGACTTTAAGGAAGCCAAAACCTGATAAGGTCACATATTTCCATCCCTATGGGACTTTAAATGAAGTAATGACCTGCTAAGGTCATGTATTTCCATCCCTATTGAGTCAAGAGGAGGGGAGCAAGGAGAGTGGGACATTATATGAAGCACATGGTAGCGAGAAGGTAGTTTAGCTGAACAAAATTAATTTTATTCATGTAAAAAACTTGTAAACATGGGGGCGTGGCCTGACTCTACATGGAGTAGGACTGTTTCCGAGTAGCTCCGACTGTTGATCCTACAATCCTCGGCATCCTACAACCCACGGGCAGTATCCTTGCACCAAAGTTACCTCTCCAGATACCCCAGGCTCCGGACATGTCCCCACCAAAAACATAGAAATCTACCGCGGCGAAGTTGGACCAATACCGCCGACAGGGGAAAGAAGGAGGAAAATGGCGGCGCCGCTAAGCACAGCGAGGCACGGACGGCGGGAGAAACAGACAAGCTACTTGAAGCAATAACCTTTTGCCGTACGTCGCTCACTTCGCAAATTGAAGAAGTTAAAGTGGACATATCCCTGATCAGGCAGGACTTACACAAACTCCGGGATCGGGTCAAGGAGACAGAGACCTGCATCAGCAATGTGGAAGACTCCATTCCTCTGCTGCAAACAGGGGTGGACCATATGAAACAACAAATTCAACAATTATTCTCCAAGCAAGACGATATGGAGAACAGGATCAGGAGATGTAACCTCCGCCTCATTGGTCTCCCAGAGGGGGCAGAAGGTAAAGACCCCACTTCATTTTTAGAACAGCTGCTCATCAGTACATATGGCAGAGAGGCCTTCTCCCCAATGCTGGCAGTAGAAAGCGCATGCCGGCCAGACCACCGCCACAGGGAGCCCCGCTACGCACCTTTATCGCCAAACTGTTGAATTATAAAGATAGAGGGGTAATATCCCTTTTGTAAATGTCAAAATTGCAGTATTCCCTGACTTTTCTGCAGAGGTCAGACAGAACTTCATGGAAGCAAAGCGCAGACTTAGGAACCTACATATCAAATACGCCATGTTGTTCCCAGCGCGACTCAGAGTAGAACACGATGGCTGTGCATCTTTTTTTGAAGATCCTGCAGAGTTGATCACCTGGATAGAACGCCACAACGCCCCTGACAAGGCGGACTAAAGAATCTGAGTATGAGATCTATCACCATGCCTAGACACACAGTCCTAAAAATTTATACAGCAGTGCTCTATAGTCAGCCCAGCCTATTGAACCTTGTTTCACAGTACTTTATCATTCACCTGTTACCGTTGTGGATCAGACTGAACAGGATACAGAGGCTGACTATGTACTCACATATATTTCCCCCTATTGGGACGCAACTTATCCTGGAACCGTGGGATAACACTTATGCATAATGCTGTGAATCTCCTCCTTTAATTCCCCTACTGGGGTATGTTCAAACTTTTCAAGCTACAACAGTAGCAGGAGCCTTGGACTGCTATAGTCCTACTAACAACATGTAAAGTGCAGCGTGACCTTATGCACCTCTGGAAAAGGCAGATCTCATTGTTAAGAAGGCTGATTTTTCTTCTTCGTGGCTAGCCTGGGATAACACCGACTTACAGTGGCTCCTTGTATTCTACCTGTGTGTTTGTTTTTTTTTTTTTTTTTTTTTGTTTTGTTTTTTTTGTTCTCCCTTTTTAACAATGCCGTTTTTTCCGGGACTGCAACAAAAGTTCTGTTTAAGGGATTATGCTCGCATCAGTTGGGAGAGGTGCAGGGCGGTGAGGGAGGAGGGGAAACCAAACCATTGAACTTAAAAGTGCGTGATATAATCTTTATACATATAGTGAAAATGTCGAAATGGTACTTTCTTGATATCCATTGTTTCTCATCAAATACAACTCCTTTGAATAGATTAATTCTGATAACCCGTTTCCAGGGAAAAAGATGTTTTAATGAGTACAGGTTACATAATTATAGGCACAATGTCAATGGCGTCACTAAAATTTCTTACTTGGAATGTGAGGTGCCTGCGTGACAAGATTAAACGCACAGCAACCCTCACATTCCTTAAGAAACAGAGCAGACGTAGTTGCACTGGTGGAAACACACGTGGAAGGTAGACTCCAAAAGACACTCCGACACCCATGGGTAGGCTGGACATTCCACTCGGTACATACACCCCATTCCAGAGAGGTGTCCATACTCATTGCAAAATCAGTGCATTTCGAACTGTGTGAATTGCAAACAGATCCACAGGGACGGTATGTATTTATATCCTCTAAATTAGACGAGGAACCTTTTCTTATTATGGCTTTTTATGTCCCTCCTACATTCTCCACCCCCATAATTCTGGAAGGAATCTCATTTATGGCTCGTCATCCTACATCCCAAGCAATGCGGATGGGAGACTTCAATACCGCGCTTAACGAAGACTTAGACAGACGAAGACCCTCATTACCCAGCACAGGCAATGCCAGGGACACCAGACTTTACAAAATGATCTCCCTTCTCCATCTAATAGACACCTGGAGACATAGATTTCCGCACACGCGCCCTTACTCCTGTGTTTCGACATCGTACAACAACACGTCATGTATTGACTTTATTCTTATATCTCAAAGACTCATTTCACGACTCTTAGAAACAACATTCGGTCCCAGACTGCTTTCAGACCACACCCCATACTGGATCAAGTTGAGTTACCCTCTTGATAAACCATCACGGACATGGCGCTTGAATCCATTTTGGTTATCGCTCTTACCTGAAGATGATGACCTCACTACTGAGTGGGGAAGATTTTTTGCAGAGAATGTTGAATCTGCCTCTCCTTCGTGGTATGGGAATCCTTTAAAGTGGAGTTCCACCCACTTTTACAACTCTTCAGAATCCCTCACTAAACTGTGCACTGTAAACAAATTGGATATTTTTATATTTTTTTTTCTCAGCACCTACTGTATATCTGCTTTATTCATTTTTCACTTCCTCCTCCCTGGCCGTGGCCCATCGCATCATTTCCTGTTTGCAATGCCTTCTGGGAAGGGGCAGCAACTTCCTCTGAAACTGCCGTTGCTATGGAAATCTGACCTGAAACCTATTACACTGCTTGTGCTGCACTGAGCATGTGCGAGATCTGCAAGGATGAGATCCAGGAAGAAATAAAGTCTGGCTTCAGATGCCCACACTTAAGATGGCCACGGCCTGCTGTAAGTTTATAAAATAACAAACTACTGCTATAAACTAACAAAACAGACCTTAGTTTACAGACTAACTTTACTAGTATACATTAAGCTTGTGTATTATAGGGGTATTTTTATTTAAAAAGTATAATTTCGGCCGGAACACCACTTTAAGTTACATGCCCGGGCCTCCCTAATAACCCATATTAACAAGATAAAAAACTTGTAACATACATATATTATTAATATCAGAGTAAATGGTAAACACAATAACAGTAACCATGATAACAAGGTGTCTCAAAATGTAACCACTGATGTCAATGGTAAAAAATTATTATGCATGGTAATGAACAATAGACAGGTTAATGGCAATAATGTCTCAAAAGGGACAATAATAAAATTCCATAGTTCAACAAAGGCAAAGTTGGATAAAAAGATAATTGCGAGGTAATGCCTGCAGGACCTAAGGCCTCACTGAACCTGTAGAGGTAAGAATTGCATAGTAGCTTGAAAATCTGGGTATGGATAATTGGAAACACGGCATCAGGTAGCTCTATGCATTTCGTGGCTGATACGTCACTCATCAGGAGCATGCACATGATAGTCAAGAATGAAAATGATCAATCCTCATTAAAGACAGACAGGGGTAGGGCAAAACCCCCAACAGCACCGAAGTGCGTACTTACTAATTAAGGTTCATCGGTTAATGGTGTGGTAGCGGGGTGCCAAAAACATTGGACACTTATCCATACCCAGATTTTAAAGCTATTATGCAAGTCTTACCCTCTACATTTTATTGTTCATCCATTGAAAACCATTTTACAGACCTATTTCCTGTTACATCATTTCCACTTCCTGTTGTGGGTTGAGAATTCATTTGCTTCATGTTTACATGAGTAAATGCATGTTGTGTTTAAAATGCATACATATTTAAATGCAATGCAGTGCACTGCACATTTACTCAATGTTGCGGTGTGAACAAGGCACATAGAAAACCAGTGTTTTTTGATACACCCTTGCAGTGACCCCGTGTCTTCTCCTGGTGTACGTCTAAAGTTTGTTTGCCACAGGAGGTTATTTCTGTTCTTGAATTCCTCCATGATGGAAAGGAGAAGGGTCTGTAAAATAAAGGTCCAAGTGGCCGCTTTATCCGTATTTTTTGAGAGACCATTATCTCAGGAACCGCTGACCATTAGGTGTTGTGTGTGTGGTTTTTTTTTTTTGTTTTTTTTTGCATTGGCCAGAGATAGACCAGTACCATTTCAGGTTTTTCCGAAGTGCGATTTATCGGTTTTACAGGGGTTGGCGGAAAAGACCTTTGAACCTTTGAAGCTACAATTTAAGTTTTGGTCATTAAAACTACCATTATTAGTTGCGGTTCCTTCAGCTAGAAGGGTCGACGAACTGCAAGCCCTGTCAATAATTGAACCGTTCTTGACTCTTTCCAGACCGGGCAGGTCTGAGGACGAACCCAGGTTTCTTACCAAAAGTTTCTTCGGTGTTCCATAGATCACAAGAAATAATCCTAACTTTTTGCCCAGTACCATCTTGTCCTAAGGAAAGGGTGTTTCACAGTTTGGACGTAAGAAGATGCCTATTACACTGTCTTGAGGTCACAAGAGAATTCAGAAAATCAAATTCTCTGTTCATTCTGTTCTAAGGGCTGCGTAAGGGATGCAGACCCTCTAAAAGCACTATAGGAAGATGGCTGCAAATGGCCATCAAGGAAGCTTTATAAGGCTGCGGAAGTAATGCCTCCCACAGGGGTAGTGGCCCATTCAACCCGTGCTGTGCCAACATCTTGAGTGGAACCGGTTGGTGCTTCGCCAGGACAAATCTGCAAAGCGGCCATGTGGACGAGTTTATCCACTTTCACCTGCCACTAAAGGATGGATTTGCTTGGCTGCAGAGCAATTGTTCAGCAGGAAAGTCCTGCAGGCGGTGGTCCCATCGTAGAGTTTACTCTTATCTCCCAGGTGCTGTCCTGAAATATGAGGGGAGAAAACCTTAGACTTACCGGTAACGGTATTTCTAGAAGTCTTTCAGGACCGCATCTATGACCCTACCTTGATTGTGATTTAAAATGTGGTGTTATTGCTATGTTCTCCTATGACTCCTATGACTCGTAGAAATCCTGTTACCGGTAAGTCTAAAGTTTTTTGCAGGTAAAAAAAGCGCGTTTACTAATTTATTTTATTTATTAATTATAGGAGCTTGGAAAGCATTGCGGGCAGGCAGTTTCACACTAACTGGAGGAATCGATAAACTACCAGAGCGCTCAACAGCATCGTGGTAGTTAATTAAGAACTGCAAGCCAACAGCTGCAAAGGATGTTGGTACTTGTAGTTAATTCAATCATAGAACTCTGTGAATGAATTGCGAGACCATGTGGGAGAAGCCCTGCACGACTGCTCTCTTCAAAAAGTAACAGCTGGTATGGAGAACTTCTCTCCATACTGCTGTCACACAGAGGGCTCAGATCACCGAGCCGCCACAGGAGCGGAAACATGTTGCATGTTCCACCCTAAATTGGGGTGGAACATGTAACATGTTCCCAAAGATGAACTAGGCAGGGAGGATGCTAGGTGGCAAAAAGACCAGGAGCTTCAGCCCCAAGTCCGAGTCCTGCACTGGGGGGGCCAGGGGGTGTGACCTACTTGAAGCGCACTGACCTACCTTGACCTACCCGACGTGCACTGTCCTACCTGAAATACACTGACCTACCTGACCAGATTTCAGATGACGTGACCTCCTCCTGCAGCTCACCCGTAGTGTGTGGCGCGCCCATCACAGTAGAGTAGACACAGGGCACTCCAGGCAGCAGCAGCCAGAGCCATGCCATGACCGGACACAGGGCAGGAGAGGAGGACAGGACACAGGAGAGGAGAGCTGTGACAGAACAAGAGGGCAGGAGAGGAGGACAGGAGAGGAGAGCCGCCCGCCCAAGCGGGGATCTTCTCAGTGATGCGGCGGCCGCATTGTAATGCCCACCTTCTGGAGCCTGCAGCGCCTATGATGGATGTCACATGTCCCGTCATTCATTGGACCAGTGTGATGTCCATCATAGGCGCTGCCGGGTCCAGGACTGTGTGACGTCCAATACTAGACTTGGGCGCCGCCGCCCATGTGACCGGACTTTGTGCTCGGATCGATCCCCGCTCATGCTCAGTGCAGCGCCGCACTCTCTGTAAGCAGCCGTTCGGGGGGCTCGGGACTAATTGTGTTATAAATGGCCAAGACTTTGGGCTTTTTGGGGACCCATTCGGTGCTCAAGCCCCCCCCCCCCCACGGACCTTCTTGTGCTAAAGCTCAGTGTTCCCTACTATGTGGGGAACATTAAAACCACTGCCTGCACCCTTTAGTCAGGTAAAGCTCTTTTGTCTGAGGTGTATTTGCGCTGAATTAGTTCACAAAGCAAAGCCCAAAAGTGGAAAGTGCAGTACCCATAGTATTAGAATCCATCTGACTCTGGTCTGCCATGAGCAATGTTAATTTTCCTCCGTTGTAGATTAAAGTGATTACAAAGCTTAAACATTCTTATTTTATTTATTTATTTTTTTTATTGCATTCTGTGCATTAGGGTAAAAAATGTTTAGGCATCAGTATTCCCCCCCCCCCCCCCCCCTTTACCTGGCCATACATTATACAATTTTCTTGTTCAATTTCCTTTAGACTTACCTTCAACTATGTAGTGCAAGGGCCTGCCCGATTGCATACAAATTTAAAGTGTTTAGGTTTGACCTCATATTATTTGGCTTTGATAAATCTAAAGGAAAATTTGTATGACTAGCCTTACCTGAGCCCTCATTTGAGGGCTCATGCCCATCTGCAGCTCTTCCCTCCCCTTACTTCCTCGTCTCTCTGGCTTTGCTGAGGGTTTTTTTTTTGTTTGATTTTTTTTTTTTTTTTTTTAAAGAGCATTTACAATCCCTATTAATGCATTTGGCACTTAGGTCTTTGCACTGCTTTTTTGAAGAAAATGTAGCACTTTAGGGCGGTTCCTTATGAATCTTGTGTCATATACTCCATGCATATTATTCCTTTATGCCTCAACAACCAGATGCACATCTAGAACTACTGATATGTAATGCAAAAATAAAAATAAAAATATCAAATGTGCAAAAGATCATGGTAAAAGAAAAGACCGAATAGGGAGACATCCAGCAGATCCATTTAGGGCACCACACACATCTTTCAGCTTTCTAAGTAATGACCTGAGACAACCCTCAATAAATTAGAGATAATGTCACTAATTGGATGCACTCACAAATGTAAAATCCATTCTCTGTGGCTCAGATGTCCTCTGTATCCAGCCCAGGAATCCTCCTGTTGTCGCCAGTGGCAGTTTAATCCTGAAACAGAACTTTGGGATCAGCACAAAGGTACCCCTGTCATGGTATGCAGAATGCAGCTTTTAGCAGCCTGGAGGAGGAGGAAAAGTTCCTGCCACTTTCCAGGTTAAAGCTTCACAATTAATATAGAAAATGCGTTTTGGGGAGACATCCCCTTGCCACAGATGAGCGATTTTACATTAGTGAATGTATCATATTAGTGATTTATATCTCTAGTACTACATATTGCTGCACTCTGTCCTTAGTTTTTTTTGCTTATAGAGCAAATCTAGCTTGATATTATAGTGCAGTGTATGGAAACCATGGCTTCTGAGGAGTAGGGCTTAAACCCAGCATGACCATATAGGTCAGTTTTCACTAACCCAGACCATAGCCTAGACCTGGACCCCCAGCCAGCCAGTGCCCAGTGCAGGCTTTCCCTTCCCCTTTGCAGCACTTGTATGCTCTATCCCGCTGCAGCCTTCTTCATTTCCAGGCTCCTACCCTACATCTGATGCACTGGGGCACTCAAAAATGTGTGTTTTTCCATTGTAAACCCCAAAATGAAGAGGATTATACCCCATGTTAAAGAGTGGTCTTGGCCATGCAACTAATTTGTGTGGCTCCACCCACTGTTTTATGGTATGTAAATATCTACAATGTGGTTTTTTTTTTTTTTTTTTTTTTTTTTTTTAGAAAGGCTTAGTTGTGCTAGGCACTGAGTCACTGCAGGTTTTTTTTTTTTTTTTTTTTTTTTTATTCCTTTAGGTTTATTTCACATAGGCACACTCTGTTCCATCTCAGCAGGGGATCTTAGACTGAACAGACCAGATCTAGACTGAACCAGAACAGAAACGGATGTCATGTATGTGACATTCATTTCCATTTAGATATCTTCTCAATCTTGTGATGGAGGAAATGGTGGACCCATGCAATAGGGTGGTGGGATGTAAGCTGACATGTGTCCTCCTATAGCTGCCCACAGCCACATCCAATTTTTTTCATTTGGTCCAATGAACCTGAACAAACCCAGAAATCAGTGTATATAGGTAGACACATGTCCACTTGCATTCAATAGGAATACATTGCATTGATTGGTGTAATCACCGGTAAAGAGAATGGGCCGTTGAAACCCTCATTTGAAAGGGGCCTTAGTCCCTTTTCATAATTAACCTGTTTGGTTATAACGTACTGTATTGCCTGCCTTAAATAGTAACCCTGTTTTTGACTACAAAAGTATGGGTTAGATTGACCATTGAACGCTAAGTGAACGGAGGTCTGGTAATGGAGACAGATGGTTATAGAGATTTATTCTTCTCTTAGCATGTCGGTGATGGATTTATTTGCATATGCATGTAAAATGTAAGGGACAATGCAAAATCAAATTCTTCCCTGGTATATATCTTATTGTATTCCCTTGTGATTCCTTCGTAGTATTAATGTGATTGAACTGTACATATGTGGAGAAAAAAAATGTACTAAATATTGCTGTCCTATCTTTACAGATTGTCATTGTGTGCCTTGTTATTCTGGATGCCTTATTTGTGCTAATTGAAGTCCTTCTCGACTTGGAACTCTTGGTAGATAAAGTTGACCATATTATACCAGAGGTAAGGACAATGTGGAGGGCAGCTATGAAAAGATAGAGGAGGCTGCGCAGAGAAGGGGGAACCTTGTCTACCTTTCATGCCTAATATTGCCAGCCACCATGTTAATCTTCTTTTACAAATATTCTAGTCCATATGCAGTTGATGGACTAATTCAATAAAAATATTAAAATCGCACACCTTTTTATTGGAATACACAGGTGTATTTTAACTTTTTTGTTTTGATGATTAAATTACAATAGATGTATTTTATCCTTAAAGGGGTTGTAAAGCCTTGTGTTTTTTTTTTTTTTCACCTTAATGCATCCTATGCATTAAGGTGAAAAAACGCCTTGCACTGTCCGGCCCCCCCCCCCCCCCCCGAGCCCCAAAGTTCCATGGGCGCAATCCCGCGTCGTTCTCCCCATGGCTTCTCGGCTCTTCATTGGATAGATTGATGGCAGCGCAGCCATTGGCTCCCACTGCTGTTAGTCAAATCCAATGACGCGGCCGCCGGGGGGGCTGGGCCGAGTCATACACTCGGCGGCTATGTACGCCGAGTGTATGACACTGTAGCGCGCCCGCAAGGTAACCCCCTCGGGAGAGAACTTCCCAGAGGGGGGTTAGCTATTGTGGGGAGGAGCCGAGAGCTGATGTGGGACCCCAGAACTGGAGGATCTGGAGGAGGAACTTGAACCTTTAGTATCACTTTAATCAGATTTTTTATTTTTTTTATTTATTTTTATTCTTGTATTAGCATTCTTCCCCCTTGTTTTAGCTACTGGGTATTTCCCCCTTTTTTTAAGCCACATATAAGATTGTTTTAAGAAATCTAATTTTGAAGTCCCAGGTTTTTGCTGCTTGGATGGAATACAGCTCTTATCCACCAAGAGCGACTACTGATTATTTTTGGCAAGTGTATTAGTTGATTTTCATATGAATTTAGTGTGTTTAAAGTGTTTGTAAAGGTGTTTTTTTTTTTTTTTTTTATAGAAATAACATGTTATGTTTTATGTTATGTTATACTTGCCTTCTATGTGTAAGGATTTTGCACAGAGCACCCCCAATCCTCTTCTGGGGTGCCCCGCCAGCGCTCCTGGCTCCTTTAACAGGTGCCCCCACAAAAGCTGCTTTCCACGGGGGCACCCGCGCGGGCTCGCTCCCAAATCCCGCTGCTGTGTCCATTCACACAGACAGCGTGACTTGGCCCCGCTCCCGTGTCACTGGATTTGCTAGTCCTTTCTGGGAGTCAGTGGCTCCTGCTGCTATCAATCTGTTCAGTGAGGTGAGAGACAGTGGCTGCAGCATCTGGGCTTGTGCACATCGCTGGATTGGATCGTGCTCAGGTAAGAAAAAGGGGGGTTCTGGGGGCAGCTGCAGCACAGAAGGGTTTTCACCTTAATGCATAGGCGTTCGGTTGAAAAACCTTGAGACTTAGTTTACAACCACTTTAAGTCTGTTGGTTGCACATGGAATATTTTGGATAATTTAATTGTGGAAGTGTGTCCGAGGCTTACTTTTTATACAGGTTGGCCTTTTGTTCTTGCTGCGTAAGCATGCCCTTTTCTTTTTTTCCTTTAATAATTTTATGCATGTTAATGTTTGATTATACTGTTGTATGCTGGAGATAATAAATTAATCTTGGGATAGCAGGTTACGATGAATGTAAATACATCCAGAGTAGGCATCTTGATCTGTAATTATAAGTGAGCATATTTCACAGTGCCAAGAATAATCTGCATCATGCAAGTCACATGTAGCAACTCGACCAAAGATGCTATCCCACTGATCTGAAATATGGTTATTGCATATTACATAACAAGCAACTAATGCCATTAATGGAATTAGAAATAAGTGTGTTTAATCCTACTTCTAGAGAATCTGTGAGGCAGCGTAAAGGAAACTTGCAGTGAAAAATTGTAGGCTTGCATTGCTCTCCTCTCCTTCTGTGCATGCTTATTGCCTGGCTGTCATAATTCAGTGTCTGCAGTACTTTTTGTGTGACTGACCTGGAACAAGTGCACAAATCAGTAGTTTTAGGTTTTACAATGTCCGTTTTATGTCAGTTTCATGCTATGGTATGACAGCCAAGAAACTAGCATTTTCAGAAGCTGATCTGCCATGGTGTCACCTATATTTCTTTCACCAAAGAAAGGAGTCTGTAATATGAACTGGTCAAACAGTGCTGTATTGTGCAGTGTCTGTTTTGTGAGTTCATTACTTTCAACACACTGATTACTTCCATATGGGGATGTTACACAATGGTACTTGCTACAGCAGAACTTGCACAAACCACTTTGACATGGTATCACATATGGATATCTGTATTAAAGGCTGGTATGGCCTATTTTTATTCAGTTATCTGTTATCTATTTTTGCATATATATTTTGTGCACATTTTCTGTGCAAACGCTCTGTGACCTAATGGCAAGAATAAAACCATTAGACATTCCAAGATGGAGTTGTTGACATTTAACTCTCACAGAATTCTGAATGATACCCACATGTGTAGTGGCACAGGAATATGGATGATACACGTTTGGTGTTGCAAAAGTTTGAATAATTCCCTCATGTTTGAGGGTAGGAATTTGGATGATGCCCTCATTTGTGATGGTAATAAATTGGGGAGGATACCCTCATGTTTGATACACAATTGGGGAGGATAACTTCAAGTGTGATGGTATGAAATTGTGAATGATACCCTCACTTGTGAAGTCCCTCAAGTATGAAAGAAATGGCATACTTCCTGTTGAAATGCTGCTTTCTGGCAGAAAAGTGTTACTAAACCCAGGACTCTGCATTCATTATACAGTCAGATCCATAAACATTGGGACATTGACACAATTCTAATCTTTTTGGCTCTATACACCACCACAATTGGTTTGAAATTAAAGGAATGAGATGTGCTTTAACCGCAGACTTTCAGCTTTAATTTGAGGGTATTTACATCCAAATCAGGTGAACGGTGTAGGAATTACAACAGTTTGTATATGTGCCTCCCACTTTTTAAGGGACCAAAAGTAATGGGACAGATTAACAATCATCCATCAAACTTTCACTTTTTGAAACTTGGTTGCAAATCCTTTGCAGTCAATTACAGCCTGAAGTCTGGAACTCATAGACATCACCAGACGCTGGGTTTCATCCCTGGTGATGCTCTGCCAGGCCTCTACTGCAACTGTCTTCAGTTCCTGCTTGTTCTTAGGGCATTTTCCCTTCAGTTTTGTCTTCAGCAAGTGAAATGCATGCTCAATCGCATTCAGGTCAGATGATTGATTTGGCCATTGCATACCATTCCACTTCTTTCCCTTTAAACTCTTTGGTTGCTTTCACAGTATGCTTCGGGTCATTGTCCATCTGCACTGTGAAGCGCCGTCCAATGAGATCTGAAGCATTTTGCTGAATATGAGCAGATAATATTGCCTGAAACACTTCAGAATTCATCCTGCTGCTTTTGTCAGCAGTCACATCAATAAATACAAGAGAACCAGTTTCATTGGCAGCCATACATGCCCTCGCCATGACACTCCCACCACCATGCTTCACTGATGAGGTGTTATGCTTTGGATCATGAGCAGTTCCTTTCCTTCTCCATACTCTTCTCTTCCCATCACTCTGGTACAAGTTGATCTTGGTCTCATCTGTCCATAGGATGTTGTTCCAGAACTGTGAAGGCTTTTTTAGTTGTTGTTTGTCAAACTCTAATCTGGCCTTCCTGTTTGAGGCTCACCAATGGTTTACATCTTGTGGTGAACCCTCTGTATTCACTCTGGTGAAGTCTTCTCTTGATTGTTGACTTTGACACACATACACCTACCTCCTGGAGAGTGTTCTTGATCTGGCCAACTGTTGTGAAGGGTGTTTTCTTCACCAGGGAAAGAATTCTTCGGTCATCCATCACAGTTGTTTTCCGTGGTTTTCCGTGGTCTTCCGGGTCTTTTGGTGTTGCTGAGCTCACCGGTGCATTCTTTCTTTTTAAGGATGTTCCAAACGGTTGATTTGGCCACACCTAATGTTTTTGCTATCTCCCTGATGGGTTTGTTTTTTCAGCCTAATTATGGGTTGCTTCACTGATAGTGACAGCTCTTTGGATCTCATATTGAGAGTTGACAGCAACAGATTCCAAATGCAAATGGTACACTTGAAATTAACTCTGGACCTTTTATCTGCTCCTTGTAAATGGGATAACGAGGGAATAACACACACCTGGCCATGGAACAGCTGAGCAGCAAATTGTCCCATTACTTTTGATCCCTTAAAAAGTGGGAGGCACATATACAAACTGTTGTAATTCCTAAACCGTTCACCTGATTTGGATGTAAATACCCTCAAATTAAAGCTGAAAGTCTGCAGTTGGAACAAACAAGATGTGCTTTATTTCAAAGCCATTGTGGTGGTGTGTAGAGCCAAAAAGATTAGACTTGTGTCTGTCCCAATATTTATGGACCTGACTGTATCTGGTCTCCCTCAGTACACAGAACATGGAAATGCAATTATTTTAGTAAATATAAACCTTTTATCAGCAGTATATAGCAGTCTTGTGACTTTTTTTGTCTGGTTAAAGCTTGAAGGAGTTTTCATTCTACTCTGACTGTCGTATGACGCTGTAGAACCTCTGACCCTCTGTCTTGGCAGTGCTGATCACATGCACCCTCCCCAAAAAAACTCTGCACATGCTCAGTTTGGTGTGTATTGCTAGAGTGACTACAGAGGCTCAGTCTTATCAGGAGATACGTTTTGTGCACACCGGTGTATCCCATGAGGTGCATGCACACGAAACGTGTTGGGAGAGGCCTACACGCTGCAGTCATGCCACCAGGTTCCACTTCCGTGTAAGGTCGCTGTGGCAACCTATGTCATTTACAGCCCCCCCCCCCAGCTGCCTACTGGGAGACACACAGGTCCCAGAAGACAGCAGGACCATTCCGAAAGGCTTCACTTCCTGTTTTCCTTAGTAAGGATGCCGGCGCCTGCACCTGAAGCCGATGGACGGATCGGCTAGGGGTGCCGACATCGCGGGATACCTGGACGGTAAGTGTCCTTATATTAAAAGTCAGGCTGGAACTCCGCTTTTAGGCTTTAATACTATATATTTCTGGTGAGTGCATAATTGGTGGAGGCTCACTATCGCTGGATTTTCTGTGGCACCCGCTGGAGTTTGTTGGTTTTATATTCCGTTTGTGTGTCTGTTTTTATCGGAGTGCATAGTGGAACAGAACTCAAGCATTCATTGGAGTTTTTACAGATGGTGGACACTATTTCACTACAACATCATTTGGACTATGTTTGTTTTGTTTTGTACTTCAGTGCTGGTTTGACTACAACCAGGATGTACTAGGCCGCTGGTGCTTGCCAGTTCACCAGAAGGATGAGCGGCACTAGTACTGGCTCTCTGCTCCATATGAGAGCCCTGTGGTTCTTTCACCTCAACAGCAGAAGAACGGTGTCGGGTACGTCTGACCTTGGCAGGGAACACTACTCCGTCGTCAGAGCTATCTGTCGGGGTGCCGCTGCTGTCTACGGCTTCGTATTCCGAGCCTGAATCTGACAGATGGGCGAGTTCCTCTTCACTCTCATCTGTCATGCTCAGAAACGTGTAGGCCTCTTCACTGGTATACCTTTTGATTTAACATTTTGTCCTCTAAATTTACTGGTACACTAGTGAGACTCGCAGGAAAAAAGAGCACTGACTGTCAGCAACTGCTTCAAACGCTACCAAAAAAACTAGCGTTTGCAGGGATCAGGCCTGACTCTGCGACTGCTGCAGTGTGTACACACTGTGTTTAGTGTTTTGTAAGTGATAGTGATAGATTGATACTGCACTTGGGTGGGCTGGGCAGAGGGGCTAAACGCAGGTGCTAGCAGGTATCTGGGCTGATCCCGCTAACACTGCGTTTTTGGCAACCCTAAACTACTGGGGATGCTAGTAAAGATCTGATCTGATCAGATCAGACACTATACTACTAAGGAAGTGTATGGTGTGTGTGTGTGGGTATTAGCGCTACTGGCACTAATCTGACCCTGACTGACACTATAAAACCTAATATTACCTGCCAGGTGATCAGGGGGTTAAACCTTTATTTAGGTAATATACGGCGGGTGCCCTGACGCTAAAAAAAAAACTGACCACTGTCACCTGTGACACTAATACGGTGATCACTAATGTGGTGATCAAGGGGTTAGACCTTTATTGGGGGGGTCCCTAGACCTATCTGGGGCTACTACTAAGTACTCTAATGCTGATTAGTGTCACAAATGACACCAGTACAGTGATCAAAAAATATGAACACTGCACTGGGTGACAGGGAGTAAAGGGGTTAAGGGGGGGGGGGGGTAGTGTTGGTGCAGCTTACTCCTGAGATGTCTTCTCTGCTCTCTCTGGAATGGAAAATAATTCCACAAGGAGTGATGACATCACTTCCCCTGTCTGTGTTTACACTTACACAGGCAGGGGAGGATTTATTTGTCAGGACTGATCAGCAGGTCCAGGCCAGAAATCATTGGCCTGGAGACTTATCGGTTCTGAAACTAATCCGATTGTCACGCCGCCTAGGGGGCGCGCACCTGACGTTGCATAACATTTCGCCCACCCGTGCCATTCTGCTGCAGTTAAACTGCATCGGCTGGTCGGGAAGTGGTAAAAAAAAAATGCACCTCAAATGCCTTCTTTTAATGCAAGTCTGAACAGGGCCCAACTCTTCCCAAAACTGAATAAAAACCTTTGGTTGAATGTCTGGAGGTTTGCATTTATCCAGATTATGACATGTATGCATATTTACCTTGACTTATGGTGAAGACTCTCCATCACTCATCCAACTGACTTTCTGAGTGGAACATACCCCAGCATTTTAGCTAAACTGACAGTTTAATATACCCAAAACCTCATCACAAATTATTTTTGTTTTACCTTGATTACGTGTTTTTTTTGTTTTTCTTTAGGTCTGACGTACACCCTCTTACTTTATAAATGCAGTGGCGTTGCCACTCTAAATGTGTGTTCCTGTGCCATCATCCTGTTGGTTAGATTAATTACTGGAGGGTTCGGTTGTACTGAAAATCCATCTATAGCTTTCAGAAATCAAAAACATTGCACTGATTTATTTCATCCTGTTGCCACATACCTTTTATTTTTGATTATACATTCATGTGTGGGATTATTTGAAATTGTGCAAAGTAATGATGTAACCTACTGGTCACCATAGGTTACAGTACATCCTTCCAGTTAATTGAAGCTAGTAATCAGTCCTTCAATTATGATTACATGTTACACATATCAAAGTGTTATCTGCCGAGTGTCGGTTAACAAATGTGTTGCTATTTTTTTTTTTACTTCTAGATCTTTCACTACTTGAGTATTTCTGTCTTGTCGTTCTTCTTGTTGGAAATTGTGGGCAAACTGTTTGCTTTCCGGCTTGAATTCTTCCACCATAAGTTTGAAGTTTTTGATGCAGTGATTGTTATTATATCGTTTATCATTGACGTGGTCTACATAACCCGGGAAGATGTATTCAGTGCAGTTGGGCTACTCATTTTACTCCGGTTGTGGAGGGTGGCCAGAATTGTGAATGGTAAATAGAAAACATTATATAAAAATATGTAATGTATTGTGTGTAAAGTATGTGAACTCGTACCTTGTTTAAAAATAAACAGATTCCGTTGGAAATGGAAATGAAAGGGAAACCACGTGCATGCCAAAAATACCTTTCTATTCTGTTCAACTCTTCTGGGAAGGTGGTCCACAAGGTTTAGGAGTGTGTCTATGGGAATGTTTGACCATTCTTCCAGAAGCGCATTTGTGCACTTGAGTTGTGTCCAAGTTCCTCCACTCCAAATTCTCTCATCTATGTCATTATGGTGCGCAGTCATGTTGGAACAGGAAGGGGCCATCCCCAAACTGTTCCCACAAATTTGGGAGCATGAAATGGTCCAAAATGTCCTTGGCATGCTGACACCTTAAGAGTTCCCTTCACTGGACCTAAGGGAAGAAGCCCAACCCCTCACTATAATTCCTCTCCCCCCTCCACCAAATGATTTGGACCAGTGCACAAAACAGGGTCCATAAAGACCTGGATGAGCGCGTTTGGGATGGAGGAACTTGAGTGGCCTGCACCCGACCCCATACAACACCTTTTGGGATGAATTAGAACAGAGATTGAGGGCCAGGCCTTCTCGTCCACATCAGTGCCTGACCTCACAAATGTGTTTCTGGAGGAATAGTCAAAGATTCCCATAGACACACTCCTAAACCTTATGGACAGCCTTCCCGAAAGAGTTGACGCTGTTATAGCTGCAAAGGGTGGGCCAACCCAATATTGAACCCTATGGACTAAGACTGGGATGCCATTAAAGTTCATGTGTGTGTAAAGGCAGGCGTCCCAATACGTTTGGTAATATATTGTATAACAGAATTGTTCCAAAAAAGTCTAGGCATAAAGATATATTTATACAGCATTGAAACAGGTGTTCTAAGCAATTTTTCACATAATAAAATAGAAAAAAATATACCTACAGGAAGGGCAATTTTGAGCCTAGAATCCTGTTTACATGTTAAACACAGTACAAGTGTGAATTTTCTGTTGAGGGCAATAATACTATAAAAATAACTCATTGAGGCCTGTGGCAAAGACATCAGTTTGAGATGCTCCTGAGATTAGAATTAATTATTTGGTGCATTAAATGTTCCGCTGACCTGTTTCAACTTGCTTTTGCATACTCATAGACTTGTATGGTCGTGCAAAACCCGTAAACAAAAAAAGCATTGGCACACATGCTAAAGGTAAAGTATAGAGTAATTTCAGTAAGCACATATTGTGCTTTTGATATGACATGATAAATGTTTGTTTCCTTATATTTTTGTTATTTGATTAAATATTGTATATTGCATGCAAGTTTTATACTGTCCAGTATAGGTAGGGTAGATTAGCATCTGCAATAATTTGCCTAAAAATAAGTTATCAGCCCTACAGGGGCTGCATTGTTTTCAAAGCAGCAGACTTCTCATAGACTTGCAGTGTCAGAAGAAACCACAAAATACATGTGTTGCACTGCAAAGCAAAAAGCCAAGCATGAGTATATAATGAGCAAATATAGCTGCCCTGGTATAGATTTGTCAATGCAAACAATACATAATAACCAGATCCTTAAAACCGTAATATATAGAGTATTTTTAAATCAAACTTAGCTTTTTAGGTGTGTATCTTTAATAAACTTGACAGGACTATACAGTACATTCCCTTAAGGGACCATGGACCAAAGCGTTGTAAACCTCTTCTCTTTGCCCAACGTTAGACTAGTAGTTTTATGTTTTTGGGATTTCCACACAGGTAGCTAAATTGTGCTGAGACATTTTAGAATTCTAGCTGTACATACGCTGTGAGTTTATCTACAAACAAGCCCTGTTGCAAGAATTGGGGACAGGTTTAGGAAACATTAGTGAAACAACTGACATCCACAGAAATGGTACCAACTAATTAGAACTCTGCATTATAAAGATAAGTGGTCAGGCTGGAAATTGTTGGAGATTTAGCCCTTCAACAGTATGCTAATCTGTGCTGTAGAAGGGTGATAAGAGCTGAATACTCCTGTATCATCAGCATCCTGTATAAGGCCACACATTTAATGTGGAACCACATCAGAGTAGTCAGACTTGGTTCTGCATTGGTAAGCAGAAGTTTGAATAAACCATGCCAACAGTGCCACGTAATGGGGTGCTATCACAGGTGTACAGAGGACTGCAAATTATCACACAAGGCATTTTTTTTTTTTTTTTAATTTGTAGGTGTGAATCTGTTATTTTGATAGCCTTCCACTTCAGCTCACAGCATGTATGTATCCATGTATGAATAATAAATCTTCGATTCCTGTTTTTAAAGGTGTAATTATGTCTGTGAAAAGTCGAGCAGAAGAGAAGATCAACAAGTTAAAGGCAAAGCAGGAGACTCTACTGGCCAGAGTATCTCAGTTGGAACAGCAGTGTTCCCAGCAGGTAATATTCTACTTATTGGTCATGTGACCAACTGCAATTTTTTTTTTTTTAAATTGTCATTTGATGATAATGAAATAAAATCTAGTTCATTATGCACCATTACGACCTTCTAGCTACCAGAGTCCTAACTACTAACCCTCCCCCTGCCCCTCTGTCAGCACTGGGGTCACATTAGCTGAGTGATGGGGGGAAAAAAAAGAGAAACATTGGATACTAGTCAATACCAGTGTCCAAAAGTGTATTGGATTTGGAAGAATAAATGACCTCTAACGGGTGTCCTACGTGTGTGGATGTTGATGTATTATGTAAAACTATTAGAATACGTTTTTTAAATTTTGGAACGAGGTGCCTCGAGACTGTACATAATTTTAAAGGATGCCTTGACTGAAAAAGGTTGAGAAACATTGCTATAAGAAACCCTTTTACTTGGAAGACAGAGCTCAGCTTGGCTACAAGGCCGTGCATGAGTCAACAGATAAGGAGGAGCCCTCCTTAGTAGAAAATTGCACAGGAGTTGCAAGGTCTCAGGAGATTCCAGTATGTACAGTGTCCTAATTAAAATGCCTTATGCTTGGCCAGGTCAAAGGATTTACAGAATAAAAGTTGAGTGGGGAACTCCAGAATAGGTTATTTATCAAACCAGTAGGTAGGACTGTTATGAGAAACTACAGAGCAGGGGGAAATCAACTTGCCTGGAGATGCAATGGGGCAAGCTGACACACAGGGATATTCAGAAGGTAGGGACATCAGGAAGTCACCTGAAAAGGCTGCTGCATAGGCTTAGAAAGTTGAGCAGGGCAGACAAGTGCTGAAGATCCTATAGACCGCAGGTGGGAAGGAAAGGGGACCACTTGAGAAATCCTGGAAACAGTAGGATGACAACTTTTACAAAATTTGGAAATTAATCTGCGAAGCACCAAGGTCAAAACCTAGGAATAGCAGGATAAGTGCCCTAATGCAGCAACATGCAAGTTGGTGATAGAAAGACAGGGAAGGGGTAGTTGTGTTGTGGCTCAGGACAAGGCTTGAGGGCTGAAGCCAATGAGGACATGCCATGGTAAAACAGAGCAGCAGGGATTCTAGGTCATGAAACTAACCTCTGCAATTGGAGGGCATCAGGGACCTGAGAGCAATTAACTACCCCAGGGCTAATCCAAGGAGAACCAGCATAATATGCCAACAAGAAGGCCACTTTTTTTTTTTTTTTTTTTACCAGGCATAGATAAGAATGTCTACGGAAGAAGAGTATCAGGAAGGACCAGGAAGGACCTTGGAACCTTGACAAGCAAAGGTCATGGAAAACAATCCCAGAGGGGTGCAAGTTCAGCCTTAAGGGATTATGGAGAGCAGCAGCTGTCAAGTATCTGCTGACTGAAATCAGATTTTGGAAGCCTATGGCTACAGGGCTTCTTGGGATCCCCTTGATATCCTAGGGGTTGAGGAAGAACCCAGATCTAGCTCCACTAAAAACAAATGGGGGGGGGGGGGGGGGTTGCAAAGCCTAACCATAGGTTAGACAAATGGTTGGGTCAGCGATGACACCATGAGAGCCCAATTGCTGAAAGTTTATACCAGTTCATTATAGTATGTGTAGCCTTCAAGAACAAGGGATCCTATGTAGACATTGGCAAGTCCCTATTTTTTTCTGATTAGAAAAAAGACAAATGCCCACTGTAATGATAAAATTTAAATAAGGTGAGGGAAACCTTGTTTTTTCCAATGTACTGAGTAGAAGTGGCAAGAACGGAGAGGGAGAGTAAGACCATTAAAATTAAACTGTGCACCTCCTGTAAAAAGTTCCAGATAACTCCTTTTTAAGTTTGGATTTATAGCAGCAGACTAACTCTTCCCTCTAGGAAAGTTTCTGTGGGAGTGGGGGAAGGTTTGCTACAACCATAGGGATCGCAGTCGATGAGGATTGTGCTTGGAGAGGGACAAACAGATCTAATCTGGAAAATAGAACATATACAATCCAAAGAGAATTTTGACCTTGGCTAATGGGGTGTGCAAACTTCTTTTTTTTTTTTTCCCTCAGCTGCCTCAATGTGTTCCTATAGGGAATTGGCAAAGTGGAGCTTACCCCCAAAGGGTATGTGCAAAAGGCATCTTTTCTGCTCCGAATCAATCACCCAAAGTTTAAGTCATAATATTCTGTGCACATGCACAGAAAGTAAAGACCTTAGAGATCTGGCGGATCACATTTTGCATGGCCTCCACCCAGAAAAGCAGAACAGAGGCCAAGGGTTTTAACTCTGAATAAAGATTAGGATCATCTATTTTCATCTACTAAATTTCCGCAGCCCAAGTAGCTATAGTTCAGGCAACTGCTTAGGTCACAGTGGCCAGCTGTAGGGCAGGGCCTGCCAGCACAAAGATTTTTTTTTTTTTTGAAAAGACTCAACTCATATGCACTGAATCTGTAAAGAAAGTAGATCGAACATTCAGTGCAAGAATGTCCAGGTCCATTTTTTTTTTTTTTTATAACTTCCACAGTATACAAGGCTTCAAAGTTGTCGGGGGGAGAATAACCTTTCAAAGTTTGGCTAATTATTGTATAAGGCTTAACTTGCCAGATTCCAAGTAGGAAAGGGCTTTATAGAAAAGGCCCTTTTTTTAACATATTGGGGCTGTGTAGCACTAGACGTATCTACCCAAAGACTAGAACACCCTATCTTGATCAATGTGCGATAGCCAACATTTGGGGAGAGGGTAAAGAAGTTAACTTGCCTAAATTGTGGTGGAGAAAAATAATCTTGAGGCAGGTCCGCCAGAATGTCCCATCCCCTTGGGTTGTGCCATAACGGGTGTCAAGCAATTCTGGTCTTGGGCTAAAATTATAGTTGGGGGAGAGGCAAGGCAGAAGGGTGCTTGCGGCTGATGGATACAGATTGCATGTTGCATGTCTGGAGGGGAGCTCGGAAAATAGGGCTGGAGCAGTATCCATGTTACACCTTGTCCCCAAATGAGGGAACCAATATCAACATGAGGAACATAAGGGTCTGTGGCAGACTCGTCGCTGTTTGTATCATGTGCTCCTACTCAAGTGCATGTAATCCTCCATTTTCCCATCACAGTGAACATACCCCCTTAAAGAGGTCTTCAGAGTCTGGGAGCCGTAGGAATGGACCGTGGCCCTGGACCTGTATATCACCCTGTGGCTAACTACACTTGTTGCTCTACATGTTAAGGTGGCTGCCAGCTGTAGGGCAGGGCCTGCCAGCACAAAGGAGATTTTATTTAGAAGAGTCTGCAAACTCCTATGCAATAAATCTTTAAAGAAATGGTAGATCGAGCAATCGGCATAAAGCTAGATCTACTATTTTTCTGTGCAGTTTTTTTACCCATGTAAAGCTTTCATATCCTTGACTGTGTACATGCCCTGGCACAAAGTAATGTGGCAAGTCCGTACACTCTCTCCATGGCACCATTGTAGAAGTTGAAGACCCACTCAAAGAACCTGGCCCTCTTCCTCAAAATATAACCACTGGTGTATTTAACAACCATGAAGGATATATGCACTGACTGATAGTTCTATGATGATTTTTCCCCATGAACAAAACCCATGCACCCTCTATACCTTCCCACAAATCTATAAAATGATAGTTTAGAGAGGTTT
Source organism: Aquarana catesbeiana (assembly GCF_042186555.1). Classification (NCBI taxonomy): domain Eukaryota; kingdom Metazoa; phylum Chordata; class Amphibia; order Anura; family Ranidae; genus Aquarana; species Aquarana catesbeiana. The sequence continues at coordinate 239,501,030 of NC_133324.1, forward strand.
GTGACACTGCTATCATGCTGTCAGCCATGGCAGTCTATTTGCATATTTTGTGTAGCACATTGATCACCTCCTTATCTTTTACTTGTGTTGGAAGTATACAATACGCAGCTGTATTTGTGCATTGAGAGCTTTTATGGAAGCATTTCATAAATACTTGACTGTTTCTGTTGCTCCTTGGCACACACAGAGCGATTCCAATATTCCAAGTTGGAAAGAGCTCATATTTCAAGAGGCATAAGGCACAGAGTTTAGGCTTTAAACTTGATCTGATAAACAAACCGGTCACTGGTGCTATTAGGACTATAGCAGACATTTACAAGAGTCTAAGGGGTTGATTTACTAAAGGCAAATAGACTGTGCACTTTGCAAAGTGCAGTCGCCCTCTGCAAATTGCTGTCTTTTTGCCTTTAGTAAATCAACTCCTAAGTGGTGTTCTGTGCAATGTAATCCTGGTTCAGAGTCTGTCCATGTAATCTGCTGCTTAATGGTCCTGTAATCTTTTTCTACAAATCCCATAGTTCCTAGTCTATCGTGGGAGGGTGGCTACATTCCTGTATGCAGTGGGACCATGGAAAACAAATGTAGCCACCCTCTAAACAGGAATTTACATCACAGCAGTGGAAAAAAAACAATCTAGAGGAAGCTGAGAACAATAGAAGGTACTTTGAGTTAAGAGTAGATTCCCCCCCCCCCCCCCCCAGAGTTTAATGTCACTTTACTTTTTCCTTTAAGTATAGAAAGACTGGGAATCCATCCCAGCAAGGGAATTTGAATCAGATCCAGCGTAGCCAGTTGTGAAGAATATTCTGAAGTGCCTAGTCAAGACCTCATTCACATGAGCAAACCAATCCATATGCCAGTGCAAAAGGGCATCTTCAGCCACCCTGGATGCACATGTGTTCCGTGAAGGCAGCCTGTTAAAATCAATGACGGGTGGCTGGTTGCATGGACCTCCAATGCACAGATCAGAACGCAGGTATGTCTGCGTCCTGATCCATGCATCAGACCTGCACAGATGTGTGCTCCAGGGTGCACATGGAGGTCAGTGCATCCAGCCACTTATTTGATTTCAATGGGCTGCCTGCACACCGCTGCATTAAATGCCTGTGCTAAGGGCTGAAGATGGCCTTTTGCACAGGTGTACAGATCTGTGTAAATGAGGCCTAAATGGGTTATATAGCAAACATTAGATTACAATGTGAAATACTTTTTTTATTTTATTATTATTAAGAAGTGCAGCTTAGTCATCCCAGTTTTTATAGCACCCCCCCCCCCCTCCTCTTCTCATTAGAGTCAAGCAGATACAGGCTATTATACTGAATGGGAATCTACAGTGCTTGCACTGAAGGTGCTGTGCCCCAGCTTCTGTGATTAGCTGCTGATGGACCCGTTACTAATCCTATAAAATGGCACCAACGCGTGACGCATATTCTTTTGATGAACAATCTACCATTACAAGAATCCAACATTTTGAATCCGATCAAGTGACTATACTTAGCCTTTGTAATGTTCACAACTGTTACCAGAGCTGAAACACTTTCTTTACTCTGCAGGAGCAAGAAATTGGAAGACTTCAGAAAGTATTGCAGCAAAATAATATTTTCCCTGAACCCTATGAGTCCAACATACCCTGAAGAAAACAAATGCTTTAAGAGCACCTATTCTGAAGGTTGTCTGTAGCTGTTGTGTCTTTAATATGAAACATGTAAAATGAAAATTATGCTTGATTTTATATTGTTTAATTTTTCAGAATATAAATATGTACATTTTAAAAAATGATTTTGTACACACTTTCATAATCAAATATTCTTTATCTAAAATAAAGGCTTGATGGGCCAGCCACCAAAATGTCTGTTTCTAATAAAAATTTTAGAAATGATCCACAGTTGTTTGCAGTCCTAATGTTTCCATATAGACAATGGCATAACAGTGGTGTACCTTCTTGTAGGCAAGAAAACTGATACCTGAAAGCATAAACAAAACATGATCAAGGTACATTTCTAAAACAGAAGGTGCATATACAGAATGACAGTGCTAAATATGTTAGTCCAAGTTATGATAAACAAGGGAGATTAATTTCTGGATTTACACCACTCTGCACGTTGTGTGCAGGCACTCTAATGCCCCGTACACACGGTCGGACTTTGTTCGGACATTCCGACAACAAAATCCTAGGATTTTTTCCGACGGATGTTGGCTCAAACTTGTCTTGCATACACTTGGTCACACAAAGTTGTCGGAAAATCCGATCGTTCTAAACGCAGTGACGTAAAACGCGTATGTCGGGACTATAAACGGGGCAGTGGCCAATAGCTTTCATCTCTTTATTTATTTTGAGCATGCGTGGCACTTTGTACGTCGGATTTGTGTACACACGATCGGAATTTCCGACAACGGATTTTGTTGTCGGAAAATTTTATATCCTGCTCTCAAACTTTGTGTGTCGGAAAATCCGATGGAAAATGTGTGATGGAGCCTACACACGGTCAGAATTTCCGACAACAAGGTCCTATCACACATTTTCCGTCGGAAAATCCGACCGTGTGTACGGGGCATAACATGTATTAAACAAATATACATGCTCATTGCAGAATCCAAAGTATCAGTGTATTTATAGCCAAATGTTTTTCATTTTGGGAATGTTTAAATCTGTCAGGTTGTGGTTTTCACTTCCAGTCCCAGAGACTCAACAGGAAGTTAGAGGAAATCTCCCAAATTGAGGAAAGTTCCCCTCTTAGGCCTCATGTACACTGCTGCTAAACAGACGTTTTTAGGGAGCAATTGGGCATTTTTTTCAACTGCTCCGGAACTCTCCTCTGTTATCTTATCAGTACATGTACACAGGGTCGTTTCTAGGCAGTTGAGTTCAGAGGCTTTTTTGGAACGCAAAAAGATGGGTTCAGAAGCTGAGTTCAGAGGCATTTCAGCGCTAAATGCAGTAACTCTCTTTTTTACAGGTGTTTTTCATTTTGGCTATTTAAAAAAAAAAAATAATAGTTTTAAACGTGGGTTACTATCTGTCAAGTTAAATAGTTCAGGAGAGGTTGTAAAAACGTCCCGTGTACATGAAGCCCTAGACAGCTGTCCCTGGAAGATTTCCACTTTTTCTTTTTTACCTTGAAATAATTCTAAAACCTTGGATTTGCTGCTCACATTGTTTTTTTCTCAGTGACAATGGATACCAGTACAAATAAAGGTGTGAATCGCCCAATGTGAACACAGAAATCAAACTTGAGATTCAAATGCCTCTCCACTCTACCAAAATAAAATTTTGCCTACATAGATACTTTTTAAAAGCTAAATGTATACAAATATCTTCATTAGAAAAATCCAGATTCATATGTGAGCTTTTTGCTAAAACAGTTCATTGTATAGGATTGCCGTTTTCACTTTTTTTTTCTTCCAAGTATTTAACCAGCAGAAGACAGCTCCAGTTGAACTTGTCATTAATACAAAGACAAGTAACGGTATAAGAATCTAAATGATCTAGGCAAAAAAACAGTAAATACAAGTTAGACATGTAGAAAGTCAGGAGATCAATCAATTGAACTTTTTCAACGAGAAGCGTACCGAATTCTTATCGAGCCCAAACGGTCACTTGTTATGGACCATTCGGGGGAATCGCTTGGGGTTACCCATTCCATTTTTTCTTTTTTTATACATATTAGAACAAAGGGAAAAAAATAGTGCTAAATTGAAGCGCACACTCACCATTTTGCATAGTTTTGTTTTCCTTTATATTCACCATTACCTCCTGATCAAAAACTGCTCAATCTGTGGGCAACCTCCAAAGGTGTGGGCCAGAGTTACAAATACAAAAAAACTGTTTCAGGGTACAGTAATGAGTTCAGTTGAACCCGCACGATTTCAAACCTGCATTCAGTGTGAACCTAGGCTAAGCCAAACTCTTGCTTGGGCAAAAAATAAAATTGGCAGACCCTGGATATGTCTTCATGGAGGTTGTGTGTGTGTGTGTGTGTGTGTGTGTTTTTTTTTTTTTTTTTTTTTTTTTTTTTTTTCCTGTGTTGGTGTAGGATTCCTACCACTATGAAAAAATATGGGAGTCATTTACTATAGCACGAATATGCCACCTAAATGGTACAGAAATATGTGGTATATTGTTTAACCACTTCCCTACCCAGCCATAGTCATAAGACGTCCACAGATGGGATCTCCCATCCTGGGTGGGCGTCATATGACGTCCTGGGATTCCCGGCCGTCTAGGGGGCGCGCGCGCCCGCCGCGCTGCTCGGGACCCGGTGCGTGTGCCCGGCGGCCGCGATGTCCGCCGGGCACCCGCGATTGCCCGTTAACCGGGCCGGACCGTGGATCTGTGTGTGTAAACACACAGATCCATGTCCTGTCAGCTCAGAGGAGAGCGATCTGTGTTCCCACAACGGTGGAACACTGATCAGTCTCCTCCCCTTGTGCGTCCCCTCCCCCTACAGTTAGAATCATTCCCTAGGAAACATATTAACCCCTCCCCCTAGTGGTTAACCCCTTCACTGCCTGTCACATTTATACAGTAATCAATGCAATTTTATAGCATTGATCGCTGTATAAATGTGAATGGTCCCAAAAATGTGTCAAAAGTGTCTGATGTGTCCGCCATAATGTCGCAGTCACGAAAAAAAATCGCAATCGCCGCTAAAAAAATAAATATATTTTTTTTAAAAATGCCATAAATCTATCCCGTATTTTGTAGACGCTTTTTTGCACAAACCAATCTACGCTTTTTTTTTTTTTTTTTTTTTTTTTTTTTTACCAAAAATATGTAGAAGAATACGTATCGGCCGAAATTGAGGAAAAAATTTGTTTTTTAAAAAAAAAAATTGGGATATTTTATTATAGCAAAAAGTAAAAAATATTGTTTTTTTTTTCAAAATTGTCGCTCTTCTTTTGCTTATAGCGCAAAAAATAAAAACCGCAGAGGCAATCAAATACCACCAAAAGAAAGCTCTATTTGTGGGGAAAAAAGGACGTAAATTTTTTTTGGGTACAACGTTGCACGACTGTGCAATTGTTGTTTTAAGTGCGACAGCGCTGAAGACTAAAAATTGGCCTGGGAAGGAAGGGGGTGAAAATGCCCTGTATTGAACCGGTTAAAGATGATCTGCTTTTAAAGCGTGTGGAAAAGTGATTTCTACACTGAAATATCTTTAAAAGTCTGAGAAGAGAGAAATTCCCTGTCTCTTTAACTAGGTGACAGCACAACTGAGCATGCTTAGACATGCAAACTACTTATTTTAACTCCCATGGCTTTTTTACAGGGAGCCATAGTAAATGCCAAAATTAGCACTGCCAAAAGTGTTTTTGGAAGTGAAAATGAGTTGTGTAGCCCAAAGCTAGTTTCAGCCATTGATTCTAATGGTATAATTGTAACTTCACCAAATAAATACTTTTCATGTTGAGGTAAATGTATCTTCCTCTCAAAGAAATTGTCCTTGAAACAATGTTGCTTCATCTATTTTCATTTTAAGAATTCTAGAATGTATAAGGTTTTTGGTAAAATATATATTTTTCTCTGTCGCTTTCGCTTGTTGCTGTCCATTTCACAACAATTTTTACCCAAACTCACACAGGTGTCTTTACAAACCACAAACAATACCATTGCTGATGCAAATTGAGTCACAATTTTGTGTTTATTATTTCCAAAAGATCCTAATTTGAGCCCAAAAAATGTGATGTGTACCAACAGACATAAAAATATAATTCCCAATAATCAGAGGGTAACATCACAATTCTTCACTCACACACTAAGAGCCACCAAAACTCACAGAATGAATCAAGAATAATTACTCCTGACTATTGTAATTCCATTACCTATATGTCCAAAGAAATTCAGTATTTATGCATAGAAGGGTTCCACATGTGGTAGCACAGTGGCTCACAGATTAGCACTTCTGCCTAGCAGCACTTAAGTTCTGGGTTTGAATCCCAAACATGCCACTTCATGTAGAGAAGTTGTCTGTTCTCCCTATGTTAAACATAACTCCTGACTCGGGTCCTTACATAAATTATGTCTAAATGTAGTATTTATATGTAGGAGGGTTCCACCACCATTGCAAATTGTCATGCTTTCCATGGGCAAGGACTCTCATTCGCCTTAACATTTCCCCACCAGAATGAATTACAGCCTCTTAGCGAGCCAAAAACACAAAAATGACAGCTGTTTAGCTCTCAGCATGCTGACAGTAATCAGCCTTCAAAACGGATGGCATATGCCAGAAACGGTTGCTCTCTGGCTCTGCACAGTACATCTGTATTGATTAACTTCTTGCACCCCTGGGACAGGACTGTTTTACACCACAGCGATGCAGCCTAAAAACGTGTGGCAGCACAGTGGCTTATAGGCTAGCACTTCTGCTTAGCAGCTCTGAGTTAGAATCCCAATCCTGCTAGCGGTTTGCGTGCTGTAGTGTTAGAGTTTCTTTTCCACCAGTACTAACATTTTTGATGGGTTTCACATAATGGAACCCCAAGAAATAACATAAATCAAGCAAGCATGGGTTTTCACCAAATCTAGAACTGGGGTGTTTTGGTACAGATATGGATGTCCAAGTCTGGTGTGATGCTGCACACATTTTAATTTTGTATGCTAATGACGAATGCTCTTTGTCACCAATTTGTGTGAAGTGCCCCCTCACAAAGTTGTCATTTCCCATTTTGGACCCTCCACATGCCCAACGTCATACAAGTTTGATTTGGAGATTTTTGGGATCACTGATCATGGGCAGAACCTTGGACAGGTGTTATGTTGAGCTTTACTCTGCACAGATATCAATGCTGAGGCATTTTTTTCATTTGTAAAGAGTGTGTATTCCTAATGAACAGGTGTGAGTACTTGAGGCCTACATGAAGAGACAGAATCAATTACACTGGTGGGTGTGTCCTTTTACTGAGTGGGTGAGCAGTCCTAGCTAGGTTATTTTAAAGGCCTGCATATGCAGGTGTTTGGCCTAAGAAAAGGCCTGAGTTTTTCTTTGCAGTGTGTATATTGGGTTACAAATAGATATGGTTTTTCCAAAAAAAAGTGGGCTTGTAAGACCGCTGCGCAAATACGGTGTGACAAAGTATTGCAACGACCGCCATTTTATTCTCTAGGGTGTTAGAACCCCCAAACATTATACTTTTTTTTTTTTTTTCTAAGTAATTTTCTAGCATAAAAATCTGTTAACTTTTAAACAAATCTCAAAAAGAGGCTCGGTCCTTAAGTGGTTAAAATCACTGCTCCGGTAACCGCTTGCGGATCAGCTGCCGCAGTTTTACTGCGGCAGGTTGGCTCCGCTGTGCAAAATCACATTAATGTACGTGATCTCGCGAGGCTTGCATAGCAGGCCCGCCGCAAGCTCCGTGAGTCCGACCACGGGCCCCTTGGGCATACCCGCGATCGTCTCACGGAGAGGAAGAACGGGGAAATGCCGATGTAAACAAGCATTTCCCCGTTCTGCCTAGTGACACTGTCACTGATCACAGCTCCCTGTAATTGGGAGCGGTGATCAGTGATGTGTCACTGCTAGACCACTCCCCCTACAGTTAGAACACATCCCTAGGACACACTTAACAACTGCAGCAACCCCTCCTGGTTAACACCTTTACTGCCAGTCACATTTACACAGTAATCAGTGCATTTTTAATCGCACTGATCGCTGTATATATGTGAATGGTCCCAAAATAGCGCCAAAAGTGTCCGATCTGTCCGCCATAATGTCGCAGTCATGATAAAAATCACAGGCCGCCGCCATTACTAGTAAAAAAAAAAAATTATTATTAAAAATGCAATAAAACTATCCCCTATTTTGTAGATGCTATAACTTTTGCGCAAACCAATCAATAAACGCTTATTACGTATTCTTCTACATATTTTTGTTAAAAAAAAAAATCGCATCAGCCTAAACTGAGGGAAAAAAAAATGTTTTTTTATATATTTTTTTGGGGATATTTATTATAGCAAAAAGTAAAAAATATTGCTTTTTTTTTCAAAATTGGCACTCTTTTTTTTTTTTTGTTTATAGCGCAAAAAATAAAAACTGCAGAGGTGATCAAATACCACCAAAAGAAATCTCTATTTGTGGGAAAAAAAGGACATCAATTTTGTTTGGGAGCCACGTCGCACGACCGCGAAATTGTCAGTTAAAACAACGCAGTTCCGAATCGCAAAATGTGCTCTGGTCAGAAAGGGGGTAAATTCTTCCGAGGCTGAAGTGGTTAAAAAATATTGTTTAAAAACTTTTTTTGCATTGATTCATGTCCCCCGGGGCAGGACCCAGGTCACCATACACTTTTTATGGCAAATAACTTTCACACAAGCCTTCAATGAGGACTTTTGATTTTGCAGGGTCAAGACCCATTAACTTCAACTATTCCCGCATATGCCGATTTGACAGGCATGTTCGCCGGCAATAGCACGGTTTTCCATTTGCATGTCCACGCAGTTCAAGTCTTAATTGGATGCTATTATCATGTACAGTGCAAACGCATATTCGTGCTATCGTAAATGACCCCCATACTGTTGGATTCTGAAAAAAGCTGAGTTAGACTTACCGGTAACTCCTTTTCTGTGAGTCTTCCAGGACAGCCCATGAGACCTAGGGCTCCTCCTACCAAGACAGGAAACACGTTACCCCCACCAGATAAAAGGGTGGTCCTCTAGGCCCCATGTCAGTCTTCTCAAGAACCAAGGGACATCCCTGCAAAACATATGCATAATACACATAACTTCAGACAAAACCGGGTGGGAATCCGGCTGTCCTGGAAGACTCTCAGAAAAGGAGTTACCAGTAAATCTAACTCAGCTTTTCTCCAAGTGTCTTCCAGAACTTACCAGTCTAGGGAGGGACAACTGACCTTACGACCAAACGCCTGCTCCTGAGCAGATAGGAGAGCCAGGTGATAATGTTTAATGAAGGTCGAAAAACTGGACCATGTGGCAGCCTTGCAAATTTGTTCCGGTGAGGCACCAGCCCTCTCAGCCCAAGACGTAGAGTAGGCTCTAGTTGAGTGCGCAGTAACAAAAGGCAGAGGAACTTCCCTAATTTTGTAAGTTTCAGAGGTAGCTTGCTTTAGATGCACCATTTCCCTTGTGTGCTCCTGAAAAAAAGAGGACAAACAAGGCATCAGTTTTCCTAAAAGTCTTGGTGACCTCAAGATAGATGAGGAGAAACCTTCTCACGTCTAAAAAACAAAACTTTCTTTCTTGGTCGCCCGTCGCCCTGTGGCGAACTACAAAAGGTTGGCAGTACAATGTCCTGAGATCTGTGGAATGCACTGGCCACCTTAGGCAAAAACCTGGATCAGTTCTTAAAACAACTCAATCCTCAAAAATTGTGAGGAAAGGCTCCCTCACTGATAGGGCCTGCAACTTACTTACCCTACGAGCTGAGGGAACAGCTACAAGAAAAATTTTTTTAAAGTAAGTAACTTAACTGAAATATCCTCGAGAGGCTCAAAAGGAAATTCAACCAGAATTTGAAGAACCAGGGACAGGTCCCAAGTTGGACCACTTCTCACCACTACTGGCCTGGCCCTAGAAATTGATTTGAAAAATCTGGCTATAGTGGGATTTTCCAAGAGAGAAAACTGGAGGAAAACACTGATAGCTGCCACCTGTACCTTTAAGGTACTAACAGAAAGACCTTTGTCGACACCCTCTTGAAAAAATTCCAAAATTGAAGGAATATCATGAGTTAATCTCTGATTTTCAGATAACCAGTTAAATCTTTTCCAAACCTTGGAATATATGGCTCTGGTGACTGGTTTTCTGCAATTTACCAGAGTCTTGACTACTTTGTCAGAGAACCCCTGGGCGCTCAGTATCTTTTCTTCAGATACCAAGCCGTCAAGCTTAAGGAAACCAACTGTGGGTGTGACACTGGGCTCCGAGACCAGAGTCTGTAGCAGGGAAAACCATGGCCTCTTGGACCAGAAAGGGGCGATTAGGATGAGATCTGTTTCTTCTAGAAGAAACTTTCGGAGGTCTTCCGGAATAAGTCTGATCGGCGGGAAGGCGTAACAGAGGCCGAATGGCCACGAATTCGCCAGAGCGTCGATCCCCAATGATTGATCTGCTGGGTTCAAGGAAAAGAACTTCTCTGTTTTGCGGTTGTTCTGATTTGCAAACAGGTTCGCTTCAGGACATCCCCATCTATTCGTGAGATCCACAAAGACTTCGGAATGAGGGGACCAGTCGTCCCGATCTACCCGTAGCAGCTGAGATAATCTGCCAGACAATTTTGTGTCCCTTTCAGGTGCACGGCTTTAATTGAAGCTAGATTCCCTTCTGCCCATGATTAAATCTCCTGGGCAATAGATTAAAGTATCCAGCTCCTCGTGCCTCCCTGTTTGTTGAGGTACGCGACTGTCGCGACATTGTCGGAAAGAATTTGGAGATTGTGACCCTCGATTTCCGTCTGAAATGACTGCAAGGCTCTCTGAACTGCTAGAAGCTCTCTCCGATTGGTCCTCGAGGGAAGCAAGTGCTTCATCCACTCTCCTTGTGCCACTGCGTTGCTGAGGTGGGCCCCCATCCCCAGGAACTCGCATCCGTCGTGATCCTTTGGGATATAGGAATGGACCATGGGAGACCTCTTGTTAGGTTCAGGTTTGTCCTCCACCACCACAAGCTTCTCTTTACCCTGGTGGGTATCCAGACCCTTGATTCCAGGGACTTTGCGTCTCTGTCCCAGTTCTTTAATAGAAACAGTTGTAACGGATGTTGATGAAATCTTGCCCATGATACTGCGGGAAAGCATGAGCTTTCAGACACACTGCTCTCAAAACCTGTCTCAGCGAGACTAACTGGTTGGTCTGTAACGCTGACATAGTTTGGATCATTTTTGTAATCTTCTCCTGTGGAAGAAAAACTTTTTGGTCTACCGAGCAAAAATCGTATCCCAGATATGTCACTTTCTGGGCCGGAATTAAGGACAACTTTTCTACATTTATTAACCAGCCTAGGGACTGTAGGAAGTCATGTACTGTCTGGAGATCCACTAATAACCTTTGGTATCATTCTGCCATTACAAGGAGGTCGTCCAGGTAAGGGATAATAGTTATCACCTTTAATCTTAGTGGAGCCAGCGCCTCCCCCAACACCTTTGTAAAAATGCGTGGGGCTGAGGACAGACAGAAGGGGAGGGCTTGAAATTGAAAGTGCCGAGTCTCTGTTCCCATCTTGACTGCTAATCTCAAGAATCTCTGGAAGGATGGATGGATAGGGATGTGAAGGTAAGCATCCCTCAAATCCAAAGTGGCCATGAAGCAGCTTGTGTAAAGCAGGTTTTTGATTGTGAATACAGTCTCCATATGGAAATGCTTGTATCTGATTGAATGGTTTAGAGACCGGAGGTTCAGGTTAAGCTGATACTTCCCTAACGGCTTTTTGATGACAAATATATGGGAATAAAACTCCTTGCCCTGGTCTGGCCAGGGAACAGGGATAAGGACTTTTTGATCTAATAAGTCTCCAATTTGGAGACCCAGAGCCTTCGCTTTCTCTCGATCCTCAGGGAGGAAAGGTGACCAATAACCGCTCTGGCGAGAAAATTCCAGCCTGTACCCATTGGTCACTAGGTCCAGGATGAAGGGACTTAAAGTGACTGCTGCCCATTGTGGGAGAAAGGCCCTCAATCTTCCTCCCACTGGGGGACACTAGTCACTGTGGTTTGGTGGGTTGTTGAGGAGGATTAAACAAGACCCCCCCCCTTTACCTCTGCCTTTGTGCCCTGTCCAATGTTTTTTGGGCCTGTTGTCCTTTTCTCTAGGACCTTGCTGCCTACCTTGGCTACAGAAAAACTTTCTGGCTGTCAGGTTTTTATTTTTCTCTGGAAACGCCTTTTTCCTATCAGCTGTGCGTTCCAGTGCCTCCTGCAGTCCTGGGCCAAAAAGATGATCACCCGTAAGGGGAAGCCCACAAAGGCGCAACTTGGAGGCTGAATCACCTGACCAGATTTTAAGCCATAGGCTTCTTCTGGTCAAATTCACTAAGGCCGAAGTCCTGGCTGTCATTCTTATCGACTCAGCGGAAGAATCAGCAAAAAATCCTACTGCACGAAAAAGGAGAGGGAAAGACTTCAAAATCTGCTCTCTAGAAGTACCAGCCAACAAATGTGTTTGAATTTGTGTCAACCATACTTCCAGATTTCTGGCTACACATGTGGAGGCCAGAGCTGGTTTAAGATTCCCAACAGCTGAGTCCCAGCTCTGTGGAGAAGGATATCCCCTCTTTTGTCCATCGGATCCTTAAGCGTGCCCATATCGTCAAATGCTAGGTCCGAGTTTTTTGAAACCTTTGAAAGAGGTGCGTGCAACTTAGGATTTTTGTTTCATGGCTGCGCTGAGTCCTCATCAAAAGGAAACCTCCTTCTTAGGTTACCAGAAAAGGATTTTCTCACTACAGTATGATAGTATCAATCAGGGAGAACTATGTACTGGAAAAACTCTAGACTTCTTCTTGTGCAAATCCTTACACATAAGATCATGTTTGGATAATTGAACCGCCTCCTCTTTCAATGCAAGTGTAGTATAGATAGCCTTTAATAAGTCATTAACATCCTCTAAAGATAAACCTTGAGCCCTGATTCATCTGACCCTGACTCATCCGGAGAAGAATGGGTAGATCTGATATCAGTTTCCGAGTCTTCACTCTCCGCCTGCTGTGGAGTGCTACTGACTGAAGCCCTAATTGAATACAGACCCTCAGCTGGAGCCTGAAGCTTGTCAATTAGCGTTTTAAATGAGCTACAGGTAGACGCAAGCTCATCTCTGACAGAAGTCAGCATTTTCTGACAGGAGGCTACCGGGTCATTCTTTACTAGGCCTTCTATACAGGTGCGGCAAACTTCTTTGCTCCATGAAGAGCTCAATTTGTTTGCGCAAACCGCACATTTCTTTTTTGGTGGCTGCACTTGGGCCTTGTCCTGGGTCTTGGTCTGCAAGACAAAATAAATGACCCATAATGAAACTATCAGCCACCCAATCACTCCGTAACACCTCGTGCAGGAGGAAGGAAATGTGTCCCTTTACACCCACTACTACAGAGGGGGGAGGGAACACTCACAGGGATAGCAAGAGGGTGACAAAACACCCCAGGCTTAACTGCGAGGTGCTGGTGTTGGGGACCGCATCCACTGCCTGTGCAGGTACTGCCGAAGGATCCATCCTGCCCCTCTTGGTCATCCACAGCCTCGCTGCTTTCACCAAAAAACACCAGCAGCCAGCGTCCCCTTTCTGCACCGTTATGAAGACTGGAACCGGCGTCTTCGTCGCCCGATGATTACATCATATGCCCCGGAAGTGACCTCTCTAGGTATTACCTGTGGGCCAGCTTGGAGCACAGTAGCTCCGCCCCCTCGAGCGCCGCGACTTCCTCTTTCCCCTGCATGTATCAGCCACGCTGTCAGCGGGGAATGGACATAGTGGCTCTGCCTTAGCCATTAGTGCAATGCACCGCGCTATGGAAGCTAACATCACCCCGGTCCTGGCCCTCTCCAGGCACTGAAAACAGGGGACAGCAGCACAGCCAACTTCCCCAGCGGAGATGCTGCTTCTGGCAGAGGAAAAAAGGTTAGGGACATGCCCCAAACAGCCATTCAGAGCCCCTGCTCATGAGACCTAGGGGACCAGGTTCCAGGAACATGTTCCCCCCTGTCCGGAGGAAACACTAATAACTGACATGGGGCCTGGAGGACCGCCCTTTTATCTGGTGGGGGTTTCCTGTCCTGGTAGAAGGAGCCCTAGGTCTCATGGGCTGTCTTGGAAGACGCTTGGAGAAAATATGGACCCCGAGGATACGACATGCTCATCCTTCCATGTCTGCAGCAGGTTACGCATTATTTTAAGTCTCAGGGCTCTGGCCAGGGTACCCACATATTTCTACTTTCCTGGGCCCCCTTGCTGCAGAGGCCTCTGTTCATAGGTTTGTCTTCTTTTGTAAGACACATTCCTTACATCTATGTGTATCTTTTAGCTTACCGCTAGGCTCAACTCACAATTCTTTGTACAACATTGACCTTTACGGTCAATTCCAGGTTCTCGTCTCCTTCCTTGACATTTGCAGGATGTCATCCTGGAATCTTTCTGATACATTATATACCTGTATAGGTTATTGTGACGGGAGTCATTGTTGGGCGCAGGGTGACCAAGAAAAGAATGAACCCTGAAAATATGATTGGATTACTTAAAATGGGACAGTAATATTTAAACACAATATCTCCCAGGATATATGTAAAGACTATTCTTGGTTTGTTTGATTCTGAACTCAACATGTTAGTTGAGAGAGCTGATCACATTGGCTTTTAGAATTGGGTAGGAGCAGGACAGTCTACTCATACTATAGTTTTTTGCCTACAAGGCTGATGGGGGGAGGGGGTCACTGTTTGTATTGTTAATTGTAATTAGCTCCTGCTATTGTGTGAAGGTGTCATGTGTTATACTTATGATAATGTTGATTGTGTCTTCTGAGCTAAAAGACGGCAAGTCTATCCTAAAAGTCATGTCTCAGAGTCACCTAGTCTGGGTAAATGATTTAGTAAACTAGCTCACGTTAATTAGGTTTCTGGTTATAGTTGTATTGTTAGAGTAATATGAGCAGGAGGGGAGAATCTCCCCTTTAACTGTATATAAAGACTTGAAATTTTGGTTCTAATAAAGAGTCCGATTCCTGTTTGACCCTACGTACAGAGCCTTGTCTTGTACTTGGGGGGAAGAATTATTTGTATGGGTTTCTTGTTCGGCTGATTGGAGTGTTCGGTAGCTGCCTTTGTGTTCAGAAATGGAATGTCCTAAACGGCTTTAACCCTTTTTCCTACTCAGGGTGTCGTTACAGTTATGCTTTGTCTTTTGGAAAAAAAACCTCAATAAAAATTTATTGAAAGTGAAAAACATACTGCTTGGATTTCAAGGCTTACATGAATTTCTTTCAAGGTGACAGTGGCTACATATCTCACCCCACCATCTTCTTTCAGTAATTTCTTTTAAATTTAAATTAAAAATATGTAAGGTCAACAGCTAAAAAAACTGGACCTGCTGCTTTTTAATAAACAGATACTCACCTGTCCGGGGATCCAGCGCTGTCCTCACCGGTCTTCGGGTCCCAGCACTGGAATCTTAACTAAGGGCAGCTGGCTGTGACTCCTTGTGGCTTCAGAGCCAGCTGCCCATTGCGCACGCATAAGCCGTGCTGAAATTTATGAATGGTCCTGCAGCCTTCTGGGTTACAGAGGTCTGTGGGCAGGGGGAGGAGAACTTTCACTTGAATCACCTAGCCAAATTTGATCAGAAGTGTGAACGGGTACCTGTGAAAAAAAGGTGCTGTCCCTCTCAAGGTCCAAATATGGCAGGAAGAGAGCAACTTTCCTTTTTGGGTTTTGCACAGAGTGGCCCCGATCCTCCTGTTCTGGCATCCCCCGGCAGCTCTCGTGGCTCCTACCAACATCAGATAACCCCCTAGGAGAAGCGCTCTCCCTGGGGGTTACCTTGCGAGCGTGCTCCCGAGTCCAGCATTTGTGTCCATAGACACGAATGCCGGAGTCGGCCCGGCGCTCGCATCATTGGATTTGATTGACAGCAGCGGGAGCCAATGGCTGCACTGCTATCAATCTATCCAATCAAGAGCCGGAACCCCGTGGAGAGAGCATCTCTTCCGACAGAAATACGGGGCTCAGGTAAGTACGGGGGGCTGGGGAGCCGGTCACTGCCAGGTGTTTTTTCACCTTAATGTATAGGATGCACTAGGGTGAAAAAACACGAGGGTGTACAACCCCTTTAAGTATGTACAGAAATTTGCTTCCCAGAACCGAAGGAACTCTCATTATATTGTCCCATTTGTGGCTATTACTATTCCATTAATCTAGTAAGATAATGCCTATATACTCATAAATTACTGACCACAAAAAATGGTATAATAGCAAAGCACAATATAAACCTGTGACTACATTAGCTTTGTGAGGAAAAGAAGATTTAGCTATCTCCTAGCTGAAAGTATTCAATAATATTCTAGGGCAGGGATATGCAATTAGCGGACCTCTAGCTGTTGCAAAACTACAAGTCCCATCATGCCTCTGCCTCTGGGTGTCATGCTTGTGGCTGTCAGTCTTGCTATGCCTCATGGGAGTTGTAGTTCTGCAACAGCTGGAGGTCCGCTAATTGCATATCCCTGTTCTAGGGTCTGCCTACTCTTGTTAAATCCACAATACAGCTAAAGCCAAACATTTATATACAAGCAGGAATATAAATTATTTATATATTGACTTCATGGCAGCGGCAAGACCATCCTCTTGGTTACAGGTTCATCTCAGTGCAGCCACCATGAATGTTGAAAAGTAACTTGTGTGGCTACTGGGGAATGAAACAGTGTTGCAATACAACTCAAACAAAAGCAGACACTCCTTTTTCATCCAGCTACAATGTTATAGCATGTTGCAACATATTTATTTCAGTCTACCCATCAGACATTTTTTGAAGGCATGCAAATTACATCCCTTCTTTACAATCACTGAATAAGCTCTGAAGCATCATGGTCTATCATACTTGGACTACATCTGAGCAACTCCCTGGGTTTACATATATGTGGGGGCCAGTTTGCATTCAGCGATTCAGGTGCGAATTTGACACAAATCGCACCTGAATCAGACTGAAAAATGCACAAGACCCTTTTTTAATTTGCAACGTAACCAGACCACATATAAGTGAACCAGTTCCATTAAAAGCCGGTCTGGTTCACATGTCATGTAAATTGGGCGTGGTTCAAATCGCATCCGATACGCATATATATGAAACAAGCCTGATAAGACACAGCAAAATCTGTGACATTAAACTAACATTGGTCTATGTTCAATAATCCCTAAATGGAGACCTAAAATGAGCCTGTCATTGCTCATGGTCTTTCCAAAGACAAGGACTGATACTATTGGACCACCATGACGTCCAGACAAATGGTATTTTCAGACAGAGTTTAGCAGTGGGCGCTTCCATATTTCTCTCACTAGTATAAGTTTTTAATCAAGAACTACACAGATCTGCTAAAGATGTTTTCTACTTTACTCAAAGATTTATCCAAATCTTTCTTGAACCCTTCTATAGTTAAACAGATAGTGCTGAAGATAGCTATTTTGGGCCAGCTTGGCCCAAATAAACTAAACTAGTTAAAATGGTCATTAAACCTGGAACTCAACTCTAACTGCAGTTAAAGGGGTTGTAAAGGTTTGTTTTTTTTGTTTGTTTTTAATAACAAACATGTCATACTTGCCTCCTCTGTGCAGGGGGTTTGCAGAGTGACCCCGATCCTCCTCTTCTGGGGTCCCTCCGCAGTGCTCCTGGCTCCTCCTCTTCTTGAGTGCCACCACGGAGAAGCGCTTTCCAAGTCCTGCTGCTGCGTCCATTCAAACAGGTAGCAGGACTCGGTCCCTTCCCCCCCCCCCCCCCAGCTCCAGCGTCACTTGATTTGGGGGGGGGGGGGTTGGGTCTGGGGGGCTGCTGCACTACAAAAGGTTTTTCACCTACCTTAATGCATAGAATGCATTAAGGTGAAAAACCTTGAGGGTTTACAACCCCTTAAAGCTCAAGGCTAGATCCCAAAGTATCAATAAATAAGTCCCTGAAATGTCTTTTTAATAATAACTTTATTTTGTTAATGTGAATGCCCAGCCAAAGCATTTTTCCTTAGTTTTGGGTAGAGTGGGAAAGGCTTAGAGTGTTAGAAAGATTTATCCTCATTTCCTGTCCTGCTGACAACATTTTACCAGACCAGGAAGTGAAAAGAAATCATCATCACAGTCAGAAAAAAGAATGCTTTTCTTTAGTAGAATAGGGGAAGCCTAGAAATCTTCTTGGATTTTAATTTCGTACGTGTTGCAGATTTGCCCACCCCTTCTGTCTGGTGAAGCTGTTATCAGCAGGGCAGTGAGGATAAATCCTTCCAACAGGGCCCTGGACAGCAGCAAAAGCCAAATGGTTGTTCTAACCATTTTTCACTTCATCCAAATCCCTGATACCCTTTTATTGTTTAAAAATAAAGGGGGTATTCCATTCCATTTCATACCATGTTATCATTAAAATAAACTTCCCAGATTAAAGAAAATATTTTCCTAATCACTCTCTCGATCTTCACTACTGAATTATGTTAACAAAATGACAGTTCCGCTTCTCAAGATTTTACTATGCAAATAAATTCATCTTTAAAAATGTCAGTTTATCATGATTGCAGCAGGCTTGCTGTAATGGTTATGCATCATACTGTCTTATCATTAATGGATCACAAGGTTTGTAAAGGCAGAAATAAATAACAGACTAATGAGTTACCTGCTAGTTTTTATGCAAAGGGGAAGAAGAAATCAAAGGGCAACTTGGCATCAATGGTCGGCTGAGCTTTGTAACCAGGGCTTGCAGCTTGAGACACATCAAGGAAGGTCACAGCAGTAGAGATCTGCACAGTCCTGTCACTTCCCAAGTTATTCTAGAAACAAAGAACATTGCATATCTAGATCTGATTCCAACTAATTCACTGACGCTGCTGGGAGATCAACATTTTCAAGAGGTTATTTTAAATAACAAATTAGCTAAGCAAAAATATTAACTCCAATTATGGCATACAATCAGAGGATTGAACAATCAGGCTGTTATTTATTTGTCAGTTATAGCTGTACTCTGGATACAATAAAACACCCACCGCCAGCTTTCTATGAGTAGGGTGACCCGTTCTCCTTACTTCCCCATCTGCAGGTCTAGAGAGGGAGTGCTGATGTCATTCATAGTGGTGCAGTGCATTCAAACCCTTCTCACCCTACAATGAATAACTCCACGCCATCTGCAGCATATATTCCCATCATCACCCGTGCACATTCTTGGCTTCAGCAGCTGAAGGATCATTTGAGTCCGTCTGATAACATCATAGGGCATGTATTTTCAACTAGGGTTCCTCGAGAGGCTGCTAGGAGTTCCTTGAGCCATGGCTGGATTGACTTCCCATTGGATGGTGTCTGCATAGTTGTAAGACCAATGCCACTTGGCAAAGCCAGCAACAAGACACCAATTATCTTTTTAGCCATCTGTAAGGGTGGCTTTTCAACCATAACTGTAAGGGTTTTATAAATTCCTACTGACAACCAATGAAAAAAAAAAAAAGGTTTCCATTTTCCCCAGATTAATTTATTTTAGTAAGGGTTCTGAGATCTGAAAACTATTTTAGGGGTTCCTCAGGGGTAAAATGATTGAGTAAGGCTGCCATAGGGGCTAAGCAGGGAAAGGAAACAAAGCTAGGACAAGGTAAGGAAAGAAGAGAAAAGGGGGACCTTCAGCAGGGGTTAAGAGGTGGAACATTTATTTTAACTGCTACCCCGAAATGGGCTTTAAAAAATATGATTTGTGTGTTTACCTTGTCTGAACAGCCTACTAACAAAGTGAGTCTCCAGAGACAAGGCAAGCGCAAAGGAAATTCCAGCAGGTCTTTACCTGCAAAGTACCTCACCCCCATCCCCAAATCATTATGTTCAGTGGGGTCCAGCTACAATACAGTCAAAAAGCCAGGCTAAGGGATTGGGCCAGATACCTGCAAGTCAGTGGCTAAAACTACCATTTGTTTAACTTATTACTTGATTAAATTTTCTCTAAAGGCTGAAGGTTTTTTACCTTCATGCATTCTGTGCATGAAGATAAAAAACCTTCAGTATGCAGCTTCCCCCACAGCCCTCCACAATACTTACCCGAGCCCAATCACAATCCAGCAATGTGCACGAAAGCAGCTGCTCTCTCAGGTCTCTGCCTCCTCATTGTCTGAGGGACAGCATCAGGAGCCACTGGCTCCCACTGCTTTCAATCACAGCCAGTGAGGAGGGAGCAGGGAAAGGGCCTAGCCCCATTCTGTGTGTCTTGTGGACACACAGAGCAGGGCTTGGGGGCACTACGAAAAGCGGAGGAGCCAGAAGTGCGGCAGAGGACCCAAGAAGAAGAGGATCAGGGCGGCTGTGTGCAAACCCACTGCACAGAGCAGGGAAGTATAACATATTTATTTTTAAAAGGCTACTTTAATATCACTTTAGGGACTCATTTTATGTATTTTTTTTTTGATTTATTGGAACATTTCCAAGCTTTGTTCCATCCTATTTGGAAATGTCCCAGTGCTGCGGGCTATCAACTCAATTCCTTATATTTCTTCCTGGGGGTTTGACTCGTACCCTTTTTTTTGGGACTTTTGTTTCTAAGTAAGTCTCTATATGGGTTTACCTGATTATAATTTAAATTTGAGTGAGTGAGATGGGGTATTTACATGTCCCCATTTATATATATTTCGATCAGGTCCACCTGTACCCTTTGTTGGATCTCTGTGCTCCCCCACGGGTTGGGGGAAAGAGTTCGACTGGAACAAACCAATGCATGACTGTTCTTATGATATTGATTGGTTCATATATAATATCAACTCAGTGAGGAGATGCCAGCGGGAGACCTGAGAAGAGGAGGATCGGGGTTGCTCTGTGCAAAACCATTGACATGTTTATTTTATTAAAAATAAAGGAAGCTTTAATATCACTTTAAGTCACTATATCAGTAAAGTATCAGTACTTTGCTGATCTAAAGAAGTGCGGGTCAGTTGGATAAAAGGTAATTGCTGATTGAGAATACTGGTATACATTTGGTGTAAAGATTGCAGAATGCATCATGGCTGCATTTTGTAATCCTACCATGTGCCATACATCTGACAGTATAACCCTTTAGGTATATTCCACATAGAAATATGTAAATTAAATTAAATGGATATTTAAAAAAAAAAAAAACACTTACAGGAATAAATGCGTAGGAGATTGTTTCGGTCACATTCACAATCTGTGCTTGAGCGTTTACTAAAGAACCAAATTTTGTCCACCTGACTTCCAACGCCAAGGAAACTGGGATTTTACACATACTCGCCTTTGAGAAAAAGAGGAAGCAATCAATGAGAGTCGGAAATTTGGCAATAAAAATGAAACATGCATAACAAAGAAGCAATACGTGACATGACATCCTGTCATGACAACTTTATAAAATTGGTTTCTTTTTCTTTTCACAAACTTTAGTCAAGCAGAACTAACCAAGAAGCTGTTTTGTTTGCAATCTGTAAGCTGCAAATTCCTGTCCTAAGAAAGAACAGCAGTCCTGGTAAAACACTTAACCGTTGTAAAATACTTGCAGAACCGCTATTTACCAATTTTTGTCTTCTATAAAGGAAGTACTTTTAACCACTTACTACTACTGAGCACTTATACCTCCCTTCCTGACCATGCCAATTTTCAGCTTTCAGTGCGGTCGCACTTTGAATGACAAATTGTGCGGTCATGCAACACTGTACCCAAACAAAATTTGTATAATTTTTTTCACACAAATAAAGCTTTTTTTTGGTAGTATTTAATCACCTCTGGGTTTTTTATTTTTTGCTAAACAAAAAAGACTGAAAATTTTGAAAAAGAAAACCCACATTTTTCATAGTTTGTTATAAAATTTTGCAAACCGGTAATTTTTCTCCTTCACTGATGTGCACTGATGAGGCTGCACTGATGGGCACTAATAGGTACTGATAGGTGACACAGATGATGAGGCAATGATAGATGGCACTAGTGGGCACTGATTGGCAGTACTGGTGGGACCAATGTGCCTGTAACAGAAGCCGGTTATCGTGGTCAGCCGGCTTCTGTTTATCTCCATGATCAGCTGTCATTGGCTGACAGCTGATCACGTGGTAAAGGGTTGCTGTGATTGGCTCTTTACCCTGTTCTCACAGAGCACACTGTCTATGCACTGCAGGGGGACACACGAGCGGCGCAATCATGGGAGGACGTCTATTGACACCCTCCTGGGACTGGAAGCCCGTGCTGTAGCCATCTTTCGGCTATAGCGCGGGCAGAAAGTGGTTCAGTGATAGCTAGGAACAATGCAAACAGATTACAGTCAGAGAGTATAGGAAGTTATCAACCCAAGATTTTAGGTAAAATCAATAGAAAAGTTTTCTGCACTTATCATTCAGGTAACAATAATTTCAAATGTATATGAATAAAAGGGAGCAAATAAGAGACATTTTTTGCTAAGCTTTACATACAGTTAAAGCGGGGGTCCACCTATCTATCGTTTTTTTTTTTTTTTTGAGTTCATTCACAAACTTTTCTTCTCAGCATTACATACTCATATATTGTGTGTAATATGTCCGCCTGTGTCAGATTTAGTCGGAAAGAATAACTTATATTATTCACTGCAGGCGGTTTCCATCTTCATTGTGGGCATTTGAAGCCCACAAGCATTTATTTCCTGGATGCGGTGAATGCTGTGCTCCCAGCATTCACCGCTCGTTCCCGCACATGCTCAGTGGCATCCTGGGAAGCCCGAGACTAGCTCCCAGGAGACTGTGCGGAGTCTGGGAGAGGCTAGAAACACGCCTACTCCCACGGGAGGAGAACCAGGAAGTGCAAAGAAGAATAGAAAAATAAAAGGTAATTACCGCGATTTAAATTTTTTTAAACGGCATGTCAGCATCTAGGCAAGGAAGAGAATACATACAGATATTGTTCAAAATTTGGGTGGAACCCCGCTTTAATGTGGTTGTAAACCTCTGATAAAACCATCTTTCTATAGTGTGTGCTTGTCTCAATCCAGGACACCAAGTGTCATTTTTGCCTGCTGTCTCGTTCCACAGATATCTGCATGAGTCACTTCTGCTAAGTTTTCCTGACACCAAGAGATAAAAAGGTGACGGGAGGGAGCT
This sequence comes from Aquarana catesbeiana, assembly GCF_042186555.1. Classification (NCBI taxonomy): domain Eukaryota; kingdom Metazoa; phylum Chordata; class Amphibia; order Anura; family Ranidae; genus Aquarana; species Aquarana catesbeiana. Next base: position 239,523,750 of record NC_133324.1, read on the forward strand.
CCAGCACACTGCCTGTGATTTACAGCCTCAGCTCTGTTCCTGTGTGCCATTTGAAGGGAGGTATGTCCCTTCCCTCCTATTAGCTCGCACTGAGCTCTGCAGAGTGAACCTTCAGCTCCCCACCCCCTGCTTTCTAAAAGCTCAGACAAGCCTTAAAATTCAGCACTTTGAACAGATATATAGAAGAGAATACTGCAGATAAACAGGTACAATTTATGCAAGAGGATTTGTTTAATTTCTCTGTATCACCTGAGGCTTGTCACTTCACTGGGTAAATGTAAGGGTTTACAACCACTTTAAAAGGAACATGCTCGTTCACCACACAACAGTAAGGAATCTGCTACTGAACTGATTTAAATGGTAGAAAAAAAAATGACAAAACAAACTTTGATGGGTTGTAATTGCATACTTTTAACAAACAAAGAGGATACCTGGGTACTGGCTTGCTGTCCAGGGTTGACAGTATTGATTGCCACCCAATCTAAAACATTCTCCTGTTGGGAATTTCCAAACTGGGCCACATACTCTGGAAACTGCTGTCCTTTAAGTGCATTCAAAATGATATCTCCTGCAAGCTGGCAAAATGCAGCTATAGTATAATTGAAACTATTTAAGCTGTAAAATACACAAACAGAAAAAAAAAAAAGAAAGGAAAAAAAAGGGAGTTGAATAAAACAGAAACTGTGACATGGAGTAAAAAAAAAAAATGAATATATTTACCGGAGTTTGCAGCCAGACATCATGTTATATCCAAATAACACAGCAGCCCGATTCCCTTCTTCTGTTAGACAGCTCTGGTCTACAGCGCTCTTGAGCAGAGTTAGTTGTCCAAATCTGTTGGTGCTTTGAACAATGCCAGATTTAAAGAGGTGCATTAAGGAGAAATAAGATTAACGATGAGAAACAAACATTGTAAATTTGAAGAATTGCCTATTTACTCAGAGATACGAATCTCATATATATGTATGTATATACATACATACATACATACATACATACATACACACAGTGGGGACGGTAAGTATTCAGACCCCCTTACATTTTTCACTCTTTGTTATATTGCAGCCATTTGCTAAAATCATTTAAGTTCATTGTTTTCCTCATTAATGTACACACAGCACCCCATATTGACAGAAAAACACAGAATTGTTGACATTTTTGCAGATTTATTAAAAAAGAAAAGCTGAAATATCACATGGTCCTAAGTATTCAGACCCTTTGCTCAGTATTTAGTAGAAGCACCCTTTTGATCTAATACAGCCATGAGTCTTTTTGGGAAAGATACAAGTTTTTCACACCTGGATTTGGGGATCCTCTGCCATTCCTCCTTGCGGATCCTCTCCAGTTCTGTCAGGTTGGATGGTAAGCGTTGGTGGACAGCCATTTTTAGGTCCCTCCAGAGATGCTCAATTGGGTTTAAGTCAGGGCTCTGACTGGGCCATTTAAGAACAGTCGCGGAGTTGTTGTGAAGCCAATCCTACATTATTTTAGCTGTGTGCTTAGGGTCATTGTCTTGTTGGAAGGTAAACCTTCGGCCCAGTTTGAGGTCCTGAGCACTCTGGAGAAGCCTTTCGTCCAGGATATCCCTGTACTTGGCCGCATTCATCTTTCCCTCGATTGCAACCAGTCGTCCTGTCCCTGCAGCTGAAAAACACCCCCACAGCATGATGCTGCCACCACCATGCTTCACTGTTGGGACTGTATTGGACAGGTGATGAGCAGTGCCTGGTTTTCTCCACACATACCGCTTAGAATTAAGGCCAAAAAGTTCTTGGTCTCATCAGACCAGAGAATCTTATTTCTCACCATCTTGGAGTCCTTCAGGTGTTTTTTTTAGCAAACTCCATGCGGGCTTTCATGTGTCTTGCACTGAGGAGAGGCTTCTGTTGGGCCACTCTGCCATAAAGCCCCGACTGGTGGAGGGCTGCAGTGATGGTTGACTTTCTACAACTTTCTCCCATCTCCCGACTGCATCTCTGGAGCTCAGCCACAGTGATCTTTGGGTTCTTCTTTACCTCTCTCACCAGGGCTCTTCTCCCCTGACAGCTCAGTTTGGCCAGATGGAAGGGTTCTGGTCGTCCCAAATGTCTTCCATTTAAGGATTATGGAGGCCACTGTGCTCTTAGGAACCTTAAGTGGAGCAGAATTTTTTTGTAACCTTGGCCAGATCTGTGCCTTGCCACAATTCTGTCTCTGAGCTCTTCAGGCAGCTCCTTTGACCTCATGATTCTCATTTGCTCTGACATGCACTGTGAGCTGTAAGGTCTTATATAGACAGGTGTGTGGCTTTCCTAATCAAGTCCAATCAGTATAATCAAACACAGCTGGACTCAAATAAAGGTGTAGAACCATCTCAAGGATGATCAGAAGAAATGGACAGCACTTGAGTTAAATATATGAGTGTCACAGCAAAGGGTCTGAATACTTAGGACCATGTGATATTTCAGTTTTTCTTTTTTAATAAATCTGCAAAAATGTCAACAATTATGTTTTTTTTTCTGTCAATATGGGGTGCTGTGTGTACATTAATGAGGAAAAAAATGAACTTAAATGATTTTAGCAAATGGCTGCAATATAACAAAGAGTAAAAAAATTAAGGGGGTCTGAATACTTTTCGTCCCCACTGTATATGTGTGTGTATATATATATATATATATATATATATTTTTTTTTTTTTTTTTTTCTTCATCCATAGTGCAAAGGATATTTTTCAGAATACATACAACCACTCACCTTAGTCCCTGCCATGTTAGGAAGTTTAAAACTGATTATTTCTCCCACAATAATAGCTGCCAGTAGGTTCCTGGATCGTAGAGATAAAGCCCCACAAAACTATGTAGGACATACCAACAGTATCTTTTAAACTAATTTCAGATCTCAGCTCTGCAAGGCCACATTGCAAACTCCTGTGCTCCTTAAATAATGTTTATGTCCTGCCCAGCTGGGTAATCATGTGGAATATGGTCATCAGGAATAAACAATAGAAAAAAGTTTTAGGTGACCCCATGAGGTCCTAGGGAACCGGATAATAGACCTCCTTATGCTTGTCTATTGTTGCCCATAACTGTATATTTGAAAATGTGTATCCTGATGCCATGACTTATTATGGTGTCCCCACATGACACCACTAAGAGCTTCCCATAGCCAGTACATGGACAGTGATCTCAGCCTAGTGAACTTTGTCCTTTGTGATTCATTTCTACCTTTTCCAGTAAAACCTCCAACCTCATTTCATCGATGGTTAAGGCATTCCAGGGCTTGTACCTATTGTTTACTAAAGACAAAACAGTACAGGTGTGTATGTGTACAGAAAGCATATTGACCATCCATTATAACATGACCTGGCCTGGAAAAATTAGGACATGTGAAGAGAACAACACTTTATAATTTACAAAAAAAATAAAAATGACAAAAAAATTATAATAATCTTAAACCCCAGACCACATTACAGCATTTTCTTGTGATATTACAGTACATATAAGAGCATATGGAAAAAAATCATGTCTCCAAAGATTTAAATAAAGACACACCTTAAAACTGAAGTTTAGTATACAACTTTTTTTTTTTTTGGGGGGGGGGTACAGCACCATACACTATAGTGATTAAACAATGCCTGTAACAAAAGTAAAGTTAGTGAGCTTGAGATTTGGAATCCGTATACAACTACTAGAGCACTCGGAGCCTGCTGTGCCTAATTGGGGATATTAAAGCGGAAGTAAATCCATTGATTTAACAATTTCAAAAAATAGCTACTTTCCCAGAATGCCGAGAATGTTAACGCTCACATTAGTTGTGCTCTCAACCAAACTGTCAAACCATCCAATGGCTGGTGTCATAACTGATCACAGGCAATTGGAGATCAGAGGCCAAGATGGCATCTTCCTTGGCTGAAAACGATGTGAAAGTCAATTACAGGAGGAGTAAACCCTCCTGGTTTACTTTAAGTGGCGCACATAGTATGTTGCAACAAAATATGGGACCTACAGTGGTGGAGGATAATAATTCCAGTGTCGGTAGAGTCAGTGGGAGGGGAACAAAAAAGAAAAGAAAGGCTTCTTATGTGCTAACAGCATAAGCTCCACGTCATGTGACCACTGTGAAAGTCAATTACAGCGGTCACATGATACAGAAGCCACGCCGCCTCCCAGGCATTAAAGCCCACTTAAAAGGGCTACAGGCATTAAGGGACTAGGCGTGTGTGTGCGCACGTGTGTGTGTGCGTGTGCGCACGTGTGCGCACGTGTGCGCGTGCAAGCTGAATTTAAGTCATAAATGGGTATACAGAGTCATACCAGTACTGTGAAAGGACATGTTGAAAGCCATTAGCCAAAATCACCCCGGGAAATGATTTCAGCAGGTTGTCAGCTAAAGCAGTGCAGAGCAGTGTTAGAGCATGTTATGTTAGGTTTGTAGTGCCAGTCGAACTCATCCACAGCTGTCCCTATATATAGAAATATAATTGCATATATTTTACAATATTTCAGATGAGTCATGTACATTTTATACACACTAACATAAGCCCTGGATGTTGAGGGAAGTGCCTTCAGCTGCATCAATACATGTTCACACACTGAATAGCCCCATCTCCATTACAACTGTAAACAGCCTGCATATAAAGCAGGGGTATGCAATTAGCGGACCTCCAGCTGTTGCAGAACTACAAGTCCCACAAGGCATTGCAAGACTCTGACAGCCACAAGCATGATGGGACTTGTAGTTTTGCAACAGCTGGAGGTCCGCTAACTGCATATCCCTGATATAAAGCTAGGTGATGGCTGAAAGTTGTTCACAGCAGCAGCTAGCAGCCCAGCCCAGGCTGTCCCCTGTCAGTTTGCACATGCCCCTAGCCCCAGTTAGTGCTCTGTAGCTCTGTTAGGCTCAGATGGGATGTCTCTCTGGCAGGGCCGTCATCAGGTGAGTACAGGCAACACACTTGTAAGGAGCCCGCCGTACAGCAGCTTAATGAATGAAACTTAGCACAGCAGGCAGCCATTGGCCGCACTGTGCCCGCAATAGAGAATAACACATACATAAGAAGCCACCGCCTGTCTCCTCCTCTCCGTGTTCCTCCCTCCCCGAAGGTGATCCTGTACTCGCTCTGCTTCCTTCACTGTTGAGGCGGAGCCTGCTGCTAGGTTACTAGTATTGTAATTAGGTGGGGCGGGGTGGGACACGGGGAGGGTGTGTGGGCAGTCTCGTCAGTGGTGGGAGTGGACACAGCCCTCTCAGGTGCATGCATTACAGATGCGAGACAGAGAGCAGCATGGAGGATAAGTCACCAGTGTGCAGTGGCGTTCTGCTGTGCTGTAGATTATAGTGGACCAGTGAAAATGGATGAAAATGATTTTGGGTGGGGATGAGAGTTACATTGTGGAGAGGCTCTTCACAATGTAACTCTCATCCCCACCCAAAATCACCCTCATCCATTTTCACAATGTAACTCTCAATGGTTGCCCGTTCATTAGGGGTCCCGACCCCCCTATCCAGGCGTCCAGCCCCCTAATCAACATGCAGTGTGCCGAACGCATGAATTCCAATGGGGGATTTTAAATAACGTGATTAGAGCCAGAGGCTCTAATAGGCTTCAAAATAGGGTGGACTCGGGGCGCAGAGTGAAGTTCACCCAGGTGTGGAACAATAGATTCTCCTCCCAGCCTTTTCAGATTGGCCAAAGGGAGAAGCGATCCCATTGGCCAGGGAGGGAGGAAACACACAGCATAGGAAAGATAGGCTGACCCACCAGCCGCCAAGTAATCCTCGGTCCCCTCCATGCAGAGTGCTGTCAGCTCCTCCTGTGGCTGCGGAAGAGAGGAGCACATGCCGAATGCCCTTGTGACACCTTGGACACCTTATCAATCCACACTGACATCGATCCCCACCTGCTGCCGACCTCATCTGGCATCCCTGGGCATGGAGCCTGCACTATTATCTCCAACACAGGGTAGGAGAGCCAGGGTAGGGTGGTGGTGGCATTCTGGAGCAATGGGGGGTGGGTGGGGGGGTCATGTCCATCTCCCGCCCCCCCTACCGATAGAGCACTAGTTGCCACTGAACTCCATTATCCTCATCCCCACCCAGAATCATCCATCCCTCTCCCCGCCCTGAATCATCCATCCCTCTCCTGGAGAAGGATGTGGATAATTCAGGGTGGGTATGGGGATACATTGGGATAAGAGTGTTAAAATAAAAGTGGGTGCACCGAAGGACTTGGGGGGATGGCCAGTGGGCGGACTTGGTGGGACGGCCAGTGTGCGGGCCCTGGTTAATATTGGCCCGGGGGGGCCCAGGCCTAAAGCGGTGTAATTTCTGATGGCTGCCCTGCTCCTTGGTCCCAGAGTCAGACTGCTCCTGATGGCAACAGAGCAGGTAGTGTGGTATGGAGAGAACTGGGGGAGACAGAGCAGTATTAAGGGTTCCACCTTCCTTCACAACGTAACAGTGAATAATGGCAGGAAAATAAAACTTAGCGCCCACCTAGCATCATGACATCACATGCATGTCCCATGCTCAGCTGAAAAGGAATGGTCTGACACCCAAACTGTGCATGCCCAGTAAATAAATAATATTTGTTCATGGGAGATGGGCACTATTTCCCATGAGCAAATCAAATTTTGCAAACTGTTGGCAGCCCTGCACACCCTTAAAGGGATATGTACAAAACTGTTTAAGCTGCAAGTAGAGGTCTCACACTTTAGAATATATACAAGTGTGACCAGCCCATTTCCTGAGGCGACACATGCTCGCTATGCTTCTAAATTGTCAGGAGCAGTTATAAAGCGATTTTTTTAGGCAAACACATATTTTGATCAGTTTTCTCTTGTTTTGGGTAGAGTGGGTAAGAATTAAAAGGTTTGCCTTATTTCTGTCTGTGACCCCAAATACCAGAAATAGAGAGCAAAGCATGTCAGCTTTGAACGTTCTCTCTAAAAAGGTAAGGCCCTTTCACATGAGCTTTCCAATCAGGTCTGCCTGGCAGTTTTTCAAGTGGAACTGATTGGATGCTCCATGCAGCTCTGTAGACAGGCGGATGTAAACAGACTTGTGTCTGTTTACATCTGCCCACCTCTGTGTCCATCCCTGTTCTCAAGAAACATGATGGATTGCAGGTAACCTGAAGTAAGCAGACACAAATCCTTTTCCATCTGGCAGCCCATAAAGTCATCACATCCGCCACAGTCCACTGTCAAAATGCGGGCACAAACTGAAACAGGCATGGTCTCACAAACTGACATTCATCCCATTCCACTCTAATTCAGCAGAGTATTTGCTTACAGATCATACATTAAACATGTCCTTACTCAATTTCCTTTAGATTTACCTTCAACTATGTAGTGCAGGGGCCTGCCTGATCGCATACAAATTGAAAGCGTTTAGGCTTGACCTCATATTTAATGGTTTTGTTAAATCTAATGGAAAATTATACAAGAGAATTGTATAACATATGGCCAGCCTAAGTCAGAACAATAAACAAAGATAAAATGTGCTTAAGCTGATAACACACAAACAATTCTAATTTCTTGTGTTTTTTTTTGAACACACACACACTAAACATTCACAGAGCTGGAAGAAAAAGTAACTGAACCCTTGGAGTTAATAGCTGGTTGAACCTCCTAGGGTAGAAATTACTTCAAGCAAGCACTTTTAAAAGCTCTGGAACAGACCTGCACAACATTCGGGAGCAATTTTTGACCATTCCTATTTAAAAAACTGCTTCAGCTCAGACAATTGTAGGATGTCCGGTGTGACCGTCTCTTGAGGTCATTTCACCGCATCTCTATGGAGTTAAGGTCTAGGTTCTGACTTGTCCACTGCTAAAGGCACATTTCCTCTTTCAGAAGCTAATCTATGGTGGATTTACTTTGAAGCTTAGGGTCATTGTCCTGCTACATTACCCAATTTCTACTAAGCTTCAGCTGGTGCACAGACACCCCGACGTCATTGTGTAGGATATTTTGGTAAACGTGGGAAGCCCTTTTCCTTTCGATGATGGAAAGTGGTCCAGGCCCTGAGGCAGTGAAGCATGCCCAATCATGATGTTCCTCCACCATACGTCACAGTTGGGATGATGTTTTGAGGTTGGTAAGCTATGCCCTTTTTGCACCATACAGAGTGCTGAGTATTCTTCTCTAACAATTCAACATTTGTTTCATCAGTCCACAAAATATTTTTCCAGTAGCATTGCAGTTTGCCAAGGTGCCCTTTGGCAAACTGCAGGCTCGCAGCAATGTTATTTTTGGGGGAGGAGCAGCTTACTCCGTAGTATTCTGCTATGGACACCCTGCCTGTTTAAAGGCTTACGTATGGTAGACTCATGAACAGGATGTTTGCCACTTTCAGTGATATCTTCAAGTCTGTAGTTGTTACTTGTGGGTTTTTGTTTACCTCATTGAAGGTTCTGCGTTGTGCCTTGGGAGTCATTTTGGCTGGGCACCCACTTCTAGAAAGAGTAGCCACAGTACTAGACAAATTGTCTATAAATGGAGAATGTTTAACAGTTGACTTTTGGATGCCTAAACACTTTGAGATTTCCTTGTATCCCTTCCCAGCCTTATGCAGATCAACTACTCCTGATCGTATGCCTTCAACAGGAAGTAAACCCTGATGGGTTTTACTTCCTTGTTTTTCCCCTGCAAAGTAAAAGCATAATGGGCTAGTATGCATTGCATACTAGCCCATTATGTTGCACTTACCTGCAAACAAAGCCCGCAATGTTCCCGCTGGTGGCCACATCCATCTTCACCCCTCTTCCTTCCGGGGCCGTGGACTCCGGCTCTGTGAACGGCCGGAGTCGCATGTGCGTGGGAGCCCCGGGCGAAACGGCGCGTTCATGCCCTTTCTTTAGCGCACATGTGCCAATGATGTAGTCGGAAGTGTATATGGTAAATTTCTCTTAAACCGTGCAGGTTTAGGAGATATTTCCAGTACCTACAGGTAAGAATCATTATAGGCTTACCTGTAGGTAAAAGTGGTGTAACTAGGTTTACAACCACTTTTGGAGAGCTTATTTTTGTGAGGTATGTTTCACATCAGCTGATGCTTCCATAAACGCATATTGCTTAAACGCATGCTGGCATGTTTTCATTTGTATGTATATGCTTAGTTTGAACTGTATACATATGTGCTTAGTTGCATTAAACTGCATACATATTTGCTTAATTGCCTTGAACTGCATACATATGTGCTCATTTGCCTTGAACTACATACATATGTGCTTATTTGCCTTGAACTGCATACGTAAATACATTAACGTCAAAAATACTCGTATACCTGCATATTTGCATACCTAGGTACCTACATAAAATGGCATACCTGGGTACCTGCATACTTACATACCTAAGGGGTTGCATGGAGGTAAACCAACGTTGTTTTAGGCCTGCACCCTTGCATTATGTTGGCTAATATAGTTGCTACATTATTTTTTATCTGTTATACCATATAAATGGTTCCAGAAAAAAGAAGGCAGCCGGGGGAGGCAGCTGCACCGCTCTCAGGTTCAGTGATCTGGCAGTGTCCACATCTCCCGATGGACAGTGGTGTCAGGTGCCAGGTGCATCTGAGTCACTGTGGTGTTTGGCATTGCAGTGTTTCCTGATGCATTCATTTTTCGTCAGATGGACTGCAGCTGCATCACCTTGATCATGCCTGATATCTGTTGATCGAAGCCTAAGCAGGATCAAGTCTGGTTAGTATGTGGATGGGAGACTGCCCAGGTATACCAGATGCTGTAAGCTTTTCCCCACCTGTGTGAGGAAGGCATCTGAGGCTGCTGTGTTTTGAGAGTATCTTAGGCCAGAAGATCTTAGGGCAGTCTCTGAGGTGGTTTGCTCCATCTTTAGCCAGCAGAAGCTTGGTAGATTAGGTACGCCCTTTTGGGCCTTTGGGTCTGCCAGAGTTGTCAGTCTTTTGCCTTGCATTTGACTCTTGGAGCAGAAGGTATGGGCTCATTATTGGAAAAAACAAACAAAAAAAAACACACAACTCAGCCGATAGCGGTCCCAAAACCAAATGGGGGACATAAGGTCTAGCTTAGATCTTAAGTTGTTGGACATCCTTCTGTTTCAGGGGAAAGAAGATTGGCCTCAAGTAACATTAGGGGTCAGATTCACCCCTAGCCATTTTTTTTCCCCCCAGAGGCCATTGTTTCTCACTTCTTCATACAGGGCGTAATGCAGACAGTTCCGCCTGTCAAGCCACTCGTGTCCTTGGGACTTGAATTTTCTCTTGACTGTCTTTGCAGAGGCCCCCTTTTGGTGCTTTTTGGCACCTTTTGAACCAATTGTTAGTCCTTGACTTGGAAGGTGGCTTCTTTGGTTACGATCACCTCAGCAAGTGGAGTGTCAGAACTGATGGCTCTCTCATGCAAGGAGCCGTTCTTGGTCTTACATCATAATAAGGTGATGCTACGTCCTCATCCATCTTTATTGCCTAGAGTGGTCTCTAGTTTTTACTTGAATCAGGACAGTGTCTTGCCTTCTTTTCTAATCCTCAGTTGACAGGAGTAAGATCACTGCATACACTGGAGGTAGGATTTACTTGAATTGTCAGCACAGGTAAGGAATCCTGGTTTGTGCTGCCAGCAAAGCCCAGGAAGGGCAGGAGGCATCCAAGTTAACCAGTTTTTCATTTGATCCGCCAGTTAATTACTCAAGCCTATGGCTTGAAAGGGCAAGGTCCCCACCCTTTTTTGGCGAGAGCGCTCCCTACCAGGTGTGAGGGGGCATCTTAGGCCATCCACCATCAGGTGTCAGTGGCTCCCGTTTTTGAGGCCACTACATGGTCTTTTGTTCATACATTCACAGGATTTTACCAGATGGATATCAACGCCACGGAGGATACTGCTTTGGCCACAGTATGTTAAGGGTGGCAGTTTCTGTGATCGTGTCTCCCTCCCCTCAAGGGCTTTGCTTTAGGACATCCCACATAGTAATTATTATGACTGTTCTGTGTCCCGTGATGTACGATAAAGAAAATTGTATTTTTCCTACAGCTTATCTGTAAAATCCTTTTCTTGGAGTACATCATGGGACACCTAGAGGTCCTGCCCCTCTTTTTTGGGACATTCATTGCTTTGCTACAAAACTGAGGTACTTCCTGTGTAGGAGGGGTTATATAGGGAAGGACTTCCTGTATGATTAATCTGCCAGTGTCCATTCACCTATAGGTGGTGTATAACCCACATCAAGGCAGCTGATGACTCCCAGTGTGCAAACTACTGACTCCAATCAGCTTTTATTGAAGCAATTAAATTATTGGTTCACTTATTTTTTCCTCCAGCACTGTGAATGTTTAATGGGTATGTTCAATAAAGACATGAGAAATTAGAATTGTTTGTGTGTTGTTATCAGCTTAAGCACATTGCATTTGTCTATTGTTGAGACTTAGATGAAGATCGGACACATTTTATGGCAAAATCATTGGAGAAAAACAGTTAATTCCAGGGGGTTCAAAAATTGATGTTAAAATGCTGATAAAGAAACAAATTTTAGCTAAATCTGAGTTGCGTGTAATCCACTACAGCCAGGATGACAAGGAGTTCCTCCATTGGGGGCTCAGTGGGTCTGCTGCCAGAAAAGTATGCTGTAAGTTCCTCTCTCTGCTTTATGTATCACCAATCTGATTCATCTTTCCATAGTAGATTTAAATCTGAGTGATGGCTGTACAAAATTGAGTTCTGACATTTTTACACATCTGGCTTTCTGTAGGTAAGGAACAGCAATGGGGATATCTGTTCTGCAAAACAGAGAAACAGGACAAGAAGGGTCTATAAGGACAGTTGCTGTGGCTGGCCATGGATATATTATATACCCATCAAGTAGGTTGTACTGGACTATCTCAGTACTGATACACAAACAAGTTCTTAATAGAAAAATATTATTTTAATACATATAAAAATATACAGGGAACAAGAAATAAAATACAACCACAGACAACTACTAACAGGGTCACACGAAAGATGAATGTTGATGTGGGATATAGACAAATTGATCCTCTACTAGTTTTGCGGATTGAAACTGCTTCTTCAGGAGGAACTGTCTATAAAACAGAAAATACAATAAAATATACAGTAATTACAACATATAAAACATTGAACATAATTATACAGCAAACATTTTAGTCAAGAGATCTGCTCACCCGGAAGATCACACACCGATACGTAACCAAGCTGCTAAGCTAAACCCTTCCGAATACGTTCTCGGAGGTTCCCAGACCTCATGACCTGCCCAGCCATATGGGCCTTTTTACAGGCCACCATCAGAGATCTCAAACATCAACACTGGCAGGATATTCCACCAAATCTAAATAACGGCCAAGTCAGAGCACTTAAATCCCTACAAAGATGCTCGGATATTGTAATTAAACAATCAGATAAAGGCGGAAATATTGTTTTGATGACTCATATGCAGTATCAATCCATGTGTCTAAAGATTCTTAATAACCGTAACTGGTATAGGCCTATTTCTCAATCCCAAGTGTCCACCTTTGCCCCTGAGCTCCAGGTCCTTTGCACTGAGGCCTTCTTTTCAGGCCTCATTGACAAGGACATCCAAATTTCCTTGTACTCCCACCTTCTATTCCCTCCCCAAAACCCACAAAAGTGTTCAGATGCCTCCGGGAAGACCTATTGTCTCCGGAATAGGCTCCCTCATGGATAACGCTAGTGAAATCGTGGACGCATTTTTAATGCCCCACGTACGTAGCCTTCCTTCTTATTTCCAGGATACCATGGACCTTTTGAAGCATCTTGAGGGGATCCAGGTCCCTCCAGACGCCTTGCTTGTGGCTATCGATATCGAAGCCTTGTACTTGAGTATCCCCCGCGAACAGGGCGTCCGGATGGCTGGATCCTTTCTAAGAGAACAGGATAGAACCACCTGGCCCTTAACTGGTTTTGTCCTTCAATTACTTCAATTTATTTTGACCAAAAATATCTTTACGTTCAATGACCAATTGTTTCTCCAGACCCAAGGAGTTGCTATGGGGACATCTTGTGCCCCAGCATATGCAAATTTTTACTTAGGCGGCTGGGAGAGATTTATACAGACAGGTGAAAGTTACACTGAGTTTCTTGATTATGTGTTACTTTGGTTTAGGTATTTACATGATCTTTTTCTGGTATGGACAAGGACTAAAGATAATCTATTGAAATTTATACAAAGCTTGAATGACAACAAGTTTAACCTTAAGTTTACCTTCAACTTCAACAAAGACTGGATTCCTTTTTTGGATCTGTGTGTTGCCAAACAGCTGGATGGTACATTGGGAACTGATTTATACCGTAAGCCAACGGCTGGCAACACATTGCTTCATGCATCAAGCTCCCACCCATATCCTTTGGTGTGGAGTATCCCATTTGTGCAATATTTGTGCTTACGGAGGAATTGTACACTGGAATCCGACTTTAGGATCCAGGCCAATGCCCTGCGTGAGTGCTTGTTGCTCAGGTGGTACTCGAGCACCAATTTAAGAAAAGCTTTCAATAGGTCCTTGTCCCGTTCTAGAAATTCCCTATTGTATAAACGATCTAAACCTCCAACCAGTGACTCTGTCAGATTCATTACCACATTCTCTTCCCATCACAAGCAACTGAGAACAATTCTTGGACACCATTGGCATCTACTCGCTGAGCACCATATTCTGGGCCGGGATGTACGTCCCGCCCCGGAGATGGTGTTCCATCGAGCCTGTTCTTTACGAGACTGTTTGACCAGTAGCCACTATGTACCTTTCAATACACCCAAATTAGGACCCAACGGTACCCTCAAATGCGGTGACTGTCCCTGTTGTCTCTGGATCTTGGAAGGTAGAAGATTCATTTTACCCAATGGGGAGAATTTTCTCCCACGAACCTTCTCTAACTGCGGTATTATGGGGCTAGTGTATTTGATGCTCTGTAGATGTAAAGCCTTTTATATAGGCAAAACCATCAGAGAATTTTGCCAGAGAATAGTTGATCATCTATATTGTTCCGGCAGTGGCAAACTCACTACGGTGGGTAGACACATCGGTTTACATCACCGTTATGATGTGTCAGCGGTCCAATTTTTCATCCTTGAAGTGGTTTTAAAAATATCCCAGGGGAGGTGACTGGGACAAGGCAATCCTACAGAAAAAGACTCTTTGGATTGAACGTTTGAACGCCACTGTCACCCCGGGACTTAATGAGTTGGTATCCTACAAACCATTTCTGTAGGGTTTTTTACTTCAATTTCTCCCTTTCCCCCTCTTTTGCCATCTTCTCCCCCTCCTCTCTTCTCCCCCTCCTCCCCTCCCCCCTCTCTACCTTTTGATTTCCCTTTCTTCCTCCCTTTTCCCCCCTTTCCCCCCCCCTCTTTTTTTCCTTTCATTCCTCCCCCCTCTCTTTACCTTAAATTTGGGTACCTGTTTGTTTGTTACCTCTATGAACTGAACTTTAACCAATATGATTAGCCTGGGTGACTGCTATATCCTGTAGCCTAACATATTGAAAAACACTTGGGTGTTTAAACTTAGTGATGTTATGGGACAGTAATGTTCCACAGTTACCATTACCCCTATATAATTACCATATCATGTTTTTTATTTAGCATTTATTATTTTGCTGTATTTTTCTTTTCTTTTACAGATTTGCTGCCCCAGTGATCGGCATGATCCCAGGCTGCTTTTTCTCTCCCCCACAGTGGCGGACGTGTGTTTCCCCTGGCGGATAGGCCTCTTTTGGCCTCCTTCGATTGCCTCGATCTTGTCTGGGTGTTCCGCCCATAGACCGATCGCGGGATCGCGTACCTGCGCAGTGCGGGAAAACTGACCCAGTGACGTCAGTCGCCGCCTACCGGTGGCGTGCCTTGACGTGCACGGGTTGGGGAGCATGCTTAATGGGTCCTTCAGACCCGCTGGGTGTGCGGTATGGTCCTGATCCAGGGGTGGTGTGCTGGTCAGTGTGGAGTCCCAGGTAAGGTCCGGCCTCCTCTATCTGCGGCCTTTTATTGTCCTCAATTGCACTGTCTTACCTGACAGTCTGGTTACTTTCCTCACAGGTTCCATTACTTTACAGTGCCTCCTGGCTGGATAGCCATCAGCACTGCCTGTTATAGGCATTACATCTTCCTTGCTACTGTTTGGCTGTGTCCCTTCCTGAGTGCCTCCTCCGTTCAGCCTTGTACACTACCACCCCTGGCAATGTGTTACCTTTGTAATATTTGCTGGTGAGTTTTTACATCCACTCAATCCTTCTGTACAATCTGGTGGACATTGGCCCTCCTGCTTTCCTTCCCACTATTCTTCCTCCCCGTCCCTTCTCCTTCCTCTTCCTTCCCTCCCCTCCGTCCCCCCCCCACTCCCCTCCCCCCTCCTTCCTTTCCCTTTTCCCCTCCCCCCCTTTCAATCCCTCCCCTTCCCTAACCCTTCCTATCCTCAAGTGGTTCTATCCCAATTGTATCACCATATTGCATTACTTGGTGTTCCCTCACCCCCTACGGGCCCCATAAATCAATTGTATTTGGTTTTCTTATTTACAACCATTATATTTATCTTTGATTAGAAGTGGCCTTGTACAATCCCCCTCGTCCGCTGCAGGGGAAATTTTCTTAGCAGCCTGGTTACGTATTGGTGTGTGATCTTCCGGGTGAGCAGATCTCTTGACTAAAATGTTTGCTGTATAATTATGTTCAATGTTTTTGATGTTGTAATTACTGTATATTTTATTGCATTTTCTGTTTTATAGACAGTTTCTCCTGAAGAAGCGGTTTCAATACGCGAAACTAGTAGAGGATCATTTTGTCTATATCCCACATCAACAGTCATCTTTCGGATGACCCTGTTAGTAGTTGTCTGTGGTTGAATTTTATTTCTTGTTCCCTGGATATTTTTATATGTATTAAAATTATATTTTTATTTTAAGAACTTGTTTGTGTATCAGTACCGAGATAGTCCAGTACAACCTACTTGATGGGTATATATCAATGGTCAGCCACAGCAGCTGTCCTTATAGACCCTTCTTGTCCTGTTTCTCTATATTAATTTGGATGATGGTACTTCATTAATTATTGCTAGTTAGTTGTTATGTGAGGCAATACTCATAAATTTTATATGTTCTGCAATACAGTCAAAACAAGTAAAATTTACCATATTACCAACAAAAGGCACTGGGAAAGCAAATGTTATGCATGGATGAAAAACTGGAAGCTTGTATAGGTGGGGATGTGTGCCCTATATAAGACTTCTACAGGAAAGTACCTTTATTACCAACATAACCAACAATACTGTAATGTAATACTGTTATGTACAATGCTAAGCATTCATGGTATGCCTAAATATCTTAAGATTTAATGAAGTATAAAAAAAGGATATTGTGGCAACTTAAAGCCAGCAATTAGAGGCATTCCCAATACATAGCCTGGGTTTCCACTGAGAGTGGCTGGTGTTGTGCCTTCCTATAATGGAACAGAAGGTTACAGTTGCGGTTAGATATATATTGAGATAGTGCTTCTATCAACAAAACACTCACTGTTGACTATTCAGAATTACTATTTCATATTCCTTTTCAACTCACAAAATGGTATTTACATGAGAAGCACAATCTGCGCTGGCTGTGGTGAGCAATCAGCAACAGTAACTAGGATAAGTTAATGATTTCACACATGAAACCTGCATAAACGTTGATCCCTTCAATTAATCACATTATCTTACATGGGATGATAGGCTCTGGATAAGTATGTGTCCTGTAACTACAACTTTTACAGCTCCTGCACCAAGGTTCAGTTGTATAGTGTCCAAGACAGTAGCACAGGTTAACAAATAATGTACAATAAAGTATAATGAGCCAATGGAGGAGGTACGTTCAATCAAAACTGCCATTCCAGTGTTATACAGCCATTTCTCCTAAAACATTTTAGGCAAACCGCTAAATACACAGTTAAAATAAAATTTTTGGCAGCTAAGAAAGCAACTACTACATATAGTCAGTCATCTCTACAAGCCAAAAGAGCCAGAAAGCGGACATCTCTTTCTCTGTAAGAGGTAATACACTGAAAGCATAAACTCTGCTCTGCCATCCTGTTAGCATGTTCCCTGTAAACAAAAGCGCATGCAGCAGAGCTTTACAAGCTTCTATTGCATTCCCTTCCTCTCATAGCACAAATTCTGCTAGCAGGAGATCAATATCAAGATAGGCCAAGTTATTTTTTTTTTGAAAGCATGCACAAATGCATTGAATGGTGTTTTAACATCTGCCGGAAGTTCAGCTTCAATGCAAACCCGTGCTTTAGCCATTTAGGGCCGTTCTTAGCCCTGCGCAAGCTGTGATTTTTGGCAAACTGCAGTGTACACAGGAATTTCCTTTGCTCTTGCATGCAGAACAGAACAACAAGGAACCGAAAAGAAGGTAACCATCAAGAGCTAGGGGGATTGTGGACCCTTTGGGCTATAGTGGAGGAAATGTGAATCTTAAAAAGGGGCTAGGCACAGAGTCTTTAGAGCTGCCTAAAATTCACCAGTACACCCCTCCAGGGGTGATGGGCTTTGCTGCAGGGCAGCTGCCAGGTTGCGGACCTCATAGACACCTGTTTAGATGGAAGCTGACCAGGGAAAGAACCCGAACAAAGTAAACAGGGACATGCCAAAGTTTAGGGCAGGCAGTGGACAAGCATGGTCAAATACAGGGCTAAAGTCCCTAACTAAAGAGACAGGAATTTAGGGACACTGGACTTAAAGGCACTTGAGGACACAGGGGTCACTAATTGCACAGACAGAAGGGGCTACTGGAGACAGTTGAGTGAGAGGAATGTACAGAGTTCAATAGGAGCACAGGAACACTGGGGTTAGGGTTTCTTGCAGAACTAGGGTTCTGAGAACACAGGTGTGATAAAATAACAGTCACCTGAGGCTCCAAGGTGCAGGGATCACTGGAATCACAGGAATAGTTGGAACAAAGGAACTGGAAGCCATTGCCACTCGGAACCATTGAACCAGGGGCCTGCGGCTAAGCACACATGTTGCTATAGCACTGAAAGATGATCTGAGCACAGTTTAAATAGAGAAGTAGATTGTAATCTAGCCTTAAAGCAAGCTAAATTAATCAGCAGGTGAAATGAAGAGACACCAGTCCAGTGCTATGTCGCATGGAGCTAAGACCAGACCATATGTTTGTAGAACTACAAGTGACAAAAAAAAGCTTTGCATGTTTGCGTAACTACAAGTGACAGAATGGCCTTGCTGTTGATCTGTGGAACCACAAGTACCAGATCAGCTGCAAAGCTGATCTGTGACAGTGACTATATGCTGCCAGGGAGAGCTAAATTAAAGTGAACCCCGGATGAGAAAAGCATAGATGCTTTTTAAAGAATCCTAAAAAGGTAAACACCTCTGCATGTTAAAACACATGTACTTGTGAATGTCATTATGAGCAGTATGAGATTTTTTTGTAATAAGAAGCTGTGGAAATGTGTCATTCAAAATATGAATGTTCTACTTCTGTAAAAGTGAATATAAGTGTGCCACCAGTCACCTGAACAACCTCAGTTCAGACTGCACACAAATCTGCTACAGAATACTTTCTACGGAAGAAATATTATGCGCACCTGGAGACAACTGTACAAGGTTACATTCACATGGGCCAATATTCTGCTGTGTTCAGAGTGGGCTAAAGGACTTCTCTGGATGTAGCTGCTCTCTGTACTACAGCCACAAACTGGCTGGATAGCTGCAGACAGTTTGTATGAGGCCAGAAACTTTAAAGAAACGTCCCTGGATTGCTTAGATGAGAGGTTACGTGTGAAAAGCAGTGGCCCCGGCCATTTGTTTGTAGGGAGTACAAATCTGACAGGCGATACTGACAGCTTTTTTTCTTGCACACACTGTGTGCATGCAGCTTTTAGACCCCCCTGGCAAGAATCCATAGACCCCACAGATTCTTGCCAGTCCCTGCCTATGTGAATGTAGTCTAAGGCCGGGTTTCACACTGGTACGACACGACAGTCGTACCACTTTGGATCCAACTTTGCTCTGCGACTTAAAGTTCGACATGCGTCCGACTTCAATGAACAGGGATCAGACTTAGATTCCTGACAATACCAGGCACTTAAAAAAAAACACGGCATGGGTTACCCCTCCAAGAGCATACCAGGCCTTCGGTCTGGTATGGATTTTCAGGGGAACCCACACGCCGAAAAAAAAACAGCATGGGGCCCCCCCCAAAATCCATACCTGACCCTTATCCAAGCACACAGCCCGGCAGGGCCCTGCAACCCCCCACCCCAAAGCACCTTGTTCCCATGTTGATGAGGACAAGGGCCTCTTCCCGACAACCCTGACTGTTGGTTGCCAGGGTCTGCGGACGGGGGGCTTATAGCCTGGCCCCCCACCCTATGTGAATGAGTATGGGGTAAAAAAAAAAGTGTCAAAAATAAAACACATTACACAGGTTTTTAAAGTAATTTATTAAGGCAGCTCCGTCCTCTCTTCTGATCTGTTCTCCCCTCTCCGGCTCTTCTGTGTCCTCCGCTGTCATCTTCTGCCGGTTCTTCTGTTCATCGGAAGAAGAACAGAGGGTGAAGACCGGGCAAAAGAGCGAGAAGATAGCGGAGGAGACCCGGCAGAAGACAGCGGACAGAGGTAGAAGAATCGGAGAGTGAGTAGAGAAGAACTGGAGAGGGGAGATGAACCAACAGAGGCAGAAGACGTCAGCGGAGGACACAGAAGAGCCGGAGAGGGAAGAACAGATCAGAAGAAACGCTGGAGCTGCCTAATAAATTACTTTAAAAACATGTGTAATGTGTTTTATTTTTGACACCCTTTTTTTAGGTGAATGGGTAGGGGTATCCCATACTCATTCACATAGGGTGGGGGTCGGGATCTGGGGGCCCCCTTGTTAAAGGGGGCTTCCAGATTCCAATAAGCCCCCCGCCCACAGACACTGACAACCAACTGCCAGGGTTGTCGGGAAGAGGCCCATGTCCTCAACATAGGGACAAGGTGCTTTGGGGCCCCCCTGCCCCAAAGAACCCAGCCCCCCATGTTGAGGGCATGTGGCCCGGTATGGCTCGGGGGGGAGCTCGCTCGTCCCCACCCCCTTTCCTGACCTGCCAGGCTGTGTGCTCCAATAAAGGTCTGGTATGGATTTTTGGGGGGGCCCCCATGCCGATTTTTCAGCGTGGGGGTTCCCCTTAAAATCCATACCAGACCGAAGGGCCTGGTATACTCTTGGAGGGGGAACCCATGGCCTTTTTTTTAAATCTGGCGTGGAGTTCCCCTTCAAGATCATCAGAGCACAAGCCGCATGGCAAAGTCGCATCAGTCAAGACGGCAATCCGACTTTAGTGATATTCAATGGGCTGAAGTAGGATCAAAGTCGGACAAAAGTAGTGCAGGGAGCATTTTCAAAGTCGGACCGACTTGTGTCGGACCAGTTAAGACGGCTCCCATAGGGAAACATTGATTGTCATGCGACATAAGCTCCCAATGTCGGAGCGTTTGTCGTACCAGTGTGAACCCGGCATCAATGTATATTTCCCTTCACTTTCAGTCCAGCTGACATCCAGGGTAACCAGGACAAACAGAAAAGATGAATCTCCACAGTGGGACACAGCAATGAAAACCCAATAAGGGTTTCAACCATTTCCTACTATATCCAAATCCTAAATACATCTGTTGGCCATAGATACACTTTAATTACACAGTACATGGTGAGCAAAGCAAAAAAATGCCTTTCTGGAAAGTAAGGGCTGTATGTATTGCAGAATTTCATACCTCTGTGAAACTGATCTGGAAGGATTGCTGAAAAGGGTTCCTGTTGATTGTTCCAAGGGTGAAAGACGCCAGGACACTTGTTATCTCCCCCTTAGCTGTGTAAATTATGGAGTAACTTCCCTATAGAGGAGAAAAAGGTTAACATGATCAGATCAAAATGAAAATCAGATAACACATTTCAACACTACTTCAACTACTACTACTACTGGGTAAGAATCTGAATTTACTATGTATTATAGTTGTGGGCCTGATCATAACAGAACTATGTTTAGGTTGTTGAAAAAGAAATATGCATACAAATGTAAATTTTATTAAATTTAAACATATAAATACTACTACTCCATTAAAGATGCAGAATGGCACATTAAGTTATTATTGCATGCTCTAACATCTAAATAGCTTCAATATGGTTTTATAGTGGAATTAAATTATCTCAGTCAGCATTAACAATTTTAATCCTTTTGCTGCCAACATTAGCAAATAGATAGGAAGGTATATGATATTTGCTTGTTTTCATTTTTTTTTACATTCCTTTATAGTTGCTTCCTGGTTTCTGGCCCAAGCCAAAATTAAGTCATATATCCCTGGAGTCTTCATGGGCATTTTTTTCCTGTTCATCTAAATTAATGACTTTCTCAGCTAAGCAAGCCCTCCTGCATGCATATCTAAACTAAAGGCAGATAGATTCCAGGAAGTAAATGCTACATGAATCATCTGTCCTTACTCAAGATGGCCACGGCTAAAAATTAAATTGATTTCCCAACAAATGCATAGAGACATGGAAGGATGGGTGACTTTGCTTTGAAAATTAAAGATGAATTAAATAGCTTTTCAGTTTGTGGTGCTCAGGTATAGTTAAGTTCTGCTTTAAGGCATTTGAATGCATGTACTGTAGAACATGGATGACACAGGATTTTAATAAGCTGAAAAAAAGAGAAAAAATGAAAAGACATTGGCCTTAACCACTTGCTGACCGCCGATGTACGTCCTAAGTTTGGCGGCGGATATCGTTATGGCCGCAGCTAGCTGCCATAACCTCGGTATCCCCGTTTTCATGCGGCGGTCGGCTTTCAGATAAAAGTGGTCTTTGCAGCGGATTTGCCACAAGATCACTTTTATTGGTGGCGGGAGAGAGCCCCCCCTCCCACCGCGATCCGGTGCCCTCCGCCGCTTACCAGAGCCATCGGTAGCGGCAGAGGTGATCGCGAACGCGTCTGCCCCTTGCTGTACATGGAGAAGAGTGAGGGGAAGATGGCGCCCACTCGTCTCCATGACACTGCAGGGCTGAAGCGACATCAAAACGTCACTTCCGCCCATACGTCTTAAAGGCACATTTTTTTTAATGTCATTTTTTTAAATGACTTTTTTTTTTTTTTTAATTGCATTTTAGTGTAAATATGAGATCTGAGGTCTTTTTAACCCCAGATCTCATATTTAAGAGGGCCTGTCATGCTTTTTTCTTTTACAAGGGATGTTTACATTCCTTGTAATAGGAATAAAAGTGACACAATTTTTTTTTCTAAAACAGTGTAAAAATAAATAAAATCATGTAAAATAAATAAGAAAAATAAAAAAAAAAAATGTTTTTTTAAAACCCCCCGTCCCGACGAGCTCGCGTGCAGAAGCGAAAGCATATGTGAGTAGTGCCCGCATATGAAAACGGTGGTCAAACCCCACATGTGAGGTATCGCTGTGATCATTAGAGCGAGAGTAATAATTTTAGCCCTAGACCTCCTCTGTAACACAAAACATGCAACCTGTAGAATTTTTTAAATGTCGCCTATGGAGATTTTTTGAGGGTAAAAGTTTGACGCCATTCCACGAGCAGGCGCAATTTTGAAGCGTGACATGTTGGGTATCAATTTACTCGGCGCAACATTATCTTTCACAATACAAAAAAAAATTGGGCTAACTTTCCTGTTGTCTTTTTTTTTTATTCAAAAAAGTAAATTTTTTCCAAAAAAAGCACGCTTGTAAGACCACTGCGCAAATATAGTTAAAAAAAAGTATGGCAATGACCGCCATTTTATTCTCTAGGGTGTTAGAAAAAAAAAAACAATATATAATGTTTGGGGGTTCTAAGTAATTTTCTAGCAAAAAAACCTGTTTTAAACATGTAAACACCTAAATTCCAAAACGAGGCTGGTCCTTAAGTGGTTAACCAAACAGACTGCTTTGGTCTTAGCAAACAGACTGCTAGGGGTTGATTTAATAAAAAAATGTTCTGTGTATAGCTCGAGCATTCACACAGCTGTGACAAAAAAACCCTGCATTGTGTCTAATATGTTTACTTCTTATGGTCATCAGTTCCAGCTTGTGCCAATAATGCAGTCTTTTCATGAAATACCTCAATCAGGGATATACTGCAGTATGGCCATTGGTTATGGTCACTTGAAATAAACATTAAAGTGGCTGTAAACTCTCTCAAATACCCAGTGTAGTGACTGGCCTCAGATGATACACAGAGATGTAACAAGTTTTACTTATTTGCAGTCTTCTCTTCCCTATATCCCTTGAAAAGTGCAGAATTTTGATAAAATCCTGTCTGTATCACATAGGAAGGGGCAGAGAGCTGCAGTTACAGCTCTTGTAACCTGTGTGAGAGCTGATTGGAGCAAAAGGACACCCCCTTCACACACCGCACAGGAACGAAGGAAGGATACAGAGCTGTGTTCTGAATAGCCAGGCTGTGCGGTGAGCTCTCCTCTCCATCACAAATTTATCTCATGTGTTGGGAAAACCTGTCAGAAGTGACTCATGTTGATAACAGAGGAATGAAGCATCAGAGAGAAACAACACTTAGAGCTTTGGAGATAGACTACAGATATATGTGCTTTGTTCAGATTGCATGACTGAGATTTACAACCACTTTAAGTAAAATATGTGAGTTCCTCCAGCAGTCCCTCCCTGCTGATAAGACTGCTTACAGATGAGTAGTTTGAATACACCTGACCTGTGTGTTTATTGTTATTATACAGTTTACCCCGCCCTGAATCCGGGGGGGGGGTCCCTGAGTTGTATATCTGTTGTTACATGTGCTTGAATAAAGAGTCTGATGTTTTTCACAATATCTAGTTACGGTGGTTAGTGACTGGCTGGGCTAAAGGGTCATCGATCGTGTGGTACAGGACAGAGGAAGCATTTACAGCGGAAATAGTCCAGTTTGGGAACGGAGGTCCGTTAACACTGGTTGGCAGCAACGGGACGATAACGCTCAAGATGGCTGTCGAAAGTCTGTACACCAGGAGCACTGTGGCCCCAGAGTATCATCATTGGACAGCAAGCAGTCTCCAAGAAAAAGCCAAAACGTTGGGTCTCAACCACACAGGGGACTGAATAAGGACCAGCTAGTGCAGTTTCTGGACGAAAACAGCCAGCAGGAGGAGTCGACCACAGATGGGGGTCAGGCACTTCCCAGCGAAGACAGACCAGAGCCTCCCAGCCCAGGCAGCAGAAGCCCTTGGCTTGTCTGCTACGAGGAAGAGATGGCCATTCTGGGGAAGGATGCCAACACCGAAAGAAAGCTTGCAGCCATTGAAAAGGCACAAAAAAGACAAAAGGAATGGGAGACTGCAAAAAACTGAGCCACCACCCGTGTCTCTCCTTGCAGTATGGGAGACCCAAATATTTTTTTCAGGAAAGACTTTAAACCCTACCAATACAGGGATGTGGATGGGTTCTTTCAGGACTTTGAACATCAATGCGAACTACTGGGGGCCCCTCCCGCAGACTGGACCCGCAATGTAGTAGGACTTCTGAAGGGGGGGGCACTGAGGCTTATTGAATGATGGACCCTCTCAAGAAACGTAGCTTTGGAGGACCAAAAACGGGCAGTACTGGACTATTATGATGTATCGGTGTATCGGGCCCAGTTCTGGACTACCCCTCGGGTCCCCGAGGCCTCCTTCAAAATGTTTGCGCACAAGCTGTCCATAGCCTGCCACCAATGGCTGGAAGGGGAGAAGGCCACCTCCCCTGAGGGGATCATACAGACTGTCCTGAAGGAACAATTCTTTTTCAAGTGCCCCCCTGAGCTCAGACAGTGGGTGCGGGAGCGAAAACCTACCACCCTAGAGGAAGCTGCAGCCTTAGCAGATGAGGCCACTTGATCAACACACAATGGCCCTACATGCTTCCCCATCATCGGATGAACCCCCAGGCAGCACCAACCCCTCGGGTCCCACTACCACACCACCCGATCCCCCCCCCCCCCACAGCGGACCACAAGACCCACCTTGGAAAGTCGCTGTTTTGCCTATCAGGCCAGCTGCCCTGCCAGAACCAAGACTCTCGGACCTAGCCCTGGCATGCCAGTACATTATGTGGATATGTACCAAGCTCCCAAGGACCTGCCACCACCCCCTCCAGACTGGTATTCCTCTTCGGTGGACCGGGACACCCTTCCAGAAGTCTTTGGCCTACAACCTGCGGATGCACCTACATCGCTTCTCCAAGGAAAGCACCTACAAGTGGTCACCGTACACGGTCAAAAGGCGGTGGGATTCCGAGATTCGGGTGTGTTCCTCACTATTGTGGACCCACGAGTTGTGCGCCCTGGCGCTCTCCAGCCCGCCCCAGGAATAGTGATCAAATTGGCAGGCAGCACCAAATGCTTCATTCCCCTCTATACTGTCACCTTGGACTATGGACTGTGGCCCAAGCACTGTGATGTAGGAGTAATGGGAGGATTACCTGCAAATGTGCTTCTTGGGAATGAGGTCGGTGTCACTTTGTCTGGGCTAATATGCGAAAATCAAGCCCGCGGAGAAGCCACCCAGCTGAAGGAGGAGCTCCAGTAAGTGGATGAAAATCTGCCACCTGCAGTGAGTGACCCTTCCCCAACACCTACCCCTAGTGGGGTAACCTGGGATCTGGACTAGTTTAAACAGGACTTAGCCACTGACCCTACCCTGACGGGCTTCTGGAACTGGGTAGGGCTGCCAGGTTCGGGATCGGGTGACAAGTGCAGGAAAACTGATTATTATACCGAATTGTAGCAATCGCTCCCGCGGGCGGACCCCAGACCATTAGCAACCAGCTGATAGTGCCCCAGCAGTTCCGGGCCCAACTACTACCCCTGGCCCACGACATTCCCATGGCGAGGCATCAAGGGAAGTTACAGAAAAATGGTTAGCCCGGGCCTTCTATTGACCTAGGATGTCCCAAGTGGTAGCCCAAACCAACGGACTGCGTGAGTGTTTCAATGGGATCCTGAAGGCCATGCTACGTGCCTTTATCGACCAGGAACCAGACTGGGAATGGTACCTCCCCCACCTTCACTTCGCCTACTGGGAGGTCCCGCAGGAATCTACTGGGTTTTCCCCATTTGAGCTGCTGTATGGGAGGAAGTTCCGAGGCCCCCTGACCCTGCTGAAAATATACTGGGAGGGCCAACTACACGATACGGGGGTTCCTGTGGTCACCTACGTCCTAGAACTGCATGAACGAATGGGCCAACTTGCTGGGCTCGCGGCAGACCATATCAAGGCTGCCCAAACCTGCCAAAAGACGTAGTATGACCGCAAAGCTCGAAGCCATGAGTTTGCCAAGAGCCAACGAGTTCTCATGATAGTCCCAAATCCCCAAAACAAAATTACAATCTGCATGGGAGGGACCTCCACATATGGGCTGGGGGCTGTCCTCAGCCAAGTAAATGAGGAGGGGAAGGAGCACCCAACGGTCTTCCTTAGCCGAAAGTTGCTGGACAGGAAGGTGGCCTATGCCACCATCAAAAAGGAGTGTTTGGTTGTAGTATCGGCCTTGAAAAAACTGCAACCCTATTTGTACGGCAGGAAGTTCACCATTCTCACGGACCACAACCTCCTCATTTGGCTAAATCGGGTCTCAAGGGATAACGGCCGCCTGCTAAGGTGGAGTTTGGACTTACAACCGTACAGCTTCACTATTCAGTACCGAAGGGGGAGCCAACACCAAAATGCAGATGGTCTCTCCCATCAACAAGATTTCCAGTAAAGCCCAGCAACCCACAAGTGCCTCTAGGGTAGCCTGTGGAGGTTCCCCTTTTGGCACTCGTAACGTGGAAGGGGGAGGGGTTGTCACAGGGACCCTACTAACCCTCTGTTGTGTCTGTCGGCCTTGGAAGAAAAGTATAGTATGGGATAGTATGAGTAGTTTGAATACACCTGACCTGTGTTTCTATTGTTATTGGACAGTTTACCCCGCCCTGAATCCAAGGGAGGGGTGGTGGTGTCCCTGAGTTTTATATCGGTTGTTACATGTGCTTGGATAAAGAGTCTGTTTTTCACCCTACACTGAGTTACAGTTAGTGACTGGGTGGGCTAAAGGGTCTTGGATCGTGTAGTACCGGACAGAGGAAGCATTTATGGCAGACATAGTCTTGTTGAGGATGGAGATCCGTTACAACAAGCTATCAAGGTTTCTTGTGAAAAAAGGAGGTAAATATACCGCAGCGCAAACAAACCCAAATGCTAAAATCTATACACAGTGCTAGTACACAACAATATAAGTGAGCAATAATAAATGCATATATTAATGAAAAAATGACCAAGCGTGTTGCCAGAGAAAGTTCAATGGTGCAAATAAACAAAAATTTCTAATTGCAAATATTCTTCACAAGTGCTACTGTTGCTTAAAAAAAGCTAAAGTGCTCTAGTATCCACACTTTTTTTCTCACATTGCTGGTATACATGCCATAGCTGCAGTCAGAAGATGTTTGAGAAGGGGATTTTTGTAATTCTTTAATGATAAAGATGTATCGTTAATTAGGTGGGCCAATGTTTTGATTACAAGAGACACACCTATTAAGGTTTCAGTAGTAGTTTATATTGTATTCCACAACTTCTGCAGTTTGGGGTATTTTAAGGAGTGCACCCTCTGCTCACAGCAGTGCCAGCTTAGTTGGGAGACCTGGGGTATAGCTGATGTACAGTATCTCACAAAAAAAAAAAAAAAAAAGAAGGAGGAGTACACCCCTCACATTTTTGAAAATATTTTTTTATATCTTTTCATGTGACGACACTGAAGAAATTACACTTTGCTACAATGTAAAGTAGAGAGTGTACAGCTTGTATAACATTATAAATTTGCTGTCCCCTCAAAATAACTCAACACACAGCCATATGTCTAAACCGCTGGCAACAAAAGTGAGTACACCCCTAAGTGAAAATGTCCAAATTGGGCCCAAAGTGTCACTATTTTGTGTGGCCACCATTATTTTCCAGCACGGCCTTAACCCTCTTGAGCATGGAGTTCACCAGAGCTTCACAGGTTGCCACTGGAGTCCTCTTCCACTCCTTCATGACGACATCATGGAGCTGGTGGATGTTAAAGACCTTGCATTCCTCCACCTTCCATTTAAGGATGCCCCACAGATGCTCAATAGGGTTTAGGTCTGGAGACATTAAATCGCCTTTACCCTCAGCTTCTTTACCAAGGCAATGGTCGTCAAAGAGGTGTGTTTAGGGTCATTATCATGTTGGACTACTGCCCTGTGGCCCAGTTTTCGAAGGGGGGGATCATGCTCTGCTTCAGTATGTCACAGTACATGTTGGCATTCATGGTTCCCTCGAACTGTAGCTCCCCAGTGCTGGCAGCACTCATGCAGCCCCAAACCATGACACTCCCACCACCATGCTTGACTGTAGGCAAGACACACATGTCTTTGTACTCCTCGCCTGGATGTTGCCATACACGCTTGACACCATCTAAACCAAATAAGTTTATCTTGGTCTCATCAGACCACAGGACATGGTTTCAGTAATCCATGTGCTTAGTCTGCTTGTCTTCAGCAAACTGTTTGCAGGCTCTCTTGTGCATCATCTTTAGAAGAGGCTTCGTTCTGGGATAAGAGCCATGCAGACCAATATAATGCAGTGTGCAGTGTATGGTCTGAGCACTGATAGGCTGACCCCCCCACTCCTTCAAACTCTGCAGCAGTGCTGGCAGTACTCATACATCTATTTCCCAAAGACAACCTATGGATATGGACGCTGAGCACGTGCACTCAACTTCTTTGGTCGACCATGGCGAGGCCTGCTCTGAGTGTAACCTGTCCTGTTAAACCGCTGTATGGTCTTGGCCACCATGCTGCAGCTCAGTTTCAGGGTCTTGGCAATCTTCTTACAGCCTAGGCCATCTTTATGTAGCGCAACAATTCTTTTTTTCAGATCCCCAGAGAGTTCTTTGCCATGAGGTGCCATGTTGAACTTCCAGTGACCAGTATAAGAGAGTGAGAGTGATAATACCAAATTTAACACACCTGCTCCCCATTCACACCTGAGACCTTGTAACAATAACAAATCACATGACACCAGGGAGGGAAAATGGCTAATTGGGCCTAATTTGGACATTTTCATTTAGGATTGTACTAATTTTTGTTGCCAGCGGTTTAGACATGAATGGCTGTGTGTTGAGTTATTTTGAGGGGACAGCAAATTTACACTGTTATACAAGCTGTACACTCACTACTTTACTTTGTAGCAAAGTGCAATTTCTTCAGTGTTGTCACATAAAAAGACATAATAAAATATTTACAAAAATGTGAGGGGTATACTCACTTTTGTGAAATACTGTAGTTTGGATAGCATTCTATACCAACATGTCAAAAAATTGAATCCACGTTTGATATTTGTGAACAGAATAGAAATAATGTTTCTCAATGGAGGAGGAAGACAGAAGAGGTGGGTCCTCATTAGGAACTTTTTCACAGAAGACCCAAAAGGTTAACTCCCACAGCACTGAAAGAGGAAGGGGCCCTGTGGTGAAGATTTCCCCAAGATCCACCTGCCTGCATGATGCTTAACATCCTTTAATTACTGGTAAGTTATCTCACTAAATCTATAGAGAATGTTCTTCAGCTTTAATAATAGCATTTTTATTAATAAGCAGCATCTTGCAAGTTACGACACACGATTGGAGCACTGTGTTATTATGCGAGATTGATTGCTACTGGTGTATCATTTTTCATAGGAAGTCATCTGTTCCATCTGTCTAAAAATTAGTTCAACTACTCCTACTGATTAAAGTGGTTGTAAACCCTCTTTGGCCTAGAATAAGGCTTACCTATAGGTAGTGGAAATATCTCTTAAATGTGCGCCGTTTAGGAGATATTTCACTTTTAGTGCGCCAATGTCATAATCGGCGCATGAGCTGTGAAGAAACGGACCACTGTGCAGTTTCTTCCCCCAGCGTGTGCCGTGACTAACGACTACCACGTGCATGCGTGGGAGTGATGTCACGTGACTCTGGCCAGTCACAGAGCCGGAGTCCAGCAGGAAGAGGGATGAAGATGGACACTGCCTGCTCAGGGGACAGCTTGGGCTTCGTTTGCAGGTAAGTGTCATATAATGGGCTAGTATGCGATGCATACTAGCCCATTATGCTTTTCATTTGCAGGCCTTGCGGGGAGCAAAAGAGGAAGTAAAACCCATCAGGGTTTATTTCCTCTTTAATCACTAGCAATTTTGTTTTTTCGATTTGGCTACTAATCCCCTGTGTACCTCCAGTCTAATGAGAAGACTGTCAGAAAGTGATTTCATCTCTCAACTTATGTTTCTTAACCACTTCAATACTGGAGGCCAATTTTCAGCTTTCAGCGCTCTTGCAATTTCAATAAGAATTGCGCAGTCATGCAACACTGTGCCCAAATTGAATTTTTAACATTTTGTTCACACAAATAGAGCTTTCTTTTGGTGGTATTTATTCACAAATCCATTTTAAATTTTTTGCGATATAAGCGAAAAAAAAAAAAAGAGCGGAAATTTAAACAAAAAACAATATTTTTTACTTTGTTTTAAAAGAAATCCAATAAAATCTAA
The DNA here is from genome assembly GCF_042186555.1 of Aquarana catesbeiana. Lineage (NCBI taxonomy): Eukaryota > Metazoa > Chordata > Amphibia > Anura > Ranidae > Aquarana > Aquarana catesbeiana. The sequence goes on from NC_133324.1 coordinate 239,554,268, forward strand.
TTTTGTCATAAATTTAAGCCAAAATGTATTCTGCTACAGGTCTCTGGTAAAAAAAATCCTGTTAAGTGTATAATTGGTTTGTGTGATCACAACTTGTGCGCAGATGATCACGGACATATGCATGCAGATGATCATTGGGACATATGATTTTACTGTTACATATAAGGGGAACAGGTGTTTTTACTGTGTGGGGACATGTGAGGGGACATGTGTGTGGGGACAGTGTTTTGGGGACACTATTTTGGGGACATTGTGTTTACATTGTGTGGGGACACTGGGCCTGAGCACTCTGGAGAAGGTTTTTGTCCAGGATATCCCTGTACTTGGCCGCATTCATCTTTCCCTCGATCGCAACCAGTGGTCCTGTCCCTGCAGCTGAAAAACACCCCCACAGCATGATGCCGCCACCAGCATGCTTCACTGTTGGGACTGTATTGGACAGGTGATGACAAGTGCCTGGTTTTCTCCACACATACTGCTTAGAATTAAGGCCAAAAAGTTCTATCTTGGTCTCATCAGACCAGAGAATCTTATTTCTCACCATCTTGGAGTCCTTCAGGTGTTTTTTTTTAGCAAACTCCATACGGGCTTTCATGTGTCTTGCACTGAGGAGAGGCTTCCGTCGGGCCACTCTGCCATAAAGCCCCGACTGGTGGACGGCTGCAGTGATGGTTGACTTTCTACAACTTTCTCCCATGTCCCGACTGCATCTCTGGAGCTCAGCCACAGTGATCTTTGGGTTCTTCTTTTCCTCTCTCACCAAGCCTCTTCTCCCCCGATAGCTCAGTTTGGGCGGACGGCCAGCTCTAGGAAGGGTTCTGGTCGTCCCAAACGTCTTCCGATGTCATGCTGATATGCAACTTGAGAGACCTAATGGGGGATATGCTAGACTGGCCAATGCTTCTAAAACAAGATGGGGATGGCTAAATTGACCATTGTGACTTGGAATGTCAGAGGACTGGGTAATCCAGTGAAACGGATGGCGGTCCTTAGGCATATCAAGTCACTGAATGCGGGTGTGGTCTGCCTACAAGAGACCCATTTCTCTGCAGATCCTGCTTCCAGCTTTAGCCCACGATTGTATATGAATCAGTTTCATGTAACCTACTCCACCTATTCTAGGGGAGCAAGTATACTGATCAGGAAGGATGTTCAATTTAATTGTATCAGAAAACGCATAGACCCAGATGGCAGATATGTATTTCTTTTATGCACAATCTCGGGCCTAAGATGTATTCTTGCTAGCATTTACATTCCCCCACCGTATACCTCAGAGATTATCAGGCACCTGGCAAGTTTCATGGCCCAATACCCAGAGGTACCCTTACTGGCAATGGGAGACTATAACAACTTTCTAAACTCCCTCAAGGATAAATTACCTGTACCCGTTGCTAGTGCATGTCAGGTAAAGGGTAATACCCCCTTCGCTAACATGCTTGGAGAAATGGGGCTGATAGATGTGTGGAGGTGTAAACATCCTGATGACAAAAAATACTCCTGTTATTCAGCCTCATATGATGGATTATCTAGAATAGATTTGGGCCTGGGGAATGACAAAATGCTACATTTAATATTGGAATCAGGATATGCAGATAGGCATGTATCTGATCATTCCGCCTTCTGGGTGACCATTTCATTACCAAATAGGATCGCCCAATCTGGAAGCTTAATCCCTTCTGGCTTTCACTGTTCACTGAACCAGACCCCATACAAAGCGCGCTCAAGCTGTTTTTGCAGGATAATATTGGTACTGCTAAATTGGGGGTGGTTTGGGATGCAGCGAAGGCCTTTTTGAGAGGACAGCTTATCAAAACAATATCACAGATTAAAACCGACACTAAGGCCTGGAAATTATTGGTACGGAATATGGTCACCGAGACTGAGAACACTTATACTAATAATCCCACAGAAGATACCAGGAGAGCATGGTTAAGCGCGCAGACAATGTCTGGGCAGCTAGCGTTGCAGTTGGTGGAGAACAAACGTTTTTTTCTGCAACAATCACACTTTGAGGAGGGGGAGACAACTGGCCATATGCTTTCAGTAATGGCAAGGTCTCAGCAATCATCCTCTCTCATCCCCGCCATCTGCAATGAGCTGGGAACTTTGAAATGCTCTACTCCTGATATCCTTAAAGTTTTTAGCGATTTCTATGCTGATCTCTATACTTCCAAAGTTACACCCACTGACAGTGCAATAGAAGATTTCTTAGGAAGCTGTGAGCTCCCCAATCTGCCAATAGAAGATAGGACCATGCTTAATGCCCCTTTAACAGCAGAGGAACTAGACATTGCCTTATCCCAAACTAAAAATAACAAATCACCAGGTATAGATGGCCTCCCGTCAGAGATATACAAGCGCTACGCCGACTCCATGCTTCCCACACTACTGAAAGTTTACAATGAGGCATTAGGAGAGGGCTCCCTGTCAAACTCAATGAATGAGGCGATCATTGTTGTCATATTAAAACCGGGTAAAGATGCGAACTCCCCTGGCTCTTATAGACCCATATCACTGCTCACATCTGATATCAATCTGCTGGCTCAGGTACTAGCCAACAGATTAGCCAAAGTAATTCATAAAATAGTACATAGAGACCAATCCGGGTTCATCCCCACAAGATCCACGGCCCAAAATATAAGACGATTATTCCTGAACCTACAACTCCCAGTGGACAATACAGGCAACAGAGCTAAGGCCTTCGACAGTGTTGAATGGCCTTATCTGTGGAAGACGTTACAGAACATGGGACTAGGGGACACTTTTATTCGCTGGATACAGCTTCTGTATGCCGCGCCCACTGCCAGGATACGGATTAATGGGGAACTCTCGGAACCTTTTCCATTATTTAGGGGCACCAGACAGGGGTGCCCACTGTCGCCCCTGCTGTTTGCCTTGGCCCTGGAACCCTTAGGGGCAAAAATTAGAGGGGACTCAAGAATAGCAGGTTTCCAGAGAGGTATGGATAAGGATGTAGTGTCCATGTATGCAGATGATACCTTGCTGTATTTAGGGGACACAAAAGATACATTACAAACAGTCATGTCCCTCATTAAGGATTTTGGAGAATTATCGGGCTTTTCCATCAATTGGGATAAGTCGGTGCTGATGCCGCTTGACCCCCTGAATACTCCACTGCCCTTAGGTGGAGAGATGGTACAATAGGTGAGCTCGTTTCGCTACCTGGGGATTCAGGTGACTTCGGATCCGGCCACCTATATTGATCAGAATCTGACACCTTTGTTAACTAAATTCCGAGAAAAGTGCAGGGCTTGGTGTAAACTGCCCCTGTCTGTAGTTGGTAGAATTAACCTTATTAAAATGGTTTGGGCACCACAACTGTTATATATTTTTAATAACTCCCCGGTATGGATACCTAAAAGATGGTTCGATAGGATAGAGACCCAATTTAGAGAGCTTATTTGGAGGAAAAAAATAGCAAGGATAAAATTATCAACATTACAATATGGCAAGGAGGAGGGGGAACTTGCAGTCCCTCATCTCAGAATGTACTATCTGGCATCCCAATTACAACAGCTAGGAGGATGGGGCTTACTAGATCCAAAAGATCCGATTCGTAGGCTTATAACATTAGATGAAAATAACTGTTCAACACTGGCAAATTTGGAGGCGGGATTCCTACACTTAGACCCGGAAGCTCCTATGATTAAATTGTTGATTTTGCTCTGGTCCTTTGTTAAGAAATTGCTAGGCATTACAGGTTTTTTGTCCTGCACGCCTCTCTGGCGAAACAGACAACTTAAAGAAATACAAAAATTAAAAGGCTTTAAGAGCTGGGATGACGCAGGCATCAAATATATCTCACAATTATACCAAGATAACACCCTTAAATCATTTCAGCAGATTCAAATAGAGTTTGAGATCCCGCATAATAATTTCTATAAGTATCTCCAACAGCGTCATGCCTTGCAAACTCAGAATAGAACTGTCAGGATTCAACAAACAGAACATCCGATTATTCAGGATGTTTTTATGGCTGAAGTTAAAAAGGGTATGATATCTAGATGTTATAACATTCTCCTTGCACGAATACAGGACCCCTCTAGACTACCATGTAGACAGCGTTGGGAGGAGGATATAGGAGTGATGGATGGAGACAGTTGGGATATATGCCTTGTGAATGCCCCCCTGGTATCAATATCTGCGTCCCAGAAACTCTCACACCTCTATTTACTGCATAGGGCATACAGAACCCCCCTTCAACTTTATAAATGGGGAATTTGAGATTCACCTCTGTGCCCAAAATGTGAACGTGATCATGGGGACTTGCTCCATATGGTCTGGAAATGCCCCAAACTGTTCAGATATTGGAAGGAAGTACTGGATACGATCTCGGAAGTATATATGATACCTCTTGAAAGAACCCCAATAATTTGTCTACTGGGGGAATAGATGATGAGTTAGCACCCCCATCCACTCGCATAGCGCTTATTCGCCTATTATACATGGCAAGGAAACGAATTGCTCAGTGGTGGATTACTCCGCGAGTTCCCACCAGGAGGCAATGGATAGACAGTGTTAACAGGCTCCTAATAAGAGAAAAGATTGCCTACCAACATAGAAAGGTCCCACAAAAGTTTCTTTCAATATGGCAGGCGTGGTTAGACGTTCCTGGTCTGGCCCCACACCAATTAATTAAAGATTACTCTTGGGTTGATGTAGACCTGATTATCGTATGGAAATTGAGCACATGCAAAGGAGAGGGATATACAGGACGATACATTCCCTGTGGGGTATAAGGCAGAGTATGTTATATTGTAATGTATGGCATGGTTTTGTTTTGTTTTGCTTCGGTTTTTCTCTTTTCTCTTCTTTTCTCTTTTTCTTTCTCTTTTATCTTTTTCTCCTCTACTAGTGAATATTATACGGAGTTAAATATAACGAACCTAAACAGGGTTAATAGAGTCATAATGTAGTGGAGTTGATCCCAATGATCTTGTCAGACGATCGTTATGTTCTCTTTTTATAGCTTAAGGCTATTGTAGATCACTGGAGTTCTCATTATATAACGGTAACACTATCATAGTTGGAACTTGATTATATTACACTTCATCTAGATACATACTCTTTGTGAGTTATATTACACACTGGGTTTATTGTTAAAAGATAACAGTATACTAGTTTATACTCCTGATAGAATGTTAATAGAGCCTCCTTATAGTAACCTTGGGAAGCTGATAACTGTATCCATAAAGTGATGTGGGAGAACTCCAAGATGTGTATACATTGTGTATTTTAACCTGTATGTTATATATTTTTGTTTCTTATGCACAATAAAAACCTTTCTGATTTAAAAAAAACAAAAAGGGGCACCGCCTCTCTAAAGGTATCCTTTTTAGACCCAGAATGAAAGGGGGTTTGGGACTACCCAATCTATGGCGGTACTACCAGGCGGCTCAACTCAGCCAAATATCGATCATTTACTTTAGGGGCCCAAAACCTGACTGGGTGGGTATGGAGCGACAAGCAACTCCTAATCACACCTTAGATTTCTTGCTATGGAGCCCCCCCCAGAAGCCGCCCCTCAATCCTAGCCCCCACACTCTCACTCGAGAGCATTATGTGACCCCTACATAAACTGAATTCCCTGACTTCTGCATGGCACCCACTGGCCCACATATTTCACAACCCCCAATTCCCCCCAGGGTTAGATATCAAAGTCTTCAAGTGGTGGCTGGACAAATGCCTATATCGAACTGGGCAGTATTTCAATTCAAATGGTCCCTACACATTGAGCTAATGTGTTTCCAAACTTGAAATGCCCCCCTCTGAAAAATTTCGCTATTACCAATTAGCACACTTCCTGAACTTGATCTGGAAGAGTAATGCGAATCCACTATCGGTAACCCCATATGAGCATTGGTGCTCCACAGTCATGGATACAAGAGGGGGTATCTCCCTGATATACTCAGCCCTAACCGAGCCTTTGGAGAATGCGACCTATATGTTAAGCTGGGAACGGGACCTTGAGATTGACTGGGACCTTGACACATGGCACTCTAATTTCATCTGTTCATTCAAGGGGATCCTCAACAATTCCCTAATAGAAGCCAGTCTCAAGGTCATGTCCCGCTGGTACCTAGTTCCTACCCGACTTGTTAAATATTACCCTGATCTGCCCCCCTCTGCTTTAGAGGCTGCGGCCACTTAGGCACACCCCCCCCACACACACTTTATGGGAGTGTTCCAGAATCAGAGGCTATTGGAACCGAATGTTTAACCTAATCTGCAAAACCACTGGAATTGCAGTTAAGCAAGACCCTGCGTTCGCACTCCTCAATCATTGGATTCCACAAATTACCAAACCAACCCAGGCTCTAATTCACTTCATTCTCCTAGGGGCCAAAATGACTATTGCCCGAGTGTGGAAATCTCCTTCAGTTTCATACCGCTTGACCAAACAAAAAATCTCCTTGATAGTGTCCCAGGAAAAAATCTTCAACACAATCCTTGACACGGCTGAAAAATTCAAACTCACCTGGGAACCTTCGGCCTCTCATTTTGGAGTATCTCTCTGATTTTGGAATTAATGTCCCACAGCACTTGCCCAATGGACTCCATGCCAAGGCCTTCCTTTCCTCCAGCTTTCCGTATAACCCATTCCTCCTCACCCTTATCTCTATCACCAGCCCTCTCCCCCATCTTCCAGCCTCACTTTTCCCCCTCTCTCCTTATTTTCTGATGCTCCCTGCACTTGGTGCAGCCATGACCCTCTTCAGGCTAACTCTTTGCAAAATTTTGGCTAAGGTTCTTTTTGTTAATCCTACAATTTAGCCTAGACGAGCTAAGGTGAGAGGGGGTTCTCTCTTCGCACCTTGGCTTACAGTTCAAAAGGCTTTTAAGTTCTTAGTATTATAGGCCCAGAGTTTCAAGTTATAAATTTCTTTCTAAATGACCACATCAGTTATACTATTGCACTAAATGACTCAGAAGTCTCAGGCAGTCTCACCCAGCTACCTCTCACACAGTTTGATCCCATTTGGGGTGCGAGAGGTGAAGGGAGAGAAGGCCGTTAGCCAATCTTGAGGGATGTGTGTTGCCTTATATTGGTTATTCTCTCTTTTGTACCCAAACATGCTTTGGACGAAACTGTTTGTCCAATATTGTATTCTTGATTATTTAAAAAAAAAAAAAACAATTTTCAAATTAAAAATTGGTAAGCATCCTGAGGGACAAGCAAGCTAAAGTTGACAGGGTGGGGTCTTCCTTGGCTTAAATATTTACAGTTGCCCACATAGCGAGGGAGTCTGTAGGGAGCTGGGTAACACGGGTCAACGGGAGTGTTGCTGAACACCTTTTTCTTTCATTATTCCCCCCTCTTATTTTTCTTTGGAATTTTCTCCTTTCTTTCCCCTTTGCCCCCTCTGTCTTTTTTTTTTTTTCTTCAAAATTTTTCTCTCTTAATTTTTCTTCCATGATACTTATCCCGATGGTCATTTGGATCTTAAATATGCATGTCTTTATGAGCACTCTGACCAATGCAACGAGCTTTGGTCCTATATTTATCATATATAATTTCATTGAGCTTTTGATGCCCTCCCTTGGGGTGGCAGGTCCTTTACTTGCCTATTATAATTTTCTGTACTGGGAGATACTACCCTGAACCCTTGTTACTCTTAGTTAGCAATCATGACTCTTAACATTTGGCTTTTCCCTTTCTTCCTCTCCCCTTTCCTTCAGGAGTTAGACATGGTTTTGCTATTTATAAAAGACAATGTGTGTGGTATCACAGTATTTGATAGATCCATGTTATATTTGCTGTTGGCTATTTTTGATAATGTTGTTTGCCTTAGTAGATGACATGGTGTTTCTCGTTTTTTCTGAAGCCATATGGATTTACCTCTACAATTTTGCATCACTTTTTACGATTGTATGCTGAAGCTTTTCAATAAAAATTATTGAAATTGAATTTTTATGTTTCTCATTCAGGAGATATAGGGCAGTGTAAGGGTTAACATATGAAGTTAGTGATGACCAACTCTTGAGAAAGTCTGTTTAAACAAAACATGTTGAGCATATGTACTGTACGTGATGAAATCACATTGGGCAAGTGAAATGTGGAAGTGTTCATGAGATTGCGCAGTGGAAGGAGCACCATACAGTATGGGTTTTATTAGTGTTTTCATACATTTTCAATAAAGAGGTAGTTTTACATGATGGAGATGTGTTTTATGTTTGTGATGTTATATGACGTTGGTATTGGAAGAACAAATAGAACCCAGAGTTTGGAGCAAAGGTGGCCAATTAACCCTTGATGGGGTTGAAAATACTACCAGCACTTTAAAGTGAATCAGTGCCCAAACTATGCACACCTAATGTACTTGCATACAGTATTCAGAACAAGCAGTAAAATCATTTTTACCTTTGTAACTAAGTGTTAGAGAAATGAATGTTCAACATTTAAAAAAGAGGCTCTAAAAAAATTTGACTTTATCCTATAATTTTTTATATATTACTAATATTACACTTTCTACCTTTAGCCACTTCAATACCAGGACACGTTCACCCCCTTCAATGGCGTCCCCCCCAACATCATGCTGTGCCCCACCATGTGCCCCCCCCCCCCATAAATTTTTTTTTTTTTTTTTTTTTACAAAAAATCAATGTCTAAGAGGGAGAGAGTCCCCAGTCAGCTCCTGCGGGTGATTCCTCCCCCCTCCCTCTGCTTGCTGACACTGCATAATGCGAGCGCTCACACAACCACGGCCGCCCGATCTGCTCCTTCCCCTGCATCCTCATTGGCAGGGAGAAGAGCGAGTTGCAGGAAGGACTCCACCTGGACTCTCAGTTACTGAAAAAACAGACTGATTTCTCCCATCCTTAGGACAGGAGAACCAGCCTGTAAATTCCAAGAGATGCCAGACCAGAGCAGTCAATAGCAGGGGCAGGACAGCAAGAGGAGGCTGGAAAACCCCACAGTGGCAGAACACCAGGGCCCGGAGGCAAGACAACCTTTGTAACCCTGATAGTTCTCCCACTGCTTTGGATCCTTATATTTTCTTGGTATGCTGGTGACATATATCTTGTTTTCTGCCACCCTGGGGGACCCCAATACAGTAGGAAGGGAGCTCACTGCAGAACATGTGAAAGGGCCGTTGTGGGGTCGCAGTAAAGGGCCCCAGTATATATTTTTATATATATATATATATATATATATATATATATATATATATATATATATATATATATATATATATATATATATATATATATATATATATAGATATCTATCTATCTATAGATATCTATTTATCTACCTATAGATCTATAGATATCTATCTATCTATAGATATCTATCTATCTACAGTGGCTTGCATTGTATTCGGCCCCCTTGAACTTTTCAACCTTTTGCCACATTTCAGGCTTCAAACATAAAGATATAAAATTTAAATTTTTTGTGAAGAATCACCAACAAGTGGGACACAATTGTGAAGTGGAACGAAATCTATTGGATATTTTAAACTTTTTTAGCAATTAAAAAACTGAAAAGTGGTGCGTGCAAAATTATTCGGCCCCTTTACTTTCAGTGCAGCAAACTCACTCCAGAAGTTCAGCGAGGATCTCTGAATGATCCAATGTTGTCCTAAATGACTGATGGTGATAAATAGAATCCACCTGTGTGTAATCAAGTCTCTGTATAAATGCACCTGCTCTGTGATAGTCTCAGGGTTCTGTTGAAAGCGCAGAGAGCATCATGAAGACCAAGGAACACACCAGGCAGGTCCGTAATACTGTTGTGGAGAAGTTTAAAGCCGGATTTGGATACAAAAAGATTTCCCAAGCTTTAAACATCCCAAGGAGCACTGTGCAAGCGATCATTTTGAAATGGAAGGAGTATCAGACTACTGCAAATCTACCAAGACCTGGCTGTCCCTCTAAACTTTCAGCTCAGACAAGGAGAAGACTGATCAGAGATGCAGCCAAGAGGCCCATGATCACTCTGGATGAACTGCAGAGAACTACAGCTGAGGTGGGAGAGTCTGTCCATAGGACAACAATCAGTCGTACACTGCACAAATCTGGCCTTTATGGAAGAGTGGCAAGAAGAAAGCCATTTCTCAGAGATATCCATAAAAAGTCTTGTCTAAAGTTTGCCACAAGCCACCTGGGAGACACACCAAACGTGTGGAAGAAGGTGCTCTGGTCCGATGAAACCAAAATAGAACTTTTTGGCCACAATGCAAAATATGTTTGGCGTAAAAGCAATACAGCTCATCACACTCAACACACCATCCCCACTGTCAAACATGGTGGTGGCAGCATCATGGTTTGGGCCTGCTTTTCTTCAGCAGGGACAGGGAAGATGGTTAAAATTGAGGGGAAGATGGATGCAGCCAAATACAGGACCATTCTGGATGAAAATCTGTTGGAGTCTGCAAAAGACCTGAAACTGGAACGGAGATTTATCTTCCAACAAGACAATGATCCCAAACATACAGCAAAATCTACAAAGGAATGGTTCACAAATAAACGTATCCAGGTGTTAGAATGGCCAAGTCAAAGTCCAGACCTGAATCCAATCGAGAATCTGTGGAAAGAGCTGAAAACTGCTGTTCACAAACGCTCTCCTTCCAACCTCACTGAGCTCAAGCTGTTTTGCAAGGAAGAATGGGCAAGAATTTCAGTCTCTCGATGTGCAAATCTGATAGAGACATACCCCAAGCGACTTGCAGCTGTAATCGCAGCAAAAGGTGGCTCTACAAAGTATTAATGCAAGGGGGCCGAATAATTTTGTACGCCCCACTTTTCATCTTTTTATTAGTTAAAAAAGTTTCAAAAATCCAAAAGATTTCTTTCCACTTCACAATTGTGTCCCACTTGTTGGTGATTCTTCACAAAAAATAAAAATTTTATATCTTTATGTTTAAAGCCTGAAATGTGGCAAAAGGTTGAAAAGTTCAAGGGGGCCGAATACTTTCGTAAGTCACTGTATCTATCTATCTATCTATCTATCTATCTATCTATCTATGCATTTTATAGTTGCCCCCCTACTTTTGTCTCTGTCCCCCCCTAAATATGAAAGCTGAAGACGCCACTGACCCCCTTCCTTCCCAGGTCAATTTTCAGCTTTCAGCACTGTCGCACTTCACTTTGAATGACAATTGTGTGATCATGCAACACTGTATCCATATGACATTTTTATCATTTTTTTTCAGACAGATAGAGCTTTCTTTTGGTGGTGTTTAATCACCACTGGGTTTTTTAGTACCGGTTATAAAATTTTGCAAATAAGTAATTTTTCTCATTCAGTGATGTGCACTGATGAGGCGGCACTGATGAACACCAATGAGGAGGCACTGATAATCAAGGCACTGATGATCAGTGCCCTAATTATCTGTGTACATGTCCCCTCTCACACTTGCCGATTACCGGCTCTGCTTTCCTCACGCTGTGACAGCACGTGAGGAAAGTACTGCCAATAACTGGCAAGTCTGTTTATATTGTGATCAGCTGTGATTGGACACAACTGATCACATGGTAAAAGGTCGCTGTGATTGGCCCTTTACCGCGATCTGTGATCAGCTGTGGCTATAGCGTGGTAATGAAGTAGTTAATGTAAACAAGCAGCAGGTGTCTTTATGCTGTCAGACTGTACTTAAACGGTCATTGGTCATTTTGCTGGCTTTTATTTTTCCTTTTGAATGTTTGCACAGTCATTTTTGCTGGTGCCTGGGGCTCAAAGTTTTTTCAAAATTATTTTTAGCCAATGAAAAGCTAGTTACTATGCGAAAGAAAATGCATAATACATGCATTTTCTCATGTTTTTCAGGCACTCTCATTGATGTTTAATTGGAGCCAAAAATGCTTTGATTTGGAAGCTGAACAGAAGTTCAGCATGTTCTTTTTAGAGTTTCAAGTGACGAGTTTCAATAAAGCCTTAATCGGCAGATTTTGGACAACAGCTCCGTTGAGAACTACCTGCACCTAATTTCAGCAAGCATTTGTGCCAGTGTTGGTAACATTACCGATATGTGCGGAATATTGAAGTAGTTCTTACTACTGCCATTTTAAGAAACCTTTGCTTGGCAGTGACAAATTCTTAAAGAATTACCCCCAGTTCTCAGATTAGGAAACAATGGGGTAATTAAGACCAATGCTGAGCTGGCGTAGAGATATGCTACTACTTAGGACGGGCCTTGCCTGTGTTTGGATCTGACATGTATGTGACAGCTTCCAACACAGAGCAGTTTCATTTTCTCCATTCAGCTGTAGGCTGGGAGATTCCCTGGATGAAAGCTAAATGTAAACAAAGGGCTGGAGTTACAGCTGATGTTGTTACTCAAATATGGGCATTGCCCATATCTGGGAAATGACTTATCACTGGGCAAAGCCTGATGGGTAACTGAGAGACTAGTTCCCTATCAGGTCCACTTTACTTTTGACTGACAGTGTACAGCAGTTGGCGGATTTAAAGCAGTTGTAAACCGCTGGACTTTTTTTTCTTTTTCCTTTTATACCCTGCAAGCTAAAAGCATCATGTGCTAGTATGCATTGGATACTAGCATATTCTTTTAAACTTACCTTAAAGTCCTCCAGAGCTGCAGCGGGCTCCCATCTTCACCCATCTTGCCGTTTAGGAGATATTTACACTACTTATAGGTAAGCCTTATTATAGGCTTACCTATGGATAAAAGTAATGTGTGAAACTTTACTTCCACTTAAGGCCTCTTGCACACGGTACACCTGTTTGAGCATTTCCTTATTTTTAGCCGTGTTTTTGTTTGCGTCTGCGCAATTTCGCACATTTCTGCGCAGACTTATTCTCTCGTTCACAATGTGTTAATGGACATTTGCACAAATGTGCGCATTTGCGCGCATGAGGCGTAAATTACTGACCAAAAATGCAGATTTTTCTATAATTTTTTAAATTTTTACTGAAGAATACACGGTGCTTGTTTATGCGCCTGTGTGCATAGGCATATTACAATTAATGGGCTGTATTTTAGCTCAGTAAAAAAATAAGCTGTACTGAGCTTTTTCAAGCTGCAGTGTGCAAGAGGCCTTAAAAGCCACTTATTGGAATGAATATCGGCTATGAATTTGCCCACCCCTAATATATAACTTCTTGGCCAGGCGCCTGCCAGTGTGACAGGCACAGTGGTCGGAGAAAGAGGGCATGAGTAAGTGCACCGAAGAAGGAGTGTCAAGTGTGGCGACACTTTCGGTGCTGCACCCCAATGTAATTATAATGGGTGTCTATGACACCCTTTATGAATTCCCGCGACTATGCTCAGAAGTGAACAGGCACAATTGAACACCATGGGATTTTGGATTCCGAGCTTTTTGAGCTTCTAGCTCGAGGTGTGAACGGAAGTCCTTAGAAACCACTAAAACCATACTTCAGGTTCTTTGTTGTGATTTTTGAAGAGGATTAACTTTTTTACAGTACATGCAGATGGCTTGTTTTAATGCACTTTCACTGCTAGTTAATAATATGTAAATACTATGTCCATAGTTTGGGTACAAGCGGCCTTTAAAGATCTTCTATCTATATAGAACTCATTCTAAAAGCTGAGTATCTTTCTAGTGGAAGTGCACAGGTGGAAGAGTACACCCTAGGGGAATTGGGCATAGCACAGAATTAAAATACGAAAAACAGTGGGATAATTTTTTAAATTGAAGATGTTTTTTTCTCACATGGTGCTTGGATAATTATTACAAGTTATTTTGAGGTTTGTTATTTGATTATACAGGACACTGTATTTAATTATGCAATCATTTTTATATTTTATATCTTGGATCTAGCTTTAAGGGGGTGGCTACGCTATTTCGTTGATTACACGATTTGTGTTTACTCTCTGGTCATCTCTCGCACACCACTACTGCAACTCCCTCCTCACGGGATTACCTTTACATATCCCCCTTCAGTCCATCATGAATGCTGCTGCCAGGGTCATCCACTTTACCAACCATTCAGTGTCTGCTACTTCTCTCTGTCAATCCCCCCACTGGCTTCCACCTCACCCAACTAAATAAATTCAAAATACTAACAACTTACAAAGCCATCCACAACTCTGCCCCAGCTACTTCACTAACCTAGTCTCAAAATACTACTCATTCTCTTCATTCCTCCGAAGACCTCCCGTTTTCTAGCTCTCCTGTCACCTCCTCCCCTCCAAAGCTCGCCTCCAGGCCTTTTCCCGAGTCTTGAATATCCTATGGATCTCCCTACCCCAATCTGTCCACTGTCTCCTACTCTGCTTGCGTTTCGACAATCCTTGAAAACCCTCCTCTTCATAGAAGCCTATTCTGCCCACACCTAACAACTGTATTTTTTCCCCATTAGATCATCCCCCACAGGTATTACCTTTTGTATCACTTGACTTTCCCTTTTAGATAGTAAGCTCTATCGAGCAGAGCTCTCTGATTCCTCCTGTACTGAATTGTATTGTAACTGTACTGTCAGCCCTATTGTTGTAAAGCGCTGTGCAAACTGTTTGTGCTTTATAAATCCTGTATAATAATAATAATAATGACAAAATTACACGTGCCTGCACATGAACAGTCTAGGACTAACATTTCACAGATATTTCAATCATGTAAGTAAACAACTTACCCCCAGAACCACATTGGTACATATTTGTGTACTACTGTTATAGGATGGTGTCTGTTCACTAAAATTTCCTCTAACAAGAGTGCCATCAATAGACTGCATTGTAACAGCCTGCACAGTCACATTAATCTGCAATGAAAAATAACAAGAATGGCATAAATGATTATTCCTCTGTACAAGCACAGGGTTATTATATAGGCAAAAAAAAAAAAACCTGCCAATTCTTTATTAAAAATCTTATGGGGAAAAAACTGATCTGCCTAGATAATTGCCATCAACTCCATTATGTTTTTCAAAGTGTCAACATTTTAAACACATTTTTTTCTTGTTTGTCAAAAATGATATGAAGTTTTTACTTGACTAAGAGCACTACATTCAAAATATTCAGTATATGATACAGCGCTTACCCCACTTTGTGAATTTGGTACCTGTTAAAAAAAAAAAAAAAAAGTCAAATATCAAATGTTGCAAGGCACCCAAACCGACAGGTTTACACTTTAAAAATACATATAACATTTTCACCACTTACAGGTAAAATCTGAATGCCTGTATAAGTTCTCAGGGTCAGGACAGGAACTGAACAATTCTCTAGCTGTACATCTTGAGTGCATGTAAAATTCTGTCTCATCAAAAAGCCTATTAAACAAAAAGAATTTATAAATTCTGTATGTAAAAAAATAAAATTCTGGCTACAAGAATTTTCAATCTGTTTTTAAAAAGGAACACAATGGATTGACACTTCCGTTTATGCTGTGGATTCTGGCACAGTTTCCTGAAAGGGCCATTTTACACTGTCGGGACCGAATAGGGGTCTATGTGAAACTGTGGGTACACTGGGTTGCACCTGTGCACGCTTCACACTTCGCATTTTGGAATTGTGGGCAGAATCGCTTTTATTCTGCTTGCGATTGCGCAGTGAGCGTTTGGTATCACTAACCTTCAATAGCACCCCAAATGCAATGTGATGCGATTGTTGTGCAACATGACTGCGCTGCAATCACGGCAAACCGTGCCACTCACATTATCTGCCGTCTGTATTATGGATGGATCAGTCCTTTTGCTGCTCTCCTCCCTTGTAAAATGACAGTTGGGAGTTGCTGTGTAAATCCAGTAGCTGTTGAAGTATCTGCTGTCATAAAACTGACTCAGTGTTCTTAAACACTGTTCAGAAGGGAGCTAGAGAGATATACGGTATCAATGTTGCTTCTGTATCTACTCGGTTTTATTAACCTGCAGGTGAAAAGGTATGAGCTTTGATCTGTAAATATATTGTCAGTAAGGCCTCGTTCAGAATATCGCGTAGTGAGAATGAGCATTCCTGCTACTCAATTTTGACAACACGATTTTCACACAATTCTGCGTGTCGCATGGGCTACCCCATACCCCATTTGTCATCCTAAAAGAAGTTCCTGCTCCTTGCCAGGCAACAAGCTTCACACAAATTATAAAAGGCGCAGTGTACCGCAATTAACATGAGATCCTGTTGCAGAACAATTGCGGCAAAAGTGCATCGCGTTTGGGGTGACATTGAAGGATAATGGCACCCAACTGTACGCCGTGTGTTGTGCTGCGACTGCCACACAATTTGGAATTGCAGGCCAAATCACGGCAATTCTGCCTGCGATCCCAAATTACAAAGTGTGACTATAGCCTAAAAATCGCGTGAAGCTTGTTGCCCATAAAGGAGCCGGAGCTTCTTTTCATGTGACAATCGTGCATAGGGCTGCCCCATGCGACACACAGAATCTCATGAAGATTGTACTGTCAAAATTGAGTATCGGGAACGAGGCCTTACTGACAATATATACAGATCGAAGCTCATGCCTTTGATCTCAAGAAGAATGAAACAGAGTAGATACAAAGGCAACATTGTTACTGTGCATCTCTCTTCTGAACAGGGTTTATAAACACTGAACCGTTTTTATGACAGCAGATACTTCAACAGCTATTGAAATTACACAGCAACTCCCAAATATAATTTTACAAGGGAGAGCGGCAGAAGGGTAGAAGGACAAGACATACTACACACACCCCCTGAGTAATCCATTACTTTTTTTTTTTTTACATGTGCAGTATGTCCAAAACTGGTTAATAAAGCAATAAGCAATGTACAAACCATCATAGCATTGGTAATAATCTTTAATTATTCTAATTGCAGTACACAGAAATTTTACTGGATGATAACATTTTCTGCCTTATATATGTCCTCACTGTCCTTGGCACTACCGTGAAGGAGTCAAATCCACTCACACATAAAGCAAAGGTAGAAGCTATGAAAAGTGTTGACAAAGGATCTTCATGCCATCAGATTTTCATGACAGGGTTCAGAAGTCAAATATAACTGCACATCAGTCTTTCAAAGGAAATCCAACCTACACTAATGTAGACTTGGGACTTCCTTCTAAGTTAACAAGCCATATTTACCATGCAACATGAAATCAGCTTACCAATAGGATTACTGTCAACACACGTTTTTGTCCCCAGAGGAGCTGGAAGCTTTAGGTAAAAGTCTGGAGTCAGAATAGGTACACCATACTACAAAAAAAAAAAAAGTTTAATGTTAGAATTTGGTTAGCACAAATAAAACATATGAATGTAGTAAGTTTACTTGTTGACCTAGAACAATGGTTCTCAACCACCAGGCCAGAGTCTTCCACCTGCCAGGCCCTGGCTTCCTGTCTGCTCTGACAGTAAAGCCTCGTACACACGGTACAAAAATCAGAAGGGGATTGCCATTTGACAGGCTGTTGTCTGAAGTTCTTATCGTTAGTACGCTCCTTTCAACAATTGTTTTCCAATTTTCAGCCAACAAACGTTGGATGACAGGTTAGTAAATTTTTGTCAAACGACAGCTCCACGTCAGATTTTCGGATGGTCAGTACACAAATCCATCATACAAAAGTCAAAAGTACAAACACGCATGCTCAGAATCAATGCTCACCAAACGCAAAATTAGTAGAAGGGGCCCAAAGGGTTTGCGCTCAAGAGCTGAAATTCAACAACAATTTGTGTAATGTTAGTATGCAAGACAAGATCCTGGCACATGCCCTTTTGACAAAAATCAGATGCTCGGTTGTCCAACAATCGTACCGTGTGTACAAGGCTTTAGACTTTAGCTGTTGCGGCAGACTGGGGCCACGGTTTCAGCTTCCCTGCTAGTACAGAGTAGAAGCCAGAGTTGGCTAGAGGGAATCCGGCAGCTTTGCCCTTTGGGAGTACAGGATGGCACAGATCCTCTCTCATGGAGGATCTCAGCACATATGCTGAAAATGCCTGCCTGTGCAAGCCCAAGCCTGCAACACTGTAGTGGCTGGAGGGGGTAAAGCAGCTTGATGATCGGCACAGAACTGTATCAGAAAATCATCAGAAACCTCTTGCAACCTCCAAGTTTGGCTGAACTACACTGCACAAAGTAGGTCCCAGACCTAGTCTTCAGTTACATACAGCTTGATCCAGGACAAAACCCCAGCTAATAGTGCACAATAAATAAGCAACTACAGATTGAGGACATCACTCATTCCAGCATTTTCATTGGCTGACCCTCCCAGCTGAATGCTGACAATATAAAAGTCACATTCCGGTACATTACTGAATTAATCAACATCAGTACCTGCACTGTCCTGGGCTCAACTTTTCACTGATCAATACAGATGACCAAATCTGAAAGATCTAGTTACTTGGCTTTTAAGCAGATTTTCTAGATCCCACGTGGGAACAATAGATAATGCAGCTAATGGCAGGAGCAGTCATTGGACAACTATATTTACCATTGATGGTTCTTCCATATCCAGACAGGTATTTTTTGGGGGGCATCGGTTTTTACCCTATATGCAGGGAAATTAGTGGCACGTATAAAATAATCTATCCTGTTGCAATAATCCTTATAAAGTGCCATCCAATTTTTTTTTTTATCATATCCGTAATGTTCATGTTGTGGGTTATTACCCAGGCCTTTCTAAATTTATCACAAACAATCCCACAATAAAATGGTTCATGAGCATAACAGTGCTGATTCAATGCACCTGTGTTTATATGTACTCAGAAAGAGGAACTGAACACATTGTTATAAATAGAACTATTATGTATATGAAATGTGGTACAAAGTTTGCACTTGAGTACATTTTTATATTACACCACTTGACCCAGAAGAACCAGATGCAAGATTATACCAAGCACATAGTTATTCATTTTGTTTAAAGAGAATCAGTCATTGATTGGGTAATTATAAATCTGAACAACCGCTCAAACGTTTAAAAATGTACAATTTTACTACAATACAATAAATTGCCCCATGATCTGTCTTTTCTCCATCTAAGGGCACTTTTAGATATTATTTGTCCCATTATCTCTTTGTTTTCTCTCCGGCAACACTTCTGCTCAAGCTTTACTGTGGTTGCCTAACCTGTTGGTAGCATAAGAATGCTCTGGGCTGCTGCAGCAGAAAGAGTTAATGAAAGTGCTTGTAAACCCTTACAATCTACTTTTGACTACAGGCAAGACTATAATAAGGCTTACCGGTAGCTACCTCGGATATATGCTGAACCTGTACGCTTTAGGAGATATCCCCTGTATCTGAATGTGCCAACGTCATCGGCACATGCGCACTGAAGCAATGGCACGTACGTGTGACCTCATCGCGGCTCCAGCCAATCACATCGCCAGAGCCCGCTATACCTGGAAGTAACTCTGGGAGCGATGTCGCCGGCCGGAGAAGTGTATGGGGACCTCTACGGGGACTTTGATCTAAGGTGAGTATTTCATAATGAGCTAGTATGCTATGCATATGCCTTTGTCTTGCAGGTTGTTTTTTCTTTTAGTGGGTTTACAACCACTTTAACATACAGTAAGTGATGTCAGCGGTGCCGGGACAAAGGCATCTAGAGCCCAGGGCGAATATGTCAAATCATGAAACCCCCCCACCACCACCCACCCAGATGTATGAACATTGTGTGTCAGCAAAAATCCCCCCCCCCCCAAAGAGAAATCGAACACTAGTCTGCATGCTTACCCCCTAAGCATGAATTCTCCCTCTTCCCAGTGCAAATGCGCCCCCCTACTGAAATCCCCGATCACAGCAAAAACATTTGCCCCCCCCCCCAGCTTCACTCTCCTCATATGCCCCCAGCACAAATTCCCTCTCCTATCACAAATCCTCTCCACTGCAGATCCCCCCACCTCCCCCATCCTAGCAATCCCCCCCCACCTAAATTTACCATCCTAGCACAAACCCTGATGCAAAAAAATGCCCCCTCCTAGCACAAATCCACCCCCCACATCACTTTTTCCTAATACAGACCCCCCAAAATCCCCTCCTAGCTCAAATCCTCTTCCCCCTCCCAATACAAATCCCCCAAATCACCACTTCTAGCACACGTCTCTAACTTTCCCTTCCTAAAACAATTCTTACCCCCTGCCCCCCCCCCCCCCAAATTACCCTCCCAAAACAAATCCTTCCCCTCAGTCTATTCATGGTGTCCCCCACACCACCACAGTGCCCAGAGCAGCTGCTCCTCCTGCAGGAGGGGCAGTAGTTGGTGTGTTTGGTGTGCCCACTTTTGCCTTTAGAACAGTATAAACTCTCCCAGGTACACTTGCACACAGTTAAAGACCCAAACTGTATCTGAGCACCACAAACAGAAAATACGATTTAATTCATTTTTAATACTCAAAACACTATGAAAAACACCCCCCCTAGCAATTCTAGCCATGGCCATCTGCCCTTAGCGCAGGCCTTTAGGCAGGTGTACTTAGCTGATAAAGCCTCACCCCAATAAAGACTCCTGGGATGTATGGCATAATTTAGGCCTAGGCCAGAAACCAGGAAGCAACTGAAGAACTGTAAAAAGAAAGGAGGGTAAAATGAAAGTAAATATGCCTTTCCATCTATTTACTAATGGTAATACTAAAATCAGTAGTAAACTGCAGCCTTTCAAATAAAAAAATCCCCTGGCAATGGCATAACGTGCTAGTATGCATTGCATACTAGTACATTATGAAAATACTTACCTTAAAACAAAGCCTTCCAGTGGTGCACTGTCACCGCTGACAGGACTTCCATCTTCCACCGGTCTTCCTTTCGAGTTCACTGGCTCTGGTCCTTTGAACGGCTGAGTCGCAAAGACGTAACTCCCATGCGTGCGCACAGGAGTCGCGGTTTACGTTACTGTGCTCTGAATGGGTGACATGGGTATGCCATCTCTACAGAGTGCATGCACCACTGATGTCACTGGCTGCATCCAGTGTGACTATCTCCTAAAAACACCGCATGTTTAGGAGATATTCATGGTACCTACAGGTAAGCCTCATTACAGACTTAGCTGTAGGTACAAGTCCAAAGGCACAGTTTACTACAGTTTTAATGTTGATTGAGAAAATTCAGTTCCCCTTTAAGGATTTTGCAGGACTATGTTACAGTGCACAATGAAACAATTATACCAACCAGGTGCTAATGATCAACAAAATAATATATAACATAAGTTTAAAAATGTTTGCCATTTTGAAAAAAAAAACCACTGTGCATGCCAGGATGACTAGCAACTCTTCTGTAAAAAAAAAAAAAAAAAAAAAACGTTCCTGTTCCCCTCCACACATGTAAGCCGTGCACATGGCCTACAGCTGAAAGTACTTTGGACCCATTAATCCAAATTTGATTTTTCAGCTGTAACAGAAGGCAGTTTATTTATGGATGGCCTGGACAGTGGGACATGGCTGAGCACCTGTAGGCATTCCTGCAAATGGGGATGGATTTGTTCAGAATGAATAATTTCCACATTGCGGAAAATTATAGGCAGATGATACATATTCATCTTGTAATACCATCAACAACGTATCTAATAAGTCCAAAATGCATTCTGCAGTAGGACAATGATCTCAAACATACAGTGAGAGTCCTAATAAAAAACAAGTAATCCTGGAAAAGATGGAGTGCCCACCTGGCCCCCACAGAGCCCTGATTGCAACATCATTGAATCTATCTGGGGTTAAATAAAGAGCCAGAAAAAAGCAACTGAGACATGCTAAAACCCACAAGAGAATTGTGTCAGTTCTCACTGATGAAACAAGCTACCGGCAGAGCCTGCAATAAGTACAGGAGTCTGGGCATCGCGTTCATCTTTAGTATGTTACAGGGACCAAACCAGGAAAGGGCCAAAGAGTCCCACTTTTTAAGGTTAGCGGCTAGTGTTGACAGGAAAGGATGATAGTTGAGATGAAGCATTTCATTCAGGTTGGCAGGAATTTTCGTTCCCAAATAATGAATCGAGCGGGCAGCCCATTTGAATCGGAAAAAAGGGCGTAAGCTCTCTCTGGTAGCGTCTGATAGGAAGATATTTAAGACCTCCAATTTTTGTAAGTTGACCTTGAGTTAAGACAAACTACTATAGAGTTTCAGTTTCTGTAACAAGGAGGGTAAGGAGGCAAGAGGCTCAGTAATATAGAATAAGAGGATGTCGGCATAAGCCACCACTTTGTGTTGGTATTTGCCGGTTTCAGCTCCTCGGATAGACAAGTTACTTCTGATATGTTATAGAAAGGGCTCCAGAGTAAGAATGAATAGTAAGGGGGACAGGAGAAAGCCCTGTCTGGTGCCATTTGAAATGGAAAAAAGGTTGGGATCGCAGCCGTTCACCCGTACCGTAGCAGCGGGATTCTGATAGATGGCTGAAATCCAAGACAAGATGGAGTTCGGCATTCCCACAAATTTGAGTGTCTCTTGGAGAAAGGCCTAGTCCACCCTGTCAAAGGCCTTCTCAGCGTCTGTGGACAGAAGTAAAAGGGAATATGGGACCATTTTGCTGTCTCTATGATGTTCAGTGTTCGAATAGTGTTGTCCCTAGCTTCTCGAGTCCAAATAAAGACGACTTGATCTGTTGCAATTAAGCGATGTAACAAAACATTCATCCCAGAAACCAGGATTTTGGTGAATAATTACACATCACAATTCAGAAGAGAGATAGGCCTATAGCTGGCACATAGCAATGGGTCCTTACCCGGCTTAGGGATCACTGAGATAGAGGCGTGTTGCATATCTGCAGGGAAGCTGTGTCCGTCTAAGACAGAGTTAAAGGCCATGATGAAGTAAGGCGCCAAGGAGTCCTGGTACTGTTTATAGTAAGGGAAGGTAAATTCGTCGGGGCTGGGAGCCTTACCAGACTGAGTGTCGGCTATGGCCCGACGCAAATTCCTCTACTGTAATGGGCTTAGAGAGATCCTCACGCTCCTCCGTAGTCAACGTAGGGAGATTGGATTCCCTAAGATAGTTGCTAATGTCCGAAGAGCACTGGGGTGGTGAACCAGAAGTGGAAGGTTGGTGCAAGTTATACAACTTTGAGTAGAAGTCGCAAAAACTTTATGAAATTAACTCTAGAACCCGACGACAAGAGTAAAGCTGGAACATATGCCTGTGATCACTTGGTGCGTAAGGCATTGGCCAGTAGTCGGCCGCACTTTTCTCCATAATCGTAAAAAGAATGATGGGCCTTCAACAAAAGATGTTTTTCTTCGTATAGAGAGTGATCCCTTATGGCCTCCCGGAGTCTAACCAGTTCTGCTTCAATGATACGATCTGGTCCGGAATTATGTTGACGTTCTAGGGAATGAAGTTGAGTCAGAAGATCAGACAAGGTTTTGTTGTGACGCTGTTTGGCTGCATGACCATGTTTGAGTAGGACTCCCCTAATGTAGCATTTGTGTGAAGACCACACAGAAATTGGATTGTCCACAGAGCCTACATTAGGAGCCTACATTAGTAGAGAATAGTATAAGGAAATTTCCTTGGGAATATCTGCCGCGATTTCAGGATCTTTCAAGAGCGCCTCGTTGAATCGCCATGTAGAAGTCCTGGGGGACGCTTGTGAGAGAGCAAGTTCCAAAATAACTGGAGCGTGGTCAGAGAGTGCGATGTGGCTGATGTCTGTTTTGGTGACCAGGGGGATCGCGGAATGTTTTAGAAATAAAAAAATCAATTCTGGACTAAGAACCGTGAACATTGGAATAAAAGGTATAGTCCCGCTCCTGTGGATGAAATATCCTCCATATAATCGACCAATTGATGGGTGTGCAAAAGGTCTTTAAGGTGAAGTCGGGTTCCCTGAGGTAGAGAAGATAAGTTTGAAGAAGAATCCTTGTGGGGATCCAAGGTTAAGTTGAAGTCTCCAAGAGTTCCTTCAAGGAAAGGTTCAAGGGTGGACAGAAAGGCCTCGGGGGTTGGAAGTGGATTGGAATTTGGGAGGTAAATGTTCGCAATAGTGAAGGTCTGAGAATAAATTTTCCCCTTCAGAAGCAGGACCTGCCCTTCTGATCATGGTACTCGTCAAGGAATTGCCAGGGAAGGGATTTGGATATGAGGATACTCGTCCCTTTAGATTTAGGGGTTGAGGAGGGACTATGATAGGTCTTCAGAAAGTATTTGTTGGATAGTTTGGGTATCTTGTCTGCCCTAAAATGAGTCTCTTGGAGAAATGCAATATGTGCCCTGTATCTCCAGAGCTCTGCTAGACAACTAGTACGCTTCTCCAGGGAATTCAACCCCTTCATGTTCCAAGAGAAGATCTTGACAGACATACTGCCAAAGATTCCGCAACTACTGCCGCCAGCTCTTGGGGCGAGGTGGGAGGGGGGTGTAAGAGGGAGGGGTAGAGGCAGAAAGAGAAGAGAATACATATACAGTGGGGACGGAAAGTATTCAGACCACCTTACATTTTTCATTCTTTGTTATATTGCAGCCCATTTGCTAAAATCATTTAAGTTAATTTATTTTCTCAATGTAAAAAAACTGAAATATCACATGGTCCTAAGTATTCAGACCCTTTGCTCAGTATTTAGTAGAAGCACCCTTTTGATCTAATACAGCCATGAGTCTTTTTGGGAAAGATGCAACAAGTTTTTCACACCTGGATTTGGGAATCCTCTGCCAAGTCCTCCTTGCAGATCCTCTCCAGTTCTATCAGGTTGGATCGTAAACGTTGGTGGACAGCCATTTTTAGGTCTCTGCAGAGATGCTCAATTGGGTTTAAGTCAGGGCTCTGGCTGGGCCATTCAAGAACAGTCACGGAGTTGTTGTAAAGCCACTCCTTCATTATTTTAGCTGTGTGCTTAGGGTCATTGTCTTGTTGGAAGGTAAACCTTCGGCCCAGTCTGTGGTCCTGAGCACTCTGGAGAAGGTTTTCGTCCAGGATATCCCTGTACTTGGCCGTATTCATCTTTCCCTCGATTGCAACTAGTAGTCCTGTCCCTGCAGCTGAAAAATACCCCCACAGCATGATGCTGCCACCACCATGCTTCACTGTTGGGACTCTATTGGACAGGTGATGAGCAGTGCCTGGTTTTCTCAAGACATACCGCTTAGAATTAAGGCCAAAAAGTTCTATCATGGTCTCATAAGACCAGAGAATCTTATTTCTCACCATCTTGGAGTCCTTCAGGTATTTTTTTTAGCAAACTCCATGCGGGCTTTCATGTGTCTTGCACTGAGGAGAGGCTTCCGTTGGGTCACTCTGCATAAAGCCCCAACTTGTGGAGAGCTGCAGTGATGGTTGATTTTTTACAACTTTCTCCGATCTCCCAACTGCATCTCTGGAGCTCAGCCACAGTAATCTTTGGGTTCTTCTTTACCTCTCTCACCAAGACTCTTCTCCCCCGATAGCTCAGTTTGGCCAGAGGGCCAGCTCTAGGAAGGGTTCTGGTCATCCCAAATGTCTTCCATTTAAGGATTATGGAGGCCACTGTGCTCTTAGGAACCTTAAGTGCTGCATAAATTTATCTGTAACCTTGGCCAGATCTGTGCCTTGCCACAATTCTGTCTCTGAACTCTTCAGGCAGTTCCTTTGACCTCATAATTCTCATTTGCTCTGACAAGCACTGTGAGCTGTAACGTCTTATATAGACAGGCGTGTGGCTTTCCTAATCAAGTCCAATCAGTATAATCAAACACAGCTGGACTTAAATGAAGGTGTAGAACCATCTCAAGGATGATCAGAAGAAATGGACAGCACCTGAGTTAAATATATGAGTGTCACAGCAAAGGGTTTGAATACTTAGGACCATGTGATATTTCAGTTTTTCTTTTTTAATAAATCTGCAAAAATGTCAACAATTCTGTGTTTTTCTGTCAATATGGGGTGCTGTGTGTACATTAATGAGAAAAAAAAATGAACTTAAATGATTTTAGCAAATGGCTGCAATATAACAAAGAGTGAAAAATTTTAGGGGGTCTGAATACTTTCCATCCCCACTGTATATGTGTAGAAAATTAAGGAAAAAGTAAAGAAGAAGAGCCTATTGCAAGATAGAAACTCCACAGAGAAGTACTACTGCCAACCAGGGCAGAGTATGCCTAGAGTGGGAAGTAGTAAGGCACAGACATGCATAGAACCCCGATCATTGGGGCCCCCACAGCCAACATTAACTTATTTTAGAGCACCAGCATTACCTAAAAATGTGAAAATGGATGTAAACCGACAAAAAAAAAAAAACACAGATCAATTACATTAGTAAGAAGTTGAAAATTGAAAAACCCACAAAGAAAAAGTTGAAATCAGCACTGGTCTAATGCCCTAGGCTCGGGACAGTTCAACAGGCCAGTCCCAAAAATTATGGGGGTATACGGCAGCTCGCTGGACTGGTCTCGATGCAGAGCCATGAATCCTGAGTGTGGTTGCAAAATTCACACCCCCACACAGAACTCTTCGAGTGCACAACTAGAAAAGCATTGGTAAGTGAAATGTAATATCAACGGACATAAAATGCAATAGATTCAACAACTTAGAGGGCAGAAAAAAGAAGAGGGGAACTATATTAACTCTGTACAGCATAAAGAAGGTCTTCGCTTTACAGGGGACCAGGGCGTGCTAGAGATCATATAAAAAATATCCTAAGATAAACTTCTGCGCTATTAAAGTGAATGTTGTGTGAAATGCTGCAAAATCAAAAAAGTGAACACCACTCACTAACTGAAATCTAAAAATAACACAATCAATAATTGTGCCTGTGATTTTGCGCAAACCAAAATAAATAAATATTCAAATGGATGAGCATAAGTGTTAAATCATAAATAAATCAAATAGTCCATAAAGTGAAAATCTGTGACTGTAGTGCAAATCAATCAAGTGGATCAGATAAGTGAATAATCTATACAGTGATACATCAAAAGTGTAAAGTGCGTTGATCGTAGATCTCGTGACTTTCGTGGTGTTGGATACCCACTAGGGGCTCCCAGAACTCTCACCTTACTGACATTGAAATAATGCCTTTATATATCCATTCAGGACTGTGCTTGTTCCAATCCCAACGGTGTACTCGTTCTGGTGCGTCTATGGGGAGATGGCGTTCTTTCCAGTAAATGGACTCCACATATGGGGGGTAATCAGAAAGGAGGATACTCCAATAGGGTGATATCGTTTAAAGCCAAAGATTTTATTTAAAAATATCTGCTTACATAGAGGTAGCGTTGAAACAGCAATTCAAACAATGTGTTTACAATCCCCGCTACGTCACTTCCGGTCCGCTCTGTTGTGTATCCGGTTACGTCCTACGCGTTACGTCATATCACATGACTTCCTCAGGGCACCGGATTGGTTGTTACCATAGTAAATTTATATAATGGGGACAGGAAGTGTACTTGACGCCATTTTGTTGTAGACCAAGTGTGTATTAATCCCGCGGCCATCATAGAGAGGATGGACTCGCTGATGCTTTGTAAATAAAGTTTTGATATGTTCATACAAAACAGTAAAAAAAGTTTTCAGCAAAGGTGTTTAAAGTTATTTATGTTGGTACTAGTGGCGTTAATCGAATCGATCTTCATTCTGGTAGCGATCATGCTTTATTTATAATGGATTGTGCATGTTCACTATTAGCAAGTTTGTAAAGTGCCTATTATTTGTAAATATACCCCGTGTTGTAGCTGACAAAGTAGATAAGGTAAAACAATGGAACAACTAGTTCTGAAATACAATATGTTAAAAAATGCTTTAATAGCGAATAGTGTTAAAAAATGTATAAGAATAAAAAAGTATATAAAAAATTGAATATAAAAATAAGTATAAAAAAGACAAGCTTGATAATAAAAATATAGTTTGATAAAAAATCGAATCATGCGACTGGGTCCTGCGATACGAGCAGACAAATATATTAAATAATAATGCACACCGGAAGTGATATACTGGGTTTACAGAGGAATAATTCTGGGTAACTAAAAATCACTTATAAAACAGCTTAGGTCGAATTCTATATTTAACCCTTCTGGCGCTAATGTTCTCATTCTATGTATCCACTTAGACTCATTCTGACTGAGTGTTCTAATTTTGTGGTCCCCTCTCCATGATTTGTTGTATTTTTCAATACCCCAGAATGATAATCCTGTGGAATCTTTATTATGAACCAACGCGAAGTGCTTGGATACGTTATGTTTTGGGCATCCTTTTAAAATGTTTTTAACATGTTCCTTGATTCTAATTTTTAGTGCTCTCTTTGTCCTCCCTACGTTCTGTAAGTTACAGGAACATTGTAGAACGTACACTACCCCCTCTGTGTGGCAATTGATAAAATCTTTTATTGGATAAGTGTTTCCTGTACTAGTTGCCTTAAATTCTTGTTTTTTACCTTGAAATTTTTTTGCATGCATGCATGCATAGCAGTATTTACAGGGATAAAATCCTTTGCCATTAAAAAATGAAAATTTATTTTTTGGGGGTGGTTCCACCACATTTTTAACAATGATATCTCTCAGAGTGGGTGCTCTTTTATAAATAATCGCTGGTTTCTCTGGTAATATTTTTTTGTAGATGTTTGTCCTCCATTAAGATGTGCCAATGTCTCCGAATTATCTTTTCAATATCTTTAAATTGGACATTGAAGTCCAGGATTAGACTTGGTGCTTCTGGAAATGATTGTATTTTCTTGGGTGTGTGGATCATTGTTTTTCTATTCATTATTTGGGTTAATTGGATGTCTTTCTTGATTTGTGCTTCTTCATATCCTTTGTTGATAAACCTCTGTCCAATCAGGTTGGCCTGGGCTTCAAAGTCTGCATCTTTGGTACAATTGCGTCTAACTCTTACGAGTTGGCCTCTCGGGATATTGTATAGCCAGGGTTTGTAGTGGCAACTTGTTATAGGTAGGCACTGCTGGGACAGTTAAAGGGCAAAAATTTATAAACCTAGTACAGGACAATTTTATGGTCCAGTTTATTGAGGCCCCAACTAGGAATGAAGCTCTGTTGGACCTGGTAATCTCAAACCATGCAGAGCTTATTACTAATGTGCAGATAAAGGAACACCTGGGTAGCAGTGACCATAACATGATTTCATTTGATGTTAGCTGTAAACAAGAAATACATAAGGGAAAGATAAAAACACTTAACTTCAAGAGAGCAAATTTTCCAAGGATGAGGGCTGCTCTCGAGGACTTAGACTGGGAGGGAATATTGGCAGCGATAAACACAGAACAGAAATGGGAATTCTTCAAAAAGACTGTTTGGGACCTCACTGCAAAGTATATTCCCATGGGCAATAAGTTTAAAAGGCTAAAAAGAAAACCTATGTGGCTCACGGTCAAAGTTAGAAAAGCTATAAACAATAAGAAAAGAGCTTTTAAAAAATATAAAAATGAAGGAACACTAGTGTCATTTAAATGCTACAAAGAATTTAACAGAATATGTAAAAAGGAAATCAAGGGTGCAAAAATTCAAAACGAACGACAGATCGCAAAAAATAGTAGGACAAACCCCAAAAAATTCTTCAAATATATTAATAGTAAAAAGGTCAGGTCTGAGCATGTAGGCCCTTTACAAAATAATCTAGAGTGGGTGACTGGGGACAAGGAGAAGGCTAATTTATTAAATACTTTCTTCAGCTCTGTGTATACAAAAGAGCATGGGGAAGTTCATGTGCATAATGGGGGTGGTATTGACACAGCCCCCAATGATCCACAATGGCTCAAAAGGGATATGGTCCAGAAATATTTAGACAGAATAAAGGTGGATAAAGCACCTGGACCTGATGGCATCCACCCACGGATCCTAAAAGAATTGAGCTCTGTAATTTCAAAGCCATTGTATCTAATTTTTAGGGACTCATTAATGACGGGAATAGTACCGCTGGATTGGCGCAGGGCGAACGTGGTGCCTATATTTAAAAAGGGATCAAAGTCTTTACCAAGTAACTATAGACCTGTTAGTTTAACTTCTATAGTCGGGAAGATACTGGAGCGTTTAATAAAAGACCACATAGACGAGTTCTTGCTGGAAAATCGGAGTTACTTACCGGTAACGTCCTTTTCCAGGAGTCTTTCAGGACAGCACCATAGAGAGACCTTGGCTCCTCCCCTTCTGAGGAAACACCGCCTTCAACTTAAAGCTTTAAACCTCACCGCTCTCCCCCGGCCCCTCAGTTCTTCAAGAGGACCTCCGGTTAGCTGGGGAGACACAAGAACACGTCATAATAACTTTGATCTTACCTGACGTTCTTCTGCGATGAACTCCTTCACGAATATCCCTACAGTAGGGTGGGTAACTGTGCTGTCCTGAAAGACTCCTGGAAAAGGACGTTACCGGTAAGTAACTCCGATTTTCCCATTTCCGTCTTTCAGGACAGCACCATAGAGAGGATGAGCGAGCACCTTACCTTAGGGTGGGACTACTGCCTGCAGAACCTTACGCCCAAAAGCCTGGTCTTTTGCTGACAGAAGGTCCAATCTGTAGTGTTTCACGAACGTGTCGAATCTAGACCACGTTGCCGCTCTACAGATCTGCTCCGGAGACGCACCAGCCCACTCGGCCTGAGAGGTCGCCACTGCCCTTGTGGAGTGTGCCCTGATACCCTTAGGGGCTTCCAACCCGCTAATTATATAAGCCTGACTGATAGCTAACCTTAGCCACCTAGCTAAAGTGCGCCTCGAGGCTTTGCCTCCCTTCCTGGTTCCTGAAAATAACACAAAAAAGGAATCAGATTTTCTAAATGGTTTTGTATCCTCCAAGTATTGCAGGACACACCTTCTTACATCTAGTTTATGAAACCTATGTTCCTGTTCCCTCACAGGATTCAAACAAAAGGTGGGCAAAACAATTTCCTGGCCTCTATGAAAAACCGAGGCTACTTTCGGTAAGAAGGCCGGATCGGCCTTAAAAATTACCCTGTCCGGGAATACCTGAAAAAAGGGGGCCCTAATGGAGAGGGCCTCGAGTTCACTTACTCTTCTTGCCGTAGTGATTGCCACCAAAAACACCGTTTTGAGGCTAATCCATTTTAGTGTACACATCTCCAATGGCTCAAAGGGTTCCCCTGTAAGTGCTTGTAGGACCAAGGAAAGATCCCACATTGGGAAGGGGGGGACCTTCAGAGGTCTCTGCCTACTCAATGCTTTAAAAAATCTAATGACCCAAGGATCGGAGGCTAGTTGTTTCTCCAGAAACACACTCAAAGCAGAAACCTGTCCTTTCAGGGTGCCAAGGGCTAACCCCTTGTCCGCCCCTGCCTGCAGGAACTCTAAGACCGCTATAGAGCTGTGAATATCAAAAGAAGTTTCTGTACACCAGCTATTAAAACGCCTCCACGTTTTTTGGTAGATGACCTGGGTTTCTTTTTTCCTGCAGTTAAGGAGGGTCTTTACCAAGCTATCTGAGAAACCTCTGTTCTTCAACAGTTCTTCCTCAGTAGCCAAGCCGCGAGGCTCCATCTCCCCACCTGGGGACAACAGATTGGCCCCTGGGAAAGGAGATTCTCCTGTACTGGCAAAAGCCAGGGGGGTTCCGCTGCCAGACTTCTCAGGATGGAGAACCAAGGCCTCCTGGGCCAATGTGGCGCAATAAGAATGAGAGTTGTGTTTTCCAGTTGGAATTTTCTTAGGACGGCTGGGATTAGTACAGGTGGGGGGAAGGCATAACACCTGTCGAAAGCCCAACTCTGAGCCAGTGCGTCTATCCCTAGAGCTCCATCCCACCTGTTTAGGGAGAAGAAGAGATGCACCTTCCTGTTTTCTCTCGAGGCAAAGAGGTCTATGCATGGCCTTCCCCATTTCTGGGATATTGCTTCGAAAACCCCCTGATTCAGAACCCAGTCGCCTTCCCTCAGCCGTTTCCTGCTGAGGTAATCCGCCACCAGATTTTGATCTCCCTTCAGATGCACTGCCGAGAGGGATAGGACGTTTAATTCGGCCCATCTGAGAATGCTTTCTACCAGGGTCCACAGAGGTCTGCTCCTGGTACCCCCCTGCCTGTTTATGTAGGCTACAGCTGAGGAGTTGTCCGACCGGACTCTCACATGCTGTCCCTGAAGTTCCTTTTGAAAAGTTTTGAGTGCCAAGGCTACTGCCTTCAGCTCCCTCCAGTTGGAGGATCTTCCTGCATCCTCCTTCCGCCAGCCTCCCTGAGCCACCCGGTCCTCCATATGCGCCCCCCAACCCATGCCACTCGCATCGGTCGTGACGCATCTGGACACCGGCAGAACCCATTCCAGACCCTGAGAGAGATTGGCTTCTTTCCGCCACCACCATAGGGATCTCTTGACCTGGTCCGGTACAGTTATCAGGGAATCCAAAGATTCCTGACTGTGGTCCCAAATGCTCAGGATAAATAGTTGCAAGGGGCGAAAGTGTAATCCTGCCCACTGGACTGCTGGAAGTGCTGCCGTCAGTAACCCCAAGGCTGACATAGCCTTTCTTACTGATATTTGTTGGCTGCCCTGGAGTAACAACATTGCCCTGTCTACCTTCTGGATTTTCTCCATAGGCAGGAAGACCTTTTGTTTTGTTGAGTCCAACAGGTAACCTAAAAAGATTACCTTTTGCGAAGGAGTCAGATTGGACTTCTCCAGATTTAAGAGCCAACCTAGACCCTCTAAGATGTTCCTTGTCAACTGCAGGTCCTGCGACAGTTGTTCCGCGGAAGGGGCAAAAAGTAGTAGATCGTCTAAATAAGCGATCACTGAAATGCCCCTGATCCGTAGGAAAGCCAAGACTTCTACCATGACTTTGGTGAAGATGCGGGGGGAAGAGGATAGCCCGAAGGGAAGGGCCCTGAACTGCCAGTGAAAGGTCCCTTCTCTGGTATTTATTGCCAGCCTGAGGAACCTTTGACACTGATCTGCAATGGGAATGTGCAGGTAGGCATCCCTCAAGTCTATCGATGCCATAAAGCAGTTTGGAGGAAGAAGTGTCTTTACCGAATAGATTGAGTCCATTCGGAACCTCCTGTAGGTGAGAGAGACGTTCAGAGGCTTCAGGTTCAGGATGAGCCTGAACTTCCCCGAGGGTTTGCGCACCACAAAAATGTGGGAGTAAAAGCCTCTGCCCGTCTCTCCTTCTGGCACTCGAACTACCACCTCCTGTTCCTCCAACTCCTGGAGGGAGGAAAGGAGAGCCGCTGACCTCTCTGCACATTTCGGAAGCGTGGTTACGAGGAGTCTGCATGGTGGAGGTTCTGCAAACTCCAACCTGTACCCTCTTCTTATGACTTCCAAAATAAAATTGTTGGAGGTGATCATCTCCCACTGTGGAAGGAAGGCCCCCAGTCTTCCTCCCACCGTTATTCTGTCACTTTGTCTTTTTGGGCTGATCAGGAGGGCGAAAAATAGCCCCCCCACGCCCCTTCCCTTTTTGTCCCCACCCCTTTTTCTGTTGATCAGATTTTGGGGGGTCCAACTTCTTCCACGGCCGAGACTTTCTTTTAGTCTCTGCCGGTTTTCTTTTAAAAGGAAATGCCTTTTTTCTGTCAGCCGTTCTATCCAATACAGCTTCCAGACCTGGCCCGAAAAGCAAGTCCCCCGTGAGAGGAATGCCGCAGAGTTTAACCTTGGAAGCGGTATCTCCCTGCCATGTTTTAAGCCATAGGGCTCTTCTTGCCGAATTGGACAATGCGGCTGATCTTGCAGACATACGCACCGATTCAGCTGACGCATCTGCCAGGTAAGCTATTCCTTTAAGGAGCATGGGAAAAGACGAAAGGATTGTTTCCTTAGGCGTACCCGCCTCTATATGCGCCTTAATTTGCGTTAGCCAATACTCCATGTTTCGTGCCACCACCGTGGACGCCATGGCAGGTTTGAGGTTCCCTATGGAAGAGTCCCAGGATTTTTTCAGGAGGGAATCTATCCTTTTATCCATGGGATCTGGGAGTACCCCCATGTCCTCAAAGGCCAAGTCAGTGTGTCTGGAGACCTGCGAAAAGGCTGCGTCTAGCTTAGGCGATTTGTTCCATACCAGCGCCTCCTCTTCTGCAAAGGGGAACCTACGCTTAAGTGCCTTTGAAAGGAAAGGCTTCCTTTCGGGGTCTTGCCACTCCTTTTTGATGGCGTCGACTAAGACCTCATGGACCGGGAACACCTTCCTTTTATGTTCCCCTAGTCCCTTGTACATCTGGTCATGGAGTGAAAGTTTTTTCCTTTCCTCCTGGATTCCTAGGGTGGTATGAATGGCTCCTAGGAGCTCCTCCACCTCCTCCAGGGAAAGCTTGTAGCGAGAGGATCTTGTGGATTCCCCTTCCACCTCCTCTCCCTCTGATTCCCCCTGGGGATCTGAGGACCCGCTATCAGGCTCTTCCTCAACCTCGAATCTGGCACCTCCTGGATTCTCTCCACTTCCCGAGG
This sequence comes from Aquarana catesbeiana, assembly GCF_042186555.1. NCBI lineage: Eukaryota > Metazoa > Chordata > Amphibia > Anura > Ranidae > Aquarana > Aquarana catesbeiana. The sequence goes on from NC_133324.1 coordinate 239,588,420, forward strand.
GAGCATCCATTAAGGATTGAGGAACACTCTGCTGTGCTGGTGGAGAAACAACCTGCGGCTGTGGCAACTGAAGACTGGCAAATAATGTTTTAAAAGTCTGCACCGTATTGGAAAGTTCTTTCACGGATGCTGCTAAATCTGAAGACTGTTCTCCAGATTGCTCCCTTACTAGCCCCTCTATACAATCCCTGCAGAGGGGTTTAGACCAAGATTCCCCCATTGTGATTTTACATGAGGGGCATTTCTTCTTGGCACTGTGGGGCGACTTGCTTTTCTCTGTAGCTTTGCCCTGGAAAACAAGTTAAAAGTAGGGAGCAATCAGCAAACTTTCACCAGCACTACCACGGAGGGCCACCAGGGGTGCACTTCCCGGGACCAACCATCACCAGGGACCCAGTCACAACCCTTTCCCCCCCTTCACCACCAGGGGGAGTTCTACACCTGTGGAGCTTTACAGGAAGCGGTAAGGGAACACCACCCCAGGGTTCCTCTTACCTTAGAGTGGCTGGTGCAGGATTCTCCTGGAGCGGTTCTTGAAGCCTCTGCTTCCGACATCTCCTTAGAGTGCAGTGGTGATCCAAGCCCCTGTGTGCTGTCCCCACAGCAGGTCAGAGGCAGCACCAGCCGAACGCGCGGTCCGTTTTCAACACCGCGACCGGAACCGGAAGTCACGGGTCAGACGGAAACACCGACCTCCGCCGGAAATGACGTCACCCGTCCTCCGACCCAGCGCTCAGAGCTCCCACGCTGGCTGCAAGTGCAGGGCGGTCTTCTGTGCCTCCGCCTATGCCACTGCTAGGCAAGAAAGAAAACGGACCCCCCCAGCTTACAACTTCACTAAGAGAAGCTGGGGGAGCGTGATGTGCAGTCTTCTAAAAGGTACTCAGCCACCCTAGCCCCTTAGACTGCAGCTTTCTTAGAAAAAATGAGCAGGAGAGAGCCAGAGAGAGAGCGCCCCCTTTGGTCAGCCTGCAATTAGCCTCAGCCTCCCTAGCTGTGCGGCCCTGGTTCCTTGCGATGTCTCCCCACCGGAGGAAACACCAGAACTGAGGGGCCGGGGGAGAGCGGTGAGGTTTAAAGCTTTAAGTTGAAGGCGGTGTTTCCTCAGAAGGGGAGGAGCCAAGGTCTCTCTATGGTGCTGTCCTGAAAGACGGAAATGGGAAAAAAACATTTTAAGCAACAGACAGCATGGGTTCATGAAAGACAGAAGTTGTCAGACAAACCTGATTTCTTTTTATTAAGAGGTAAGTAAAACCTTGGACAGAGGGGTGGCTGTGGACGTGGTTTATTTGGATTTTGCAAAAGCGTTTGATACAGTTCCGCACACACGGCTCATGTGTAAGTTAAAGTCTACAGGCTTGGAAATATCAGTTTGTAAATGGATAGAAAACTGGCTAAAAGACAGAATTCAGAGAGTAGTGGTTAATGATTCTTACTCTGACTGGTCTAAGGTTATCAGTGGTGTACCCCAAGGTTCAGTGCTGGGACCCTTACTCTTTAATATCTTTATAAATGATATTGGGTCTGGGATCAAAAGTAACATTTCTGTCTTTGCAGATGACACCAAGCTATGCAGTGGAATAACGTCCTTACAGGATGTCTCCAATTTACAAGCCGACCTCAATGCACTGTCTAATTGGGCGACTATGTGGCAGATGAGGTTTAATGTTGAGAAATGTAAAGTTATGCACTTGGGGGCTAAGAATATGCATGCATCATACATGCTAGGGGGAGTACAACTGGGGGAATCTGTAGTGGAGAAGGATCTGGGGGTTTTGGTAGATCATAAGCTCAATAATAGCATGCAATGCCAAGCTGCGGTTTCCAAAGCGAGCAAAGTTCTTTCTTGTATTAAGAGAGGTATGGACTCCAGAGAGAGAGATATCATTTTGCCCCTGTTCAAATCATTAGTAAGACCTCATCTGGAATATGCAGTTCAGTTTTGGACACCAGTTCTCAAAAAGGATATCGGGGAACTGGAGAAAGTGCAGAGAAGGGCAACCAAACTGATAAGAGGCATGGGGGAGCTCAGCTATGAGGAAAGATTAGAGGAACTGAATTTGTTCACTCTTGAGAAGAGGAGAATAAGGGGGGATATGATCAACATGTTTAAATATATAAGGGGTCCATATAGTGAACTTGGTGTTGAGTTATTCACTTTACGGTCAACACAGAGGACAAGGGGGCACTCTTTACGACTGGAGGAAAAGAGATTTCATCTTCAAATACGGAAAGGTTTCTTCACAGTAAGAGCTGTGAAAATGTGGAATAGACTCCCTCCAGAGGTGGTTCTGGCCAGCTCAGTAGATTGCTTTAAGAAAGGCCTGGATACTTTCCTAAATGTACATAATATAACTGGGTACTGACATTTATAGGTAAAGTTGATCCAGGGAAAATCCGATTGCCTCTCTGGGATCAGGAAGGAATTTTTCCCCTGCTGTAGCAAATTGGAGCATGCTCTGCTGGGGTTTTTTGCCTTCCTCTGGATCAACTGTGGGTATAGTATTGGGTATATTGGATTGTACGTTTTTTTTTTTTTTTTTTTTTTTTTATGGTTGGACTGGATGGACTTGTGTCTTTTTTCAACCTGACTAACTATGTAACTGTTTCTTGAAACTTCTTTAAAGTGCGTTTTAGTTGTTAATAGGTTTTCTTCAATGATGATTTCCAAGTCAAGAAATTCTATTTTTTTGGCATCTATGTTCCAGGTTAACTGTATGTTTCTGTCATTCCTGTTTAGGTTGTTTAAGAATTGTTCCAATGACTCTCTACTTCCATTCCATATGATAATGATATCATCAATGAACCTTTTATACAGCCCTAATTCACAAGGTTGGTACTTATATACAAATTCCTCCTCCCATTGTGCCATAAAGGCATTGGCCACACTTGGCGCAAACTTTGCACCCATGGCAATCCCAGTTATTTGTTTATAATGATTTTGGTCATGCCAGAAATAGTTGTTTTTTAATGTAAACTCTAAGCATTTAATTATGTACTTTCTTTGTGTGCATTTTAATTTACTGTGTTTTCTTAGAGCCCATTTGGTCGCTTCACACGCCTGATGATGTTGAATAATCGTGTAAAGCGATGAGACGTCTACAGTGGCCATTAGGGTTCTTCCTTCCAGGACCGGGATTTCTTCTAGTACTTGTAGGACATGTTTAGTATCTCTTATGTACGACGTTGTTTTTTGAATAGCAGGTTGAATGAAGTAATCGATGTATTGGCCAATTCTTGCTGTTAGGGAATTGATCCCATTTACTATGGGTCTTCCCGGGGGGTTCTGGAGACTCTTGTGGATGATCTAGTCCCTGATTCACATAGGATTCCAGTACTATATACTGTCCCGAAAATCCACAAGAGAAGAAATCCCGGTCCTGGAAGGAAGAACCCTAATGGCCACTGTAGACGTCTCATCGCTTTACACGATTATTCAACATCATCAGGCGTGTGAAGCGACCAAATGGGCTCTAAGAAAACACAGTACATTAAAATGCACACAAAGAAAGTACATAATTAAATGCTTAGAGTTTGCATTAAAAAACAACTATTTCTGGCATGACCAAAATCATTATAAACAAATAACTGGGATTGCCATGGGTGCAAAGTTTGCGCCAAGTGTGGCCAATGCCTTTATGGCACAATGGGAGGAGGAATTTGTATATAAGTACCAACCTTGTGAATTAGGGCTGTATAAAAGGTTCATTGATGATATCATTATCATATGGAATGGAAGTAGAGAGTCATTGGAACAATTCTTAAACAACCTAAACAGGAATGACAGAAACATACAGTTAACCTGGAACATAGATGCCAAAAAAATAGAATTTCTTGACTTGGAAATCATCATTGAAGAAAACCTATTAACAACTAAAACGCACTTTAAAGAAGTTTCAAGAAACAGTTACCTACCTATAACAAGTTGCCACTACAAACCCTGGCTATACAATATCCCGAGAGGCCAACTCGTAAGAGTTAGACGCAATTGTATCAAAGATGCAGACTTTGAAGCCCAGGCCAACCTGATTGGACAGAGGTTTATCAACAAAGGATATGAAGAAGCACAAATCAAGAAAGACATTCAATTAAGCCAAATAATGAATAGAAAAACAATGATCCACACACCCAAGAAAATACAATCATTTCCAGAAGCACCAAGTCTAATCCTGGACTTCAATGTCCAATTTAAAGATATTGAAAAGATAATTCGGAGACATTGGCACATCTTAAAGGAAGACAAACATCTACAAAAAATATTACCAGAGAAACCAGCGATTATTTATAAAAGAGCACCCACTCTGAGAGATATCATTGTTAAAAATGTGGTGGAACCACCCCCAAAAAATAAATTTTCATTTTTTAATGGCAAAGGATTTTATCCCTGTAAATACTGCTATGCATGCACACATGCAAAAAAATTTCAAGGTAAAAAACAAGAATTTAAGGCAACTAGTACAGGAAACACTTATCCAATAAAAGATTTTATCAATTGCCACACAGAGGGGGTAGTGTACGTTCTACAATGTTCCTGTAACTTACAGTACGTAGGGAGGACAAAGAGAGCACTAAAAATTAGAATCAAGGAACATGTTAAAAACATTTTAAAAGGATGCCCAAAACATAACGTATCCAAGCACTTCGCGTTGGTTCATAATAAAGATCCCACAGGATTATCATTCTGGGGTATTGAAAAATACAACAAATCATGGAGAGGGGACCACAAAATTAGAACACTCAGTCAGAATGAGTCTAAGTGGATACATAGAATGAGAACATTAGCGCCAGAAGGGTTAAATATAGAATTCGACTTAAGCTGTTTTATAAGTGATTTTTAGTTACCCAGAATTATTCCTCTGTAAACCCAGTATATCACTTCCGGTGTGCATTATTATTTAATATATTTGTCTGCTCGTATCGCAGGACCCAGTCGCATGATTCGATTTTTTATCAAACTATATTTTTATTATCAAGCTTGTCTTTTTTATACTTATTTTTATATTCAATTTTTTATATACTTTTTTATTCTTATACATTTTTTAACACTATTCGCTATTAAAGCATTTTTTAACATATTGTATTTTAGAACTAGTTGTTCCATTGTTTTACCTTATCTACTTTGTCAGCTACAACACGGGGTATATTTACAAATAATTGGCACTTTACAAACTTGCTAATAGTGAACATGCACAATCCATTATAAATAAAGCATGATCGCTACCAGAATGAAGATCGATTCGATTAACGCCACTAGTACCAACATAAATAACTTTAAACACCTTTGCTGAAAACTTTTTTTACTGTTTTGTATGAACATATCAAAACTTTATTTACAAAGCATCAGCGAGTCCATCCTCTCTATGATGGCCGCGGGATTAATACACACTTGGTCTACAACAAAATGGCGTCAAGTACACTTCCTGTCCCCATTATATAAATTTACTATGGTAACAACCAATCCGGTGCCCTGAGGAAGTCATGTGATATGACGTAATGCGTAGGACGTAACCGGATACACAACAGCGCGGACCGGAAGTGACGTAGCGGGGATTGTAAACACATTGTTTGAATTGCTGTTTCAACGCTACCTCTATGTAAGCAGATATTTTTAAATAAAATCTTTGGCTTTAAACGATATCACCCTATTGGAGTATCCTCCTTTCTGATTACCCCCCATATGTGGAGTCCATTTACTGGAAAGAACGCCATCTCCCCATAGACGCACCAGAACGAGTACACCGTTGGGATTGGAACAAGCAAAGTCCTGAATGGATATATAAAGGCATTATTTCAATGTCAGTAAGGTGAGAGTTCTGGGAGCCCCTAGTGGGTATCCAACACCACGAAAGTCACGAGATCTACGATCAACGCACTTTACACTTTTGATGTATCACTGTATAGATTATTCACTTATCTGATCCACTTGATTGATTTGCACTACAATCACGGATTTTCACTTTATGGACTATTTGATTTATTTATGATTTAACACTTATGCTCATCCATTTGAATATTTATTTATTTTGGTTTGCGCAAAATCACAGGCACAATTATTGATTGTGTTATTTTTAGTGCTAGAGATCATACCATTGGAAATTGAAAAACCTCTCAAAGTATAAATTGAAAATCGGCACTAGTTTAATGCTCTGAGCTCAGGACAGGTCAACAAGACAGCCCCAAAATTAGCCATGACTCCCGAGTATGGCCGTAAAATTCACAGCCCAACCCAGAACAGCCAGGGTGCGCAGATTTTAAGGCATTGGAAAGTATAATGCAACATTCACTGACATACAGTGCAATGTAACAATGTAGAGGGCAAAAAAAAAGGAACTATATTAACATTTCATAACATAAAGAAGGCCTCTGATTGTCATCAAACCAAGACATGCTAAAAGTCATACAAGGCGGACCCCAGGTTCGCTGGTCCTCTCCACAGTGGTCCAGGTATAGCCCCCAGAGAAAAATGGGAGCATTAGGTAGTCTCTTTAATTTCAACCGGTAAAGCAAAAATGTAGAGCTAGGTTTATTTTGACTGTGTGCATTGGTAGGTTAGACCGGCCGCCTTTTCATTCAGGAGTGAGGGTCAGGGGTTCCCGACACTCGAGCTTGTAAGAAGCCTCCCTGACCTCGTCGATTATAACAGGCCCTTTGTGGTCTGCCCGAGGGGACCTGGCGCCAGGGATCTCCAGAGATCAGCACTGTAAGCCAGTTAGGTATTGGAATCGGGTCCATCTCAGCAAAGACAAACAGGTCTGGCAGCTCCGAAGGATGAAGTCGAGAGAAGGCATCTGTGCCCTTTCGGACGAAGAGGTGGAAAGGATGACCCCATTTGTATGCAAGACCCTTCCCGCTCAGGCTGTCCAGGAGTGGCTTGAGCGTCCGTCGCATGTGAAGAGTCTTTCTGGAAACATCTGGCAAAAGGTGGATGGCTGTGCCATCAAACTCCAGGACTCCCACCCTCCAGACCCATTGTATTATGTCCTCCTTGAGGGTAAAAGAATGTAAGCAGCAGAGGACGTCTCTGGGTCTGTCAGTGGAGTCCGATCTTGGGCCCAGGGTTCTGTGAACTCTGTCAACGACGACCTCAGAGTCTGGCAAGCGATCAAGATAGCAGTTAAAGATATTGGCCACTGTTGGATGCAAATCCGATTGTGGGAAAGATTCTGGGACCCCCCCTTAACCGTATATTCTGCCGGCTGCTGCGATTCTCCATGTCATCAAGCAGTAAGTGCAGTTGGACAACTTGGTCAGTGAGTTCAGAGTTAGAAGATTTTAAGGTTTGTACAGACTGACATTGCGCTCTGTTCTTGCTCCACTACAGTGACACCAGTGTCCAGTTCAGACACTTCCTGCCTGAGGGCTTGCACTTCACCCTTCAGAGCAGTCTCCATTCTCTAAACAAGTGACTCTAGATCTACTCTAGTGGGGAGCTGCTGTAAAAATGCCCTTAGCCTATGCTCAGCATTGGCATTAAGAGGGAGACCAGAAGACTGATGTGGGCTGTGGAGGGTACTCACTGTGGGCAGGTGTGGAGGCATCAGTCTGTGCTCCTAGGGGGGGGCACTGGGTTGAGACACAGAGCACTGGATGGGGTAGGAGCTGGTGAGGAGGCAGTGTTCTCCAAGCAGTTCTTCCAAATCTGTTGAGAATGCCAGCAATCTGGGAAGGCAGAGAGAGAGATCACTGGGGGGTTAGAAGGGCAGCATGGTGTAATTGTCTGGCCTCTGCAGTGAGGGACCAGACACTGTGGAGTCCCCTTCTGTGTCTGAGGCTGCAGAACGGGTCGGCGTCATCTTGGAAGCCACTAGCGTGGAGGCCGCCAGCTGTTGTGGCCACAGATAGCGATCCAGGGTGCTGGCCAAGGTTGCGGGGTGTCGGTCAGGCTTCCTGGATATCCAAGGGACCTGCTGGGCACCGGTAATGTGGGGTATGGTAGCAATAATTAGCTGCAGGGGAGCCGCTGGCCGGGAGCTCTGTAGAAGTGCTTCTTCACACCTCCATGCTGAGACCAAGCACCACTTTGTAGATTTTTGATTATTAATTATTATTAGTATAAGTAATATATTTTTTTTTAAATAAAATAAATAATATTTATCACATTATTTAGAAGGCATTATTATTATTTAGAAAGCCTGAAACTTTAGCACTGTAGTGGACACACAATGCTAATTACTGATAAAAACAATTGATCAACAGTATAATTGTAGTCAATCAGCAAAAAACAAAATCATACCTCATATCGGGATAGGTTACGGGCTTGAGCAGAGCCAACAGCATTTATTACATTAGTATTAGCATTAAATTGCTTTCCACCAAACTCTCCAAGTAAACTCTCAAAATTTGTCACTGTTGGTTGATCTGGAGTTATATAGGACAAAGCTGGCTGGTCTATAGGAAGGAAAAATAGACAGGTCAAATATTAATCGAAAACATCTATATTATAGGATACTCCAAGCAGTTCTGTGAAAAAGTGAAAGAAAAGCAGAGGAATTGAACATAAGGAAAGTCTCTAAGCCCCAATTTACACTACGACCGACATGTAAAAACACACAGGAACCACACCGCATTCCTGTGCAATTCACATGCGATTCAGTGTGGTGGGATTTGAGCCCATCCATTTTGAATGGGCTCAAATTGCACCTAAGAAGTGCAGACACCTTTTATGGAGCAGCACCGCAATCTGGTGCAGGCAAGCTGCAAAGCCTATGGGGGGGGGGGGTCATTATCTTTGTATTGACACCTGATGAGGAACCTTTACATTCATTCATAGAATTCACAGCTTACTTCTCAATGGCTGACCCGATCTCAGCCTGACTTGATTTTGTTCCTGGAGTGGAATGGAAGTCCCCATCCTGCTGCCGGACACACAGTGCTGTATACCATATGTAGCAGAGGCTACAAAGATTATACACTGCACACACCCGCTGCAACTGTTACAGAAGTAAATTGTATATTTGGAGCAGCTTGGTCTGAACAAACTATTTTAAGTACAAAGCGTTTGTTTCCCCAACATTTCATATTCCTGATATGTGCCTGCTGTACCATGTACTTAAAGTATCCTGTTCTCTTTGTATTACTTCCTTTATGTGAAATCCCCGCTATTCCTGCTTTCCTATTAAAACTGCCCACACTAAGCAGGAGAGCACACTGTGGTTAGTTCTCTAGCTATGCTGGGAACTCAGCCTAGTCTCCTCCAATGATCAGACTTGTCCTGACACTCCCCCGCTACACAGCCATTGTACTGTTGCTTGTCCTCCCCCAGCTCTTATGCAGCTAATAACAGAGGGAATGTGATCACTTATAAAAAAGGGAAAAAAGGTATTTATGTTTTTTTTTTTAAATATCTATACAAAAATGTGTTTTGCCTTTCATTTCTATTTTAAATTGAATGGGTTGTTTTACAAGGTGATCATTTACAATCAATTTAAATAAAGCCTAGGGATCAGCTTTAAATAATTTACTATGTCCTGTCAAAAATGTAACGTTGCCTAGAGCTGGGCTTTAAGCACATTATGGGTGGCCTTTTTCTTGCTGTCTATGAACCTGTGAAGCAATTTGGAATTATTTCTGTATTTGTAAGAGCAGAACAGAAAATCAGGGCAGTAGTCGTCACTAGGACAGGAAGAATACATCACAAAAGGTTTTTGCGGGGAAACAAACTGCAAATATAAACCACAACAAAGTTCTGCCCCTTCCCCAGTCTGTCAAAACAATAGGAAAAATGAAATATTTTGAGTGGAGTTGGGCTTTAACAGGAATGATAGTAGAAAGACCGATTGCTAAGGGGCAAGAACTGGGAACAAACTGCAGTAAATTCATGATACGTACAATATATTACTAAAGGTCATGAAAAGATAGAACTATTTGCTTTTGAAGTCCAGTCTTAATACAATATTTAATTTGTCAGACCTTGCATCTAAGACATGGGAATAACATCCAGACTATCTTAGAATGAAATAGTATGTAAATACTATTTATTAGGTTATTAAAAAGGCCTGGAAGGCAGCCTGGCTTTTATGAAGAAGAAAAAAAAAAAAAAGCTTCCATAAAACCAGTGTCATCTCTGTAAATATGATTTATTTGTTGAGTCTTAGATTTAATTCCATAGAATGATCTTTACTTTCTACTTGGTCATGGCACTTAACAAGATAAATAAGGCACTACACAAAAGATTACAAAAAACAAGAAATAATATTTTTTTTCCTGAGGGAATCTAATCTATAACCAGCAAGGTTAACAAAAGTTCATGCCGGAGCACACTATAGGATTGGGAATAACAAAACCATCAACAGCAATGTGCTATGCCTAATGGAAACTTACATTTTACTGCCTAATACTCCTTAAAAACTACAGAGAAGCAAACAGGAGCATAATAATATTATATATCGGGGTGGGGCGAGCGCAAAAATACCATCCCTTCTATAGAGGCACCATCCCGTAAATATATGCAAATGTGCTCCTAAAAAGGTATATAGAACTGAATGGGACTTTAATTGTACATCTAAGATTAATACATTTAATACATTACAGTTAATATGGTGGAAATGGATTCAGGGTGTGCAAATCCCCAATTTTAACAGAGTTATGGCCTACGTGTTTTGTGGACGAGGCCGCTTCGTCTGGGCCTTTGAGAATGGCACAATGTGATCACGTGTAGATTCTACAATTGCATCATCAATTAATATTGCATAGATTTATAAAGTTACATCATTGAGGGCTAGAATATAAAATATATATAGACATTGATGCATACATTTATACAAAGGTATGTGTTTAATGAGAAATTGTTAACAATGTTTACTAAACAGATCTAGATGTTTTATAAAGTATTGAACAGACAAATATAGCTGCATTATCAGTCCACTAGGGGTGTGTATGGCGATGCTAGTCAACGTGTGAGGTTAAGCAGTGATCAACTCTATACTGTTAAATGTTTAAACAGGTAATGCTGTGGTTTTATATAAGAAGGAAAAGAGAATATATATATATATATATATATATATATATATATATATATATATATATATATATATATATATATATATATATATATATATATATATATATATATACATACACACACACAGTGGCTTGCGAAAGTATTCGGCCCCCTTGAACTTTTCAACCTTTTGCCACATTTCAGGCTTCAAACATAAAGATATAAAATTTAAATTTTTTGTGAAGAATCACCAACAAGTGGGACACAATTGTGAAGTGGAACGAAATCTATTGGATATTTTAAACTTTTTTAGCAATTAAAAAACTGAAAAGTGGTGCGTGCAAAATTATTCGGCCCCTTTACTTTCAGTGCAGCAAACTCACTCCAGAAGTTCAGCGAGGATCTCTGAATGATCCAATGTTGTCCTAAATGACTGATGGTGATAAATAGAATCCACCTGTGTGTAATCAAGTCTCTGTATAAATGCACCTGCTCTGTGATAGTCTCAGGGTTCTGTTGAAAGCGCAGAGAGCATCATGAAGACCAAGGAACACACCAGGCAGGTCCGTAATACTGTTGTGGAGAAGTTTAAAGCCGGATTTGGATACAAAAAGATTTCCCAAGCTTTAAACATCCCAAGGAGCACTGTGCAAGCGATCATTTTGAAATGGAAGGAGTATCAGACTACTGCAAATCTACCAAGACCTGGCTGTCCCTCTAAACTTTCAGCTCAGACAAGAAGACTGATCAGAGATGCAGCCAAGAGGCCCATGATCACTCTGGATGAACTGCAGAGAACTACAGCTGAGGTGGGAGAGTCTGTCCATAGGACAACAATCAGTCGTACACTGCACAAATCTGGCCTTTATGGAAGAGTGGCAAGAAGAAAGCCATTTCTCAAAGATATCCATAAAAAGTCTTGTCAAAAGTTTGCCACAAGCCACCTGGGAGACACACCAAACATGTGGAAGAAGGTGCTCTGGTCCGATGAAACCAAAATCGAACTTTTTGGCCACAATGCAAAACGATATGTTTGGCGTAAAAGCAACACAGCTCATCACACTCAACACACCATCCCCACTGTCAAACATGGTGGTGGCAGCATCATGGTTTGGGCCTGCTTTTCTTCAGCAGGGACAGGGAAGATGGTTAAAATTGAGGGGAAGATGGATGCAGCCAAATACAGGACCATTCTGGATGAAAACCTGTTGGAGTCTGCAAAAGACCTGAAACTGGGACGGAGATTTATCTTCCAACAAGACAATGATCCCAAACATACAGCAAAATCTACAAAGGAATGGTTCACAAATAAACATATCCAGGTGTTAGAATGGCCAAGTCAAAGTCCAGACCTGAATCCAATCGAGAATCTGTGGAAAGAGCTGAAAACTGCTGTTCACAAACGCTCTCCATCCAACCTCACTGAGCTCGAGCTGTTTTGCAAGGAAGAATGGGCAAGAATTTCAGTCTCTCGATGTGCAAAACTGATAGAGACATACCCCAAGCGACTTGCAGCTGTAATTGCAGCAAAAGTTGGCTCTACAAAGTATTAACGCAAGGGGGCCGAATAATTTTGCACGCCCCACTTTTCATTTTTTTATTAGTTAAAAAAGTTTCAAAAATCCAAAATATTTCGTTCCACTTCACAATTGTGTCCCACTTGTTGGTGATTCTTCACAAAAAATAAAAATTTTATATCTTTGTTTGAACCCTGAAATGTGGCAAAAGGTCGAAAAGTTCAAGGGGGCCGAATACTTTCGCAAGCCACTGTGTATATATATATATATATATATATATATATATATATATATATATATATATATATATATATATATATATATATATATATATATATATATATATATATATATATTCTATGAGAATCTGAACAAAAAGAATTGTTGCTCTACATAAAGATGGTCTAGGCTATAAGAAGCTTGCCAAGACCCGCAAACTGACCTGCAGCACGGTGGCCAAGACAATACAGCCTCGCCATGGTCGACCAAAGAAGTTGAGTGCACGTGCTCAGCATCATATCCAAAGGCTGTCTTTGGGAAATAGACGTATGCGTGCTGTCAGCATTGCTGCAGAGGTTAAAGAAGTGGGGAATCAGCCTGTCAGTGCTCAGACCATACGCCGCATACTGCATCAAATTGGTCTGCATGGCTGTCTTCCCAGAAGGAAACCTCTTCTAAAGATGATGCACAAGAAAGCTTGCAAACAGTTTTCTGAAGACAAGCAGAACATGGATAACTGGAACCATGTCCTGTGGTCTGATGAGACCAAGATAAACTTATTTGGTTCAGATGGTGTCAAGCGTGTGTGGCGGCAACCAGTTGAGGAGTGCAAAGACAAGTGCATCTTGCCTACAGTCAAGCATGGTGGTGGTAGTGTCATGGTCTGGGGCTGTACGAGTGCTGTTGGTACTGAGGGAACCATGAATGGCAACATGTACTGTGACACACTGAAGCAGAGCATGATCCCCTTGCTGCGAAGACTGGGCCGTAGGGCAGTATTCCAACGTGATAACGACCCCAAACACACCTTCAAGACGACCACTGCCTTGCTAAAGAAGCTGAGGGTAAAGGTGATGGACTGGCTAAGCATGTCTCCAGACCTACACCCTAATTGAGCATCTGTGGGGCATCCTCAAACAGGAGGTGGAGGAGCGCAAGGTCTCTAACACGCACCAGCTGCATAATGTCGTCATGGAGGAGTGGAAGAGGACTCCAGTGGCAACCTGTGAAGCTCTGGTGAACTCCAAGCCCAAGAAGGTTAGGGCTGTGATGGAAAATAATGGTGGCCGCACAAAATATTGACACTTTGGGCCCAATTTGGACATTTTCACTTTGGGGTGTACTCACTTTTGTTGCCAGCGGTTTAGACATTAATGGCTGTGTGTTGAGTTATTTTGAGGGGACAGCAAATTAACACTGTTATACAAGCTGTACACTCACCACTTTACATTGGAGCAAAGTGTAATTTCTTCAGTGTTGTCACATGAAAAGATAAAATAAAATATTTACAAAAATGTGAGGGGTGTGCTCACTTTTGTGAGATATTGTGTATATATATCTATATATATATATATCTATATCTAGATATAGATATAGATATAGATATAGATATAGATATAGATATAGATATAGAGAGAGAGAGAGAGAGAGAGAGAGATTGAATCTCCCAGTGGATTTTCTTTTAAAAATTAAATAACTACATGACAGACACTACATTGTCTGCCATTTCCCCCCTTTTAGGAATTGCATACATGAAAACAGGAAGGTCATAAAGCGTTCAAATGTAGCGTATTCATATGAAGACATTTTAGAAGATACTCAATTAGAAAAATAGAAAAATCATGAACTGCAGCAAAAAGTACAATAAAATAAAACAATATTTTATATCACTATTGAGACATTTGTTAAATTAGATACATTTTATTTTAAAGGATAAGTTCACCTTTTCTTTTAGCAGGCAAAAAAATATGTGCACGTATTTATTTTTTTACTTGGAGCCTGGAAAGCATTGCACCCACGATGAGCAGATTGCAGGTGCTATGCAGGACTCCTGCAGACTTCTCAGTGTATCTGTTTGCTCGTACCTCCTACAGGCAGGCAGATATCTACTGACAGGAAGAGAGAATTAACTATCAACACTCAACAGCACCATGGTAGTTACAAGAAAGAGCTGAGGACACACCGCTCCAAAGCTGTACTAGAACTCCCATTTACGCACTTGCATCCCTCTCAGGTTAAATAAGTGGGATGTATCGAATAATTTCGATTAATTTTCTATCTTATACATTGATCCTGCACCTTCCTCTTGTTTATAATCTTTGTACTCATGGAATGTGGTCCTTTATTCTTAACCTGGTCTGACCATGTACCTGTGGGTATGGGTATCATGTTCACGTCTGGTGAGCTGCCCCACTTTTTTTTGTATTAATCATCCATCTTTGAAAATATTTATGGTTTGTGAGGTTTTTCTACTTACTCATATGGTGTATAGGTGTCTACACATTTATTTTTTTATTCTTGGGATAGATAACCTTGGGCGCTTCTTTCCTCAATCTGGCCATTAATTATGAATATTTAATTTTTGATATTTAGCAGACTAATATTTGGTATTCATACTTCTAGATTGGGGTGTCCCTACTGAGTAAGTATATATTTGGTGTTGCGGTCTAGTTTGCGCTGGGAGTGACTAGCTATTTTGTATTGCATTCATATTTAGGGATACACATTCTTATTTTTGATGGTTTATTCGTTGTATTTACATTACTTTTTTACTTTTATTGTTTATTTTATTTTTCTCTGATGATCTGACATTTGATAGATTTCATGGTTTGTTCAAGTGGGAATATCTTTGGGTCAATTTCATAGAATATACACTGCATGTCATTCTTTTTTTATAGATGTTTTTCAGTCCTTTTGTTCTGTTTTCATAATGGTCTGTTTCCATCCTACTTTTTTCTATCTTTTGATTATTTGTTAATTTGTATGAAAATTATTTGTTTCATGTTTTTACTTTGTGTATGTATATATATATATATATATATATATATATATATATATATATATATATATATATATATATATATATATATATATTCATACTTTATAAATGATTACTTGCAACGTTTGCTGTTCTGCTGTAGACCTGGGCTGTATGGGTTGTGTGGGTTGTGATCACCCATGGTGGGTGGTTTTCTCCCCGTCCATTGATTGATCCCACCTGTCGGCTTGTGGTCTTATGCCGGCCATCCATGGTTTGAATTTCGAAAGAATTTTCTTTCGAAAATTGTATGAAAGAATTTTCGTATGAATTTTGCACCATTAGTGGGCTGCAACAACGGCCGATTTTCGTGTGGCAATCAAATTTGAGGAATTGGACATGTTGGAAATTTTTTGAAAAACAAATGATTTTCTGATCAATTATGGGAGAATCGTGCGAGAAATGTAATAAGAAAAGAAAATTTACGGAGAGAAAAGAAGATTCCCGCCCATGAAAATTCTTTTCTGTAGCAACATGAGGTGAAATTGAAGGTTTGGTCAGCCGAATTTCGAAAATCAATGGTGGCATCATCAGATCACAAAAAAAAAAAAAAAAAAACGAACTTTCTGATTTTGAAAAGAAAATTAGTTCAAAATTCGACCATGTATGGCCTGCCTTAAGCGAACGTGCACACCTGGGGCAATTAGTAATGAGTAAGCACAGGAGTGTGAAACGCTTCTGAGCATCTGTGGATCTTGTGTTTATTATGTTTAATCTTTTAATGTATATTCAATAAAGAGGTTGATTTTATTTCCTGGATGTGCTGCCACCTTCTTCACCCTCCATTGAAACTACAAGCCAACAGCCGCAAAAGGCTGTCGGGGCTTGTAGTTTCCCATTCACAACAGAATGTGAATGAACGAACGACGTGGCCACACGGCCATGTTATTTTCAAACAGTGACAGCGTGCGCCCAGAGAACATGCCCACCCAGTCACTAAGGGGTGTAAGGGGGGAGGTGGCAGCTGCTGGAACATGTTCCACCCTAATTACGGGTGGTACATGCAACATGTTAGAAAAAGTGAACTAATCCTTTAACTGTATGACAGTCATGTGATGCAGCATTGAAACGAGCAGCTTCAGAATTTCAGCTAAAGAGCTCAGCTCTAGCATTTCCTTTAGCTCCGAGATTGTTTAACAGTTTGCAGTAGCTCCAGACAGTAAAGCCAGTTCCAAGCTCTAGGACAGTCCTTCTCAGCCAGGCTTCTGTGGAACCCTAGCGTTCATCCCAAGGTTGCTAGGGGTTCCATGAGCTATAAGCAATGGAGGACATCAATCACCCACTTACACTGCCCATCAATGTAAGGGGTTAATTTTCCACTGACATCCATTGTAACTGGTCACTGCTACACTGACCACCAATGTGAGGAGGCCACATTTCACCAGACCATTATTATAAAAGGGGGGACTTCTCTACTGTCCACTAGTGTAAGGGTACACACTCTGATTCAGTTCTCATTAGCACTACTCATTTTTAACCTTCCTGCCTCCCAGCACACACAGCACTATGCCCCCCTGCCCCACAAAACCCCAGACACTGCACCTTTCAGCCAGCTAGCAACTCAGCCACTGCATATTTTACCACTGCCCCTCTGTCCCTGCTCCCTCTTGTCACTTTTGACATGCAAAGAGGAGGAAAGGCCAAGCTTGAAATTTCTGGGTTCTCTGCCATTTCCTCTTCTCTCTAGTGACATCCTTTCCTCCCAGTGCAGCCTCAGAGGTGGTCAGTCAGCTCTGTGCAGGTTGTGTGTGTTATCTGGGGAAGAGGAGGTGCACATTTCTGGGCTGAGAGGAAGAGGGAAGCCAACCACTTCCATTATTATGGAACACTTCTTCCAGCAGACATTTTCTAGATGTTCAACATAAAAATGTGTGCTTTATTTCTTTTACTTTTAAAAAGGTAAGAATTTTATTTGAAAGACAACACAATTTGTGCCTCCCTCCTAAACTATTAAGCCTTCTATATTATTATTTCAAACGTGCAATTTCTATACAAAAAAATGTATAATAAATAATTGCGCTTCAAAAAATAAATGACATAAAGCTGCGATGTCCTAAATTGTGACACAAACACAACAAAAGTGCAAAAGAAAATGTATGAATATGAAAAAGGAATGAGTCCAAAAAGGTCCATATGGGGGGACCCACAGGATAATAGACAGTCCCGGGTGATTCAGAATATATAAGATCATGAATGTGTGAATCCACCACCAAAAAGAGGGAGCCTGGCCGCTTACCAGAACCCCATGACCCCCCGTTACAGAGGGTCTAGATGGGCGTTGAGATCCTGCTAGTCCGGAACTCCCATGAGAGAGGCTGGAGGGGCGTCAGGAACTGTGATGGAAATGGATGGATCCCCAAGGAGGCTCAACTCTCAGCATAGTGTGGTCATCATGGGAAAAGAAAAAGGGAGGGCTCCCATAGTGTAAAATCAAAGGTGGTTTATTGAAGTAAAAACATAAACACTCACATGTAGGTATAAAATCGTCATCAAATAGAAGAACAACCTGTGGCACCGGCCGGATGACCACAGGCAGCCCGTCCTGCTGGATATACAGCGACAGTGGGAGGTGGCGCGATGAAACCGCTCAGCCCTACACTGCGTTTCGCAATAAGTTTGCGTCTTCCAGGGGCACGAGCTGCTCATCGCATCACCTCCCTTAAATAGTAAAAGAAAAGCCTCACTCTGGGGTCACTCAGGCCCTTGTCCACACTAGCCTAAAACGCACCTGATAACAGAGCGCAGACATGCCGGGACTCTACTTCCGCACTAGCCTGGAACGCACGAGATCACGGCGCCAGTGCGCATGCGCGCCCTGAAGCTACATCCGCGTCAACCGATGCTGAGTCAATTGATTGGATCAACGGCCAGGGTCTCGTGCGCATGCGCGTGCGCATCCCCTATGTCCACCCCCCCCCCGCGTATTGTGTGTTAGGGATTCTAAAGGTGAGCGCGGTGACAGTGGGAGGCAAATGGTCGTTAATAAATGTAAATAAAACTAACCAAAGCTAGAGATATAAGAACCTGTAGCCCCAGCCATCAGAACTGATAAAAGGGCCATCACCCATCTTAATTGGTCGCCTGCAGAGGCGATCGTTACCCCCGATCTAATACATTGGTTGCTACTGACCCATAAAGCGGGGGAAATGTGTCACCACCCAATGTGTGCTGTGTTACCCCAGGTGCATCAAAATAAATGGATGCACTAAGTCTGAACCAGCAGACACATGAAAGGTAAATGTTGGTGGATATGAGTGGTGACACACAAGGCCAAAATCAGGAAAAAGCATCCTAGGGGGACATACATAAATAATATGGTGCGACCCCTAGTGGCCTGCCTGCAAAGTGCACACGCATTATGACCAACACCGTCTCGTTGTAAACAGTCAGGTTGCGGCATAGGTGTGCACACATGATGATGGAATGAATAGAGTAAAAAGAATAATAAACAATGAGAAGTTAGGTGCTGGTTGCTATAATGTATTAAAGCACCTATACTAGTGACAATCAATGTGGTCAAGACCAACATATACACCAAACGATAATGCAGTCGCCAAGGTGCATAGTTAGACTAAAGGGGTAGTGAAAAAAATCGTGTTCCCCCGACCTGGGGGGGGGGGGGTGACCCGCCTAGTTTTAGACCATTTCAGGTCCTAGACCACATTGGCGTGTCTACTGGCCAATGTAGGTCTAATATAAAAATTTCACAGAAATCTGAAATGGTAAAAAATGACCACATATCAAGGAGGCTATGGTCCCAAGGAGTCTGCGATGGGAGGTTCCCCCACAGCAGGGAGACCCTGACCTTGAGGGTTGGGTCAAATACTTCAACGATGCTGGCCTAGGTCTGCTCCGGTTTTTGATCCAGAGGAAGAGTGATAAACTCCTCCGTCTGGATGGAGAGATCAAAGCCATCAAAGACCA
This sequence comes from Aquarana catesbeiana, assembly GCF_042186555.1. Taxonomy (NCBI): domain Eukaryota; kingdom Metazoa; phylum Chordata; class Amphibia; order Anura; family Ranidae; genus Aquarana; species Aquarana catesbeiana. Next base: position 239,607,837 of record NC_133324.1, read on the forward strand.
GCTAATCCCACACATTAATAGTGAGGATTACAAAGAGCAATCAAAGGGTCTCCTCAAAATTTTAGAAAAGGAGGACAAAGACCAAAAAACTAAGAAAAAGAAAAAATATAACAGAGATAAGCAGGACTATCAGTCAGGTTTTGTTTTCATCTGGCAAAAGAAATTGGCTACACAGAGTGAAGAGGACACTAGAATGGATATTCAGCATCACGAAACTGCTCCAACTAGGAGTGAACTAGTCCCCCCTCGAACTAGACAGGGGACCCAGCCCCTAACCAAAAGGGATGTGCGTCCCAAAAATGTCAAACCCAGGCACTCTGGGAGTGGCCCTCAATATGGCCCCACAGGTGGCCCACCTGGATCTTCAAGGCAAACTTATTATCAATCCCCACGCCTTAACCAGCACCAACGTCCTTATAATATTCCTCCTCCAGTAACATGGGACAATTCCCCAAGGAGGCAGAATTATCAGGATTCTAATGGGGGACCTATCCAACATTACCAACCACCTGACCGTCCAGGGAATCCAATTCCCTTACACAATAGGTTTTATCCTTTGTCAGACTTCGATACCCCCCAGCAACAAGGTGCCAACTCAGGAGGATATGGTTATAACTATCCCGACAGGAACCAGGGTGCTCAATACTCTGGGGATCCTCAAAGGGATTATAACCATCCTGGGCCCTCTCAATCTTATGGTCCCCCAGGAGGGAATAATAACTCAAATTGGGGTTTTCCCAGGGATTCTCGAGTACCCAAACGCTCGGGCGAACGAAAAGAGGAACTAGAGGGGGGAGGCGAATCCAGAAACTCAAAAAGAAGAAAAACCTAGGGTCAGGTATTTTTATTCTATCCAAACAAACCCTGACTGATGCTGAAAAGAGGCTTCTGGACAAAGGTTTGAAGTTTGCTCCACCCAGAAACTTGAGCAAATTTCAAACCTATATGGACGTGCATAAATTTACACGCAAATTAAACATCAAGCGCTACAGGTTGTCTAATCCCATCAATAGGGCAGACAATGTCAGTAGCCAATACCAACACACAAATTTGGCTAACGCCTCTCTTTTTAACCCTCCGGGTTCTCTTGCTCCAGCTATCCGAGTATTCAGGGATGTGGTTTTACGAGACCTTGAGTCAATTAAGGTCAAGAAAGCGAAATTGCACCGGGATCTCCAGATAGGACTGGACTCCCTGTGCAATAAATCTCTTGTTATCAGGCCGGCCGACAAGGGCGGGGGAATCGTGGTATTGGATCGCCAAGATTACCAACTGGAGATGCACCGTATTGTGGGTGATACCGACACTTACACGGTTTTAAGTAGGGACCCTTTGAACAAGTACAGGAAAGAATTAGAATCAATTGTTGATAGGGGACTCCGGACGGGTATTTTAAATGATAAAGAGGGACGTTATTTGGTTCCGCTAGCTCCCAGAACCCCGGTGATTTACTATCTCCCGAAGGTTCATAAGGACCCGACTTGCCCCCCAGGACGTCCCATTGTGAGTGGGATTGATTCCATTACGTCCCGGGTGGGCAAGTATATTGATTTTTTTCTACAACCGTTGGTGGTGAAAATTCTATCATTTATTAAAGACACCAAACAGGTTATTAACACACTCTTTAAAATCACTCCCAGTGAGGGCCTCTGGATGGTGACCGCGGATGTTTCATCCCTCTACACCATCATCCCCCACCATTTGGGTCTACAGGCGGTGGAACTATTTCTTAAACGAGATTCCAACCTACCCCCGGTACAAATCCAATTCATAATGGACCTTTTGCAATATGCTGCGAGCCATAGTTACTTTTGGTTCGAAAACCAGTTTTACCGGCAAGACCGTGGTGTGGCTATGGGAGCCAAATACGCTCCGAGTTTGGCCAATATCTTCATGGCCAAATGGGAGGAGGACGTCGTCGACGCTCCTAGGAGACCTGAGGTGGCCCTATGGGCTAGATACATCGACGACGTCCTCCTCCTATGGGATGGAGGCGAAGCCGAACTCCATGAATTTATGAATAATCTTAATGCCAATAGTAGAGGTATCAGGTTTAATTTTGAAGCCAGTCAAGAGACCATCCATTTCCTTGACTTGGAGATCCGAATCTTGGAAGGACGGTTCGTGACATCTACATACTTTAAGGCAACCGACAGAAATTCCTATATCTCTGTCGACAGTTGCCATCATGAACCCTGGCTGAAAGCCATTCCTTACGGACAGTTTTTGCGCCTTAGGCGGAACTGTTCTAACTTAACCACCTTTGACCATCAGGCATCTATTCTTACGGAAAGATTCCTGGAGAAAGGCTATGATCACCTTTCCCTTTCCCAGGCTTTAAAATTAGCCAGAGATAGGGACAGAGCATCTTTGCTAACTGAGGCCCCTAGACCTAGGAGTGAGGTTCTAGACACTGTACCATTTGTCACTACTTATTCAGTTCAACACCGGGCCATCAAACAGCTAATACATAAACATTGGCATGTGCTCAGTTGTGACTCGACTCTTAATGCCATCCTACCAATAAGACCTAGGGTGATATTTAAGGGAGCAGCCTCCTTGGGTAATAAGATAGCACCCACAGTCCAAGACCCTCCATGAGAAAATAGATCCTTCCTCCAAAACCTGACGGGGTTTTACAAATGCGGGAGATGTCAGGTGTGTTCTCTAGATGTGAACAGATCTAGACGTATTGCGACATTTCTATCCACCAGCACTGGGTGTTCACATGACATTGAACCATTCATCACTTGTGGCTCTGAAGGGGTGGTCTATCTCCTACAATGCCCTTGCGGGCTCCAATATATAGGGAGGACCAAAAGGGCCCTACGTGTCCGTTTAAATGAACACATAGGAAACATCAGAAGAGGGTATGATAAACATCCCGTCTCCAGACATTACGATCAATTTCATGATCGAGATCCCTCTAAGACATTATTTTTGGGCATAGATAAATATAAACCCCACTGGCGAGGTAGTTCACTTGTCAGGGAAATTTCCAAGATGGAGATGGCTTGGATATATAGGGTCAGAAGTTATGTGCCGCATGGTATGAATGTCGATACAGACATCAACGCCTTCATTAATAACGCTTAGTTAATGGTGAGGTTGGTCTTTTTTCCCACGGTTAATATATTTCTTGTAAACCACATTTTTTGTACATTTAGCTGTTTTCTCTGGATCCTCATGCCGGATACACCAGATAAGCCCGACGATTAATGTTTAAAACACTGAAGGTGCATATCAGCATTTAAAATAATTTAATAATATTTTTTAACAGTGTTTTAAGATGTATACTTTTTTTGACCCATTCACCTAATGGAACTAGTATATGCGTTATTTTAGGTTGGCCATTATTGGTCATTTTTTACCATTTCAGATTTCTGTGAAATTTTTATATTAGACCTACATGGGCCATTAGACACGCCAATGTGGTCTAGGACCTGAAATGGTCTAAAACTAGGCGGGTCACCCCCCCGCCCCTAGGTCGGGGGAACACGTTTTTTTTTACTACCCCTTTAGTCTAACTATGCACCTGGCGACGGCATTATCGTTTGGTGTATATGTTGGTCTTGACCACATTGATTGTCACTAGTATAGGTGCTTTAATACATTATAGCAACCAGCACCTAACTTCTCATTGTTTATTATTCTTTTTACTCTATTCATTCCATCATCATGTGTGCACACCTATGCCGCAACCTGACTGTTTACAACGAGACGGTGTTGGTCATAATGCGTGTGCACTTTGCAGGCAGGCCACTAGGGGTCGCACCATATTATTTATGTATGTCCCCCTAGGATGCTTTTTCCTGATTTTGGCCTTGTGTGTCACCACTCATATCCACCAACATTTACCTTTCATGTGTCTGCTGGTTCAGACTTAGTGCATCCATTTATTTTGATGCACCTGGGGTGACACAGCACACATTGGGTGGTGACACATTTCCCCCGCTTTATGGGTCAGTAGCAACCAATGTATTAGATCGGGGGTAACGATCGCCTCTGCAGGCGACCAATTAAGATGGGTGATGGCCCTTTTATCAGTTCTGATGGCTGGGGCTACAGGTTCTTATATCTCTAGCTTTGGTTAGTTTTATTTACATTTATTAACGACCATTTGCCTCCCACTGTCACCGCGCTCACCTTTAGAATCCCTAACACGCAATACGCGAGGGGGATGGACATAGGGGATGCGCACGCGCATGCGCACGAGACCCTGGCCGTTGATCCAATCAATTGACTCAGCATCGGGTGACGCGGATGTAGCTTCAGGGCGCGCATGCGCACTGGCGCCGTGATCTCGTGCGTTCCAGGCTAGTGCGGAAGTAGAGTCCAGGCGTGTCTGCGCTCTGTTATCAGGTGCGTTTTAGGCTAGTGCGGATACGGGCCTGAGTGACCCCAGAGTGAGGCTTTTCTTTTACTATTTAAGGGAGGTGATGCGATGAGCAGCTCGTGCCCCTGGAAGACGCAAACTTATTGCGAAACGCAGCGTAGGGCTGAGCGGTTTCATCGCGCCACCTCCCACTGTCGCTGTATATCCAGAAGGACGGGCTGCCTGTGGTCATCCGGCCGGTGCCACAGGTTGTTCTTCTATTTGATGACGATTTTATACCTACATGTGAGTGTTTATGTTTTTACTTCAATAAACCACCTTTGATTTTACACTATGGGAGCCCTCCCTTTTTCTTTTCCCATGATGACCACACTATGCCGAGAGTTGAGCCTCCTTGGGGATCCATCCATTTCCATCACAGTTCCTGACGCCCCTCCAGCCTCTCTCGTGGGAGTTCCGGACTAGCAGGATCTCAACGCCCATCTAGACCCTCTGTAACGGGGGGTCATGGGGTTCTGGTAAGCGGCCAGGCTCCCTCTTTTTGGTGGTGGATTCACACATTCATGATCTTATATATTCTGAATCAACCGGGACTGTCTATTATCCTGTGGGTCCCCCCCATATGGACCTTTTTGGACTCATTCCTTTTTCATATTCATACATATGGACTCTATTTAGTTTGATTATACTGTTTGTTTTGCACTGTTCACTAGAGGGGTTTATGTATTCCCTTTATAATCTTTTACATTGTGTGTGGTACAGTTTGGTATAATTTATAATTTTAAATTCATTTATATACTGTACTTCTTTTGGTGTGGCACTCCTCAGCCACACATTCACTAGTTTGCAAAGCGCGAGTCAAAAATTTTTTTCTTTTGCAATTTCTATACAAGACTGAAACTAAGAGGGAAATTAAAACTTAATTTTACTTCCTGTATTCTTCTTGTACGAAAAGAATAGTCTGCTGCCCTGTCATAATAATAGATAACCATGCCTGCACACAAAAAAAAAAAAAAAAAAAAATGTATATAATTTTTATTGTTTTTTATTTCGTCTACATTGGTTGTAATAATTTTCACTGACACCACCAAATCCATATTAAAGTTGACTCCTAAATTCTGTAGTTTTGTCCTCCAATATGGTACATAATAACAGCAATAAGGGACGCATCAATTAAACAAGATCTTCGAAGAACAATCAGCTTAAACATGCCGATTCACTCGATCTCTGGCGGATGATGCGTGACCAACATGCATATTCAAAACGACTGGGAATATCAACATTTGAAAGTGCAATGTTAGATTAACTCATCCCAAAATCAACATTGGCATATATAACCCAGGCAGTCAATCTATAATAAATAAAATAAACAAGCAAGTCATCTAAAAGTCACAACCAGGTACCAAAATAGTTTATTCCCTTTGATTGTACATAGGAGGTACTCACAGTTGGTTGTTTGAATACAGAACACATTGGGGTTAACCAATTGCACTGTTTCTGTTACCATCTGGGGGACATTTGTAGAGGTATTGATTGAGTAGAGAACAGATTCCTGTGCACACAGCTGTCTATCACCACTGTAGAGAAAAAAAAAAACATTTTGAGAGACCAAACAGTATGCATGCTGGTAAATACTGTTCTTTATAATACTTTAAATATCTGGCCTACGCACACATTATATTACAAATAAAAATTGTCAAGATGATTTAACAAATGCCTTATACAAGTAATGCCATTGGCTATGGTCGTTGATATTCTGGTTAACAATTTTGTATTGTACTTTAGCCATTAATAAAATGGAATTAAAAAAAAAAAAAAAAAAGATTTAACAAGATGTCAAAATTTTGCAGCTCTAAAATTTAATTTGCTATTCTAAGAAACTTACGGTTACTTAAAGTGGAGGGATACCCTGAAAAAAAAAAGTCACCAAAAATCCTAAAAAAATTAAAAAAAAAAAAAAAAAAATTTGAAAAAAAAAATTTTTTAAACTTACCTGAACCCTTGTTGCTAGGCAGTCTTCCTAATCTGCCTGTTCCTATTCCGCGGCGTGTTCTGCTCCTAGCTGAGCGGCCCCGTTGCCTTCTGGGTGTTCCCAGAAGACCACAGGGCCATTCACAGAGCGTTGCGCCGCTCGCGCGTGCGCAGTAGGTAACTGGCAGTGAAGCTGCAAGGCTCCACTGCCTGTTCACCTTACCTAGGGATGGCGGTGCCGGGACCCGAGAGCAGAGGGACGGGTCGGCCTCAGGCGGCCGACATCGCATGCACCAAGGACAGGTAAGTGTACTAATTTAAAGTCAGCAGCTACAGAGTTTGTAGCTGCTGACTTTAAAAATTTTTTTTAGCTGGCCGGAATCCCGCTTTAAATGTCACTAAATCTTAACGTATATTTAAAGCCAAACCCATGGTTTTAATCTTGGACAGAGCAGAGAATGCTTACAACTGTGAAGTTTTTTACTTTTTATTGTCTGTGTCCCATTTGGGAAATTTCCCTTCACTCTCCATCCTGAAGACACAACAGGAAGTGAGAGAAATTATTTCTAAGTAATCTTGTTATCACCAGAACAGGTGTCACTATTGGAAGACTTCTCACCTCCTGTTACGGTGACAACAGTAACATTTTGGAATTTCATAATTTTCTATTCCAAAGACAAATGGTTACTAGAACAAAAAGAGAGGGACAGAATAAGGCAGAATGGGGGCCTAGGCAAGGTACCAGCTCTGTCCCTTCACTATCCCTTTAAATGACATTGGTACAGACAAGCCACCCTAATTACATTGTACATGGCCAAATTAGACAAAAAGGATTACATCTTTCCATATCGAGTGACAGGCATATCATTTTGGCATTGGGAAGATAAACTGCACGAGTATGAAAGTTGTAGCTGAGACCCCCCTGGATATCCACTGGACCCTAGGTTACTATCTAGTTTACCTTTAAAATGATCAATTTCTGGTTCAGCAGCATTACTCTAGCAATTGGTGAATTCCATTATAATCAATGTAGTAGATCAAATGCACTTTTATATACAAAACATGCATACAGCATATGCTCTATCAGCGCCACCTTGTGGTTCTGGAATGGGATACAGTTGCCTACTACTGGATCAAATAAAAAATAAAATAAAAAACTCCACCCTCCTTTAGGAGCAGTAATGCATCATGCTACATCCCTGGCATATCACCTATGATAAATTACAATTAAATTCAAGACCCATCTGGGAGCAAATTCTACTAAAATATATCAGTGAAATTATTAAAAATATTATTAAAAAGATACATTTAATATAAAGGAGTGAATTGATTCTTTACAATATTCTGCACAACAAAACCTCAGCTGCTGTTAATCAAACAATTCCATTCATAATATAAAAGTCCATTTGGTCTCCAACCTAGAGAGACTTCTCCTCTGTTATTACTACTTCATCAATTTGGGGAAAATCTATTAGCTCCTATCAGGGCCAGTGCAAGGATTTTTGTCTACTTAGGCGAAGGTGCATTTTAGTTCCCCAACTACTGTCCTCACAATGCAAACGGTCAATATTGCTTCCGGTCCCAGACGCCAGAGATGGGCAAGCGATGCTCGGAATACATAGTGAGGGGAGGGGGTCACTTTACTGGGGTGCAGTGTTGCCAACCCCCTGAAGTGACTATTACTAAGAGGGTGCCCAAAATTTACACTCACCACCAATTTTTTATTGGCAAAAATCATGCCATTTACTGACAGAACCACATTTTTTACGGACACTTCAAAAAAGTGCATGAAATGGCCGATTTCAGTGCAAATATCAACATTTAAGCTATATATATTGTGCTAATCGCACATGTAACTAGTGTGAGTGGCAATGTGTTTAAGCTATAACAAAAGGCAAAAAACATTTCTCCATTTATATGACGGTTAGGTTAATATAACTCAACACAGGGTTTTCCTTTACAGTGTAAGTAGGAACTCTATGGACCCTGACGTAAAAGGGAACATTCTGGACCTTATGTAAAGGGAAATTCTGATGTAAGGGAGTCTCTGGTCACCATAGCCCCCATGACACATGGGATTGTCAGAGACCGCATACATGGCACATGGGATTGCCAGAGACCGCATACATGGCACATGGGATTGTCAGACCGCAAACATGGCACAAGTGCAGGGCTGGTACAATAACATACACAGTCAGACTCTGACCCCATAAAGCTAGAAGCAGATTGCTTGCCCTACCTTCCACACAAATGGGAGAGAGATGAATCTTTATCTGTGGTAGTACCTTTGTCACTCGTGCTCCTCCTGTTCCTTAGGCAGGCCTTGGCCCCTCGCCCCTCCCCCTGGTCTCACTCAGGCTCCAGGCTTCCTCTCATCTCGCACGCCCTCCAGTTCAGCAGTGATAGTCTGTGTGTGTTGGTGAACTGGAGGCGTTCCTGACCCTTTCCGCCACTGCCTAGGTGGGGGGAGGGATATTTTTTCCAGGATCCAGCGATCCTCACCTCGAGGACTGAAAGGGACGGTGTGTTGTGTTTAAGCCAGGGGCATCTCTCTCTGCCCTGCGTCTGGCAATGGAGGCGGAGTGCAGTAGCAGGGCTGGGACACAAATTAGGATAGATGAGCGGATAAAGGTAACAGTGCCTGGCCGAGGCTGTGCTGCGCCGCCTGCCAGTGTGCTGAACTGTGTACAGGTGCAAGCAGGTCCGTGCGCCGGCACTAGGATAAGCACCTCGTGGGGAACCCCTGGTTTAGCGCCCCCTCTCCTGGTGCCCTCAGGCGGCCGCCTTGGCTGCCTAATGCTGGTGCCAGCCCTGGCTCCTATTACACTTAAACCTAGACATTCGGTTCACACTGGTGCGATGCAGGAAACCATGCTATTCGGTGCTGGTTCCCGCATCGCACCTGAATTACACACTGGTTCAGGAATCGGCTCGCATAGGTGTGAACACACATGCAACCCAAATCCAGTGCAGATCAAAAAAGGGTCCTGCACCATTTTGGTGCCAATGAGATGTGATTTCAGCCATTCGCATCGCACAGACATCGCATGTGATCTGCACAGCAATCCGGTGCAAATCACATGCAATGTCTAATCGCGCAAGTGTGAACCCAGCCAGCAGGTTCTTATTGTGAACATCAGTAAAATAGGGAAGGCTTTAAGGCCCTTAGCCACTTGACCTCCCAAAAGTTTTACCCCCTTCATAACCAGGGCATTTTTTTGCTATTCAGCACTGTGCTACTTTAACCACTTCATTACCCAGCCATAGTCAAATGACATCCGCAGACGGGATCTCCCATCGTGGGCGGGCATCATATAACGTCCTAGGCTTACCGCCGCTACTGCGGGCCCCTAGGGGGGGCCGCAGTGCGGGGATCCGCCCTGTCCCTTGGGACACAGCCGTTCCCTGATGAGGGTAATGAGTGGGTGGTGGAGTGTGGGAAACAGCGTGACCGGCTGTAACCAATCACAGCCGGTCACTATGCAGAGCGGCGTGCATGCCGATCGGGGGTTGAGGCTGAAACATCAACAAACTTAAACGTCAACAAACCCCAGTGTAACAGCTGTTGCTGGGTTCTCCTCATCACACACCGATCCAATGTGAGGAGGAGATCAGCTAACAGTGAGTTAAACATTACAGTTTGTACTGTGCCGAGATTGCCCACCCGAATAAAGAGTACCTGTCACCAGGAGTACCCGCCACCAGGAGTACCTGTCATCCATCCATCCCGTCTGAGTACCTGTCCCGTGATCCCATCAGGAGTACCTGTCTGCAGCCAATTACTACCAAGGTGCAGCCCATTAGTCCACGATGTTCAGCTCATAGTCCCCCATCATACAGCCACTATGTCCAGAAAGGTACACACTCCAGAAGAGGCATATCAAAATCTGAGTCTGACCAATGAGAGCAACGGGGAGTTCTCACCACCCAATAATTTATTTTTCCCTGATAAATTAGTTCAAGACATCGTGGACCAAACCAATCTTTTTACCCAACAATTCATTGAAAACAAACCCAGCTCAAGCTATACCCACCCTTTTGAAAGAAGACCCCCTAACAGTGGAGGAGCTTAAATTGCTTTTAGGCCTAACACTCAACATGGGGCTTACAAATCCTATCCACCACATGCCAATTTTTTCTTATACAAAGGTTTTTATTGAACATATCAACATAGTGATACATATAGACATCAAAGGACACATCATGTATACAAATTTGCATAGATTATAAAGTTGCAAAGAATGGTAATCTAAAATAGCAGGAATTTGCACTAGATTCCAAAATTACACTAAGAATCTTATAATATTAACATATACAGATAATATAGCGAAATGCTAATTTCCACTAATTTTACAAATATATTTGCAGAACTTTATATGACCATTATGATAAAGAAAAAAAAAAGAAAGATAAATGCAAAACATAACTCGTCAATGTGGAATTAAAGGAGGACGAGATATGTTCGTAAGTAGGTTCTCGTCATGTGTCCGAGCCCAGCAGGACGTAGCCTGTAGGCTAGAGAGACCTAGAAAAGGGAAGGTAAAAAGAAGGAAGAAGAGGAGAGAGGACCAGAAGAAGGGTAAAAAAGGTGAGTGGGACAAAGAATATAGAGAATAATCAGGGAAAAGAAAAGAGGGGGACAGGGAAGTCCACGGGGTGAGAGGGGTGAGAGGGGTGGAGACTTACTATAGAGAGAGTAATTCTGAGTCAAAACGGGAAGGGTGGGAATACGTCACCCATGGTTGCCAGGTCCGAAGAAATTTATCATGCGTATCTGATATTACGGCCGTCAGTTTTTCATTAACCATGATCTCATTTACCCATTTTTTTACTGCCTCAAAGCTGAGAGCGGGAGTTTTCCAAGCCTTAGCTATGGTTAATTTAGTTGCAGTAAAAATATGGGATGCCAATTGGTGTTCTGGTCTTAGTAATTCTGTGGTCGGTTTCCCCAGGATAGCTTCAAAGGGGTCTCTCTTTATATTAGTATTGAAGAGGTTACGCAGCAATGCATAAACTCTAACCCATAGTCTGAATACCTTGGGACACTGCCACCAAATGTGTGCCATCGTACCCTCCCGAGAACACCCACGAAAACACAGGGCGAAATAAGTTGGGATAAAACTAGCTAATCTGGCCCGGGTGTAATACCATCTATAAAGCACTTTATAGGCGTTTTCCAAGAAAAGAACATTCCTGGAGCATTTGGACAATGCAATAGTCATGACCTGCCAATCCTCAGGGTCCAACTGCTTCCCAAATTCCGCCTCCCACTGGAGGTGGTATGATCTCAAGGGTGGTCTTTTGGAGTTAATTATAGCTGTATATATTAAAGAAATCAAACCCGAGGATTGAGGTCGTGATCTACAAAGGCTATCAAAGGGGGTTAACGTGTAGGGGGTTGGTTGAGATTTTATAAGGGTTTGAAGGAAATGTCGGAGTTGTATATAACTATAGTGCTCCCTAAGGGGGATATTATGGGAGGAGCGTAAGACTGCAAATGGGATGATCTTTGTAGGGGTAAGCACAGGCGGTGGTCTCAGCGGGGAGCATTGATAGCTTCAAGAAACTATTAGATAAGCACCTGAATGACCGCAACATACAGGGATATATAATGTAATACTGACACATAATCACACACATAGGTTGGACTTGATGGACTTGTGTCTTTTTTCAACCTCACCTACTATGTAACTATGTAGCAGGTTCGGGAGGGAGATTCTAGGTTTAGTGATGGTCAACAGGATATCATCTGCGAATAATGATAAGTTATGCGGAGTACCCGCTACTTCTACCCCCGCTATATCCGGATGAGATCGGATAGCCTCCACCAAGGGTTCCAATGCCAGGATAAATAAAAGTGGGGAAAGTGGGCAACCTTGACGGGGAGCCCCTTTTAATAGGGAAGATAGGTGACTCGAACCCGCAGTATTTCACTTTGGCCTGGGGGAAATTGTAGATAGCTGAAACCCAACGCATAAAGTAGCATTTAAATACCTGTGTCAGATAGGGCCATGACAACGTATAAAAAGCCTTGTTGATATCTAAGGACAAAAACATTGTTTCTAGGGACCTATTATGGACTATGTATTGTATTTGAAGGAGACGCCTGATAGCATCACCAGCCTGTCTTCTTGGGACAAAGCCCACCTGATCCTTCTTTATCAAGCGTGGTAGAAAGGAATTGAGGCGGTTGGCCAGGATTTTGGTTAAGATTTTCATATCGATGTTAATTAATGAGATTGGCCTGAAGTTAGCCCACGATGAATGATCCCTATCAGGTTTAGGTATCATAACGACGTTGGCAGTCAGCAGGTTGGGTGTAAAGGGGCGACCTTCCTTAACTGAATTATACATACCGTATTTGTTAGGTGAGGAGCAATAATATCCGTTAACTTCCGATAATAAAGTGCCGTAAAGCCATCTGGACCAGGTCGTTTGCCCACCTTTAACTCTTTAATGCACTGGAGGACTTCTGAGACTTGCATGTCTCGGTCCATCAGAGATGTGTGGGATTCGGATAGGGAAGGCAGAGATAGATTTGTCAAAAATGTGTCAAGGCCACGGGTGGAAGAGTGATCAGGTGCAGAATACAATTTAGTAAGACGGTACCGAAACTCTTCCAGAACTCGCTGGGGATTGCCGGTAAGAGTGTTGTGGCGAGTACGCAATGTAATGGGAGCAAATTTTGGGGCATTTGACGTACCATTTTTGCCGGGCCCAACGTAGGGTGCGTTCTGCCTCATCTGACAAACACAAATCTAGCTCTGTGTGGGCCTTATCTAGGAGTTTGCGATTAACGGGGGTGGGGGATTGCTTGAATGTCCTTGTTACTGCCTCCAATTTTGATTCTAATTCGTGGCGGGCCTGTTCCCTCTCCTTTTTGCGTTTAACATGGCCTCGTAGAACTACTTTATATGCCTCCCACAATGTGACAGGAGACGAAACGGATCCTGGATTAAAACTAAAGTATTCCAGAGAAGCTTTATGGATGTCATTAAGAATCACTTTGTAGGACAAGAGGGAGTCATTCATCACCCAGGGGGAGAATTGTGGTTTACTAAGCAGAGAATTACAAACCGCTGGGATGGGGTCGTGATCCAACCATGGGGCCGCCAGGATAGAAATTGATTCTATTAAAGGGAGATGTTTGCGAAGAACGAACATATGATCTATCCTGGAGTGGGAGTGGTGAGGGTGAGAATAGTAGGTGTAATCCCTACCCAGGGGATGAACATCCCGCCAAATGTCTATTAAGTCGTAATATTGCAGTGAATGTGAAAAAGTTTTAGCTACCGGGGAAGGGAGTTTGTGATCCGAAGGCTAATTGTCTAGGGAGGGCTTCAATGTCACATTGGAGTCACCTGCCAGAAGGAGAGTACCTTTCTGATGGGACCTCAACAGGGCGCAGTCATGGGTCAGGAAAGGCCCCGGGTATTTATTCGGGGCATAATAAGTCATAATCGTAACCTCGGTATCTTGAATAGTACCCTGTAAAATTAGGTACCTACCATTTGGATCTGCTATTTGTTTACTGCAAGTAAATGGGACCGACTTGCGGGAGGCTATCAGAACACCCCTCTGTTTAGTGGGACCATTAGCCAAGTAAACATAGGGGTAATCCGCCGCAAAATATTTAGGATAAGAAGAGGAAGAAAAATGGGTTTCCTGGAGGCATGCGATATCTATTTTTTGTTGTCTGAGGTATTTGAAAACTTTGATCCTTTTTTGGGGGGAGTTCATGCCCTGGACATTCAAGGACAACCAATTAAGAGTCATTGAAACGGAGGGAAACTCCTATACAGTATTCCAGCCAAACACCCCGTGGACCGGGAGGAAGGGAAGAAAGGACAAGGAGATATAGAAACAAGAAGAGGGAAGGAGAAGGAAAGCAAGACAAAAAAGATAGGTGTGTTGAGGAGAAATTTGAAATAGAGCTAACCTTAAGAGTTTGAATGCATCTTTTTGTGGGTTACAGGGCCCACAGTAGGGTGGGACATTGGCCAAGAGAATCATCTTAGCCAAGTGCCAACACATGAGGGGGAGGAGTGGTCCGTCGGAACCACTGGCCTAATGCATATCAATAAAGTCAAATACAGTAAATTGTGCACAGAGTCTAAAAAAAAGAGAAAAGGTGTCTAAGAAAACATTTAGGTAGAACCAGCTCAAACAGAGAAAATCAAATACATATAAAAAAACCTGTGAAGGTATAACTGTATGGAGCCCCCGGAAGCCCGGCGACGGCAGCCACCAGGCCGCCGCCTCCCGGGAACCAGGGGGACCTGCCCAACCTCACCGCAGCAGCAACTCTGCCAAACCCTCAAACAGAGGCGGAGAGCCGTCGTGCAGAAGCAGAAGACACAACCTGGTTATTAGAGAATATGAAAACACTGCGCTCTAATAGCAAAAATAAAATATATGTGAGCCAGCAGCTGCATACATTGTGACAAACAATAACTGGTAACTGGGAAAAAATGCAGCGCTAAGAAGTATTAGGAAGTTAGGGTGTAGTGAAACAATTAAGTAAGAGATGCTGTACTGAACAGTAAAGCATATGTGCAAAAACCATAAGTGAAATGAAATGAACAAACACAGTATAAAGTGTCCCCATATGGTAAATGGATGATTCCAAACTCAAATTAATAAGAGGAACTGGTATGGACCAAAAAATGATGTGAGACTAGAAAATAAAGTCAATGGTGCACGGTGTGGATCTGTGACTGTGAGTCAACAACGGGGTACAGAACTTCCGTAGCTGTAAACCAACATCTCGATATGGGGCATCAGAATGAAAACATCAGGAAGTAAGATAAGATGGGTACTCTTACCAGATGATGTGGACTCCACTGTCATATGACATGGAGTCAATGGTGCGTGGAGCCAAACCTAGGCTGGAAAACGATATCCGAAACGGTGGAACCTCTGTCTCACTTCTCGACTTCTCTGGTGGGGTGAAGAAACATCAGGAAGAGCCGCCAACTGGATATCAGCCAATAGACCTCAAGGATGTGTTCCAAGGAGAAGCCGGGGACAGATTTGATCCAGACCCCGTGATGGAAGTAGGGCTACTTGAAGGCAGTTTCTTGCATCGGGGTAATATGCAAATAAAAAATAAAAAGCTTCTGCATAGTGCAGGTAAACCAGGGATTTTTATTTCTAAAAATACCATACAAAAAATGGATAAAAGTGATCACAATTGAAATAAAATCTAAGCAGCGTAAGGAAGGGGAGATCGCCCGACGCGTTTCGACCAAGGGGGTCTTCAACAGGGGAATGCCTTATGGTTTTTGCACATATGCTTTACTGTTCAGTACAGCATCTCTTACTTAATTGTTTCACTACACCCTAACTTCCTAATACTTCTTAGCACTGCATTTTTTTCCCAACAACCTGGTTATTAAACCATTAAAAAAGTTACCCTTGCCCCCCCCCACATCTTAAGAAGAAAAAAAAGTTTCAGTAGTCAGACTTAAGTTTGTCCTTTGTGTGGAGAGGGGTCAAAAGGTCCTGCCAGTGTCCATGCCTCTGGATTGATCACAAGGATGATTAACAACACCCTCCACCGCCATCTCACAAATGGGGCGGCCTAAAGTAGAGTGTTCAAATATATCTCCAGGGCAGAGGACCTAGAACAGAACATGGTGCAAGTAAATCAGGTGGGGGGGGCATTCCAAGAAGTTCCCAGATGATCTGGGTAGCAAAGTGGGTAAATATAAATCCTCGGTTGTGGCATAAAGTCAAGCGACAAGAGAGATCAGGGATCACAAAAATGTAAACAAAGTACCTTCAACCATTATTGGACTTATGGAAACCGTGAGCCTGTAGATCCTTCAGCACCTGGGATCCTGGTTGGGAACGTTGGGAGGATTGCCAAGGAGGCCTAGAAGGTCCCGACCTGGAAGAGGAGGACACTGCGTCCGCCGGGGACAAAGGGAGGTCCAACTGCAGATCCTGGAAGTGACGTTTCAAATCAGATGGGGAGGTAGCCTGAAACTGATGGCCCAAGTGGGAAAAAGACAGCTTAAAGGGGAATCCCCATCTATATTTTATCCCCTGGGTTTGTAGAACCTGTAGGTAAGGTTTGAGGCCTCGTCGCCTGGCTATGGTGACCGGGATAGATCAGCAAACAACTGGAGGGAATGACCTTGAAAAAAGAGAGGCTTTGCTGATCCCTTGCTGCTTGCAAAAGTTTCTCTTTAGTACAGTAATAATGAAATTTGATAATAACGTCCCTCGGGGGGGGGCCCATCTGAGGATTTGGGTGCCAGGGACCTGTGGATACGGTCGAACTCGAGTCTCTCCACTGGGATCTCAGGGGCCAACTCCTGGAAGAAAGCAGTGGCTGTACCTTGTAGATCAGTAATAACCTCTGGGATACCGCGTATGCGCAAATTTTCCCTGCGGGCCCTATTCTCAGCGTCCTCCAATTTATCTTTTAGGGCCTCAATCTCAGCTGACATTTTATCCACTTCCTCCTCGTGGCCCTCCAGCACCGTGGTAGCCAGGTCCATACGTTATTCCAGCTGATTGGTGCGGTGACCTATCTCTTTAAGGCCCCAGACCAGGTCTGAGGAGAGTTTGCGGGAGGCTGCAGTAATCTCGTCCCTCACTATGCTGCGAAATTTCTCCAGCAATTTATCAGAGTCCACAGGGAGAGGACTCTGTAGATCTGTGGGAAATTGATGCAGGCTATCTGCAGGAGAAGCTGGATCCTCAGCAGAGAGCTGAGTGGCATCGTCCGACTCCGGAGGCTCAGACGCCATCTTAGATTTCGCTCTGCCAGGGCCTGGGAGAGATTTATGGGGCTGCCGGTTCCTGGGCTTAGTTTTAACGGAGCGGTACATTACCGAACGCTTCCAGAGGTGATCCGGAGCCTGGGGAGGTATGATAGCCATGTCCCCGCTCGCTCTGTGCAGTGTCAGGCTGGTTTTCTGGTTCCATCGGCGCGGAGCGGAGGAATCAGGCAACCATCTCCGTCGCTCGCACGCATGCGCCCCCCACCACATGAAATTTTTTTCATCTGTCAAGTCCAGGTCCCGATATGAAATTATAATGCGCTTCCTGCATTTCAATGATAACTCACAATGCCCCCCCCCCCTCTTAAATCACCCAGACTCTGATAAATTATATAAAATTCGCCCCTAGTTGATTTTTTCAACAAGAGGTTTGCCAAAATGTATATCCCTGGCCGGCTGAGAATCAAGCCGTATATACCCAGTAAGAGGGCAAGGTACGGGTTGAAGCTCAACAAGCTCTGTGAAAGCTCCACCTGATCTGGGCACTCATTCCATGTGTACGAAGGCAAAGACTCCCAGCTCCAGCCCCCCAAGTGTCCACCGTACATGGGAATAAGAGGAAAAATTGGCTAGGAGTTGGCACTCCCACTTCTCCAAAAGGGGTATCACATTTACATGGACAATTACTATACCAGTTTGCCCCTTTTCCGCCACCTATACCTGAAAAATACTTTGGCCTGCGGTGCAGCAAGGAAAAACAGAAAGGGCTTCCCACAGAATATAGTCACCACAACGCTACAAAGGGGGAATCCACAAGCTTGAGGAACGAGGTGTTCTGTTGGCTGTGAAGTGGAGGGATAGGAAAGATGTGTACATCATGTCCACCATCCATGATGACACCTCGGTGGAACTTTGCAGAAGATGCGGTCCCATTCGAAGACCTTCCTGTATCCATGAGTACAATAAATTCATTGGGGGGGGGATTTAAATGATCAAATGTTGCAGCCCTATTTATCAACATGAAAATCCCTGTTCTGGTATAAAAAGTCGCAATTTACTTTTTTCATTTGGCCATGTATAATTCTTTCATCATCTATCAAAAATCTACAGAAACACCCAACACCTTCCTAAAGTTTATTGAAGACATTGTCACTGCCCTGATATATCAACAAGTATCCCCCCCCCCAGAATGCATTTGCTCCGATTGTGTCAGCAGACTACATGAGCGCCATTTTCCTGACCATATTCCACCATCAGGATCCGGAAGACAACGCCAAACAAAAAAGGTCGGGTGTGCACCAAAAGAGGAGTTAGGAAAGACACCAGTTTCCATTGTCCCCAATGTCCCTCCCAACCTGGCCTTTGCATCGGAGAATGCTTCAGACACTAACACACTCTTGTAAACCATTAGCCCATATGTCCCCGTTTTCAATTTCTGTCCTAAATATTTCCCTGGTGCCTCAACCAACCATATCATTGCCTTCCATGTGAACCGACCCTGGCCTGTTTATCCACTATGCCTCTGCCTACCGTCTATTTCTGCCTTTTACCTGCACTGACCTCAGCCTGTTGTTCATGTTTTTTTGCCTGCCCCTTGGACTGATCTTTCACCCTGCTACACAGGGGTCTCAAATATGTGAGAGGCTCCAGAATAGTGTTCTGAGTTGAGAAAAACAGTTTTTTTTTTTATGTGTTCCCAGAACAGGGTCTGGTTGTCCGGAGGCTTCAAAGAGATTACCCGTCCCCATTCTTTCCTGACCGATGCCCTAAGCTTGATGGTTCTGCCTGCTCCCTGGACAAATACTTTGGCTGTGCTGACCATATCTCTGCCTGCTGCCTGTACTAACTATGGACAATATTTCTGCCTGCTGCATGGACGATCCTTTTGCTGCTGCAGACCACATCCCTGCCTGCTACCTGGACCAATGCTTTGGCTGTGCTGACTACATCTCTACCCGTACTGACTATGGACAGTATTCCTGCTTGCTGCCTGTTTTGCTGTCACTTTCCACATTCCTGCCTGCTGCCTTGACCGATGCTCTCCTCTGTGGACCACTGCACTACTAAAACCGCAGGTAATCTTTTCTTTACCCTTTGCTCAGCAGAATGTATTTTGGTTTGTAATTGGTATGTACAGTACATACTATGTGCTAGAAATATGAAGGGCCTTCAGCAATGTGATAGGTTGGCAGGAATTTATCTGTATAATTTATGCTCCTAGAATGCCTGGAGGTGCTACTTGGATGTTGGGCCTCTGTATGTGGCCAGGCTATGTAAAAGTCTCACACATGTGGTATCGCCATACTCAGGAGGAGTAGCAGAATGTATTTTGGGGTGTCATTTTTGCTATGTACATGCTATGTGTTGGAAATATCTTATAAATAGACAACTTTGCGTAAAAAAAAAAAAAAAAAAAAAAATGCGTTTTCATTTTTTCCCCACATTTTCCAAAAACTTCTGGAAAAAAAATGAACCGTTCAAAAGACTCATTATGCATCAAATTATATGTTGGGGTGTTAGCTTTCCAAAATGGGGTCATTTTGTGGGCGTTTCCATTGACCTGGTGCTCCAGAGCCTTCAAAAGTGTGATAGGTTGTCAAATGAGATGTGCAATTTATGCTCGTAGAATGCCTGGAGGTGCTACTTGGATGTTGGACCTCTGTATGTGGCCAAGCTGTGTAAAAGTCTCACCCCATGTGGTATGGCTATACTCAGGAGGAGAAGCAGAATGTATTTTGGGGTGTCATTGCAAGTATGCATGTGCTGTGTGAGAGAAATAACTTGTTATTATGACAATTTTGTGTAAAAAAAAAAAAAAATCAAGAATTGTGGGAAAAAATTACAACTTCAAAAAACTCAACATGCCTCTTACCAAATACCTTTGAATGTCTGCTTTCCAAAAAGGGGTCATTTGGGGGGTATTTGTACTTTCCTCGCTTGTTAGAGTCTCAAGAAATGATAGGGCTTCAGTACATCGAGTGTGATCAATTTTCAATGATTTTCAACATAGCTTGTATAGCTTGTAGACTCTATAACTTTCACAAAGACCAAATAATATACACTAATTTGGGTGATTTTTTACTAAAGATATGTAGCAGTATTCCTTTTTTTCCCAAATTTATGAAAAAAAAAAAAAAAAAAGACTTATTTGCAAAATTTTACAATAGAAACTAAAAAAAAAAAAAAAAAAAAAAAAAGTGTTTTTTTTTCAAAATTTTCTCTTTTTTCACTTATATTGCAAAAAATTAAAAACCCAGCGGTGATTAAAGACCACCAAAAGAAAGCTCTGTTTGTGAAAAAAAAAAAGATAAAAATTTTGTTTGGGTACAGTGTAGCATGACTGAGTAATTGTCATTCAAAGTGTGAGAGCACTGAAAGCTAAAAATTGATCTGAGCAGGAAGGGTATATAAATGCCCTGTATTGAAGTGGTTAACTGGCAATTGCGCGGTCATGCAACAACATTTTTTTTTTTTTTTTTCATTTTAACATAAGCTTTTTGGTGGTATTTAACCACATGCCTACCGGGCACTTATACCCCCTTCCTGCCCAAGCCATTTTTCAGCTTTCAGTGCTGTAGCACTTTGAATGGCAATTGCGCAGTCGTGCTACACTGTACCCTTATTTATCCTTTTCTTCACAGAAATAAAGGTTTCTTTTGGTGGTATTTAATCACTGCTGGGTTTTTTATTTTTTACAAAAAAAAAAAAAAGGAAGACCAAAATTTAGAAAAAAAAAAAAAAAATATGTTTTTTACTTTTTTTCGGTCAGTAAATTTTGTAAAGAAGTAATTTTTTGCCTTCACTAATGTGCGCTGATGAGGCGGCACTAATAGGCTGAACTGGTGGGCATTGATAAGGAGGCACTAATATGCCGCACATATGGGCACTGATTTGTGGCACTGATGGGCACTAATAGGCGGCACTGGTGGGCACTGATAGGTGGCACGGATAGTCGGTACTGATGGGCATTGATCAACAGCAGTAATGGGCATTGATTGGCAGCACTGATAGGCGGCACTGATTGCCAGCACTGACTGGCATCGCTAATGGGCACCGATTGCTGCCACTGGTGGGCACTGATTACTGGCATTGGTGGGCATTGATTGGTGACACTGTATTTCTATATTGTAATCAGGGCACTCACGATCAGTGCCCTGATTACATTCCTAGATGTACTCCTGAGTGGAGATGCCGTTGGTCGGCTCTCCTCGCCACACACTCTGTCAGTGTGAGGCGAGGAGAGCCGATTACCGGCATCTCCGTGTTTACATGTGACTGGCTGTGATTGGACACAGCCAATCACATGGTTAAAGAGCCGCGGATGCGGCTCTTTACAGAGATCGGGGTTGGGCCGCATCCTAGCAACACGGAGCGGCCACGATCGCCACGTGCCTTGTGGGACGCTGTCATATGACGGCGTCCCAGAATGAGAGCCACACCGCCCCGACAGCAGTTAATCACCACTGGGTTTATTGCTATATAAAAACATACCAGAAAGTTTGAAAGAAAAAAAAAAACCCACACATGTTTACTGCTAGAAAATTCTGCAAATAATGTTTACTCATAACATTTAGGTCAAAATGTATTCTGCTAGATTTCTTTGGTAAAAATAACCCAAATCAGTGAAATGATTTAGTTTGTGTGAAAGTTAGGGCTCATGCACACTGCAGCCCCAAAAAAATAAAGCTGCTTTTACGGGCATTTGAGCTTTTTTTCAGCTTAAAGAAGCTTGCGCTTTTCTCTGCACGTTTTTATTGAGATTTTTAATTGAGATTTCTTCAAGCTCCTTTGAGCATAAGAGTTTTTGTGTTTTTTATTTTTACAAACCCTCCTAGATATTTTCTTAACCACTGTATAAACAAAACAAAAAGCTGGAACAAACTTTTTGCGAGTTTTCAAGCTCTTTGGGGCACCACCTCCTCTCAAAAACGAGAGTTTGGTGGGGTCTTTTTATGCCTGTAGGAGCAAATAATAAAGTCTACAAACTATGGTAAATAGATTTGAAAAATGATCAATCCTGATGTACTGATGGCCTCATCTCATTTTTCGATGCCCTAAACTGCCAAGACAGTAAAAATACCCCCCTCACTATAGTCCATAGTAAAAGTAATGTGGGCAGGCCACAAGTGGTTAACGCCTTTCGTTATGTTGGCTATGTGCTCACCTATCCTGGTTTTTAATGCTCTTGTTATTCTCCTTATATACTGCAGACCACAAAGGCACTGCAGTAAGTACAGGATGAACAGTTATGTGATGGCAAGAAAGCCTTCATTCTGGAAATATTAAAATTTGCCATTAAACTTTTGGCATGAGGCAATTTCTTTTTACAAAATAAACCAAAGTGACGTTGAATCTGCACCCAGCCTTACGAACTTGTTTTTTGGTCAAGTGAGAGGAGATCATCTGGGGGGGCCCCCACCCGGAGCCAATATTTTGAAGGATGTACATTGATGACATAATGCTCCTGTGGAAAGGTGATGAGGATTCTTTGCACAGATTCATGCTTGAGCTTAATTCAAATTCGTTGGGTATTAAAATTAGCATATGATTTTAGCAAAATGGAAATACATTTTTTGGACCTGATCATTGTGGTCACAAATGGCCAGTTTTGCACCAGGACATTTTTTTAAACAAACCAACAGGAATTATAAGATTCCTGTTGGATGTTGCCATCACCCTCTTTGGATAAAAGGAATATCCAAGAGGCTATTTCTCTGATTGCGGAACAATTGCACTTCTTTGGATGATTGCTATTCTCAGGCGAATGTTTTGAATCAAAGCTTCGGTTAATTGCATAGATGTTCAAATGCCGCACAAATTTTTTTTTTATCGCTGCAATTACCTTTATATTGTACTTTATTGTGGCACTTCCTGTCTCTCCTCCCATGGGAGTAGGCGTGTTTATTGCCTTTCCCCGGCGCCGCACTGTCTCCTGGGAGCTTAGTGTCAGGCTTCCCAAGATTCAGTGCAAAAACAATGATCATGCGTGTGAACAAGCTGTGAATGAACAGCATTCACCGCATCCAGGAAAATCAATGCTTGTGGGCTTCACATACCCACAAGCAAGATGGAAACAGCCAGCATCACATTTTTTAAGTTATTCTTCAGTACGAAAACAGACAGAGGCGGAAATATTACACCCAAACTGAGTATTATTTTGGGATTAGCAAAGTGTCTCAATGACCTAAAAAAAAAAAAAAAAAAAAAAAAAAAGGATTGGTCGCCGGACTCCCGCTTTAAGACAAAAGTATCTATATCAATATTTCTCAATATCTATGTTAGCAAAGATGCAAAATGTGACAAAAATAGTGAGGGTGCAGGGAGAAAAAAGGGGAAAAAAAATTAAAAGGTTGGTGCGAGCATGCGCTGTGAAAAGAAAAGAAAAATCGTGTGTTGTGACTCCTCAAATTCAGTTAAAAAGAAACCAGCGCATCACCCGTGAGAGGTGAGAAGTAAAAAAGTGCATTGAAAGTGAAGGGATAATTTGCAGGGAAGTGCTAGTGAAGGATATATATGATTGCCAGGTAAGTATATCCGGCCAACAAAAGTACCAAAAAGCCAGGAAAACAATAATGGCGGTGGTGATAGTTGAAAAAATAGATGAAGGTGAAACCCTAAAGGTTTAGAGTGCTGAAAAGTGAGTGAAGTATGGCAAACATGGTAAAAGTATCAAACAGTGTTGAAGTACTGCAGAGTTGTGAAAAGATACCACAGAACTTATTACCTGATTAAAAAGGTTGGACATATGCAACCTCCAAACAAAAAAGTGCATACCATTTGATAACAATAAGGACCTATACATGGAAGAAAAATCATAAATTAAAAAAGGGAAGTTTTATAAATAGGTTTGTAATCCTGCAGCCTATTGTTGTTTCCTTACCTCACAGGTCTGTGTGTTGTCATGCTCTCATTGCGGATCAACTGAGTGATTCCAGCAAGGAGCATCTCTAATTATATTTCCTGGGTGAAGGGGTAATTGCTAACAGGTGTTTTTTAAAACTCTCCAGCCCATCCCACAGAGAGGGGGGCCATGGGAGGCGTTGTGGCCCCCTCAGCGTTCCGGTAAGCCAGTGCTCCGGACGCCTCCGTCACCTTCGACGTACTGCTGTGACTGGAGACGGGGAGCGCGCATGTGTAAAGGAGGCCGGGGGATCGTCCCGCGCATGTGCGCCACCCGAACCCCATGTCTGAAGGTAAACACGGAACGCCGCCGGCAGGGTAAGAAGCTCCACCTGATGGTGGATGCTTGGCTAGGGAGACGTGAAACATCTCGTCCCCCCACCCTGCCGGGAAGCCGCTAGATCGAGGACTGACACCCCGGGGTGCAAGGGGAGGAGAAAAACAGCGGTCCAGAATCTGGGGGAAGAGAAAATAAAGTAATTAATTAATGAGAGTATAAGACATGTTCTTTGAAGCTAATATTTATATATTGTAGTGTCCAGAGAACAAAATAAAATTGTGCAATTATGATACAGTATTTATTATATTTTACCATAAGCAGTGAAGGAAGTACACTATGGAGACTACAGCTTAACGAATATATGCTAACGTTATAGCACACATCTAAGGAAAGTATGTGCTAACATTTTAAGGTACATACATAGGTCTCTCAAGGTTTTTCACAGGGAAAAGACCGCTGAAAGAGATAAGCAGACAAGTATTCTTAGGGAGACAGTGAGGATTATAAGTACATCTTAGTAATAACTCATTATATAGATATAATCAAATTATGACTATACATATCTCCATTATTCAATATCGGGGAGTCAGCATGCATACCTGTGCAAGATTAGATTAACATGAGAAATCATGCATTACTTCACTTCAAGAGAAAGGATATATTCTGTCTTATTTATATTTTTATCAAGCTTCCACCATTACTCTCCCTATCTTATCTGCGTTATCCTCTCAGCTGGTCTTCCCGGAGTTGAACCCTTTCAAAAAAGGAGTGTATGAAATGGACTCGTTGAGGCCTGGGTATGTGGTGGCCCCAAGTTTAAATATCCATTTTTGTTCGATTTGTAGGAGCTTATGTTCCAGTCGCCGCCTCTTCCTGGAATATGAATCCTATCTAAGGCGGCAAAGGCAACTTTGGGCATCCTATAATTGTGTTTGGTGACCACATGTCTTCCTAAGGGAAGGTAGATGATGCCAATTTCCATGCTATAAATGTGTTTAGATGTTCTACACCAGAATTTCTGCCTAGTTTTGCCTACGTAAAATGCGCCGCACTCACAGGTCATTAAGTATACTACAGCCGAGGTTTGACAGTTTACGAAATGTTTGGGCTTAAAAACCTGGCCGTTCAGAAGTGTAAATACTTTTTCTCTTCTTATCCATTGACAGTGACTGCAATATTCACACGGAAAAGTTCCGTATGTGGAGCAGTGTTTCTTATTAGTTTTGCGATATTCACTTTTCACCAAATTGCGGCGCGTCTAAATGTAATAGAGGGGACTGGGGAGACAAAGTGCTTAACTTTATCGTCTGTGAGGATGGACCAATGTCTAGCAATAATATTGCGAATTTGCTGATGTTGTCGTGAGTATCGTATAATAGTACGTGATGGGTATGCTTCCTTATTTTTTCTTGCTTGTGGTCTAAACAGCAAGGCTTCCCTGGCCTGTGCAATAGCTCGATTA
The DNA here is from genome assembly GCF_042186555.1 of Aquarana catesbeiana. Taxonomy (NCBI): domain Eukaryota; kingdom Metazoa; phylum Chordata; class Amphibia; order Anura; family Ranidae; genus Aquarana; species Aquarana catesbeiana. The sequence continues at coordinate 239,633,519 of NC_133324.1, forward strand.
TATGCTTTTCTTAGGCACCGCCGGCTATAACCTCTATCTAGTAGTCGGTTTTGGAGCCTTCCAGCCTCGATTTTGAAGAGTGTATCATTGGAACAGTTTCTCCTCAATCGGAGTTACTGTCCATATGGAATCGAATTCTTTAGGGGAGACGGGTGGAAACTGTCCGCGTGCAACACGGTGTTTCCCGCTGTGTTTTTTCTATATAGTGTGCTGGTTATATTCCCTTGTATGTCACATTCAACTTTCGCATCTAAAAAGGTTACAGATCTGAAATCAGAATTCATAGTGAATTTCAGGTTCCAGTTGTTTACGTTCATGTGATTGAAAAACTGCATCAGCATTTCCTCCGACCCTTCCCAGACGACGAAGATATCATCAATGTACCTGAGCCACGTAGTGACGTGGCTCAGGTACATGGCGAGATCCTCATCGCTGAAAAGTGACCGCTCCCACTCCCCCAGGTATAGATTGGCGTAGGATGGGGCACAGCATGTCCCCATCGCTACGCCTTGCACCTGGAGGTAGTGGGAGCCGTCAAAACAAAAGTAGTTATTTAAAATGTGATCCAGACCTCTCAGGATGAAATCATTCAAGGCCCTATCATACCGTGATCCTTGTTGTAGTACCTTGTAAATGGCCTGAAGTCCTTTCCCATGTGGGATTGAGCAATATAGGGCTTCAACATCTATTGTGACCAAAATTGAATTTTCAGAGAGTTTAAGTTCGTTTATCATTTGAAAAAAATGGATAGTATCCTTCGAGAACGAAGGTAATGCTGCTACGAAAGGCTGAAGGTACGAGTCAATTACCCTACTCAGGTTTTCAGAGATCCCACCGTTGTCTGAGATAATTGGTTGCCCTGTAATTTGGGTGGAACTTTTGTGGATCTTTGGGAGACTGTAAAAAGTAGGTGTACGGGGATGTTTGGTCTTAATGAAATCATATAAATCTTTATTAATTGTGCCATCACGGTATGCCTGATCGATTAAATTATAGAAGGCTTGATTGGATTTTGTAATGTGTCTACGATGGATGGTCTTATACCATTCTTTGTTATTCAAGATGTTGTGACACATTGTTCTGTACGTTTTGTTGTCCATTAGGACAACATTGCCCCCTTTGTCCGATGGCTTTATAATAATCGAATGATTATTACGTAAAGATTCCAATGCTTTACATTCTTCGGCCAATAAATTTTGTGGAGCATGGGCACGACAGGGTATTTTAGCGATATCCTTAAGTGTCTGTTTAATAAAGGTAGCTACACTTGGATTTGTTTGTAATGATGGAAATTTGGTAGACAGTTTTTTAAAGAGAGTCGCTGGATTTAGGGTGGATTTGTTCACCTCTTCGAATAGTTTATCAAGGTCTAATTGATCTATTAGATCGTCCGAGTTGCTTTCCTGAAATAATAAAGTCAAGTCCCGTAGGGCCTTGAACTCTCTCATTGTATATTTTGACCAGTCAGTTGTATCAATTTCATTTGGTGTTTGCTCGTATTGGCACTTTAGCAGTAATTTTCGGGCAAACAGATGCAGATCCGTAACCAATTCAAACAAATCAAAGTTTTGCTGGGGGCAGAAGCTCAGACCCTTTGATAAGAGGCGAGTCTCTGCTTTTGTGATGGAGCATGAGGATAAGTTGATAACGTTTAGGGGTTGTGTTGTAACAAAATCACATGCGGGTCCATCCCTCTCCCAATTTTGTTGGTTTGTGGGGAGCTCACTCCCCTTGTTGAGTTTAACCCTTTCATGACTAAGCCTATTTTTGAAATTTGGTGTTTACAAGTTAAAATCCATATTTTTTGCTAGAAAATTACTTAGAACCCCCAAACATTATATATATTTTTTTAGCAGAGAATCTAGAGAATAAAATGGAGATTGTTGCAATATTTTATATCACACGGTATTTATGCAGCGGTGTTTTAAACGCAAATTTTTGGAAAAGGGACACTTCCATGAATTTAAAAAAATCCAAACAGTAAAGTTACCCCAATTTTTTTGTATAATGTGACAGATGATGTTACGCCGAGTAAATAGATACCAAACATGTCACACTTTATAATTGCACGCACTCGTGGAATGGCGACAAACTATGGTAGCTATGAATTTCCATAGGCAACGCTTTAAATTTTTTTTACGGTTACCAGGTTAGAGTTACAGAGGAGGTCTAGGGCTAGAATTATTGCTCTCGCTCTGACGATCGCGGTGATACCTCACATGTGTGATTTGAACGCTGTTTACATATGCGGGCGCAACTTCCGTATGCGTTTTCTTCGCTGCGCGAGCTCGCGGGGACGGGGGCGCTTTAAAATTTTTTTTTTTTTTTTTTTAATTTATTTTATTTATTTTTAGACTTATAAATTGTGTTTTTTAAAAAAATATTTTTTTTTAACTTTTATTGCTAAATGTAAACATCCCTTGTGACAGTAATAGGTGGTGACAGGTACTCTTTATGGAGGGATCGGGGGTCTAAAAGACCTCCGATCCCTCCTCTGCACTTCAAAGTATTCAGATCGCCGAAAACGGCGATTCTGAATACGGTGTATTTTTTTAAATTCGGCGCCATTGGCAGCTGAGTAAACGGGAAGTGACGTCATGACGTCGCTTCCGCGTTTACATTGAGAAGGCTGGAACGAAGCTGGAATAATTTCTTTATTTTCTCTTCCCCCAGATTCTGGACCGCTGTTTTTGTCCTCCCCTCGCACCCCGGGGTGTCAGTCATCGATCTGGCGGCTTCCCGGCAGGGTGGGGAGACGGGTTGTTTCACGTCTCCCTAGCCAAGCATCCACCATCAGGTGGAGCTTCTTACCCTGCCGGCGACGTTCCGTGTCTACCTTCGGACATGGGGTTCGGGTGGCGCGCATGCGCGGGACGATCCCCCGGCCCTGACCGGGCATGTCTCCTTTACACATGCGTGCTCCCAGTCTCCAGTCACAGCATTACATCGAAGGTGACGGAGGCGTCCGGAGCACTGGCTTACCGGAACGCCGAAGGGGCCACAACAGGGAGGCATCACGCCTCCCATGCCCCCCCCCCCCCCCGAGGGATGGGCTGGAGAGTTTTAAAAAACACCTGTTAGCAATTACCCCTTCACCCAGGAGGGATAGGCTGGTGAGTTTTTAAAAAACACCTGTTAGCAATTACCCCTTCACCCAGGAAATATAATTAGAGATGCTCCTTGCTGGAATCACTTGATCCGCAATGACAGCATGACAACACAAACCTGTGAGGTAAGGAAACAAATGGTATGCACTTTTTTGTTTGGAGGTTGCATATGTCCAACCTTTTTAATCAGGTAATAAGTTCTGTGGTATCTTTTCACAACTCTGCAGTACTTCAACACTGTTTGATACTTTTACCATGTTTGCCATACTTCACTCACTTTTCAGCACTCACTCACCTTCATCTATTTTTCAACTATCACCACCACCATTATTGTTTTCCTGGCTTTTTGGTACTTTTGTTGGCCGGATATACTTACCAAGGCAATCATATATATCCTTCACTAGCACTTCCCTGCACATTATCCCTTCACTTTCAATGCACTTTTTTACTTCTTACCTCTCACGGGTGATGCACTGGTTCCTTTTTAACTGAATTTGAGGAGTCACAACACACGATTTTTCTTTTCTTTTCACAGCACATGCTCGCACCAACCTTTTTAAAAAAAATAAAAAAATTTCCCCTTTTTTTGACCCTGCACCCTCACTATTTTTGTCACATTTTGAATCTTTGCTAACATAGATATTGAGAAATATTGATATAGATACTTTTGTCTTAAGTGTAAATCTAGTCACAATACAAGGGGATACTTATCCCATATATATATATATATATATATATATATATATATATATATATATATATATATATATATACACACACACACACACACACACACACACACACATACACACACACACCCCTTGAGGGATCCCCCTTTGGGATATAGACAAAAATTAGATTAACAGATAAATCCCAACATCATCATTTAAGATAAATATTTTTCTAAACAAATTAAAACATCTTGCATACCATCATGACACCATAGATGGACATTTTCTAATTCCTATTATTATGACCACTTTCAGGTGTCCCTCTCTTTCCATTCCCCTCCCTCCGCTTGTGGGTGGGGGGCCACGCCATTTGTGACCACCTGCAAGTCGCACGGGTCGGCCCTGCCTCCCCTTGAAGTGTGAGTAGGGACGACATACCAGCGGAGTCCAGAATCACAAGTGGGAAACCTTTTGTCCTTTGTCTGTCTTTTTAAAAGAAATCTCCGGATAAACCAATGCATGACATAGAGGGTAACTATTTAAAACACTATCTCCAATTTCCTATAGAAGACATAATTTATTGTACTAATACTTTGATCCTTTTTCTCTGATGCAATTGTAGAGCTATTATGAACCCCCTGAGGAAGACCATGACCCAGTAAGGTTGAAATGCATTGGGGTTTTCTCTGTCATCGGATAGTATAACTTCAATCAATGTTTTAAGGTGGCATTGTTGTATGCATAACCTTCATATGTTCACATGACACCAAAATTACTGTCTGATCTGTTACCTTAATTTGCTGTTTTATGCATTATGTAAACCGGAGCTCATGTTTTTAAACTTGCGTCTTGTATAGTCTATGTCCAGAGCCTTTTTTCAAATAAAATTAATCATTTTGAATAAAAACTTTATTTGATTTATAATTGCTGCTGAAAAACCCCACGGGGATCTTCCATTTATCTTTTCATAAAAATAAAAAAGTAAAGCGTCCCCGCCCATATGTGTTCGCACACGGAAGCAAAAAACGCATATGTAAGTCGCGCCCACATATGTAAACAGAGTTCAAATCACACGTGAGGTATTACCGCGTGCGTTAGAGAGAGAGAGCAACAATTCTAGCCCAAGGCCTTCTCTGTAACTCTAAACTGGTAACCTGTAAAAAAATGTAAAATGTCGCCTATGGAGATTTTTTAAGTACCAAAGTTTGGAGCCATTCCACAAGTGTGAATTTTTAAAGCGTTGGGTATCTATTTACTCGGCATCCCATTATACAAAAAAAAGTTGCAAAGACCGCCATTTTATTCCCTAGAGTCTCTGCTAAAAACACATATATAATGTTTGGGGGTTCTGAATAATTTTCTAGCAAAAACTACTAATTTAAACGTATAAACAAAAAGTTCATTTTTCTTTTCAAACAATTGTTTCGGGGTGTGCAGCCCTTATCAGACTCTTTAAAAGTGTCATTCCATGTTATACTTTTTTATTTTTATAATATACATTTTTATTTTTTTTTGTTTATTTTACTTTTAATTTTTTTATTTTTACACTTACTCTTTACATTTTTTTTGATCACTTTTATTCCTATTACAAGGAATGTAAACAGCCCTTGTAATAGTTATAGTGCGCAACAGGTCTTCTTTATTGGGGGATGTGGGGTCTATAAGACCCCACATCTCTCCTTCAGGCTGGAAAAACCAAGATAAAAAAAAATGAATAAAAAAAATAAACTGTCTCTGCCTGTCCAGCCACATCTCCAGCATTGTTTACTTCCACCCGGGCCTTCAAGGGTCATAGAGATATGACTGGAGACCATCTGGTCACCAGAAATCTCTGTACTCAATTTCCGGTGGCAGACGATTCATTCTCTGGCTCAACGATTGCACGGGTGAGCCGGTAGAAGCACCAAAGCAAGAGGCTGAACTGCCGCTATGATTGTTCTTATAGCGCAGAGAATCCCTGGCCAAAAAAGATGGTATCTGAAAGATGCCTGCAGCTGCAGGCATCGTTCAGATATCCCCACTCAAAGTCAACGACGTCATATGACGTCCTTGGGCTGGAAGTGGTTAAGAAACAAAATAGTTGGATGAGCTGTCAAAGTATAAATGCTTGGCGAGTTGCACGGTTTTTATCTTTGCAAAAGATGTGGGGTGTGTATCGAGAGTGGTTTGAGCACATCCAGAATAACTTATTTTATGTCTACAAGTACAGGATGTACCTAAGAAATTAGAGAATTTATTACTGGTTTCTCCCAGAATATTATGCATTTCCTGCAGTATATCAGGAGAATAGGAGCATTAAAAACCAGGATAGGGGAGCACATATCCAACATAAATAAAGGCTTTAAGGGCCATAGCCTTTCTAGATATTTTTCTCACGCTCACAATAGGAACACAAAAGGTTAACGTGTAATAGTAATTGGTAGATTTTCCTCCACATTGGTAAGGTAGTAACAGAAGAGAAGTCTCTAGGTTGGAGACCAAATGGATTTATAATATGAAAACCTTTAATCCATTCAGGTTGAATATCAAGTGGAACATTAATTGTTTCATTAACAACAGCTGAGGTTTTGATGTGCAGAAATTTGTAAAAAAGCAAACAAATAAGACAAAAAAAACAATCCACGCAATGTATTTAACTTTTTAATAATATTTCTAATGATGTAATAATTTCTTTGATATTTTTTAGTAAAATTCACCCTCCCAAATGGGTCCCATAAAAAAATAAAAATAAATATGAGATATATGGTTTTAATATTTTAATAAAAATGTATGGGTTTTAAAATGTATTTTATTGATATTTTAGACTTACCGTGTTTTTACCACAAGATGGAGCTGAATCAACACCATTACAGGGCGTTATTGTTGCTATTTAAGTTTATATTATAAAGGATTAGGGCTTGGTTACTTTTTCTCACATTTATTAAATATATGGACTATGGAGAATTTTAATTAATATGGATCTGGATTGGTTTGGTTCCATTTTCCATTTATATTGCATGAGAGCACCGCACTGTCACATCCTGTGTTACGATCCCCTGATGATGTCAATTATGCCAAAAGGTATATGACTGAGCTAAAGATCTGACATCATCATGAACACCGGAGCGATCATACTTTTGACGCCTATTCACTTTCTCCTCTTTGTGAGTATATGTGTATTTATATAAAACCTGTTATTTGTAGTGGTATTATGATATGTATGTTCTTGATCAGTAGCATTTATAATTCAATGCTGTGAGAACAACTGTGTGACACCCCATGTGGATCTTGCCCCAAGGCTTTACACAGTGTATAATTACCCCTAACTTTGAGGTCTCAACATTCGGCAAGAGGTGTGTTATCCTTAGCAGTGGAGGATATTGACACTGGAGGCTTTTCTCACTTGCTGTGGCGGTATCCAGAGAATGGATATTTAGCACCGATCACCATTCTAGGTGTTTTAAATCAGATTTTTTTTTTTTATTTATAAAGCATAGGAAGAGAAAAAAAATCTTCCTTTAAACAAAAACAAAAACATACATCAAATAGCATTGCCAAGGACATATTATCTAAATGTACAACCAATCAGATTTGCTTCTCCTGCATCATTATGTTATATGTGAACTTACAATCAATGTAAGAAGACAAATCTCTACATGTCCATACCAGTATCTGCTGTTTCGTGTATTTTCCTCTTTTAATAAGCGTTTCCTTTTAGTGTTTTGTACCCCTACTCCGCTCCAGGTCCTAAAAAGGACAAATCGGTTGGTGTAGAGGTACCCCCCCCCCCCAAACAGGGGGGGGGGGGGGGGAGATTTCCAGTGTTCTTCCATTAAACGATCTTATATACGTAAACCATATAACTCGTCAATGCAGAGTAAGACAACTTCTCATCAAGAATATTATTTCAGATTGATCCACATTCTGAGTCTCTATGTCACCATCTCACTCTTTACCCACCTAGTATAGATAGCCTCCTTCCACAGAAGAGGAAGTGGGCGTCTATGTCCTGCCACCAAGTACTTTATTTTGGACCAGTTGGAAGGGGGCTAAACCAGGTACTTCCAACCATGGATCCCATATACATTCAAATTTTGCTGGGCTACCTCTGTGTTGGTATGTCAACTTCTCCCTCAATAGGGTGTCATTTATGGTATTAACCCATTCTGTGTGTGTTGGTGGTGACACCGAAAGCCATTTTCCACCTATAAGTTTTCTGGCAATAAACAATACTCTGATAATGGCTATGTAAGTGTGTGGTGTATATAGTTCCTTGTCTAACCATCCCAGCAGACACAGCTTGGGGTCAACTACAAATATAAGATTCCATATTTTATTTATAGAGCGGATTATTTCAGACCAATACCTTTGCAATTTCGGACACTTCCAGAGCATGTGGATAAGAGTACCGTTATCTATCCTGCAACAAGGGCAAAAAGGGTCATCTCTTCTGTGCCATTTATGTAGTTTATATGGGGTACGGTAAGTTCGGTGTATAATGAATAATTGTGTGAGTTTTTGGGAGGAGGAAAGGGACACCTTGGGTACATTCTCCATTATAGCAGACCATTCCTCATCTGTGATGTGGCCTATATCTTCCCCCCAGCTTGTCCTGCATTTTAATGACATAGTCTTGGATACCTTCATTATTAGGGATTCATATATAGATGATATCTGTCCTTTCCTAGACGTTGAAGTTACTAGTTGTGTGAGCACGGAGGGTCTAGTTAATTCCCATGTGGACAGTGTAGCTTGTGCTGAGATGGCATGCCTGAGTTGTAAATATTGAAAAAAAACAAGACATTTGGAATGCCATACTCTTCCCTCAGGGATTGAAAGTCCCGTAGGAGTCCGCCCTAGTATAGCTGCGGGATATATACCACCCAGCTCCTAGACCACGCAGAGAAGCCCTTTAATTTACACAGTTCGGGAAAGTTGCTATTGTTCCAGATACAAGACCATTCAGAGTACCCTTCATATTGAAAGTGTTGCTTGGCCTTGTTCCATATTTTATCCATAAAGCACCATAGTTTGGTATTCAGGTATTTTGCAGAATTCTCCCGCTTCCATGCACTCCACAAGGCCCCCCACTCGAGAGTATAGTGCGTACGATATTGCTCGTAGGGTCAGATGACTCAGGGCTCTGCCATCCCGTTAGGTGCTGTATTTGGGCCACTATGAAGTAATAGTATGGGTTCGGGACTGCCAGCCCGCCCGAGTCCTTTGCCTACTGTAATGTTTCCAATTTAATACGCGGCACCTATTTCCTCCAGATCAAGGAGCGGAATATGGTGTTACATTTTTTGAAAACTTGGATAGGAATCCAGATGGGGGCGTTGTGGAGCGCATACAAAAGTTGTGGACCCCAGACCATTTTTATCAGATTACATCGGCCTACTACCAAGAGGGGAAATTTAATCCAACTAGCTGCTTTTTCCTGGATTTTTTAACCAGAGGATTTACATTAAGTTTAACATATAGTTCTAGGTTGGGATGAATAACTATGCCTAAATACCGGAAAGTATCTACCACCCTGATCTGGTCTGCTGCTGAAGGAAGAGGCGATACAAGGGGATCTAGTGGTAACAATGTGGATTTGTCCCAGTTTATCTTGAACCCCAAATAGGATCCAAATTTATAGATTAACTCCATGAGATTTGTTAAAGAGGCAGACGTGTCGCCCAAAAAGATGAGCGCATCATCTGCATACAAGGCTATTTTATCTTCCAAATTTTTCCTTTTAAAGCCACATATAGCCGGGTTCCCTCTGATAGCAGCAGCCAGAGGCTCTATGGCCAGTGCAAAGAGCAACGGGGATAGTGGGCAGCCCTGTGTTGTTCCCTTGTGTAGGTCAAAGAAGGGAGATAGCGTGTTATTAGTTCTAATGCAAGCTTTCGGTGCCCTGTATAGTAGTTTAATCCAGGAAATAAATGTCTCCCCTAAATTGAATTTCTCTAGCACCCTCCAAAGGTAATCCCATTCTACGCTATCGAATGCCTTAGTGCCGTCTAGTGAAAGGATAGCTCTTTGACCTTGATTATCTGTTGGAATTTACATGTTTAGATATAATCTGCGAAGATTGTGTGCTGTGGATCTGTTAGGTATAAATCCCGATTGATCCGGGTGTACTATTTTTGTCACTATGTCATAAACCAGATGTGACCAGAACTGTGTGACTGCGACAGAGTGAACCTGACATAAATAGGTGAAAGTAAGTTTATTAAGGAAAATGCATATGTGAACACATCACCAATACAGAGTGAACAACCAAACAATCAGTGATATAAACCAACCAGCATATGTAGCAAGAGGGAGTACCAGAATCGTAGTCAAGCCAGGCCGGGGTCATAAACAGGGAATCAGTAGCTGGGAAGGGAGATAAACAGGACAAGAGAGGATGGATGGATCACAGGAGGGACGGGTCAGGTACAAGGCTCAGAGTCCAGGGTCCAGGCAACGGACAGGAAACAGGATTAACAGGTTCCAGGAATCAGGCTTCAGGTTCAGGCTACAGTTTCAGGAATCAGGGTAACAGGATGCAGGTCAGGGCTCAAGGAACAATACCAGGGCAACATAAGTCTGCAATTGCTGGGTATTTATACTGCAGCTCTGCTAATTAAGGTCAGGTGATACCTGTCTGCAGAGGGGAATACCTGCTCCATACTGCCAGGATTCCTCCGCTGGTGGACGCCAGTACTGCGGCCCAAAGGTGACAGAATACTTGCAGGAAAGAGCAGCTCCGAACTGCCAGCAGACACCTGCTGGTGGACCTCAATACTGCACACCAAATGATCGATATTACCAGCTGAGAAAACCTTTCCTGACAGTACCCCCCCTCGAAGGAGCGACCTCCGGACGCTCCAACTAGCCGTTGCTGGGGAAAGTCCATGGTGTCCAGCCGGGCACCTCAAGCTGGGCAGCAAGCAGTGGCACTCCAGGCTGGGCAGCGGACAGGAACACTCCAGGCTGGGCAGCGGGCACTCCAGGCTGGGCAGCGGGCACTCCAGGCTGGGCAGCGGGTTCATCAAGCGGGACAGCAGGAACATACACATCAAGCTGGGCAACAAGCATGGGCACATTAAATGAAGCAGCAGGTACTTCAAGCTGGGCAGCAGGCACATCAGACTGGGCAGCAGGCACGGGCACTTCAGGCTGAAGAGCGGGCTCATCAGGCTGAAGAGCGGGCTCATCAGGCTGAAGAGCGGGCTCATCAGGCTGAAGAGCGGGCTCATCAAGCTGAAGAGCGGGCTCATCAAGCTGGAGAGCAGGCACTGGCACCTCAGGCTGGAACACTGACACCAAGACTTTGGGCTGGAAGGCAGGCATCGAGACATCCGGCTGGAAGGCAGGGCCGAGACATCAGGCTGGAAGGCAGGCGCAGAGACATCAGGCTGGAAGGCAGGCGCCGTGACATCAGGCTGGAAGGCAGGCGCCGTGACATCAGGCTGGAAGGCAGGCGCCGTGACATCAGGCTGGAAGGCAGGCGCCGTGACATCAGGCTGGAAGGCAGGCGCCGTGACATCAGGCTGGAAGGCAGGCGCCGTGACATCAGGCTGGAAGGCAGGCGCCGTGACATCAGGCTGGAAGGCAGGCGCCGTGACATCAGGCTGGAAGGCAGGCACCGAGACATCAGGCTGGAAGGCAGGCACCGAGACATCAGGCTGGAAGGCAGGCACTGGGATGTCAGACTGGGTTGGATTAGCTGGTGCGGAGGCAGGTTGGGTTACTGGCAGGATTGTCTTGGTTGGAAAAAACTTTCGTTTTTTCTTTGGCTTAGCCACTGTGGGTTTGTAGGCAGCTGAGAAGAGGCAGGTGGGTTGAATGCAGGATAGGTACAGGGAGCAGAGACCGGATATGAGTATTTGGTTGGCAGCAGCGTATACTGAGCTGCAACTGTGGTTGACATATGGGTGATGGGGAAACATAAATTTGGGTAGGCTGGTGTTTGGTGGCAGAGGTGGTTTGTTTGGCTGGAGCTGCTTGCATCATGTCAGACCATGCTGAAAGTATAGGTTGTACAAACTGTGCTTTTAAATCTCCCTGTCTAACAAAAGACTGAGCAGACACAATGCACTCAGCAATCACCTGTGGGGAACAGGCTGAATAGTGCTCACAAAAATCGGCTGGATCATCTTCAAAAAGCCAAACTAGGGATACAACCTGATTCATATCAAAAGGAGGAGTGAAATCATCACCGCCCTCTGGAATACAGGGCAGGGCCAGCTCAGTACATAGCTTGATCAAAGGCTGCACCTCCCCAAACAACATATAACCCTGATCGACCAGGGAGTGAGCCAAACGTAAAGTGGTAAACAACTGGTCACTAGACCATCCTTTCAAAGCCTGGCAGCAATAATCACTACTTTCAGATGCCAGCAGAGAAAAATAAATAACCTCATCGGCATTCATGTTTGCAACCAACTGAATCAAAATGGTTCCCCTGTACAGCCACTTCTGGTCAGGGATGGCCCTGGTATTCTGTCATAAACCAGATGTGACCAGAACTGTGTGACTGCGACAGAGTGAACCAGACATAAATAGGTGAAAGTAAGTTTATTAAGGAAAATGCATATGTGAACACATCACCAATACAGAGTGAACAACCAAACAATCAGTGATATAAACCAACCAGCATATGTAGCAAGAGGGAGTACCAGAATCGTATGTCAAGCCAGGCCGGGGTCATAAACAGGGAATCAGTAGCTGGGAAGGGAGATAAACAGGACAAGAGAGGATGGATTGATCACAGAAGGGACGGGTCAGGTACAAGGCTCAGAGTCCAGGGTCCAGGGTTCAGGTAACGGACAGGAAACAGGATCAACAGGTTCCAGGAATCAGGCTTCAGGTTCAGGCTACAGGTTCATGAATCAGGGTAACAGGATGCAGGTCAGGGCTCAAGGAACAATACCAGGGCAACATAAGTCTGCAATTGCTGGGTATTTATACTGCAGCTCTGCTAATTAAGGTCAGGTGATACCTGTCTGCAGAGGAGAATACCTGCTCCATACTGCCAGGATTCCTCCGCTGGTGGACGCCAGTACTGCGGCCCAAAGCTGACAGAATACTTGCAGGAAAGAGCAGCTCCGAACTGCCAGGAGACACCTGCTGGTGGACCTCAATACTGCACGCCAAATGATCGATATTACCAGCGGAGAAGACCTTTCCTGACACACTACCTTGGACAACCGCATAGCGAGGACTTTAGTAATCAATTTTAAATCATTATTTAAAAGTGATATGGGCCTGTATGACTCAGGTTGGTTCGGATCCTTCCTGAGCTTCAACAGGACCACTAGCACTGCCTCGTACATGGAGTCTGGTAAGGAGTCATTAGCATGCGCTTCCTTGATGGTATGGAGCAATTCCGGTAGGAGTATGCCACCAAACTTCTTGTACATCTCACTTGGGAGACCATCATTTCCTGGGGCCTTAGAATGTTGCTAAGGCAAGTCTCTAGAGATAGAGGTGCATTTAGCAGTTTTTTTGTCTTCCCCCTGTATTGTCGGAAGTGGGATTCCATCTAAAAACTCAGTTAAGGCGGCTTCGGAGTAATTCACCTTTGAGGAATACACATCCTGAAAAAAGGTACAGAATCCCTGCATAATTGAAGGGGTGTCCAAAGCTACCTGTGTTGGTGACACCGCCAAGCGGTGAATAATTGGTGACGGTTGTTGCGATTTAGCTATTACCGATAACATATGGCCTGTTTTTTCCCCCTCTTCAAAGTATGTTTGTGAGGTAAAGAAGCGTTTGTTTACTGCTTGTTGGGTATGTATGGTGCGATACATTTTTTGTGCGTCTTTCCATTTTCTTTCACTATCAGGTGTGGGCGCTTGTAAGAATTCCTCCTCTGCTTTGTCTACCGCTATACTGGCGTCAGCTGCCCATTGTCTGCTGTTTGTTTTAATTGTGGCTGTCTCCTTGATACACATCCCCCTGATAAAAGCCTTCAGAGTGTCCCAAACTATACCAGGTGGGGCAGAATGTTTATTATCCAGTAAAAAGTGTTGAATTTGTGTTTGCATATGTTTAGTGTCTCTAAACAGAGGAATCCAGAAAGGATTCATCTTCCAATGTATAGGTAGTTTTACAGTTGGGAAGCTTAAACTGAGTTGTACCGGGGAGTGGTCGGATAGACCTCTGGCAAGATAAGTGACCTTAGGATCATAGTAGTGTGTTAATGTATTGCCCAATGCTAAATTAATGCGTGACAAAGTGGAGTGTGTTAGTGAGTGACATGAAAATTGTGCCTTAAAATGAAACTTACACCGCCATAAAACAAAAAGCCCAATTTCTGTTAAAAATTTGGCAAGAGCTGTATATGTTCTAGGGCCTGATAAGGTTGGAAATAATAGGTTAGAGTTCTACTTAAGTAGAATTTCATTTCTCTACATAATGTGTAAGTGTCAGTATATGTTGCAATACTAGCTTAAGTTTTTCCAGATGTGTAAGTCTAGCGTCATGTATGTTGAAATTATACTGCTTGTTACCTTATATGGAAATTTGCTCAAACTGATGCTTCTGTAACCAGTCTATAAAAAGCCCCAATAAAGAGCCGACAGGTTCAGTTGACAGTACGGGACCTTTAAGGCTCGGATCTGATATACAGGAACTCTTGATTCTGTGTTTCACTTCTAATAGAGCTAATTTGGCAAAGCAATATAAACTAGAGGCAATTCAGTTGTGAACTGCACCTAACAGGCCCTGCGGGCAGTATTTCCTGTGCACACCTAAAGACGTGTCCAGAATACTGTTAAAATCCCCCATGACATATACCAGAACCTGAGGATATTTAGCTAGAAATCTGGAAAGACATTGCAGCACTGTTAAATTAAATGATGGAGGTATATATACATTTATGATCACGCATGCATGCGATTCCCAAGTTCCCATCAGAAAAATAAATCTGCCCTCTACATCAATTTGTGCATCAATTTTTGTGAATGAGGTAGTCCTGGAAAACAGTACACTCACCCCCCTTGAATACCGTAGATGTGTAGAATGGTATTGAATAGGATACTTTGAGAGGTGCAACAGGTTGGTGGTGTCTTTAGTGAGATGTGTTTCTTGCAGACATAAAACAGTGGGGGTCCGGTGTGAGACAAAGGTAAAAAAATGTCAGTTCTCTTTTTAGGGTCATGTAGGCCTCTCACATTTCATGAGAGGATTGAATCTGTTCGCTTAGTCATTTGGTCTTATTTCTGGGTGTGACCCATTCTCCCGTATGGGAGGCCTGTGATAGGTTGACTCAGATGATTCATCATAGGTTCTGAAGTGTAGAAAGTGTATTGTGTGACTAGTACTATTTGTCCCACTCTGCAGGTCTGCATCTAACAACAAAGCAGACTTGCTTTGCGACCCAAATATACAGTGCCCATTCAACCAGGGCTTAAAAACTGAAAAAAGAAAAACAAACTCGAACAATGTAACTTCCATTGGAAAGCCTTCCATTGGTGCCCTGCAGGGCTCTTGGTGGGGTAATAACGAGGGCTGGGACCTTGTGCCCTCAAAGTCAAACTATAGGGGTCACTGGTAAGAGAAATCAATAAAGTCAGTTGTGACTCTCTGTGGGCTCCATTGTTTTTAAGGTGAGCATTAAGAATCAGTGTATGCAGTTTAAATGTCTTATCCTGGTTCATCTCCGCGTATGGCTGCCTGTAGGTGTCTCTCGTGGCGGTCAAGCCAGTTGGTAGCCATCATTGGATTTTCTAAAAAATGTACCGTGCCATCAGCAACCACACGCAACTTGGCAGGGTAGAGCATAGAATATACCACTGAGATTGCACGCAATCTCTTTTTGACCTCAGTGTATTTTGCCCTTTGTTTCTGCACAGCTGCTAAGAAATCTGGTTATAATGGACACTCTGACATCCTGTATTTCCATATTGGGTTTCTGTCTGGCCAGACAGAGGATAATATCCCTGTCTTTGTAATGTAATAGTTTCAGCAAAAATGGTCTGTCATTGCCTCCTGGTGGCGGTGGACAGAGTGGCACTCTATGGGCTCTCTCAACAGAAAAAAATGGAGTAAGTTTGTGTCTCCCAAATGTGTCAGCTAGCCAGGTTTCAATAAAATCAGTGGGGTTTTTTCTTTCGGATTTTTCAGGCATACCGACAATGCGAATATTTGATCTCCTCAATCTGTTCTCCATGTCCTCAACTCTATTCGCTGTTTCTGTGGCTTTAGCTGAAGTTACGTGAATATCCCGAGCAAGAGGAGGTATATCATCCTCTAGTGTGCTCACTCTTCCCTCCAGAGCAGTGGCCTTCTCTCTTATTTTCTACATGTCCTGTCTTATATGTAATATGCATTCTTTCATGCTTTTGACTTCAATAGAGAGTTCAGTTAGTGAGGAGCCATACGTGTGAACTGCAGTCAGTATATCATGCAGGGATGGCTCAGTATGCTCAGTGTCTGGAGCGCTTGCTGTTCCAGAGGAAGGAGGGGGGGATGGGGGGATTCCTCACTGTGTGCTCTGCAGCTCCAGGGGCCATCTTCTCTATGCCATGCTGTGCTGTTTGCTGGGAGACATTTTTGGCTACTTCCTTTGCTGCATATGAGGTATGTGGCTGTGTGGTTTTGTGAGTGCCTGTGTCATGGGCATACCTTTCCAGGCGTGCAGCCGAGGGATGTGATTCCTTCCCCGCACGCTGTGGGAGCGGTGATCCGCCATCTTGGCCATGCTGGTCGGCCGAGCGGCTCTCCTACATCCTCTTAGACAACCCCGTTTTGGATGTATAGCGCCCGGGTGTCGCCCCACGCCGGGAGCTGAGTGTCCGGTCTATTGCTGCGGCAGATCGGGCTCACTTCAGGATTCTTTTAGTCAGGATGCCAGAGCCTGTGTGAGACACGTCTGCTCACATGGAAGTCCAAGCCATGCCCCCACCATTCTAGGTGTTTAATCACAATATAGGTTTTAATTTTTATCATGATACAGTATTTGCACGCAGTTTTATTTGATCTTTGAATTTTGATGTCTTTACTGCACTAATTATCAATTCCTAAAGTGATAGTGCAACATTTTTAGCTTTCAGAAGCACAATATTACACACACACACACACACACGTTCCTGAAACTGGCTGTGGATGTAAGTGGGTGCTGCTGCGACCACCAGCTGGGAACCGAAAATGTCCAAAAACGAAAAAGTATTTCACCAGCACACCAAGGATCTCCAAGCTGGTTCAAAGCTTTATTTAGCGATCATATCATAGTTATAATGGTGACGTTTCAGAGCGACTCAGGACGCCTTCATCCGGCATCAAGTGCAGTACTGCCCCCTGACGTCATGCCAGACGAAGGGGTCCTGCATAACTCTGAAATGTTGCACTACACTGTTCTGTGACGTGATCTTTCTTTAATTACAAAAAGTTTGGACAAAATTGAAGATCCTTGGTGTGCTGGCATATATCTACATTATTGAACAGGAATGCAGTGTGATTCCTGTCTGAATCGCAAGTGATTTCCCCCACCGCGTGTTTGTGTGTGTGGAAAGGGAATAAAGCATCAGCTAGTGGGTAATTTAAAAAAAAAATGTTAGAACTCACAGTACATATCTGGTAGCAAACAGGGCCGCTGGACCGCCTCTACATCTCCTCTAGCAGCACTGATTTGCTACCAGATATGTACTGTGAGTTCTAACATTTTTTTAAACTGCCCACTAGATGGCGCTTTAATCTCTTTATATACCACACACTATCTCACAGAAGTGATTACACCCCTCAGATTTTTGTAAATATTTTATTATATATTTACATTGACAACACTGAAGAAATGACACTTTGCTACAATGTAAAAGTAGTGAGTGTACAGCTTGTAGAACTGTAAATTTTCTGTCCCTTCAAAATAACTGATGAGACCAAAGGACATGGTTCCAGTAATCCATGTCCTTAGTCTGCTTGTGGGCTTTCTTGTACATCATCTTTAGAAGAGGCTTCCTTCTGGGACAACAGCCATGCATGCGGTGTATGGTCTTAGGACTGACAGGCTGACCCCCCACCCCTTCAACCTCTGTAGCTTTCCCAAAGACAACCTTTGGATATGATGCTGAGCACGTGCACTCAACTTCTGTGGTCGACCATGGTGAGGCCTGTTCTAAGTGGAACCTGTCGTTTTAAACTGCTGTATGGTCTTGGCCACCGTGCTGCAGCTCAGTTTCAGGGTCTTGGCAATCTTCTTATAGCCTAGGCCATCTTTAATGTAGCTTTATTTTTTTTTTCTTAACAATGCATTCCCTAACTCGGCGATGTGTCTGTCTCTAGCGCCTCTCTCCCTGCATTCACAGAACAGAGAGGCAGAAGCGGTAGCCATTGGCTGCTGATGCTGTCAATCAAATCCAGTGAGCAGAGAGTGGAAAGCAGGGCCTATGGATGATCCCAGCCTGGGAGCAAGACCACACACACCACAGCAGTATGTCCTCCACTACTGCATCTTCTAGTGTTCACTGGCCCAATGCCGCCCTGATCTCATCCTTTTTTGGCAATCAGAGCCCAGAATAGAATACTCTGGAACGTGGACATCAATGCTTCTAACTGGCCAGATGTAAGCGCACATCCCCCGCACCAGAAGCATGTCATCATCTGGTACTGGAACAAAGCTATGGTCATCTTGGTTCTCCTCAGTCTACCATAGAGGGGACCTGCCCAGAGGTGCTATACAACCATAATTCTCAGAGCCAGAGAAAACAAGACAAACATGACAAAGTGTACTCCTGGATAGTCAGAACCACAAAACAACTGAGGATGAGGGGCAGCGGGGGGTTGGGGGCTTTTTAATCTCTTTCTGGTTTGTATTTCCTGTTGATGGTTAGTGCTGGAAGATGACTTGGGAAAGGCAATTTTTTTTTAATATCATTTTTATTGAAAACAAAAAGTATAATTTTCATTTTACAACAAACTCATCTTATAACAGAGGACACAGATCTATCCATTTTAGTGGCCAGCCTGCTACATAATGTATGTGTTTACACTGTATAAAATGCAACAGTTCATGTAAAATAAAGAAGCATGGTCTAGATAAAGTATATCTGAGTGCGTAGTCCTTAAATTACTTTATATTGTGTGTGCCCTCATTGTATCCTATCTCCCAACTACAACTACCACCATATTAAGTATATCCCTTCAGTTTAACTTATACATGGAGCGCCACCGCACCGTTCCCCTCGATCACACACACCATCCTTCTGAACAACAATTTCTATGGTTAAGTGGACGATGTTGCTGACCTGCCACCGAGAATTTTAGTTTGAAGCAAGCGTAAGGGGGGCCAAGCCAGGAACTTCTAGCCAAGCATCCTAGATGTTTTTAAACTTCCGTGGGCTACCTCAATTTTTGTACTTCAGTTGCTCCCTTATAAGAGAGTCATTTACAGCAGTAATCCATTCTGTGTGTGTAGGAGGCAATACCAAGAGCCATTTTCTGGCAATAAGTTTTCTAGCTACAAATAGTACCCTGAGAATGGCTATATAGGTGTGGGGTGTATATTGTTCCTTGTCTAACCAGTCGAGTAGGCAGAGTTTAGGGTCAACCTCAAGTTTAAGGTTCCATATTCTATTAATAGTACTTATCGCTGTGGCCCAATATCTTTGCAATTTTGGGCATTTCCATAGCATGTGTACAAGTGTGCCATTGTCCACCAGACAGCGAGGACAAAACGGGTCGTCCCTTCTATGCCATTTGAGTAATTTCTCGGGTGTACGGTAAGTGCGGTGGATAATAAACAATTGGGTATGTTTTTGAGATGAGTACATCATCGCGTACAGTGCCTTGCAAAAGTATTCACCCCCCTTGGCTTTTTACCTATTTTGTTACATTACATAGCCTTTAGTTAATTTTTTTTTAAATCTGAACTATATGTTATGGATCAGAACACAATAGTCTAAAGTTGAAGTAAAATTAGAAAAATATATACATAAACTATTTTTCAGAAATACAAAACTGATAATTGGCACATGTGTATATATTCACCCCTTTTGTTATAAAGCCCACAAAAAGCTCTGGTGCAACCAATTACCATCAGAAGTCACATAAGTAGTGAAATAATGTCCACCTATGTGCAATCTAAGTGTCACACAATCTGTCATTACACACACACACTATATATATATATATATATATATATATATATATATATACACATATACACATATACATACACACACACACACACACACACACATATATATATATATACACATATACACACACCCCTTTTTTGAAAAGGCCCCAGAGGCTGCAACACCTAAGCAAGAGGCACCACTAACCAAACACTGCCATGAAGACCAAGGAACTCTCCAAACAAGTAAGGGACAATGCTGTTGAGAAATTACAAGTCAGGGTTAGGTTAAAAAAATAAAAAATTCAAATCTTTGATGATACCTAGGAGTACCATCAGATCTATCATAAACAAATGGAAAGAACACGGCACAACAGCAAACCTGCCAAGAGTCGACCACACACCAAAACTTGCAGACCGGGCAAAGAGGGCATTAAATCGGAGAGGAAAATGACTCCAAGTGAACAATATCACTATACTGTACAGTATAGATAATGTGCAAAATCAATGCTAAGAATTCATATATATTGATTACAATAAAATTACAAAAAATTCAAAAAAAAAAAAAAAAAAAAAACATTCAATTCGTAACACTAAATATAAAGAAAAGTGCAGAAAATAGTATTCAGGCTCAGTCCAACCCAAGGTGAAAAATTGAAGATTTGGAATTGCATAAAAAAAAATCCAAAATCGCACAGGTAGAAAAACACATATCCACAGTTCATTCAATACATCCCATATGAGTGGGGGGGAAAAGTAGAAGGACGTGAAGAGACTTCCAGCCACCAAGGGGATCCAAGGGGTAATAAAAGATGTACCCTTACCAGACAAGTTGGACCTCCTTTATAGCAAGGTCGTATGGGCATGCAGATATGGCCCTCTGCGGGGACAGATGGATGACGAATCAGCCGGCATGTACCGCATACAGCAGGGAATAATTCCGGTACTTTCCTTTTCAATCAGCAGCCACTGCAATTTTTTGCAAATGCAGTGCAATATAGCTATCTGGAGTTGTTCGGTACACAGAGTGTGTACTGACCACTCCCCAGAAACATAATTTCCTGCTTGTGTGATTGGCTCCCCAATTTTCCCAGAAGTCTGCCTAAGATACAAGTCAGATTTCAGGCATCCCTGCAACAAAAATTAAAGGACAATGCACAATGACCCCAAACACACTGCTAAAGCAACACTTGAGTGCTTTAAGGGGAATGTAAATGTGTTGGAATGGCCTAGTCAAAGCCCAGACCTCAATCCAATAGAAAATCTGTGGTCAGACTTAAAGATTGCTGTTTACAAGCGCAAACCATCCAACTTGAAGGAGCTGGAGCAGTTTTGCGAGGAGGAATGGGCAAAAATCCCAGTGGTAAGATGTGGCAAGCTCAGAGACTTATCCAAAGCAATTTGGAGCTGTGATGGCCACAAAAGGTGGCTCTACAAAGTATTGACTTTAGGGGGGGGGGTGAATAGTTATGCACATTGACTTTTTCTGTTATTTTGTCCTATTTATTTGCTTCAAATCCTCAAACAAGCCATGTTTATTCCAGGTTGTGGGGCAACAAAACACGAAAAATGCCAAGGGGGGTGAATACTTTTGCAAGACACTGTATAGTGGCCCATTCCTCATTCGAAAGAGGTCCTATATCATCCCCCCTAGCCGAGTTTAATGACATAGCTTTAGATATTTGACATATGAGAGAACCATATACAAAAAGGAGGATTTTTGTCCCTTTCGGAAAGATGATGTAACTAGTTGTGCGAGTATTGTGGGTCTAGTTAGTTCCCAAGTAGAGATTGTAGCTTGTGCTGAAATAGTGTGCCTAATGCCGCGTACACACAAGCGGACTTTACGGCAGACTTGGTCCGGCGTACCGGATTTCGTCGGACAATTCGATCGTGTGTGGGCTCCAGCGGACTTTGTTTTCTCAAAAGTTGGACGGACTTAGATTTGAAACATGTTTCAAATCTATCCGACGGACTCGAGTCCGGTCGAAAAGTCCGCTCGTCTGTATGCTAGTTCGACGGACAAAAAGCCACGCTAGGGCAGCTATTGGCTACTGGCTATGAACTTCCTTATTTAAGTCCGGTCGTATGTCATCACGTACAAATTCGTCGGACTTTGGTTGATTGTGTGTAGGCAAGTCCGTTCATTCAGAAAGTCCGTCGTAAAGTCCGTCAAAAAGTCCGCCGGGCAAAGTCTGCCGTAAAGTCCGCTCGTGTGTAGGCGCCATTAGCTGCAAGTATTCGAAGAATATGGTATTTGGTGCATTAAATTCTAAGCGCAGTGATTGGAAGTCTCGCAAGAGGCCTCCATGGTACAACTATGGAATTTACACAACTCCACTCCTAGACAATGCTGAGAAACCCTGTAATTTACCTAGTTCTGGGTAGTTTCCGTTGTTCCAGATACGCGACCAGTTAGTATAGCCTGCATATTGGAAATGTTGGCTTTATTCCATACTCTATGAGTATCAGGGTGGGGTAAGATGGTAACACCCCTAGCTCTCCCGCTTCTATGCATTCCACAATGCCATCACCAGACAGCTGTGTGCGTATAATATTCCTAATAGGATCAGAGGACTCGGGGTACAGCCAGCACGTTAAATGCTGCAATTGAGCTGCTATGAGATGGGTTGAGAAATGCCATGCCACCCGAGTCCTTTGTTTCCTGCAAGGTTTCCAACTAAATACGTGGAACCTGTTTTCTCCATATCAATGTGCAGAAAACGGTATTGCATTTTTTAAACACATGTATAGGGATCCAGATGGGTGCATTGGGAAGAGCATACAAGAGTTGTGGACTCCAAATCATTTTTATCAGATGACAGCGGCCAACTACTGAGAGGGGTACCGTAATTTAATCCAGCTAGCTGTTTTTTCCTGAAATTTTTGAATCAATGTGTTTATATTGAGTTTGATATAGAGATCTAAGTTCTGGTGTATAACTATGCCCAGGTACTGAAAAGGTATCTGCCACCTTAATCTGTTCTGCTATCCGAGGGAGGGGTGCCACAAGGAGGATCTAAAAAAGGTAATAATGTCGATTTGTCCCAGTTTATTTTGAACCCAGAGAAGGTCCCAAATCTATTAACGAACTCCATAAGGTTCCTCAGTGAGGCAGACACATCGCCCAGAAAGAGGAGCTCATCGTATAGTGCCAATTTGTCTTCTAGCTCATCTCGTTTAAACCCACATGTCAGAGTTCCCTCAAATGGCTGCAGCCAGGGGCTCTACAACCAGCGCAAATAATGGCGAGGACAGGGGACAACCCTGTCTTGTACCCCTGTGCAGATCAAAGAATGGTGATAAGGTGTTATTAATTAGGATATATGCTTTTGGTGCTTTATATAATAGTTTGATCGATGAAATGATCATCTCCACCAGATTGAATTTTTCCAACACCCGCCAAAAGTAACTTCACTCAACATTATCGAATGCCTTAGCGGCATCGAGCAAGAGGATAGCTCTCCGACCCTGGTTGTCAGTAGGTAGTTGCATATTCAGATAAAGGCGACGAAGATTGTTTGCCGTAGATCAATTAGGTATGAGTCCGGATTTATCTAGGTGCACAAGTTTAGTCACCGCCTTTGAGAGTCTCATGGCGTTGACTTTTATCAGTAAATTTTAATCCGTATTCAGCAGGGAGATGGGTCATAGGATTCAGGTTTATCATCAGGATCTTTCCCTGGTTTCAAAAGGACCACCACCACCACTGCTTCATACTTAGAACTCGGCAAAGAATCTAGTGAATGAGCATCGGTAAGTGTATGGAGTAACTCCAGTGGGAGTATTCCTCCAAATTTTTTGTATAATTCAATTGGTAAGCCATCGTTTCCCAGGGCCTTAGAATTTGGAAAAACGCGGCCAGTGCGAGTTGTAGCTCCTCAAGGGTGAGAGGAGCATTTAAAATTGTTTTTTTAATCTTGCCCCTGGAGCTGCAGGAGTTGAATCCTATCCAGGAAGTCAGACAACTCAGCTGCAGGGTAAGACACCTTTGAGCGGTATATATCCTGAAAGAGGTACAAAACCCCTTCAGTATGAAAGGAGTGTCTGTAACCACTTGAGTGGACGATATGGCTAAGCTGTGAATGATCTGGAAAGGTTGTTGGAACCTGGCTATCATAGACAGCATATGGTCAGCTTTCTCACCCTCTTCAAAATATGTTTGAGAGGTACAGAAACGCTTATTATTAGCCTGCTGTTGATGTATAGTACGGTAAAGTTTTCGTGCATCTATCCATTGCCTCTCATGGTTAGGTGTAGGGGCATGCAGGAATGTTTCTTCAGCTCTATCTACAGCTAGACTGGCATCCTTGGCCCATTGTCTACTCTTGGTTTTAAACGTGGCAATCTCTTTGATAAACATACCTCTAATGAAAGCCTTCAGGGTATCCCAGACCACACCAGATGCGGCTGAAGGCTTATTATCCACTAAAAAAAAAGTTTCTAATATGATTCTGCATGTGTTCAGTGTCAGTAAATAGATGACACCAAAATGGGTTCAACATCCAGTGGATAGGTAGTCTAACCTTATGGAAATTTAAACCAAGTTGCACTGGGGAATGGTCAGATAGGCCCCTGGCCAGATATGTCACCACAGGGTCATAACAGTGAGTCATGACATTCCCCAGCGCAAAATCTACACGTGATGGCATAGAGTGGATCAATGAATTGCAGGAGAATTAGGCCTTAAGAGGAAAACTTACATCTCCATAGATCCATCAACCCAAGTTCGGCTATAAATTTAGCTAAGCCAATAATTGTTCAGGGGCCCTGCGGGCAATATTTCTTGTGTACATCAAGTGAGGTATCCAGTGCACTGCTAAAGTCGCCTAAGACATACACTGGGAGCTGGGGATGCCTTGCCAAAAACCTAGACAAAACATCGTAGCACTACCAAAGTAAAAGGTGGGGGCACATAAACACTAGCAATTACACAACCATGAGATTCCCACATTCCCATCAGAAAAATAAATCTGCCAGAGTCTATTTGGGCATCAAGTTTGGTGAATGAGGCAGTCCTGGAAAATAATATACTAACCCCCCCAGAGTATCTGGTGTGCACAGAGCGATATTGTACAGGGTATTTTGGACATATGCAGTACATTGGTAGTGTCACTAGTGAGATGAGTCTCCTGTAAGCAAATAACAGCGGGACCTTGGTGTGAGAGAAAAGTAAATACTGCAGTCCTCTTTTTAGGATCATGCAAGCCTCTAACGTTCCAGGAGAGGATCGAGTCTACCTGTTTACTCAAAAAAAAAGAAATATCTTGAAAAATTCCCAGACCAATGTGGGCCCAGTCTGTGGCCGGGGAACCCGGCAGTTTACCATGGTGGCCCCTGTGCAGGAGGCACTCCATGTGGCTGGCATCAGTCGTCTTACTCTGGAGCACAGAGTCGTGTGGTAGAGTAGTGTAGGAAAATGATCTGCAGAGGTAGACCCCACCCAACCAGAACTTAGAAACAAAAAAAAAAAAAACAAACATTCTTCCAACCAAGAAAATGGAAGTTCCCATTGGAAAGTCTTCCAGTTGTGCCCCGCAGGGCTATGTGAGGGGGGACAAGCGAGGGCTAGGTCCTCGTGCTGTGAAGCCAAAGTACACAAGTTGCTGGTAAGAAATGTAATAAACTAGTAAATCCAAAGTGTTCCTCTTTGGGCTACATTGTTAGCAAGGTGAGCAAACAGAATATATGTAGACAGGTTTAAGCATGATTCTAGCTCGGGCCATCATCTCGAGCAGCCACTCGCAGGTGTCGCTCATGACAATGAGCCATAGCGGGGTTTTCAAAAAAGTGTACAGAACCACCATTTGGAGCCCTGAGCTTTTTGTCTAGCCATGTGAAGGATAATATCTCTAGCTTTATAGTGTAAGCTTCAGCAGGAAAGATCTATCAGTGCCCCCTGGTGGCGGTGGGTGAGATGGCACCCTGTGAGCTCTTTCAACAGAGAAAAACGGAGTAAGGTTATTTTTACTGTGTCAGCTAGCCAAGTTACAATGAAGTCAACAGGGTTCTTCCCTTCAGCTTTTTTAGGCATGCCAACTATGTGGATAATACTCCGTCTCAGCCTGTTTTCCATGTCTTCCACTCTGGCCGCCGTATCTGTCGTTTTAGCAGCAGTCATTTGAACATCTTGCAAAAGTGGAGGCAGTCCATCCTCTATGGAACTCACCCTACCCTCCAAAGCAGTGGCCCTTTCTATGATCTTTTGCAAGTCATGTCTAATTTGCAGTATATAGTAGCTTCTTTGATACTTCTAACTTCTGTTGACAATTCAGTGAGTGAGGAGCCATAGGTATGGACTGCAGTAAGGATGTCTTGCAGAGAGGGTTCTCTATGCTCAGGGTCAAAGGGGTCTGCTATTCCGGGAGGAGGGAGGGGAGACAAAAGGGGACCCACTGTGATTCCAAGTGCTGCCAACGCCATTTTCTCTGCTGCATGTTGTTCCATGTGCTGCCGTTTTTTGCCGCTTTTGAGCATACGATGTATGTGGCTGCTGCACAGATTTCTGGCCACCCGGATCATGGGCATACTTTTCCAGCATGGACACCGCCGAGTTGCAGCAGTCATTCACTGTGCGCTGCTGGAGCGGGGATCTGCCATGTTGGATCTGCCGCTCGGCATGCAGGTTTTCCTCCTGCCTTCTAGTCATCCCTGCCTTAGGGATATTTAGACCAGGAGTCGCAGTAGGGGTAGCTCCACACCAGGAGTGGAGTGTCCAGTCAATTTCTGCAGGGATACACACTCACAACAGGATGAACTGTATCAGGATACCGGAGCCAATACAAGGCACGTCTGCTCACATGTACGTCTAAGCCACGCCCCCGGGAAAATTTTTTTTTAATAAAATGAAAATACGATGTCTTGTGTACCAATAGTTTACATTACTTTATTTATTTTTTGCTATAACTTTTCCCCACAAAAGTGAAGTTTTAATTGTACAATGTGTAATGTTTGCCTCTATACTCTCATGCCGCAGAGATTCCTTCCTTCTTATTATGTTTTTATAATTGTATGCTTTTATTTAAACAAACTCAATCAAAATATTTAAAGAAAAATTCAAATACATAAATATAAAAACAAAAAATTCTTATTGCCCAAATATGGATCTTGAGAAACCAGGACTCTTAGTTTCTACTTAGAGCACTATTCAACGAGAGCGATAGAGATAGAGGCCATAGAGATAGAGGCCATAGAGATAGAGGCCATAGAGATAGAGGCCATAGAGATAGAGGCCATAGAGATAGAGGCCATAGAGATAGAGGCCATAGAGATAGAGGCCATAGAGATAGAGGCCATAGAGATAGAGGCCATAGAGATAGAGGCCATAGAGATAGAGGCCATAGAGATAGAGGCCATAGAGATAGAGGCCATAGAGATAGAGGCCATAGAGATAGAGGCCATAGAGATAGAGGCCATAGAGATAGATTCAACCATCCATGACAACCAGTGCATCCCTTTAAATCTTATTGCAATTAATTTACAACTAAAGTCTCATTTCGGACATGTGCCCTGTGTATGCCTTGCTTCTCCCCAAAACGTGTCCAATAATGTAAACTCTGGTGATTAGAGTATGAAGGAGGATTTACAATAACTGCACAAATTTTTACAGGAATAAATATAAAGTATACGAAGGTATTTACATTTGTCTGGAGTTTCTATTTAAAAATGTATTTTTTAGTTTTGCACAGAGTGGGTATAACATAGAACAACCCTGAGGTTATTATTTGTGGTCTATGTCCCTAGTGGGGAAAATTTTGAGTGCAGCAAATGATGGTCAATCTCATAGATGGAGAAGCCCACCCAAATGGGCGAAAAAAGTGCTGCTCGCCCCAAATTATGTAACAAAACCAAAAAGCTCCCAAAGGGCTTTTAGGCAGCAAACAATACAAAATAAATCAATTAGATATATAAAAAATATATTTTACTGATACAAAATTACATAAAGTTTCAAAAGGAATGTGCAATTATAAAAATATGAGCTCTGGCATATATATATATATATATATATATATATATATATATATATATATATATATATATATATACCTACCCTCTATACTACACAGGATGTCCTTGTGGCATGGATAAACAACATTATGTACATTAAATTTTTCAAACTTCATATACTGCTCAAAAACCCTTTTGAGTACCCCCCTACTTGTTGAGGTAAGCCACTGTTGTGGCATTGTCCGAAAAAAATGAACAGGTCATTGCAATGGCTTCTATCCTTAAGGCTTCTATCTCTAAGTGATTCTTTCTACAAGCGATATGCACTTCAATCTCTGCATCAAGTTCTGCCTCACCTGATCATTCCTTCTCTGTCTCACAGGTATGTGTCAGCTCAACCACATCTTCCACCGTTAAATGAAATTGGGATCTGCTTGCTGTCTCTGTGTGTGTGTCTTTGGTATGTGGCCTTCTCTGTTGCCCTGTGTGCATAACCATGATGTATTTTGTTGCTCTGGACTGTCTTACCTAAGTTTTATGTGTTGATCTTATCTTGGCCTCTGGCCTCTTGCTATTCTGACTTTAGAAGCAAAAAGTCCACTTTGATTGTTAGGCATTCTTATAGTCACTCATGATTAATTAATGAACTTCAACCCCACCCTTATAACAGTATAAATTTGAGCATCCATAAGGGGGGAGCACATTGCAATGGCTTCTTATCCTTAAGGCTTCTATCTCTAAGTGATTCTTTCTACAAGTGATATGCACTTCAATCTCTGCACTTCAGCGATTGCACGAATCAAACAAATATAGCAATCTGCACTGGAAAGCACCTAACAGACTGCAGGTGACCCTGTCTCTCTATTAAGCTCTCCTTCCACTCTGTAACATGGACTCTCTACCACTGCTTCTGACACTCCTGTCCTCTCTCCTCAAACTCTCTTACCTTCACCCCCCCTCTCCACCCCCCTGCTTATACATATCACCCTGCCTTCTGTCCTCACCCTACTACTGCTCCTACCAACTCTTGCTCATTCTACATCCATATACTGATAAAACCTCCAGTACTCTGAGACATGCCCCTTCACATAAATCACATTCCCACATTACCTCCCTCACCCTCCCGCTTCTAATCTCTGGTGACATATCCCCAAACCCTGGGCCACCATCATCTGTCTTTGCCTAACGCTCCCATCCCCCTACACCCTCTGGCAGGAGCCGCAACCCACAGAACTTGGTCTCTATTCCTCTTTCCAAAACCAGCCCCCCCTTTTCCTGTGCCCTGTGGAATGCATATCTGTCTGCAACAAACTCACTGCCCTTCACGACCTCTTTATCATAAATTCCTTTAACCTACTTGCCATTACTGAAACCTGGCTTCATGAATCAGATACTATTTCTCCTGCTTCCCTCTCCCATGGGGGCCTTCTCTGGACCCACTCCCCCAGACCAAGTGGACGGAAGGGAGGTGGAGTGGGACTCCTTTTAGCCCCATGCAGCACCTATCAGGTACTTCACCCACCTCCCTCTCTGACACTCTCCTCTTTTGAGGCACACTGCATTCGTCTATTCTCTCCCATTTCTCTAAGAATTGCTGTCATCTACCGGCCCCCTGGACCAATATCAGCCTTTCTTGATGATTTCTCTGCCTGGCTACCCTACTTTCTCTCTTCTGAAACCCCCATGAGTGAGAAAAAACCTCTGGGAAGGAGGGAGATTGAATTCCAACCTGAAAACCTCTCTTATGACCTTGAGAACAAAAGGATTTTCTGTTACCTTTGTCCATTCCTCTCTGAAAAAGGTCAGCCTTTCTCCTACCGCTGACCTGGCATCACTGAGAGCTTTTTGCCTGGGTTGAAGGAGCAAAGAGAGACCCTTTAGCTTTGTCTAACGACCATTTTTTCTTTGCCTGCTAACCCCCTGGTTTGAAGTTAAGTTTGCCCCGAAAGTTACGAAAGGGCCTCTTACTTTGAGGCTTAACCTTCCGAGATGGAAATCGTTTACCCTTTTCCGAGGACCGAGCTAGTACTTCCTCTAAAGCCGAACCAACAATAGTTTGCCTTCAAAGGAAATACGGCAGAGTTTATTTTTGGAGGTCAGATACTCGTCTCAGGATTTTAACCAGATTGCCTGTCTAGAGCAATTGATCAAAGCTGATGTTTTGGCCACTGATCTAACCGAGTCTGCCAAGAAAGCCACCAATTTGGCAATCAGGGGGAACGATTCTTTGATCTCTTCCACTGGCGTGTTGGTGGAGAGCAGGTCATCTAGCCTCTGGACCCAAACATCTAGGATTTCTAGCTAAGCAAGTGGATGCCAGGGCTGGCCCCAGAGAGAAGGCTGAAGCCTCCTAGGCCTTATGGAGCAAAATGTCAGCTTTCCTATCCATCTGATCTTTAAGCACCCCAGAATCTTCAAATGAAAGATCTTTTAGACACTTGAGACATAGGAGCATCCAGTCTGGGACACTTTAAAAACATTTCTTTAATGTCAGACTAAAAAGGAAAATCTCCTCTTATGCCCTCTGGACTGGAACAACCTTTTCTCAGAGGCTTTCCATTCTGACAGCACCATATCTTTAAGTGACTGGTGTACTGGAAAACACTTAGACTTACGCCCCTGAAGACCCCTACACATTCTATCCTGAACCGATTGAGATTTCTGTGGTGGCTCAATCAGTTCAGAAGTGAAAACTGCTTTCAACAGTTCTTCAATATCTTCAACGGGGAATAGGTATCTAGCCGTATTAACAGTTTCCTCAACCCCTGACACGGATTGCCCGTCAGATGAGGAATCTGAGTTCTCCCACTCCTCTGGTTCAGAGACCGCACAGGAACTAACGGTCTCAAACAATAAAGGGGGAAGAGATCTCGTTGAGAACAAATGAACCTGGGGTAGTGTCACTGCTACAGAAGTGAAAGGACCAAACCCAGCTAACCTATCATTAAAGGCTTGGAAGGGGGAAACTACTTCCTTCATGGAAACCATCAATTCCTTTAAGTTAGAAGCAGACTCAGCCTCTGCCACTGAAGAAATACATGTCTCACATACACGTCTCCAACAACTATCAGGAAGCTTGGATCTACAATTTCCACATTTTCTTTTAACAGGCTTGTCAACCTAGAAAAAATTAAAAGTTACGCTTACCGGTAACGTCTTTTCCAGTAGTCTTTCAGGACAGCCACATTGAGAGACCTTGGCTCCTCCTCTTTCTGGGAAACACTGCGCCAGCCCCCATAAATTTTCACCTCCCCCTGCCAGCCTCAGTTTTTTCTAGAGCACCTCCGGTTAGCTGGGGAGACACAAGAACACATTAATAATAACATACTATCACATATTACTATTGTGTCCTTTTTTAGGTCTTCAAGACCCCCCAAAACTTCGGGTGGGTACTAGGGCTGTCCTGAAAGACTACTGAAAAAGACGTTACCGGTAAGCGTAACTTTAATTTTCCCTCCCCGTCTTTCAGGACAGTCACATTGAGAGGATAGACGAGCACTTACCACTTAGGGCGGGACAACAGCTTGCAATACCTTTCGCCCAAAGGATTTCTCACTTGCTGATACCAGATCCACTCTGTAGTGTTTCACAAATGTGGTGAAACTGGGCCATACAGCTGCTTTGAAAATTTGCTCTGGCGTTGCTCCAGCTCTTTCCGCCTGTGAAGCTGCCATAGCTCTAGTAGAGTGTGCTTTAATTCCCATGGGGGCCTCTCTACCCGCTAGCCTATAGGCCTGACTAATAGCTATTCTGAGCCACCTGGCAATGGTGTGTCTAGACGCCTTCTGTCCCTTTCTTGCTCCACAAAAAGAAATAAAGAGAGAGTCTGACTTTCTAAAACTGTTCGTCAGCTCTAAATAACGTAGGATACATCTCCTGACGTCTAAAAGTATGAAACCTAAATTTAACCTAAAAGATTAGGACAAAAAGGTTGGCAAAATTACTTCCTGGCTTCTATGGTACTTCGAAGCCACCTTCGGTAAAAAAGCCGGGTCAGTCTTAAACACGACTCTATCTGAAAATATAACACAAAAGGTGGGTCTAATTGAAAGGGCCTCTATTTCACTGACCCTCCTGGCTGTGGTTACAGCCACCAAAAAAAATGCTTTATCAGTTAGGTCCTTTAGAGTACACTCTTCTAAAGGACGAACGGGGGTTCAGTCAGAACCTGCAAGACCAGGGAAAGGTCCCACTTAGGGAAGGAAGGACCCTGCACTGGTCTCTGTCTTGACAGGGCTCTGAAAAACCTGACCACCCAGGTGTTGGTGGCCAGGGATTTCTCTAGGTATGCGCCAAGCGCTGAAACCTGGCTTTTAAGGCCCCACAGTGCAGAAACTCCAGGACTGCTATAAGGCTCTGCACCCTAAAAAAGTTTTCTAGGCACAAAGTCCTAAAACGCCCCCAAACCTTTTGGTAGATTTGGCTCGTCTCCTCTTTTTTACTATCAAGGAGGGTGGCTACCAGTTGATCAGAAAAGCCCTTGCTTCTTAGAATCTCTTCTTCAGAAGCCAAGCAGCTAAGTTCCAGCGGGCTACCTGCGGACAGAGAACTGGGCCCTGCGATAGGAGATCCTTCCTGGGCGGAAGGAGCCAGGGAGGTTCCGCCGCATACTGACCGAGGATCGAGAACCAAGCTCTCTTGGGCCAGTACGGAGCCACTAAAATTAGCGTGGTGTTTTCTACCTGGAATTTTCTTAAAACTGCTGGCAGAAGCATCGGAGGTGGGAAGGCGTAGTAAACTCTGAAGTGCCAACTTTGTGTCAGAGCGTCTACCCCTAACGCGTTCTCCCATCTGCTGAGAGAGAAGAAGTATGGGGTCCCAGATGTGCTCCCCAGTCTCTGCCACTTGCGTCCGTAGTAATCACTCTGGACACTGGAATGATCCACAGGCGCCCCTGTGACAGATTGATCTGCTTCCTCCACCACCAGAGGGACCTTTTGACCCGAGGAGGAATTGAAAGCAGAGTGTCTAGCGACTCCTGACTGTGGTCCCACACTTTTAGAATCAGAGCCTGCAGAGGACGGAAGTGAAGGCCTGCCCACTGGACTGCCAGGATGGCAGAAGTTAGCAGACCGAGGGTTGACATGACCACCCGTATTGGTACCTGCTGATTACTCTGAAGGCATGCAGCTGCTTTGTCTAGCTTCAGAATTTTCTCTGGTGGAAGAAAAACTCTCAGCCAAGTAGAATCCAGCAGGTATCCCAGATAGGAAATCTGTTGAGCTGGAATAAGGCTGGATTTCTCCAGATTTAGTAGCCATCCTAGTCCTTTCAGGGTTGTCTTTGTTCGTTCCAGATCCCTGATTAGTTCTGAGGATAGCGCGAAGAGAAGAAGATCGTCTAGGTAAGCAATAATTGATACCCCCCGATTCGCAAAAAAGCCATGGCCTCTGCCATGACCTTCGTAAATACTCGGGGTGACGAGGACAGGCCAAATGGCAGTGCCTGAAACTGCAGGTGAATAGTTTTGTCTTCTACCTTTACTGCCAGGCGCAGGAATTTTTTAAAGGCCTCCACAATGGGGATGTGGAGGTAAGCGTCTTTCAAATCCAGTGACACCATGTAACAGTTCTGGGGAAGTAACGCCCTGACTGAATATCGATTCCATCCGGAATCTTTTGTAGACACTTTGTTCAGAGGTTTCAGGTTTAGAATTAACCTGTAGCTCCCTGAGGGTTTTTTCACCACAAAAACGTGTGAATAAAAGCCTGTCCCTTCTTCTTTTGGAACTCTGCACACTACATTCTGTTGTTCTAGTTCATTTAATGCCCCAAGGAGGGCTTCTGCTTTTGCCGTACACCTGGGGAGAAGCGTTATTAAGCTTCGACATGGAGAGGGCTTTGTAAATTCCAGACAGTACCCCTTCCGTATGATCCCGAGGATAAATTGGTTGGGGGAGATTACTTCCCACTGTGGAAGGAAGGCTCCCAATCTTCCCCCCACTGTGACCCCTGAGTCACTGGGTCTTACTGGGCTGTTCAGGAGGGCGAAAAATTGCTCTTCCTTTGCCCCTACCCCTTTGGCTCCAAGTCCTTTTTTCCTGTGACTTGGGAGGCCTTCTTTTTTGTGGACGAAACCCCTTCTTGGGTTGATTTGGGGGTTTTCGTTTTACTGGGAATGCCTTCTTTTTATCGGCAGTACGGTCTAATACTGTCTCTAGACCTGGGCCGAAGACCAGATCACCGGTCAGCGGAATGCCACATATTTTGACCTTTGAGGCATTGTCGCCTGGCCATGTTTTGAGCCAGAGAGCTCTTCTGGCCGAGTTGGCAAGTGCAGCAGTCCTGGCTGACATGCGCACTGACTGAGCCAAAGCATCCGCTATGTATGCTACAACTCTTATGCCCCGTACACACGGTCGGACTTTGTTCGGACATTCCGACAACAAAATCCTAGGATTTTTTCCAACGGCTGTTGGCTCAAACTTGTCTTGCATACACACGGTCACACAAAGTTGTCGGAAAATCCGATCGTTCTAAACGCGGTGACGTAAAACACGTACATCGGGACTATAAACGGGGCAGTGGCCAATAGCTTTCATCTCTTTATTTATTCTGAGCATGCGTGGCACTTTGTCCGTCGGATTTGTGTACACACGATCGGAATTTCCGACAACGGATTTTGTTGTCGGAAAATTTTATAGCAAGCTCTCAAACTTTGTGTGTCGGAAAATCCGATGGAAAAATGTGTGATGGAGCCTACACACGGTCAGAATTTCCGACAACAAGGTCCTATCACACATTTTCCATCGGAAAATCCGACCGTGTGTACGGGGCATTAGAATTGTTGGAAAGGACGCCAAAATAGTCTCCTTTGCCGTACCTGCCTCAATATGAGCCTGGATTTGTGTAAGCCAGTGCTCGAGGTTTCGGGCCACCACCGTGACTGCCATCTCTGGTTTCAGATTACCTACAGTTGGTTGATACCTAGGTCTTTTTTAACAGGGAATCAATTCTCTTGTCCATGGTATCTGTCAGAGCTCCCAGATCCTCGAAGGCCAGATCTGTGTGTCTGGACACTTGCGAGAATGCTGCGTCCAATCTGGGGTTTTTGTTCCAGATTGAGGCAGGATCGTTCGAAAAAGGGAATCTTCTTTTTAGGGCCCCAGAAAAGAAGGGTTTCGGTTCGGGATCCTGCCATTCTTTTTTGACCTTTTCAATTAGGACCTCATTTACAGGAAATACTTTTCTGTTCTTTCAAGCCCCTATACATCTGGTCATGGAGAGAGGTTTTTTTTATCCTCCTGGATACCCAGGGTAGTGTAGATAGCCCCTAAGGCTCGGTTCACACTAGGACGACTTGGGATCCGACTTGTAAGCCCTCAAGTCGCCCCAAGTCGCCCCAGAAAGAGATTCACATTACAGTGAATGGGAGCGTCTTAATAGACACTACTGAAGTCGCTCCGACTTCAGAGCGTACTCCCTGTACTACTTGGATCCGACTTGGTAGGCGACCTGTACCATAGAAATCAATGGAAGTCGCCTCCGAGTCGGATCTCTCTCTACATTCAAGCGACTTTGCAGGGAAAAAAAAATTTAGTTTGCCCAGGCAAACCCCTCCCTCCCAGAGAGCTGATTATCCTGTGATTGACCACAGCCAAAGTCGCCTGGCCTGGAGGCGACTTGAAGTCGCGTTGTAATTTGCTAAAGTCGCGCTGAAGTCACGCTGAAGTCGCCGTACAAAGTCGCGCTGAAATCGTGTTGCCCCTGTGTGAACAGAGCCTAAGAGGTCCTCTACCTCATCAAGGGACAACTTGTACCTTGAGGGATTCCTGCACTCCCCCTCCCTACTCTTTTCCTCCGAGTCGTCCTGAGACCCGGAGGTAGCACTGTCTGGTTCCTCCCTTGTTTCCTCTCTGGAAGTGGGAAGATGCAGAGTCCTGTGCTAAGCGTGGGGTTGTATTCTGCGATGCAAGTGAGAGTTTAAGGGGAACCTGTAACCCTTCAAAAAGGGTCTTAAATGATTGGAAGGTTGAAGATAATTCCTTGACTGATGCCGCTAACCCTGACTCCTGTTCAGAAGTCCTTTCGGCAACAAGAGCATCAATACAGTTTTTACATAAGACCTTTTTCCAAGCCTCTCCTAGGGTATCCCTACAGGAGGCACACTTTCTCTTAGAGCTATGTGGGGTTTTTTTCTCAGAAGATTTCTGAAAAACATGGAAAAACCAAACACCAATCAATATCCCCACAAAGCCTCACACAGAAATACAACCATGGGGAGATTCAAGTCCCTCCTATAAAATGAGGGACCTGGTCTCTCTCCCCCACCCCCCCCTCTGCCCACCTAGAGGGGTTCCTTCCCCTCCCCCCACTACAGGAACCATAAGGGGGAGGGAAAGCCTAGGTAGAGGGGGAACCCTTCCCCAGGGTACCCTTAGCTTAGGCTGGCATCGCTGAGCGCCGTCTGAGCATCTGCTTCCGACATGCTGGTGGGTGGCCTGTGGAGTCTTCACAACTCCTCTCCAGCCTGTGCCCGGCCCTCTATCAGCGCCACGCGAACCGGAAGTCGCGGGTCAAAGGACACACTTCCGCGCCACCTCCCACCCACCCCGCCGGAAATGACGTCACCCGCCGTCCGGCTCCACTGCGGCCTGTACCCTGGCCTGTACAGGGGGGACAGAGATGCCTCCTGCAAACAGCCCTGTGGCTGTGAAAGAGGGCCCCCCAGACTTCCACCAGTGCTCGGCGAAGTGGGGGAGGAGGACGAGATGCGGCCAGTAAGTAGCCTGCCGCTGCCCCAGAGACCCCTGTCTCCTAGTTAGGGACTTCTTTAGTAATATAGCCCCCCAGTCTCCCTGACTGTCTTAGGCCTGGTTCCTACGCAGTGGCTCCCCAACGGGGGAAACACAAATAACTGAGGCTGGCAGGGGGAGGTGAAAATTTATGGGGGCTGGCGCAGTGTTTCCCAGGAAGAGGAGGAGCCAAGGTCTCTCAATGTGGCTGTCCTGAAAGACGGGGAGGGAAAAAGAACCACAATAAGAAAGGTATAGAAACTACACTTACCCCTGGATATATATCATTACAGCAGAGAAGTATTAACCTTAGGGGTAACACAGGACCCGATTGCAACCACTGGATCAGATTGAGCGGGTGCACCGTCCTCAGAGGTGTCCTTTGCTTTACAGCCAGCAATACATCCCCAGCAGCGTGGTGAGCCTGAGCCGATCCTTTTCAAACATGTGAAAAGACTCGGCAACCGGAAGTGTGTCACATCCCTTCCGGTTCCGACGACAAGACACCCAAAACGGTGAGAAGGACACGAGGAAGCGCTCTCTGAGTGTACCAAGGCAGATCAGGAGGCTGGACGAAGTTGCAGAAGATTCCTTAACACAAGTAACCACCAGAAAAACAGGGGAAACCCTTCTCAGACTGCTAAAAACAGCAGAAATACTGCAGACATGGCCACAACCAGTCTGAGTATCCTGAGCAAGGGGGTTCCGCTAACCACAGTCACCAGACCAAACGAAAGAAACATACAAACATAATGGTGCATACTCCTGGAGGTCTGGAAATACAAAACAACTGAGGGTCAGGGGAGAGGGAGAGGTTCTTTAAATTGTCTGATTTGTGTTTTCTGTAGCAGGTGAAGCCAATCATCTCTCAAGTAGCTGTCCTGGAAGATGAAGGGGGAAATTGTGTTTTCGGCATTTTGCAGCTAGAGAAAAAGGTGCTGATAATGGCACCGAAAACATGCACGATTTTGCCGGGAATCTACCAAGATATTACTGTGCTTATGGTTTGTTTTTTTAAAGGTCATGTGACTCAAACTACACCAAAAATGTAACACGGGTGTGTTATAGATACGTTTTCATTGCATTTCAATGGGGAGGTGCGTTATTTTGAGCAAAAATGCAGCAAGCAAGATTTTTAACACAACAAAAGCGCAACGGACCAGTATGAAGACATACATAGAATTTAAAAGGGATGCATTTTTCTTGCGTTTCAGGTGCCAATAAATTCATACTCATGATATTAATTAAAAAGTAGAATATAAAACAATTATATATAAAAACATATATTTTTCAAAAACTGCCATTTTCGGTTTCAGCCAAGTGCATCCTGAATTTTCGGCACCAAAATTGTCATTCAGTGCACCTCTACAGGTGATTATTACTGTCTGTACCTTTCTGTCATAATGATAGAAACACAGGAACAGAAAGTGACATTAAATCTCCCCAGTTGGGTCCCAATCAGCTATAAAAAAGTCTATCCAAAACTGAAAATAGTAAAGCCAAACATCTTCATATGCATATTACTGAAGCCAGAGGGTCAGCGTGACAGCCAACAATCATCTGTTTTCCATAAGAAAATAAAACTGGACTGAGCTCAGAATTGCTTGACCCTTTTCAGCAGGAGGATACTAAGTGTGATCCGTCTTGTACCAGTTATCCATAGTGTTTTGCAGCTTATTGGTGGGTATTACTACCCAAGAGAACCCCTCAAACTCCATATTCAACAATATCGAATGACTAAAGTTTAAGACAGTCATTAAAGTGTTTGTAACCCTGAAAATAAAAAGGGGGGAGAAGATCCTGTTCCCTCATAGCAGGTTTTTTTTTTTTCTTTTGGAAATCAGAAGAAAGTTTTATTTGAACACATTCAAGCATACATGTTCCATAAACACAAAAGAATTCAAAGCTGTAATGTACAAAACAGTAGAAAACAAATAGGCAATTACAGCTTCCAGCTCACTATCCTTCATAGCAGGTTAAACAGCACAGTCCTTGTGCTTACTAACCTGCCCCCTCCAAGCGGTAAAAAACCTGGCTGATCCTGCCAGTTCCTGTGTCCCTCCGTGTCCTGACCATGATAATCATGGCTGCTGAGCCCTGATTACCGTGGTCAGTTTCGCGCCTCCATCATCCGCAGCTCTCCTCTCTCTGTCAGCTCTGTGCTCTCACCACCACCACCACCACCACCACACACACTCCTGCCGCTATTAGTACCCAACTAAAACTTTAAAACATTTCACTGCAAGCTCCTCTGTTTTATTCAGCCATAATGCACAGTGTTAGTGTTTTGGGTTTTTTTTTAATGAAATTTCTAAACACCTTTTTCATGCATCTATAGGCCGGTCACGTGACTCTCGGCCGCTCTACAATTCCAGGGCTACAATGGGAGGGGCTGAGCGGCCACCACGGTGGTCATTTGACCTCCCCAGCTGACGTCAGAGGGAGATCTTGGCCCCTCCCACTGTAGCCCTGGATCGGAGTAGGAAAGTGTCTGGGGGTCATGTGACCAGCCTGAATATACATGAAAAAAAAAAGGTAGTTAAAGGCATTCATTTAAGAAAACACTTATACAATGCATTATGGCTGCATACAAGCGAGGGGCTGGAAGTGAATTTAATGTTAAGGTTACAAACGCTTTAAAGACTAAAATGACAGTCGTACTGATAACATCAAATGTTTATTAAAAAAAAAACAAAAAACCTTACGTGACCACAGAGACCGAGCATTCAGAGAAGACACTGAAGTCAGCAGCAGTGCAGTCAGGATCACAACAGCAGTTAACATCACACTGGGTAACCAACAGATCACAAACACACAGGCTGGAAACTAGAAAAAATAAATGTTATTAGATTCAGAGGAGGAGAACTGTTGCATATCACTTTAGGTGCACCAAGAACAAGTGGGCATTAGTATTCAAGACCCCTGTACCCATTAACCAATCATACTGGCAGCATTTGAGAAATTATATTTTAGACTGATACTTGGTAGCAATCAGCTAATACAGAGAAAAGAAGCTGTATATAGGTCACATGTATACACGCCCCTTTGATATGTAAGGCTATGGGGAATGCCCCTGCAGCAGATGATTTGCCAGTACAGTGACAGCTTTTTGGTGGGCTTGCTCAGTAGGTTCAGACCAGGATCCCAACAGGCCTGAGCTCATCACTATTCCTGATCTTGCATATTCACTTTACTTGTACTTTTGCTAAATGAAAATAAAAAACACATTGAACAAGAAAAAAAACAGATAGGCATTTTTTGCATGCAGACTTTAACAAGCTTACAAAACGCTTCTGGATTTTCCATTGTTTGCTGGGTTTGAATTGCTCTAAAACAAGGGGCAAAACCTGGACAGGGGGCATGACACAGGAGGGAAGGCTTAGGAACTACATAGGTGCCCCAACACGGGGGTGGTGAGGGTGAGAGAAATACACAAGGGGCCCGATATGGTGGGAAGGAGGAAGAACTACACAGGGGCCCCATGATACGGGAAGGGAGGGGGGATTGGGGAGAACTACAGAGGAGCACCAATATTGGGTGGTGGGGGGGTGGCGAGAGAAATGGCACAAAAGGGCCCTGCTATGGGAGGAGGGAACAACTACACAGGGGCTCGAAATGGGAGGGGAGGAGAGCGACGCAGGTGCCCCCCATACGGGAGGGAGGGGGAGAACAACGCAGGGGCCCCCAAACGACGCAGGGACACTGATATGGGGGGGGAGATCGACGCAGGGGCCCCGGTACGGGGGGGAGATCAACGCAGGGGCCCCCATACAGGGGGAGGGGGGAGAATGACACGGGGGGGGAGAACGACGCAGGGGCCCCCATACGGGGGGGGGGGGAGAACGATGCAGGGGCCCCCATACGGGGGGGGGGAACGACGCAGGGGCCCCCATACGGGGGGGGGAACGACGCAGGGGGCCCCATACGGGGGGGAACGACGCAGGGGGCCCCATACGGGGGGGGAGAACGACGCAGGGGCCCCCATACGGGGGGGGAGAACGACGCAGGGGCCCCCATACGGGGGGGGAGAACGAGGCAGGTGCCCCCATACGGGGGGGGAGAACGAGGCAGGTGCCCCCATACGGGGGGGGGAGAACGAGGCAGGTGCCCCCATACGGGGGGGGAGAACGAGGCAGGTGCCCCCATACGGGGGGGGAGAACGAGGCAGGTGCCCCCATACGGGGGGGGAGAACGAGGCAGGTGCCCCCATACGGGGGGGGAGAACGAGGCAGGTGCCCCCATACGGGGGGGGAGAACGAGGCAGGTGCCCCCATACGGGGGGGAGAACGACGCAGGTGCCCCCATACGGGGAGGAGAACAACGCAGGTGCCCCCATACGGGGAGGAGAACAACGCAGGTGCCCCCATACGGGGAGGAGAACGATGCAGGGGCCCCCAAACGGGGAGGAGAACGACGCAGGGGGCCCGATATGGGAGGGGGGAGAACGACGCAGGGGCCACGATACGGGAGGGAGGGGGGAGAATGACGCAGGGACCACGATACGGGAGGGAGAACAAAGCAGGGACCCTTATATGGGAGGGAGTGGGAAGAATGACACAGGGGCCTTGGTAAGGGAATGAGCAGAACTGCATGGGGCAGGCCTGTTACAGGGAAAGGGGGAGGGGGGGGTAGAAGGGCACACCCCAGACTGGCAGGATGGCACGGTAGAGCAGTGAAGACCTGTCTATGTTCCCAGACCCACCTACTGGCCCCAGTCTTGTGAGCTGTAGTAGCAGGTACTAAACTTACCACTGCTCACCAGCACGGGGACAGAGCGAGTCTGAACTCCATCGAATGACTCGGACTCTCTGATCAGTACAGGGGGCTGGCTGACAGGTGGCAGAACCGAGGTGACAGGCTGCAGTGTGGTGGAGGGCCCCTCTGTCCTCTGGTGGGTCTCATTCTCCAGCAGCTCCCACACCTCAGTCTCATTGTCAGCACCGATCCTCTCTATGCTGTGTTCGCGGTCAGGCTGTTCAGTCCCGGGAAAATCAGCACAGCCTACATCCAGCATACACAGGAGGATCAACAACGACAAGAGAGGAGACATGGCCGCGTCCTGTCAGATGTTGCTATAAACATCCAGCTTCAAGCTGGACTCCAGGAATCGACGTCACATGACCTCCTACACTACCCATAAACACTTCCGGGGCGTGGATGGAGCGCACTGCATGGAAAGACTGAACTTGAATCCCTACAGCGCCCCCTGGTGAGCCCAGCTTGCAGTGCTTTATCTAATTAAGAGCTATGCTAGCAGGAAGTGCAAAAGTGGATGTGACCTCTAACAATGTACTTCCCTTATTTGGTTCATTTTAGTCTGTTAGCATGCCATTGAAAGTGTGTTGGTGTATCTGTTACCTGCAAAAATTAGCTGTTGATCTAGTCAGCTGAAAACTTTCTGTGCTGTCTGCTTTTGCGCATTATTGTTAGTTACATTGTTGAGGACTACAGCACCATGTCTCAGACACCCCAACCTGCAAAAACTAATTTCAGGGGGGTGGCGCTTCACGCTCAATATTTTTTCACAGTGCTTCTGGGGTGGGGGGTGGGTGGTATGTGGCGGTGGACGCTTTTGTTTTTAGGGGGGGGGGGGGGGTTGGGGCAGTGGACAGTGTTGGTAGGGCAGGGGAGAGTGGTATCAGTACTTTAGGAGACTGAGGACACATTCCCCAGTCCTTTTCTCAGAACTAAAGATCAATGAACAGGAGACAGAGGTTCCTGTTCATTCATAAACTGAGCAGAGTAAACAGTTTACTCTGCTCAGTAATCACAGAAGCAATCTCGCTCACTGTGTCCTATTCCCCACAGTTGTCGCCCCCCTGCGCGCAGCCGGCGGAAGAGAACAGGGGGGGGGGTGGAGAAGGACACGGAGGGGGCCGGTGGAAGAGTACACAGAACAGCCGGCAGGAGAGGAGGGGTGGAAGAGAACAGGGGGGGAGGAGAAGGACACGGAGGGGGCCGGTGGAAGAGTACACAGAACAGCCGGCAGGAGAGGAGGGGTGGAAGAGAACAGGGGTGGGGGGGTGGAGAAGGACATGGAGGGGGTCGGGGAGAAGTACACAGAACAGCTGGGGATGATTGATGCAGCAGGAGGGACAGCTGTGAACACCGATCTCCCCGTATAGCTTTTTAGCTGACAGCCACAGGAGGGAGAGAAGGAGAAGCGGCTGTCAGTTAAAAATTGATACAAAGGAGATCGGTGTTCACAGCTGTTCCCCCACCGCACCGATCATTCCCTGGAGTTCGTGAGGCGCTTGCGGGTATGCGGGAGCCGCCGCAGAAATGCAGGAGACTCCCGCACCTCGCGTGAGACTTGAGATGTGTGATATCTATCAATGTTTTGGAGAACAGAGGGGGCAGAGGGAGTCCTGAAGTCCTATCCTATTTCTGTTGGGTCTATAAAGTAGTATGAGTCACCCTAGGACAGGAAGTGTTACTGGCAGGATCACCAGGTTAAAAAAAAAAAGAAAATAAAGCTTAAAGGATAAGTTCACTTTTTCAAAAAAAAAAAAATAACAAAATGCAGGTAACAAAATGTGCATTTATTATTTCTTATTGCAGGAGCCTGGAAAGCAGATCGCTGATGCCACCCAGGTCTCCTGTAGACCTGTCGGTGTATCAGGTTACCTGTACATCCCATACGGGTAAGCCTATTCTCCCTGACGGGAACACTCAATGGACTACCACAGCGCTGTGGTAGTTCATTGAGAACTACAAATCAGGTGGAACATGTAACGAATTAGCAAAGGTGCGCACACGTACTCAGAGGACTGTGCAGCTGTAGCACAAGCAGATCAGCGAGTCCTGGCCAATGACTTATGGCCAGCACCCACTGATCGACTAAGCGAATGACAGAAGAGAGCCCTGTGTTGGTAAACAACACAGGGCTCTCTTCATACAGCAGTGATGTAAAACGGGTAGTGAAAAACCAGCACATTGCTTAGTAAAACACCACACAGTAAACACACTAACATTGTTAGGTACACATTTAAAGTGATAGTAAAGCCTCAAGGTTTTTCACCTTAATGCATTCTATGCAGCTGCCCCCAAGACCCCCCTTTTTCTTACCTGAGCCCGATCTGATCCAGCAATGTGCACAAGCCCAGCTACTACCCTGTCTCTCTCCTCATTGGACAGATTGATAGCAGCAGGAGCCATTGACTAGCAAAAAGAAGGTTTTTTTTGGGGGGGGGGGGACTTTGAGTGAGGCATGTGTGACATAGAAAAGATAAGTCAGTTTTTAAAAAGCAAAGTTTATTCTCTTAAATGACAATTACATACCATGTAACAATATACATACATAAATTTATATCCATATTTATAGCATATGTAAAAATGAAAAGCCTTCGCGCTACTGTGATGTGTTCAAATAATCTAATATCCTAATATAAGACCAAAAATATAAAATGACTGTGAAAAGAAAATGACCACCATAAAATTGAGAAAACAATCAAAGTGCGTGCTGTGCAATTAAAGTGCAATCAAATACAATGAGATGCCGTCTGCAGCAGGATTTAACAGCGTTCACATCACACTCATAAATAGATAAATAAATCAAGTAATGATCCCGCGCTACAGCAATAAAATATAGTGCAAAAAGTGCCCAGTAAATAGGGTTAATAAATAGTGTACAAATGGTTAATTATTGAACTGGTGCATCGATCCAGGGGCATTAATAAAATAATAAATAAAAGTCAATGTGATGATTGTCTCCTATTCAGGCATTTTTCTAATTAATGTCCAAAATGTTTCTTCAAAATACGTTTAAACAGACCGCACATCTTAAAGGCGAGAGGTATAAAATCCCATCAGTGAGCTCACAGAACTCTCACCTTAATATCTTGAAACAACAGCATAAGATTGTGTAAAAGAATCTGTTCCACTATTCCAACATCTACCACCAGGGGGTCCTCCGTTCCAGTTAGTGTTAAACTTGAATGGAAGCTTCAAATCCACGTCCTCATAATGTTCTCGTACTCACGAGGGGGGAGTAGGGTAGGGATGGGAGAAAAAGAGAACTCCAATGGTGTAGTATGTTCAAAGTGTAAAATATTTTTATTTCATAGATAAGCTGGACTCTTACATCAATAAAACAATGATAAAACAATGATAAAAAAACAGATCGCGTGGCGTTTGACTTCCGGTATTTACTTAACCTCCGGCCACTCCCTACACGTTACGTCATTTATTTATTTATTTATTTATTTCAGGTTACTTATATAGCGCCGTCAATTTACGCAGCGCTTTACATACGTCATCACGTGACTTCATCACTCCCTTGAGTTTGAGGGCGCTGGCTCCTACAGGCAAAGCCACGTACCTTAACGTGATCTTTACTTCCGGATTTGCGGCGTGCACACATTACGGCGACCAGCTCCCACTGTGATTGGACACAGCAGAAGCCAATCAGCGGGTCCAGTGCACCCGATGTCTGTCGGTACCGGCCGACCGTACCCGACAGAGGCAGAACGACAGTCTG
This sequence comes from Aquarana catesbeiana, assembly GCF_042186555.1. Classification (NCBI taxonomy): domain Eukaryota; kingdom Metazoa; phylum Chordata; class Amphibia; order Anura; family Ranidae; genus Aquarana; species Aquarana catesbeiana. The sequence goes on from NC_133324.1 coordinate 239,678,487, forward strand.
CCTATGTAAATAATGCAGATTGCCATTCTGTGACAAGGGAAAACAGAGATCCTGCATTTCTGCTAAGTATGAACACGGATTTCTGCCATCCCACAGTACAAACACCCCCACACAGTTAGAAAGCACTCCCTAGGGACACATTTAACCCTTTGATTGCCCCTGATGTTAACCCCTTCCCTGCCAGTGTCATTAGTATAGTGACAGTGCATATTTTGTAGCACTGATCACTGTATTGATGTCACTGGTCCCCAAAAAGTGTCATTTAGTGTCTGATTTGTCCGCCACAATATTGCAGCCCCACTATAAGTCGCTGATCGCCACCATTTTTAGTAAAAATAAATAAATAAAAATTCTATAAAAATATCCCATATTTTGTAGATGCTATAACGTTTGCGCAAACCAACCAATATACGCTTATAGGGATTTTTTTTTTTTTACCAAAAACATGTAGCAGAATACATATTGGCCTAAAATGATGAAGAAATTTGATTTTTTTAAATTTTTTTATTGGTTATGTTGTGTAGCAAAAAGCTAAAATTATTGGGTTTTTTCAAAATTGTCGGACTTTTTTGTTTATAGCGCAAAAAATAAAAACTGCAGAGGTGATCAAATACTACCAAAAGAAAGCTCTATTTGTGGTAAAAAAAGGACATCAATTTTATTTGGGTACAGAGTTGTATGACCATGCAATTGTCAGTTCCGTATCACAAAAAAATGGCCTGGTCAGGAAGGGGGTAAATCTTCCGGAGCTGAAGTGGTTAATGTGCGTTAATAATCCAGGTAATGAAACTGGAGTTTCTCACTACTCTGGTAGGGGGGTTCTCCATACTAGAATCTTGGTTCCTATCTATTTCAGCCTCAGGTCGACAAGCACTGTTTCACACCCTGCTCATTTGCAACTTGGTTTTAGGTTAGTACACCTGTGCTGGCGGCTGAACTAGAAACTCCATTGGGTACATCTGGCTGTACAGGGTCAAATACAATGCTGCCTCGCTACAGATACTGGAAATTTGACTGCAGTAAGTGGTGACTTGGGAAGGTTTCAATTGCATGAGGTTTGAGACCTCCTGTAATTTATAGGAACTAAGAGATGCATTTTAAATGCAACGCAGTATCAAATAACTTTGCAGCAGTTCTGACTCTTTAGGTTTTTAATAATTTAAGGATCTACTGCTGAAATATTCCCTTTCTGACTATGAGGTTTTGCAGTGCTACCATGTAATTTGACTCATACAGTAAATGCAGAGGTGATAGTTACATGTTAATTTTATCTAGAAACATTGTAAAATATTTTATATTATTTTGCTAGACTAGCTTCAATTTCCATTGTAGACAGCTTTTCAAAAATGTTCTCATGCTTCACTACTTGTAAAGACCAGGGACTACTTTTGCAAATATGCAAATGTTGCTGTTCGTAGGAGCGTATTGCCTGTATTGCATGTATGCTGAAGTGTATATACACAAGTGTAGCACACCCCCTAAGGAGTTGCAAGAAGAAAATGATCCCCCATCCCTGCACAGCCAGGCACACTGCATCTTCACAAGCACACTACAGTCAGGAAACAGTCCAGTGATTTGTTTTCTTTTATTGACGGGATACAACTTGGATGGGGATAGGGGTATTATGAGATGCCCACTTGACTTGCAAAACTTCTTCTGAGACACTTAAATATACACATTCTCTATGTACAATCTCTATATATACTGCTCTTCTGCAGAACTTGCAGAACAAATCACATATCCAGCTGACACACTGTTAAATGACATCTGACAGGGCAATTGGTCAGATATAACAATTGCCCATTACAGACAGGGACCGCGGGCCCCTTTTTGGTGTGTAGAAATAGTCCAGTGTCCAACTATTCTCCTGTGGCTACTGATCCCAGCACCACCTCTTCAGGCACTGCCAGCCCCCCTGGCTGCTGCTGCCCCTTTCACTAGCCTTCCTGGCCACAGTAATACGAGACTGTCACACTCACCAGCCACCCGGCTGTCTTCTCCCTATAAATCTCCTGGACGTGCTCACTGGCTCCTGCTGTCCTCACACCTGCTCCCATGCATCCAGGAAGGATTCCTCCGTGTGTTGTAGAGGGTCCCTCCAGCACCCAAGCCCCAGACCCAAGGTCACTCCCCCCCTGACTAGGGGGCTACCCTGAAGGGTGTTCCGACTGGCCCCTTAGCACTCCATCTCCAGCTTCCACCCGAACTCTCCTGCCCCTGCTGGGCTGACCTTGAGTATTTATGAGGTGGCCTGCCCCCTGCCAACCATCTGCTGGGGATTGATCAGGGCCCACATGAATATGCCAGGCAGCTCCTCCTAACCTCCCTCCAATTCTTCTGGAAGTTTCTCCCAAGTTCCAGAAGTAGGGGGAGGTACCAGAGATGCTGTCTGCTGAGTCATACCAACCCCCCTGAGTCACTCACCCTGACCCAGATTCAAACACAGGCTTGGCTGCCAGCCAAGCCAAAACATTTTACCTACACTAACAGAAAATACTATCACTACCTAATCTAGCACACTAGAGGGTGCTAAACTAGGGAGCTACATTAGGGCTTCTTTGACAGTGACCTTGAGTGAACAGTAACGCTGTTAAATACTGTATGGACAGCGTCACACAGAAGCTTTCCCTATGAAGGATCTCAGGCCTTCTTCCCTGTCAGACAATATTATCTTCTCTCCAATATATTTAGTAGTAGTTAGTCACATTCAACTGGACCTCCTATAATTTTGAAGATATTTTGTAGCTTTTTTTGTAGCCACTTCTTCAGTTCTAATAAGCATACCTGGGAATTTACCAGATGTCTATGTAGCATGTTGTATGTAGTGTGTCTTTATGTGCCAATGTGGCACTGTTGTGCCAAGTATAAGAGGGTAGTGGTGAAAATAATCAAAGGGGTTTTGTGTGCTGGACTGTATATACTTGTGACTCTAAAACTATGTACATTACATACACCTCACCCCTCTGTGCATTACCCACTCCTGACACAAAAATTCTGCTCATGTTCATTACCCACCCCAAACCCCCAGACCCCTGCACTAAGTATTTTACACACCCCAGACCCCTGCACTAGGTGCTTTACTCACCCCAGACCCCTGCACTAGGTATTTTACCCACCCCAGACCCCTGAACTAGGTATTTTACCTACTCCACCAGTGGGTGTCACTGTCAGAATACAATGTCCCTGCATGAAGGGGGGCAACACTTTTATTCACCTAATTTGTGTGGCTGAAGAAAAAAAAATAAAAACAATAATGCCCCGTACACACGGTCAGACTTTGTTCGGACATTCCGACAACAAAATCCTAGGATTTTTTCCGACGGATGTTGGCTCAAACTTGTTTTGCCTACACACGGTCGCACAAAGTTGTCGGAATTTCCGATCGACAACAACGCGGTCACGTACACCACGTACGACGAGACTAGAAAAGGCCGGTTCAGAACCAAGCGCGGCACCCTTTGGGCTCCTTTTGCTAATCTCGTGTTAGTAAAAGTTTGGTGAGAGACGATTCGCGCTTTTTCAGACTCGTGGCTTTCAGATCGTTTTCTGCCGTTCAGTTTGTGCTTGTGGGTTTGTATCTGCTCTTCAGTGCATGCAGTCAGTTCGTATCAGAGTTTTCTGTGTGATCTTGCCCGCTCGTTGCTGTTTTTCAGGTCGCTCTTCACAGGCCTTGCTGTTCTTCAGTGCGTTCTGTTACTTCGTTCTGAGCAGCCGACCGTTTTCTAGCCATGTTTCGTATGCGTACTCCTCGTACAGTTCGTGCTGTGCGGGGGCTTGGTGTTGGGGTCCTGACCTTGACACAAGTCCAGTCCATGAACAGGGTGGGGAGGAGTTCATGAACCAAGAATTGGTTGCTTCAGCGTCACCAGTTCTCTCATATGCCTTTGCTCCGTGAGATCCGTGAGAATAATCCTGATGATTTCAGGAACTTTCTCCGGATGACGGACCCCGTGTTTCACCGTTTGTTGGCTTTGCTGACCCCTTATATTAGCAGGCAGGATACCTGCATGAGGCAAGCCATCACTCCGGAGCAGAGGTTGGTCGCTACCCTGCGGTATTTGGCCACAGGGAGAAGCCTGCAGGACCTCAAGTTCTCGAAAGGCATCTCCCCCCAGGCTCTTCTTTGTGGACATTAACTGCTTGTGTTTGTTTTAGCTGACCCTGACAGAAATGTGTGGAGTCCAGAAAATGTCGTGATTGTGTAACCTTATACAAAGCACTGTTGGCTGTTATTTACTAAATGCAAAGACACTTTTCACTACAAGTGCACTTGCAACTGCACTGAAACTGCACTTGTAGTGCAAAGTGGATTTGCCCTTAGGAAATTACCCCCATTTACTCATAAAACAACAATTACATCACCCCAAAAGTGTTGTAGCGTGAGACAATAATCCACACATTCTTGATGAACAATCTTTTTAATACCTGCACAATCACATGTGCATTTACCAAAGGTTTTTCTGACAAACCAACATGTTTGTTGTATAACAATTTTTGTGGTGTCATTATCCAAAATCAAAATGTGCATTTTATAGAAAACAGGCCTGTGTAAAACCAACAAGAAAGACACAAATCTTGATCTTACAAAGTTCACATTTGGTAGAACTGGAAGGCTATATCAGACATGAGTATTTAGGAACTGTGTTTCATATTGCGTTTAGATGGGGGGAAATCACCCCTGGAAAAGCCAAATTTGGAAGATGCACACCAAGTTCAGAATGTCAACATGTGCTATCTGCCATCAGGGGGGATCAAGGGACGTGTTTTGGGGGAGAAAGCCCTTCCTCACCGCTACTTTATTATTGAGGAAGGGGTTGCACCCCCAAAACGCGTCCATTGATCTCCCGTGATGGCAGATAGCACATGTTGACACACTGTGTGCATCCTCCAAATTTGGCTTTGGGAAAAATCACAAAAACATTTCGCACATTGTAGCACACAAAAGAAGAAAGTGATTTGGAGGGGTTTTAAACTCGCCCCAAAACATCAATGATGTTTTTATATTTTGGAATAACATCATTGATGTTTTGCTTGATGTTTTACAATTGTAAATTACACCCCATGATCTCCCCGATCAGGATCTGGGCACTTTCGGATGTGAAAGGATCTTCATCCACAACATCACGATCACCTAAAAAGAGAGGAACCCCAAAATAAATTAGGTTTCAAAAAAATGCCGCAATCCATCTCTTATCTGAGCCTGTGGTCGCAGACACGCACCTGTTGTGGTGACTAGTTCCACCACGTCTTCTTCCTCCTGCTCATCTTGTGTTGGGGGGATTTCCCCTTCTTCCAGAGGGGGGGGGGGGCTCTGGTCTCCTCGGATGAGGGGTGTCCTCCGAGTCTTTTCTCCCCTATGTAAAACAAAAATGGTATAATTAGCACACAGATATTTAATGTCAGAACTATAAAGATGAAACATTGCTTGGAAGTGGGGTAAAATTGTCTATTTTAGCAGAGTTCCAACATGTAGCTTTTTTAGTGTCCTTTGTCAAGCTGCAATACTTTACCTGTTTGGTAAAAGCTTCACAGATGTAGCCCCCCTATAGTATACACTGGAGCACCTGTGTGGCCCCCTAATAAAAATGGTGTTCTTTTGTCCCACACTAGTGCTCCAGTGTCCAGATGTGAAAACAGCTGCTCAGTGTCCTCTCCTTACACAGAATCTAGTTTGCATTTCATTCTAGTAACAAAGCCATCTACACAACCCAATTCTTTGAAGACAAGTATAGGGCGTCAAAATGGTGGCCAAATGCATATGGCCTAAACAATGGTATTTTATCGTCTGAAATAAAAATGTTTGATCCGAACGAATAATGTGCCCATGAACATGAAAGTTGCCATTTTAAACTGTACAACAGTTCCTAAAAGCACATGGAGCAGCACGAACGTCATAAACATAAAGAATAGGAACACAGCACAACTACTTACTTTTTTGCAGCACTCTCCGGATCTTTCTGTACTGCTCGTGTTCTCGTAATTTCAGGTCCGACCACCGCTTCCTGAGCTGATCTTTCGATCGTCGTACCCCGAATTTCCGGTGCAGACTCCTGACCACTTTCGCCATGATCTTGGCCTTGCGGACATTGGGGTTGGGGTAAGGCCCATACTTTCCATCATAGTCGGCCTTCTTCAGGATGTCCACCATCTCCAACATCTCCCCAAAGGACATATTTGAGTCCTTTAATCTCCTTCTGGATCGGGACGTTTCAGGCTCCAGCCTTTCCTCCTCCTCCTCGTTGCTACAATTAGCACGATCCTGCTGTCTATCCGCCATGTGCTCTTCCCCCACTGCGCCGAACGAAAAGGGGCGGGGAATAGACTAGAAAGAACGTCAGGGGCGGGCGGAGTTATACGCATGCGCAGTGTGTATAAATCGTAACGCGCGCGTCTTACGTACGATCTGTGAGCGGAGGAAGGAGCATCGGAGACGCCGATCGTGCTAACGAAGGTAGGATCTAAACTTGGGCCTATACTGCTTCGAAATGGAAGCCTATATTGTAACAAGATTAGGGGAGTTTGGCCTGACATTAGGCTTTGTCTTGTGTTGTGTCTTACAGAGAAAATGGATGGGTTCAACGACCACAATTTCCTGCCCCTGTTCATAGACAAGTACAGGGAGCTGCCCTGTCTGTGGCAAGTGAGACACCCCCACTATAATCACAAACAGAAGAGGCAGGCAGCGCTGGAGAAACTGCTGGAGTTAGTGAAGCCGGTGGTCCCCACAGCAACCATCCCTTATTTGAAAGCTAAAATTGGTGGCCTGAGGAGCACATATCTTAGGGAGCGCAAGAAGGTCACAGATTCCCAGAGGTCCGGAGCTGCAGCAGATGACGTTTATGTCCCCAGGCTGTGGTACTATGAGAGACTGCGATTTCTGTCAGACCACACTGAAGTCAGGGAATCCCTCTCTACTCTTCCTTCCACTCTTCCTTCCATACCAGCTGAGGCTTCCGATGTCCAACCTGGGCCTTCCAGCCAGGAAGAAGTGGAGGAGCCCAGCTGGAGTCAGGTATAGCATTCTTCTACTGATTTCTGGGCAATAAATAAATGATGTTTATTAGATGTTATTATTGATCACTAATTGCTGATTAAAAAAAGTGCTTTACATATCAATAGACAGTAGTGGGCACCCAAAATTGGGAAAAGAATGAAAACTGCTGGGCTCAGAAGCATAGTCTGTTATATTTGTTAACATTCAATTTGCAGCAGTCAGGAGGTGAAAATTGTGTGTGATTGATGACTAAAAAACTAAAACTATGTCCCTTTTTCATACACAGGAAGACCTCAGCCAGGAGGAGGCTGTGAAATGTGGCAGTCAGGAGGAGGCGGGGATTATTAGTGTCAGCCAGGAGGAGGCGGGGATTAGTGGCAGCCAGGAGGAGGCGGGGCTAAGTGGCAGCCAAGAGAAGCCTGGGACAAGTCGCAGCCTGACTGAGTCTCAGGTCCCTCCCCTCCGCCTGCCATATAAACGAGCCAGGAAGGCCACTCTGAGTCCCGTGCAGGATTCAGCGTACAGGCTGATCCAGGAGGCTTCGGCGTCCCTCCGAGCCTTCCCCAGTCCTGAAGAGGCCTTTGCCTGCATGGCTGCCACAAAATTGCAGGGCATGCAGGAGGGTCAACGCAAGATCTCTGAGGACCTGATTTATAAAGTCCTTCGTAAGGGGGAGAGTGGGGAACTAACACCCAAGACGGATGTCATGGAGAGGGACGATCCTCCTCCTCCTCCTCCTCCTGCTGCCACAACTCCACCACCACAGCCAAAGGCTGTAAGGAAGCGTGGAAGGAAGACCAAAGAGTGATGGCCCTGGGTTCAGTCTGGTCTGACAAAAGCTGCAGTCTCTCGTATGACCACAGCCTGGGGACACAGATGTCATCTGCTGCTGTTCATGATCTCTGGGACTTCTGGACCAGACTGCCCTCCCTTAGATAAGGACTCCTCAGGCCACCAATTTTGCTTTTAAATAATTGATGTCTGCCCTGGGGGTCCAAGGCTTCGCCCACTTCTGCAGTTTCTCCAGCGTTGCCTCCCTCTTTGTTTATAGTTGTGAGCCCTTAATACATTTTTTGGGTAAATTCTACTCTCCTGTGTGTGTTTTCATCCAAAAAGGACAGTTTGTTGGTGACGATTCAGGTACATTTCTAAAGTACAATAAGGGACAACAACACCAAACAATCTCCTACAGATTAAATAGAACAACATATTAGTGGTGTTGTGGGAACTTGTCACCAAAAACACACACAAACATTTTCGGGAATACAAATCAAAATCACCAAAAAAAAAAAAAAAAAAAAAGAGAAACACAAAAAAAGAATCTACATTAAAGTCCAAAAAAAACAAAAAATTTTGTTGTCAGATGTGAGAAATCAAAATATATTGAGGGAATCCCGATAAATAGTAACGAAATAAGTTTGTGAGAAGTGTGTGTGAATATGAGCAGCAAAACTACTTAATTCTTGTCACATTATAAAGAAGAAGAGAGTGCGCTGTATTAAACCATTTTGAACATTGCAGCGTGACGAAAGTGCTGTATCCATTCCGAACGCTACGTTTACCAGAACGAGCTGTCCCGTGTCGGAATTTCTTCTGAGCATGCGTGGCACTTTGTGCGTCGGAACAGGCCACACACGGTCGGAATTGACGCGATCGGATTTTGTTGTCGGAAAATTTTATCTCCTGCTGTCCAACTTTGTGTGTCGGAAAATCCGATGGAAAATGTCCTATGGCGCCCACACACGGTCGAAATTTCCGACAACACGCTCCGATCGGACATTGTCCATCGGAAAATCCGACCGTGTGTACGGGGCATAACAGTGTATGGCCAGTTTAACAAATTTACTTTAATCCTGTGGCCATGGAATGTGTCCAGGCTGATTCTGAATGTCGAAGAACAGAACAAGAGGTGTGGAACCACCAAGCTCTGATAACGTAATTCCATTCTTGGTGTCAGAAATTCTGAATGTGATAATCCTTTGATTTACTGTACGTGGCTGAAGGTATAAATTGTTCTCAAATCACCAGGGTGGAGATGTTAAAATGACAATATGTGGAAGACTGAAGACGCTGAAGGCCCCCACCCCTGTTTAGAGATGGTTGTTTCAATTTGACATAGTGGGCCTCTTTCATACCTCTTGCGAACCAGTTGGCCTCTCTGTTCAAAATGTGAACCTCACTGTTCTCAAAGAAATATTCCTGCTTCCTAAGGTGTTGGAAAACTGTTGAGTCCTACCTGTAGAATATACCCTTCTATGCTAAGCCATTCGTTTGTTGAGTGGTTGCTTTATCTCCCTAGCCTATGTAGAGGCTTTTTATTACTTACTACACTGCAGTTTATCTACCAATCACTAAAATCTCATGTGGGTTTTAGCATGTTAATGACAGTTCAATGTAATTTTCATTAAGGTTGGGCTCACATATGAGCATGCAGCGGCTCACAGCAGGACTCCGGTACGTCCTCGTTCACCGTTTCAGGTCCGATTGCAGCCTGAATTTTTTGACTGAATTCAGACCTGAAACGGACCAAAAGACGCACAGCATCGCACCAGAGCCGCTCTGGAGATGTGTGAACCGGCTCCATAGAGAGTCGGTCACAATCTCCTGCTGTTGCAAATTGAATGCGAGGAACCCGCATCCAATTAACACTAGTGTGAACCCAGCATAAAAGAATTAATAGTATATCCTAACAAATCTACAGAGACTGTATTAAACACTGTATAGGTGATTTTGATGTTACGAACAAAAGACAAGCCACGATGACAGAATGTCATCCTTTTTTGCATTGTAATTACTGGCTTTGTATCAACCCACTTTGCCCACAACTGCTATTTGCGCAGTAATTATGTAATTTGCATATATCCTTTTTGTTTTTAATTCTATAAAAAAAAAAAACATTATTATTAACATACAGTATATTTAAAGGGGTTGTAAACTCTCAAGGTTTTTCAACTTAATACATTCTATGCATTAAGGTCAAAACCCTACTGTGATGAAGCAGCCCCCTAGAGCCCCCCTTTTACTTACCTGAATCCGTTCTTTACAGCGACAGGGACGAGCACACCAGCTGCAGCCGGTGTCTCGGGTCCTGATTGGATAGATTGATAGCAGCGCACCCATTGGCTCCTGCTGCTGTCAATCAAATCCAATGATGTGGGAGCTGGGGGGCAGGGCAGAGTCCTGCTGTCTTTGTCAGTCAACGCAGCAGCAGGACACAGGAGCGCGCCCGCATGAGTGCTTCGAGGGAGAGCGGCTCTCCAATGGGGCACTCGAGAAGAGGAGGAGCAAGAGGTGCCGCTGAAGGACCCCAGAAGAAGAGGATCAAGGCCACTCTGTGCAAAACCCTTGCATGTTTTTTTCTTTTTTTTTTTAAATTAACCTTTACATATTCTTTAAAATTAAAAAAAAAAAAAAAGAAGTCCTGGTAACCCTGCAAAGAAGACTGATTGCTCAGGTACTCAGTGTTATAAGGTGACAACACTCTGTCCCTGTCTTCCAGTTGTGCTTCTGCGTTGTTACTCTGGTTCACCATCTTCCAATGGACACTACAAGGGGTTAGTGCCACACACGGGCATAGTCCACTCTTGTCATCATCTGGAAACCTACTCTGAGAAAAGCCATGTAGCTATCACTCGAGTGCTTGCATGTAGACAGGAAGTGGCAGGAGATCATCATTACGACAATGTAAAAAACAATAATAAAAAGTTGAAAACAGTAAAACCGTCTTTTATTTTAAAAATGTGATTGTTTATGATACAAAGTTATTTAGCAAACTAAATGTCTTTCAATTAGGGTTTACATCTGCATCTACAAGAATTCTTTAATTAGTTTGTTGGTGCATGTCCAAAAAAAGAAATGTATTCTTGTCCTTGAAATGTTGTCAATCCATTATCATTTTCCAAGCACAAGCAAGGATAAATATTTTATTCTTCAATGCAGAGATTATACAACCCACTTCTGTACTTTTGCAACATCATCACTAAGCTATATGGGTTTGAAATACATCTTTCTTTTTTATGAGGACCAGTATCAAGCTTCCAATCACATAATAATTCTCAGGAATGGGTATATAATTTTGTGCTACTGCAGCAACACAGTTATATCAGGTTTTCCGTTTTCCTCAGCTGCATATTTTGGTTATCCGATTTATACATGCCCCCCCCCCCAATTAGGCTTTAACATCTAGGTGTGGCTGGGAATTCAGGTGCAAAAATCTTGCTGCCAGGAAAGTAATAGGCATTCAAAAACATAAAATATCAATTGGCAAATACAGCTGTTTCCATTGGTCAGATTGGCTGACAGCGTAGTGTCTATAAAGGACTCACAGATAACCCTGAAAATCATAAATCAGGTAAAATAGTCACTAAACAAATTGGAAAAGCTTGTCCGATCACTATGGTTTTGACCTGACAACCTTGTGCCCAAAAGTGTCACCAGCTGTCTCCACCCATTTGTGCTATTTTGATTACTATCAAAAATGAAAGGTTATATGCATACACATCTCCCTTGGCTGTAGTCCCTTTAGCTAGCATACTTCAGATCACTGCAGTAATTACACACTATTCATCACCTTCACTCACTCACTGGCATAGGTTCATCCCATTAATAGTTCATTAATTTCACATGGTTTCATCTCCATATCCTTGCAGAGCAGTGTGGGCTGTCAAGCATACACAAGATTCACATGGTCGTGATATGGTTGCCTGGTTTTCACCTAGCTGCTGTCTCTGGTCTGGATGGGATTCCTCACCTCAGCCCCGGGGGGAGATCATCATCCCTGTCCCCCGTCCTCCCTTGGACATAGGTTGGGCGTCACTATTGGGCCGCATTGTAAGTTATAGACCTTTTCTTGGAGAGATGGTTCTCTGTTTAAAGGGTATCCTATATTTATAGATATGTCATTGATTTAATTTCAGAGCATTTTACTCCTGATGATTGGCGTGAGCCATGAAACGTGTGTCGAGTATACATCGAACTGATGCCCAGACAAGTTTGGCTCACTAAGAGCAATTGCTTATGTTTATTTAGTTATTATGAATGGATGAGTGTTTTTATGAAATTGTACTGCTAATCACGTTTTATTTTACTTTGTATAATAATTGTATATTCCTACAAGTGAACTTTTATAGTATATTGTGTCATTTACTAAAGATTGACACTTTTTAACTTGATTCGTAATCAATAAATCAATATGAACAAGGTATTCAGTGACATGCCTCACAAAAAGTCCCATTCCTTCCTCTTTTTTTGTTGTCTAACATATATCAGGGATAGAGGTTTGCCGCTGCTATGATCCAGTTGTGTCAGGTCATATTACTATTTGAAATCCATCTTGTCGCTTGTGCATTCACTTCCTGAGGGACAGGAAGCCCACTAGCCTGGTAAGCCCTGTGTATAATCCGCACAATCCATCCCACTATTGTGCGCTTCAATGCTGCTTGCCTTTCCTTGCACCACTGGGAACTACAAATAATCTTTAATCATTACGGAGGTGTAGAGTAGCAGAGATGTAGGACTTTAACCACTTCCCCCCAGGGCCAGATTAAAAACATCATGGGCCTGGTGCTGAGGATTATGGATAATGCAAACATATGAGAGAGAGAGAGAGAGAGAGAGAGAGAGAGAGAGAGAGAGAGAGAGAGAGAGAGAGAGAGAGAATGAAAATATATATGTGTATATATATATATATATATGCGAGGAAGTGACAGCAACACAGCCCGGCCAAGGCAAGTGAACTGAGGCACAGAACCCGGAAGGAAGACCGGGTGAAGATTGAAGCGCCTGGGACCCACCGCATTGATCACAGTGCAGCACTGGAGGGCTAAGTCTGACAAGTAATTGTACCCTAATGTGCTAATATGCTGTGCATACTAGTACATTATGGCATACCTACCTCAGGGCCTCTAAAAAGTAGTAATGTTAGCGAAATTTACTACCACTTTAATCTCATGGGGCCACCTACTGACCCGGTGGCCCTTGAGCAGTGTCCAAGTGCATAGTTGCCAACATTTCAAAAATATTTTCAGGGACACTTTTTTTTTTTTTTTTACTAGTGGTATATTTAGAGTAGCTGACATCCCTTATGTTCCTCTATACATCACAGTGGTAATCACAAAATGAAATGAGTACTAACAATGGGCAGAACAAATATGAGGACTGAGAAGATTTCCTTTAGTTGAAGTGTGCCCATTCTAGTGCTGGTAACATTGGGGATATTCAATATAATTTTAAAGAACTGTTTTTGTGGGTAAGAGGCATAAGGGAGGAGTATGGATGGTATAAAAGTGGGAAGTATAAGCAGGTGAGGGAGGGGAATGTGGAGGGTATAACAGTGGGCACTATGTACAGGAGAGGAGTGTGGTGGGTACATAGGTGTGCGCAGCCTATTGCATTAGGGTGTGCACCCTTAAGCTCAAACACACATGCGGGTGTCTACATATATATGACCCCGGCACATTGATCTCCCTGCTGGCACAGTGAAAGAGAAGAGCATAAACACTTCTCTTATGGCAGAGCCGGTAAGAGGGAGATCTTTCCCCTGTTTCTGCTGCTACACAGAGCGATAACGCTAATGTGCACGGAGTGATTAGGGTGTGCCTGGGCACACCCGGCACACCCTGTGCGCACGCCTATGGGTGGGTATGACAGTGGGCACTATGTACAGGAGAGGCGTGTGGGGGGGGGTATCACAGTGGGCAGTATGCACAGCAGAGGAGTGTGGAGGGTATGCCAGTGGGCAGTATGTACAGGAAAGGAGTGTGGAGGGTATGATGGGGCAGTATGTACAGGAGAGGAGTGTGGAGGGTATGACAGTGGGCAGTATGTACAGGAGAGGAGTGAGGAGGGTATGACAGTGGGCAGTATGTACAGGAGAGGAATGTGGGGGGTATGACAGCGAGCAGTATGTACAGTTGAGAAGTGTGGAGGTATGACAGTGGGCGCTATGTACAGGTGAGGAGGATGAAAGAATCTGGGAAGGGAAAAATGTAATGGTTTGTGGAAGGATGTTTAGGGACTGCGTAGTGGTTAAGCGGCCATACATGAATTGAAATTAAGCAGAGACCAGCCATAGTCGATCTATGTATGGGCTAGCTGCTTGTACGCAAGTCAGTCTATTAATCGACTTGAGTACAACCAGCCTATCGGGTTTTTCCCAAAACAATCAGTGCTGCCAGCTATAGTTAGAGACACTGATTGTATTCTGTGGGTAGGGAGGGCTCCCCACTGGCAGAACACAATAACACTGCGGGAGTAGAATATATAAAACACAAAGCGCTGTGATGCTAAATGGCTGATAATTACACATAAAACCAAGTGAGGCTGCTATCAAAAGAGAGTGTTTTCAGAGTCACTTAAAAAGAATAAATAATGATATTTGAAGCGCTTCACAATGTGCATAAAAATGAATATATATGAATAAAAATAAATAAATAAATATAAATACTCAAATAAATCCAGCGGTGAGTAAAATTTCCTAAAAAATCCAGCAATCAAAATAGTGTAAAATTATAAAAAATTAGTGCCACCAAATGTGTAAAAAAATCCACATAAAAAATCAACATAAAAATAAATATATAGGGATGTATTCAGAAGGTTCAATTATACAAGTGTAGAATCCGATTGGTATAAAGCTTTGATCCGGTCCCACTAGCAAAGCTGTTTAAAAACACTTGCTTAATTAAGGTGCTCATTGACATTTATAGTAACAATGTTTCTTTTGCTTCTGTTCACAACCATTTATAGTAACAATGTTTCTTTTGCTTCTGTTCACAACCAATGTGAGAATCATAAACAGATCTCATTTAACAGGCAGATAAGAGAAAAAAACAATCATTGTGCACTAGTTAGGATACCAAGGTACACAGGCAAACTTCAATCCACTCAAGTGTGCCTTATAATGATAAGGCATATGCAGGTTTTACTATAGCAGTCAGCCGCCTTAGACAGGAGCAGATTCACTGCAGTACACTGTGTGATACTGCTGATCTGCACAGAGCGTCCTTGGCTCCTCCCACGCGTTGCATCACAGTCACGTGACTTTTTCAAGGATTAAAAAGTCCTTGAAAAAGTCACGTGACTGTGATGCAACGCGTGGGAGGAGCCAAGGACGCTCTGTGCAGATCAGCAGTATCACACAGTGTACTGCAGTGAATCTGCTCCTGTCTAAGGCGGCTGACTGCTATAGTAAAACCTGCATATGCCTTATCATTATAAGGCACACGTGAGTGGATTGAAGTTTGCCTGTGTACCTTGGTATCCTAACTATTGCACAATGATTGTTTTTTTTCTCTTATCTGCCTGTTAAATGAGATCTGTTTATGATTCTCACATTGGTTGTGAACAGAAGCAAAAGAAACATTGTTACTACAAATGTCAATGAGCACCTTAATTAGGCAAGTGTTTTTAAACAGCTTTGCTAGTGGGACCGGATCAAAGCTTTATACCAATCGGATTCTACACTTGTATAATTGAACCTTCTGAATACATCCCTATATATTTATTTTTATGTTGATTTTTTATGTGGATTTTTTTACACATTTGGTGGCACTAATTTTTTATAATTTTACACTATTTTGATTGCTGGATTTTTTAGGAAATTTTACTCACCGCTGGATTTATTTGAGTATTTATATTTATTTATTTATTTTTATTCATATATATTCATTTTTATGCACATTGTGAAGCGCTTCAAATATCATTATTTAACACTGCGGGAGTGATTCCCCCATCCGCAGGTCAGCAGGTGAGAGGGTGTGTGGGGACAGGCTGGGGAGAGAGGTCTGCCAGCAGGGGGGTGTGAGGTGGTCATGGAGGGATATCAATCAGCGGGTGGGGGGGAGTAATTGGGAGTGATATCTTTTGGAGTAGGGTCTGTCATCTGCAGGTTGGGAAATGGTCACCTGTGATATAAGTTAATATATACTGTAAGGGAGGTGGCTAACATGGGAAGTGGCTGGGGAGTGACCTGGTTGGTGGTGTGAGTGTGAAATGGATGATGTGTTTCACGTTTCTTTCACATTTGCGGTAATGTTTACTGCCCTCTTAAAAGTGATCTGTGGTGTATTGCTTTTCCACGAGGTGCTACTGCCGCCTCCTTGTTTCCTTTTTTTTTTTTTTATTTATTTATTTTTTTTTACATTGTTGGACTATGCTGCTACTGCGAGAGAGTTTGGCTTGCAATTGCAGAGTAGCCCCATGGAAATCAACAGGCAAGTTTGACAGGCAAGTGCTGTCCATTGAGCTCAGTGCCTCTGACAAGAAATGAGGAGAGGCACTGTAAGCACTTCCTCTGTCTGCTGCAAACAGAGTGTGCCAGCTTGTATTTAAACTGGACGCTCTGTATGTAGCTTCTGACAGACTTTACAAGGAGCCCCGTATCTCCAGAACCATAGATGATAGGAGCCCCAAATTGACCAGTGGTTGAGTAGGTCTTCAGCTACCTACCCCCCAAATTTGGGCTCTATGTGACCTCTGGTCGCCGAGCCACGAAGTTGATCGGATCATCTGGCTGGCAAAAGACCAGAGCACTTTGCGATTCAGCACTGCGCCGCTTTAACTGACAATTGCGCGGTTGTGCGACGTGGCTCCCAAACAAAATTGACTTTTTTTTTTTTTTTTCCCACAAATAGAACTTTCTTTTGGTGGTATTTGAGCACCTCCTATGGTTTTTATTTTTTGCACTATAAACAAAAAAAATAGCGACAATTTTGAAAAAAGCGCATTATTTTTTTACTTTTTGTTATAATAAATATCCCCCAAAAATATATAATAAAACATTTTTTTTTCCTCAGTTTAGGCCAATACGTATTCTTATACATATTTTTGGTTAAAAAAAAATCTCAATAAGCGTTTATTGATTGGTTTGCGGAAAAGTTATAGCGTCTACAAAATAGGGGATATTTTTATGGCATTTCTATTAATAATTTTTTTTTAATAGTAATGGCGGCGATTTTTTTTTTTTTAGGGGTTAAGTGTCTCCTAGGGAGTGATTCTAACTGTGGGGGGGAGGGGCTATGTGTGACACGACACTGATCACTGCTCCCGATTACAGGGAGCTGTGATCAGTGTCAGTGTCACTAGGCAGAACGGGGAAATGCTTGTTTACATCAGCATTTCCCCGTTCTTCCTCTGTGAGACAATCGCGGGTATCCCCACGGGCATCGAGTCCGCGGGACGCACAATCACACTCACGGTGAGGAAGAATGGGTGTCAAGCACGCCTGCAAACAGCTTCTTAAAGGGCAACGTATAGGTACGTTAATATGCCTGTACGTGCCCTTCTGCTGACGTATATTGGCTTGAGCAGTTAAGGTAAGGGGCCTGGAGCTGCAGCTCCAATAGCCCCCTATGTTAATCCGGCCCTGCTTCCCGCCCAAGGTACGTCCAGGGACATCCTTGACTTTGCGGGGGTATATCTGAATGATGCCTGCAGCTGCAGACATCATTCAGATATCGACTTTTTCAGCTGGTGATTCCCTACACCATAAGAATGATCATAGTGGCTGTTCCGCCACTTGATCGTTCTTACGGGTGGCGGTAGGGGATGCCCCCCTCCTTCCGCCGCCCTCCGGTGCTTCTACCGACTCACTGCTTCCATCGGTGTGAGTTGGAGAATGGATCTGCCGCCCCCGGATGGTGGTCATAGAGGTTTCTGGGGGACCAGATGGTCGCCGCAGTCTATATGATTGTTCGGAGGCCGGGAGCGATGTTATGATGTCACGCCCGGCCTCTGCATTCAAATGAATGACGCCGCCTCGGCTGGGAGGCCGAGATAATTTATTTTATTCTTTTTTGATTTCAAGCTTCCCAGCCTAGAGGTGAGATGTGGGGTCTTATTGACCCCATATCTCACCGTAAAAAGGACCAATCGTGCCATATTCCTATTACAAGGGATGTTTACATTCCTTCTAATAGGAATAAAAGTGATCACATTTTTTTTTTTTAAGTGTCCAACTAAAAAAAATAAAAGTCAAATTTATTTATTTTTTTTTTTTTTTTAATTGTGGATTTTATTTTTTTAGTTGGACACTTTAAAAAAAAAAAAAAAAAATGAAAGCGCCCCTGTCCCCCCCGTTAGAGCGAGAGAATTAATTCTAGCCCTAGACCTCCTCAAAACATGTAACCAGTAAAAAAATTGAAAGGGTCGCCTATGGGGATTTTTAAGTACCGAAGTTTGGCGCCATTCCACGAGCGTGTGCAATTTTGAAGCGTGAAATGTTCGGTATCTATTTACTCAGCGTAACTTCATCTTTCACATTATGCAAACAAATTGGGCTAACTTTTTAATGTTTTTTTTTTTGTTTGTTTTTGTTTTTAAAGCATGAAACAGTTTTTTTTTTTTTTTCCAAAAAAAAAAAGTGTTAGAAAAATTGCTGCGCAAATTCCGTGCGAGATAAAAAGTTGCAATGACCGCCATTGTATTCTCTAGTCTTTGCTGAAAAAAACATTTATAATATTTGGGGGTTCTATGTAATGTTCTAGCAAAAAAATGATACATTTTACATGTAGGAGAGAAATGTCAGAATTGGCCTGGATGGGAAGTGGTTAAGGCTCTTGCTATATCCAATTTGTGCAGTTTTGATGAATTCTGTTCTTCGGGAATGCTGGCAGGACCTATTCCTGATTGGAGTGATATGTGGAAGGGACCTTAAGTACAAATTGAAGGATAGGCTGCAGGACTACGCTGCCTGGATAGAAAATGATATAGGGATCTCAGGAGCCTAGGGCTTAAAGTTCTAAGACTCTGTGCCCTGATGTAACAGCTACTAGGAAGGTCGCTTTCAGTGTGATGTCTTCCAAAGAACAGCCTTCTGTAAGCGCAAAGGGGGGTGCTGAAAGAAACTTTAGCACTATCGGTAAGTCCCATTTGGGGTATAGACTTCTTCTTGGTTGTTTTAGCCTTATTACCACTCTTAGAATGCATTCTGTCAGAGGATTTATGGCCCATCTGGTGTCCGTGAGAGCTGAGAGGGCAGAGACGTGCACCTTCAGGGTATTGAGGCCTGCTCCTAAATCTAGGCCTGACTGGAGAAATTGCAGCACGTTCTGAACCTCTGGTCTTAGTGGGTCAAACTTCTCTCTTTGTGCTAATTCGAGAAATTTCTGCCAAATCCCGCGATAGGTATTGCTTGTGGAGGCCTTCCTTGCCTGAAGCAGAGTTTTGATAACTTGGTTGGAAGAAGTAGAGTGTTCCAATCTCCTCCTCCTCTCAACTTCCAGACCCTTAAATTCAGAGTCTCTGGATGCGGATGCACAAAGTCTCCCTGAGACAGGAGGTCCTGAAGATGTGGAAGAGGGAGGGATTTGCACAGATGCATCAGCAGGGTGAACCATGGCCTCCGCGGCCAATAAGGGATTACTGCCAACACGATCACTCTCTCCTTGCTGAGCCATTGTAGGATCATAGGGACTGGAGAGAAGGCATAGGCCAAGCGGAAATCCCATGACTGAGCTAGCGTATCCACCACCTGCTGACGTCCGGTAGACATACCTCGAGAAAGAGAGGCATCTTGGTGTTCAGAGGCGAGGCAAAAAGGTCTATTTGGGGGTGACCCCATTGTTGACAAATCCAATCGAACATTGTCTGATTCAGAGACCAGGCGTTGTTGGACAGATTCCTGGACAACAGATCCGCTAGGTGTTTCTGAAAGGCTGGGATGTAGGACGCTCTGAGGTTCAGCAGGTTCCCCTCTGCCCATGACCGAATCGGCTCCACTTCTGCATCAGGGATCTGCTGTGTGGACCGCTCTGGTTTTGCACATAGGCCACCACCGCTCTGTTGTCCATATGTATCAGGAGTGATTTCCCTCTGAGAGAGGAGGCCATCCAGGCTGCTCTCAGCTCCAGCACATTGCATACTACATTGCTGGTGTCAAACCGTCATCTTCCGTGGACCATGTTGGATCGGCAATGAGCGCCCCAGCCTAACTGACTCACGTCAGACGTAAGACTGGTCCAGGAGATGGGACCAAGATTGCAGTTATTGCAGAGGCTTTGGTGCCTTGTCCACCACCAGAGACTGTTCTTCATCCTCAGACACCACTATTTGCTGGGACAGTGACTTCCTTCTCCACTGGTCTAAAAATCCCTGCACAAAAAGTCCAGAGGTGCCAGCGGGCCCATTTGACCATCGGAATACATGAGGCAAACGTCCCCAGGAGCCTGAGACATCTCAATGCCAACATAGATAGGCTTGACAAAGGCCTGCCTTACCTTCTCTCTGACCGAAAATTTGACGACAGAAGGGAAACTGACTGGTTCTGGGTGTTGAACAGAGCGCCCAGGTATATCATCATCTCTTGCGTAGGAGTGAGCTGGCCCTTGGATTGATTGATTATCCAACCAAACCTGGCCAGGACATCCACTACCTCCTGCAAGTGTGCCAATAACATTACTCTGCACTGAGATAATATCAAGATGTCATCCAGATAGTGCAGGACTCTGATCCCCCATTCTCTGAGTGGTGCTAGAATTGCCACAAAGACTTTTTTATAAAGTTTCTTGGTGCTGTAGATATACCGAACAGGAAACACTGAAACTGAAGGTGGATGTCCTCCACTTTGAATCTTAGGTAAGCCTGAAAATGGCTGTGAATGTAAGTATGCGTCCTGGAAGTCTATGGAAACCATCCAGTCGCCTGGCTGGACTGCCGATATGACTGTATTTAGTGACTCCATCTTGAAATGTTCGAGGAGAATGAATCTGTTCAATCCCTTCAGATCCAGCACTGGCCTTTTATCATCCTGTTTTTTGCGCACAAGAAAAACTGGAGAATAAAAGCCTGAGTACCGTTTGGACTCTGGAACGGGTACAACCGCTTTCTGGAGAATTATTGTTTGCATATACTGTTGCGAATTCCTGCTTTCTCCATTGACCTGGGAATTCTGGTGGGGAGGAAGGATGCCTGAGGAGGTTGTCATTTGAACTTCCAGAAATGACCCAGCTGGATGGTGCAGACCGCCCACCGATCTCTACAATTCTCCATCCACACCTGAGCAAATGCTTTTAAACCAGCACCCACTGGGCCGAAGTCAAAAGGACTTTGGGTTCAGATGAGATGAGGCGAATGCCTTGGCCTTGGCCAACTTCAGGAAGGTCGACTGGGAGCCCCTCCAGCCTCCCCTGTATTCTCTCCTGGGACGATAACCCCTCGTATCTCTCCGGTTTTTGCTTCAAAGGACTCTTTGTGGAATACTTCTTCTTCCTCCTAGTCTTGGCTTGGGGTATTAACCTCCTTCTTCCCACCGGTCACTCTGGAAATTGCTGCATCCAGCTTTTCCCCAAACAGAGCTTTCCCATCAAACTGTATGCAACACCATGTCTGCTTCGAGGAGGGGTCGGCTGCCCAGGGCTTCAGCCAGAGTGCGGTTATGGAGTATAGCGTTGTTCTTGCTGAGAATTCCACAGAGTCAATAGCAGCCTCCACCATAAAGTCTGAGGCCAACTTCAGTTCATCCAAGGCTCTAATTATTTGATCTGTATCCACACCTTACTGCAGAGCTGATTCAACATTCTCTGTCCAAGCTCTAACTGCTCTGGAGACCGAGGTTAGGGCCACAGCTGGCTTGCAGGCACCCCCTGCTGCTTGGTATGTCTTTTTCAGGTCTGTGTCAAACCCATCTCTAAAAGAGACTGCATCTTCCAGTGAGAGTGTCGTGTTTCTTGCCAGCCTTATGACCAAGGCATCCACTGGGGGCACTACGTCAAACAGTTGTGCATCCACATTCCACAGGGGAAACATTTTTGGAAACAGTTGAATGGTACCGGTCTCTTGTCGACTTTCTTCCACTCTTCAAGAACAACGTCCTTGATCTCATCCATCAATGGGAAAGCTGAAGATTTCTTCTTGAGATGAGGGAAGTATCTCTGTGACTTTGGCGGAGGCTCAACAGATTCTTCCCATTGCGTGGCCTTTTTTACCGCTGTTATAATCGGGGTCAATAATGGCAAAGTCCAGAGATGTAGAGGAATACTCTGCTGCTTCATCCTCTGAAGCTGTAGCTAAGCTCCCCCCTGGTCGGTAGGTGCGTCTGTCGGTCTATCAATCCCAGAGGGCCCGGCTATCTCCTGACAAAAGGCCAACTCCTTAATCGAGTCTTGGATCATTTTCTTCATAGACGCCATTGTCCCCTATTTCTTTCTCCTTGTCTCTAGAGGCTTCCAAGAAACAGCTCTCGCAGACCAGTTTGTCGGGCAACGTCTGCTTACCACAGGCCCAACAGGCTTTCTCATGGGGTCTGGACGCACTGTGGGAAGACCCAGAGTGCCTAACCGCATGATGTGCTGAGTCATGTGATCTTCGAGCAGGATACGACGATTGTCCATGTGTATGGCCACAGCTACTGGATCTAATGCGAGACGAGTGCCAGTGCTGGCTGTAAAGGGACAAAGATATCCCTTAAAATGAGGCCCTGCTCACTTTTTTTATTTTACTCACCAATATGTTGCAGCCCCATACCTAGAGGAATTTTGAGGATCTTTTGTGCACGGGGGCAGGCTATGTGAAGCAGGCTAAGGGAAGACAGCAAAAAAAAAAAAAAAAAAAATCACAACAGAGGAGGAAAAAAAAAAAAGGGAGAGAGAAAAAGTAAACAGAGTGTCAGCATAGAAAAAGAAAATGCAGCACACTGGCCCTTTAAAAAGTATGTAAACAAACACTTCCTACCCTGGGTACTCTCCATGCTGGCTCCTCCTCTGGGCAGCAGGATGGCAAGCAAGCAGCTGAGCAGGTGGGAGGCAAGACGGCAGCTATTTTCCAATGCTCCCCCACCCATTTAAAAAAAGTGAGGGCAAAATTAGCTGTGTGGAACAACCAAGATGGCTGCTCTTGCACTTCCAGCTACCCGCCCCATCCAGGAAGAAAAGGAAGCAGAAAGAGGCACCCATAGTGCCCACAGCTATCGCACAGGCTGCAATTACAGAAACTGCACCTCTACACTACAGAGCAGGAGAAAACAATGGAATTCTGGCAGTAGGATAAGGCAGGACAGAGCCGCTGTGGGGCCGAAATTGTGAGTCCCACATACACTGCCCCAAAAAGATCCACAGAAAAACTGACTCCCTCACTCCTCAGCGCATTTAGCAGCACAAGTGACGGGACCTCATCTCAGGAGTGCATGAAGCTGAATGGTGGCACCAATTTTTTGGGGGGTGAGGCAGGGGCTGACGAATCCATGATCCTGTGTGGCCTTGAGGACAGAAAAGATAATGGGGGCGAGGGGGGCATCGCTCTTTTATAGAGTTATGGTGGTCCTGTGGATTGGCCGGGGGTGGAGCAACCAACCATGTGTATGCTGCCATGAAGGCACCAGGAAAGCATAATCTAGGAAAAATTTGCAACTGCAATAGCTCATAAAAAGCCTTTGTCCAGGAAATGGCGAAATAAACCACCCGTATTGTAAATGGGAGGAAAAAATTCCCTTTGAAACCCCCCTCCCCCCGTATCTTAGCCATGGAAATATAGGCACTGTTTTTTGATGTAAAATTGGAAAATTCAATAAAAACAACATTTAAGAAAAAAATTGTATTTTTTCAGTTTGTTTCCACTTTAAGAAAAGAAGTGAAGGTTATCTTTAAAGTGCACGAATTGTATTTTCTTATGTGACCTCCACATATGTGTAAGTATAGGAAACCAGGATAAAGTACTGCAAAAATACAGTCCATAAAATAATCACCACATTAGGGTATAGAATGGAGACATAATTAACTGATGTTGCTTCACTAGACATAACATAGATCATCTTTTTCCTAGATCTAGGTCAAAGTTCCTGGCTTGGTGAGGAACACTAGAAGGGTTTCTATTTTAGAGCTGTGTAGGCCATGGTTACATTAGATCATGCATGACCTTGGAATTTAGCAATGTGTGTCAGGCTAGAAGCACTTGACCAGTGATCTTTCCATTTCTCTGCTGTCACTGCTACATGGTTGGGTGTCAAAAATGTTATTTCTAAATCACTTCCTTATTTCTATAGCATATTGTACTTCATGTTACTTAAAACTTAATATTCAGTAGCTGAACTGTTATTACTGGAGCAGACCAATGTGGCCATATCATGACTTTAGGTAATGAAGCTCTTGGTTTGCGATTTGTGTTTTTGGCAAACTCCAGGACTTCAGCTGTCTCTGGCTGACCACTGTTTTGTAAAGTGTAAAAACTCAATAAAAATGAAATGAAAACAGCAATGTTATTCCAGAGTGTTCTAACCAGGTAGGGCAAAAACTTCAGAATTTGCAATACTATAAATTAAGACTTGACAACGCACTACCCAGATCTAATAAATACAGTAAATAACCAACAAATGCCCACGTTATGGGATTTTTCTTTTCTCCTGAGATGATGTGTTATGATTAGACACAATATCTGATGGCTCGAATTTTTTCTATTATGAAATGTATTCTATTACACAGACCGGCGGCCTAAATTTCCTCATATTTATTGTAAACATTAGCTCAGTCACTTTCTACAAAGACTCATGTTTTAAGCCAGCTTTTAAAAGGTGTGTCACAGATGATCCAAGTCAGCTTGCATGTTTGCCGCTAAACATTGTTTCCTTTAACATTGGAGGTCATTGCCTCTATACAAGGACAACTTGGTCCACAAAGAAATTAATCTGTAGAAAGATTTTGTATAATTCAACACATATGGGTATGACGCCTGTTACTATATAGATGAGGCCAACATGTAGTAAGACACCTACAGTATATAGTCTCATCAGTTCATGTGACATCATCAGTGATTCCCTATAAAGATCTAGTAATATTGTAGCTGAATACCACTAATGCTAGCAGGCAAGCCTGTACATCTGGAAAAGGGGTCCCAATGTGTGCTTTCCTCCTATCACTAACAAGCTATTTATTTAAGACATAAATGGCACATATCACAAACCACCTAATGTCTTCCTGCCACCGTTATCAGCTGTTAGAAGTACTGGTTCAACTCCTTAAGGCTGCGTTGATGGTAAAATGCCGCTAGTTTTAGTGGCACTATTCGGCCTCTAGCGGGGCGCTTTTAACCCCCGCTAGCGGGCGGAAAAAAGGGTTAAATGCGCCCATGTAGCGCAGCTGCTTCTGCAGTGGTGCCCATTCATTTCAGTGGGCAGGAGCGGTGTATGCACTGCTCCACCACCGCCCCAAAGATGCTGCTTGCAGGACTTTTTCTAACGTCCTGCCAGTGCCTCATTGTGAAAGCACTCGGGCTCTCACACTGGGACTGCAGGGGAGGCGTTTTTCAGGCACTTTAGAGGTCCACCATTTTTAAGAAGACCAGGAACACGGCTGGGTGGCTAGATGGAGTTCCTGCATCTCCGCCCCGCCTACCCACCCGCCTTGCTTCGCTCCGCCCCGCTGCCGGTCTGTTATGGAAAGGGACAGGGGTTCTATTGTAACCACGCGGCCGGCGGAGACACTATTTTGTATACCCCCTCTGTTCTGCAATGGCGGCGGAGACCTACTAGGACATCTGATGTAAGGGGGGGGGCTCCGCTGGGGACACCTGATGTAAGGGGGGGGGGCTCCGCTGGGGACACCTGATGTAAGGGGGGGCTCCGCTGGGGACACCTGATGTAAGGGGGGCTCCGCTGGGGACACCTGATGTAAGGGGGGGCTCCGCTGGGGACACCTGATGTAAGGGGGGGCTCCGCTGGGGACACCTGATGTAAGGGAGGGCTCCGCTGGGGACACCTGATGTAAGGGGGGACACCGCTGGGGACACCTGATGTAAGGGGGGACACCGCTGGGGACACCTGATGCAAGGATGGATGACTAGTGGCAGGTGACATGCTCAGGGATCCCACTGATTCGGCATTATGGTGAGTTGAAAGATTTCATTTTATATTACAATGTAATAAAAGAGATAACAACCATGGTGCCGGGATGATTGAAGTGCTAACACCAGGTGTTTGGAGTAACTTTATCTGCTGATTTTTAAACTTTCTAGAATACACATATTTCTATTGTTGTGTAGGATCTAGGGCTGCTGTCCCTCCATCCCCCCCCCCCTTTCATCTCCATCCCTTATTCATCTCAGACTCTAACCACACCCTCTTTGTGCCACGCCCATTTAAGACACGCCCACTATTTTGCATAAACCCGCCTATTTTTCGCTGCATTTTTACTTTCCCGCCATGCCTACAAACACATGTCCCCGCCCCCTAATTATAATAAGACTCCGCCTACAGCCAAAAGTGTCCCTAAAATTTTTTTTTTACAATGTTGGCAACTATGCAGGTGCTTGACTAAGAACGAGAGTGAGAGAAACACTAGCTGCAGCTGTTCTCTATAGCTGCTGCCCTACAGTGCTGAAGTGGTCCTTTAACAGCTAGTTCAGCAAAAGGAAGGAGCTACTGAACAGGAAGAGCTCAATAGGCTGAGTCAGGCAACAATGTACTGTAGGAACTATAGTCCTGAGGAGAGACTCTACTGTGTACTCAAAATTATTTCTAAGTACGTTCTCCAGAGAGGAGATTGCAGGGAGGAGGGGAAAGAGCTGCATTTTCCCAGGCAGTACAGGACACGGCTTCCGCCTGCTGTGAGGGAGACCGAAAAGTGCACATTGCTGTCTAGTGTGCACCACCATTACTGTTGCATATCGATGGCCTGAGCGGGATCTGGAGTGTTGAGTTTGGGGGGTGCAGGCATCCAAAGTTATCTCTATCCCTAGGACTGCTACAGGGATTTACTATCTGCTGCTAAAGAGACTAAGCTTCACGTTTTGGAGTCGGGCTCCCAGACCAGTAGCTACAGTAACCAGCAGGATAAATACACAAGCAGATCACCCTGGCAGATGACATGGGCTCATCTGAGATAAGCAGTCTAAGCACTAACCGGTATTCACCAGAGCTCCTGATAGTTGAGATGGGTCTTGCTGTGTGTTAGTACCAGGTTGTGGTCCTCAGGGTCTCCCCACCAGGAGTTGAGTAAGCCAGGGGGCAGTAGCACATACAGCAGGTAGGGATAAAGCATAAGCATAGTCGGTAAAGCTATGAATTCAAACGGGTCAAGATCATTGGCTAGTTGAGCACGGGATGAAGGGCTGGGCCTGAACTCTATAAAAGTTCCTCTCTGAGGTAAAATCTTCACTCAGAGTTGGAAGAACAGAAAAGAGTTACCCACCCCAACTTTTGTTTCTTTTCAGATCGGTTGTCGCAGCTTCCTTGGTGGTATTACACCTTGCCAGTGGTAAATGTTTAATTGAATGGGCTATGCCCTTCAGTGGAAGTTCCACCAGTCTAATGCCTAGAACTTATGGAAGGACAGGCCTTTCAGACTAGGTCCAGTTAAGGTTTCAAGAGGTGCTCACAATACAACTGTGACTTGCACAGGTTTAAAGCATTTGTAAACCCCCAAAAAATTATATATATCCTGCTCCTTTTAAAGGGTGTTAAATAGCACAGTGCTTGTGCCATGTCATTTGTCCCTTTTTGTATGATGTGAAATACCTGGCTGATCCTGCCTGTTCCTGTTTCCCCCTGTCTCTGCTGACCACGATAATCATGGCTCCTGATCCATGATACCGTGGTCAGATAACGTGCCTCTGTCATCACGCTGTCTGCTCTCTGTCTCTCCCCCTCCCTTCCTGTCTGTCAGTTCCGATGCCTGTGTGTGAGAGCGATCTCATCCAGCCCCTCTCCCTTACTGCTCTTTCCTGTCATTTGAAATACCTTTTGAAAAATAACTTGCATCCCCTCTGTTTTATCAAGATCCTAACTGTTAGGTGTCAGTTCCTTTAAAACTCTAATCGTAAATTCCTTACCTCACAGCGGTCACATGACATTCCTCTGCTGGCCGGTGTCTTGCCGAGAAAGTTCCCCCGGCGGATAAGGACCCCCCTGTACTGCGCAGGTGCAGCGCTTGTGCAGTACGAACGACTAGGAGCCGCCGAAAATAGCCGAAGATGAAAAACTTCAATCAGCTGTACACGGTGCCTGCGCTCTGGGTCCAGGTTGAAGCCCCACCATCCAAGTGGACCTAGAGGGAGAATAAAAAAGTGCCGAGCGAAGCGAGGCCGTGCCCGAAGCGTGGCGAGCGAAGCGTGGCGAGCGAAGCGAGCCCGCGAGGGGCCCTCTTACAGGCGCCGTGTACAGCTGATTTCTATTGTATTTGGCTTTGGCTATTTCCGCCGGCTCCTACTGCGCAAGCGCTGCGCCTGAGCAGTAGAGGGGGGTCCTTATCCGCAGAGGGGAACTTTCTCGGCAGAACACCAGCTGATGTCAAAGGGTTATCTCAGCCCCTCCCTTTGCATTCTTTTTCCTAGCAGAGGAAAGACACTGACAACAAGTTCTTGCCATGAGATAAAATACTTACACAGACACATAGTGCTATAGCTCTTGATAAAAACAGAGGGGATGGCAGTGTATTATCATCCTGACTTTACAACCACTTTAACCACTTCAATACAGGGCATTTTCACCCCCTTCCTGCCCAATTTTCAGTTTTCAGCGCTGTCGCACTTTAAATGACAATTGCGCGGTCATGCAACACTGTTCCCAAATTGATTTTTTTTTTTTTTCCCCCACAAATAGAGCTTTTTTTTGGTGGCATTTGACCATCTCTGCGTTTTTTATTTTTTGCGCTACAAACAAAAGAAGAGCGACAAGTTTGAAAAAAAAACACAATTTTTTTTACTTTTTGCTATAATAAATACCCCAATTCAAAAAAACAAAAAAAAAACAAAAAACATTTTTCCTCAGTTCAGGCCGATATGTATTCTTCTACATATTTTTGGTAAAAATCGCAATAAGTGTATATTGATTGGTTTGCGCAAAAGTTATAGTGTCTACAATATTGGGGATAGTTTTACGGCCTTTTTATTATTTATTTATATTTTTTACTAGTAATGGCTGTGATCTGTGATTTATTTTATTTTATTTTTTTTATCGTGACTGCGACATTACGGCAGACATATCGGACACTTTTGACAGCATTTTGGAACCATTCGCATTTATACAGCAATCAGTGCTATAAAAATGCATTGATTACTGTATAAATGTCACTGTCAGGGAAGGGATTAATACTAGGGGGCGATCAAGGGGTTAACTGTGTTACCTAGGGAGTGATTCTAATTGTAGGGGACTCGCAACGGGAGGAGACTGATCGGTGTTCCTCTGTACACGGAACACATGATCGGTCTCCTCTCACCTGACAGGATGTAGATCTGTGTGTTTACACACACAGATCCACGTTCCTGCTCTGTTACCGGGCAATTGCACATCGGCTCCCGAGTGACACAGCGGCGCGTGCGCGCCCCCCCAGATGGCCGGGAAGCCCAGGATGTCATATGAAGCCGCCCAGGATGGGAGATCCCACCTGTGGACGTCATATGACTGTGGGCGGTACTGAAGTGGTTAATGTTTATGTTGGAAAATGTTATTAAAGCTGTGGCGTTGCTCTTTCCAACTTAACCTGTCTGAGTGTTGTTTATTGGCAAAGGTTATTAGTAGATATGTTTTTTTATGACCTGTCCTTTCAGCCCCAAATCCACTTGTCAAAAGGTTGTAAACTTCACCTCCATAACATCTCTAAAATTCGCCCCTTTTTAACAAATGAAACCACCAAGCTCCTCATTCACTCCCTCGTTATCTCTCGCCTTGACTATTGCAACTCCATTCTCATAGGCCTACCTCTTCATAGGCTATCCCCTCTTTAGTCTTTAATGAATGCTGCTGTCAGACTCATCCACCTTACTAACTGTTAAGTGTCTGCCAACCCTCTACTACAATCCCTACATTGGCTTCCGATTCAAAATACTAACATACAAAGCACTTCACATCTCTGCCCCCAGCTACATCACCAATCTCCAAATATCACCCAAACCGTCCTCCCTTGTCTCCTCCTCCCTTGCTCATCTCCAGAGCCTCTCCCATCCTCTGGAACTCTCTACCTCAATCTGTCTGGCTATCTCCTACTCTGGCTGCCTTTAGGCAGTCCCGGAAAACTCAGGCTTTCCTGAAGAAATATCACACCTCCAACTAATCTTTTATCACTTCCATCAGATCATCCCCCACAGTTATAACCTTCTGTACCACCTGCCACACCCTATTAGATTGTAAGCTCTTATGAGCAAGGCCCTCTTGTACTTTATTGTGTTGTAACTGTACCATCTCCCTTTTATATTGTAAAGTGCTGCGCAAACTGTTGTCCTTATATAAATCCTGTATAATAATAATAATTTATGGCTTTAGGCCTATACTCCTCAGCAGTCATGTGTATAGGGTGGCTATATGTAGTACCTGGGCTCCCTGGGAGTGGAAATACAGTGGATTTTACACTGGACGCAGCCTCATACACTTGTGTGGACAAGGCCTAAGTGCTATTTTGATTTCCCTTTGCACATGCTAGCTTGGTCCAGGCTGTTTCTGCTCAGTTGGGTAGACTGTGGAGCTGGGTGTGTGAAGAGATGTCCAGGGATCCTCTACTACCCGCTTACGTCAGAAGAACTCTCCCCCCCCCCCCCCATCCACACACAGCTAGCCACTGCGGGGAATCCTGGTGACGTAGGAGCGACGTCGGGGCGGTCACGTGCCTCGCTGCAGTCGCCTCCCCCCTCCGGCCTCCGGAGTGTCAGTGCGCTCCAAGATGGCGGCAGAGGTCGGCTGGACTCGTGATAACCGGCACTGAGTGCGGAGAGAGAGGTCAGACTGACTGAGGCAGAGAGTTCGGCGGGAGGAGTACAGACCGGCGCCTGGGCGCCACACCGGGCGGCGGGACACAGATAGCGGGGTGCCCTTGAGGAAAGCGGTGTGAAGGAGACACGGAGGAGGACAAGGAGGAGAGGGGGAAGAGGTGGCCGGCCGGGGCCATGTTCTCGGTACTCTCCTATGGAAGGTTGGTGGCCAGAGCGGTGCTCGGAGGACTCTCACAGACCGACTCCCGGGACTACAGCCTGGTGACCGCCAGCTGCGGCTTCGGAAAGGATGCCAGGAAGGGGATCCTAAAGAAAGGCATGTGCTATGGGGACGACGCCTGCTTCATCGCCCGGCACCGCACCGCCGATGTCCTGGGTAAGTGCACGGGGACTACAAGTACCAGCGGGACTACTAGGGCGGTCATGTACTCATCAGTGTGTGAAGTGTGCGGGGCTGGACACCATGACCCAGAGTGTTCTACAAGTGTACCCTCATCACAGGCAGGACCGACCTGACCTCCGCGGAGCCGCGTCTTCCCCCCTCTCCTACCTCCGCGGAGCCGCGTCTTCCCCCCCCTCCTACCTCCGCGGAGCCGCGTCTTCCCCCCCCCTCCTACCTCCGCGGAGCCGCGTCTTCCCCCCCCTCCTACCTCCGCGGAGCCGCGTCTTCCCCCCCCTCCTACCTCCGCGGAGCCGCGTCTTCCCCCCCCTCCTACCTCCGCGGAGCCGCGTCTTCCCCCCCCTCCTACCTCCGCGGAGCCGCGTCTTCCCCCCCCTCCTACCTCCGCGGAGCCGCGTCTTCCCCCCCCCTCCTACCTCCGCGGAGCCGCGTCTTCCCCCCCCTCCTACCTCAGCGGAGCCGCGTCTTCCCCCCTCCTACCTCAGCGGAGCCGCGTCTTCCCCCCCTCCTACCTCAGCGGAGCCGCGTCTTCCCCCCCCTCCTACCTCAGCGGAGCCGCGTCTTCCCCCCCCTCCTACCTCAGCGGAGCCGCGTCTCCCCCCCCCCCTCCTACCTCAGCGGAGCCGCGTCTCCCCCCCCCTCCTACCTCAGCGGAGCCGCGTCTCCCCCCCCCTCCTACCTCAGCGGAGCCGCGTCTTCCCCCCCCTCCTACCTCAGCGGAGCCGCGTCTTCCCCCCCCTCCTACCTCAGCGGAGCCGCGTCTTCCCCCCCCTCCTACCTCAGCGGAGCCGCGTCTCCCCCCCCCTCCTACCTCAGCGGAGCCGCGTCTTCCCCCCCCTCCTACCTCCGCGGAGCCGCGTCTCCCCCCCCCCCCGACCTCCGCGGAGCCGCGTCTCCCCCCCCCGACCTCCGGAGCCGCGTCTCCCCCCCCCCAACCTCCGCGGAGCCGCGTCTCCCCCCCCCCCCCGACCTCCGCGGAGCCGCGTCTCCCCCCCCCCGACCTCCGCGGAGCCGCGTCTCCCCCCCCCCGACCTCCGCGGAGCCGCGTCTCCCCCCCCCCGACCTCCGCGGAGCCGCGTCTCCCCCCCCCCCCCCCCACCGTGGAGCTGCGTTGTGTCGCCCGACCTTTTATTCCCCTCAAACGCCCCTCTTAAAGGTGAATGTGCGTGTTAAACGCTGAAAAATACGGTGTAGCCCAGGGGTCTCCAAACTATGGCCATCCAGTTGTTCGGGAACTACAAGTCCCATCATGCCTAGTCATGTCTGTGAATGTCAGAGTTTTACAATGCCTCATGGGATGTGTAGTTCCACAGCAGCTGGAGGGCCTTAGTTTGAGGATCCCTGGTGTAGCCAAATAAAACGTCCGAGCTCATCTCTTCACCACACACAGCCACAAAGGCAAGAGAATTCTTGTTGGGCAGTGTATTAGTGCTCGGACAAACACACTTAGACTTTTAATGGTTCAAAGAATGTCAGGCAAAATGGTCGGCCCTCACACATGTTCACTTCATCAAATTCGGTCCTCTTTCGAATAAGTCTGGACACCCCTGCTATAGGGGGAATCCAAAGTTTTAGAGTTCCTCTCCAGAGCAAGAGAAAGGAGGAATCTTCCAGTAGGGATGCTTGGTATAAAGGGGGCGTTCCCTTCACTTTCAGAGGTTTCCTCCACTTCTGTTGCATCTCTTTGGACAGGAAGTGGTACTCCAGTAAGCAAAAAAAAACTAGCAGGTGCTTTAACCCTTTCCTACTCTATCCAAATCTACATAAAAATAGTTATATACAGTAAGTAGTGTGATGATCTTACTTGATTGCACCTAAAGTGGTGTGTGACCAGTTTCAGAAATACTGCAACACTTTATTTTACATTAGATTGTATTTCAAATCATCCATTGGGGTCATTTGCTTTGACATTGATGGCATGAAAATCCGGATGCAGAGCATTTCCCTGCCTTGGTCTGGTGACTTTGAAAGCTGTTCTGCCCTTGGAGGACACATGGTGCCCTACCTCTTTTGGCATGAAATCCTACCCCAGCCTTGTTTTTGCCGGATTGATTTCTTTGGCAGTGTATATAAAATAAACTTTTCTGTGTGCTGAACGTGCGCCCTCTGTGTTTCTATATATATATATATATATATATATATATATATATATATATATATATATATATATATATATATATATATAATTTTTTTTAGAGGGGCTATGTTTGTAGAATACATATCTGTAACACAGCCATGGTAGACTTGCAAAGGGTTAATACCATCATCTAAAAATGCACACGTTCATAAGGTAGTGCAGACTTTGATGCCCTTCCATACTCAAGGTCACGCTGAGATAGAGACTGGTATAGAAGCATGGATATACCTTTGTCACATTCCAGTTATGTGAGAAGTCAGTTATTTTTGCTTTTTTTATTTACCTTATTTTGTTCTACATGTTACCTGAGGTGTTCGAAGACCCACAGGAAATGTCCACTGTAGCACCTGTAGCCATGTCAAACACACCATTAGAAAGCCAGGAGGGTATAGATAGATATAGACCTATAGATATATTATCACTCGCTTTCTTTTTTTTAATAGTATTGCTGAGATCTAGCTCATATCTTTGGTTAGTGTATATTTGTTTGGATAGCGGAGAAGAGTTAGAACCCCCTGACTGTTTTTACTGCTACACTGGCTCTACTAGAGTTTCCTCATTTCCTGTTCTGCTCACAGTATTTTATTAGACTAGAATAGAGAGGAACACTCCAATAGCAACAGACAGAAATGAAAACTAGAGGTGACCAAATGGAAATTTTGGTACCGAAAATTTAGTATGCACTTGGCCGAAACCAAAAATGACAGTTTAACAAAAATATATATTTTGTATTCGACTTTTTACTTATATCATGAATTTTCAATGAATATGAATTTATTGTTGGCCGTTATTAGCACCTTTAGCGCAAGAAAAGCTCTGGAAAAATGAATCCCTTTTAAACTCTATGTATGTCTTCACACTGGCATCAATAACGCACCCGTGTTGTGTTTTTGTTGCAGTTTCTCACATGACCTATAAAAAACGCACCATAAGAGCAGTAAAATTGTGGCAAAATCATGTGCGCCATAATCTGCACCTTTATATCTATCGGCAAAATGCCAAAACACCATTTTCAGACGATTTTATGTTTCAATCACTGAAAGTTTGGTGCATCGCTAATAAAAACCTTTTGTTTTAGTAGAGGAGGGGGAAGGTTAGAAATCCTGTCAGCTCTTTCTTTCAGTCTGTCTGCAGACTTATGCTGTCCTTCATGTGGTTGTAAAGCTCAGACATGAAATATGAACAAAGCCTATCCCTCTATGGCAGCCACCAAAATTTCCACTTGCCTGCTCGCATTTGGTGAGTGGAAATTAGATGAGGGTGAGTGTGTGCCACCAGGGCAGGCGGGTCAACAGGAGCCAAGGAAGAGGTAAGCCGGCTGGATCACAAAGAGGTGAACTCCTGTGATACAGCTTGGATCTCAAATGCTGGCCGCTGTCAAAGTCCCGCCTACTGGACCAGCTCCTATGATAGACAGCACTCTGGTCCAATGCTGGCAAATTGATGTAGTGTGATGTCTATCATAGCAGCTGGTCCAGGAGGTGGGACTTTTTTTGACAGCAGCTGGCGTTTCAGATCCAAACTGTCATCCAGCCGGCTCTCCTCCCTGTGGCTGCACTGATTCCCAACTAAAACATTTTAACAGTGTCCTTTCATGAGATTATTTGAGGGCGTGTTTAGGGGCAGGGTAGGGGAACTGGTGGCGAGTAACTCCTATGGCCTGGCTAGTAGCTCAGGACTTGCATTTTTGAGCCCTGTGTACTTGTGTCAATTAAGAGCACAAAGTGTCCTTTTTGTCTGCTGCTCCGTTTTATTGGTATCAGCATGAGTCCCTTCCGACAAGTTTTTCCTGGCACCAAAAGTAAAAAGGTGACGCAAGGGAGGGACCTCCAGCAGATTGACAGCCTTAGCTCTGTTCCTGTGTGCTGTCTGAAGGGGAGTGTGTCTGTCTTTCTTCCAATCTAGTTCTCCTCACTGAGCTCTGCAGAGTGTAATTTCAGCTCTCTACCCCATTTTTTTTCTGACAGCTCAAACAGCTTTATAAATTCTGGACTTGATTGACTGTAGAGAAGGGAAGGCTGCAGATAAAAAGGAACAACTTTTATATAGGAGGATTAGTTTAACCTCTGTGTGTCACTTGAGGCCAGTCACCTCACTGGGTATATATGTAAGGGTTTACAACCACTTTAATGTATTCAATTTAATAAAGCTTTGAGGCTTTATGCCCAAGGATGGTACATGCTCACCCTTTCTTTGACTATAAACTTGATACAATAGTGAAACCAGACTGAGTTTACACTGTTCCATGTGCGTGCAGGCCTTATAGTAATGCACACATGTAGGTTTTACTGACTTTCACGCTACACTGCAGCACGGTGGTGTAGTGGTTAGCACTTTCACCTAGCAGCAAAAAGGGTCACTGGTTTGAATCCCGACCACGACACCATCTGCCTGGAGTTTGCATGTTCTCCCTGTGACTGCAGGGGTTTCCTTCAGGTACACCGGTTTCCTCCCACACGCTAAATACTTGCTGGTAGGTTAAATTGTCCCTAGTATGTACAGTGGGGCAAAAAAGTATTTAGTCAGCCACCCATTGTGCAAGTTCTCCCACTTAAAAAGATCAGAGAGGCCTGTAATTGTCATCATAGGTATATCTCAACTATGAGAGACTAAATGTGGAAACAAATCCAGACAATCGCATTGTCTGATTTTTGAAAGAATTTATTTGCAAATTATGGTGGAAAATAAGTATTTGGTAACCTACAAACAAGCAAGATTTCTGGCTCTCACAGACCTCTATCATCTTCTTCTTTTAAGAGGCTCCTCTGTTCTCCACTAATTACCTGTATTAATGGCACCTGTTTGAACTTGTTATCAGTATAAAAGACACCTGTCCACAACCTCAAACAGTCACACTCCAAACTTCGCTATGGTGAAGACCAAAGAGCTGTCGAAGGACACCAGAAACAAAATTGTAGACCTGCACCAGGCTGGGAAGACTGAATCTGCAATAAGCAAGTAGCTTGGTGTGAAGAAATCAACTGTGGCGATTAGAAAATGGAAGACATACAAGACCACTGATAATCTTCTGGGGCTCCACGCAAGATCTCACCCAGTGGGGTCAAAATGATCTCAAGAACAGGGAGCAAAAATCCCAGAACCACACGGGGGGACCTAGTGAATGACCTGCAGAGAGCTGGGACCAACGTAACAAAGGCTACAATCAGTAACACACTACGTCGCCAGGGACTCAGATCCCGCAGTGTCAGACGTGTCCCCCTGCTTAAGCCAGTACATGTCCGGGCCCGTCTGAGGTTTTCTAGAGAGCATTTGAATGATCCAGAAGAGGATTGGGAGAATGTCATATGGTCAGATGAAATCAAAGTAGAACTGTTTGGCAGAAACACAACGCGTCATGTTTGGAGGAGAGAGAATGCTGAGTTGCAACCAAAGAACACCATACCTACTGTGAAGCATGGGGGTGGCAACATCATGCTTTTGGGGCTGTTTCTCTGCAAAGGCAACAGGACGAATGATCCGTGTACATGAAAGAATGAATGAGGCTATGTATCGTGAGATTTTCAGTGCAAATCTCCTCCCATCAGTCTTGTGCAAGTTCTCCCACTTAAAAAGATGAGAGAGGCCAAATCTCCTCCCATGAGTCTCCAGATCTCAACCACATAGAAAACCTTTGGAGGGAGTTAAAAGTCCATATTGCCCAGTGACAGCCCCAGAACATCACTGCTCTAGAGGAGATCTGCATGGTGGAATGGGCCAACATACCAGCAACAGTGTGTGACAACCTTGTGTAGACTTGCAGAAAACGTTTGACCTCTGTCATTGTCAACAAAGGATATATAACAAAGTATTGAGATGGACTTTTGATATTGACCAAATAGTTATTTTCCACCATAATTTGCAAATCCTTTAAAAAATCAGACAATGTGATTGTCTGGATTTGTTTCCACATTTAGTCTCTCATAGTTGAGGTATACCTATGATGACAATTACAGGCCTCTCATCTTTTTAAGTGGGAGAACTTGCACAATCGGTGGCTGACTAAATACTTTTTTGCCCCACTGTATGAATGTGAGTTAGGGACCTTAGGTTGTAAGCTCCTTGAGGGTAGGGACTGATGTGAATGTACAATGTATATGTAAAGTGCTGCGTAAATTAACGGCGCTATATAAGTACCTGAAATAAAATAAACCAACCCCATAGGAAAGAATGGGATTTCTATTTGGCATGCGTGATTTTATGCTGCATTAAAACAGACAAGTGTGAATAGGCTGTAAATGAATTGGTGGAATAGCTTCCTAATATAAGAAACTTTGCTATTTTACATTCTTTTTATTTTACCAAGTAAGAAGTAAGCCTTTATGTCTATACGTGGGTATATGAGAGTACTTCTAAAGCTTAACGTACCCGGGATGTTTTTACAACCTCTCCTGAATGATTTAACTTGACAGATAGCAACCCACATTTAAAACGTCCGTTTTGCTGCGTTTACATGCCGCATTTAGCCGCGTTTGAGTTTAGAGGCGTTTAGAAAAGTTTTTTTTTTTTTTTTTTTGCCTTTAAAGAAAAGCCTATAAATGCAACTGCCTAAAAACGACATTAAACAATGTGATGTGTACATGTGATCCAATAAGATAACATTGGATGAGTTCAGGGGCAGTTGAAAAAAGCATCCAACTGCCTCTGAATGTCCGTTTACCAGCAGCAGTGTACATGAGGCCTAAATGTTCACACATAGGGACAGTGTACTTTTTTTCTTTACAGTGCAGGGACTTTTTTCTAAAAAAAAAAATCCAACAATGCCAGCCCACCCCCCACCCCCCACCCCCCCACCCCCCGTTTTACTTACCTGACCACTCGAAATTCCCGCGCTCGCTTCCGACATCCTCTTCGCCACTCAACCTGCCCGTTGATTGGCTAGTGTGGATGGATTGAAAGCAGTGCAGCCATTGGCTTGCACTGCTGTCAATCCCATCTAATGACGCGGCGCGCTGGGGGGTGGGGCTGAGTGATGCAGTCGGCGGCTATATCCGCCGGCTTTATCACGGGAGCGCTCCCGCAAGAACTAAACACCATTAGAGAGAGCTCGCATGAAGGTGTTTAGTTCTTGTGGGGAGGAGCTGAGACAACCGCCGAAGGACCCCAGAAGACCAGGTTCGGGGCCACTCTGCGCAAAACGAGCTGCACAGTGGAGGTAAGTATAACATGTTATTTAAAAAAAAAAAAAAACAAACCTTTACACAACCCCCTTTAAAAGCTCGGAAGCAGCATGCCACATACTTGTGTTGTAATGCAATTGAGAACCATTCAAAATGAATGTCACCGCAATGCACCGCAGTTTGTGAATTACGGTAATGTATGATAAATATGTATTTTAGCGCATATTACTGCAAAGCCAAGATCTGAATGTGCCATAAACTGCACTTAAAGCAACACTAAATAATATCCTTTTTCTCCAGAAATCCATAAACATCCATTCCCTAATGTCTCTTAATTTTTTTTTTTTTTTTTTTTAATGAAATTTGTTTACTTTTTTTGCCTCCTTGTAATGCCCTTCTAAACCTCTCCTTTTCCCCCTCACTGCTGTGCGTGCAGGTTGATTGTGTGCACTGCTGTATGAAAACTACAAATCCCCTCCCCATTTTATTTGCTGCCACACAGTACTAATGGTGTGAGCAGTTATACGCGTGGGGTAAAGTATTAATGGGCTTCTGTTTTTGTGGTGAAGAGTAACTTTTGTATGCTTTCCTCCTTCACAGAAGCTATACATGGGGGGGGAAAAAAAGACAAATCCCATGGTCTATCTTGGGAGCAAGCAAGAGAGGCCACATTTCTATATACTTTAAGGTCTCTTGCACATGATACTCCCTCTTTTAAGCATCTACTTTTTTTCAGATGTTTTTTTTCTTTGTATTTACGCCCATATATGCTTTCGTGCAGATGTGTTAAAACAATTGTGCATTTGTGCACATTCGCACGTATTTGCGTGCGTGAGGCATAAATTACTGACCAAAAAGGCAGATTTTCCCCAAAAAAAAAATTACTGAAGAATGCACGGTGCTTGTTTACAGGCCTGTGTGCACAGGCACAATACAATTAACTGGCTGTATTTTAGCGCCGGAAAAAAAGCTGCAGTGTGCACGAGGCTGAATAAAATATCTATATATCTCTATCTTTTTTTTTTTTTTTTTTTTTTTTTTTTAATAAAACCATAGGTTAGTGTTGCTTTAAGAGCAGACACCACAAGATGTCTATAACCTTTTAAAATTTGACAGCAAACCTTTTTTACTGCTGTTCTATGATTTAGTTTCACTTTATATTTAAGGCCTGCCTTTCTCTTACCTCATTACTAAGTTTTATCAACAGCCATAAAAAAACACTACCCATCAAAGGGTCTGAGGGGTGTTATGAAGAGGCTGGAGAGTATTTTTTTGATGCTCAGCAAACGCACCTTAATGCCAACTATATCTATATTTCTAGATGGAAGGGTTTTGCAATCTGACACACTAACATAATAGAGCAGAATGAAATTAAAATTTTATGTTTGATGGCCGGCTAACCCCTAGGCGCAGAGCATACGCAAATATGTGGCCTCTCGGTGGCTGGGCCTTGGCACCAAGGGGCCGTATATTTGCGTGATTTAGGGCCAATAGTGCTGTGCCCAGAGCGCCCTGCAGACTCCCGGCACTGACTGGCGGCTCACGAGAAGCTCCCGATCATGGTCACAAGCCCTGCCACCCGGAATGCTGAACCTCTTAAAGATCCAGCGCCAAGGGGTTAATGCGGTTCTAAAGGCAGACCGTTTTTTAACCTTTAACTAGTTAAGGACTGAGCCTATTTTTCAGACTTGGTGTTTACAAGTTAAAATTTTTTTTTTTGCTAGAAAATTACTTAGAACCCCCAAACATTATATAGACACCCTAGAGAATAAAATGGTAGTCGTAATACTTTGTCACACCATATTTGTGGAGGGGTCTTACAAGCGCATTTTTTGGGGGGGGGGGGGGGAATACACTTTTTTTGAATAAGAAAAAAAAGACCACAGTAAAGTTCGCCCAATTTTTTTTTTTTTTTTTTTTTTTAACATTGTGAAAGATAATGTTACATTGAGTAAATTGATACCCAACATGTCACGCTTCAAAATTGCGCCCTCTCGTGGAATGGTGATAAACGTTGACCCTTAAAAATCTTCATAGGCAACGTTTAAAAATTTCTACAGGTTACCAGTTTTGA
The DNA here is from genome assembly GCF_042186555.1 of Aquarana catesbeiana. NCBI lineage: Eukaryota > Metazoa > Chordata > Amphibia > Anura > Ranidae > Aquarana > Aquarana catesbeiana. The sequence goes on from NC_133324.1 coordinate 239,718,828, forward strand.
ATTACAGAGGAGGTCTAGTGCTAGAATTAGAGGTCTACCGATATGGGTTTTTCTCTGGCCGATGCCGTTGCCGATATTTAGATATTGTGATGCCGATTTTTTTTTTTTTTTTTTTTCTTTTTTCTTTTTCTTCATCTCATAAAATCTAACAGTTAGACCCCTTACACACTGGGGTGTTTTTTCAGGCGCTTTTGGACTAAAAATAGTGCCTGTAAAATGCCTACAAAACGGCTCCCCTGCAGTCTGTGTGAAAGCCCGAGTGCTTTCACACTGAGACGATGCGCTGACAGGATGTTAAAAAAAAAAAAAAAAAAGTCCCGCAAGCAACATCTTTGGAGCGGTGTATACCACTCCTGCCCATTGAAATGAATGGGCACCGATGCCGAAGCGCCTGAAGATCTCTTAAGAGATCTTTACCCCCCTCCATCCTCCTATAGTACAGGACAGCACTTTCCCAGGAGGACGCAGACAGGCTGAAATCTCTCCTCCATCCAGCCCGTGACAGGTACACAGCCTCTTCATCCATTCAGCAATATGCCATGATATGACTGCCTGTCAGTGTCCTGAGGGATCACCCCCAGGTCACAATTCTGGTTTCCCTCTGTTTCCTTTAACACTGTGCTTCCCCCCCCCCTTCAGGCCCACACCACCCTACAATCCTGTTTCAACATCTTAAAGGAGAACACACATACCATCAACTACCACATAGGTAGGTGTGTTTACACATCAAGTCACCAGTTTGTCATCTCCCTACTTACATCTTTCACTTACCTATATATGTATGTTTTCCAAAAAAAACACTTTTTGGTCACACATATATATATTTTATTTTTTGTCTATTACTTCATGGCCTACCACTGACCACTCATTTATGGTTCTCATAGACACCGAATTCCCTATCAAATTTCGATAGACATTGTACCTCTCATCAATTCTTTGTACATATATGTGATTTCCATCTATCATATTCATCTATTGTTTTATGCATTTATACATACATATTTCTTCTGATCTCTGTTCCACCTAGAACGCTTGAACGCGGACTGGTATGGAACACAGAAAAACATATTTCCCACCTCAGGCCACACTCTCCAACTAGCCATTATGTTTATGTACATATGTTAGCCTACTGGCCCATAGAGACTGCGCCCTGGTTCTCAAAGGCTCTGAAGAAGAGGTTATCCTCGAAACGCGTCAGTCTACTCTAAACACCCGCCTCAACATGGGCTTATGTTACTTTTAACCCATTTTTAATTTCCATGTTATCTATATTTTGTTACCTGTTTGCATGATACGTAGTATTGGTATTACTCATTTGCTTTTTATTTGCTTTTATTTTCATATGAATAAATTTTATACTTTTTGATGTGAGCAATTGATCACGCGCCCGTCATCCATCACTCTCCATATAGTTTTACCGTCAACGCCTGCGAGCTCCAGTGTGAAAGCAGCCTTAAGTGATACAGAAAATTTCTAAAATTTATTAAACAAAACAAACCTCCACTCAGTTAACTTGTATGATTTAGATAAAAAAAAAAAAAAAAATCTTAAATATTAAATACACAAAAACAGGTAATCAGAACTTTTGGACGAAAAAAATGGGCTAACTTTACTGTTTGTTTTTTTTTTTTTTTTTCCCGTCAGTATATTTTTTCCAAAAAAATTGTGTTTTGAAAGACCACTGCGCAAATGCCGTGTGACATAAAATATTGCAACAACCGCTATTTTATTCCATAGGGTCTCTGCTAAAAAAATATATATAATGTTTGGGGTTTCTAAGTGAATTTCTAGCAGAAAATACAGGATTTTTACTTGTAAGCAATAAGTGTCAGAAAAGATTTAGTCTTTAAATGATTAAACTGAGAACTACACACAGAGTTCAGTCCATTGATGAGTATAAACATTGTATCTCTTTGCTTCTTTTCTCAGACTTGGCAGGCTGCCCAGAGAGGAGAAACAAGCTGCTCCACAGGAAGACTTCAGGCAACTTGCATTGACTTCTATTATAGAAATCATTTGCAAGTCGCGCTAATGTCCCAGTCGGCCGATGCATTAAAAAAACTCCAAATATCGGCCGTTATATCGGTCGACCTCAAGCTATAATTATTGCTCCAACGATCGTGGTGATACCTAAACACCGTTTTCATATGCGTTCGCTTTTTAAAAATAAAAATTCTGGATCACTTTTATTCATATTACAAAGAAAAAAAAAAAAAAAAAAGACGACCTCTTAAATGTGAGATCTGGGTCAAAAAGACCTCAGATCTCACATTTACACTTAAATGCAATAAAAAAAAAAAACAATCCCCTTTAAGACCATTGGATGGAAGTGATGTTTTAACGTTGCTTCCGTCATCCGATGGTATGGAGTCGAGTGGGGGCCATCTTTCCCTCACCCAGCATCCAGCCTCATGGGAAAGGGCGCGATCGTCTCCGCCGCTACCGACTGCTCCAGTAAGCAGCAGAGACTGGAGCGCCGGCGGGAGGGGGGGGCCCTCTTTTACTTCTGATAAGTGATCTCGCGGCGAATCCACCACGGAGACCACTTTTTTCTGGAAGAGGATACCGGGGTTATAGCTGAGATCTTCTGCCGTAATAACTGTATTCCACTTCAGACAGCCGAAGTACAATGATGGCAGGCGGTCCGCAAGTGGTTAATGCATTAAGGTAAAAAACCTTCTGGGTACAGCTCGTGCCACCTCAGCCCCTTTTACTTGAGCCATATTTCGATCATGCAGTGTGCATGAGAGCAGTGGCTCTCCCGGGTTTCTCTCTCCCTAATTGGCTCACACAGCAGCCAGAGCCATTGGGCTCCTGCTGCTGTCCATCGTAGCCAGTGAGCCAATGAGGAGAGAGTGGGGGGCAGGGCCAAGCTGCATTGCTATGCAAATTTTGAAAGTCTGTAGCCAGCTTTAGAGGTTTGTACAATCCTGGCTAAGATGTTTCTGCTTTCCATTCAGGCAGATCTGCTTTGTGTCATTTTGTCTTTAGCTGGTTGTTTTGGGGGGGGGGGGGGTTATATAAAAAGTTACATCTCTTGCTGCTCAGACATAAGATCTACATCTGATCTTTTTGTCAGCAACTTGCGCATTCCCTTCATACAGTTTGAAGCTCGTCAAACCTCATCGCAGCAGCACCAGTTTTTCAAGTTCAGGAGCTGATCTGGATTTCTGAACCATGTGGAGTCATACTTCTACTGTCTTGCAGAGTGTATAGATTGCATGTACAACCACAAATGCAATGTAGTTGTACACAGTAAAGCTGGTCATACATTATACAATTTTCTTATTAAATTTCCTTTAGATTTACACTGTGGTGCAAGCGCCTACCTTGTTGCATACAAATTGAAAGTGTTTAGGTTTGACCTGGTTTTGGGAAGTCTAAAGGAAAATATATATATGGTATAATATAATATTTATTTGGTCAGCCTAAGTCAATACTTGATCAGCTTGAATACCGTACATGAAAGATGAGCACAGGTGTAAACCTGTAAATTGGATCTGCGTAATAACATATGAAAAAGGAAGAAGGGGGGGGGGGGGAGATAGGGAAGTTCTAAACCACCGTACAACCCTGATAAGGGGTATTAAACCTGTTAGACTATTTAGTTACAATGGGTTGGAGGACACATGCTGTTTGCAGTAGAGGTTGTGTATTTGGAAGTAGGCCTGGCCTGTAGTTTTGTGTTAGTTTGCTGGGTGAACAAATGGTTTATTGGGCTATAAATTGAGTGAGAAATGCATTTTGGATTCTAAAGTCATATACTGCATGGTTTTACACGATTTGGGTCATTATAAACTAAAGAGTGCTGTTTTTGTTGAAAAGTTTTTTTTTTTTTTTTTTCCTCTGGAATGGGGAACAATAGATATGGAATAATATGAGTCATAGGAGTATTTTGTGCTTGATCTTGTGAATTTTTCCACAGTGAAGACCAAAAAAGTTCAATGACTCATACACAAGACTAATTCTGTTTTTAATTCAGGTCATATAAGGGATTAACCCTGTTTGCACATTAATTGGTAAGATCGAAAAACTCCTTTTAAAGTGATACTAAAGTCTTGTTTTTATTATTTAAAAATAACAAACCTGTTGTAAGGAACAGCCCAGATCCTCCTCTTCTTGGGTCCCTCACCGGCGCTCCTAGCTCCTGCGGAATGTCTCCACAGCAAGCAGCTTGCTATGGGGGCTGCTCTGTATCCATTCAGACACAGAGCCATGGTTTGGCCACGCCCATTCTCTCTCCCCATTGGTTCACTGACTTTAACAGCAGCTGGAGCCAATGGTGCCCTGCTGCTTTCTCAGCCAATGAGGGAGAGTCTCGGGCAGCTGAGACTCTTGTGCAACATCGCTGGATCTAGATGGGGCTCAGGTAAGTATTAGGGGAGCTGTGGGGGGCTGCTGCGCACAAAAGGCTTTTTATCTTCATGCATAGACTGCATGAAGATAAAAAAAACTTCTAATTTTTAGAGCCACTTTTTTTCTGAAATTTAATACCAAGAATACATGGTTTTTCTACTTAAAGGGGAGTTCCACCCTATTTTACAAGTTGTTCTTAAGGAATTACCACCCCTCCACCACTCGTTTTTTATAATTTTTTTTAATTCTTCTTTTTTTATTTTTACTTCCCTTATGTGAATTACTGAGTGTACTTCCTTCCTTCCTACCTTGGCCACGGCGTAATTTTCTCCTTCACTCCGCTGCCTTCTGGGACCTGTGTGTGTGTGTGTTCCAGAAGACAGGCCATTCAGAAAGCGCCGTGCAATTTGCACATGCGGAAACCTGCGGTGAAGCCTGAAGGGCTCCACTGCCGGTTTCCCTTAGTTACAATAGCGGCAGCTGCACCCGAGCAGATAGACGGATCGGCCTTGGGGGCCGACATCGCAGGCTCCCTAGACAGGTAATTGTCCTTATTAAAAGTCAGCAGCTACAGTGTTTGTAGCTGCTGACTTTTTAAAAAAAAAAAGTGGCTGGCACACCACTTTAAATGTGATTTTAGATATTCCGGTTTGCGAAATGATTTATGTACACTAAGATGAACTACACATACACATTTAACACTTTAACAAAAATGTGTTGTCTACCCAGTACACGATCATAGTAGAATTTGATGAAGACTTGGAAGTTCTCAGCCTTGACAGTGCATTGTAAATTGCATATTTCAAACTTGTAGATACAGTAGGTGTGAGGTGAAATGCTTTACTGGCTTCTTTCCAAAGAAAGCTGTGTGAATCTGGTACAAAGCTGTATAGGGCTGGTAACACTCGAATATCAAGTATATTCCTGTTGACCATATGGACAGCAAGACAAGACACCATTGCACTACTGAACTCTTTGTAGTTTCTTGTACCGCCAAGCCTAGGGCTGCATCTTGTAACCAAAAACACTAGATTTTTTTTAAAGGTTTTAGCAAACATAAGGCACATATGCAAACCTCTCATAAGTAGTAGCATATAGGCAAGAAGTGTAAATGATTCTAATTGACCTTAAATTGGTTGTAAAGGAAGAAGGTTTTTTATCTTGATGCATTCTATGCATTAAGATAAAAAGCCTTCTGTGTGTAGCAGTCTGCCCCCCCAGCACCCTAGCACCCCTAGCACTTACCTGAGGTCCCTATCTGTCCAGGGACATCCATGAGTGTCTCAGCCATCCGAGATTCTCCCTTCTGATCGGCTAAGAAACAGCAGCGGCGCAATTGGCTGTCACTGCTGTCAATCAGTCAGTTAGCCATTTAGGGGAGAGAGCATGTGGGGCGGGGTCAGGGCTAAATGTCTAAATGAACGCAGGGAGCTGTGACTCGGCTTGGGTGTCCCCATACCAATCTGCCTGCTGTGGTGGCACTGCACAGGAGGGCAAGAATCACATAAGGGGGACCCAAGAAGAGGAGGATCCGGCTGCTCTGTGCAAATCCACTGCAACAGAGCAGGTAAGTATTACATGTTTATTGTTTTTATGGGGGAAAAAAAAGACTTTACAATCACTTCAGGCTGGGTTCACACCTATGCGAATTGGATGCAGTTTTTGCTGCATCTAATTCTCATGACAGGAGATTGTGACCAGCTCTCTATGGAGCCAGTTCACATATCTCCGTATGCAGAGCTGCGGAGCCGCTTGCACAGGAACGCTGTGCGTCTTTGGCTCCATTTCAGGGCCGAATTTAGGCAAAAATTTGTCCCTGAAATGGAGAACAGGGATGCATCGGACCGCTGCTTCCAGCCGCACTTCCTTCAGAGGTGTGAACCCAGCCTTAAATTCCTAACAGACACTTTATGAATCTGTAAGTTGAAGATACTCTGCTGATCAACCGCCTGCTCAGCGGTTGATCAGCAGAGTGATCCCCCCTGAGAAAGCAGATCTCACAGAACAGAGGTGCCCATGTGAAGGGGCCTAAGGGCCCCTTTCACATGGGCAGACCGATTGGGTCTTGCGGTTAGTTTTTCAAGCGGGGGACCCTCTAGTCTCCTCTATGGAGCGGCAGGTGTGAACTGACATGTGTCCACTAACACCCACCGTCATCGGATCCGATCTGCTAAAAACAGACGGATAGTAATCCGTTCCCCATTCGCCTGGCAAATTGGATCAGAACGCAGTCAGGTGTAAACAGATGGCCATTTACATCTGACTGGCCATAGAGGAGAGAGAGCTGTGTCCATGTCTGCTCTGCATAAGTAGAGTGGACATGGACCAGCTATCTGCCTGCTCAACAGGGATCAGCTGACTCAAAAGGGGGGCCCTTGTGTAAGGGGCCTAAGTTGTTACTGATAATTGGCTAAACTAGCCATACATGTGGCAAATTGGTAGGGCAGTCAAATTTCATATATATATATTATATTTTAAAAAAATCTCAAAGCGATCATAGACAATATGTTTTTAATTGACTGCAGGGATATGGGAGTGAACTTGGCAAGAAAAAACGCTTTCATCACATTCACCATAATTTGTTTCCATTTTCAGTTTGTAATTTCTATAAACCTTATTGAAGTTTTCCCTTTTCTTTGGTTTTGTTTGTAGTGTTTTGCGCCGTCTTCACAATCAATTAAACTGATGATCGATCAAACTCATCGGTGGGGGTAGATCGCTCAGTTTCTTGTGATTACTTGCAGTCGTGCAGCGAAAATGTTTAACGTTAACTGACAATTGCCATGTGCTTTTTGGATAGAGCAAGAGCAAGTTATAACTCCTGTCGGATTTTTTTTTTCACCATCTTTGTCCCATTACGGAGATTTCCCTTCACTTCCCGTCCCATCGCCCCATTGGAAGAGTTCCAGTCTATTACTCTTCTGGGGACAACCCAGACGTTGAGATTTTCTTTTACTTTTGCTTTCACTTTCAATGATCATGGTAAACAGGACAAATAGTGTGACGGATAGCAATAAAAACTGACGTGTTATATTACCTATCACACACTATCCAAAGCTAATAAAGTTTTGCCTTTTAGTTATACTTTTTAATGCAAAGAATGCATTAAAGTGGACCTTCAGTCATTTCTTTCATCTTTCCATCTGTTAAAGGGGTTGTAAACCCTCAAGGTTTTTTACCTTAAAGCGGAGTTCCACACAAAAATGGAACTTCCGCTTTTCAGAACCCTCCCCCCTCCAGTGTCACATTTGGCACCTTTTCAGGGGGGATGGGGGAGCAGATACCTGTCTAATACAGGTATCTTACTCCCACTTCTGCCCCCCGCTGGTATCTACGCCACTTACTGTCCCCCCGGGGAGACACGGGTCATAGGAGACAGAAGGGACCAGTGGGAACGCGCAGCGCAAGTCGCGCATGCTCAGTAGAGAACCAGGGAGTGAAGCCGCAAGGCTTCACTTCCTGATTTCCTTACCGAAGACGGCGGCAGCACCCGAGAGCCAAGTGACAGATCGGCTTCGGGTGCCGACATCGCGGGCGCCCTGGACAGGTAAGTGTCAATATTTTAAAAGCTGCAGTATTTGTAGCCGCTGACTTTAAAAAAAAAAAAAAAAAAAAAAACAGCGGAACTCTGCTTTAATGCATTCTATGCATTAAGGTGAAAAACCAGCTGTGATGCAGATGCTCCTCTTTTACTTACCTGAACCTGGTCTTTCCAGTGACGTCGACGAGCACACCAGCCCTAGCCGGTGTCTCAGGCTCTGATTGGATAGAATGATGGCAGCGCAGCCATTGGCTCCTGCTGCTTTCAATCCAATCCAATGACGAGGCCGAGTCCTGTTTGTGTCAATGGACGCAGCAGCAAGACACGGGAGCGCGCCCGCACAAGTGCCCTGAGGGAGAGCGGCTCTCCAATGGGGCACTCGAGAAGAGGAGGAGCCCCAGGAGCGCCACTTAGGGACCCCAGAATAGGAGGATTGGGGGCACTCTGTGCAAAACCAACTGCACAGAGGTGGTAAGTATGACATGTTTGTGTGTGTGTTTTTTTTTTTTTTTTTTTTTTTTTTTTTTTTTAATGAACCTTTACATATCCTTTAAATCTTCTGCCCTTGTTTTAACTTTGGATAGTACCTTTTGGATTTTTGCCAGTAAATACCTTATACAGCCCACTTCCTGTTTCTTGTCTGGTCATTAGTCTAGGCTTATGACATCATGCACAGCTCTCTCTCTCTCGTGAGAGTTTGCCAGGAAGGGAGGGGGGATGAGTTCTAAGAGGGACAATGAGTGCTGCAGAGCTGGAGGTGTGTGTCTGTGTAAATCCAGGAAGTGAACAGGCAGCAGCTTCAGCTGCCCACAGTTAAAATGGATGAAGCCAGACTTGGCGAAGGGGGATTTCTGCAGCATATTTGGGAAGTACCATCGTGGATTTGATTTAAATCACTAGTAAAAAGTAGTCAATTCGATTTTAAATCATAATTTTTAAAGAGCAACTGTCATCTCTGTCCCGCAGCGGCTCCTCCTCTGACCCGCTCTTGACTCACAGGCAGTCCAATTCACTTTAATGGGGCAGCTGGTGATGTGCCAGTGACACAACAAGGTGAGTGACGTGGCTGCAGCAGGTGAGTGGATGCCCACTAACATGCGCTGACTGTGCTCTTTAAATGTAAGGACTTATTCTTGCTGGTAGTTAGAATCTTTAACCACTTCCTGACCGGCGCACGCCGATGTACGTCGGCAGAATGGCACGGATGGGCAATTGGCGTACCTGTAAGTCCCATTTGAATTCCCCACCGTGCCATTGCGTGCGCGCCAACCGGGAGCTCCGTGAGTCAGGTCGCGGGTCATGCAGACTCGAACGCCGTGGGGATACCCGCGATCGCCTCACGGAGAGGACGAATGGGGAGATGCTGATGTAAACGGCATCTCCCCGTTCTGCCTAGTGACAGTCTCACTGATCTCTCTTCCCTGTCATCGGGAGCAGAGATCAGTGACTTGTCACAGCTAGCCCATCCCCCCTACAGTTAGAACACATCCCTAGTACTAACTTAACCCCTCCCCGCCCCCTAGTGGTTAACCCCTTCACTGCCAGTGTCATTTACACAGGAATCGGTGCATTTTTATAGCACTGATTGCTGTATAAATGACAATGGTCCCAAAAATGTGTAAAAAATGTCCGATGTGTCCGACATAATGTTGCAGTCACCATAAAAATCGCTGATCGCCGCCATTACTAGTAAAATAAATAAATAAATAAAAATGCCATAAAACTATCCCCCCTTTTTGTAAACGCTATAACTTTTGCACAAACCAATCAATAATCGCTTATTGCGTGTTTTTTTTTTTTTTTTTTTTTTTTTTTTTTTTCTTTTACCAAAAATATGTAGAAGAATACGTATCGGCCTAAACGGAGGGAAAAAAATGTTTTTTAAATTTTTTGGGGATATTTATTATAGCAAAAAGTAAAAAATAATGCTTTTTTTTTTTTCAAAATTTTCACTATTTTTTGGTTTATAGCGCAAAAAATAAAAACCGCAGAGGTGATCAAATACCACCAAAAGAAAGATCTATTTGTGGGAAAAAAAGGAAGTCAATTTTGTTTGGGAGCCACGTCGTACGACCGTGCAATTGTCAGTTAAAGCGACGCAGTGCCGAATCGCAAAAAGTGCTCTGGTCAGGAAGGGGGTGAATTCTTCCGGGGCTGAAGTGGTTAATACTTGCAAACAAAATTAAGGTTTCCTATTTAGAATAGCAAGCTGTTAGGTTAGTAAAACAGCGATAGCAGAACCGATTCAATCATACAGTTTGTAGTGTACATAGATTTGCAAAACAGTGGGATAAAGGAATATCCCTGAACTTTGTTTTATCTAATGGTTACTGTGAAATCCTGTGAATGCAGTGCATGATATCTCAGCTTGCAGAGCTTGGATTCATTGAATGAGTTTATCAAAAATGCAAATATTGCTGAATATACAGCCGGATGCTACATAACTAAGCTCCATTTAATGCTGAATAAACTAAATTATTAATGTATCTTAAATGGAAAATTTTCTTTTAGATAGATTTATACTCAAAGCATTTTGTTAAAAAAAATGTAATATTAAAAAAAAAATCTGATTTAAATCAAATCCGATTTTATTTCCTGAAAAATCCATTGATTTTTATCCACCCTGGCAGGTACAGAATCAGAGTATATATAAAAATAATATGCAAAGTGGTTGGAGGGAAGCTTCAGAATGGCAAATATGTTTTTACTACAAAATATGTGAGCAGGCTGCAGTTCCTCTTTAATCACTTCAATACCAGGCACTTAGACACCTTCCCGCCCAGCCCAATTTTCACCTTTCAGCGCTGTTGCAATTTGACAATTGCGCGATCATGCTACACTGTACCCAAACAAATTTTTTATCATTTTGTTCCCACAAATAGAGCTTTCTTTTGGTGGTATTTGATCACCTCTGCGGTTTTTATTTTTTGCGCAACAAATAAAAAAAGACCGAACATTTAGGAAAAAAAACAGGTTTTTCTTTGTTTCTGTTAAATTTTTTTGTAAATAAGTACGCTTTCTCCTTCAATAATGGGCACTGATAAGGCGGCACTGATGGGCACCGATGAGGTGGCACCGATGAGGTGGCACTATCGGGCACTACTGATGGGCACTGATAGGTGGCACTGGTATGCGGCACTGGTATGCGGCACTGATGGGCACTCATAGGTGGCACCGATGGGCACACATAGGCGGCACTGATGGGCACTCGTAGGTGGCATTGATTGGTATATATGGGTGGCACTGATGGGTACTTATGTGTGGCACTGATAGGGGGCACTGATGGGCACAGATGTGCACTGATGGGCACTGACAGGTGGCACCGATGGGCACTGACAGGTGGCACTGATAAAGCATTGCTGGGCAGATCTGGGCATTGCTGGGCAGATCTGGGCATTGCTGGGCAGATCATTGACATAATAGTGCCAATCAGTGCCCATTTGTGGGCACTGATTGGCACAGATTGGGCACATGTGGATGGCCATGGGGTACATACCTGGCCATCCACGTTGCCCCTTCCCTGGTGGTCCTAGTGGCATCCCTGGTAGTCCAGTGGGGTGATCTGAGGGGGGGCTGCGCTGATAAACAATCAGCGCAGACCCCCCCTGCCAGGAGAGCCGCCGATCGGCTCTCCTCTACTTGCGTCTGTCAGACGCGAGTGAGGAAGAGCCGATCAACGGCTCTTCCTATTGACAGCGTGATCAGCCGTGATTGGACACGGCTGATCACGTGGTAAAGAGCCTCCGCTGGAGGCTTTTTACCAAGATCAGTGTAGCGGTGTGTCAGACTGACACACCGCTCCACCGATCGCCGCGATGCGCGCCCCCGGGGGCGCGTTGCGGCATGTTATCCTGCTGGACGTCATATGACGTCCAGTCAGGATAACAGAACCACTAACCGGACGTCAATCCGCTATAGGGCGGGCGGGAAGTGGTTAAGCCACTATAATCTGTTCATCCCATCTGTTAATTAACATGTGTCCCAGTGTCTGGGCTATAAAGATGCTGATTTGTACCTTTTTTATATCGAAGCTTCTCCTGTTGTCACGTGACTCTTCAGCTCTCTCCTCTCCCAGGCTGACAGCTACAGTGGGAGGGGCTGAGAACTCTTGCTAACATAAGCCGGGAGGAAAGAGCCGAGCGGTCTCATGAGCTTCGGGAGGCTCTCTGATATAAGGTACAAATCTGCATCCTTTTTATATAGCCCAGACACTGGGACACATTGTTATTTAAGAGAGGGGATGGGATGAATAGATTATAGTTTTTATAGCAGCAGATGGGGAGGGGTGGTCAGTGTCTCAAGCTGGGAGGGAGGGGTGGGGGTGAGGAGGACAGAGCAGGGCTGCAGATGACGAGCCACGTAAACTGACCACGGTGTCGGGGCTCAGCAGATAAGTTGTGTTCAGTTTACAGGGGTTAGGGCAGTATCAGCCAGGTATTTTAGGTTTTACAAGGGGCCAAATTACACAGCACAAGTACTGTGCTGTTATGCATGCTTTAAGGCAGGGGTCTCCAAACTTTCTAAACAAAGGGCCAGTTTATTGTCCTTCAGACTTTAGGGAGGCCGAACTGTGGCCAGCGGGAGTGTAAATATTCCTGACAACAGTGGGAGTAAACGTTGCCAGATTCGGTATAAGGTGGAGGAATAGTGCCCCATCATTGGTATAATTAGGAGGAATAGTACCCCATTTTTGGTGTCAATGGGAGAAATGGTGCCCCATTGTTGATGTCAGTTAGCAGAATAGTGTCTCGTATCAGTGGAAGGAATAGTGCCCAAAGGGCCACAGTTTGGAGACCACTGCTTTAAGGGAACTGGATCCTTTTTTTTGGGATAACAAACAAGAGATTAAGAACGAGATTAAAAAAAAACACCTGCCTTTACAACCACTTTAAGGAGAATAAATATATATATATATATATATATATATATATATATATATATATATATATATATATATATATAATGTGTGTGTTTGTTTTTGGGTTTAAGGCCTCATGTACACTGCTGCTGGTAAACGGAAGTTCAAAGGCAGTTGGATGCTTTTTTCATTCACCCCTGAACTCACCCAATGTTATCTTATGTGTACATGTACACAGGTTCGTTTAATGACGTTTATAGGCTTTTCTTTGAAGTTAAAAAAAAAAAATGAGTTCAGACGCCAAACGCGGTAACTCACGTTTTAGCCGCTTTTCGTTTACAGGTGTTTTTCATTTTTGGCTATTTTAGAAGAGAGGGAATTTTTTTTTTTTCCTAAACGCGGCATGTTAACACGTCAAATCGGACATTTTAAGCGTGGGTTACTTTCTGTCAACTTAAATCGTTCAGGAGAGGTTGTAAAAAACATCCCGTGTACATTAAGCCTAATACCACTTTAAGCCACTTTATGCAAAAGTGAAGCTGATATCCAGTACTTACCATTCAGGTGTTATGCTGACAGAGCCTGCAAGCTGAACTAATGTTTAACCTCTTCTGGCTATTCTCATTTGTTTTATTTTCATCTTATTAAAGTCACCAAAAAGGTTACTTCACATTCATTGCAGTTCAACATTATTTCAAACCAAGTAAAACTAGTTTGAACTGTATATAGGGTTGCCACCTTTTCTTCAAGCCAAACCTGAGCACTTTAGTGGTGCACGGCAATTTTTAAAAAAATTTTTCTTGTAGTATATGCTTTAGGACTGTAAATGATCTGGGACACCGTTAAAGAGGCATGGCTAAATAAAAGAAAAGCATTCTTGTACCCATGAAATATGCTTAGTTTATTAAAGCGGTAGTAAACTGACATCATTACACCCTAAATTATATATAAGTATAAACATTCTTTTGGAGCTATATGCCGCATATATAAGCAAAAAAAGAACCTTCTTACTTGATATTGACTTCTTTTTGACAAGCTCCTGCTTCCGCATATGAATAGTATTGCATTTCCACCCTCGCCAGGCTCCGTGTCCATAATCCCACGCGTGCGCAGTAGTTCCCAAATCCAAGCGTCGTTTTCATTCTATTTTTACCATGGCAACCTTCTTTAGCGAATAGGGGTCAATGTAACACAGATCCTGCTGCTGTCTTACACGAGAAGGGGGTAGTAGTATCGGAGGATGTCTGGGCTGATACCAGGCAAAGGAAATGACGCAGCCCTGGCATGTAAACAACATTTTTGTGCCACGAAGAGCTTGTCGGGAAAAAAACAGCGCATGCATCGGTGATGTCATTGCACACAAAATCAGGTGATTACACTGAGAGCAAGCAGGTAGGAAGCTGGGCACACAGTACATTTTCCTTGGAATGATTCATTTAAGAAGTTGATGGAAGGGGTTTACTACCACTTTAAGGCAAATTTCACTGTAAAAATATGAACTTGGCCTACCTTTAAAAGTGGACGATGTCAGTGAGTAGAGCAGTGGACGGTGTCAGTCGTATTTTTTTTTTTTTTTTTTTATTATTATTTTTTAGCATGTTTTACAATTTTCTTTTAACAGCCATGTTGGGGGTTTAAACAGAGACTGCAGTGGGGTTTAAACAGGTGGTGAGGAGGCGATATAACACCTCCTGACTCACCAAACAGATGCCCCAGTTGAAGTCCAATTGGACGAAACGCGCCGGGCGAGCTACACTCTTCCCTACACTTGATTTTATTTACGTGATCACATTATTTAACTGTTTTTGGGTTATTGGTGTTACCCAATAAATATACCATTTGATCTGCACCATTGGCGCAATTTATACATTTCTTTCGAGCTTTATACACTTCCGGGACTTCCATGAGGTTGGGATATTCCATCTTTTCCGGACTGGCAGTCTTGATCGCCAGAACAGAGGAGGGATTCCCCTTGAGATCCGGGGTTCCTTGGACAATCACTTCCATCTTGGATCTCTAAGCCTGTCTGATTCGGTGTCACTGGCATCCGGATCCACCGTCTCTGGTAAGCTCAATGCAAAAATAGAAGTGTATCGTAAAACGGAGTGGCACCGTGGATACACAAAAAATAAACCTGTCCTACGATATTGTATTCAAAAAAACAAAACAGGAGGGGCTTTTGGACTTTCTAGGCACAACTACAAAATACTAGTTATATAAAATAATGTTTATTTATTGAGAAACATACATAGCAAAAAGGACATTGATAAAAAAAACCACAACATGTATTACATTATATATAAGAACGCTAGCTATACAGCACCATCTAAAGTACACAAATCTTCGGACATCTGGGTATTGACTCCAAATATTTGATCGGTCTGAGAAGATGGCTAGATAGCAAATCCGCAATCAATTCATGTCATGTAGGTATTAAATGCTCGACATGTTTCGCGTGTCATCACGCTTCTTCAAGAGCGAAACAGTATGTGTTGTGGCTATCAAAGTACATAACATAGCAAATATATCATTAATCCATATCCATAAAAACAGACATCTATGTTGACGCCATATATTATGAATTTAAACAAATGTATGCTAGTTCAGACAGGGCAGCGATGTATTTGGAGACCCCAGAGGTGATGAAAGGCTGCTATGGGGGCGTGCACAACATAATCTTAAATAATACCCCAGAGGTGTAACGCAGTTAAAGAAGTTCATAGGGTAAATAGAATTTTGTGTATCCCCAATGTCTGAAAAAGAAGGGAAAGAGAGGGGAGGGAAGGAGAAGAAAGGGGAAAAAAAAAAGGGGGGGGGGAGAAGGGGAAAGAAACTGAAAAATGAGAAAAGGAGAAAGGGGGAGGGGAAAGGGGGGGGTCACAGAAGGGGAGAAAGAAAGGAGGGGGAGAGGGGCTGAAAAAGCGGGGAAGGGAAAGGGAGGGGGAAAAGAGGCCTCTTTTCACACTAAACCTTCACAGGACACTTCTCTTAATGTCGACATTAATGGACATCCACCTGGAAAATACCTGGGGGCCACGGCTCTACAGGCAATCCAGCTTCTTAATTCACAATCACAGGCACATACTTTGTCGTTGAATGCGACTCCATCTTCCACAGTCAGCGATATGGGCAGACCCTTGACGCAGGGAGCTACTGCCGTTGAGAACACACAACCAGCACCTCAAAACACTCTTGGCAACAACACACCTAGTACACATCTTCGACAAAGTACACTAGACTCACATGTTTCCCAAACGAGGAACTCGTCACTAAATTTTCAGATACCAGATTACAGACTACCGCTCACATAAACGCCAATCTGGATATCCTTAATCTAACCCCTTACTCTTTCAATGCTCCCCAAGTGGAGGTTCTCCAACTTGGTTTGAGTTTCTGTCCATCCACTGCTATTGACAAATACGAGACCATTAAGGACCTATATTTATTTTCTCGAAATCTTACATATAAATTTTTGTTCGATAAAGATCGGGCTCGATCTATACAGGACAAGCAGATTTCCGAACAAGTCAAAAACTTCACAATGGAGGACTTTCGAGCCCTCCGAGATTTAATGTTATTACTTGATGAAAACGATCAATCTAGCCAGGAAGAGACTCCCACGGTTCCCAATTCCAACCTTGGAGTCGCTACTCCCAATAATCCATTTAGAGCCAAATCTCAACGTTTCCCCGATCTGATGACTAATCCCAGTATCTGGGCCTTCCTGATGGGCATGATCAATGATGTCAGGAAAATGAATGTAACACCTAAACATAGGAACCTGACTCAAGCCCAGGCAAAAGCAATTACACAGTCACCCTGACCTGGTGATTAAACCCGCCGACAAAGGCGGTAACATCGTTCTAATGACCAAAGCTGACTACAAACAGATGGTCATGAGGATCCTATGTAACAAAGCATGGTATAGATGCATTGACTCTACAGAAATTGACTAGTATAAAACAGATTTCTTGACTATCATTGGTTCTGCCCATCAGGAAGGCCTCATTGACCAGGACCTTTACAATTTCTTGAATGTACGCCATCCTCGTGGCTTCCCAAAGTGCATAAAGACCAGACTAAACCCCTGGGAAGACCCATAGTGTCAGGTATTGGGTCTCTAACGGAAAACGCCAGCCGACTAGTTGACTCAATACTTTTACCACATGTATTATCTTTACCCTCATACATCAGAGATACATTGGATCTCCTGAAGCAAATCGAAGGGATGGTCGTGCCTCCTGATGCCCTGCTCGTGACCTTGGATGTCGAGGCCCTATACTCGAGCATCCCTCACGAGCAGGGCATCAGGACAGCCCGTACCTTCCTTCGTGAACAAACGCACCACCGTTGGGACTATTGTGAATTCATTCTGAAATTGTTGCGATTCATCCTCACCCATAACTGTTTTACATTTGACGAATCCCACTTTCTCCAGGTACAGGGCGTAGCTATGGGCACCTGCTGTGCGCCCACCTACGCTAACCTGTACCTGGGGGGGTGGGAACGTGCAGTTTTCTCGGATGATAGTTTATCACATTTTACAAGTCAGGTGATGTGTTGGTTGCGCTTCATTGATGACATCTTTATTGTATGGTCCGGGTCTATGGAAAGTTTTTTTACACCTTGGAGTGGAGAGATTGAACTGTAACTCGTTCAATTTGAAATTTACAGTATGTAGTGACCATTCTACTATTACTTTCCTTGACCGTACAATTTGCAAGGACGGTGATGGCCGACTGGCCACTACTCTATTCCGCAAAGATACAGCAGGCAATACCCTGCTGCATGCGGGAAGTGCTCACCTACACACCCTCATACGTAGCATACCCTACGCACAATACCTCAGACTCCGTAGAAACTGTACGTTCACAGAGGACTTTAAACAACAAGCCAATATACTTCGCGATCGGATGAGGGCAAGAGGATACAGTAAATCACTCCTTCGCCGGGCCTATAATAAAGCGCTGCGTCAACCACGAAATTCTCTTTTATATCAGAACAAAACCCCCAAAACCAATTCGACGGTAAGATATATCACCAAGTATTCCCAACAACATTCAGAATTACGTGACATCTTAACTACACATTGGTCTCTATTACGCGAGGATCCAATCCTGGCTAAATACGTAACCCCTACCCAAGCTATTACTTTTCGGAGATGTAGATCCCTTAGGGACAAACTCATATCTAGTCATTTTTGTAATGATCCTCCATTACAACTTTACCCAAAAGAGATCACCAGATGCTGGAGATGTTCCTTTTGTCCCTGGATCTGTGTAGGGACCTGCTTTAAACTCTCCAATGGGGAAACATTCACCCCTCACTTCCATGCCAACTGTGAAACTCAGGGTATAGTTTACCTAATGACATGCGATTGTCAAGCCTTCTATGTCGGAAAGACTATTAGACAATTTCGTTCACGCATTAAGGACCATATATATTACTCTGGTGGGGGGAAAATTATTACATCAGTGAGTAGGCACCTGGATCTCTATCACAGATTCGACACCTCGGTGGTCTCCTTCATTGCCCTTGCGGTGATTCCAAGGAGCCCCCGAGGTGGCGACTGGGACAAACAGATCCTGAGACAAGAAACACTCTGGATAGAACGCTTGAATGCGACTCGGGCCCCTGGCATAAATGAAGCTCAGTCCTACAAACCTTTTCTTTGACAGCGATCTCGACATATAGGTTCCAAGTATAGTCAAATTATGCAGAATTTATTGGTTCCCCTTTTTCTTGTTATGATACATTTACCCCTTCCATACATCCTTTTTTACATGATCTCCAATATATTGCTGCTATACAAGTCCATATCTTCCTAACCATATATATATATATATATATATATATATATATATATATATATATATATATATATATTATTCTCTCTACAGAAGATCTATACATATATATAGACATAATTAGGTGTTTATTAGAGCTTGGGTTACTTTAGAGCAAGCATTTCTCACATGAACACTATAGATCTTGAGATATATATACTAATAATTAGAATTGTTCTAAATGTTTCAATAAGGTATGTTGAAAGTTTACCCATTGTTTGTGTTTTATTATTCTTTGTTGCTGAGTTCATACGGTGCAGTTGATGTGGGCGCCACCTAGGGGTGGGTTCTTGGCTGCTATGTGGCCGCCCAGCGTCACACCAGCCTTTGTTGATGTGACGCTTACATCAGCTGGTATAAATACATGCCGGCTTTTGTAGCCTGTAGTGGGCGTGTGCTGCCTCCCCCACTGGAAGCGCCGTCGTTCTTATTGAAGGCGCTTCTGATTGGTTGGTTGACGCGCATGCGCACTGCGGGCATTCGGCCGGTCCGGATGACGTCACGTCAGCGCTGCCGATTGGATGACAACGGGACGTGCACACAAATAGGACGGCGTCCTATCACAGTGTGCATCCCGCCCCAGCTACAGGAAGACACTACACGTCGTAGATCCTTTTTTCACCAGATCCAGGTACTTGCTTCTCTTTTCTAGCACTAGCCATTAGGAATCTGTCACCGCTGGATGGGATTGTTGTAAACCTTATACCAGCTTACCCCTTCCCTTATCTTTGTTTACATTTTAGGATATAGTATTGATAAACTACCTCCTTTGATACTGAGCCTGTTGGCACTTATCTAACTATCCATGACTGCCTGAGCCTCACTGCGGTATCCAGGTGCATATAGAATAGAAACTAACATCTTTAAATGAATACTGGTGAGTACTTTATACTATGGCTGGGGCCATTTCACCAAAAATCTATATGCTTACATTTGTACTCCCCTGTTTTAAACCAGTTGTTTTCCTTATAGGAATAGATCTATGCAAAAGCTAGCACCAGTCCACCTCCATTCCGACGTGTATAGATATATTAAATAGCCGGTTCTCTGGTTCTTCCTGATCTGTGGGCTATTTTTTCATGATTTTATATACGCTTTAGATGTAAGTATTTCCTTCATATGTATATCATCCCCCTGGTTCCTTCCCCCCCCCCCCCCCCTTTTTTTCAATTTCTTTTATTCTCTTCTTTTTCCCTCTTTTCCCCTCCCCTCCCTTCCTCCGTCATCTTTTTCGTTCCTTCCCCTTTTCTCCCCGTTCCCTCCCCTCCTCCCTCTCCCTTTCCCCTCTTTTCATTTTCCTCCCCCCCCCTTTTTTTCCCCCCTTCTTTTCTTCCTACGGCCTCTTTTCCCCCTCCCTTTCCCTTCCCCCCTTTTTCCGCCCCCCCTCCCCCTCCTTTCTTTCTCCCCTTCTGTGACCCTCCCCTTTCACCTCCCCTCCCCCTTTCTCCTTTTCTCATTTTTCTGTTTCTTTCCCCTTCTCCCCCCCCCCTTCCCCCCCCTTTCTTTTCCTTCCCTCCCCTCTCTTTCCCTTCTTTTCCAGGCATTGGGGATACACACAATTCTATTTACCCTATGAACTTCTTTAACTGCGTTACACCTCTGGGGTATTATTTAAGATTATGTTGTGCACGCCCCCATAGCAGCCTTTCATCACCTCTGGGGTCTCCAAATACATCGCTGCCCTGTCTGAACTAGCATACATTTGTTTTTTAAATTCATAATATATGGCGTCAACATAGATGTCTGTTTTTATGGATATGGATTAATGATATATTTGCTATGTTATGTACTTTGATAGCCACAACACATACTGTTTCGCTCTTGAAGAAGCGTGATGACACGCGAAACATGTCGAGCATTTAATACCTACATGACATGAATTGATTGCGGATTTGCTATCTAGCCATCTTCTCAGACCGATCAAATATTTGGAGTCAATACCCAGATGTCCGAAGATTTGTGTACTTTAGATGGTGCTGTATAGCTAGCGTTCTTATATATAATGTAATACATGTTGTGGTTTTTTTTATCAATGTCCTTTTTGCTATGTATGTTTCTCAATAAATAAACATTATTTTATATAACTAGTATTTTGTAGTTGTGCCTAGAAAGTCCAAAAGCCCCTCCTGTTTTGTTTTTTTGAATACAATATCGTAGGACAGGTTTATTTTTTGTGTATCCACGGTGCCACTCCGTTTTATGATACACTTCTATTTTTGCATTGAGCTTACCAGAGACGGTGGATCCGGATGCCAGTGACACTGAATCAGACAGGCTTAGAGATCCAAGATGGAAGTGATTGTCCAAGGAACCCCGGATCTCAAGGGGAATCCCTCCTCTGTTCTGGCGATCAAGACTGCCAGTCCGGAAAAGATGGAATATCCCAACCTCATGGAAGTCCCGGAAGTGTATAAAGCTCGAAAGAAATGTATAAATTGCGCCAATGGTGCAGATCAAATGGTATATTTATTGGGTAACACCAATAACCCAGATGTCCGAAGATTTGTGTACTTTAGATGGTGCTGTATAGCTAGCGTTCTTATATATAATGTAATACATGTTGTGGTTTTTTATCAATGTCCTTTTTGCTATGTATGTTTCTCAATAAATAAACATTATTTTATATAACTAGTATTTTGTAGTTGTGCCTAGAAAGTCCAAAAGCCCCTCCTGTTTTGTTTTTTTTGTCTCTGGTAAGCTGATTTCATCTGTTTCCTGTTCAAGATCTTTATGCTGATGAAACTTGAAGATTTTCCATTCATGTTGGACTCACTATATATTTTTATTATGGGACTAGAATTTCCTTGAGGTTCTATTGACACTTCCTTCAACTATTGAACTATATTTATTTATTCCACCACACTTATTTATATTGTTTTTGTTTCAGTGGGTCATTCCTACTGATCATTTCATCACTTTTCAGTTTGTTTATTATTAGCGCTACATTTTATTTACTACACGTTTTGAATATTGGTCATATTTGTATGTAGCTGCTTCACTTTGGTTATTGGGTTAGCGCAGTGTTGTTCACATTTCATTTTGGATATTTTTTAACCCTGACTGTATACCTTGCAACCTCTACAGTACGTTACACGGGGAAGAGTGCTTTGCTGCCATTTTCCTCATGCAGTAACAAAATGGTACAACATGTGCATTTAATTAAACAGCTAGTTGTTTAAAACTACTCATTTGAATGTGATTTCTTGTTTATACACTGTGGCATGCCAAGGCATAACAAGTTGTTCTGTTTATAATCGAATGTGTTCCTATTTTGTCTGCTAGCCTTGGGATAGGGCGTTAGCTGCTCTTGTAATCTGTAATTTCTATTGCTCAGTTCTGTTCTCACTCTGTAACTTTCAGTACAAGTTCTTCCTAAAGATTTTCTGAACAGATGAGTGGTTGAAATATGACGATTTGAAGTTCAAAATGTTAGGAATTTTAGTGCTGTTCTCTGGAGGCTGTACATCCAAGGCTGACCTCAGTGATTGTGAAGCAATCAGCACTTGTAGGGCTTTCCTGAGGGGTGATTGTGCAATTGGAGTTCTTGCTGTCTGTTCTGTGAAATATTCTATTTTAGAGGATGTCTGAGAGTGTCCCTTACAGTAATCACAGATGGGAAATGCCCTGTGCTGTATGACTGGAACAGTAAAGTTGACATTTTTTGAATTCCAGTCCCCACGTGTGATTTTAATTTTAAATCCTAAACTTCTAGTTAATGAAGTGTGTGCTGCACCAGAAAGCTGCTAAGTAGCATATCAAGCATGGTATTGGCATATTTGCTGTGTGCTTTTTCTTTGAATTGGCATGTCAAATCGATGGCTATTGCAGACAATGGCACCATCCTAATCAGTGTGACGCTGCGGCGCCGCACCGATTTCAAAAAGTTTCTGTACTACTTTTTACGATATTCGGGCTGCGATTTACATTGACATCTGTGCAGAAACCTGCACAGCTGTCTCTGAAATCGCGGCCAAAATCGGGAGTGAAATTGTGCGAGTTCACGGCTTCGTTCCCGCAGCTCAGTATGAACGTGGGCTTAAATTATTTTCATGGATACCTTCTTCATGTAGGCATAAAGGATAAACTATTCCGTTTTTACACAATCAGGGTAACGTGAGTAGTTCTGCTGCTTAGTTGGATGTAAATTATTATTATTCAGGATTTATATAGCGCCAACAGTATGTGCAACACTTTACAAAGTTGGGGTAAACAGTACAGTTACAATACACTTCAAAACAGGAGGATGTTCAGTGTGTTCTATAGTGGAGAGAAAAAGGTGCATTTTTGCTGCTTTTACTTTAGTAGTTCTATCTGCCATGGGTTACATTTGCTGTCAATATAATTTAAGACAAAGCAGGAACTTCCATTCTATGTGTTCTATAATTCAGTAATCCATTTCCCTTGTCCTGGTGGTGGTGCAGTGCAGGAAATTATTGCTGTAAACACTTAGTCGATGTTCATTTGCAATAATTTCGAATCCCTCTGTGTGCATAAAGGTCAGATATATGATATTTATGCTTGCAGGGATATAAATTATGGATATGATAAATTAATACTTTCTTTCTGTTTTTCATTACAGAGACATTAGCTTTTTATATGAGCACATCTTCGTCTATTTTATAGGGCAGTTAGAAGTGAAGTCATCTATTCCATACAGGCACATGCAATTTTATTGTATTCAGATTAATTCAATATGAATTCTGGTCTCTCTGCTAGTTGTTAATATCGGTTTTGCCAGAGGACTCGTTTAGCTGCAGCTCAAATTAATGCTTGGATACAGCATGTAAATGGAGTCTCTGATTTTGTTTGAATTTAATCTCTCAATATGAGAAAAAGACCTTAACGATTGCTGTTCACCTTTTATGTTTAGTATTGGTTTTGGTATTAGCGGAATGTAGTAACCAGCAAAGAACTAGTTTCTATTATTATTATTATTATTATTATTGTATTTTTTTTTTTTTTTGTAGACTTTGTTATTGCAGAGTGTTAAAGCGGACCTTTTCAGACTTTTACTAAAAATCAATTTTCATTTCATCTCTCTATGCTGATGTAAAATCATCAAACTATTTTTTTATTTTAAAATTAAAACTATTTCAACTTACAGGTGAACTTCACCACCATAAAGCGGAAGTTCTGCTTTATGCCCTCCCCCCTTTTTTTTATTTTTTTTTTTTATTTTGGGTGGGTACCTGCTCCCACTTCTGGCCGAATCGCCTAGACGATTCCACTGCAAGTTCTATAACTACCACAAACCCCCCGCAACCTTCCAGGACACGTCTTGGGTCCCTGAAGGCTGGGAGCCATTCATAAAGCCTGGCTTGCGCATGCGCAGTGGTATGCAGGCTGTGATGCTGCAAGCCATCACAGCTGGCTGCTCACAGTTAACATGCCGCCAGCGACCCAAACACCGGCCTGGTTGAGGATGGTGCTGGATCCCCGGACAGGTGGATGTCTGTCCACAGTATTTGTAGTTGCTGACTTAATCTTTTTCAAACAGAGTGACGAACCTCTTGCCTTTTCTGGTGTCTCTTTCCTGGTTCCTCTGAGGAAACTAGGAATGTAGTCAGGGTTGCACAGATATGTAAATTCAGGATGTATTCGTTGCACGGAACACCTGTGCATCCCCCGTGTAAGTAAACACAGCCCTCCAACACCCTGTGTGAATGAGGCCTAAAGTACAAGAAAGAAAAGCAACCTGAACACAGGTAAGTATACTTATGTACACCATGTTAGATATTGATGCCCTTTTCCGTGTGGGAAACCTCTTTAAGGTGGGCACATGCACTCACTAAAAAACTGGTTGTTCTTCTGAAATATCTTTCAGCTGATCTCTTCATTAGTGAAGCAATAAGCAGTGTTGGGTTATCCATTTAGCAGTAGAGATTAGTAAAATATCCAGTGGGAATTGCTAACTTAATAGCTAGTTATGGTTATACTGGTCCCTCATTGTTCCCTGATGCGATTAGATTCTTATGTTATATGCAGGGAGATTATTGAACAGTATTGCTCATAATTGATACTGTCTGCTTGTCTATGGCGGTTTCAGAAAAGGTGACAATGACTTTGTTAGTTTGAAAGCTTCAAATACGTACTCCTCATCTGAGTAGAAAGGTGAGCCTGTAAGCACTGTTTGGAACAATAGCATGAGTAACTTCTCATATATGTGCAGCAACAGATGCAACTTTTTGAAGGTAAAGGATAATTTCACCTTGAGGCTGGGTTCACACTGAGGAAAGGAGTGGTTGACAGCAGGGGTCCGTGGCGTCTCCATTCACTGTTTCAGGTCAGATTTCAGCCCAAATGTTTGGCAGAATTCTGACCTGAAATGGACCAGAAGATGCACAGAACTCCTGTGCAATTTGCACCTTAGCCGCTCTGGAGATGTGTGAACCGGCTCCATAGAGAGACGGTCACAATCTCCTGACATGCGAATTGGATGCAGGGAAACCCGCATCCAGTTAGCACTGTTGTGTACCCAGCCTTAGGAGCATGTTCTACCCATATTTATGGTTTAATTAGGGATGCACCGAAATTTCAGAGGCTGAAAATAAACCGCTGAAAATGGTGTTTTCGGCACATTGCTGATAAGAAAATATTGCCGAAAATGGGGTGGGGCCTGGGCACCCCCTGGTCCTGCCCATTGCCAGGGCGTCTAATTGGCTCGCCACAGTCCTCCTCTCCTCCCTCCCCACAGAGCGGCGATTTCTGTGTGTCACGGAGCTGAATTGCCCAGGCCGCATTAACAATGTCCCACCTCCTGTGACAGACGACACACTGATCCAATCGCCGGACATTGAATCAGCGTGATGTGATCACAGGAGGTGGGACATTGTTACTGCAGCCTGGGCAATTCAATTCAAAGCTCCAGGACACACGGAGATCGACGCTCTGATTCGGGCATGGGTGAGGCTGCATAATGGTGGGCGCAGGCAGGCTGGCTGCATAATGGCGGGCGCAGGCAGGCTGGCTGCATCGATCTCTTGTAGCATGTCTGCAGTCTCTGACCCTCTCTTGTAGCAGATGGTTAGAGACTAGGGACATGATATAAGAGATGGTTAGAGACTGTGGACTGCATTTTCTTGAGCTTTTCTTGCACCAAAGTTGCCAACAATAAATTCATATTTAAATTGATGATATTATTTAAAAAGTCGATTGTAATACAATTGTATATAAAAATATAAATATTTTTAAAAAACTGTTTATTTTCAGCCTAATGCATCCTTCATTTTCGGTTTTGGCACCAACATTTCTTTTGGTGCACGCCTAGATGTAACATGCTCCTATACACCACCCAGCTCCCTGCTATGTGGCAGTAGGAGGGGGACATTCTCCCTGCACCTTGCAATTTGCAAACCCCGCAGCTGTGTAGGGCTTCTCCCACACAGCCGCGTCATTCATTCATGTTTTCTTGTGAGTGAATGAACCACAAGTACCATCAGCCACTGCAGCAGACTGCTTGTAGTTCTCAATGAACTGAGGGAGCTGGTGAGTGCTCTCATAGTTCATTGATTCTTCCTGCAATTCAGTAACTGCTCATATGGGAGGTTTGGGCAGATAGCTGACTGAGAGTCTGCAGTCCTGCCATTGAACCCATGATCTGCTGATCGCGGGTGCAATGCTTTACAGGCTGCAGTGTAAAAAATTATACATGCATGTTTTTTAAATCTGCAAAAATATGTGCATTTATTTATTTTTTAAAAGGTGAATTTATTCGTTAAAGCCAAACAGGAACCTCTCCCAGCCTAATAGTAGGTCTCTGTGTTAGACTGACAGCACTGTGCAGTGTAGCAGTTACTGATTGGCTTGAAGTGCTGCCCCTTCCTCCTCCCAATCTGAGTCCCACATGGCATTTCTGTAGGCCGATATAAAGACATAATCTGACTGATGCTATTTAAAAGGTTTTTGAAATGGTTGTATTAAATGCTTAAGTGGTTTAAATGTGGATCTTCTATATCTGCATACAGTTTTGCTTTAGTAACGATAACCTGTGTTGAAGCGAGCAGGTGGTTGAAGGGTTGACCTCTATTTTTGGGCTGAATCTGATTAATCTGTGCAGGTCGTGTGAGTCTGGCAGCAGGCAGTTTGCAGATTACTGGGTTCATAGCTAGGTCAAGGCAAAATCTCTTATTCTCAGTCTGAAAGGTCTTTCTTGAAGAGCATGCACATGCAGCTGAAAGTACTTTCACACTACGTATAGTAAATGTTCTTTGAGTGGAGCTGTGTTCTAAATGGTATGGGTTTTGTTTGCAAGTTTACACTAAGGCTTAATGTACACGGGGCTTTTTACAACCTGTCCTGAGCGATTTAACTTGACAGATAGTAACCCACGTTTAAAATGTCCGTTTTGCCGCGTTTACGTTTAGAAGCGGTTAAGCCTTAGACCTCATGTACACTGCTGCTGCTAAACGCATTTTTTTTTCAACTGCTCCTGAACTCTCCTCCGTTATTTTATCAGTACATGTAAACAGAGTCCTTTTATAGTTGTTTCTAGGCGGTTGAGTTTAGAGGCCTTTTTTGTAAAGCAAAAAAAAATGAGTTCAGACACTGAGTTTAGAGGCATTTCAAGCGCTAAAAGCGGCTACTTGCGTTTTAATTTACATCTGTTTTTCATTTTTGGGCTTTGAAGAGGGGAAAAATGTGTGTGTGTGAGATATATATATATAATTCTAAATTAATTTTCTTTTAATGCAAACACGGCAAAACTTTACTATCTGTCAAGTTAAATCGTTCAGGGGAGGTTGTGAACGTCCCGTGTACATGAAGCCTAAGCAAGAACTTCCCACCTTCTCCTGACCCTGGATATATTAAGACAGACCACTTGCAGAGCAGTTGTTGCAAGCCCCTTCAAGTGGCAGAAGCACATCCAATGTTAAAAAAAAAACATTTTTTTTTTTTTTTTATTTGGAACTTTTATTATACAGGTTATAATAGTCAGTACGTCAACCCACTGTTAAGATTACAAGTCTGGTGTTCCAGTCATATTGTGCTTTGTAATGGCAGCATTTGATGTGGATGGTTATTAATACAGCTTATTGGAAATGTGCCTCTTCAGGCACTATATGAAGGATAAACTTGCAGCACAGCAGGATATTAGTCTCTATAAGATTTTGATCAGGCAGAACACATGCTTGTACAGTTTCCAGACTTGTTTTGTAATACATTTTCTAATACAAAAGTGATATTTTGTCCTTTTTCCTTCCAGGTGTGGCTGATGGAGTGGGTGGATGGAGAGACTATGGGGTTGACCCCTCTCAATTTTCAGAGACTCTTATGCGCACATGTGAACGTTTGGTTAAGGAAGGACGGTTTGTGCCAACCAACCCTGTTGGGATTCTCACCTCCAGTTACCGTGAATTGCTTCAGAACAAAGTACCTTTACTAGGTAGGTCTGGATTACCAAGCACACAATTGATACCCTTTTCTGATCAATGCACGTCTACATGCTAATCTAATATTGCAGGTCAACGTCTCCCAAAGTTGTTGGAATAGTTGGGTTCAGTTTTTGTTCAGAGGTAGTAAAATTTGACAGGGGAGTGCCTAATGCACAGCTATTGACACATGAAAAAACAGGACCCTTATGCATTTATGGTTAGTTCAGAGTTAGGCTTAGGTTAAAGTAAAATTTCGGGATAACCCTAGCTAATCTGAAAAATGTTCCCCCACTCGACAACTATTGGTAAAGTTTGGAGCGGTGACATCACCAATAATCTCCTATGGCCCTCCCTCCTTTCCCTGCAGCCATCGCTGACATGAGAGCTGGATCACATGACTGGCGTGAGCTCAAAATAGAATGTGTACTTCTTTCTTATGCAGGTTAGTAAGCATAGATGGTAGGAAGGAGCAGTTTTTAAGACTAGTTAGGTTTCGCCTCCTTTTAAGTCCTCATGCACACGGACGTTTTTACAGCTGCTTTTTTGAGCTTTTTTTGCAGCTTAAAAAGGCCTGTCTATGTTTAGTCTATGGCTTCATGCCCACCTAGGCGTTTTTGAGCTGCAAGTGGCATAGGCGTTTTTAAGCTGTAAAAAAAACCCAGGACCAGTGGGTTCTGAGAGACGTTTTTCAGCTGTAAAAACGCTCTAACGCTGAAAAACGCTCAAAAACATCATTCACCAACGTTTTTTTAACGTTTTTGATCCATTGAAAAAAAATTGAAAAAAAAAACGCTAAAAACCGCTAACGCGGAAAAACGCTCAAAAACGCTATTGTAAAAACGCTGAAAAAAGTTTAAAAAAATCACTGCAAAGATACTGGCGTTTTCATAACGTTATTTTAACAGCCTGTGTGCATGAGGGCTTACTGTAACTTTGACATAAGCAAATTCTGCCTCCCACCTGTATGCAGGTGCCCGCAGGTCCCTGTACGTGTGCAGGTGCGCCACTGGGCTCTCTTGGTGCATGAGCGGCACATCTGCACAGGGGGCAGGGAGAAATTCTCGCATAGGCAAGAATTGCGGAAGTGCTGCTTACAGCACAAATGAAGTTTTAAAAAAACATACATTTTTAAGAGATGTAGGGAGAGGAGGCAGAACAGCCCATAATTCCCTTTAGGATGAAGATTTGCTTTAAATGTTGGCAGTCATTTTGCAGGGTTAGGTTGCATAAGAGTTAAGATGAGAGTTTTATGGGTTAATTAGGTTTTGGGTTAACTGTTAAAGTATATTTAAAGTCAAAGCTTTTTTTAGTTTTTGATAGAGTGGAGAGGGATAAGAATTGCTGTCTGTGCCCCTGTTAGGAAGCTTCATCCTTTTCTACTTGTCCTGTTTACCCTTCTCATTGAAAGTGAAAGTAAAAAAAAATCCTAAATTGTGGGTTGCCATCAGAATCGTAGGCCTCAGTCTTTGCATTTAAAAAAAAATTCTTATCCTGATTTTTATCAATCTTGGCAACAATGGTTAATGTACCCTCTTTGCACAATATAGAATCATAAACTGACTTGTACCACACTAATTGCTTCTTTATGGAACTATGTCTGGTGTGCATATAAGACCTAGGCTCTAGATAACATTATCATGTTGTAATTGTTTTTGTTTTTATTGTTCACTCCTAGTATACTGTCATGTCAGATGGGTCCTTTCAACCTGTATGGCCATCTGAACTTCGTTTTGGATATGATTGTGTAGCATCGTGGCACATTTCTCTTCTACTTATTAATATATACAAAATTAGTAAATATTGATATAAAAACAGTAAGCTCTGGTTTACACTAGTGCGACTTGAATGGCACTGAATCACATGACAATGCAAATCACATCGTTTTCAGTGGTGCTAATTGACATCAATGCAGCGAGCGCACCATTATTTTGGAACAGGGTTCTAATTTGGCACGATTCTGGCTCCATAAAATGTGCAAACCACATCCAAGTTGCATCACATCATCGCACTGAAAGTGATCAAAATCTGATTGCAGCAGTGTGAACCTAACCTGACGGAGGGAAAATCCTCCAATGGGGACACTAGCTCTGACCTGGGAATCCCTAACTTTGCAGGGATTTTCTCTCACTTCCTGTTTTGGCTGTGGGACAGGAAGTGAAGGGAAATCTTCCCTATGGGATACAGATGGCCCAAAAAAAACTGATGGGTTATAACCCTCTTACTCTCAAATGGAAAAAAAATAGCCTTTATTTACAAAAGTGGACCTAAGTTCTGAACATGCTCTTGATTTCTGTCCTTCCCCCTTCTCTTCTTGCAGTTAAAATTTTCTGATGCATAACTGACTTTTGGTTTGGGCTTCATTTAGCCAACTGAATTTTGGGTCCACTTTTAAGGCTCCATTCACACCATGGCGTTCCAGTGTGTGGGCGGAATCGCCTTGTTTCTGCCCACGATTCTGAAACGCCCGCAAAATGGAATGCCATGGTATGAATGGAACCTAAGGTTGTAGTCTAGGTATTTGGGGACTATTCAGGCAGAATACTACTTAAAACAGATTCTTGTCACCAAAGTACCATGAAATGTTGTACACTCAGCCTGCGTGCCTATCCAGATGCATATGATGCAGAATAAAGTAGTGTTTCTTTTTCATACATCATGGGTCACAGAGTAAGGCTAATATTCATTACCTGCCTGGTTATACTTCATAGTCAGGTGAATGGTAGACCAAAGGTCTTCAGACAGGAAGTGATCCCCTATATAACCCCTCCCATACAGGAAGTACTTTAGTTTTTTACCAGTGTCTGCAAGGTGAATGGCATGGTTTGTTTGAGCTCTCTGAGCTCCAGGTCTCTAGTCCTACAAATGGTTCCAAAATGAAGGGATTGACCAATCGGATCCATTTGACACAGGCTTTTATTCTTGGATAAATGGTACCCGAGCCTCGCAAAGAAGACTCAAGATCCTACAAGGTTTTGCCTGCAATGTGGCCTGTGGGTGCTGGACCCTGCATAGTGGAAATCCTGGACACTACAGCGCTAAGGCACTTCCTGCAGGGTGCTGTACAGGTCCAAGGGAGTGGACCCTAAACATGAAAAGGGTACCCAGTCCTTGAAGGTCCAAGTGATAGGAACCCGCCGTGAAGGGTGAAGATTGGGCCCTTAGTTTCCAAGTGGCCCCGCGCCTGGACTGGTAAGTGAAACCTCTTTATTTTATTATTATGGGGTGTCCCTGTGATAGTAACAATCAGTCAAGCTAGCTAAAAGCTGGACACCTGTGTGCGGTGACCATACGGGGGGAGTTTTTGGGCTAGCTGTGGGTGTTTGCAAAGTGTACCTTTTTTGCTTGTGTCTGGCTGTTTACCTGTATTATGGTGCATGACGGTGCGCCAGTTTACCTTGGTTCGCCATGGCACATGTGCATTCGCGAGAGCGCCGTCGGGCTCAGCAGTTTGTCAGCCTTGGCGCCATAGCCTTTATCTGTGCACACGAAGATTCACATCGTACGCGAATACAGTACAGTCACGCCCGTTCGCCGGGACCGCACACACATGCGTGCACATGCACGCACAGAGCGCTCCAGCGCACTCCCAGCTTATTTAAACTGTGTAGGCCAAGCATGTGGTGCTTCCAGAAGGCAGCTGGGGGACACAGAGCAGGCTCTGAACAGACACTTGCAGTGGTTCATTTTTCCTTACCAGGGGTCATGTGGGTCACCAGGTGTTGCTTGGCAGGCTAAAGGTGTTTAGCAGGATTGTTGCATAGGGGCTTGGTGAGCCCTATTAAAGGGTCTCCCTTCTGAGGTGTTTTAATACTTCACCCAAGTACTCCTTGTTTGTGGCTATTAAATGTCTTCCAAAAAGAGGACTGGAACTAACACCACAGGGAAGGGCACATCTTTGTTGTCAGTAGTTCCTGATGAACCTAGTCGTATCCCTAGTGTTGTATCCCCTGAAAGACCAGAGGCTTCCGGGCAATCTGAGTCGCTGCGCCTATCTAGCATTGTGCCTACAGTCAACGCTACCCTTTATCACTAAGGATGAACTGTCCTTAGCCCTAGCCAGGTTAGAGCACAGGATTGCTGCCATGATTGCCTCCACCACGCAGGGTGGCAGGAAGTGTGACAGATCCCCCTCCCCGGAGTCTCCTAGTCTGGAGCAGGAATGGGTTGAGGATGGGGAGGAGCTTAAAGCTCAGGAATCGGTGGAGTGGCCGGCAGATAAGTCTGCTTCCGAGCAATCTGAACAAGAAGATATCCAGTCGATGTCTGCCTCTTAGTCGCAGAGGCTTTTGATCATGACTCTGACCGAAATGGTTCGTTCAAGTTGCCTCTTGCAGAGGTGATTGAGCCTCCCCTGGTCCTCTTTGGGATCTCTGAGGCCTCTTCAGGTTGCACAGACTTTCCCTCTACACCCCCTGTTGGAACAGGTGGTGTACGCTGATTGGAAACATCCTGACAGGACTTTTGTTTGGTTTTCCCTTTTATATCCCATGGATGAAAAGTTTAAAAATGGAGCATGTCATAACATAACTTGCCCGGTAGATAACGCACAGGGCTTGAAAGACCCTGTTGACAAGAAATTGGAGTTATTATTAAAGGCTTCCTTTCTTTGGGCGGTTCAGCTATTCAGCCAGCTGTTGCAGCAATTGGTATTTGCCATTCTGTAAAGGATCGGGCCAAACGGCCTGATAGGCCTAACCAGGAGGATGATCTTCCTGAAAGTAAGACCGATATTCCTCGAGCGCTGTGTTTTTTGCTGTTGATGCTGTAAAGGATTCAATACAGCAGGTTTATTGTCTGTACATATGTGCAGACTTTTATGGCTTAAGAACTGGTCAGCCGAGCTTCCTTGTAAAAAGTTATTGGCAGGTCTCCCGTTTCATGGGGAGGGAGCGTTTATTCAATGATCACTTGGACAAATATATCCTAAAGAATTCCGGAAGGAAGAGTTCTCTACTTCCTGTGAAGAAAAGCACCAGACGTCCCTCGTTAAAAACCCAGGGACTGCTTTCTCAAATGTCTCAGCGTCAGGGCAGTTCCGACGCCAACAGGGCGCTGGGGTCAGGGGCAAGGCCAAGGCCAGAAAAGGCCCTGGGTCCAAAATTCTTCTAAATCCAGCACCAAGCCCTCCTTTTGAGGGGACGCCCCCACTTCATCAGGTGGGGGAAGGCTGCTGCAGTTTGAGGACATTTTGGAAAACAACAATTCAGGACGAGTTGGTCACCTCAATTCTATCTTGTGGTTACAAGCTGGAGTTGCGGGGGGGGGGTTCCCCCTCAGAGGTTTCTAAGATCCTGTGTGCCCTCGGATCCTCCAAAAAGCTTATTGCTTCAGGCACTACATTATCTAGTGCATCATGGAGTGATTGTAGAGGTTCCTGGATTCGAAAGGGGCACAGGCTTTTACTCAAACCTGTTTATGGTTCAGAAACCAAACTGGGACACAAGGCCCATTTTGGACCTAAGGTCCCTGAACAGGTATCTCTTGATACAGTCCTTTTGGATGGAGTCCGTCCACTCCAGTAGTAACCTCACTCCAGAGGGGAGACTTTCTAGCCTCCATCGATAAAAAAGACGCGTATTTACATGTACCTATTTTTTTGCCTCATCGGATTTTCCAACGTTTTTGCAGTACTGTAGATGAACGTCATTGTCAATTTGTGGCTCTACCCTTCGGGCTTGCTACAGCTCCCCAGGTGTTCACAAAGTCCTAGCACCAGTACTGGGTCTTTTAAGGGCCCAAGGGATTCTGGGCCCAATTACAGCTGGTCACATGTAAAAAAGGAAGTGCCGGTAATCAGCGCTCCTCGCCTCACACTGACAGAGTGTGAGGAGAGCCAATCAGCGGCATTTTGGAAAACAACAATTCAGGACGAGTTGGTCACCTCAATTCTATCTTGTGGTTACAAGCTGGAGTTGCGGGGGGTTCCCCCTCAGGGGTTTCTAAGATCCTGCGTTCCCTCGGATCCTCCAAAAAGCTTATTGCTTCAGGCACTACATTATCTAGTGCATCATGAAGTGATTGTAGAGGTTCCTGGATTCAAAAGGGGCTCAGGCTTTTACTCAAACCTGTTTATGGTTCAGAAACCAAACTGGGACACAAGGCCCATTTTGGACCTAAGGTCCCTGAACAGGTATCTCTTGATACAGTCCTTTTGGATGGAGTCTGTCCGCTCCATCTCCTCACAAGGGACAACTAGGAATGTAATCGGGGCACTGATAATCAGTGCTCTGATTACAATATTGTAAAATAGTGTCACAAATCAGTGACCACCATTGGCCACCAATGCCAGCTATCAGTGCCCACAAATGCCACCAAGCAGTGCCCATTAGCAATACCAGTCAGTGCTGGCAATCAGTGCTGCCCATCACTGCTGTCAATCAATGCCCACCAGTGCCGCCTATCAGTGCGGCATATTAGTGCTTCCTCATCAGTGCCACCTAATCAGTGCCCATAAGTGCCACCTCATCGATGCCCACCAGTTCAGCCTATCTGCGCACATCAGTGAAGGCGAAAAATTACTTAATTACAAAATTTACCGACACAGTTTTTGTTTTTTCAAAATTTTTGGTCTTTTTTATTTTTTACAAAAAAACCCAGCAGTGATTAAATACCACCAAAAGAAAGCTCTAGTTGTGTGAAGAAAATGATAACTTTGAATGACAATTGAGCGGTCATGCTACACTGTATCCAAAGTGCGACAGCACTGAAAGCTGAAAAATGGCTTGGGCAGGAAGGGGGGTGTAAGTGCCTGGTAGGCAAGTGGTTAAACAAAATCCTCCTTTATTTTGAAATATTGCCAGATATGCTGCTATATCTGAGCTGGGTAATGACTAGCCTTTTAAAAGGTGCATACTGAAATGAATCTGCTGAACACTTGCAGGCCTTGTGATAGAGAACATTATACTCTCTATCTAAATGTGAAAGTCAGACAGGAGCAGCATGTTCTTCTGGAGGCCAATTTACTGCTTTCTAAGTATAGGCCTTTATATTAATAACTTGGAACACAGGATGGGAATGGGTTCAGAAAGTGCCCCCTGAATCTGGTCCACGTGCTAACATCTAGCAGAGAGCTCCTTACATGTACTCCTTGGAAGTCATGAACATGATGTAGATGGAAAAGTGAAACATTTCAATTGCAATGGTCATGTGTCGGGTTATTTTGGTTATTCATTACATTGCAATATACAGTATAATAGACCTTTTATTCTGAGTTTGTGTTCATGGTCTTGCAAGCTAATATGGTTAAAAGGGTCCTGATGTGAAATTTCAAACAATTTTAGCTGACGTATTAAAGATGTTTGAAAAGGCATTTGTAATGTATATTGTCAGCTGCAATTGTAAATTTTTTTTTTTTTTTGTTTTAAATTTTATTATTGCATTGGCTTCCTTTGAAAAAAGACTAGTGAAAGCATTGCAAATTGCTCTGAAATGCAAATGCAACTTTGCATTGTTCCATTGAAAGGAATTGATTTGAATTGAAAACAGGTGTAAATATGACAAGTTGTATTCCTAAAAACTAAGCACAGTCTGAAAGCAAAAAACTTTCTTTAGCCTGTCCTATTTAATTTAACGTTTCTTAATTATAATGTACTCCAAAAGAACTGTATACATTTTTATTTTTAGGTAAGTCACATCCACCTTCCTGAGCACATCCCTCTAACACTTTTCTAACACACAATAAGGATTAAATCTGTATTAAACCCAAAAGCAAGCATTTGTTATTTCACATCAATTCTTAGATGTGATGGTTGCGTTAGGTTTATAGTCTTTCTTCTATTTTGCTGTTACTGATTTATAAAGAACAGTTCGCTGTAACTTATTATAAAGTGTGCTCTGGAGTTTGGCTTCAGTTTATTAGTGCATGTAAATCTAATACATTCTTATATCTTATTTCTCCAGCCTTTATGTCTCACTTAGGCTACTTTCACACTGAGGCGCTTTACAGGCGCTATAGCTCTAAAAATAGTGCTTGTAAAGCGCCTCTCCAGTTAGAAAGCCCGAGGGCTTTCACACTGGAGCGGTGCGCTTGCGGGATATTAAAAAAAAAGAAAAAAAAAAAAAAAAAGTCCTGCAAGCAGCATCTTTGCAGCGCTTTAGGAGCAGTTTATACACCACTCCTAAAGAGCCCCTGCCCATTGACATCTACAGGCAGCACTGCCAAAGCGGCGCTTTGCGTGCTTTTTTAACCCTTTATTTGACCGCTAGCGGCCGAATAAATAGCACCAATGGAATTTCAATGGCACCACAATCGATTGTCGCCCACAAAATCGTGGGACACCTGGTCTCTGGAGTTTGGCTTTAGTTTTTTAGTGCCTGTAAAGCTAATACATTCAACACCCCCTGTTCTCATTTCTTCAGAGTTATGTCTCACGTAGGCTCCATTCACACCTTGGCGTTCTGGATCGCAGACAACCACAGCTACAGGCATCATTCAGATACAACCATTTAAAGCCCGCAATGTCATATGATGGTGTACGGTGGGCAAGTGTTTAATACTGCTTTATTCCTTGCGTTTTTACTAGAGATCTGTAACGGAAGAAGAAGAAAAGTATGCTATAAACCCAAGCCCTAAAGCATATTCTGTTTTGAGACCTGCTAACCTTTATGAAGTATATGCTGACTTATGTTCCACAAAAGAAGTTTGTTTTGGACCAGAGTAGTGCTGCACAACATGCTAGCTCTTTGCTTTTGCAAAAAACGGTTTCTGTGAAAAAAAATTTCACAGCATGGTGCTAGCGAGCACAATTCAGCTTGACCTTGTTCTTAGATCACACTTTGCATGTTTTTCTCTGGTTTGAACAGCCAAAATCTGTGTTGATGCAGTTTACTGCAGGTGAGGTCTTTACTCCTATAATATAATCGTATTGGCACGCAAAAGATTCTCTTTCAGATATGGTCTAATATGTTGACTACAGTAAATGTGCAAGGAAAGGTATGTGAATACACAAAGCAACGCCCAATATGCACTGGAAAGTGCAATAAACCATTAAGCCTAAAGTTGACAACCCATATCTTGCAAGGGCCCTCATACAGATTGATTTTCATAATTCGATTAGGTCCCCATATTACGTTTTCAATACATTTTAAAGTACAGTGATTGTATAGTCAGATTGTAACATGTATGGTAAGGTTAAGGCTCTGTTCACACCTAGGTGTTTTGTTTTCAGGCAGAAAGTCACACGATTTTGGCTGTGATTTTGTGCAGGTCAAAAAGTCACCAATGTAAAAAGCAGA
Organism: Aquarana catesbeiana; assembly: GCF_042186555.1. NCBI lineage: Eukaryota > Metazoa > Chordata > Amphibia > Anura > Ranidae > Aquarana > Aquarana catesbeiana. The sequence goes on from NC_133324.1 coordinate 239,756,034, forward strand.
AAACGCCTGTGATCTGCCAAAAAGGAATCTACTGTACTTTTTTGAGCTTCAGGCATTTTGCTTCAGATGACAAAGCGTTCAGATGTGAACAGGGGCTATTGAAATGAATGGGATTTGTCCTTGTGGACGTTTTTAGAGCTGAGGCTTACTGCAGAAAAATTGCTGAGGTTTGGCTATCTGGTTGCTGCACTACATTTATTTCTCTTTGTACTGTATTGATCACAATGTTGCACACGTGTACTGATTGCAGGCCTTGATAAGAAACAAATCAGTAGAAGTCTAATACGATTGCCGTTTCTGCCTCTCCATTTAAGGAAGCAGCACTGCTTGTCTAGTGATTCTCGATAGAACAAGTCATCGATTACACACAGCAAACTTGGGCGATTCTGGATTTCTAGTGGTACGAGCAGGAGAAGTTGTGCATCGGTCAGACGAACAGCAACATTACTTCAACACTCCATTCCAGTTGTCAATAGCACCGCCTGAAGCTGAGGGAGTAGTTCTTAGTGACAGGTTTGTATCCTGTATGTGCTATAGTTTCTCTAGCTTCTTTACATGGTGTGTTTTTTTTTTTTTTTACAGCACTTTGTAACATGCATCCAATTGTAATAACATATTCAAAGATAATGAACAGACCATAGTTGCCAATTTCCTGAAAAACGGAGTACAGCTTGCCCCCAAACCCTCACTTTTTTTATTCTCCTTTTTGTGTTGCGGTGCGAGGTAAACTTATTTTTGCAGCTTTGCCTTGATAGTGGCAGACTGCCTGAAGTTTACCAATTGTTTTTATATCTATAAACCCTGGATACAGCCAGTGTGATCAGGGACTTGTAGCTTAATTCACAGGCTGCCCCTTTTCTGCATAAAAATCAGTGTAAATTATGCATTTCTTTTATTCCGACGCATGAGCAAGGCTTCTATCTGACCTCTTGTTTCCTTAGCACAGAACACTGGGCATGTGATCAAAGTGGTCTCATGTTGCTTTCACATCAGTGTAAAAAGAAATTCCAGCAGCACATAGTGTCCTTGCAAAAGGAAAGCAGCTCCACACTTGGCAGCAAGCTCTCTTTTTAATGGGAGTGTACAGATACCAGGCTGCTCATAGGGTGAGTGGGAGAGCTCAATCACATGAGCAGACAGCATTGGCACACTGTGCACATTCAGCAGGAGCTTGACCATTGATCTGAACCTTGATTTGTAAGTGACAATGTTTTAATAAACAAAAATGTGGAATCTAGATATATAGATAGATATATAAAATTTATTATTTATTTTACACAGTGCATCTGGCAGGTATTCACAGTACTTCACTTTTTCCACATTATGTTACAGCCTTATTCCAAAATAGATTCAATTCATTATTTTCCTCAAAATTCTACAAACCATACCCCATAATGACAAAGTGAAAGCAGTTTGTTTGAAATCTTTGCAAGCTTATTAAAAATAAAAAAACAAAACAACATGTACATAAGTATTCACGGCCTTTGCCATGACACTCAAAATTGAGCTCAGGTGCATCCTGTTTCCACTGATCATCCTTGAGATGTTTCTACAACTTGATTGGAACCCACCAGTGGTAAATTCAGTTGATTGGACATGATGTGGAAAGGCACACACCTGTCTATATAAGGCCCCACAGTTAACGGTGCACGTCAGAGCACAAACCAAGCAATGAAGTTGAAGAAATTGTCTGTAGACCTCGGAGACAGGATTGTATCGAGGCACAGATCTGGGGAAAGGGTACAGAAAAGTTTCTGCAGCATTGAAGGCCTCAATGAGCACAGTGGCCTCCATCATCCATAAATGGAAGAAGTTTGGAACCACCAGGACTCTTCCTACAGCGGTCCGCTCAGTCAAACTGAGCTATCGGTGGAGAAGGGTCTTAATCAGGGAGGTAACCAAGAACCCAATGGTCACTCTGACAGAGCTCCAGTGTTTCTCTGTGGAGAGAGGAGAACCTTCCAGAAAAAAAATTATCTCTGCAGAACTCCACCAATCAGGCCTGTATGACCGAGTGGCCAGACAGAAGCCACTCCTCAGTAAAAGGCACATTGCAGCCTGCCTGGAGTCTGCCAAAAAGCACCCAAAGGACTCTCAGACCATGGGAAATGAAATTCTCCTGGTCTGATGAAACGAAGATTGAATTCTTTGGCCTGAATGGCAGGTGTTGTTTCTTGGAGGAAACCAGGCACCGCTCATCACCTGGCCAATACCATCTCTATAGTAAAGCATGGTGGTGGCAGCATCATTCTGTGGGATGTTTTTAAGCAGCAGGAACTGGGAGACTAGTTGGATCGAGGGGAAGATGAATGCAGCATTGTACAGAGACCTCCTTGATGAAAACCTGCTCCAGGGCACTCTGAACCTCAGACTAGGGCAAAGCTTCAGCTTTCAACAGAACAATCACCCAAAGCACACAGCCAAGATAACAAAGGAGAGGCTATGGGACAACTCTGTGAATGTCCTTGAGTGGCCCAGCCAGAGCCCAGACTTGAACCCGATTTAAACCTCTCTGGAGCGATCTGAAAATGGCTGTGCACCGACGCTCCCCATCCAACCTGATGGAGCTTGAGAGGTCCTGCAAAGAAACTGCCCAAAAATAGGTGTGCCAAGCTTGTAGCATCCTACTTAAAAAGAATTGAGGCTGTAATTGGTGCCAAAGGTGCTTCGACAAAGTAATTGAGCAAAAGCTATGAATACTTATGTACATGTGTGTTTGTTTGTTTGAAATCTTTGCAAATGTATTAAAAACAAACTTCTTTCAGATTGTCATTATGAGGTATTGTTTGTAGAATTTTGAGGAAAATAAAACATTTAATCCATTTTGGAATAAGGCAGTAACATAACAAAATATGAAAAAGGTGAAGCGCTGTGAATACTTTCCAGATGCACTGTATACAAGACTATAAACTTACAAAATTAATAGGAATTAGAGGTACTAATACAAAAACTATGATTTACTAAAGTGTCTTTTTATTTATGTATTTTTCTTTTATTCTCTTAATAGCCCTGATGCTGCAGACAGTAGTTCATTTGATGTCCAGCTTGGTGACATCATTCTTACAGCCACTGATGGACTTTTTGATAACATGCCTGACTACATGATTCTTCAGGAGTTAAAAAAGTTAAAGGTATGCCAAACCAATAAAATGTAATCCTATCTACTTTTTTTTTTTTTTTTTTTGTGTTCCAGTGGCATTTTTTCCACTGCAATTTGTATTATGCTTCTTTATTTGCATAAGAAAACTGGACAGAAAACAGTTACCTTCTGTAACACAGCATGTTGATTCAGAAACCTAGGCAGCTGAAGCTATAGCAAATCTTGACCTGGCCTAAAAAATTATTCATCCTGAGCCTCGCCACTAGTTCTTTAAAGTGAACCTGTCACAAGCCTAATGCAGCAGCTGATGCCAAAAGTGCTGCATTTGCTGAAAATTGCATAGCTCTTGTACTATTTATTCACTCATTTATTTCATAAACCGGAAAGCTTTCATTAACCTAAAAAACTGTCTGTAGGAAGCTGCAATTCTCTGACTTATAAGTTACATATTTTATTCCAAGACAGTTGCCTTGCTCTGAACTGGTGTTGCACGACCCTTAGGCCAAGTTCACACAAGCCCACAATGTGCACGTGACGTGACCAGTTTGGTTATTTTCCAAAAAGTTCAATATTAGTCTTGTCAGACCAGAGCACCTTCCGCCATACATTTTGGGAGTCTCCCACATGCCATTTTGTTTTTTTGCTGAAAGTAATTGCTTTCTTCTGGCCACTCTGCCATAAAGCCCAACTCTATGGAGCGTGCGGGTTATTGTCCTATGTACAGATACTCCAGTCTCTGCTGTGGAACTCTGCAGCTCCTTGAGGGTTACCTTAGGTCTCTGTGCTGCCTCTCTGATTAATGCCCTCCTTGCCCGGTCCCTGAGTTTTGGTGTATGGCCGTCTCTTGGCAGGTTTGCTGTTGTGCCATATTCTTTGCATTTGGTTATGATCGATTTGATGGTGCTCCTAGGGATCATCAAAGATTTGGATATTTTTTTTTTTTTTTATAACCTAACCCTGACTTGCACTTCTTAACAACATTGTCCCTGTTTTGGAGAGTTCCTTGGTCTTCATGGCAGTGTTTGGTTAGTGGTGCCTCTTGCTTAGGTATTGCAGCCTCTGGGGCCTTTCTAAAAGGTGTGTGTGTGTGTATGTGTATATGTAATGACAGATCATGTGACACTTAGATTGCACACAAGTGGACATCATTTCACTAATTATATGACTTCTGAAGGTAATCGGTTGCACCAGAGCTTTTTATGGGCTTCATAACAAAGGGGGTGAATACATACGCACGTGCCAATTATCCGTTTATTTCTGAAAAATAGTTTTATGTATATAATTTTTCTAATTTTACTTCACCAACTTAGACTATTGTGTTCCGATCCATCCATTACATAAAGGCTGTAATGTAACAAAATAGGTAAAAAGCCAAGGGAGGTAAATACTTTTGCAAGGCACTGTATATTGTTTAAAGTTCTAAAAAAGGAGACTAAAGAGGATTTAGAAATGACATGTAAAAAACAAAAGGCCCTCTGCCAGCCTAAGATGGTGCATTGAGACCAGCTGAGTCAAGTTGTTTTTAGATAATGAAAATAAGGTCCATAAGGATGCCTTAGGTTTGATCAAGGATAGATCAAATTTTCTTTGCATAAATTGTTGTGTTTGAACCACGCTTTTATTTTCAGCAGAGTCTTCTAATTAATTCTGGGTCTGGGGGAGAAAACTAGATTTCTTTATAGTACATCATGGAACACAGAGCCTTAAGTAATTACTTAATGGGATATGGGCCACCTTCAGGTGTTGACACTGGTATACCCAATACAGGAAGTTGACTCCCCTATAAAACCCCTCCTCCTTCCAGGAGTACCTCAGTTTTTTCACCAGTGTCCAAGGTTTTGGTCACGAGTGAAGATGTGCTCTGAGGAGCTCCAGGAGGGATCCATGCTGAATTTAAAAAAACCTCCACAACCGGATCCATCCATGCCACTTCGGCCACAGGATGGTACCTGGGCCTCGCATAGAAGAACAAGGTTTTGCTTGTAACGTTTCTCTTGAGGGCTGGACCTTAGGAATCAGGACTCTTTTTGGTCTTGCTACATTACCTAACGTTGTCCTGAAGGGTGCTATACAGGTCCAAAGGAGTGGAACCCCTATTAAAAGGGACCTGGTCTTTGAAAGTTTAACTACGCTGCCCGCCGTGATGGGTGAAATTTGGATCTGTCTGTTTTCAGCAATATCCTGCAGCGAAGAAAAGGTAAGAGAAAAGCATAGGAACTGCAAAGTCCACCTATGACTTTTCTTTCAATATGTAATATTGTAATGCCTTAAACTCCTCCTAGAGGGAGTAAGAATGTGTATATACCCTGTAATCTGTGCTAAAGTACAGTGTGTGTCCCAGCAGCTGGAGGGGGTTCTCTTCTCAGGGGAAACTGAGTGGCTGGGGGTTACATGTACTATGGTACAATACATTTGTAACAGTTTTGTAAATGCTATAAAACAGTGTGCAAGCACTAAAGGCTGACAAACTGCTGGTACACCCCCCCCCCCCCCCCCCTCGAGGGGTGTGGGGTAGCTTCTTGGCTAAAAAAGCATTTACTTGCCATAGAAGGGGTAACAATTGGTAGTGAGCGCTCTTCTCAAGGAGACACGCTGCATGGCGGCTGTAGCCTCCTCTGGTCTGTGTCTCATACCTGTAGCCATCCGCGCACGTGCACGAGGCTGACGGTTTTCATTGAGGGAAGGTCGGAAGGGGCGTGGCTTAAGCGGTCGGCACCATGTGCGGACTCGGCGTCCTTGGAAAGCACACAGCGCTCAGATAATCAGGTTTACACCTGAGGGGCTTAAAAGCTGATGCTCTGAGAACAAAAAGTGTCTACCAGAGCAGCTGAAGCAAGCTGCCACAGGAGCGCTGGAGCACGTGAGGGGTTTACACAGGCTTTTTCAGTACAGGAAAAGACATTACTGTTTAGCATTAGATTAATCTTAATCTATGCTGCCATTGTTTTTCTTACTATTGCTCAAGCAAATAGAACAGTTCTTAGAGTGCCTCTGCTTTTGTGCTTTGCACTATGGCTTCCAAGGTTACTACTAAGGCACCAAAAGTTCCATCCCCAGGCGCTGGGAACTCCAGCCATGCCTCCACACTGTCATTCTCTCCGAGGATACCAGATATGGCAAGTCTTTGGAACAGATTGGTGGTGCAACTGCTTCTCACACTTCAGCCCCTGTATACATGACTAAAGATGCATTTTCCTCTGCCCTACAGGGCTTAGAAGGAAGATTAGTGGCTTTAATCCCATCCTCCATCCAAGAGGATAGCAAGCGTACTAGATCCCCCTCTCCCACTCCAAGGGAACAGTGGGGACAGGATGAGGTATTACCCTCAGACGATTGAGAGGAAAAGCAAGCCGATTATTCCGGAAATGGTTTGCTCCACTTTCATGCTACCCCTAACAGCGTTAGCTGAAAGTCCGGTTTCCTCCTCGGGTTCTTTGAAACCTTTACAACCTTTGCATGCGTTTCCGGTCCATGCATTGCTAGAAAAGCTTATTTATACTGAATGGGATCATCCGGATAAGCATTTTTTCCCCCTCCAAAGAGATTCGCAGTTCTCTATCCCATGGAGGAAAAATTCACCAAAAAATGAAAGGTACCAGCAGTTGACGCTGCGATTTCCAGTGTGAATAAAAGTCTAACTTGTCCAGTAGACAATGCACAAATGCTTAAGAATCCTCTTTTTCCTTAGCAGGGACCGTTACTCAGCCTGCAGTTGCAGTAATAGGCATCTGTCAGTCCTTAAAGGACCGGTTCACAGAGGCCCTTAAAGAGCTCCCTGCACAACAGGCCCGTGAGTTGGCAGAGTTACCAAAAGCATTATGTTTTGCCATAGATGCTATGAAGGATTCTAATTACCAAGCGTCTCGCCTTGCGCTTGTGCTAGTACACATGCGTAGGAACCTTTGGTTAAAAGATTGGTCTGCCGAAGGACCTGGCAAAAAGCTTCTGACTAGTTTCCTGTTTCATGGGGAGCGATTATTTAGCGATGATTTGGATAAATACATCCAGGCGATTTCTAGTGGAAAGAGTACTCTTGCCAGTCAAAAGAAAGTATAAACGTCCTTCATTTAAATTGACTTTTTCTCCTGCGCCAGGGTCATCCGCCTCCTAGGCAATGGCGACGGCCTCCGCAGTCAGACTCTAGAGGAAAACCTCAGGGTCAGACCCAGGCACAAAAGAAGACCTGGGGCCGCAAATCTGCAAAGCAGAATACTAAAGCCTCATCATGAAGAGGCGTTCCCCCTCACCAGAGTGGGGGAAAGACTTCTGAAATACTTAGAAATCTGGCAAAGGGAAATTCAGGACAGATGGGTAATCTCTACGGTGTCTCTAGGATACAAACTAGAATTTCGGAAGTTCGCATCGTCTCGTTTCCTGAAATCAAGCGTTCCCAGAGACCCAGGGAAAAGGCAATCCCTGTTTCAAGCATTAGACCGATTTATTGGCTCAGAGGGTAATCATACAGATTCCCACAGAAGAGCACGGTTTGGGGTTTTATTCAAACCGGTTTACGGTACCAAAACCAAATGGGGTTGTCAGACCCATTCTAGATCTAAAGAATCTAAATCTGTTCCTGAAGACCCGCTCCTTTTGCATGGAGTCAATCAAGTCAGTAGTTTCCATCCTACAAGGAAGAGAACTTATGGCATACATCGACAACAGAGATGCATATCTGCATGTCCCCATATTTCCTGCTCACCAGAGATTTCTGCGATTCAAAGTAGAACAACACTTTCAGTTTGTAGCCTTGCCCTTCGGGCTAGCTACAGCTCCCCGGGTGTTGACAAAAGTACTGGCCCCACCTCTAGCCAGGCTAAGGTCACAGGGCATACCAGTCTTGGCATACTTAGGCCATCTATTGTTAATAGACCAGTCAGTGGCTCGCTTGGAGCAAAGTGTACGCATTACAACCAGTTACCTGGAAAGTTTGGGTTGGATCCTCAACCTAGAGAAGTCTTCCTTTAAAACCGCTAAGAAAGCTGGAGTATTTGGGCCTGATCATAGACACAGCCCAGAAAAGGGTGTTTTTGCCTCCGGCAAAGATCAGCTCCATACAAGAGCTGGTACGGATGGTCAGGTCAAAAAGAGATCCCTCAATTCGCCTTAGCATGAGGTTGTTGGGAAAGATGGTAGCTTCATTCAAAGCAGTTCCCTATGCACAGTTCCATTCGAGACTGTTGCAAAACAGTATCCTGTCTGCTTGGTACAAAACGACCCAAGCTTTGGACTTGCCAATGCGGCTGTCCCCAAGAGTGTCCCAAAGCCGCAGTTGGTTACTAACCCAGAATCTGCTGAAAGGAAAATCCTTCAGACCAATTATCTGGAAAGTAGTGATGACAGATGCCAGCCTCTCAGGCTGGGGAGAAGTACCAGAGAAAACAACTGTCCATGGACAGTGGTCAAGATCCGAAAGAACCCTGCCTATCAACATCCTAGAGTTTCGGGCAGTGTGTCTGGCTTTGAAAACCTGGACCTCCAGGTTAAAGAATTGTGCTGTTGGATCCAATCCGCAATGCCACGGCTGTGGCCTATATCAATCACCAAGGGGGCACCAAGAGTCTCTCAGCTCAGAAAGAGGTGAACCACATTCTAACTTGGGCAGAAAAGAATGTCCCATGCCTATCGGCAGTTTTTATCCCGGGAGTAGAGAATTGGCAGGTGGACTATTTAAGTCACCAGAAGTTATTTACAGGGGAATGGTCTCTTCATCCCAATGTCTTTCGGGCTGTTTACCAAAAATGGGGGACTCCGGACGTAGATCTTCTAGATTCAACATGAAGTCAGCTTTGTGTCAAGGACAAGGGATCCATTCGCATGCGGAACAGATGCGTTGGTGATCCCGTTGAATCAATTCTTACTGATCTATGCATTTCCCCCTATTCAGTTACTGCCTCGACTACTCTGCAGGATCAAACTGGAAAGAAAACCGGTAATTCTGGTAGCACCAGCATGGCCCAGAAGGTCATGGTACACAGAAATGTAAGGCCAGACCTGCTCTCACAGGGGCGCGATATTCCATCCTACTTTACGAACACTAAATTTAACGGCCTGGCTATTAAAACCCACATTCTGAAGAAACGTGGGCCTTTTCGGGTCAGTTATCTCAACTTTGATTAATGCAAGGAAGCCAGCTTCCAGAACTATATTATAGAGTTTGGAAGGCTTATGTTTCCTGGTGTGAATCCAAGGAGATATATCGTAGGCAGAATTCTTGCCTTTCCCACAATTGGGCGTAGAGATGAAGTTGGCCCTGAGTACAATTAAGGACCAAGTCTCAGCCTTATCGATTTTTTTATTTCAAATACCGCTTGCTACACATTCTTTAGTCCGGGGTTTTTATGCAAAGGGTGATACGGATTAATCCTCCAGTTCGGACACACCCTTAAGCCCTTGGGACTTGAATTTAGTTTTGTCAGTGTTACAAAAACAGCCTTTTAAACTGACACAGCATATTTCCTTAGTCCATATGACAAGGAAGCTCGTATTTTTGGTTGCTATATCCTCAGCAAGGAGGGTTTCGGAATTGGCTGCCTTTCTTGTAAAGAGCCATATTCGATTATTCATGAGAACAGAGTGGTGTTACGCCCTCATCCAGGCTTTTTGCCATAAGTTGGTTTCAGGTTTTCACCTGAACCAAGATATTGTCCTGCCATCGTTTTTTCCAGAACCATGTTCCACAGAAGAAAGGTCACTACATTGAGCTGCACGATTCTAGCTAAAATGAGAATCGCAATTTTTTTGCTTAGATCACGATTCTCTCACGGCGTAACATCTTTCACATTAAACAAAATAATTGGGCTAACTTTACTGTTTCGTGTTTTATTTTTATTTTTTTTTTAATTCATTGAAGTATATTTTTCCCAAAAAATTGCGTTTGAAATACCACTGTGCAAATACAGTGTGACATAAAATAATGCAACAATCGCCATTTTATTCCCTAGGACCTCTGCTAATATATATATATATATATATATATATATATATATATATATATATATATATATATATATATATATATATAAAATGTTTGGGGGTTCCAAGTAATTTTCTAGCAAAAAAAAATCTGATTTTAACTGTAAGAAAGAAGTGTCAGAAAAAGGTTTAGACTTTAAGTGGTTAAACTTCCTTCATATTCGCACAGAAGTTTTATCCCTTTGATCTAAGATGGAAGAGTTACAATGTTGTTAACTTGGCAGACTGCCAGAGGGAGCAGAGAACTTTCTATACTTGTTACATGAAAGAATTGGGGAAAAACTGCAATACAGATGGTCAGAGGGGGTGAATCAAGATCGCAATCTTTTAACTATTAATTGTGCAGCTCTACTACATCGTCTTGATGTGGTGAGAGCAGTGAAAATCTATTTAAAGGCAACTGCTCAGATTCGTAAGACTGATGTCTTATTCTGCCAGAAGGTCCTAAGAAAGGACAGGCAGTGTCGAAATCCACTGTTGCTAAGTGGATTTGGCAAGTTATTATTCAAACTTATAATTTACAAGGTAAGATTCTCCCTTTTCAAGTCAAGGTGCACTCTATCAGAGCGGTTAGTGCTTCTTGGGCAGTGTGTCACCAGACCTCCATGGCTCGGTTCTACAAGGCTGCAACTTGGTCTTCAGTCCATACATTCACAAAATTTTATCAACTGGATGTAAGGAGCAATGAGGATATCGCCTTCGGGCGCAGTGTGCTGCAGGCAGCAGTAGTAGTCCTCTGGTCTGGGGGTGCCCTACGGGTTGTGTCTCCCTCCCCTCAAGTAGCATTGCTATGGGACGTCCCATTAAGTAATTACTTAAGGCTGTGTCCCATGATGTACGATAAAGAAAATAGGACTTTTGTTACAGATTACCTGTAAAATCCTTTTCTTGGAGTACATCATGGGACAGAGGTCCCGCCGCTCTTTTTATGGGGTTTAATATTACTTGGCTACAAAAACTGAGGTACTCCTGGAAGGAGGAGGGGATATATAGGGGAGTCAACTTCCTGTATTGGGTATACCAGTGTCAATGCCTGAATGTGGCCCATAACCCATTAAGTAATTACTTAAGGCTCTGTGTCCCATGACGTACTCCAAGAAAAGGATTTTACAGGCAAGCTGTAATAAAAAATCCTATTATGATCAAGTCGATGGAAAAAGGAGCATGAATGTGTAATAGGGACTATCTGGTACAAATTATAGAAACTTTTTCGGTAGGATATCCATTTTAATTACAATTATTGACCAAGACAGTGGAAGGAATGGTCAGCTAAGATCTGTTTTGGTCATATGCGAAGTGTTGTCAAGTCCGTTGGAACTTTCACTCCTAGAGACTTTATCTAACAAGGTTGATATTTGAATGGATAGGAGTAAGCTTATTGTGAATTTTCCACATAGGAGAGAGGTAAATGTTCAACAGGTCAGATTTAGCAAGGGAGATGCTTTTAATAAATGGGTTATTCGCAGGGCCGCTGCTAGATGCTTCATCGTGCAACCTGGCAGGAGTCTTTGAAAATGTACAAGGGATTCGTAAGATTGACGTCGGTCCGAATTCTAGCCAATAGTGTGAAGTATTAGGCTATAATTTTGCCAATGTTCTCTCCTAGATTCAGTTGAGTGAAAGCATTTAAGGAATTAGCTGCTAACTCTGTGAAATGCCTTTAGGACATGGTCAGATTGCAGTTTTGTGTTCAAGTTTTGTTTATATTATCTTTGGCTTATCCGACAAACCCTACCTGATCTGTATGGATGACAGAAGGAATAATAGACTAGTCATTATAGGCTCCATGCACACTTGGCTCTTAAAAAAAAAATGCCAATTCCCTTTGCAGACAAAATGCTCCATATAGAGCTTTTTTTTTTGTATGAGGTTTAGATTAGTTTAGGAGGGCTTTTACATTTTTTTTTTTTTCTGCCAGAAAGCTCCGATCAAATGCAAACCAGAAGGATTTTTTCCTGCCTCTAAACGTTGAGCTCAAAATATGCCTGTAAATCCTAATGTGCATTGACACATAGGATAACATTGAACTGTTTCTACAGGCAGAACACACAACTCATGTAGAAGCAGCAATTTTTAAGCCAGTGTGCATGGAGCCTTAGTGTAAAGCTTGATACCCCCCATAAATAAGTTTACACATACACAAGTAAAATCAATTCTAGCTCTCAGAATGGAATTTTAATCTCCTTCAAATTAACATTTTTTCACTCAACTTCTACTACGCTTCAGCTGGTGGACAGCTCCACTCTGACGTTATCCTGTAGAATATTTTGGTAAACTTGGGAATTTATTTTCTCCTTGATGGCAAGTGGTCCAGGCCCTGAGACAGTGAAGCAAGTCTAAAATATGATGTTCCCGCCACCATATTTCAGTTTGGTTATGTTTTGATGTTTGTAAGCTGTGCCCATCCTGTGCTATACATGGGGCTGAGTGTTCTTCGTATAGAATTCAACTTTTATTTTATCAGTCCACAAAACATTTTTGAGAAAACCTTGCAGCTGCACTAAAAGTGATGACGTAACATGAAGCAGCAAGCACACAACAGATCCAAATTGGTCATAACTAATATACAAAAGTGCTGCCCATATACAATATAGCGCAAATTATAAATAATAAAAGAATGAATTCAATTGTATTAATAAAGTCCAGTGAAAGTTAAAAAAGGCCAATAAAGTACCAAATGTGAACGGTGCGAAATCTTCATTGTGCCTAGGGAGTCATCTTGGCTGGGCAACCACTCCTAGGAAGAGTAGTCTCAATAATAAACGATCACGCTTTATAGCCAATTTTAACTAACGATCATCTATCTGATGGATACCTAAACACCTTGAGGTTGCTTTGTATCCCTTAGCAGCCTTATGCAGATCAACTATTCTTCATTGTATGTCTGTCTTCAGAGAGCTCCTCTTTGCGATCCATGGTTCCTATCAGCTCATTCCTCTTATGAAAAGTAATCTTAAAATGTTAGAAGACACTGAATCAAAGTAGCTCTAAATCACACTCGAAGTAGTTCGTTTTGGGGTTCACTTTTTCCGTGAGCACTGTGAATGTTTAATTACATTAACGGCCACCCATTGCACACAACCATGCAACAAATAAGGCCTCTTTCACACGGGGCAGATCAGTCATGATCCGCCCCGTGAACACACGCTGGCTCAGCGGGGATCGCTCCGCCGATCCCCGCTGAGCAGGAAGATGACAGGTGCATCGCTGCACACTGTGCAGCGACGGACCTGTCAGAGCGCCGCTCTCCCCTATGGGGGGATCGGATGATGACGGTCCGTAGTGTCCGTCGTCATCCGATCCGATCCGAAAACGGAGGAAAAAGTAGGTTTTTCCTCCGTTACACTTTTCGGATCGGAGCGGGTCGGATGTCAGCGGACATGTCACCGCTGACATCCGACGCTCCATAGGGATGACTGTATGTCCGTTTTTCATCCGAAAACGGATGGATGAAAAACGGACATACGGATCATCCGTGTGAAAGAGGCCTAAGACTACATTTTAGTAACCACTTTATAATAATGCAATACCAGTGTTTACATGTGTTGCTGGTTTGTTTTTGGTTTTTTTTTTTTTTTTTTTTATGAAATTTAACAACATGCTTTGAAAGTACATGCTTCTATTGGTATTCTTTAAAGTCATTTTTCTTTCTGCTTCCCTCCAGAATGCAAACTATGAAAGTATACAGCAGACAGCCCGCAGCATTGCAGAGCAAGCTCATGATCTAGCCTACGATCCCAATTACATGTCACCATTTGCACAATTTGCATGCGATTATGGACTGAATGTCAGAGGTAAGCCTGGGATTTGATGTTCAAGAAGCTTTAATCATTCCAAATATACAAGTCGCTATTTCATGATTTTACCACCGAACCTGATTATTTTACAGTGTTGCAAAACAAGCCATGTATAAAATCAAACATTTTCATTAATAAGGCAAGTTTTAATGTCCATGCCATCTTTCTTTATTTTTTTTTAAGTCAAGGCTCATATAGCCAGCACTTGAGGCTTCAAAATACCTGTATTGGCTCTTCACATACAGTGCCTTGAAAAAGTATTCATACCCCCCTGAAATTTTCTATATTTTGTCATGTTACAACCAAAAACGTAAATGTATTTTATTGGGATTTTATGTGATTGATCAACACAAAGTGGCACATAATTGTGAAGTGTATGGGAAAAAATATCTGAAAAGTGTGGCGTGCCCCTTTACTCTGATACCCCTAAATAAAATCTAATGGAACCAATTGCCTTCAGACGTCACCTAATTAGTAAATAGTACACCTGTGTGTAATCTCAGTATAAATACAGCTGTTCTGTGAAGCCCTCATAGGTTTGTTAGAGAACCGTAGTGAACAAACAGCATCATGAAGGCCAAGGAACACACCAGACAGGTCAGGGATAAACTTGTTATGGAGAAGTTTAACCACTTCCATACCGGGCCTATTCTGGCACTCCTCTCCTACATGTAAAAATCATTTTTTTTTGCTAGAAAATTACTTAGAACCCCCAAACATTTATATATGTTTTTCTTTATCGTACATCACTGGACACTGAGCCACAGTAATAACTGTATGGGTTATATGGCACCTTCAGGTGATGGACACTGGCGCACCCTAAACAGGAAGTTCAAATCCCCATATAACCCCTCCCCTTACCGGCAGTACCTCAGTTTTTTCGTCGGTGTCTTAGATGTTGGTCACAAGTAAAGATGTGCTGTGCTGAGCGGTACTGGAATATTCCTTGCTGGGGCAAGCTATGCAACTGGATCCCTTCAAAGTGTCTTTTCCAGGCCAAATTGAATGGTACCCAGGCCTCGTGTCTGAAGAAACAAGGTTTTACCTGTAACGCTTCTCTTGTTAGAGAGCTGGACCCCAGGATCCAGTATTTGTTTTTTTTTTTCAGCCATATTCCTGGTGGGGTGCTTTGCAGGCCCAGGGCTGTGGATCCCCCGATTAAAAAGGGGGGCCCCAGTCCCTGAAGGTTTTTTAACAGAGCCCACCGTGAGCGGTGAGGATTGGGTCTGTTTGGTTTACCACAGAACCCTGCAGCTGGATCAGGTAAGGGAGATTCCTAAGGAATTTTTCTAATGCTTGTGGGTGTTTCTCCTTTAAGTAAATGTTGTCATGCCTATACTCACCACCGGGGGCTGTCAAGAGCATGTACTTGTTCCATGCTTGTCAGTATCGCTCTGTGTAACAAGCTGCACGCTTCCTCCGGCCCGAGCTCCAGGTAAAGATGTGGGAAAGGGGGTTTTTCGCCTAGGAATTTCACCCCACCTGGTTAGCTTTACTCCAGGCAGAGGGAGCATGGCGTCAGTCAGCGGTGTGCCGCTCCCGCCGCCGCCATTACAGCTGCTCCAATCGGCAGGTCTCCTCCTCTTCTCCACCCCAGCCCTCCTCCATGCGGTCCAGTCAGGATCGGAGCCCGCTTGCGCGGAAAAACAATCCATTTTGAAATAGATGGGGGGGGGGGGGGGGCGTGCGGTGGGTGGTCAGAGGAAGGCTTAGCGGCGTTGGCATGCTGCAGCGTCCACAATGCGGGCTGTATAGCTATAAGATGCACCTTTTTTTCAGGTGCATACAGCTGAAGGAGGGACACAGAGCGGACGGGTGGCATGTGAGTGTGGGTGACACAGGCATTCCCAGGCACATTTACTTAAGCATCAGGTTGAGCTTAATAGCAGCGGCAGTTGCTGGACTATTGCTCAGCAGTGGGTGCATTTTTTTGGTAGTACCTCTGTGTTTGTGCTCCGCACTATGACCAGAGGAGGTGGTACAAATGCCACAAAAACCAAGGACACAAAGGGGTCGCCCTCAGGACCCTCCCTCTGCAACACCATCCTGATCTAGGGAGGCCGGTCAGAGTGAGCCATCGGGGTCATCCAGGGCTACAATTGCTTCCGAAACTTCAGCCCCTGTCTATATAACTGAGCAGGTTTTCTCCTCAGCTACGAGTGGTTAAGAGGAAATATTAGTGGCTTTAATCACATCTTCACAGAGTGGAAGAAAACGCATTAGGTCTGCTTCTACTACCCAGGATCCTACAAACAGAGGGAGAGGGAAGATGAATTCCCCCTCAGGGGACCATGAAGAGGCTGATGAGTGGGGAAGGACCTTCTTCAGCTTCACATGCTGAGATATTGCTGGTGCATTCTCTTACTGAAATGGTCCGCTCCACATTTAAGCTACCCTTAACGGAGTCGGTTGAAGAGCCCACCTCCTTTTTGGGTTCACTAAAGCCTCCTCAAGCCTTGTGTGCCTTTCCTGTCCATTCATTACTAAAAAAGCTTATGTATTCTGAGTAGGATCACCCAAATAAGCACTTTTTCCCTCCTAAAAAGTTTTCAACACTTTATCCTATGGAGGAAAAATGTACTAAGATATGGAGTATACCAGCAATTGACGCTGCTATAGCCTCTGAATAAAAGTTTGACTTGTCCGGTTGACAATGTGCAAATGCTTAGGGATCCAACTGATAAAAAATTGGCATTCATGTTAAAAAAAAAATTTCTCCTTGGCAGGTTCAGTGGCTCAACCTGCAGTGGCGGCAATTGGGGTATGTAGACCATTTAAAACAGGTACTCAGCAGGCCCAGGAGTTAGCTGAGCTGCCAGCGGCTTTGTGTTTTGCACTTGACGCAATCAGAGATTCTTTTCTTCAATCCTCTAGCCTTACGCTTGGGTTGGTACATATGCGTAGAATCTTATGGTTGAAAAGTTGGTCAGCCGAAGCGCCATGCAAAAAGCTCCTGGCTGGTTTTCCTTTCCGCAGTAAAAAGCTGTTTGGGTAGGATTTGGACAAATATATCCAAAAAATATCAAGTGGGGGAAGTACCCTTTTGCCAGTTAAGAAAAAGAGTAAACGTCCCTCATTCAAACGGGCTCTTTCTCCAGTGCCAGGGGCATCAGCCTCCAGGCAGTCACAAGGGCCTCCACCGTCAGGTTCAAGAGGTAAACCTCAGGGTCAACCCCAGGGACAAAAGAAGTCCTGGGGGAGGAAACCCACAAGACAGACTGCTAAAGCCTCTTTATGAAGGGGCGCCCCCCGCTCGCTCGAGTGGGGGAAGACTTCTGCAGTTCTCAAAGGTTGGAGTACATCATGGGACACAGAGGTCCCTCCCCTCTTTCTGGTTACACGTGTATTGCTTTGCTACAAAACTGAGGTACTCCCGGAAAGGGGAGGGGTTATATGGGGAATTGAACTTCCTGTTTAGTGTGTGCCAGTGTCCATCACCTGAAGGTGCCATATAACCCATACGTTTTATTACTGTGGCTAAAAACCCTATTTTTTTTAGCAGACACCCTAGGGATAAAATTGGCGGTCGTTGCAATTTTTTGTCACACGGTATTTGCGCAACAATTTTTCAAACGCCTTTTTTTGGGGGAAAAAAGTTTCATGAATTAAAAAATAACACAGTAAAGTTAGACCAATTTTTTGTATAATGTGAGAGATGATGTTACGCCGAGTAAATGGATACCCAACATGTCACTCTTTAACCTGTTGCCACCCGCCCACCGTCATATGACAGCGGGGCGGTGCGGCTCTCGTTCTGGGCCAACGACATATGACAGTGGCCCATTCAAACAGGGCATGTGTGCGATCGCGCAGCCCTGCACTGTCAGTGGCAGCGCGTCCAGAGACACAGCGCGTCACCGACGGGTAAACAGCCATTGGGCATGGCTGTTTACCACGTGATCGGCCGCGATTACGTCATGGCCAATCACAAATGGTACTCCCTCCCTTAGACCTGGAGCATGCAGCGTGGTCATGTCGGTGGTAGCGTGTTCCCAGGTACACTGCTCGTCATCGACAAGTGTAAACAGCCAATGGCTGGCGGCTGTTTACCACGTGATCGGCTGTGATCCATTCACAGCTGATCACTAAAGGTAAACACAGAGCGGTTACTAGCATTTCCAGTGTGAGGAGAGAAGAGCCAGGAGCAGTGAGTTCCCGATCTGTGTAGTGTCACTGTCTTCACCATCACCACACAGTAAAGAGAACCTGTCGCATATCACTCCCCCCCCGTCCAATTACAGCTGTCACCCAACAGTCACCACATAAGTGCCCATAAAGTGCACCGGTCACCCATCAGTGACTGTCACCCGTCAACTATCGGTGAACGTCACCTTCCAGGGCCGCTACACATCTTCCATCTGGTTTTGCCAACCCAACATGGCTGCCTTCCGACTCGGGATCAGCAAGAATTCCCCCTTTCACTGCACAGCCAGGTGTGCAGGCCAATACCCAAGATTTTACAGAAATCGCTTGTTTTTATTTATTTTTGCCCGACACTTTGCTGCAATTCATCATGGACCAGACCAATTTATATACCCAGCAGCATATTGCCAACAACCCCCAATCATCATACGCCCTCTTTTTTGAGTGGAAGGATTTGACTCTGAAGGAGTTCAAAGTGTTTATGGGCCTCACCATAAACAAGGAGCTTGCAAAAAAATGAAGTGCATGCCCATTGGTCCCCCAACCCCATCCACCACATGCCCATTTATTCTGCCGTAATGCCCGGGCCCCAATATGAGTTGATTATGCGCTTCCTTCATTATATAAAATTCGCCCATTCATACATTTCTTTTCCCAAGGATTTGCAGAACTCTATGTCCCCTATCAGCCTATATGTGTAGATGAGTCCCTGGTACCCTTTTCAGGCCAGCTTGGAATAAAGCAATACATTCCTATCAAAAGGGCCAAATACGGAGTAAAATTTTTTAAGCTTTGCGAGAGTCACGGGATATCTGTATGCGTACCGCATATACAAAGGAAGAGATTCCCAGCTCCAGCCCCCTGAGTGGCCAACCTACAACTGGTAAAATTTGTATGAAACCTTTTTTCAATATTTACAACTCCGACACGCCCTACAGGCCCAGGGTTGGGTAACCTCCCTGTCGGTGATATCATCCCCGCTCCTAAGAGAACTACTGCATGCGACTGTCAGAAGGGGACTGATTTCTACAATGTATTCAGCATTGCTGTCCTCCAATAAGGACCATACTTCCTTAAAATGTAGAGCTAAATGAGTCACAGACATTGGAGAGATTGATGATGATCAATGGGATATGGCGTTGGAGACGTTAGGGATTGATTCCATTTCGGCCTCCCATAGGTTCTATGCAGAATAAACAGCTATGACAACCTATCGGACGCAAATAAAATTGTTTACATGGGGCCTGAGGGATACACCCCTGTGTCCAAAATGTAAAATACATCAGGGGGATCTCATACACATGCTGTAGCGGTGTCCAAAGTTCAATAGATATTGGACTGAGGTCACACAGACTATATCCCGGTTGGCGCAGATACCAGTACCCTCCACCCCACTGGTGTGCCTTTTGGGCACGATAGATGAGATGTACGAGAGGGGAATGTACATTATGCTTAACAGATTACTGTATCTGGCTAGGAAACTCATAGCTAGACACTGGATGGCGCCTACTATGCCAACGGGGAAACAATGGATTGGATATGTAAACTCACTTTTAATTAGGGAACAACTAGCATACCGCCATAGAAACGCTGTGAATAAATTTGAAATGGTATGGGAGCCATGGCTGTCTGATCCAGCTCTTGCCCCTCCACAGCTTGTAATGGATAGACTGCTACGAATTTAATATAGAAAAATGAAGCAAATGGAGGGAGGGGTTGAAAGGAGAGGGAGGGGGAAAACACTTCACGGTTTTATGTTTGGTACGTTAAACACTTGTTAAGTATTATTCGATAGCAAAAAGAAAGAAAAAGACAATGTTTTAATGCATAAGTTTAACAAAAGTGCTAAAAGTTTGCTTTGTTATAAATTGTTATGATCTGATGCAGAGCAACTTGTATTGATATGTTTGTAGATATGCTTTGTATACTTCTCACGGATTCTAACCGCATTAAGCCTTATTACAGGTTGTATTGTGGTTGTATGATTAGTTTCTGCATCAGAAATAAAAAAATAAAAAAAAGTTTTGATCAAAAAAAAAAAAATTTGTATGAAACCTGGCATACCCACTGCTGAAAGGTTACCACATACCTGGATAACTTCTACACCAGCCTGCCCCTTTTCAAACACCTATACCTCGTAGAAACCCTGGCCTGCGGAACCTCCAGAAAGAATAGGAATGGCTACCCACAAACCATAGTGAATAAAAAACGGTGAAGGGGAGAAAGAGAGCAACTTTGAGATGCAACAAATTTCTGGCTACCAGGAATGTGTACATGATGTCCACCATCCATGATGACACTACAATTGAAGTTCAGAGAAGACGAGGTCCCATTGAAAAGCCAACATGTGTACAAGATTACAATCTCTACATGGGGGGGTGATTTCAACTACCAAATGCTTCAGCCCTATTTTGTCAATAAGGAGGTCCCGTTTCTGGTACAAGAAAGTAGCAATCTAATTCATTTGGCCATTTATAATGCCTACACCAAATCCAAAGACATCCCCACCCCCGAAGACCTCAGACTTCATGAGCGCCACTTCCCGGACAACATGCCATCATCTGAAGCAGGCCGAAGAAGCCAAAAAAGATGTAGAGTATGCAGCAAAAGAGGATTTCGAAGAGATACCAGCTACCATTGTCCCAAGTGTCCCTCCGAACCTGGCCTTTGCATTGGTGAATACATCCGACTGTATCGCACATCCCTGAAATATTAGCCCATATTCTTAACCATTTCCCCATTTTCATCTGTGCTGACCATTTCCTATGCTTCCTCAAATAACCATGCCACTGTCTTCCACGTGAACTGACCCTGGCCTGTGTTTTGACTATGCCTCTGCCTACTGTTTGGACTGTTTCCACGTGAATGGACCCTGACCTGTTTTATGGACTATACTTCTGCTTACTGATTGAATTGCTTCCATGTGATCCTGGCCTGTTTAATCAATTATGCTTCTGCCTATCGCTTGGACTGATCTGTTGCCCTGCTACTGTAGTACACAGGGCTCACATGTAAGGGGCTCCAGAAATGTTTTTCCAGATGGAGAAAATCAATTTTTTTTTTTTTGTCTCCGGGTTTTGTAATTTCCAGATTAGGGTCTGGAGGCTTCATAGAGATTTGGGTGGGTGAAGCCTCTACCCCGTGCCCCTGTCTTACTTGATTGCGGCCCTCAGCCTGCTGACTTACTGCCATCATGCCTCTGGACTATGGAAATAATTAGCTGCAGTATGTTTATGAAGGGCTGGAGAGCGATACAATGAGTGCAGGCAGGTAACGGTGTACCAGGGCCAATATTATGGCTGTGCTGGCTGTCTCTGCCTGGACAATTTCTATGGACAAATGCTTTGGCTGTGCTGAAAATATCCTTGTGCTGTCTATAGACAATATCCCTGCCTGTTGCCCGGATAATTACTATTGTCGCTAAGCACATCCCTGCCTGCTGCCTGGACCAATTGTCTCCTCTGTGGACACTACTAAAACCACAGGTAATACTTTTTTTTTTTTTTTTTCTTTTTTACCCTTACCTCAATAGAATTTTTTTTGGAGTGTAATTTTTGGTATGTAAATGCTATGTGTTAGAAATATGAAGGGCCTTCAAAAATGATAGGTTGTCAGGAAATTAGATATCTAATTTTATGCTTGTAGAATGCCTGAAGGTGCTACTTCAATGGTGGGCCTCTGTATGTGGCCAGGCTGTGTAAAGGTCTCGCACATGTGGTATCGCCATACTCGGGAGGAGTATCAGAATGTATTTTGGGTGTCATTTTTGCTATGTACATGCTATTTGTTGGAAATACACTTGTGTAAAAAAAAAAAAAAAAAAAATTTCTGGAAAAAAAAACTGTTCAAAAGACTCATTATGCCTCATAGACTATATATATATATATATATATATATATATATATATATATATATATATATATATATATACACATACATACATATACATTGGGGTGTTTGCTTTCCAAAATGGGGTCATTTTGTGGGCGTTTCCATTGTCCTGGTGCTCCAGGGCCTTCAAAAGTGTGATAGGTCGTCATGAAATTATATGTGTAATTAATGTCCCAAGAACACCTAACGGTGCTCCTTGCATGTTGGGCTTCTGTATGTGGCCAGGCTGTGAAAGTGTCACACGTGGTATCGCCATACTCAGGAGGAGTAGCAGAATGTGTTTTTGGTGTGTAGTTGCAAGCATGCATATGCTGTGTGAGAGAAATAACCTGTTAATATGACAATTTTGTAAAGGGGGGGGAGGGGTACACAAATCTTCAGTTTGCAAAGAAATGTGGGAAAAAATTACCACTTCAAAAAACTCACCACCATGCGACTTACTAAATACCTTGGGATGTCTACTTTCCAAAAAGGGGGGATTTGTACTTTCCTGGCTTGTTAGTGTCAAATGAGAGGCCTTCGGTACATCAGGTGTGATCAATTTTCAGTAATTGGCACCATAGCTTGTAGACTCTCTAACTTTCACAAATACCAAATATTATACACTAGGGTGATTTTTACCAAAGATATATGTAGCCGTATACATTTTTCGCAGCGATACCTCGCATGCTTGGTTTGAACGCCGTTTACATATGTGGGCGAGACTTGCGTGTGCACGAGCACATGGGGACGGAGGCGCTTAAAAAATGTTTTATTTATTTTATTGTAGTCTTTTTTTTATTTTTACACTTTCTTTTTCCATTATTATTAACTTTTTATTTTTTTATTCTTTTTTTTTTTTTTTTTTTTTTATTATTGATCACTTTTATTCCTATTACAAGGAAAAATTCCCTTGTAAAAGGAATGGTGTGTGTGACAGGTCCTCTTTATGGAGAGACATGGGGTCTAAAAGACCCCACATCTCTCTTCCAGGCTGGAAAGCTTTATTGACATCCTTGGCCCAGACGAGACGTCATAACGTCGTGCCCGGGTCTCCGACGTTCATAGAGATAACTGGTGACATCTGGTCACCAGAAATCTTTATGCTCTTTGGCGCCGGCGGATTCTTAATCCGGAGGGAGGAGATGTCCCCTTCCCTCCTGTCGCCTGTAAGAACAATCAAGCGGCTGAACTGCCGCTATGATCAGTTTTACGGTACATAGAACTGCTGGCACCACTGAAAGTCAAGGACGTCATATGACGTCCTTGGGCTGGAGGTAGTTAAAGCAGGGTTAGGTTATTTAAAAAAGCTGAGCTACAATGAAATGGTTTAGATCAAAGCACATTCATCTGTTAGAATGGCCCAGTCAAAGGCCAGACCCAAATCCAATTCAGAATCTGTGGCAAGTTCTACAAAGTATTGACTCGGGGGCTGGATACAAATGCACGCCACACTTTTCACATTTATTTGCGAAAATTTTTCAAAACCAACTATTTTCCTTCCACTTCACAATTATGTGCCACTTTGTGTTGGTCTATCACATAAAATCCCAATAAAATACATTTGTTTTTGGTTGTAACATGACAAAATGTGGAAAATTTCAAGAGGTATGAATACATTTCAAGGCACTGCATGTATTGTCTGCATTCTGAATCAGTGACCCAAGGTATTGAGGCCAGGGACAGCATGACGGCCAAACAATAATTTTAGAAGGAGATGAGCAAATACAGCACCTGTGATTGTATGGAACCTTTCCTCCTGCACCTCCCTTATTTAACTATTTTCAAGGGATTTTCAGATACGTTTTTATGTTGAAGTGGATATTTAACCCTTTCATGACTAAGCCTATTTCTGACATTTGGTTTTTACAAGTTAAAATCTGTATTTTGTGCTAGAAAATTACTTGGAACCCCCAAACATGTATATTTTTTTAGCAGAGAATCTAGAGAATAAAATGGTGATTGTTGCAATATTTTATGTCACGCGGTATTTGTGCAGTCTTTTAAATGCAACTATTTGGGGAAAAAGACACTTTCAGGAATTAAAAAAAAAAAAAAAAACAGTGAAGTTAGCCCGATTTTTTTTTTTTTTTTTTTTTTTTTTTTTTTTTTTTTTTATAATGTGAAAGATGTTACGCCAAGTAAATAGATACCAAACATGTCATGCTTTAAAATTGCACACACTCGTGGAATGGCGACAAACTACAGTAATTAAAATCTCCATAGGCGACAATTAAAAAAAAAAAATAACGGTTACCAGGTTAGATCTCCATAGGCGACAAGTAAAAAAAAAAAAATAACGGTTACCAGGTTAGAGTTACAGAGGAGGTCTAGTGCTAGAATTATTGCTCTCGCTCTGACGATTGCGGCGATACCTCACATGTGTGATTTGAACACCGTTTCCATATGTGGGCGCAACTTCCGTATGCGGGTTTCCTTGCTGCGTGAGCTCATGGGGACGGGGGAGCTTTAAAACTTTTTTTTTTTTGTTTCATACTTGATTTGTTGTAGCCGTTTTTTTTTTGTTTTTTTTGTTTCATTTATTTTTATTTTTTTAAATTTTGTTAAAAAAAAAAAAAATTTTTGATCACTTTTTATTGCTGTCACAAGGAATGTAAACCTCCCTTGTGACAGTAATAGGTGGTGACAGGTACTCTTTATTTAGGGATCAGGGGTCTAAAGGACCCCAAATCCCTCCTTTTGCCCTTCAAAGTATTCAGATCGCCGGAAACGGCGATTCTGAATACTGTATATTTTTTAAAAACCGGTGCTATTGGCAGCCGAGTAAACAGGAAGTGACGAGTTTACAGAGAGAAGACTGGAACGAAGCCGTTCACAGCTTCATGCTAGTCTGTCTCTAGCCGTCAGAAGTGGCGGATCGGGTCCCGGTGGGACGGGAGGCCCGGTAAGAGAGGCGGTGGGGGAGGGGGGGTGCTTTTAGCCGCAGCGCTTGTTATCCCTGTATAGCCGATCACCCGCTCTAAAAAACGGTACCAGGATGATGCCTGCAGCTGCGGGCATCATCCTGGTGTAACCCCCTAAAGCCGAATCCGCATATCTGCGTACGCTCGGCAGGAAGGGGTTAAAGGATAAGTTCACCTTTTGTTACATGTTCTACCCATATTAACCACTTGCAGACCACCCGCCGTCGGCTGTTTGAAGAGGAATATAGTTGTTATGGCTGCAGCTAACCGCCATAACCCCGGTATCCTCTTCTTCAGCGTGCAGTCCACTTTCAGATAAAAGTTGTCTCTGTGGCGGATTCGCCGCACAATGATTTTATCGGCGGCGGGAGAGGGGGCACCTCCCGCCGCGCTCCGATGCCCTCCGCCACTTACCGGAGCTGTCGGTAGCAGCAGAGGTGATCGGATCCTGTGTCCTCTGTGGTAGGAGCTGAGTAAGGGGAAGATGGCTCCATACCAGTGCAGGGCGGAAGCGACGTCAAAACATCACTTCCGCCCATAGCTCTTAAAGCAACATTTTATTTTATTTTTTTCAAATGACTTTTCTTCTTCCTTTTTTTTTTTTTTTTTTTTTTTTATTGCATTTTAGTGTAAATATGAGATCTGAGGTCTTTTTGACCCCAGATCTTCATATTTAAGAGGTCCTTTCATGCTTGTTTTCTTTTACAAGGGATGTTTACATTCCTTGTAATAGGAATAAAAGTGACACACTCTTTTTAAAAGAACCGTGTAAAAATAAAAAATTAAACGTAAAATAAGAATAATTTTGTTGCTTTTTTTTTTTTTTTTTTTTTTTTAAACTCTCCCTGTCCCACCGAGCTCTTGTGCAGAAGCGAACGCATACGTGAGCAGTGCCCACATGAAAACGGTGTTCAAACAACACATATGAGGTATCACCGCGATCGTTAGAGCGAGAGCACTAATTATAGCCCTAGACCTCCTCTGTAACTCAAAACATGCAACCTGTAGAATTTCTTAAACGTTGCATATGGAGATTTGTAAGGGTAAAAGTTTGTCGCCGTTCCACGAGCGGGCGCAATTTTGAAACGTGACATGTTGGGTATCAATTTACTCGGCCTAACATCTTTCACAATATAAAAAAAATTGGGCTAACTTTACTGTTGTCTTATTTTTTTTTTTTTTTTATTCAAAAAAGTGTCTTTTTTCCAAAAGTGCGCTTGTAAGACCGCTGCGCAATTTAATCTTTTTAAAGATTTTCTGTTATTTAACAACATAGAAGCAATCTGCCACACCTCTGCAGCACAATGGAAGACAAAGGAGATGCATAGGAAGTGTAGTGCAGCACAAAACACATGGAGCGCCAATAATGGGCGCAACTCGTATGCCTCCAACGATAAGGAATTAGCAGTTATCCCACAGAAAACATTAAACAGCATTAGAAAGCAAGAAAAGGGCTCATCATATCTATCCAGTTGTACCAGATTGTGTCAAACTTGAGTAGGGTGTTAAAATTTATTCATATACTTATCAGAAATCCAGTCGTCTAGAGTAGAAGATACCTATTGAGGTAATCGACTTTTGTGCAATAAAAAGAGGCCTTAAAGCCTAATACATGCGGGCCGAATGTCGGGTGACATCCACCGGTTTCTGTTGAACTGACTGATGTCACCTGACATTCGGCCCGCGTGTATGGCAGCTGGTCCGACATAAGATGGCCGTTCGGTCGGCTTCTGTTCGGACTCTGACGACCGGCTCACGATCAGCACTCTCAGCCAATGGCTGAAAACACTGATCGGAGTGTTCAGACAGAGGGCCGGCCCCCCCAATCAGAACACAATAGAACAGCAGGGGATATTGCTGTACTAACATCATATTTTTAGTGCAGTGGCTCCAACCTGAGTTGTCTGGGTTTTTTTTTTTTTTTTTTCATTCAACCCGCTGAGTTGAACGGAAGAAAACTAGTAGTGTGTACCAGGCTTAAGACTGTAGGTGAGAGGTTAGGATTGAAAGCATTAGGATGCATAAAGTGGGGTCGATAGTCAGGGCAATATCATATAGAGCAGGGGTGTCCAAACTTCGGCCGAGCTCATCTCTTCACCACACAAGCCACAAAGGCAAGAGAATTCTTGTTGGGCAGTGTATTAGTGCTTGGACGAACACACTTAGACCGAATTCTCGGGCGTGTTATTTGGATATACCGTATTTATCGGCGTTTATCATGCACCTTCACTTTAAGAGGGCTGTTTCAGGGAAAAAAAACTTTGTTTTAAATAAAGAACTGTGAAGCAAAAAAAGGGTCAGTGCCCATCAATGCAGCCTAATCAGTGCCCATCTGCAGCCTCACAAGTACCATGAATGTGCCATTGCCATGAGTGCAGCCCTCGCCATTGGTGTGAGTGCAGCCTGATCCATGCCCCTCTGTAGTCTGGGAGGAGGGGGCGGGACGAGCGCCAGCAGATTACATACAGGAGAATCCGTTTTCTCGGCTGACTCTTTAATACAAAATCCTGTCTCCTATGATGGACAGAACTGCACTGCCATTGGACGACTGGAGACGGGACTTCCTATTACAGAGGCCGCCGTGTAAACAGGAAATGCTCACTGTATATACGGCACTCGTCCTCAAGTAGGGTTGAATAGAGACACCAGTCCATCCAGTTCAACTTGAGAGAGTGTGGGTGCATGTCTACAATTATCCCAATTTTTTTATTTAAGGTACCCATTATAAAATCTTGTCCCCTCCAAGGCAGCCAGCATATATATTTTTTGTGTCCCCCGGCGTTCGGGGTTTTGGGGCCACAAAAGATATACTTGTCCAAATTACCAGGCGGGCCGTTCGAAACTAGAATGCGGGCCGCGATTGGCTCATGGGCCGGACTTTGGACGTGCCTGATATAGAGCATTCAAAGTTGTAACTAACCCTTGCCAGTAGTGTCCTAAGTTTATTACATCTCCACAGTAAATGCATTAAAGAGAAAGTAAACTTCCTCTGCTGACATTTAAATATAGGCAGTGTAAATATCTCCTAAACATACACCGTTTAGGAGATATTTACATAACATGCAGCCAGTGACATCACTGGCGCATGCGCTCTGAAGGAACGGCCACCGGTGCGTTCCTTCCGAACCCTGTGCCATGAACAGTGGCTCCCGTGCGCATGCGCGGAAGTGCGTCATCACGGCTCCAGCCAGTCGCAGAGCCGGAGTACGCAAACCCAGAAACAAGACGGGTAAAAATGGAAGTGGGGTCCAACGCTGACATCACGGCGCTGGAACAGCTTCGTTTTTAAGGTAAGTTTCACATAATGTGCTAGCATGCAATGCATACTAACTAGCACATTATGACTTTACCTTACAGGAAGAAAAGGGGAAAAAAAACCTCCAGCGGTATACAACCGCTTTAAGGTACCATGAGGGTGGGCATGTCTGACAATGTGAGAGACGTTTTTCTCCCTCTTGTTTCTATTTTTTGTAAACTTGTAAAACCTAATCTAAACAATATAAAGAGTAGAAGACCCCCTTTCTACCATGTGTACATTAACACAGTTTGTACCTCCTATGTTTTATATAAGAATTCTACTTGGTTTTGAGAACAGTCATTTCTCGAGTTGAATAAATATGAGATACACACGTGTACACATAAACACCTATTATGTGCCAGAGATGGAGGAATCATTGTAGGGTTGATTATTACCTTTAATTGAGAAGCTGTAAACTATTTTAACACATGTTTTTTTACAATCTTGGCAACTGCAGCTTTTCGCACACAGAAATGGTGCTTGCCAAGAACTTCAGGGGGCTACAGCAAAATAATGAGGTCTGTATGTTCCATGAATGTTGGGTTACTTTTAGGAGTAAAAGAAGGAAAAGATCTATTCAAGTATGTATTCTTAACCTAAAAGTAGATTCTGTTGCTCTAGGCCTCCTCCTCCAAATCCTCCAAATCTATTTTTTTTTTTTTTTTTAATCCAGCTTCCTGTTAGAGGGTGGCTACATTCGGAACTTAACCACCCTTTCTGAATGACTCTTTCGATGAACTAGTGGCTATGATATTTTAGTGTTTAAAGAGCAGTGCACATTACTGCAACTAATGTGCGCTGCTCGTGTCAAACAAATGGCATTGAGGGGGGAAAAGGAGAAGTTCGGCTGCTTACAGATAAAGTTACAAGGAGGCAGAAAAACACTGTAGAAAACCATTTCATGAAAAATAGATTACAGGGCCATTGAGTAGCAGATGTGTATGGATTATCTTTGCAAAATGATATAGTTTAGTGTCACTTTAACTGCCTACACACTACATGAGTTTTCATGTATGTTTTATGAAATGTTCCCAAATCCCTTTTGAGGAGAATGTTCCAGTAAACATTTATTTTACATGCAGGTATGCTGACCCGAGGCTGTTGTAATAACCTCACATGAAACTGACAGTTAACAATGTTCACTAACCTTTTTTTAAATGTTGTTTTTTGCAGGAGGAAAGCCAGATGACATCACTGTTCTTCTTTCAATTGTAGCTGAATATACAGACTGAGATGCCTGAAACATCTGCTACAAAATTCTTTTTTTTATTCCTGTACAATCCTAGGACTAATGATGTATTGCACTGTATCCTGCTGGCAGGACTGCAATTTACTTTCAGTGTATTTTCAAAGGCCAGTTCTGAAAGCAATGAAATGCTGTCCACAAATGAAGACTGGGGTCTTCATAGGAACCACTACTGTCTAATGCTTAGGTATTGCTTACAGAAGGGACTTGCCTCAAATGCTATATTCCATTTGTAGTCTTAAACAATTGCATGCTTTGGGGGGGTGTAGGCACATACGTAACAGTGTGTTTGCCTCGTGACTTGTGTGCTGTGCAGCAACAACACTGAGCCTTATTTATCAGTTATTTCAACTGTATTGCCCTAGAGCACCCCACTTGATCCAAATGTACATGTTTCGGCTGGCGTTGTACAGCACAGTGTAACTTTTGGAATTTGGCAATAGGGAAGTACAGACAGTACAAAGTTCACAATTTTTCAATAAGTGAGGCTCGCTACTGGGCTGTATTATATAAACTGGGACAACTAGAATAAAAGTGGAGTTGTTGCCATACCAACCCCTTCATCTTAAGATTAAGTTGCTGTGTACCACTTGACCAGTTTTCCTAACAGTCCTTATGATCAAATATCATTTCTGTACCAAAGCTGATAAGTTACACTGGGATCGAGGCTGCACCTCAGTTCTCAATGAATAAGGAAAACCTGCATGTAGAGACATACTGCAGCATCTATTGCTGATGTCCTTGTATAGATGTTAGTTACCTGACTGCAATACTTTCCTTAACTGACCTGAAACAAGCATGCAGATCGTACACGTTAGAGTAAAGTCCTAACTCCAGATCAGAATAAGTATTCTGAGTCATTCACAAAAAGTATTGAAGCTATCGGATCAGCATGACAGGCATTGAGCTAGTATTTCTAAGAATAGGTAATCAGTAGCAGCCTCCACGCATCCTCAATACAGACCTTCTATAAAGGAATTTTATCAGAATAAACCTGGGAGCTTTCATTTCACTAGTTTTTAAGGTGTTTACTCCTGGACTAATCCTTATTTTACTTACTGGTGGGTCACTGCTACAGAACAAGCATGTGCACATATGGCATCAGTACACCTTACATACAGTACATGTTCTTCTCCCAGATCCATGATTTTTAAGTAGTAAAATAAGCATTGTGATAACAGCCCAGAAATATACACCTTTCTAAAACTAGTTATCAATGGCCGTTCCATATTTCTGTCCTGATTGGTTCCTTTAAGTTGCCTTGCTAATTTAGTAAGGAATGCAGACTGTACAGCAGGTATGCGGTCAGTGTTCCTGAATATATGCACATATATGACACACACGTCAATTGTCAAGTCAGTGAGAAGCCAGTGCACTGCAGATTAACTGCACCACTGCATAAGTGTGTGTGACCCACCATGTGCAGATTCAATCTATACATGTTGATTTTTGTAAAAAGCATTGTTAATTTTATGAAAAAAATTTGGTGCTTTTTACAGTAATGTAAAGTGTTATATTGCCAAAAAGCACACTTGGAAAACCTCAAAGGCTATTAGAAATAGTTTTCATGTTTTATATTTTGATCGATTTCATGTATAAGTTGAATGAAACTTTAATTTGGCCATCATCCTAAACCACACGACCTTAGCTAGAAACCTTTGATATACTGAATTGTTGTACAATACACAGAGTTCCTTCCAGTTTTTATTATGTAATCGCTAACTTAACTTAAAGCCATGTTTATGTGTTATATACAGATTTGTATATAATATATATTTTGGGTAACATTAGTGATTGTGCAGTGAAGATGTATTTGTCACTGATCTCTTTGGAAGTAACTTTCTTATCAAAATATTCTTCACGGATATAAGATTGGTTCTCAAAATTATTCTTTGACTATACCTTCATTGCATTTTATGTGCTGTGTGTGTGTATGTTACCTCATATTGTACATATTTTTTTTTTCACGTTTGTGAAATTGTACTGTATATTTGCATACCCATGTCAAGCTCTTATTTAAACATGTTGTTTTTAACATGTACCATGTACATGTAATGTTGCACATCATGCTTGTAACAGGCATTGATTTCATAATGATGAGAGGTTCGTTTGTAAGCAGTCAAAAGAAAAATTGTGTTCTCTTGCTAATGTGGTATGTTGTCCACCTGAGGTCACCTTAAATGACTTCTGATATTGCCTTAACTGCTGAAAACTTGATAAAGCAGCAAAAACCAGCATATGAAATCACAAAGAACATGGTTTTTACATTTCTTTGGCTTTTTAACAAGCCTTAAAATTCTCATCTGGATTACTTATTAAAAAAAAAGAAAAAAAAAAAAAAAGTTTGCCCGTTTTTTTGTATGTGCCTCATTTTCCCAGTGTAGAATTAAAAAAAAAACTGCATTTATGTATTTAGAGAATGAACAATTTGGGTTTTTTATGGTAAGTTACCATGAATCAAATGGCACAGTGCATGTAAATGGTAGTTGAGGTTTTTTCTTGTGAGTAGATTCCAGTTTATGTTGACTAGAGTTTGTATTGAAGAACTACACAAAAAAGTATTTGGAGAGAAAAAGAGAACGTTATTCCAGTTATTTTCAGACGAACTTCTGTATATCAGAAATCCCAGCTGTATGTGGCAGCCAATCACTGGGTAGGTAGTAGGTGGCTTTCAAGACAGAAGGTTTTTTTTCATCTCCACAGAACATGCTGATTCTCTATACTGGAGAAAGCAGAGGTATCAGTCAGCCAAAGGTAACTACAGATGGAGAGTACAGATATTCTGGGGGGCTATAGGGAAAGCTGCATGTATCACTAGGGTAGGGGACATCGAGTGCGGAGTCCCCAAACTAATTTAGGAAAAGGACGTGACCAGTGTGTGGGATACAGTGATGACTGCTAGCAGCTATAGCTGTCACTAGTGATCGCGCAAAAAACAAAAACAGACAGGCTGGTTGTATGGAAGTCAATTAATAGAAATTTGGCTGGTTCCTGCTGAACCGGATTAATTTTGATCCGTCTATGCCCGGCTAAAGCAATCTGAATGCAAAGTGGTGACAGAGGCTGCAAATCGTGCTCTCTCGTACTGTTCATTAAATGGCTCTAGGGTGTGGCAGCAGTATGTGAGTCACAAATGTTACTGCTCCAGAATTACGAATGCTCTGCCAGATAAAAATAAAATACTGTATTATGTAAGTAGTAGTAGTATTAAGAGCCATGATAAATATGTTCTTTAAGATCAGCAACCATCTAGAAAAAGCACTGCAAGGCAATGTCCATTTCTAAAAATGTTAAGGTGCTTATATGACCATTAGCCCTAATTCACAACTAAGTGTTTTATAGCTTGATGCTCAAAAACCAAAATCCCAAGCTTTTAATTTGTTCCTTTTCACACATAAGTGCTCAGGCATCTGCAGCCCATTGCCTGAAACGCAAGAAGATTCATGAGCTACTTTGGAAGCAAAATTAGGTTTTTGGGGTTTTTTTTGGCTCTATAGACTTCAATGGGAGCATGTGAAAAATGCCTGAAAATTGAACATTTTTAAGCCTAAACAACCATCTCCTCCTTCTAGTAACTAGCTTTCTGTTAGCTAAACAAAAAATGCTGAATAATTAATACGCCTGAAAAAAAGCACCCAAAACACAGAAAAATCTCTGTGAATGCAGCTAGAGGACAAAATCAGATGGGTGTTTTTAGCACAGCAATGGTCAACAAACATCTGTTGCTTTTAGTAGCTGACGTCGCCAGTGTGCTCTTTAACCATTCAAGCAGAGTTTGCACTTAATATACCTGGTCAGCCTTGAATACCACCTTTCTTTTCCCTCTGCAGATTTCCTTTAAAAAGACTTTCTGGAGAGGCGGACAGATGTCACGATTTCCACTTCAGCCAGGAAGCCTTGTATTCATTGAAAAAATAAAATACAAAGCGTCTCCTGATTGGCAGAGAAGCATTCTGGCAGACTAAATTCAGTTCTGACAGTGGACAGGATGTCGTCTGTACTGCTGCCAGGACGCGGCTTCACTCATCATATGTAGCTGATGCTACTCTACAGTATAGTCCAACGCACTCTTCATCTGCCCTAGTAATGGAAATAGTTTCTCTGGGCCAGCTTGGCCCAAACAAACTAGAGTCAAAGTAAACCTGGAATTCTACTTTAAATACTTTGCCAGGTAGTTCTGTCTGACTAAGCATGTGTTTAAACACATGATTATATTGAATTTAAAAGAAGATAAATTCAGATGTTTGAGGAGGAGAGAGATGAGTTTCATTCATCCTCATGATGCCCTCCAGCACCTCCTCTCCCCCAAGTTATTCCAATTCTCACAAGCTTCCAGTCCCTGCATTTACCTCTGTAGCTTCTTAAGATAAATTGTCAACTCCCCTACAGAAATCTCTTGGATATTTCACCTGTACCATGCAGGGACTAGAATGTGGGTAGAGGAAGCATAGTGGTGGGAGTCGTGGTATTTAAACATCACATTTCCACAAAGATGCCATGAAGTTGAGTGTAACTTGCACATTTTATCTCTGTTTTATCTTTTATGTGGTAAGCCATTTCTCATGGGACCAAAATTTTACTATGGTTTTGTGGGTTTTGCTATATGAGGTTGATTGACTAAATGTTTTTGTCATAAGTCCTGGAACTCCATAGCTTTGTGTATAGATGTACAAACTATCACATGGCAAATAATTTGTAATTGTTTAGTAACCACCCTAAAATGAGTCTAGCATTATGAACTACAGCCTTCAGTTAATGTATAATTAGTCTGTTGTTTCATCTGTATAGTACAGTTATGCAATCAGATGCATTCTTTTGCTTAGTCAGCTACAATACCTCTATTCACGTGTTCAAAGTTTGGAATAACAAATATTGTGGCTCTTAATTTCTCTCACAAGAAACGCCAAAGACGTGAATATCTTTCCATCTGTTTATAAAAGCAATACTGTAATATAAATGCTTATTTTTACTGTCACTTGTATGAAATTCTGCACTCTTAACATATCGATCTAGTCTCTTCCTTTATAAAGCTGTCTGCGCACAAGTTATTTTACGAAGAAAAACCCATGCACTTACTAAAATGAAATAGTCATGTGATCGGTTGAGATGTTAGGTCTGTTCGATGAGGCATATACATATAGCTTCTTTCTGGTGGAGATTTTAGTGATCTTGTGAATGTTGAGAGTAAAGCAAATAGAAAAAGGGATATAAAGCTACTACAATGCTGCTTTATCAGCATGTCACTACATAGTTATACAATTTGCATTAGTGAGAGCATGTGTTCATTTTTGCAAGCGTGCTGAATGACGATTGTAATTTAGAATTTGGTGTACTTGCGTGAATGTGTGACATTTTCTGTTTAAAGTTGGTTTCCCCACGGGGTGCATTTTTTTTCTTTAGAGGGCTGGGATATGAAATGTGACCTTATATGTAGGTAATTAAAGAAAGAACTGTGACTCAGCAAAGCTATCAATGATTGTGTAATTATTCAGTTATGAGACTGTCCAATTTCCCTCTTGTAGTCTGAAAATCTTCTAAGATCTTAAGACTGTATGAAGTAGTCATTGGCAGCAAGGGTACATGAACCAAGTACTTTTATACTTGATTTTTTTTTAAATTCTATATACCATTGCTTATTTCTAAATGCAAATGTCTGCAATTCATGTATGATGTGTCATTTAAAGGGAACCTGTCAGGATGGTGTTACCTGACACACTTGAAGATGTCACCCACCGCATGAGGCACCCATTGCAGCTTCCTGGGCAGTGTACTCCTCTGAAGCATCATGCATGCATGCATAGTGCTTGCTCTAAAACCAGTACAGGTTCCCAGAGGCCTAGGCAGCCTCAAGTATTGTATGGGAATCTTGGCTATGGTAGGTAACAACGTCCTGGCGGATTACCTTTTAAGTACTGAAGTAGATATGTAAATACATAAAATGTAAACTGTAAGAGATTATTTAATAAATAGTATTTATATTAAAATGTGCTCGGTTTCCTATTCTGTTTTAGATGTATTTATATTGACGCCCCATATTTCACTAGATATTATTCTGCAACCCCAATCCCCAAAAAGTTGGGACGCTGTGTAAAATCATCAAACACAAAATGCAATGATTTTCAAATCTCATAAACCCATTTTTTTATTCACATTTGAAAACTGAAGACATATCAAATGTTTAAACTGAGAAAATGTACCATTTGAACCACTTCCATGCTGGGCCAAATCGTCTCCTACATGTAAAAATCATATTTTTTTTTTTTTTGCTAGAAAATTACTCAGAACCTCTAAATATAAAATATCTAAATCCCCGTGGGGTCGCTGCGTGTAGGCATCCACACATTTCACCCTGCTGGTCAGACATGCATTTTGGCACGCTTTCCCAGACAATGAACAGTCTCTTGCTTATTTTTGCATTTATTAGGGGATTAAACTTGGATGGGGAAAAGGGACATGGGATGCCCAGATAATGAATACTTCTCAATGAAAGTAAATATTGGTTGAGTCTGGATTTGACAGTCTCTTCCTCTGCACCATCTCCTCCAGCACATTACTTGAGATCACTGGCTTCCCTTCACTGTCCAAATCTAGGTTCCTGTCTCCATTAGCACATGGCTAGGCCTCACTCTGAATAAGTCCTAACGTTTTCCTAATAGCCCATTACAGGCAGCACCCTTTGAGGTAGCAACCGTTTTAGTAGAAAAGAATAAATATGCTAACTAACACTTGGTGGACTGCTGATCCCAGCACGTCCGATGCAAATTCTTCCAGCTCTTGTGGCTGCAACGATTTGACTCCAAAACAACACCACAGTCTCTCCCTCTGCCACATCCAACTCCTAACAGAGCTTCACACTGCTTCTCACTCACCGACTCCAGCATGGATCCCTTCTAAATGACTTGCCTGGCAGTGCTACCATCTGTCCTCTTTCCTGCTCCTGTTCCAGGACACCTCTGTGACCGTGTAGAGAGAGGCTCTCTCCCAGCTCCTGAGCTCCAGGCCTGAGTTCACTCCCAACTCCCAGTAAGGGGGTTCCCTCAGACCACAACAGTCTAACACTCCATCATTCAGTTCTACCACCCGACAACTCCTCCCACAGCAGGCTTACCATGGGCGTTATATATATATATATATATATATATATATATATATATATATATATATATATATATATATATATATATATATATATAATGAGGCCTGCCCCCTGCCAATCCTAGTTTGGGATTGGTCAGGGCTCCCACATACACCCCATGTCGCTCCAGCTCTCTGCCCTGCCTCTTTTCCCAGAACCTTCTGAAAACCAGAGGAGGCGCCCAAGAGCTGAAGCACATGCCAGTCACCTGCTGCTACACTAAAGAACTCCTCTGCCCCCAGATCAAAATAAACAGGCCTAGCTCACAGCATAGGCCTGCCTAAATTTATCTGCGCTGACAGTACAAAACAAACCCACTACTCTAGCACCTACCTAAGGTAGAGGATGCTACGCTCACCCCCCCCCACCAGAACACAGCTGGTCCCCAGCTGTGAAAAATAGAAAAATGACTCCTGGGCCCAGGAGCAAGGACATCCCATTAATTGGATGGGGGAAGGGAAATAACTTGGACAGGGCTATAGTACAAATAAATTGCATACAAAAATAAATATGTACATTTTTTTGACATGTATATACACTGTACATCATCACTAAACAACCCTAGCTACAGGTACCTGCAGCTAGACACTTAAACACTTTTGAGCCAGAGCATTGCTCCCGAAGGAAGAATACTGACTCACAATTTCTTGTCCTCTGGAGCGATAGAGATGGACAGCCGCCCCATCTCTGAAGGTTCTAAAAAAAAAAAAAAAGACCCAATGCATCACATCCTACACTTGCATACTAACTGTACACTATACATCACTACTGGAAGGGGGTTGTGATCCTTCCAGCAGAGAAATCAAATCAACACAACCACATATATTTCCCGCTTGCCATTATTCTGTCAGAAGGGAACTACTTAACCCTAAAACAGAACAATAACAAACATACAGTATTTGAACAATTTGTAACCAGTCCTTCTTTTGTTCCTGATTAGAAGGGAACCCTCCTCAGACAACAGGATGCAAAGAGGTGGGCGGGGACAGTACACCCGAAGCGTCCGTGATCAACAGTCCGAATTGGCACACTGGGTGGCAGGCAAAGGCTGTCCCTGCAAAAAGAAATGTCAGAGGAAAACCACTCACAACTCTGCCACTTCCTGCAGTCCTGGTGGCTGCACGGCACAGCAGTTCTCCTCACACATAGAAGCGGGGATCTGGCAACCTCCTCCTGCTATCCCCCTCTCTGACATAGACCGAGTGGCTCCTGGTAGGCCGACCCGCCTTTACAACCAGGACTCTATCTTGATAGTTGGCACGATCCAGCTTCCATTCCTTCCCAATGTCCACGAACTAGGCCCAAACATCACTATCTGGCACCCGCAAAGGCCTTGGGACGTGCAGAAAATCCCAGATAAGGTCATCCTCCCACTCTCCCCTGGTGTTCTCCACGATGTCCATCATCTGGGAGGGGACATATGGATAGTCCAGACCCCACTCCAGAACAACCCTTCTCTGTATCTCTCTGGAAGCGGGATAACCTTAGTAATTCTCTTGGCTTCCCGGCAAGAAACAAGCATCCTGGGACTTTACCACCCACTGCCCGTAGGTGGGTGCTCTGGTCTGGGTAGTGGAGGGTCGGCTTTCAAAAAGTCTGCTACAAGGGACTGGGGTCCATAGTGTGGGCTGAGTATCTTCTGCCTCTGACTGGATCTCTGTGAGATGGGAACCTCCTGTCTCCCACTCCTCCTCTTCGGAGCTCTCCTCAGGGGATGATCATTCAAACTCGAGACCCAAACTTTTCCAGTATTCTGGGGAACTCGATCTATGACCCGGCCCTTGCTTACCTCATCCAGCTCACCTGAAGGTACACCTCCCTCTAG
Organism: Aquarana catesbeiana; assembly: GCF_042186555.1. Classification (NCBI taxonomy): domain Eukaryota; kingdom Metazoa; phylum Chordata; class Amphibia; order Anura; family Ranidae; genus Aquarana; species Aquarana catesbeiana. The sequence goes on from NC_133324.1 coordinate 239,794,344, forward strand.
CATGGGCTCCTTCCAGAGAAGCACAGCAAGAGACTTAGAGCAGGCCTGCACTTCAGGGATGTCATCTGGCTCCTGGCCAGGCTACAGGTCACGGCAGCATCCTCTTCGTCACATATGCCCAGTAGCTTCGCGGAGGAGTCGCCAGGCCGCAACACCTCTGCCTTTGGCTGGTGATTTTTGGCCTGCTGCAGTGTACAAAGTCCTGAAAGCAGGTTGAGCTCTCCATGAATCTCCAGCCGAATGCCAGTGTCTACCAGCGCCTGCTTCTGCATGTCAGGTAACCACTGCAACGTGGGCATCATCCGATTGCCATCTTCAGCTGCCTCCTAGTGTCTGCTGCTAGCTGGAACTTGTTGGCTTCCTCCAGGGCGTGGCTCCGCCCTCCAACTCCCCGTCTGCTCAGCGCCTGAGGAACTGATAAGCAGGCTCCATTCTGCATGTGCTGCGTTAACCCCTTGTGGAACATGCTGGAGTTAGCAGGCATGCTGATGCTAGCAGGTTTGGCCCAGACATGTTGCTCGGTGTGAACTGCGCCACAGTAACTAGAGACTGATAGCAGGTGTATTGTCCAGTGGTTGCCTATGGCAACAAAAAAGTCCACTACCAATGCCTCCCTGTACAGCACTGACTTAAAATAGTCCCATCCACAGGCATCCCCAAGCTGCTTCCTATCATCTGGGGTAACAGACATTCTCACCCACTCTTTACTGTTGTCAAGCAGGAGTTTGGAGTAAAGTTAGTTTTCTGTAATCCAGTGGTAAATGTCCACGCCATGCACAGCGCTGGACATATTTGTAATCCATGGGCGCGATCGCCTGCCGTGGTTACCATTGGTGATGGCACATATTTTACAGTCACTGAATTGCAGGATAGGTACAAGTGTCCGCTCCAGCACTGATTGGGGTAACTGGGTATTGACGATCCTGGAGGGTTGCTTTTGACAATGGCACCTGTAAAAGCTGAGTTGCAGGCAAATGCAGTCTTTTTTCCTGTTTGAATCCTCTATGCAACGGGACAAGCAAAGTCTCCCCTCTTCTGCGTTGCTAGGGGTGACAGCCAGCAGGTTAACCATGAAAGTGGATTACGGTGGGACCTCCAAATGTGGGGTCACTGCGTGTATCAGCATCCACACATTTTACCCCGCTGGTCAGAATATCCATTTTGGAATGCTTTCCCAGTGAACTGTCTCTTGCTTGTTTTTGTTGTTTTTTATTAGGGAATTAAACTTGGATGGGGGAAAAGGGACTTGGGATGCCCAGATAATGAATACTTCTCAATTAAATCAATGTTGGTTGAGTCTATATTTGACAGTCTCTTCCTCCGCACATCTCCTCCAGCACATTACTTGAGATCACTTGCTTCACTTCACTGTCCAAATCTAGGTTGCTGTCTCCATTAGCACATGGCTAGGCCTCACTCTGAATAAGTCCTAACATTTTCCTAATAGCCCATTACAGACAGAGGTCTGCAGTCCCCTTTGAGGTAGCAACCGTTTTAGTAGAGAAGAATAAATATGCTGACACTTGGTGGACTACTGATCCCAGCATGTCCAATGCAAATCCTGAGGGAAAGGGGGTTCCCTCAGACCACAACAGTCTAACACTCCATCATTCAGTTTTTCCCCTTGACAAATCCTCACACAGCAGGCTGACCATGGGTAAATCTATAGGAGGCCTGCCCCTGCCAATCTTAATGGATATTGGTCAGGGCTCCCACATACACCCCATGTCACTCCAGTTCTCTGCCCTACCTCTTTTCCAGAACCTTCTGAAAACCAGAGGAGGTGTCCAAGAGCTGATGCACGTGTCGGTCACCTGGTGCTACACTAAACCACTCCCCTGACCTCAGATCCAAACAAACAGGCCTAACTTACAGCATAGGCCTGCCTAAATTTACCTACGCTGACAGTATAAAACAAACCCACTACTCTAGTACCTACCTAAGGTAGAGGGCGCTATATATATATATATATACATATACACACACACAGTGGGGATCGAAAGTTTGGGCACCCCAGGTAAAAATGTGTATTAATGTGCATAACGAAGCCAAGGAAAGATGGAAAAATCTCCAAATGGCATCAAATTGCAGATTAGACATTCTTATAATATGTCAAAGTTAGATTTTATTTCCATCATTTACACTTTCAAAATTACAGAAAACAAAAAAATGGCGTCTGCAAAAGTTTGGGCACCCTGCAGAATTTATAGCATGCACTGCCCCCTTTGCCAAGCTGAGACCTGCCAGTGTCATGGATTGTTCTCAATCATCATCTGGGAAGACCAGATGATGTCAATCTCAAAGGTTTTAAATGGCCAGACTCATCTGACCTTGCCCCAACGATCAGCACCATGGGTTCTTCTAAGCAGTTGTCTAGAAAACTGAAAATAGTTGACGCTCACAAAGCTGGAGAAGGCTATAAGAAGATAGCAAAGGGTTTTCAGATGTCAATATCCCCTGTTCGAAATGTAATTAAGAAATGGCAGTCATCAGGAACAGTGGAAGTTAAAGCAAGATCTGGAAGACCAAGAAAAATATCAGACAGAACAGCTCGCAGGATTGTGAGAAAAGCAATTCAAAACCCACGTTTGACTGCACGATCCCTCCAGAAAGATCTGGCAGACACTGGAGTTGTGGTACACTATTCCACTATAAAGAGATACTTGTACAAATATGGTCTTCATGGAAGAGTCATCAGAAGAAAACCCCTTCTACGTCCTAACCGCAAAAATCAGCGTTTGGACTTTGCAATGAACATATAGACAAGCCTGAGGCATTTTGGAAACAAGTTCTGTAGACCGATGAGGTTAAAATAGAACTTTTTGGCCGGAATGAGCAAAGGTACGTTTGGAGAAGAAAGGGCACAGAATTTAATGAAAAGAACCTGTTAAGCATGGGGGTGGATCATTCATGCTTTGGGGTTGTATTGCAGCCAGTGGCACAGGGAACATTTCACGAGTAGAAGGAAAAATGGATTCAATAAATTTTAAACAAATTTTGGATGGTAACTTGATGCCATCTGTGAAAAAGCTGAAGTTAAAGAGAGGATGGCTTCTACAAATGGATAATGATCCTAAACACACCTCAAAATCCACAGGGGATTACATCAAGAGGCGTAAACTGAAGGTTTTGCCATGGCCTTCACAATCTCCTGACCTCAACATTATTGAAAATCTATGGATAGACCTTAAAAGAGCAGTGCGTGACAGACAGCCCAGAAATCTCAAAGAACTGGAAGACTTTTGTAAGGAAGAATGGGCAAAGACACCTCAAACAAGAATTGAAAGACTCTTGGCTGGCTACAAAAAGTGTTTACAAGCTGTGATACTTGCCAAAGGGGGCAGTACAAGATATTAACTCTGCAGGGTGCCTAAACTTTTGCAGATGCCATTTTTTTGTTTTCTGTAATTTTGAAAGTGTAAATGATGGAAATAAAATCTAACTTTTTTTGACATATTATAAGAATGTCTAATCTGTAATTTGATGCCATTTGGAGATTTTTCCATCTTTCCTTGGCTTCGTTATGCACATTAATACACATTTTTACCTTGGGTGCCCAAACTTACGATCCCCACTGTGTGTGTGTGTGTGGAGAGAGAGAGAGAGAGAGATATATCTCTATCTATCTAATTTATTTTTTTTAAGCAGAGACCCTAGTAAATGGTGATCGTTGCAATTTGTCGCACAGTATTTGGGCAATTTTTTTCAAATGCAGATTTTTTGGAAAAAATACAGATGCATCTCAAATTTGAAGATCATTCAAAAGTTTATTTCAGTAATTCAATTCAAAAAGTGACTGGTATTATGCCACTGTGTAATGATATATGGTATATTTTAAGCATTTATTTCGTTTAATTTTAATGATTATAGCTAACAGCTAGTGAAAACCCCAAATTGCTGAAAAGTGTGTGCATATATAGTATGCACTCAATACTTGATCGGGGCTCCTTCTGCATGAATTACTATATCAATGCGGCGTGGCATGAAGGCAATCAGCATGTGGCACTGCTGAGGTGTTATGGAAGCCCAGGTTGCTTTGATAGCGGCCTTCAGCTTGTCTGCATTGTTGGGTCTGGTATCTCACCTTTCTCTTGACAATACCCCACAGATTCTCTATGGGTTTAGGTCAGGTGAGTTTGCTGGCTAGTCAAGCACAGCGATACCATGATCATTAAACCAGGTATTGGTACTTTTAGCAGTGTGGGCAGGTGCCAAGTCTTGCTGGAAAATGAAATGGGCATCTTCATAAAGCTGGTCAGCAGAGCGAAGCATGAAGTGCTCTAGAATTTCTTGGTAGAGGGCTGCGCTAACTTTGGACTTGATAAAACACAGTGGACCAACACCAGCAGATGAAGTGGCTCCCCAAATCATCACTGACTGGAAACTTCACACTGGACCTCATGCAACTTGGATTCTGTGCCTCTCCACTCTTTCCCCAGACTCTAGGACAGTCTTTCTCAACCTTTTTACCCCAGAGGAACCCTTGAAATCTTGTTCAGGTCTTGAGGAACTCTTACTAAAACCAATTCATTGGGTATCATTGTGGAGGGTGTCAGTGACTGTCTTCTGGACAATTGTCAAGTCAGCAGTCTACCCCATGATTGTGTAACCTACTGGACCAGACTGAGAGACCATTTAAAGGCTAAGGAAACCTTTACAGGTGTTTTGAGTTGAAATTGCACTTGGAAGTGCAGTCGCTGTAGATCTGAGGGGGACATGCAAGGAGGATAAAAAATAGCATTTTAGCTTGCACATGTTTGGATTATAAAATTGGCAGAGCTTCCCCTCATTTCAGATCTACCCCTCAGATTTACAGCAACTGCACTTCCAAGTGCACTTTCAGTGCAATTTCAAGTGCACTTTGCACTTGTAGTGCAAAGTGGATTTGCCTTTCGTAAATGACCCCCTATGAGTCTACAATATTGAACTTTTTCACTATATTCTAATTTTCTGAGATGCAGAATTTTGGGTTTTCACTAGCTGTAAGCCATAATCGTCAAAATTAAAAGAAAAATGCTTGCAATCAATCACTCTGTGTGTAATGAATTTATATAATATAGGAGTTACACTTTCTAGATTGAATTACTTAAATAAAAATCAATACACAAACGGTGCAGCGCAACATATAAGGAGGAAAGAGTCCAATAGCCAGCTGAAAGTTCATCAATTAGAAAGATCCCACTAAATAGTGAAACAGTTGGGAAATACAAAACACTCCAAGTAAGGGCTCCACCACAAACAGCTGTACAAGCCGCTCATCCTAAAGTGTTTGTAGCCCTAAAATAAAAATTGATCTTATTCCTTTAAAGCACAGTGCTTGTGCTGTGTCATTTGGCCCCCTGTATAACCTAAAAAACCTGGCTGATCCCGCCTGGCTATGCCCTCCCCCCTGTAAACTGACCACGGTTTATCATGGCTGCTGAGCCCTGACACCGTGGTCAGTTTACATGCCTCTGTCATCTGCAGGTCTCCTCTCTGCTCTCCCCCCTCCCTGCCTGTCAGCTCTGTCCACTCCCCCGCCGCTCCTGCTGCTATCATAATGCAATGACATGGCTATGATCCCCTCTGTTATATTGATCCCTTCTGTTATATTAAATGTCCCCAGTGCACGTGTTGTGTTTTTGGTTTTTTTTTTTTGGTTTTTTTAAATGCCGCAGTGTACCTCCTTTTCATAGTGCCGATTGGCGCTCATGTGACCAGCCACCTCTCTCCTCCTTGCTGATGTCAGCAGGAGTTTCTCAGCCCCATCCACTTTAGCTGTCGGCCGATTGGCGCTACAGGTACACAGCGGCATTTTTCTTATTTTAAAAACGCATTCACTGGGGACATTAATATAGCAGAGGGGATTGTAGCAATGTCATTGAGTGGCTTAACAACCACTTTAACTAGTGGACCCCTGACTTAATAGGATGGTTATAAGCACTTTAGTATGATAGCAGAATCCATGGCATCCAGCTCCAATGAAATAAGTTTGGCAATAGATCCAGAGTCACATATAAGATAAAAGTATATTCCTAGGGCTTTCCGTCTAAAATAACTTGGTGCGTTGTGCAAGATGACGTAGAATACTAACATTTAGCCAGTAAAGTAAACGCTCGTAGCAAACAAATCTGGTGCTCTGTGCGAATACAGGACAGCAGCAGGTGACGTCATAGGATGGATTCCACCTTCCGTACGCGTTATAGCCATCCAATAGTCCTAATGGTTGTAACTGGTTTTTTTTTTTTGTTTTTTTTTATCGCTTCTATTCCTATTACAAGGAATGTAAACATCCCTTGTAACCCGGCATAAAAGGTTCTCCTTATGGAGACATCTTGGCTCTACCCTGAAAGTATAAGATCAAAAAAAAAAAAGGTCGATCTCTGCCTCCCAGAAAAAAAAATGGCAGTGTTTACATCTGCCATTGCCAGAAGTGACACTTCTGGCCTCTCAGGGTCATAGAGATGGAGGGGGACTATCAGGTCCCTGGCCAGCTGTATGTTATTCCGGCTTCCCGATTGCACGGGAGAGCCTGGATGGTGGTCGGCGGGAGGGGGAGTGTCCCCTTCTGCTGCCTGTAAAAGCAATCCAGCGGCTAAATGGCCGTTAGGGTATCTTTTACATTTCAGGGAATCGCCAGCTGAAAACAAATAAGTATATCTGAATGATGCCTGTAGCTGACGGCATCATTCAGATATCACCACTTCAACCTAAGGAAGTGGTTAAGAGAAAAAATATGGTTATTTTGAAATTGATGGCAGCAATGCATCTCAAAAAAAAGTTGGGATAGGGCCATGTTGACCACGGTGTAGCATCCCCTCTCCTTTTACCGTCTCGGAACTGAGAAGACCAGTTGCTGGAGTTTTGGGAGAGGAATGTTGTCCCATTCTTGCTTGATATAGGATTCTAACTGCTCAACAGTCTTGGGTTGTCTGTTGTATTTTTTTCAAGATATACCAAATATTTTTAGTTGGTGAAAGGTCTGGACTGCAGACAGGCCAATTAAACACCTAGACTCTTCTACGAAGCCATGCTGCGGTCATAGATGCAGTATGTAGTTTAGTATTGTCTTGCTAAAATATGCAAGGCCTTCCCTGAAAAAGATGTCTGGAAGGGAGAATATGCTGCTTCAAAACCTGGCTCTATCTTTAAGCACTGATGGTGTCTTTCCAGGTGTGCAAGCTGCCCATTCCATACACGCAAATGCACCCCCATACCATCAGAGATTCAGGCTTTTGAACAAAGTGCTGCTAACAGTCTGGAAGGGGAATTTCCTCTAGTCCAGAGGACACATTGCCCACACAACAGTGTTCTACTTTACTACTTTGTTTCTGGATCATGTTCAGATAAGTCTTCTTTTTTGTATGATAGAGCTTTACTTTGCATTTTTGGATGGCACGGCGAACCGTGTTCACAGACCATAATATTTGGAAGTATGCCTGAACTTATGCAGTGATGTCCATCACAGAATCATGCCTGTTTTTAATGCATCGCCGTCTATGGGCCAAAAGATCATGGGCATATGCGATATTGCGTTTCAGCCTTGTTCCTTGGGGACAGAGATTTCTCCAGAATCTCTGAATCTTTTGATATTAAGTACTGTAGCTCAGGGGTGTCCAACCTGCGGCCCAACACAAAATCGTAAACATATTGTTGGTTTTTTGGGGGGGGGGGAGTTTTTGTAAAAATGCGTTTACACCTGGCAAACACATGCGGCAGAAGAAAAATTTGATAATGTCTCTTTACACGACATTTATACGTTTTATCTTCCCAAAGAAAAATATCCCACTCTTCACAATCACTCCTTATTCATGTAATCAGTTTTCAGCAGCACCTATAGTTGTGAGAAACTATTTTCAAGGATGAAGCACATGTGGGGCAAAATTAGAACCAAAATATCCGATAAGCATCTTGAGAATTCATTGAGAATTGTTACTACGTCCATCCAACCAAGTGGTGTTCGTTGATCAAAAACAATGATTTATATCACACTAGTTTTATGTTGCCCTCTTACTTTTATAATAAAAAATATTACAAAACAAATGAAGTTTTATTACTCAGATACATTACTAATATCAGTAAACGTTAATGCTCTATTCACACTTGTACCACTCCAAAGTCGCACGACTTTGGAGTGTAACTTTGATGTGACTTTGTCCCTCTGCAAAGTCTGACCCACTGTTGCATGTAAAACATTAGGTAACCTTTGAGGATTAACATTGATGTCTGTGGCCCTCAAGTTGCATGAAAGTCGGACCAAAGTAGTTCATGAAATACTTTGAAGTTGTTGCAACTTTAAGTCGCACATTTATGAATGGTTTATCATTAGAAAACATGGGGTATGACTTGTCATGCGACTTTGATGTCCTGACAGATCGAGGACAAAGGGGGACTGGCGTGGAGCACGGAGGGGTACCGGAGGAGCCTGGAGGAGGACTGGAGGATACGCGGACAGTCAGGGGTAATCGTGTGGTAGTGGGGGGGGGGGGGGGAGTTACAAGCACCAATCCCCCTGTATAGATTTTCAATAAAGTAGCTGAAAGCTGCAGGAAGGAGAAGAGGAGAAGCGGCTGTCAGCTGCTTTATTGAAATCTGTACAGGGAGATTGGTGCTTGTAACTCCCCTACTGATCACCCCTGACTGACCAGGTATCAGAGCATACCTTTTCCCATCAGCATTTAGAGCAGTCTTGTGACTTCTATCAGTGTCTGGTTAAAGCTTGTAGGAGGAATTTTTATTTTCCTCTAATTGTCTGATGAGGCTGCAGGACCCCTGACCCTCTGGACAGTGCTGATTGACCCTGTGCTGATCACATGCACCATTCCAAGAAAAAAAAAAACTCTCTAGCAATACACACCAAACCAAGTGTGCAGAGTGCATCCAAAGGCTCTGTCTTATCAGGAGATAGATTGGGGAAGGGGAGGATCAGAGAAGACAGGATCAAACTGCATTTTTACACAATGTACAGGATTAACCCCTTAGGTTCCACAGTGAATATAACAAGCATGCTTTACTGCATATGCAGACTGATTTTAATGTTACCGTCCAGCCATACCTTTCCTGGGGGAAAGCCAGCAGCAGCCACCACCCATACCTGTCCTGGGGGACAGCCAGTAGCGGCACCCAGCCATACCCACCCTGGGAGACAGCCAGCAGTACTGCCAGCCACACCCACCCTGGGGAACAGCCAGTAGCAGCCGCCAGCTATACTCGCCCTGGGGGACAGCCAGCAGCAGCTGCCGCCCTGGGGACAGCCAGCAGCAGCCACCAGACAAACCTGACCTATGGGACAGCCAGCAGCAGCCACCAGCCATACGGGCCCTAAAGGACAGCCAGTAGCCGCTGCCAGCCATACCCACCCTAGGGGACAGCCAGCAGTACCTGTCAGCCATACCTGCCCTGGGGGGACAGCCAGTAGCAACCACCAGCCATACCTGCCCTGCGGGGACAGCCAGTAGCAACCACCAGCCATACCCACCCTAGGGGAGAGCCAGCAGCAGCTGCCAGCCATACCTGCAGGAATCCCAAGGAAGAAGTGAAGATTGAGGTCAATTTTTAATTGGAATCAAACAGCAATGGGCATATCTGTTCTCTACACTAGCTACATTGGGCAGCTTTCAAACTGATCCGCAGGTGCAGTGCAGTGCACCTCCAGGTTACCTGCATATGCAGAGTGAACACGGACCTATCATCTGCCCCTTCAATACACAAACGGTGCAGCGCAACATATAAGGAGGAAAGAGTCCAATAGCCAGCTGAAAGTTCATCAATTAGAAAGATCCCACTAAATAGTGAAACAGTTGGGAAATACAAAACACTCCAAGTAAGGGCTCCACCACAAACAGCTGTACAAGCCGCTCATCCTAAAGTGTTTGTAGCCCTAAAATAAAAATTGATCTTATTCCTTTAAAGCACAGTGCTTGTGCTGTGTCATTTGGCCCCCTGTATAACCTAAAAAACCTGGCTGATCCCGCCTGGCTATGCCCTCCCCCCTGTAAACTGACCACGGTTTATCATGGCTGCTGAGCCCTGACACCGTGGTCAGTTTACATGCCTCTGTCATCTGCAGGTCTCCTCTCTGCTCTCCCCCCTCCCTGCCTGTCAGCTCTGTCCACTCCCCTGCCGCTCCTGCTGCTATCATAATGCAATGACATGGCTATGATCCCCTCTGTTATATTGATCCCTTCTGTTATATTAAATGTCCCCAGTGCACGTGTTGTGTTTTTGGTTTTTTTTTTTTGGTTTTTTTAAATGCCGCAGTGTACCTCCTTTTCATAGTGCCGATTGGCGCTCATGTGACCAGCCACCTCTCTCCTCCTTGCTGATGTCAGCAGGAGTTTCTCAGCCCCATCCACTTTAGCTGTCGGCCGATTGGCGCTACAGGTACACAGCGGCATTTTTTTTATTTTAAAAACACATTCACTGGGGACATTAATATAGCAGAGGGGATTGTAGCAATGTCATTGAGTGGCTTAACAACCACTTTAACTAGTGGACCCCTGACTTAATAGGATGGTTATAAGCGCTTTAGTATGATAGCAGAATCCATGGCATCCAGCTCCAATGAAATAAGTTTGGCAATAGATCCAGAGTCACATATAAGATAAAAGTATATTCCTAGGGCTTTCCGTCTAAAATAACTTGGTGCGTTGTGCAAGATGAGGTAGAATACTAACATTTAGCCAGTAAAGTAAACGCTCGTAGCAAACAAATCTGGTGCTCTGTGCGAATACAGGACAGCAGCAGGTGACGTCATAGGATGGATTCCACCTTCCGTACGCGTTATATCCATCCAATAGTCCTAATGGTTGTAACTGTTTTTTTTTTTTTTGTTTTTTTTATCGCTTCTATTCCTATTACAAGGAATGTAAACATCCCTTGTAACCCGGCATAAAAGGTTCTCCTTATGGAGACATCTTGGCTCTACCCTGAAAGTATAAGATCAAAAAAAAAAAAAGGTCGATCTCTGCCTCCCAGAAAAAAAAATGGCAGTGTTTACATCTGCCATTGCCAGAAGTGACACTTCTGGCCTCTCAGGGTCATAGAGATGGAGGGGGACTATCAGGTCCCTGGCCAGCTGTATGTTATTCCGGCTTCCCGATTGCACGGGAGAGCCTGGATGGTGGTCGGCGGGAGGGGGAGTGTCCCCTTCTGCTGCCTGTAAAAGCAATCCAGCGGCTAAATGGCCGTTAGGGTATCTTTTACATTTCAGGGAATCGCCAGCTGAAAACAAATAAGTATATCTGAATGATGCCTGTAGCTGACGGCATCATTCAGATATCACCACTTCAACCTAAGGAAGTGGTTAAGAGAAAAAATATGGTTATTTTGAAATTGATGGCAGCAATGCATCTCAAAAAAAAGTTGGGATAGGGCCATGTTGACCACGGTGTAGCATCCCCTCTCCTTTTACCGTCTGGGAACTGAGAAGACCAGTTGCTGGAGTTTTGGGAGAGGAATGTTGTCCCATTCTTGCTTGATATAGGATTCTAACTGCTCAACAGTCTTGGGTTGTCTGTTGTATTTTTTTCAAGATATACCAAATATTTTTAGTTGGTGAAAGGTCTGGACTGCAGACAGGCCAATTAAACACCTAGACTCTTCTACGAAGCCATGCTGCGGTCATAGATGCAGTATGTAGTTTAGTATTGTCTTGCTAAAATATGCAAGGCCTTCCCTGAAAAAGATGTCTGGAAGGGAGAATATGCTGCTTCAAAACCTGGCTCTATCTTTAAGCACTGATGGTGTCTTTCCAGGTGTGCAAGCTGCCCATTCCATACACGCAAATGCACCCCCATACCATCAGAGATTCAGGCTTTTGAACAAAGTGCTGCTAACAGTCTGGAAGGGGAATTTCCTCTAGTCCAGAGGACACATTGCCCACACAACAGTGTTCTACTTTACTACTTTGTTTCTGGATCATGTTCAGATAAGTCTTCTTTTTTGTATGATAGAGCTTTACTTTGCATTTTTGGATGGCACGGCGAACTGTGTTCACAGACCATAATATTTGGAAGTATGCCTGAACTTATGCAGTGATGTCCATCACAGAATCATGCCTGTTTTTAATGCATCGCCGTCTATGGGCCAAAAGATCATGGGCATATGCGATATTGCGTTTCAGCCTTGTTCCTTGGGGACAGAGATTTCTCCAGAATCTCTGAATCTTTTGATATTAAGTACTGTAGCTCAGGGGTGTCCAACCTGCGGCCCAACACAAAATCGTAAACATATTGTTGGTTTTTTTGGGGGGGGGGGGGGAGTTTTTGTAAAAATGCGTTTACACCTGGCAAACACATGCGGCAGAAGAAAAATTTGATAATGTCTCTTTACACGAAATTTATACGTTTTATCTTCCCAAAGAAAAATATCCCACTCTTCACAATCACTCCTTATTCATGTAATCAGTTTTCAGCAGCACCTATAGTTGTGAGAAACTATTTTCAAGGATGAAGCACATGTGGGGCAAAATTAGAACCAAAATATCCGATAAGCATCTTGAGAATTCATTGAGAATTGTTACTACGTCCATCCAACCAAGTGGTGTTCGTTGATCAAAAACAATGATTTATATCACACTAGTTTTATGTTGCCCTCTTACTTTTATAATAAAAAATATTACAAAACAAATGAAGTTTTATTACTCAGATACATTACTAATATCAGTAAACGTTAATGCTCTATTCACACTTGTACCACTCCAAAGTCGCACGACTTTGGAGTGTAACTTTGATGTGACTTTGTCCCTCTGCAAAGTCTGACCCACTGTTGCATGTAAAACATTAGATAACCTTTGAGGATTAACATTGATGTCTGTGGCCCTCAAGTTGCATGAAAGTCGGACCAAAGTAGTTCATGAAATACTTTGAAGTTGTTGCAACTTTAAGTCGCACATTTATGAATGGTTTATCATTAGAAAACATGGGGTATGACTTGTCATGCGACTTTGATGTCCTGACAGATCGAGGACAAAGGGGGACTGGCGTGGAGCACGGAGGGGTACCGGAGGAGCCTGGAGGAGGACTGGAGGATACGCGGACAGTCAGGGGTAATCGTGTGGTAGTGGGGGGGGGGGGGGGGAGTTACAAGCACCAATCCCCCTGTATAGATTTTCAATAAAGTAGCTGAAAGCTGCAGGAAGGAGAAGAGGAGAAGCGGCTGTCAGCTGCTTTATTGAAATCTGTACAGGGAGATTGGTGCTTGTAACTCCCCTACTGATCACCCCTGACTGACCAGGTATCAGAGCATACCTTTTCCCATCAGCATTTAGAGCAGTCTTGTGACTTCTATCAGTGTCTGGTTAAAGCTTGTAGGAGGAATTTTTATTTTCCTCTAATTGTCTGATGAGGCTGCAGGACCCCTGACCCTCTGGACAGTGCTGATTGACCCTGTGCTGATCACATGCACCATTCCAAGAAAAAAAAAAACTCTCTAGCAATACACACCAAACCAAGTGTGCAGAGTGCATCCAAAGGCTCTGTCTTATCAGGAGATAGATTGGGGAAGGGGAGGATCAGAGAAGACAGGATCAAACTGCATTTTTACACAATGTACAGGATTAACCCCTTAGGTTCCACAGTGAGTATAACAAGCATGCTTTACTGCATATGCAGACTGATTTTAATGTTACCGTCCAGCCATACCTTTCCTGGGGGAAAGCCAGCAGCAGCCACCACCCATACCTGTCCTGGGGGACAGCCAGTAGCGGCACCCAGCCATACCCACCCTGGGAGACAGCCAGCAGTACTGCCAGCCACACCCACCCTGGGGAACAGCCAGTAGCAGCCGCCAGCTATACTCGCCCTGGGGGACAGCCAGCAGCAGCTGCCGCCCTGGGGACAGCCAGCAGCAGCTGCCGCCCTGGGGACAGCCAGCAGCAGCCACCAGACAAACCTGACCTATGGGACAGCCAGCAGCAGCCACCAGCCATACGGGCCCTAAAGGACAGCCAGTAGCCGCTGCCAGCCATACCCACCCTAGGGGACAGCCAGCAGTACCTGTCAGCCATACCTGCCCTGGGGGGACAGCCAGTAGCAACCACCAGCCATACCTGCCCTGCGGGGACAGCCAGTAGCAACCACCAGCCATACCCACCCTAGGGGACAGCCAGCAGCAGCTGCCAGCCATACCTGCAGGAATCCCAAGGAAGAAGTGAAGATTGAGGTCAATTTTTAATTGGAATCAAACAGCAATGGGCATATCTGTTCTCTACACTAGCTACATTGGGCAGCTTTCAAACTGATCCGCAGGTGCAGTGCAGTGCACCTCCAGGTTACCTGCATATGCAGAGTGAACACGGACCTATCATCTGCCCCTTCTCTGCTCATTGTGGTCCGTGACCGGTTGCTAAGTCGCTAAAGTGGCCCTCGCTCTTTAAAAGGTTGGGCACCCCTGCTCTAGACAATGGCAGCATGAAGACCAAGTAGCTGCCAAAACAAGTCTGGAAGATTTTGCAGATGTATCAACCATAGTTGGATTATTAAAGGAAAAAATAATGCCATATTTTTTAAAGGAAAAAAAAAAGCACCATGACATTTTTTAAGAAAAAAAAAAGTATGACACAACTGTGACACTTCCTATGCAAGTTAGTCCAATAAAACTCAGGAATTGTATGAGGACGCCCAAGAAGGAATCAGGAGGCTAAGTGATAATTCTAAATGAGCTAAAAAGATCCCTGATTCAGATGGGAGAAGACAGTCATCAGGCACATCTAAACTATGAACTCCACAGAACTGGACATTCTAAAAGAGTGCCTGTGACAGAAGTGCAGGTGGGATAGAACACATGCAGGGGGCAGGAGAGATCACAAGGTTCTTTGAGAGTTGCAAGGATATGTTCAGAAGGGCCGTACAGGCACAAACAGAAAATCAGGGCAATCTGGCACAACAAAGATTTGGTCCAGCATCACAGAGCAGTAATCTGGGCACAGCAAGGGTTGAGACCAGCACACAGGGCAATAATCCAGTCACAGCAGGATAGGCAGCAATGTGGCACAGCAAGGATCAGGTGACTCACCAGCTGACAACAACCTCAGCCAGGGAATCCAGATAGGGTGGCTGGGAGAGCAGGTGTAGAGGACTTTAACAGGCTAATCATGGTTCCTTTAGAGAACTGTGTGTCATGGCTACAGCTTGTGCTTGTGAGAGGAAAAGAGACACAGCAAAGGTTTGGATGACATACCCATTCTCCTTTGGGGAACCGGACTGAGATCCAATCCCTTCCCTTTCCATGCACCAGGAGGAATAAACCCCTGTTTTGCATGATGCTCCAAATACCTACACGGTAGCTTGTGATTACCCTCTATGGACTTTATGCAGGAATCTGGGGTTATGGTTTTGGCACTCTGCTCCTATGTACAAATACAACATTTATTGTTCTTTCTGGTACATTTCATGACCACTAAAAATGTTTGTCCAAGTGTATTCTTTGAGCCTTTGAGGGTATTTTTGTAAGCTCCGGTGGGTGCAGTTTCAGCTCCCCCCCCCCCCCCGGGGTTGAGCCTGGCTTCCTTGGGACTTCCCGGCAAGGTGGGGGCGTGTGGACACATCCGTACGCCCCTATGCTTGCTCTACTCTGCGTCTATACCAGCCGCGGAGGCGAGCTTCATCCTGCCGGCGGCGTCTCGTGTTCACCTCCGGAATGTATGGGACGAGGTGCGCGTGCGCGAGGGCCCGGCGCGCGCACGGCGTCATGACGTCACGCGTATTGCGACGGAGATGACGACGGTGGTCGGGACCTATTGGCCTTCCGGGACGCCGAGGGAGCCACACGTGGGCTGCCGAAGGCGGCCCATATGCCTGGATCCTGGGTGGGTGGGGGAGTCTTGCACCTGCATATGATAATCCTAATAGCCTCAGCCCAGTTATATATGAGACCTATGGTTACAAATCAAACAAAATTTCTATGCAGGCTGGACAGACGGCATTTTCTTCTTTTTAAACTACTGCAGTCTGGTTTCTGTCAACCAATATGCTCCATACATGTCATACAACCTACAAGGGTCATGCCACAGCACAAGGTAATACTATCACTCCTTTTGAATCATATCATCTCACTTCACACATCACACTATCATACATTGTCATATTTGATTGGTTCTTCACTCATTTCACGTTCTTACCTTTCACATCTTTGCTTGTGTTTGTTTTTGTTCCTCACTTTTCACCCTTTGCTTACACTCAGCTATTACAAAATGCTTTC
Source organism: Aquarana catesbeiana (assembly GCF_042186555.1). Taxonomy (NCBI): domain Eukaryota; kingdom Metazoa; phylum Chordata; class Amphibia; order Anura; family Ranidae; genus Aquarana; species Aquarana catesbeiana. The sequence goes on from NC_133324.1 coordinate 239,810,523, forward strand.
ATCACAACATGCACTCTCTTAGGGATTTTATATCCCTATTCACTGCACACATTTTCACACACAGACTGGGCACTTTCTGTGTACCATATTGTGTTTGGTAGCAACACCAATTTATTTGGATCATTCACCTATCTTTGTTATATTTTCATGTTCATCCTTAAACCTACTCCATGTGACACAATCAATATTCTAAAATATGTACACACCTTCAGTCTATATATATATAACTAAAAACAAACATTTACAATGATGACGTAAATACTAGTATACCACTTTATTAATGGCAAACAATGGATGTCTGTTGCAGGTGTGCACTCCACCCCCCGGGGGGCGTGGATTTGTGTGGCTCCTTGTAAGCCCCTTGGGGCTGGCTCTCTACCCCTGCTCGGGGAGGTGGGGATCACCTGCGTACCACTTGGACCCCTCCATGGCTCCTAATATCTCTATTAGAAATACCTACTTTATCCACAACGGTAAAATTCATCACCTTGATTTAATTAATGCGATATTTTCCTAACAAAATCTTTAATTCTGAATATTTGTACTATATATTTTTTTTTTATAGATTCAAATGTGCCCCCTGAAGAGACCGTATACAGGTCGAAACGCGTTGGGGCTTCGGCATTTTACTGTACAATGTAATGATGTGCCAATGCACTTTTACAGCCTTATGGATTATAACTGCATTTTTACCGTTTTATGTAATTTGTATTCATCATTGGATCAGACTTTGTATAAGCATATGACATTATTGGACATCTTGTCAATAAATTGTCTTTACAACATCAACATCAATGATCTTTGTAACATTGTACCTTGCTGTTTTAAAGCCCCACTGGGGAATCCACAAATCTTTTAGTTAAACTAATCTTGGGGTGTGCAGCCTTTTTGGTCTCCTTACATATGTCTCCCGTTAGTTGAGACACAGCAAAGAGAAAAAGTCAATGGAGTAGCAATGTGGAAATGCAAGGGGAAGTGTTTGCAGGACAGTAGCACAGCCAATATGAAACTGCAAGTCCCAGTGTCCAGAAAGCAGAATGCAGTCTATGCAGGCAGTAGGCCTAAACACCTTCTAGTCTCCTTCCAGTAGAACTTCCAGACACGAGTTCCCCTGTGTTAATAATTTGGGAAGATCTGAATAGTCTGACCCTCTCTTCTCAGCAAAGGGATGTTATCTGGTAATTCAAATTCAGCCAAGATCTCAGCCGAAAATTGTGTCTGGTTCTATTCTGGTCCAGAGTACAATACCTTTTATACTACCTGCTGAGAGGAGCCTCATCTAAAATCCTCTGTGGGGGACACAGGAACTCATGGACCAAATTTTGTAGATATACTGACTTTATTACACAGTACCTCTGGATAAGTGGTCATTGAATTAACAAAAGAAAAATGTAATATTTCTGACCTACTTTACAGTGACCAACAGAAGAAACACCCTGGAGCTAAAGCTACAGTCAAGTAGCTTCCATCCAGGAACTTTATTGTCTTATGGCAAAGTCAGACCACAAGCCAATGATGTATCAATGTTACAGTTTCTTATGGTTTCCAATTACAGACCCCCAATGCGTTGCCTAATGATTTCATACAGCCTTTTCCAAACATCAAAATATTCACCGTTGCCAATCCTATTAGGTACTGGTATGGTTTTTCTTATTACATATGGACAGTTTAGAACATAACAGCTTACAAAATCATAAGGTTTGATCATATTCATATAAAAACAGCAAATCACAAATCCACAAAAGCATCCTACAACTAGTGAGATTTTTTGCTGTTTTTCCATACAATCAAAACATGGAATTGAGGTAAATTTTTTTGACATAACAGACCATCTTGTCACATCACAGGTTCAATAATGCAGAGAATCTGGTTTTATTTTTATTTTTTTTGTAAATGTATTCAGAAATCCAGTCCCATACTCACTTCGTTTGGCTTCCATATGCTCAGGCATATGAATACTCCTAGTTTAGAATCCCGGATCTATGGTAAGATTTAAAAAGAAAAAAACAGTCCAGTTCCAGCCTGTCAGAGCTAAAGAATTTACTTACGAGAACTGGGAAAAAATGAGGAGCAAAACTGATAGCTTTACCCTAAAAGCCTCACTGATGTAACTGCAACCAAAGCTTTGGCTCAGGGGGAAGGTGCATACTTAAAGTGGAATTCTGGGATAAACCTAACTAAACTTAAAAATGTTCCCAACACCTATTCTGACTAACCTGTGTAAGAAAGATGTATATACTTTTACATATACCTATTTTGAGACCATGTCTGGTCATGGGATCCAGCTCCCCATGTCAGCCAGTGGTGGCTGCAGGGGAGAGGAGGGAGTGGCAACAAATGATGGGCCATAGAAAGCCTATGGGTGGTGTCACTGCTCCAAGCTATACTAGCCATTGTCAAGTGCTCTCTCGCCTGCTGCCTGACAAAGGGAAGGTCATATGACAGGACCGGAGTGACCTGAAAATAGGTAAGTAAATACATCTTTCTTACACAGGCTAGCAAGGGGGAAGGAGTGCTTTTAAAATTAGTTAGGTTCATCATGGAATTCCACTTTAAAGCTGAATTCCAGGTTTTCTTTGACTTTAAATAGTTTGTTTGGGCTACAGTATTATACAGCACACATGGCGGCTGTAGCGGTTAATATTGGAAATAGCTTGTGGGCCAGCTTTGCACAAATGAACTATTTAAAGTCAAAGTAAACCTTGAACTTTAAGCTGCCGTCAAATGCATGCTTTCACAATATAAAATATATTGTACTTTTTGTACATTTTGTGATGTGCAAATCATATGGCAACAATCCCAATTAAATCTGTTTAAATACTAGGTTTTGAAATATAAAAAGTAATGGGAAATGGGAATATTCATGCAAGTTGCATTAACCGTGCATTTAGGTATTGTGACAACCACAGCACTATTGCAAACTTTTATATTTCTGTTCTCATAAGGAAAATTACTGAAGAAGGGGTATATTAGTAGGTATACTGTGTCTCAGTATTTCCCTTTCAACCAAAAGAGGGTAGCTTGTTTTTTTTTTTTTTTTTTTGTGGTTTATACATTCAGGATTGGTTTTCATAGAATACCTTTGTCTTCAGACAGAATCAAATCTATTCACAGCAATCCTCCTGCCCCCCAACATACACCTCCCATTGGCCTGCTTGTGCTTTTTGTTTGGTCACTGTTGGTTACTATCAACAAGTTGCTAAGATTAGACAGCCGAGAATTTATTTTCTTCAAATACTCTTGCAAGATATTATTATAGTTACCCTCTGCTGTCTACCTCTTTATTGTATTTTATGTGACATATATCTTATTATGTAGTAATGACAATGAGGTTGATTTACTAAAGGCAAATATACTAAGCACTGCAACTGCACTTGGAACTGCACTGTAAAAGTGCACTTTAGGTGCACTTGCTCTAGATCTGAGGGGAAGCTCTGTTGGTTTCTATCATTCAATCATGTACAAACAAAAATGCAGTTTTTTTTAATTTCCTTGCATGTGATTGAGTATTTTTATTTTTATGCAAAGTGAAGTTTTACCTCTTTTAGCAAGCTCTGGAGCAAGTGCACTTGCAGTGCACAGTATATTTGCCTTTAGTAAATCAACCCCAATGTCTGGGTTATACATGCAGTATGTCGATTTGTAATCTTTCCTTTTTATGCATAGACTGGTCTTTTTGTAGTCACTCTTTTTTCCCGTTTGTCCCTAATGAGTAATAGCCTTTCTCCACATTGCTCATATTAATATACATGCTATTTGAAATATTGTGTATCAGAAGTGAAAATGTTTTTCTTTTTTGTAATTTGAAATCTGCATTTGCTAACCCCCTGTCTTCTTTGGAACACGGTTCCATGGGCTGCCTTGTTTTGAATGCTGCCTATAGAGAATTATGAGCACTTGTTAGCTAGCTCTTCCTTATATGGTTCTTTTCAGCAAGGCAGTCGTTTTGCATAAATATTTCACACACACACACACACATACACCATCTTACTATATATACCCTGGCTGCATGCCCACTTTAAAGGAAAGGAACCTTTGAAAAAAAAATGTAGGATTTTTTAATTTTTGTTTTTATTTTATTTCTAAGCTTCTTAATAGCATAAGTGAACACATGTTATAATCCTAAAAGGTAGGCTATTTAAGCATATACATCTCAACAGAAAGTGTATATACATATGAAATCTATTTAAATATGAGCATGAGTTGAAATTTAAATGTAATAAGGGAAAGCCTATTTAACAGCTAAGTTGAAACTAATAACTGCATAATGTAAACTTGCTGACTAGTGTAGCGACCACTTTATTATCTTTTGTGGGCAAGAGCAAAATAAAGATAGTACCTACCAAAGTGGTTATTCAACATACTAACATTTGCACGGAAACAACAATACTGCAGTCATGCAATCTAACACTGTAAACTGGGCAAAAGAATATACATTACAGAAAATATCTGACTACTCAACAACATGCTTCAGACATTAAAACTTCTGAGAGAGTTCCTTTCTGTAAACTTCATCCTCATCTTCTTCACTAGATGTTGCCAGACTGTATAATAGCTGATTAGACATGTTATCTTGCTTCTCTGATGAAATGGCTCCAAAGAATAGTGTACAAAACTAAAACAAAAGAAACCAACATAATGATTCCAGAGTAGGCACTGAATTACAGATAGACAAGAGTTATCCACTGGATGGAGGACGCAGAAAATGCCTGAACTGTATTTGTGGAATTACCACTAGATGCTGCAAATAGGAAAAACAATAGCAGATCGGAAGTCCAAAAGACACAGAAATTGGTTGATTTAGGCAGGGTTCACATACAGTGTCTTGAAAAAGTATTCATACCCCTTGACATTTTCCACATTTTGTCATGTTACAACCAAAAACATAAATGTATTTTATTGGGATTTTATGTGATAGACCAACACAAAGTTGCACATAATTGTGAAGTGGAGGGAAAATGATCAATGGTTTTAATTTTTTTTACAAATAAATATCTGAAAAGTTTGGCGTGCATTTGTATTCAGCCCCCTTTACTCTGATACCCCTAATTAAAATCTAGTGGAACCAATTGGCTTCACAAGTCACCTAATTGGTAAATAGAGTCCATCTGTGTGTAATTTAATCTCTGTATAAATACAGCTGTTCTGTGAAGCCCTCAGAGGTCTGTTGGAAAACCTTAGTGAACAAACAGAATCATGAAGGCCAAGGAACACACCAGATAGGTCAGGGATAAAGTTGTGGAGAAGTTTAAAGCAGGGTCAGGTTATAAAAAGAATATCCCAAGCTTTGAATATTTCACGGAGCACTGTTCAATCCATCATCTGAAAATGGGAAGAGTATGGCACAACTGCAAACCTACCAAGACATGGTCGTCCACCTAAACTGACAGGCCGTGCAATTAAGAGCATTAATCAGAGAAGCAGCCAAGTGGCCCATGTTAACTCTGGTGGAGCTGCAAAGATCACAGCTCAGGTGGAAGAATCTGTCCACAGGACAACTATTAGTCGTGCACTCCACAAATCTGGTCTTAGCAAGAAGAAAGTCCTTGTTGAAAGAGCCATAAGAAGTCCCGTTTGCAGTTTGCTAGAAGCCATGCGGGGGACACAGCAAACACGTGGAAGAAGGTGCTCTGGTCAGATGAGACCAAAATTGAACTTTTTTGGCCTAAAAGCAAAACGCTATGTGTGGCAGAAAACACTGCACATCACCCTGAACACACCATCCCCCCCCGCCTTGAAGTATGGTGGTGGCAGCATCATGTTGTGGGGATGCTTTTCTTCAGCAGGGACAGGGAAGCAAGTCAGAGTTGATAGGAAGATGGATGGAGCCAAATACAGGGCAATCTTAGAAGAAAACCTGTTACAGTCTGCAAAAGATTTGAGACTGGGAAGGAGGTTCACCTTCCAGCAGGACAATGACCCTAAACATTTAGCCAGCGCAACAATGGAATTGTTTGATCAAAGCATATTTATGTGTCAGAATGGCCCAGTCAAAGCCCAGATCTAAATCCAAATGACAATCTGTGGCAAGACTTGAAAATTACTGTTCATAGACACTCTCCATCCAATCTGACAGAGCTTGAGCTATTTTGCAAAGAAGAATGGGCAAGAATGTCACTCTCTAGATGTGCAAAGCTGGCAGAGACATACACAAAAAGACTTGCAGCTATAATTGCAGTGAAAGATGGTTTTACAAAGTATTGACTCAAGGGGGCTGAATACAAATGCACGTCACACTTTTCACATATTTATTTGTAAAAAAGTTTGAAAACCATTTATCATTTTCCTTCCGAATTCACAATTATGTGCCACTTTGTGTTGGTCTATCACATAAAATACATTTACGTTTTTGGTTGTAACATGAAAAAACGTGGAAAATTTCAAGGGGTATGTATATTTTTTTTTACTGTGTGTGTGGGCGTGGGTTCGTGCTTGGGGTCCAGTGCGTGTCTGTTCACCGGTTCAGGTACGATTCAGGTCCAAATTCTTACCTAAATTCGCACATGAGCTGGACCCAAACATGCACAGGACCCTTTTGCAATCCGCTCCGTGGCCACCCTGGACCTGTGTGAACCGGCTCCATTGCAAGCCAGTCACATTCACCTGTCATGCGAATTGGATTCAGGTAAATCCGCATCCAATTCGCATATATGTGAACCCAGCCTTATCGTTTTTTTCATCAAATAATCTTTATTCTCCCATGAGGACAAGGAAACTCTGTCATTTCAAGGCCATTGTTTCTAATTTTTAGGGACTCGTTAATAACTGGAATGGTACCACTGGATTGGCGTAAGGCCAATGTGGTGCCCATGTTTAATCAAAGTCAAAGGAATCAAAGTCTTTACCAAGTAACTATAGACCTGTTAGTTTAACTTCTATAGTCAGGAAGATACTGGAGAGTTTAATAAAAGACCACATAGATGAGTTCTTTTTGGAAAAAAATATTTTAAGCAACAGACAGCATGAATTCATGAAAGACAGAAATTGTCGGACAAGATGGGTGAACTAGAGATACTGTTGTACGAGGAGGATTTGGATTTTGTGGGAATCTCAGAGACCTGGTTCAACAGCTCTCATGATTGGCTGGCAAACATTCAAGGGTATACCCTTTATCGCAAGAATAGAGAGGGTAAAAAAGGGGGAGGGGTATGCCTGTATATCAAGAATAATGTACAAGTGAATGTGAGAGATAACATCACTAAGGGAGCTAGGGAGGAGGTGGAATCCTTATGGCTAGAGCTCCAGAGGGATGAAGCTAAGGACAAAATAATACTGGGAGTATGCTATAGGCCCCCTAACCTGACGGAGGAAGGGGAGACAGATCTCCTATCACAATTTGGATTAGTAGCAAGGATGGGAAGTGTTATCATAATGGGGGATTTTAACTATCCAGACATAGACTGGGCGGAGGGAACCACACATTCATCTAAGGCTCGCCAGTTCCTAAATGTCTTGCAGGACAATTTTATGGGTCAAATGGTAGTTGCACCAACTAGAAATAAAGCGTTACTGGATCTACTGATTACCAACAATATAGACCTGATCACGGATGTGGAAATACGGGGCAATTTAGGTAACAGCGATCACAGGTCAATTGGCTTCAGTATAAATCACACAAATAGGAAACATAAGGGCAATACAAAGACACTGAATTTCAAAAGAGCCAACTTCCCTAAACTACGAGCCTTGCTAGAAGGCATAAATTGGGATCTAATCTTAGGAACAAAGAACACGGAGGAGAGATAGGTTTGCTTTAAGAGCATTATAAATAAGGGCATTAGCCAATGCATCCCATTGAGTAATAAATTTAAAAGAGCGAACAAAAGTCCTGGATGGCTTAACTCCAATGTAAAAATGCATATAAAAGCAAAGGAAGAGGCCTTCAAAAAATACAAGGTTGAGGGATCATCATCAGTATTCACACTTTATAAAGAATGCAACAAGAAATGTAAGAGTGCAATAAGGACAGCTAGGATAGAACATGAAAGACACATAGCGGAGGAGAGCAAAAAAAGCAACATGTAAACAGTAAAAAAGGGAGGACAGACCATATTGGCCCCATAAAGAATGAGGAAGGACATCTGGTTACAAAGGATGGGGAGATGACAAAGGTATTGAATTTATTCTTCTCCTCAGTCTTCATGAGGGAATCGGGGGGGACAGTAACCAAAACTGCAGTGTTTATCCTCATGACACATCACAGGAAGCACCTCCATGGTTAACAGAGGACAGAGTTAAAATTAGACTTGGGAAACTTAACATTAATAAATCACTGGGACCAGATGGCTTGCACCCGAGGGTACTTAGGGAACTCAGTCAAGTAATTGCCAGACCATTGTTCCTAATTTTTACTGATAGTCTACTGACTGCAATGGTACCAGCTGATTGGAGAAAAGCCAATGTAGCACCAATATTTAAAAAGGGCCCCCAATACATCCCTGGGAATTACAGACCAGTTAGCCTAAAATCAATAGTATGTAAACTCTTGGAGGGGATGATAAGGGACTATATACAAGATTTTAGTAATGAGAACGGTATCATTAGCAGTAATCAGCATGGATTCATGAAGAATCGTACTTGCCAAACCAATCTATTAACCTTCTATGAGGAGGTGAGTTGCCATCTAGATAAAGGAAGACCCGTAGACGTGGTGTATCTGGGTTTTGCAAAAGCATTTGACACAGTTCCCCATAAACGATTACTGTACAAAATAAGGTCCGTTGGCATGGACTATAGGGTGAGTACATAGATTGAAAACTGGCTACAAGGGCGAGTTCAGAGGGTGGTGATAAATGGGGAGTACTCGGAATGGTCAGGGGTGGGTAGTGGGGTACCCCAGGGTTCTGTGCTGGGACCAATCCTATTTAATTTGTTCATAAATGACCTGGAGGATGGGGTAAACAGTTCAATCTCTGTATTTGCGGACGATACTAAGCTAAGCAGGGAAATAACTTCTCTGCAGGATGTGGAAACCTTGAAAAAAGATCTGAACAAATTAATGGGGTGGGTAACTACATGGCAAATGAGGTTCAATGTAGAAAAATGTAAAATAATGCATTTGGGTGGCAAAAATATGAATGCAATCTATACACTGGGGGGAGAAACTCTGGGGGAATCTAGGATGGAAAAGGACCTGGGGGTCCTAGTAGATGATAGGATCAGCATTGGCATACAATGCCAAGCTGCTGCTAACAAAGCAAACAGAATATTGGCATGCATTAAAAAGGGGATCAACTCCAGAGATAAAACGATAATTCTCCCGCTCTACAAGACTCTGGTCCAGCCGCACCTAGAGTATGCTGTCCAGTTCTGGGCACCAGTCCTCAGGAAGGATGTACTGGAAATGGAGCGAGTACAAAGAAGGGCAACAAAGCTAATAGAGGGTCTGGAGGATATTAGTAATGAGGAAAGGTTGCGAGCACTGAACTGATTCTCTCAGGAGAAGTGGCGCTTGAGAGGGGATATTATTTCAATATACAAATACCACACTGGCGACCCCACAATAGGGATAAAACGTTTTTGCAGCAGGAAGTTTAACAAGAATCATGGCCACTCATTAAAATTAGAAGAAAAGAGGTTTAACCTTAAACTACGTAGAGGGTTCTTTACTGTAAGAGCAGCAAGGATCTGGAATTCCCTTCCACAAGCGGTGGTCTCAGCGGGGGGGGGGGGGGCATTGATAGTTTCAAGAAACTATTAGATAAGCACCTGAACGACCACAACATACAGGGATATACAATGTAATACTGACATATAATCACACACATCGGTTGGACTTGTTGGACTCGTATCTTTTTTCAACCTCACCTACTATGTAACCCGATTTCTTTTTATGAGGAGGTAAGTAAAACCTTGGACAGAGGGGTGGCTGTGGACGTGGTATACCTGGACTTTGCAAAAGCGTTTGACACAGTTCCCCACACACGGCTCATGTATAAGGTAAAGTCTACAGGCTTGGAAAGATCAATTTGTAAACGGATAGAAAACTGGCTAAAAGACAGAATTCAGAGAGTAGTGGTTAATTATTCTTACTCTGAATGGTCTAAGGTTATCAGTGGTGTACCCCAAGGTTCAGTGCTGGGACCCTTACTTTTTAACATCTTTATAAATGATATAGGGTCTGGGATTAAAAGTAAAATTTCAGTCTTTGCAGATAACACTAAGCTATGCAGTGGAATAACGTCCTTACAGGATGTCTCCAATTTACAAGCTGACCTCAATGCACTGTCTAATTGGGCAGCTAAGTGGCAAATGAGGTTTAATGTTGATCAATGTAAAGTTATGCACTTGGGGGCTAAGAATATGCATGCATCATACATACTAGGGAGAGTACCACTGGGGGAATCAATGCTTGAGTAGGATGTGGGGGTTTTGATAGATCATAAGCTCAATAATAGCATGCTATGCCAAGCTGCGGTTTCCAAAGCGAGCAAAGTCCTCTCTTGCATTAACCAATTCAGCCCCGGAAGATTTGGCTGCTCATTGACCAGGCCATTTTTTGCGATACGGCACTGCGTCGCTTTAACTGACAATTGCGCGGTCATGCGATGCTGTACACAAACAAAATTGATGTCCCTTTTTTCCCACAAATAGAGCTTTCTTTTGGTAGTATTTGATCTCTGCAGTTTTAATTTTTTGCGCTATAAACAAAAAAAAGAGCGACAATTTTGTTAGAGACCTGAATGGTTCCAAATATTTTATACTTTTTGCTATAATAAATATCCCCAATTATTTTTAAAAAAAGAAAATATTTTCCTCAGTTTAGGCCGATATGTAGTCTTCTACATATTTTTGATAATACAAATCGCAATAAGCGTATATTGATTGGTTTGCGCAAAAGTTATAGGGTCTACAAAATAGGGGATTGATTTCTGGCATTTTATACAGCGATCAGTGCTATAAAAATGCACTGATTACTTTGTAAATGTCACTGGCAGGGAAGGGGTTAACACTAGGGGTGATCAAGGGGTTAACTGTGTTCCCTAGTGTGTGTTCTAGCTGTAAGGGGATGGCACTGACTAGAGGAGATAACAGATCGCTGTTCCTAGCTAGTAGGAACTCACAATCTGTCTCTCCAGTTTACACACACACACGTCCCTCTACTGGCTCTCATGCCCATAATAGCGCGTGGCCGGTGGTCATCGCGATCGCCAGCCACGCATATCGGCACCCCTGCGCAGCATACGCACGCCTCAGGCAGCGCTATCCCGCTTAAAGGAGCCGATGTACAGCTATGACGGTTCGCGGAATCGTGCCGACCTGCCGCAGTATAATGACGGCGGCTGGTCGGCAAGCGGTTAAGAGAGGTATGGACTAGACATGTGCGATTAGTTTTGCACGAATCGAAAATTCGTACGAATTTCCGTAAATTCGTACATTCGGGAGTATCCGAAATATGAATTGCTATGCTTTCGAATTTTGTACGAAATACAAAATTTAATTTACGAATTTCGGATCCAAATTCCTAACGAACATTTGTAATTGTTACGAAAAGTTAACGAACCTAAAAGTTAAAAACCCAGGAAGTCAGCACAGGGATGGTGGAAGCCCCTCATAATGATAAATTCATCATAACGAACATTCATAATTGTTACGAAAAGTTAACGATAATTCGTATTTCGTACGAAATTTCGGACACGAATTACAAAATACGAATTAATTCTAATACGGAACGAAACAAAACTAATTTATTGACGGCGCACATGTCTAGTATGGACTACAGAGAGAGAGATATCATTTTGCCATTGTACAAATCATTAGTAAGACCTCATCTGGAATATGCAGTTCAGTTTTGGGTGCCAGTTCTCAAAAAGGATATCGGGGGAACTGAAGAAAGTGCAGAGAAGGGCAACCAAACTGATGAGAGGCATGGAGGAGCTCAGCTATGAGGAAAGATTAGAGGAACTGAATCTATTCCTTCTTGAGAAGAGGAGATTAAGGGGGGGATATAATCAATATGTACAAATACATAAGTGGTCCATATCGTGAACTTGGTGTTGAGTTATTCACTTTAAGGTCATCACAGAGGACAAAGGGGCACTATTTACATCTAGAGGAAAAAAAGATTTCATCTCCAAATACGGAAAGGTTTCTTCACAGTAAGAGCTGTGAAAATGTGGAATAGACTCCCTCCAGAGGTGGTTCTGGCAAGCTCAGTCGATTGCTTTAAAAAAGGCCTGGATTCTTTCCTAAATGTACACAATATAACTGGGTACTAACATTTATAGGTAAAGTTCGATTGCCATTCGAGGGATCAGGAAGGAATTTTTTCCCCTGCTATAGCAAATTGGATCATGCTTTGCTGGGGTTTTTTGCCTTCCCCTGGATCAACTGTGGGTATAGGTTTGTGTATATGGGATTGTATTTTTTATTTTTTTTTGGTTGAACTTGATGGACTTTTTTCAACCTGACTAGCTATGCAACTATGAAACCTACAGGTCATTATGTCAGCTTTGAAACCATTCAGGTCTCTAACAGATAGTGCAGTTTGCCAAATGGATCCTGTTAAGAAATTGGCACCTGTGTTTAATAAGGTTCTGATAAAAAATGGGTGTTCAGAGGAGCTCTAAAGAAGTTATTGAAGCTTATAACACTGGAAGTGGTTATGGGAGGATTTGTAATGATTGGTCTAGATACAGTATCTCACAAAAGTGAGTACACCCCTCACATTTTTGTAAATATTTTATTATATCTTTTTATGTGACAACACTGAAGAAATTATACTTTGCTACAATGTAAAGTAGTGAGTGTACAGCTTGTATAACAGTGTGAATCTGCTGTCCCCTTAAAATAACTCAACACACAGTCATTAATGTCTAAAGTGCTGGCAACAAAAGTGAGTACACCCCTAAGTAAAAATTTCCAAATTGGGCCCAAAGTGTCAATATTTTGTGTATCCACCATCAGGGGCGGACTGACCATTGAGCCACTCGGGCACTGCCCAAGAGCCCTGGGCCACTAGGGGGCCCCATCAGGGTTGCCAGCCTCAGTAAAACCAGGGACAGTATGTATAAATCTGTGTTTTTTTTTACATCTGTCTGTGTATACTGTGTGTACATGTATGTGTATACTGTGTGATTGTATACTGTGTGTGTATACTGTGTGGCCCCATAATCTCTGATTGCCTGGGGGGCCCATAATCTCCTATTGCCCGGGGGCCCCATTAGTTTTCAGTGCGCCCCTGTCCACCATTATTTTCCAGCACTGCCTTAACCCTCTTGGGCATGGAGTTAACCAGAGCTTCACAGGTTGTCACTGGAGTCCTCTTCCACTCCTCCATGACGACATCACGGAGCTGGTGGATGTTAGAGACCTTGCGCTCCTCCACCTTCTGTTTGAGGATGCCCCACAGATGCTCAATAGGGTTTAGGTCTGGAGACATGCTTGGCCAGTCCATCACCTTTACCCTCAGCTTCTTTAGCAAGGCAGTGGTCGTCTTGGAGGTGTGTTTGGTGTGTTGGCATTCATGGTTCCCTCAGTGAACTGTAGCTCCCCAGTGTCGGCAGCACTCATGCAGCCCCAGACCATGGCACTCCCACCACTATGCTTGGCTGAAGGCAAGACACACTTGTCTTTGTACTCCTCAACTAGTTGCTGCCACACACGCTTGACACCATCTGAACCAAATAAGTTTATCTTGGTCTCATCAGACCATAGGTTCCAGAAATCCATGTCCTTAGTCTGCTTGTCTTCAACAAACTGTTTGCGGGCTTTCTTGTGCATCATTGTGAGGGCTGGGCTCAGCCCTTCCTTCTCTAAGCTGGCCGTTCAGCTGTCGGCTAATTGCCAGCTCCTATCTCTCCACAGTGACTCACCTGTTGATGTTATCCTGCTCGTCAGTCCTGCCTACTTAAGCCGTCCAGCCCAGATGATTTCTGCCTCCGCCTTCCTGTTAAAGACTTGCTTGGCTGACATTCCTTCTGGCTCCAGATCCTGCTTGCTGTTCTTCTACGCTCATCTCTGGCTCTCTGACATTTTGGCTTGTCTGACTATCGGTTCCAGTTCCTGAACTCTGGCTATGTTTTGACTATGTTTACTCTGTTTACTTTTTTATTATTATTATTAAACAAGTGTGATTTAACTGTACTTCTGTCTCAGTCTGATTCATGGTTTCTGACAGTAGGCGAAGGCCATGAATTCAGAAGTGTTGGTAATATTTTTTCCAGATTGGATGAGCAGGATCACCGCATGGATCAGTTTGTCATGGCGTTACAAACGCTCCTGAGTCGCACGGCTCACCTGGAATCTCCCACTGTGGCTGCTCCGGTACAACCTGTGTTACAGGCCGTCCCTGCTGCTGCTCCAGTCTCTGTGTAGGCACTCACCTCGAGTATTACCTCTATAAGAGGTTTGTCTGGTTCCGCTCCACTTCCCCAGTGATTTGGAGGCGATCCAATCCAATGCAGAGGGTTTCTCAACCAGGTTAAGATATACTTTGAGATGCTGCCCCAGGCATTTCCCAGGGACAGAAGCAAAGTAGGATTTGTGATATCTTTGCTTTCTGAGAGAGCCTTGGCCTGAGCAAACCCTCTATGGGAGACATAAAAACCTGTTGTCTTGAGTTACCTTGAGTTTGTGGCTTCTTTTAAAAGGGTATTTGACGTTTCCGCATGCTCCGCTACCCACTGAGCTGGAGAAGTTGATCACGTTTGCCATGCTCATTGACTCTAGACTCAAAGACTTCCTTTTAAGGAGCGCTTGCGGAAGCCTCCTGTACATTTGTCTCTGAATTTTGCAGTCCCACCCTTGCCTCCCTCACCTCCCATGTGTCCTAGTACCGAGTCGGTCTGTGAAGATGAACCCATGCACTTGGGCTTCACGTGAACCCATAGGAAGAGGGAGAGATTGTGCCTTTATTGTGGCCAGGCAGGTCACTTTTTGAAGTCTTGTACCCATGCAGGGAACGCCCGAACCTTGAGGTCCTGTCACGGACAACCTTAGGTGGCGTTGTTTCATCCCCAGTTATCCAGAAGGATAAGCCCCTGGTTTTGGTTACCCTTTCTTGGGCTGAGTCACCCGTCGAGATACAGGCTCTTATCGACTCTGGGGCTGCAGGCCTGTTCATTGATGCTGCCTTTGTATCGAAGCACTTGATTCCGCTGAAGCTGCGTGACACTTCACTTGCCATTGAGGCTCTTGACGGGAGACCTCTACAGCCTGCCCATGTGAATCATGAGACTGTTCCGTTGTCCATGGCCATAGGGGCTCTTCACCATGAGATAATCCAAATCCAAGTTATTTCCTCACCTAAGTTTTTGGTTATCCTTGGTTACAGAGGCACAACACCTCTTTTGATTGGCTCCGTGCTGAGGTTCTCTCCTGGTTGCCACAATGCAGTAAGACATGCTTCCAGAAGGTAGCCAAGGCCATGTGCAGATCTTCACTCTCCTCCCTGCCGAAGGAGTACCGCGATTTTAGCGATGTCTTTGACAAAGGTCAAGCTGGTAGTGCCTCCACACTGGTCGGATCGCGTAATCAACCTGGTGCCATACCCCCTTGTGGCCGGGTTTACCCTTTGTCGGTCTTGGAGGATAAGGCCATGGAGGAGTATGTTGCAAACGCACTTTCTCGAGGTTTCATCTGCAAATCCTCATCTTCTGCTGGTGCTGGTTTCTTCTTTGTGAAGAAGAAGAGCGGTGAACCTTGTATCGATTAGTGGTCTCAATCATTTCACGATTAAGAATGCCTATCCGATTCCGTTGATTACAGAGTTATTTGACCACCTCAATGGTTTTCACAAAGCTTGATTTGAGAGGGGCATACAATCTTGTGAGGATTAAGGAGGGCAACGAGTGGAAAACTGTGTTTAATACCAGAACAGGCCATTATGAGTACCTCAAAATGCCTTTTGGCCTTTGTAACGCCCCGGCAGTTTTCCAGAAATTTATTAACGATGTCCTCTGAGATTTGTTGCAGTTATGTATGGTGGTTTATCTCGACGATATCCTAATTTTTTCCCAAGTCCCTGGAGAGCCACCACACAGATGTCCGTTGTGTGCTTCAAAAACTAAGAGAGAACAATCTCTATTGTAAATTGGAGAAGTGCGAATTCCATCGTGAACAGGTTAAATTCCTGGGTTATGTCATTTCCACTGCTGGTTTTTCAATGGACCCAGAGAAACTTTCAGCAGTCCTACAGTGGCCCCGACCTGTGGGTTTACGTCCTCTGCAGCGTTTTCTTGGCTTTGCCAACTATTATTGGAAGTTTATTCATAACTTCTTGTCTCTGGTCAAGCCCCTGACTGATATGACCAGAAAGGATGGTAACTCACAGAGTTGGTCTCCGGAGTCCATTAAGGCCTTTGAGAGCCTCAAGGTTGCCTTTGTTTCTGCTCCTGTATTGGCACATCCTGATCCTACGTTACCTTTTATCCTTGAGGTTAATGCTTCTGAGACTGGAGTTGACGCCCTTCTGTCTCAACGTCCTACCTGTGAGAACGCTATGCATCCTTGTGGCTACTTTTCCAAGAAATTATCACCTGCGGAGTGCAATTATGAGATTGGTGACAGAGAGCTGTTAGTGATCATTTTAGCCCTGAAAGAATGGAGACATCTCCTCGAAGGTACCACTGTGATGGTTCTCATTCTTACTGACCATAAGAATCTCACATCCTTGTCTGAGGCTAAGCGCCTCTCTCCCAGAAGGGCGCGATGGGCTCTTTTCTTGTCTAGTTTTAACTACATGGCTGCTGGCCACCCTGGGAAGAATTAACTCTTCTGGGCCATTTACCAACAATTCTGGTGGCCTAGTCTACGTGCTGATGTAACAGCCTTTGTAGCTGCCTGTTCCGTGTGTGTTCAGAGTAAGACTCCATGACACCTTCCAGTGGGCCTCATACAACCCATACCCAATGGAGAAAGAGACCCTGGACCCACCTGTCTATGGATTTCATTGTGGAGTTACCCAACTCCCAAGGCAACACTGTTATCCTGATGGTGGTTGACCGGTTCTCAAAGATGTGTCATTGTATTCCACTTATGAAGTTGCCCACTTCTAAGGAACTGGCTTCCATTTTTGCTCGGGAGATCTTTTGCTTACATGGGCTACCCAAGGTGATTGTCTCGGACAGGGGTAGTCAGTAGGGATGAGCTTTGAGTTCGAGTCGAACTCATGTTCGACTCGAACATTGGCTGTTCGCAAGTTCACCGAACAGCGAACAATTTGGGGTGTTCGCGGCAAATTCGAATGCCGCGGAACACCCTTTAAAAGTCTATGGGAGAAATCAAAAGTGCTAATTTTAACCCTTTCATGACTAAGCCTATTTTTGAAATTTGGTGTTTACAAGTTAAAATCCGTATTTTTTGCTAGAAAATGACTTAGAACCCCCAAACATTATATATATTTTTTTAGCAGAGAATCTAGAGAATAAAATGGCGATTGTTGCAATATTTTTTATCACACGGTATTTGTGCAGCGGTGTTTTAAACGCAAATTTTTGGAAAAGTGACACTTTCATGAATTTTAAAAAATCCAAACAGTAAAGATACCCCAATTTTTTTGTATAATGTGAAAGATGATGTTACGCCGAGTAAATAGATACCAAACATGTCACCCTTTATAATTGCACGCACTCGTGGAATGGCGACGAACTACGGTACCTTTGAATTTCCATAGGCGACGATTTAAAAATTTTTTACGGTTACCAGGTTTGAGCTACAGAGGAGGTCTAGGGCTAGAATTATTGCTCTCGCTCTGACGATCGCGGCGATACCTCACATGTGTGGTTTGAACACCGTTTACATATGCGGGCGCGACTTCCGTATGCGTTTTCTTCGCTGCGCGAGCTCGCGGGGACAGGGGCACTTTAAAATTTTTTTTTTTTTTTTATTTAACTTATTTATTTTTGTACTTTATAAATTGTGTTTAAAATTTTTTTTTTTTTTTTTTACTTTTATTGCTGTCACAAGCAATGTAAACATCCCTTGTGACAGTAATATGTGGTGACAGGTACTCTTTATGGAGGGATCGGGGGTCTAAAAGACCCCCGATCCCTCCTTTGCACTTCAAAGTATTCAGATCGCCAAAAACGGCGATTCTGAATACTGTGTACTTTTTTAAATTCGGCGCCATTGGCAGCCGAGTAAACGGGAAGTGACGTCATGACGTCATGACGTCGCTTCCGCATTTACAACAAGAAGGCTGGAACGAAGCCGCTCGCAGCTTCGTTCCAGCCCGCCCCCAGCCGCCGAAGGCAGCCGAACGGACACCGATCGCACGGGAGGCCCGGTAACAGCGGCGGGAGGCGGCGGGAGGGGGGGGATGTCCCCTCCCGCTCCTCCGGTATAACAGCCGAGCGGCTTTTAGCCGCATCGGTTGTTATACACGGGTAGCCGATCGCCCGCTGTAAACAACGGTACCGGGATGATGCCTGCAGCTGCGGGCATCATCCCGGTATAACCCCGGAAAGCCGAGTACGCATATGTGCGTTCGGTCGGCGGGAAGGGGTTAAAGGCTTATATGCAAGTTATTGTCATAAAAGTGTTTGGGGACCCGGGTCCTGCCCCAGGGGACATGGATCAATGCAAAAAAAAGTTTTAAAAACGGCCGTTTTTTCAGGAGCAGTGATTTTAATAATGCTTAAAGTCAAACAATAAAAGTGTAATATCCCTTTAAATTTCATAGCTGGGGGGTGTCTGTGTTTAGAACAGTCTGACAGCAAAATGACATTTCGAAGGAAAAAACCCATTTAAACTACTCGCGGCTATTGCATTGCCGACAATACACATAGAAGTTCATTGATAAAAAACGGCATGGGAATTCCCCACAGGATTTTAAGGGGAACCCCGTGCCAAAAAAAAAAGAAAACGGCGTGGGATCCCCCAAAAATCCATTCCAGACCCTTATCCAAGCACGCAACCTGGCAGGCCGCAGGAAAAGAGGGGGGGACGAGAGTGCGGCTCCCCCCCTCCTGAACCGTACCAGGCCACATGCCCTCAACATTGGGAGGGTGCTTTGGGGTAGCCCCCCAAAACACCTTGTCCCCATGTTGATGAGGACAAGGGCCTCATCCCCACAACCCTGGCCGGTGGTTGTGGGGGTCTGCGGGCGGGGGGCTTATCGGAATCTGGAAGCCCCCTTTAACAAGGGGAACCCCAGATCCCGGCCCCCCCCCTGTGTGAAATGGTAAGGGGGTACTTACCCCTACCATTTCACTAAAAAACTGTCAAAAATGTTAAAAATTACAAGAGACAGTTTTTGACAATTCCTTTATTTAAATGCTTCTTCTTTCTTCTATCTTCCTTCATCTTCTTCTTCTTCTGGTTCTTCCTCCGGCGTTCTCGTCCAGCATCTCCTCCGCGGCGTCTTCTATCTTCTTCCCCTCCGGCCGTTCCGCACCCATGGCATGGGGGGAGGCTCCCGCTCTTCTCTTCATCTTCATCTCCTCTTCCTTCTTCTCTTCTTCTCTTCTTCATTTTCTTCTCCGGGCCACTCCGCACCCATGCTGGCATGGAGGGAGGCTCCCGCTCTGTGACGGCGTCTCCTCGTCTTACGGTTCTTAAATAACGGGGGTGGGGCCACCCGGTGACCCCGCCCCCCTCTGACGCACGGGACATGGCGGGACTTCCCTGTGGCATTCCCCGTGATGTCACAGGGAAGTCCCGTCAAGTCACCGTGTGTCAGAGGGGGCGGGAACACCGGGGGGCCCCGCCCCCCGTTATTTAAGAACCGTCAGACGAGGAGACACACAGCGGGAGCCTCCCTCCATGCCAGCATGGATGCGGAGCGGCCCGGAGAAGAAGAAGAAGAAGAAGAAGAAGAAGAGAAGAAAAGAAGAAGAAGAGAAGAGGATGAAGAAGGAAGAGGAGATGAAGATGAAGAGAAGAGCGGGAGCCTCCCCCCATGCCATGGGTGCGGAGCGGCCCGAGGAGAAGAAGATAGAAGACGCCGCGGAGGAGATGCTGGACGAGAACGCCGGAGGAAGAACCAGAAGAGCCAGAAGAACCAGAAGAAGAAGATGAAGGAAGATAGAAGAAAGAAGCATTTAAATAAAGGAATTGTCAAAAACTGTCTCTTGTCATTTTTAACATTTTTGACAGTTTTTTTAGTACCCCCTTACCATTTCACACAGGGGGGGCCGGGATCTGGGGGTCCCCTTGTTAAAGGGGGCTTCCAGATTCCGATAAGCCCCCCGCCCGCAGACCCCCACAACCACCTGCCAGGGTTGTGGGGATGAGGCCCTTGTCCTCATCAACATGGGGACAAGGTGTTTTGGGGAGCTACCCCAAAGCACCCTCCCAATGTTGAGGGCATGTGGCCTGGTACGGTTCAGGAGGGGGGGGCCGCACTCTCGTCCCCCCTCTTTTCCTGTGGCCTGCCAGGTTGCGTGCTCGGATAAGGGTCTGGTATGGATTTTTGGGGGGACCCCACGCCGTTTTTTTTTTTTAGCGCGGGGTTCCCCTTAAAATCCATACCAGACCTGAAGGGTCTGGTATGGAATTTAGGGGGAACCCCACGTCGTTTTTTTTTTTCTAATTTTGGCCGGGGTTCCCCTTAATATCCATACCAGACCTGAAGGGCCTGGTATGGAATTTAGGGGGACTCCCACGTCGTTGTTTTCTTTAAATTTTGGTTCGGGGTTCCCCTGTGGGGAATTCCCATGCCGTTTTTATCAATGAACTTCTATGTGTATTGTCGGCAATGCAATAGTCGCGAGTAGTTTTAAATGGGTTTTTTCCTTCGAAATGTCATTTTGCTGTCAGACTGTTCTAAACACGGGAAACATGCGCCCCTTTACAGGCATACTATAGACACCCCCCAGCTACGAAATTTAAAGGGATATTACACTTTTATTGTTTGACTTTAAGCATTATTAAAATCACTGCTCCTGAAAAAACGGCCATTTTTAAAACTTTTTTTTGCATTGATCCATGTCCCCTGGGACAGGACCCAGGTCCCCAAACACTTTTTATGACAATAACTTGCATATAAGCCTTTAAAATTAGCACTTTTGATTATTCATGTTCGTGTCCCATAGACTTTAACGGTGTTCGCGTGTTCGAACGAACTTTTTTCCTGTTCGCATGTTCTGGTGCGAACCGAACAGGGGGGTGTTCGGCTCATCCCTAGTAGTCAGTTTGTCTCCCGGTTCTGGTAGACTAGGCCACCAGAATTGTTGGGAAATGACCCAAACGAGTTGATTCTTCCCAGGGTAGCCAGCAGCCTTGGGAGAATGGTAAGTCTGGAGCATGGCAGTACAGGGACAAAGCAGCGGTCACAAGGTTTCTCAGGAGGAGCATGGACCTGAGCAGCAAGAATTTTGTCACCCAAAGGAGAAGACTGGTGCGAACCGTAGCCAGAATACGATCAGGAGGAATCACAGGGACCGGAACCGACTCCAACTTGGAAGTGGAGGAAAATTGTCGTGACAAGGCGTCAGCCCTTACATTCTTAGTACCGAGTAAGAATGAGACAATGTAAATAAAACTCGACAAGAAAAGAGCCCATCGCGCTCTTCTGGGAGAGAGGCGCTTAGCCTCAGACAAGAATGTGAGATTCTTATGGTCAGTAAGAATGAGAACTGGCACAGTGGTACCTTCAAGGAGATGTCTCCATTCTTTCAGGGCTAAAATGATCGCCAACAGCTCTCTGTCACCAATCTCGTAATTGCACTCTGCAGGTGACAATTTCTTGAAAAAGTAGCCACACAGATGCATAGCGCTCTCAGAGTTAGGGCGTTGAGACAGAAGGGCGCCAACTCCAGTCTCAGAAGCATCAACTTCTAGGATAAAAGGCAACATAGGATCAGGATGTGCCAACACAGGAGCAGAAACAAAGGCAGCCTTGAGACTCTCAAAGGCCTTAATGGACTCTGGAGACCAACTCTGTGGGTTACCGTCCTTTCTGGTCATATCAGTCAGGGGCTTGACCAGAGACGAGAAGTTACGAATAAACTTCCGATAATAGTTGGCAAAGCCCAGGAAACGCTGCAGAGGATGTAAACCCACGGGTCGGGGCCACTGTAGGACTGCCGAAAGTTTCTCTGGGTCCATCGAAAAACCAGCAGTGGAAATTAACCTGTTCACGATGGAACTCGCGCTTCTCCAGTTTACAATAGAGATTAATTTCTGAAGTACACGACAGACACCTGTGTGGTGGCTCTCCTGGGACTTGGAAAATATGAGGATATCATCGAGATAAACCACCACACATAACTGCAACAAATCTCAGAGGACATCGTTAATAAATTCCTGGAAAACTGCCGGGGCGTTACAAAGGCCAAAAGGCATTACGAGGTACTCATAATGGCCTGTTCTGGTATTAAACGCAGTTTTCCACTCGTCACCCTCCTTAATCCGCACGAGAATGTATGCCCCTCTCAAATCAAGCTTTGTGAAAACCGTTGCTCCCTTGAGGAGGTCAAATAACTCTGTAATCAACAGAATTGGGTAGGCATTCTTAATCGTGAAATGATTGAGACCCCTATAATCAATACAAGGTCTCAGTTCACTGCTCTTCTTCTTTACAAAGAAGAAACCAGCACCAGCAGGAGACGAGGATTTGCGGATGAAACCTCGAGAAAGTGCGTCTGCAACATACTCCTTCACGGCCTTATCCTCCAAAACCGACAAAGGGTAAATCCGGCCACGAGGGGGTATGGCACCAGGTTGAAGGTCAATTGTGCAGTCATAAGGCCAGTGTGGAGGCAAACTACCGGCTTGACCTTTGTCAAAGACATCGCTAAAATCACAGTACTCCTCCAGCAGGGAGGAGAGTGAAGAGGTGCACAGGACCTTGGCTACCTTCTGGAAGCATGTCTCACTGCATTGTGGTGACCAGGAGAGAACCTCAGCACGGAGCCAATCAAAAGAGGGGTTGTGCCTCTGTAACCAAGGATAACCAATAACCAGCGGAAACCTAGGTGAGGAAATAACTTGGAATTGGATTATCTCATGGTGAAGAGCCCCTACGGCAGGCTGTAGAGGTCTCCCGTCAAGAGCCTCAATGGCAAGTGGAGTGTCACGCAGCTCTAGCGGAATCGAGTGCTTTGATACAAAGGCAGCATTAATGAACAGGCCTGCAGCCCCAAAGTCGATTAGAGCCTGTATCTCGATGGACAACTCAGCCCAAAAAAGGGTGACTGAAACCAGGGGCTTATCCTTCTGGATAACTGGGGACGAAACAACGCCACCTAAGGTCTGTCCATGACAGGACCTCAAGGTTCGGGCGTTCCCTGGACGGGTAGGACAAGACTTCAAAAAGTGACCTGCCTGGCCACAATAAAGGCACAATCTCTCCCTCCTCCTTAAGGCTCTCTCATCCGCAGAGAGATGCGTGAAGCCCAAGTTCATGGGTTCATCTTCACTAACTGACTCTGTACCAGGAGGCATGGGAGGTGAGGGAGGCATGGGTGGGACTGCAAAGCTCGGAGGGAAACGTACAGCAGGCTTCCGCAAGCGCTCCTTAAAAGAGAGTCTCTCTCTGAGTCTGGAGTCAATGAGGATGGAAAACGTGATCAACCTCTCCAGCTCAGTGGGTATATCTCGGGCTGCTATCTCATCCTTGATGGAATCCGAGAGACCATGAGAAAAAGTAGCCACGAGGGCCTCATTGTTCCAAGCAACCTCTGCTGCCAGAGTACGGAATTCAATGGCGTAGTCGGCAACAGTTCTCGTACTCTGATGGACATGAGGCACTTGGCAGCAGAAGCGGAGTGTGCGGGAACGTCAAATAGCCTTTTAAAGAAGGCCACAAAGTCAGGGTAACTCAAGACAACAGGTTTCTGCATCTCCCATAGAGGGTTTGCCCAGGCCAAGGCTCTCTCAGAAAGCATAGATATCACAAAACCTACTTTGCTTCTGTTCGCGGGAAATGCCCGGGGCAGCATCTCAAAGTAAATCTCAACTCTCAAATCTCAAAGCCTCTGCATTGAACTGGATCGCCTCCAAATCACCGGGGAAGCGGAGCGGAACCAGACATACCTCTTATAGAGGTAATACTCAAGGCGGGTGCCTGCACAGAGACTGGCGCAGAAGCAGGGACGGCCTGCAACTCAGGTTGTACCGGAGCAGCCACAGTGGGAGACTCCAGGTGAGCCGTGCGACTCAGGAGCGGTGATCTTGTTCATCCAATCTGGAAAAAATATTACCAACAAGTGGATTGACTGTATCTTCTGAATTCATGTATTCATGTCCTTCGCCTACTGTCAGGGACCATGAATCAGACCGAGACAGAAGTATAGTTAAATCACACTTGTATAATAATAATAATAATAAGGTAAACAGAGTAAGCGTAGTCAAAACAAGCCAGAGTTCAGTAACCGGATCGGGTAGTCAGCCAAGCAAATGTCAGAGAGCCAGAGATAAACGTAGTAGTACAGCAAGCAGGATCAGGAGACAGAAGGAACATCAGCCGAGCAAGTTTTTAACAGGAACGCAGGAGAAAGTCTCTATGATGTTGATAAAGGCAAAAGCAGAGATCAAGTGAGCTGGACGACTTTAAGTAGGCAGGACTGATGAGCAGAATCAACAACAGCTGGGTAACTGTGGAGAGAGATGGGAGCTGGCAATTAGCTGACAGCTGAGTGGCCAGCTCAGAGAAGGAAAGGCTGAGCCCAGCCCTGACACTGGTTCTCAAAAATGTCCCTTTGTATTCCACTTAAGAAGTTGCCCACTTCTAAGGAACTGGCTTCCATTTTTGCTCGGGAGATCTTTCGATTACATGGGCTACCCAAGGTGATTGCCTAGGACAGGGGTAGTCAGTTTGCGTCTCGGTTCTGGCGAGCCTTTTGTGCACAGTTGGGAATTCAGCTTGCTTTCTCCTTTGCGTATCATCCGCAATCTAATGGGGCCGCAAAACGAGCCAATCAGTCCTAGGAGCAATTCCTACGTTGCTATATTTCTGACCATCATAACAACTGGTCAGACCTCTTACCGTGGGCGGAGTTTGCTTACAATACTGCCTTGAATTCTGCCGCAGACGCCTGTCTGCGCCTTCCTACCAGGTTGGGGACAGGGTCTGGCTGTCATCTCGCAACCTCCGACTTCATGTTCCCTCTTTGAAGTTTGCACCTCGGTTTATTGGGCCTTTCCATATTCTTTGCAGGATTAACCCAGTGGCTTACGCATTAGACCTTCCTTCTAATATGCGTATCTCAAATGTATTTCATGTCTCCTTATTAAAACCTTTGGCCTGCAACCGCTTTACCACCTCGGTGCCTCGTCCTTACCCTGTACAGGTTGAGAACCATGAGGAGTACGAAGTACAGTCCATTGTTGACTCCCGTAGGTTCCATGGGCGCATACAGTACAGTCTCTTGGGTCTCATCCTCGAACGTACATGCCCCTGTCCTCCTCCGTGATTTTCATAGACGTTTTCCCTTCAAGCCTGGTGGTCCTCCGAGGGGGAGGGGTCATTGGGGAGGGGGTACTGTCAGGGCTGGGCTCAGCCCTTCCTTCTCTAAGCTAGCTGCTCAGCTGTCAGCTAATTGCCAGCTCCTATCTCTCCACAGTGACTCACCTGTTGATGATATCCTGCTCGTCAGTCCTGCCTACTTAAGCCGTCCAGCCCAGGTGATCTGTGCCTTCGCCTTGGTCACATCTCTAGAGACGCTCTCCTGTTTTCCTGTTAAAGACTTGGTTGGATGACATTCCTTCTGGCTCTAGATCCTGCTTGCTGTTCTACTACGCTCAACTCTGGCTCCCTGACGTCCTGGCTTGTCTGACTATCCGTTCCGGTTCCTGAACTCTGGCTATGTTTTGACTACATTTACCCTGTTTACCTTTTTTTTATTATTATTAACAAGTGTGATTTAACTGTACTTCTGTCTCAGTCTGATTCATGGTTTCTGACAATCATTTTTAGAAGAGGCTTCCTTCTGGGACAACAGCCACGTAGACCAATTTGATGCAGTATGCGGCGTATGGTCTGAGCACTGACAGGCTGACTCCCCACCACTTCAACCTCTGCAGCAATGCTGGCAACACTCATACTTCTATTTCCAAAAGACAACCTCTGGATATGAAGCTGAGCATGTGCACTCAACTTCTTTGATCGACCATGGTGAGGCCTGTTCTGAGTGAACCTGTCCAGTTAAACTGCTGTATGGTCTTGGCCACCGTGCTGCAGCTCAGTTTCTGGGTCTTGGCAACCTTCTTATAGCCTAGGCCATCTTTATGTAGAGCAACAATTGTTTTTTTTCTGCTCCCCATCGCTGGGTCTTGGCAACCTTCTTATAGCCTAGGCCATCTTTAAGTAGAGCAAAAATTATTTTTTTCTGCTCCCCATCACTGGGCACAATTCACTAAAGGTTATCGCATGCGTTATGACAGTCACATGACCAGTTAATGCATGCGATAATGAAAATGTAAATTCACCTTTGCTTGTATGCAGTATTTAGTGCAAACACCAAAAACGCTTGTTAAATACCGCACAAAAAGGCATTAAAGTCAATTCACAAAAGGAAATAAATAAATGTATGCGGTTATTAAGTACTGGTAAAAGCTTGCAAAAACTATGTGGTAACCATGCAATGGTCAGACCCACTAGTGATTGGTTTAAAAAATAGGCAGGAAAGTGCAAGCTGGAGCAGGTGTCCGCTAGATTTTAGTGTGAAGTTGTGTCTGGAGGCTGGCAGATGGCATATCAAATAGGATGGAGCCCTTTGAATCTCGTTTTCTGAAGTGTAAAGTAATGCAGAAGAGGAGAAGATCTCAAGTGGTAATTTTAAAGGAAAGAACCTTTAAGGAGCACACACCGCTGGATCAATTTCTGATGCTGATACCCTGCAGAAGTTCAGGTTATCTAAGTCATTTATCATGAGGCTCTATACTCAACTCATAGGGTACCTTGAGCCCTCAACACAGAGAAGCCATGCCATACTAGCCATGACTAAGTTGCTGGTTGCCTTATACTTTTTTGGAAAAGCATCATACCACATGGTAGCTGGAGAGAGTGGGAATTTCCCAGGCCTCATTTTCCCATCTCCTCACCCAAGTCCTACATGGTTTCCGTGCAATAGCAGTCAGGAGTGGGATTAAAGCAAAACTTTTTTTTTTTATAATATTGCCTGAATATTATCAGCTTCATCCGCTTCTGCTGTCTACGCCTACAGGTTATGATGTTCGCACACAAGATGTGAAGTTCATGCTGGTGATAACTTACTGCATGGTAAGTTTCATGCGGTATTTGAGGCATACTTTGGAAAAATAACACATGTGAGTCTTTAAGGGGAGTTTCTTCCTGAAATACAGTTTTTTTTTATCCGGAACATTGTGTGTTATTTTATATACAGTAGATATAAAAAGTCTACACACCCCTGTTAAAATGTCAGGTTTCTGTGATGTAAAAAAAATGAGACAAAGATAAATAATTTCAGAATTTTTTTCCACCTTTTTTAATGTGGCCAATAAACTGTACAACTCAGTTGAATAACAAACTGAAATCTTTTAGGTGGAGGGAAGTAAAAATAAAAAACTAAAATAATATGGTTGCATAAGTGTGCACACCCTTACACTAATACTTTATTAAAGCACCTTTTGATTTTATTACAGCACTCAGTCTTTTTTGGGTATAAGTCTATCAGCATGGCACATCTTGACTTGGCAATATTTGCCCACTCTTCTTTGCAAAAACACTCCAAATCTGTTAGATTGCGAGGGCATCTCCTGTGCACAGCCCTCTTTAGATCACCCCACAGATTTTCAATCAAATTCAGGTCTGGGCTCTGGCTGGGCCATTCCAAAACTTTAATCTTCTTCTGGTGAAGCCATGCCTTTGTTGATTTGGATGTATGTTTTGGGTCGTTCTAATGCTGAAAGGTGAAGTTCCCTTTCATGTTCAGCTTTCTAGCAGAAGCCTGAAGGTTTTGTGACAATATTGACT
Source organism: Aquarana catesbeiana (assembly GCF_042186555.1). Taxonomy (NCBI): domain Eukaryota; kingdom Metazoa; phylum Chordata; class Amphibia; order Anura; family Ranidae; genus Aquarana; species Aquarana catesbeiana. The sequence continues at coordinate 239,838,343 of NC_133324.1, forward strand.
GTTATTTGGAACTGGTCATAATTCCCTCTACCTTGACAAGCTGAAGAAAAACAGCCCCAAAGCATGATGCTGCCACCACCATGCTTCACTGTGGCTATGGTGTTCTTTTGGTGATGTGCAGTGTTGTTTTTGCACTTAACATTTCTTTTGGAATTAAGTTCAACCTTGGTTTCATCAGACCATAACACATTTTCCCACATGCTTTTTAGGAGACTTCAGATGTGTTTTTGCAATATTTAGCCGGGCTCGGATGTTTTTCTTCGTAAGAAAAGTCTTCTGTCTTGCCACTCTACCCCATAGCCCAGACATATGAAGAATATGGGAGATTGTTGTCACATGTACCAGACAGCCAATACTTGCCAGATATTCCTGCAGCTCCTTTAATGTTGCTGTAGGCCCCTTGGCAGCCTACCTGACCAGTTTTCTTCTCGTCTTCATCAATTTTGTAGGGACGTCCAGTTCTTTGTAATGCTACTGTTGTGCCATATTTTCTCCACTTGATGATGACTGCCTTCACTGTGTTCCATGGTGTATCTAATGCCTTGGAAATTCTTTTGTACCCTTCTCCTGACTGATACCTTTTAACAATGAGATCCCTCTGATGCTTTGGAAGCTCTCTGCGGACCATGGCTTTTGCTGTAGGATGCAACTAAGAAAAAGTCAGGAAAGACCTACTAGAACAGCTGAACTTTATTTGGGGTTAATCAGAGGCACTCTAAATGATGGCAGGGGTGTACTGACTCCTATTTAACATCAGCTTGAATGGGATTGCTTAATTCTGAACTCAGCTACAACCCCAGTTTTAAGAGGGTGTGCACACTTATGCAACCACATTATTTTAGTTTTTTATTTTTACTTCCCCTCTCTAAAAGATTTCAGTTTGTTTTACAGTTTATAGGACTCATTAAAGGTGGAAAAAATTCAGAAATGATTTATCTTTGTCTCATTTGTTTACATCACAGAAACCTGACATTTTAGCAGGGGTGTGTAGAATTTTTATATCCATTGTACATATTCAGATGTGATAACATATCGCTTAGTGAATTGTGCCCAATGTGCTTAAACATTTGGTTGCGCCTTCTAGAAAGACAATTGGTGCAGGTGTGGTCCAACAATGCCATGGCGGTTCCATATACAGTATCTCACAAAAGTGAGTACACCCCTCTTGTAAATATTTTATTCTACCTTTTCATGTGACAACACTGAAGAAATGACACTTTGCTACATTGTAAAATAGTGAGTGTACAGCTTGCATAACAGTGTAAATTTGCTGTCCCCTCAAAATAACTCAGCACACAGCCATTAATGTCTAAACCACTGACAACAAAAGTGAGTACACCCCTAAGTGAAAATGTCCAAATTGGGCACAAAGTGTCAATATTTTGTGTGGCCACAATTATTTTCCAACACTGCCTTAACCCTCTTGGGCATGGAGTTCACCAGAGCTTCACAGGTTGCCACTGGAGTTCTCTTCCACTCCTCCATGATGACATCACGGAGCTGGTGGATGTTAGAGACCTTGCACTTCTCCACCTTCCTTTTGAGGACGCCCCACAAATGCTCAATAGGGTTTAGGTCTGGAGACATGCTTGACCAGTCCATCACCTTTACCCTCAGCTTCTTTAGCAAAGCAGTGGTGGTCTTAGAGGTGTGTTTGGGGTCGTTATCATGTTGGAATACTGCCCTGCATCCCAGTCTCTGAAGGAAGGGGATCATGCTCTGCTTCAGCATGTCACAGTACATGTTGGCATTCATGGTTCCCTCAATGAACTGTAGCTCCCCAGTGCCGGCAGCACTCATGCAGCCCCAGACCATGACACTCCCACCACCATGCTTGACTGTAGGCAAGACACACTTGTCTTTGTACTCCTCACCTGGTTGCCGCCACACACGCTTGACACCATCTGAACCAAATAAGTTTATCTTGGTCTCATCAGACCACAGGACATGGTTACAGTAATCCATGTCCTTAGTCTGCTTGCCTTCAGAAAACTGTTTGTGAGCTTTCTTGCGCATCATCTTAGGAAGAGGCTTCCTTCTGGGACGACAGCCATGCAGACCAATTTGATGCAGTGTGCGGCGAATGGTCTGAGCACTGACAGGCTGACCCCTCACCCCTTCAACCTCTGCAGCAATGCTGGCAGAACTTATACGTCTATTTCTGAAAGACAACCTCCAGATATGATGTTGAGCATGTGCACTCAACTTCTTTGGTCGACCATGACGAGGCTTGTTCTGAGTGGAACCTGTCCTGTTAAACTGCTGTATGGTCTTGGCCACCATTCTGCAGCTCAGTTTCAGGGTCTTGGCAATCTTCTTATAGCCTAGGCCATCTTTAAGTAGAGCAACAATTCTTTTTTTCAGATCCTCGGAGAGTTCTTTGCCATGAGGTCCCATGTTGAACTTCCAGTGACCAGTATGAGAGAATGAGAGCGGTAACACCAAATTTAACACGCCTACTCCCCATTCACACCTGAGACCTTGTAACACTAACGAATCACATGACACCGGGGAAGGAAAATGGCTAATTGGTCCCAATTTGGACATTTTCACTTAGGGGTGTAGTCACTTTTGTTGCCAGCGGTTTAGACATTAATGGCTGTGTGTTGAGTTATTTTGAGGGGACAGCAAATTGACACTGTTATACAAACTGTACACTCACTACTTTACATTGTAGCAAAGTGTCATTTCTTCAGTGTTGTCACATGAAAAGGTAGAATAAAATATTTACAAAAATGTGAGGGGTGTACTCACTTTTGTGATATACTGTATAAACCATCAGGGAGAAACAAAGAGCTTCACAGCAGCACTGTAGGTGCAGTCCATTCTGAGTTGGGCAAAGAGTTACAAGCTGGCCTTGTCCACAGTACATGTACCTCGGGTAGAAAACTGGCAAGTGGATGATCTGTCAAAAGGATCCAGATTGGAAAGAGTGGGACTGTTCACCAACAAAGTCTTCCAACAAATCTTATCATGGGGAACTCCAGATGTAAACTTTCTGGTGCTATGGCCTAATCAAAAGGTGGACAGATGTTTAGCCAGAGTAAGCAACCTTTGGGCAGGCAAGGGGGATGCATTGGTGGTGCTGTTGGTTCACTACACTTTGTTATCTTGCCCTTGGATAAAGCTTTTGCCACAGGTATTGCGCCAGATGAAGGTTGGGTAGTATTTCAGTGATTCTGGTGCTTACAGATTGGCCCCAAGGGTCATGGTATGTGGATCTCATTTGGCTGGTACTTGGCATGTCTACCGATTACCTGAGACTCTCCTTTTTTCTATATGTTGGGATTGCCTTTTTACTTTAATACAGACATTGTGTTCCATTTGCTTTGTTCCAAACCAGTCCACCCTAAGAAAATGTATTTGCATTCCTTTGATGTAGTCAGGGCAGTTCTGCTATATTTGAATGCCATGTCTGGGCTTCGCAGGTCAGATTCTATGTTTGTGGTTGTAGAGGGCCCACATAAGGGCCCTGCAGCATGAACTCTTACTAATTCATGCAAGATCCGGAAATCTGTTTCATGAGCCTATGCTATCAAACTTTGAGAGTCACCTTTTCTGGTTACAGTGTATTCTACGAGAACAGTAACTTCTTTCTGGGCTTTCCACCACCAAGGTTTAGTTTCCCAGATTTGTAATGCAGTTGTCTTTTCATACTGTAAGCTAACCAAGTTTAGGTGATAAGGTTTTGCAGACAACAGTCTGGCCTGTATCATTGCCTTTGGAATGGTAAAGCCTAGAAAAAAACGTCCGACATTCGGCCTGTGTGTATGGCAGCCGGTCCGTCAGAAGCCGGCTTCTGTTGGGCAAGCATGCTGGAAAACCAACAGCTGACAGGAGTGTTCTGGTGGGGAGTTCGTCCCCCCTGTCAGAACACAATAGAACAGCAGGGGAGATCGCCATACTAAGATCGGATTGTTAGTACAGCGGCTCTGACCGGAGCTGTCAATTTTTTTTGCAACATCCCCCGTATACTAGGTTTTAATCTTTTTTTTTGTTTGTCTGTCCTGTTGGTGCCACTAGTTTGGCACACCACAGTGGTAATGAAATAAAGTAGTGCTGTATTCTCCAATGAATGAAAGATAAAATTTGATTTTTGTTCACACTGTAAATGCCTTTTCTCTGAAATCATTGAAGGATACAGCACCCACTCATTCTTTTGCTGCTGTCTGTGAGTTTAAAGATTAAGTATCTTGCACTGTTGTGTTATTAACAGTTCGTTTTACAGTGTGGGAGGTTTTGCTTACCTGCAAGGCCTATTCCTGGGATGTCATTTGTTTTTTTTAGCTGAACCTAGCCTCCTATAGGTGGCCTGTACCCCAATGGTATTGATGTAAAGCAGAGCTGTGTCCAATGCATGCAGAGAAAAGGATTGTACAGTAAGTACAAACCAAAAAAATCCTAATAATTTATATGATGGAATGTGTATGTACATGGCTGTACCACCCACCATCTTCTAGGAGCAAAATGCTGTTTGACCCTATACAGCGAGATGTTTTAATAGTCTTATCTGAGTGTGTTTTTGCATGTACATTAAATGAGAATGACAAGATATAGCATCAAATCTTTGTAATTACAGTTATTGGATAATGGTTGTATCTGTTTCTTTAAAGGGAATATATTGTGTTTTCAAAAGATTTTTCATTCTTTACTTATTGTGTTCAGTGCCAAAATACGGTAAATGCAATCTTAAAGTGTTACTAAACTCACAACAGTAAAATCTGTCTGTATATGCAGCATAGCATACTTGTTATTCTCATGTGGAACTTAAGGGGTTAATCCTCTGCATTGTGTAAAAAGGCTGTTTTATCCTGTATGCACAGATCCTTCCCTCCTGCGCTGTCTATCTGGGGAAAGCCAGCTAACACAGGCAGAGTAGCCAACCTGCACATGCACGCTCAGTTGTGTCTTTTATGCTGGAGAGAATAATTACTTGTCAGAGATAGCCAGGTCACATGATATTGGCATCACACATGTGGGCATGTATTCAGGCTGAAGTGGAAATCTCCTCCCACCTGAACTCTCAGCTCTGGAGAAACTGTGCAGTTTATCACTGATCGTGGTATAAGATCAGCCAAAAACGTATATAAAGGCAATATTTTAATGTAAAAAGAAGATTTATAAGCTGTGGGCACTGTGGGCACTGTGGGTGGGGTGGGGGGCAGATGAACTATTTTCAAAATACTGGGTTTAGTAACACTTCAAGTTTTTTATTCTACTTTCTGCCACTGGGTGGAGTACTATGCAAGTTTCATGATCTGTGAAGCCTTCTCTTGTAAGAAAAAAGATTACGAATGTAATTTTCACACTTCCAGCATGGAAAAATATTGTATCAATACCAATAAATAATCAGTAACCCCTTTTTATTTACGCTAAGGAGTACCTTGTGATAAGATGATGTGTGACGTGGCTTCTCTTGAACGTGAAGCCCGCCTGTGTTTAATTTAGAGCTGCAGGTAATAGGTGGCTGCTGGCTCCTAGTATGGCCTGCAGGGACACTTTGTTCATTGTTCTTATCCACAGTAGAGCTTTCTCTACGTTCTTTTAATATTGAAGATGACCTAAATTGAAAAAAGAGAAAAAGCTTTATAAAAAAGAAAAGCAACACTGCATCATTGATATCTATGCTCTTGTCACATGATCGTGGAGTAATCTGGTCAACTTCCAAGATGCTGTTACTGTGTGATATTTGAGGAAGCTGATTCTTCTTCCCATACTTGTGTGATGCTACACAGTGGTACCAAATAACTGAAGGAAAATTGTGTAAGCATAAATGATCAGTAATATTGATCAGATACAGTCATTTTGTGACCTTTGGTCATTGTAGATTCTAGAAATTATAAATAGTTGTACTATAGATAGTGCTTCTGAATTAATTCAAAACCTCTTCAACCTCTACAAAATTTCTCTGTAACATCTTTTATAGACCAATGAGCTAATTACATATTACCACAGTAGAAATACAAAATAGCTGCACTTACTTTAGGGAGTTGACAGGTGATTTCGGACAAGTGTTATAATTTACTTCTGCTAATGTTGCCAGAATAAAATTGGCTTTAAAGACTATGTCATCCAAGCTGAAGACAATTGGTCTGTATATGGAATGGAATAAAAACAGTGACCAATTTACTGACCTATGGAAACTGAAAAAGTAAACCCCTATGCGGTCAAATCACAAAATCTTTACAGCACACATTTTGTTTTACTATGCATTATTTGATCACCTGTGTAAAAAACACATTAATAGGACGTACACACGGTCGGACTTTGTTCGGACATTCCGACCACAAAATCCTAGGATTTTTTCAGACGGATGTTGGCTCAAACTTGTCTTGCATACACATGGTCACACAAAGTTGTCGGAAAATCCGATCGTTCTGAACGCGGTGACGTAAAACACGTACGTCGGGACTATAAACACAGTGGTGTGGTGGTAGCACTCTCACCTAGCAGTAAGAAGGGTCGCTGGTTCGAATCCCAACCACGACACTACCTGCCTGGAGTTTGCATGTTCTCCCTGTGCCTGCGTGGGTTTCCTCCGGGTACTCCGGTTTCCTCCCACACTCCAAAGACATGCTGGTAGGTTAATTGGATCCTGTCTAAAAAATTGTCCCTAGTATGTATGAATGTGAGTTAGGGACCTTAGATTGTAAGCTCCTTGAGGGTAGGGACTGATGTGAATGTACAATGTATATGTAAAAGCGCTGCGTAAATTGACGGCGCTATATAAGTACCTGAAATAAATAAATAAACGGGGCAGTGGCCAATAGCTTTCATCTCTTTATTTATTCTGAGCATGCGTGGCACTTTGTCCGTCGGATTTGTGTACACACGATCGGAATTTCCGACAACGGATTTTGTTGTCGTAAAATTTGATCTCCTGCTCTCCAACTTTGTGTGTCAGAAAATCCGATGGAAAATGTCCGATGGAGCCCACACACGGTCGGAATTTCCAACAACACGCTCCGATCGGACATTTTCCATCGGAAAATCCGACCGTGTGTACGGGGCATTAGGCATTTATATATCGGCTCATTTACAGAAGTCATTACCCCATAGTATCAATGTAAACAGCACATGCAGTACCTCTTAGGCCAGGGGTCTCCAAACTGGGACCCAAGGGCCGGATGCAGCCCTTTGCTAGTCTTCATCTGGCCCTTGGGCCACTGATATGGGGCCCTATTCCTTCCACTGACACCAATAACTGTGCATATTTCCTGCCACTGACACTAATGACGGGGCACTATTCTTCCCAGTAATACCAATGACGGGGCACTATTCCTCCCAGTAATACCAATGACGGGGCACTATTCCTCCCAGTAATACCAACGACGGGGCACTTTTCCTCCAGTAATACCAATGACGGGACACTATTCCTCCCAGTAATACTTGTGATGGGGCACTATTCCTACCAATAATATCAATGACCAGGTACTATTCCTCCCAATAATACCAATGACGGGGCACTATTCCACCCACTAATACCATTGAAGGGGCACTATTCCTCCCAGTAATACCAATGACGGGGCACTATTCCTCCCACTAATATCAATGATGGGAACTATTCCTCCCAGTAATACCAATGACGGAGCACTATTCCTCTTAGTAATACCAATGACAGGGCACTATTCCTCCCACTAATACCAATGATGGGGAACTATTCCTTCCAGTAATACCAATGATGGGGAACTATTCTTTTCAGTAATACCAATGATGGGGCACTATTCCTCTCACTGACCACAGGCGCTATGTAACTGACCACAAACCCTGAGGCAATGTTTATTCTCACTCATGCTGGGCCTGGGACATTTTCTACCCTCACTGGCCACAGTCCAGCCCCCCTAAAGTCTGAAGGACGTTAAACTGGCCCTGTGAAAAGTTTGGAGACCCCTGTCTTAGTCCCATTTACATACACTATTCATTAAAAAATGTTGCTGTACAAATGTCTCAAGCATTTGCACAGCTGTCACAAGTAATCCCTATATTTTGCCTAATGTTTATTCGTCTAGTGGCCATAATGCAATATTTTTCTGAAATACCTAAATCAGGAAAATACTGGATTATGCCCACTAGATGAAGTACTTAAAATATTCATACAGCATTTTTTTAAATAGATTCCCTTGTGTTGTGTTAACACCCGCACCTGTGTCAATGCAGTGTATTATTGTGCACATAGGCCTGCTTAAAACTCAACACACCACAATGTGTAAGATGTGGTATGGGTCCACTACTGTAACTGTGCATTGGGTGTCATTCAAAATTTATGGCACTGCAAAGCACTGTGGCTTATGCAGCAATGTATATTGTGGTAAGGCACAGGAAAATACTAATTTTCTTGCACATTAACTACAATGAGTAGATGTGAATTGGACCTTGTGGTCTTGTTCCAAAATATTGGACACTTTAACACTTGTTACCCTGAATATGTATGCAAAGGTTAATGAACTAATTGAATAATTGGGTCCTGCCCAGTATATAACCACCCTTGATCTCACTAGAGGATATTGGCAGGTCCCCTGACAGATGAAGCAAAAGAAAAGGCAGCCCCCAGAGAATTTATGGCAGTATGTCTGGATGCCCTTTGGGCTGAATGTAGCTCCGCTACATTCCAGCGGATGATGGATGAAATTCTCAGCCCACATCAACACTTTTTAGTGGCCTATCTAGATGATGTGGTTATTTGAAGCACAGACTGGGAAAGTCACCTACCTAAAGTGCAGGCTGTCCTGAATTCCATTGGAAACTTTGGCTTAAAGGATAAGTACACCTTTTTTATGAAAAATAATAAATGCACCTCTTTTTACTAGTAAAAAAATGTGCATTTATTTATTTTTTTTGTTAGGAGCCTGGAAAGCATTGTACAGATTACGGGTGCAATCTGAGACTCCTACAGACTGTGAGTGTAGCTGTCTGCTTGTACCTCAGAATGACTTGAAGATTCAATGAACTACCTAAAGCGCTCATCAACGCCCTGGTAGTTCATTGAGAAGTACAGGCCATCAGCCGCAGTAGTTGAAGTTCTCCCATTCACAGAACTCTGTAAATGAGCACCACGGCTGGGTGGAAGGAGCCCCACAGGGCCATGTTTTTTAAAAGATCCCTAGCCCACTATCACAACAGGGGATCGGGGTGGGGGTGGGGGGCACTATCTGTGATACACCATGGAGCTGGGCCTAATGAAAAGCCAAATCCATAAGGTGGAAGCCATAAGAGACGGGCCTGCTCCTGCCATCAAGAAACAAGTGAGAAACTTGGTTCTCATGATATTGACAGCACGAGTAATATCGTAGGTTCATCCTAGATTTTGCCACAATAGCAGCATCCTTAACTGGTCTCACCAAGGGCAAGAGTTCCTCTGTAGCGATTAAGTGAAATCCAGAGACTGAGAAGCTAAGAAGCTTTACCAAAGTCTGAAGCAGGCTCTGTGTAAGCAGCCAGTGCTGGTAGCCTCAACTTCAGGAAAGAATTTGTGGTCCAGACCAATGCCTTGAGTAGAACACCCGGTGGTCTATTTGAGTTGAAAGCTGACCCCTGTGGAAAGGAAGTATGGTATTGTGGAGAGAGAGTGTTTGGCCATTAAGTGGGCCTTAGAGCAGGGTCAGCAACCCGTCGATCGCGGGCTACCTGTCGACCACCGACAGATGACAGTAGACCATGAAGACGTCCCACCGTTGCCGACCCGGTCCTTACTCCAGAGTGATGCATGTGCACGCTCATCTAATCCCAGGCTGCAGAGGCCCCTTGCATATGTGCGGCTGCAGGGTGGGGAAAGCCTCCAGAATAGCTCACCTGGGTTCGGGCTCTTCTCCGAACAAGCCCGAGTGCTTTGTATCGATATTCCGCGCCCATCACCACCGACCCTCCTCCCAGATACAAGGATACCATGTGGGAAGGTGAGAGAGGATTTCCTGGCAGGGGTTAGCACCACTGCACCTACTCTGCGCCACTCTGCATTAAAAACTTCTGTACACTCCAGCCCTCCTGACACCCCAGTCCTCCTGATCCCCCCAATACCATATCCTCCTGTCTCCCCATTGCCATGCCTTCTTGAGACTCCAACCCTCCTGATCCCCCTGTACTGTGCCCTCCATGCTTCTGGCTTCTGATTTGATTTGTTTTTAATTGGATATGTTTTATAACAGAAAGTAGAAAATATTGTATTTTGCAAAATGTTCTATCTTTTTTAGTTTATAAATAAAAATGAAACAACCCAGTGGTGATCAAATACCACCAAAAGAAAACTCTATTTGTGTGAAAAAAAATTATATAAATTTAATTTGTGTACATTGTTGCATGACCATTTAATCAACCTGATAAAGTAGCACAGTGATGAATAGCAAAAAATGCTCTGGTCCTGAAGGGGTACAACCTTCCAGAGGTCAAGTGGTTAATGGCCCAGCCTAAGGATCACAATTCAAGGGTTACCTGCTGGTTCCTGACCATCCAAAAATTTTTCTTTTAACCGGTTCTCGCCCGCTGTATAGTCAAATGACGGCCAGGCAGGACCGCTCTAGTTCTGTTCATATGACATCCTCCCATTCTTGCCATGCATGCGCGCCCTTGGGGGCACGCGGTGCGGCGATCGGTGGTGAGCTGTGTCCCTAGGACACACACTGCATCACCGATCGGGGTAAAGAGCCAATGACAGTGGCTCTTTACCACGTGATCGGTTGTGTCCACAATGTAAACATACTTGCCGGTTATCGGCATTCCTTTCAGCGTGAGGAGAGGAGAGAGTTGGTAACCAGCTAGGGTGAAAGGGGACATCTGCACTGACAACCAGGGCATTGCTGCTTATGAGTGTCAATCAGTGCCTCCTCATCAGTGCCACCTATCAGTGCCCACAATTGCTGCCTCATCAGTGCCGTCTCATCAGTGCAGCATCAACGCACATCAGTAAAGGAAAACAATTTACAAAAAAAGGAGTGAAAGGAACAATTCAAAATTGTGCAAACCGGTTATCCACAGAAGGGGAATCATTACCCCCATCCTTTCCCGACCATCCAAGGTTCTGGTAGACCACGGAGGAGAGGATGCAGAGGGGGTAGAAAAGAAAAGAATAAGAGAAGCCTGACCACAGGCATTTTAAACCTCACTGATATTACCTTCACTCAGGAGGAACGTCTTATTCTCAATGAGGGTTTAAAATTTGCACCGGCAAAGTTTCTAAAAAAATTTGAAACATTCATAGACCTGGAAAAATTTTCCAGGAAACTGAACATTAAGACATTTTTTGAGGAACACCCCAGTTCCAATCGGGCAGTTGTTCCGCAGACCCATGTTCACACGGAGCTGTGGAACAAGTCTGCTTTCAATCCCAAAAATGCCTCCCATAGGTTCATAGAGGTTTTCAAACATTTAGTACAGGAAAATATTAAGGACATTCCTTTCAATAAAAAAAAGAAAAGTCAAACAAACCAGAGAAGCCATTTCTAAACTGTAACAAAATAGAGACACAGTCATAAGACTATGGGTTGGTTATCCTGAAGAAAGAGGACTATATTGCAGAAATGCAACGATTAGTGCAGGATCCAGCTACCTACATAAGACTCCTGGGTGATCCGACTGGGAAATTTCGAATCGCCTTGTCCAAATTGATTGATAAAGGTTTAATATTGGATATACTTAACAAAAAAGAAGCCAAATACCTATTACCTAAAGTCCCTAAAATTCCGGTTATTTATTATATTCCGAAGATACATAAAAACGGACAAACTCCTCTAGGCAGACCCACTAAGACAACTGTGGTGGGAGACTATACGTTGCTGGTAACAGTGGACGTTGAGTCCCTATATACCAACATTGTCCAACAGGATGCTCTTGATGCTGCCCTATGGGCGTTACAAAAATACTCCCACCTTAAAAAGCCCCAAGTCAAATTTCTTGACATGGCAATAAACAATATCTATTTTTGGCACACAGGAAATTTCTACAACCAAATCAATGGGGTGACTATGGGGGCTAGGTATGCTCCGAGCATTGCAAATATGTTTCTAAACAAGTGGGAGGAGGAATGTATCTTTACTAACCAGTGGCCACAACTACAAATGTACCGACGATACATAGATGATATTTTCATCGTGTGGGAGGGTCAGCAAGAGGGATTGGAAAGGTTCTTATCATACATAAATTGTAATGATTATCATATCAAGTTTATAAGCACTTGGCATCAATACAGTTATACAGTTCCTGGATCTTGAAATCTTTAAGGTGGGTTCCAGTCTAGAGACACAAACCCACTTCAAAGAGACCGATCGGAATGGCTACATTTCCACTCGGAGTTGCCACCACCCAAACTGGGTGCGGGCGATTCCGAAAGGCCAGTTTCTCCGAATCAAGAGAAACTGTGCGAGTGAAGGAGACTTCATGGTTCAGACTGATATGCTCATTGGCAGGTTTGTGGAAAAAGGATACAATAAAAGGCAATTGGAAGCTACGAGGGAACAAGTCAGATTAATTGATCATTCAACCTTTTTGGAGCCTAAAGTAAAAAATCCAGGACAAGATAAGTTTGATTTTGCTTTTGTATCTGGCTTTAGTCTTCAATATAAGGAAGTTGAGAGAATTATCAAGACCCATTTGCCATTATTGTGTAAGGACCCTACCTTAAAAAAAGGTTCTTCCTAGAAAACCAAAGTTTATATATAGGAGGGCTCCAGGGTTGCACAATATGTTGGCCAAAAATGTTACCCGGCCCCCCAAGAGACCTCCTACCTTTCTGGATCGCACAGGATTCTTTAAGTGCAGGAGATGTAAAGCATGCAGAACCACTAGTGATGAAACTAGGAAGGCCACAAGTTTTCCCATCGGTGGTCAGGGGGGTGAATATGATATTCGTCAGTTCATCACCTGTGACACAAGATATGTCACCTACCTCTTGATGTGCCCCTGTAATTTCCAATATGTGGGCAGAACCACCAGGACCATGGCTATAAGGGTGGCGGAGCATACAGAAAACATCAAAAAAGGGTTTAAGTACCATAGTGTTCCCAACTGCTTTAGGTTGGTACACAATAAGACCCCTCCCTACTCAGATTTTAGGGTATTGCTAGGGTTCGCCAGCATTGGAGAGGTACAGACATGGCAAAGAAGATGTCTCAAATGGAGACGCGATGGATATTTAGACTCCAATCTTTACAGCCTAGGGGGTTGAACATTGATCTGAAGTGTTTTTTGACTGACTATTGAGAACTGTTGTGCTATGGGCCATCCATCACATTTTTGGTGGGTGGAGTGTAGCATTTTTTTTTTTTTTTTTAATCTATTTTTACGGGGTGACTCTTTCCAGGTTTTCTTCTCCTTTTTCTTCTTTTCCTTTTTGCTAGTTCATCTAGCTTGTATGCATGAATTTATATTATTTTATAAAATATATTTTTTATAGAATTTTTTTTAATATATAATTTTATTTTTCCAGTTTTGGCCATGTATACATTTTTGTTTCAGGCCTTTTTAGATATTGACCACTAGATGGCGCTGCTTTGTGGTGTTTTTTCATTATAGGCTATGTTGCACGCATCTAGGTTACACATTTATTATGCCTGGCCACTAGATGGTGCCAGTTTACATGGTTCCTGTTTATTATATTTTTTATCATGTCACTATTTTCTTTATGTGATTTAGCTATGATATTTTATAAATTTGTGATTTTTTTAATGTGTCTTTTGAGTTTTTACATGTTGATATCAGGTTGGTTTATGCTGTATGGTGGGAACGGTGTGTGTAACTCTATGTCTCTTGTGGAGTCATTTTTACCATCCTAGTTTCATCTTGAGGGGCCAGTGGAGTTGAACTGTACTGTCAGTGGAATCAATTGGTATTCCAGAAGCGCTGTTTGACCTTCCTGTAAAAAGGGGGCATAATTCTCTGGTGAGTGGCCACCTATCTCTCCTGTGGTGAAGAAATAGGAATCCGATTTTGAGCATCACAATTTGGTGTTGGGATTTATCATATATGGACTTTTAGCTTGCTATTTTTTTGTATTTGCATTTTTGATTCACTGAACATCACTAGCGCCTCATCCTTTAATATAATTTTCCCACAGCATTTGGTGACCTGTTCACTTTTAAAGGGGCAGCTTCCATTATGTTTCCATTATGTTTGTTCACTGATTTCACAGGACGCCATTCATTGTTTTTTTTTTTTTTTTTTTAATTACCTGTTTGCAAAATAACAGAAACTAAGAAAAACATTTTTTTTATTCCAAAATGTTTGGCTCTATTTGTGTGAACAAATGAAAAAATGTCATATGGGTACAGTGTTGCATAACTGCACAATTGTCATTCAAAGTGCGACAGCGTTGAAAGCTGAAAATTGGCCTGGGCAGGAAGGGGATAAAAGTGCCCAGTAGGCAAGTTGTTAAAGTGTAGCAGCGGGATGTAAAAAAAAAAAAATGAGAATAACCCACTGTTTGGTAGCTGGTGTTTGAAATCACAGGTTCAAACAGAGGGGGAGGTATGTAACAAACATCCTCTGCTGTCAGTTGTGGATGGAGTGTATTTGCCACATACAGTGCCTTGAAAGAGTATTCATACCCAGTGCCGCCCAAGACATGGTGCTGCCTGGGACCAAGAATGAAATGCTGCCCCCCCCCTCCCCCCAAATTAAAAAAAAAAAAATCACACCCACCAAAAGGCCCCCACATTCATTATTTTATATCATGATAACTAAAATTTAATTAAATCTTTGAGGTGCTGTAGGAGCGGTGAATACACTCTCCTAAAGCGCCCCTGCCCATTGAAATCAATGGGCAGCACCTCCGAACTGCCGGCAAAGCGCTGCTGCAGCGGCACTTTGCCGGCGGTTTTAACCCCTTTTCTGCCACTAGCGGGGGATAAAAGCACCCCGCTAGCAGACGAAAAGCACCGCAAAAACGACGGTAAAGCGCCGCAACGCCTCAGTGTGAAAGTAGCCTTACTGACAATCTGATCTATCTTGCACAGAGAGGGAGTTGAAGCACAGCAGTAATTAACCTCTTTTATGCCTGTTCCCAATAAAATTCACCACTATTGTAACACTATTGCATCTTGATTAGAAACCATCAAAATCATACAAATAATTTTATAGTTTGTATGTAAAAAGCATGTTTCTTTTGTAAATCTGCATGATCATTTACAAACAGTACAGAAGAAAAGGCCTCAAGGTGTTTCCAGGGAAAATATGGGTACAGTCAGTCACATTCAATCCAGCTTGAGTCCCTTATAAAAGAAAAAAATCTTAGAGAGAAATCACTTGAAGTTGTACTACCAACCAACCTAACTCACCTTGTTTTTCAGATAGGCAGAGAGGCTTCCCAGCCTAAGCTCACACTCTGTCACGGGCACAGCCGCACAGGCAGCTCTCCTCAGACCCTTCCTTTCCTCACGCTGGAGATGGAAAATGGAAGGGGTGGGCGGAGCAATTGATTGACGCGGAGGCTGAGCGTTGTGAATGCTGTGCCGGCCGCAGCCTCTGACGTCACTGGTTGCTAGGCGCTGGGCGCAGGAGACAGTGCACAGCCGACCACCATCCGCTAGGCTCTGCTCCTGAGAGTCTTGCTGACTGATCCGGGATTCCTGGCGGTAACTTCTTGCCGGCCTGGCTACTGCAGTGCCATCTTAAGAGCATTATAGGCCCCCGGGCAATACAGTGCACTGGGGCCCTGTCTACACAATCACGCACGATTGCCCATCAAATGCAGCTTTACTGAGCCCGTGAATGCAGCCTCACTGTGCCCGTGTCAGGGCTGGGCTCAGCCCTTCCTTCTGAGCTGGCCGCTCAGCTTTCGGCTGATTGCCAGCTCCTTTCTCTTGAGATGCTGCCCCAGGCGTTTCCCACGGACAGAAGCAAAGTAGGTTTCGTGATATCTTTGCTTTCTGAGAGAGCCTTGGCCTGGGCAAACCCTCTATGGGAGACGCAAAAACCCGTGGTCCTGAGTTACCTAGAATTTGTGGCTTCCTTCAAAAGGGTATTTGATGTTCCTGCATGCTCCGCTTCTGCTGCCAAGAGCTTCATGTCCACCAAACAGAGTACGAGAACTGTTGCCGATTACACCATTGAATTCCATACTCAGGCATGAGAGGTTGCTTGGAACACTGAGGCCCTCGTGGCTGCCTTCTCTCATGGTCTCTCGGATGAGATAGCAGCCTGAGATATACCCACTGAGCTGGAGAGGTCGATCACATTTGCCATCCTCATTGACTCCAGACTCAGAGAAAGACTCTCTTTAAAGGAGCGCTGGCGCAAGCCTCCTGTACATTTGTCTCCGAGCTTTGCAGTCCCACCCTTGCCTCCCTCACCTCCCATGCCTCCTGATACCGAGTCGGTCTGTGAAGATGAACCCATGCACTTGCGGATGAAAGAGCCCTTAGGAGGAGGGAGAGATTGTGCCTTTATTGTGGCCAGGCTGGTCACTTTTTGAAGTCTTGTCCTACCCGTCCAGGTAACGCCCGAACCTTGAGGTCCTGTCACGGACAGACCTTAGGTAGCGTTGTTTAGTCTCCAGTTTCCCAGAAAGATAAGCCTCTGGTTTCGGTTACCCTGTCTTGGGCTGAGTCATCCGTCGAGATACAGGCTCTAATCGACTCTGGGGCTGCAGGCCTGTTCATTGATGCAGCTTTTGTATCAAAGCACTCGATTCCACTGCAGTTGCGTGACACTCCACTTGCCGCTGCATCAAACACCTGCAGCTTCTACAGTTCCCCACAGAGGGTAATCTGTCTGCTTACATGACCCTGCGCTGGAGGGGGTCCACCTTTTCCGGTAAGGGTCTCCACACACAGATTGCCTCTCTGATATTGTAATCCATCTGTCCACCATCTATGTCCCAAGGAGTTTTTTAATACTTCACCATATTATCTCCCACCTTGGAACTCATCACATATTGTTTGTGTGAAATCTATTCATTTATGCTACCCACTGTGGACATTATCACATGTTCGATCTATTGCACCTTGTGATTTGATTTAATCCCTTTTCACATTATGATTCACAGTTTATTACAGTGCATTTAAATATTTATGCATATGTATTATTTATGATTTCTCACATGTAATTCACGTTTGTCTTTAGCGCAACTTTATTTATGTGTGGTGGTTTATCTAGATGATGTCCTCATATTTTCCAAGTCCCTGGAGAGCCATCACACAGATGTCTTTTGTGTGCTTCAGAGACGAATGCCCCGTACACACGGTCGGATTTTCCGATGGAAAATGTCCGATCGGAGCGTGTTGTCGGAAATTCCGACCGTGTGTGGGCTCCATCGGACATTTTCCATCGGATTTTCCGACACACAAAGTTGGACAGCAGGAGATAAAATTTTCCGACCACAAAATCCGATCGCGTCAATTCCGACCGTGTGTGGCCTGTTCCGACGCACAAAGTGCCACGCATGCTCAGAAGAAATTCCGACACGGGACAGCTCGTTCTGGTAAACTTAGCGTTCGTAATGGATAAAGCACTTTCGTCACGCTGCAATGTAAAAAATGGTTTAATATAGCGCACTCTCTTCTTCTTTATAATGTGACAAGAATTAAGTCGTTTTGATGCTCATATTCACACACACTTCTCACAAACTTTTTTCGTTACTATTTATCGGGATTCCCTCAATATATTTTGATTTCTCACATCTGACAACATATTTTTTATTTTTTTTTTTTTTACTTTAATGTAGAATCTTTTTTTGTGTTTCTCTTTTTATTTATTTTTTTTTGTTGGTGAATTTGATTTGTACTCCCGAAAATGTTTGTGTGTTTTTTGTGACAAGTTCCCACAACACCATTGATATGTTGTTCTATTTAATCTGTAGGAGGAGATTGTTTGGTGTTGTTGTCCCTTGTTAATTTCACATTGTACTTTAGAAATGTACCTGAATCGTCACCAACAAACTGTCCTTTTTGGATGAAAACACACACAGGAGAGTAGAATTTACCTAAAAATATTTTATTAAGGGGTCACAACTATAAACAAAGAGGGAGGCAATGCAGGAGAAACTGCAGAAGTGGGCGAAGCCTTGGACCCCCAGGGCAGACATCAATTATTTAAAAGCAAAATTGGTGGCCTGAGGAGTCCATATCTAAGGGAGGGCAGTCTGGTCCAGAAGTCCCAGAGATCCGGAAAGCAGCAGATGACATCTGTGTCCCCAGGCTGTGGTCATACGAGAGACTGCAGCTTCTGTCAGACCAGACTGAACCCAGGGCAATCACTCTTTGGTCTTCCTTACACGCTTCCTTACAGGCTTTGGCTGTGGTGGTGGAGTTGTGGCAGCAGGAGGAGGAGGAGGAGGAGGATCGTCCCTCTCCATGACATCCGTCTTGGGTGTCAGTTCCCCACTCTCCCCCTTACGAAGGACTTTATAAATCAGGTCCTCAGAGATCTTGCGTTGACCCTCCTGCATGCCCTGCAATTTGGTGGCAGCCATGCAGGCAAAGGCCTCTTCAGGACTGGGGAAGGCTCTGAGGGACGCCGAAGCCTCCTGGATCAGCCTGTATGCTGAATCCTGCACAGGACTGGGAGTGGCCTTCCTGGCCCTTTTATATGGCAGGCGGAGGGGAGGAACCTGAGACTCAGTCAGGCTGCGACTTGTCCCAGGCTTCTCTTGGCTGCCACTTAGCCCCGCCTCCTCCTGGCTGCCACTAATCCCCGCCTCCTCCTGGCTGACACTAATAATCCCCGCCTCCTCCTGACTGCCATATTCCACAGCCTCCTCCTGGCTGAGGTCTTCCTGTGTATGAAAAAGGGACATAGTTTTAGTATTGTTTTCATCAATTACACACAATTTTCACCTCCTGACTGCTGCAAATTGAATGTTAACAAATATAACAGACTATCCTTCTGAGCCCAGCATTTTTCATTCTTGTCCCAATTTTGGGTGCCCACTACTGTCTATTGATATGTAAAACACTTTCAAGCAGCAATTAGTGATCAATAATAACATCTAGTAAACATCATTTCTTTATTGCCCAGAAATCTGTAGAAGAATGCTATACCTGACTCCAGCTGGGCTCCTCCACTTCTTCCTGGCTGGAAGGCCCAGGTTGGACATCGGAAGCCTCAGCTGGGGTGGAAGGAAGAGTGGAAGGAAGAGTAGAGAGGGATTCCCTGACTTCAGTGTGGTCTGACAGAAATCACAGTCTCTCATAGTACCAGAGCCTGGGGACATAAACGTCATCTGCTGCAGCTCCTGATCTCTGGGAATCTGTGACCTTCTTGCGCTCCCTAAGATAAGTGCTCCTCAGGCCCCCAATTTTAGCTTTTAAATAAGGGATGGTTGCTGTGGGGACCACCGGCTTCACCAACTCCAGCAGTTTCTCCAGCGCTGCCTGCCTCTTCTGTTTGTGAATATAGTGGGGGTGTCTCACTTGCCACAGACAGGGCAGCTCCCTGTACTTGTCTATGAACAGGGGCAGGAAATTGTGGTCGTTGAACCCATCCATTTTCTCTGCAAGACACAACACAAGACAAACCCTAATGTCAGGCCAAACTCCCCTAATCTTGTTACAATATAGGCTTCCATTTCGAAGCAGTATAGGCCCAAGTTTAGATCCTACCTTCGTTAGCACGATCGGCGTCTCCGATGCTCCTTCCTCCGCTCACAGATCGTACGTAAGACGCGCGCGTTACGATTTATACACACTGCGCATGCGTATAACTCCGCCCGCCCCTGACGTTCTTTCTATTCTATTCCCCGCCCCTTTTCGTTCGGCGCAGTGGAGGAAGAGCACATGGCGGATAGACAGCAGGATCGTGCTATTTACAGCAACGAGGAGGAGGAGGAGGAGGAAAGGCTGGAGCCTGAAATGTCCCGATCCAGAAGGAGATTAAAGGACTCAAATATGTCCTTTGGGGAGATGTTGGAGATGGTGGACATCCTGAAGAAGGCCGACTATGATGGAAAGTATTTGCCTTACCCCAACCACAATGTCCGAAAGGCCAAGATCATGGGGAAAGTGGTCAGGAGTCTGCACCGGAAATTCGGGGTACGACGATCGAAAGATCAGCTCAGGAAGCAGTGGTCAGACCTCAAATTATGAGAACATGAGCAGTACAGAAAGATCCGGAGAGTGCTGCAAAAAAGTAAGTAGTTGTGCTGTGTTCCTATTCTTTTTATGTTTCTTACGTTCGTGCTGCTCCATGTGCTTTTAGGAACTGTTGTACAGTTTAAAATGGCAACTTTCATGTTCATGGGCACATTATTCGTTCGGATCACACATTTTTTTTTCGGACTATAAAACACCATTGTTTAGCCCATATGCATTTGGCCACCATTTTGAGGCCCTATACTTGTCTTCAAAGAATTGGGTTGTGTAGATGGCTTTGTTACTAGAATGAAATGCAAACTAGATTGTGTGTAAGGAGGGGACACTCAGCAGCTGTTTTCACATCTGGACACTGGAGCACTAGTGTCGGACCCCAGAACACCATTTTTATTAGGGGGGCCACACAGGTGCTCCAGTGTATACTATAGGGGGGGCTACATCTGTGAAGCTTGTACTAAACAGGTAAAGTATTGCAGCTTGACAAAGGACACTAAAAAAGCTACATCTTGGAACTCTGCTAAAATAGACAATTGTACCCCACTTCCAAGCAATGTTTCATCTTTAGAGTTCTGCCATCAAATATCTGTGTGCTAATTATACCATTTTTGTTTTACATAGGGGAGAAAAGACTCGGAGGACACCCCTCATCCCAGGAGACCAGAGCCCCCCCCCCCCTCTGGAAGAAGGTGAAATCCCCCCAACACAAGCTGAGCAGGAGGAAGAAGATGTGGTGGAAGTAGTCACCACAACAGGTGAGTGTCTGCGACTACAGGCTCAGATAAGAGATGGATGGCGGCATTTTTTTTTTGACCTAATTTATTTTGGGGTTCCTTTCTTTTTAGGTGATCGTGAGGTTGTGGATGAAGATCCTTTCACATCCGAAAGTGCCCAGATCCTGATCGGGGAGATCATGGGGTGTAATTTACAATTGGAAAACATCAAGCAAAACATCAATGATGTTATTCCAAAATATAAAAACATCATTGATGTTTTGGGGCGAGTTTAAAGCCCCTCCAAATCACTTTCTTCTTTTGTGTGCTACAATGTGCTAAATGTTTTTGTGATTTTTCCCAAAGCCAAATTTGGAGGATGCACACAGTGTGCCAACATGTGCTATCTGCCATCACGGGAGATCAATGGACGCGTTTTGGGGGTCCTCACTATAAAGTAGCGGTGAGGAAGGGCTTTCTCCCCCAAAACACGTCCCTTGATCCCCCGTGATGGCAGATAGCACATGTTGACATTGGGAAATTTGTGTGCATCTTCCAAATTTGGCTTTTCCAGGGGTGATTTCCCCCATCTGAACGCAATATCAAACACAGTTCCTAAATACTCATGTCTGATATTGCCTTCAAGTTCTACCAAATGTGAACTTTGTAAGATCAAGATTTGTTTCTTTCTTGTTGGTTTTACACAGGCCTGTTTTCTATAAAATGCACATTTTGATTTTGGATAATGACACCACAAAATATGTTATACAATAAACATGTTGGTTTGTCAGAAAAACCTTTGGTAAATGCACATGTGATTGTGCAGGTATTAAAAAGATTGTTCATCAAGAATGTGTGGATTATTGTCTCAACGCTACAACACTTTTGGGGTGATGTAATTGTTGTTTGATAAGAAAATGGGGGTTATTTCCTAAGGGCAAATCCACTTTGCACTACAAGTGCAGTTTCAGGGCAGTTGCAAGTGCACTTGTAGTGAAAAGTGTCTTTGCATTTAGTAAATAACAGCCAACAGTGCTTTGTATAAGGTTACACAATCACGACATTTTCTGGACTCCACACATTTCTGTCAGGGTCAGCTAAAACAAACACAAGCAGTAAATGTCCACAAAGAAGAGCCTGGGGGGAGATGCCTGTCGAGAACTTGAGGTCCTGCAGACTTCTCCCTGTGGCCAAATACCGCAAGGTAGCAACCAACCTCTGCTCCGGAGTGATGGCTTGCCTCATGCAGGTATCCTGCCTGCTAATATAATGGGTCAGCGAAGCCAACAAACGGTGAAACACGGGGTCCGTCATCCTGAGAAAGTTCCTGAAATCCTCAGGATTCTTCTCACGGATCTCACGGAGCAAAGGCATATGACAGAACTGGTGACGCTGAAGCAACCAATTCTTGGTCCATGAACTCCTCCCCCCCCTGTTCATGGACTGGACTTGTGTCAAGGTCAGGACCCCAACACCAAGCCCCCGCACAGCACGAACTGTACGAGGAGTACGCATAGGAAACATGGCTAGAAAACGGTCGGCTGCTCAGAACGAAGTAACAGAACGCACTGAAGAACAGCAAGGCCTGTGAAGAGCGACCTGAAAAACAGCAACGAGCGGACAAGATCGCACAGAAAACTCCGATACGAACTGACTGCACGCACTGAAGAGCAGATACAAACCCACAAGCACAAACTGAACGGCAGAAAACGATCTGAAAGCCACGAGTCTGAAAAAGCGCGAATCGTCTCTCACCAAACTTTTACTAACACGAGATTAGCAAAAGGAGCCCAAAGGGTGCCGCGCTTGGTTCTGAACCGGCCTTTTCTTGTCTCGTCGTACGTGCTTGACGTCACCGCGTTCTTGGCGATCGGAAATTCCGACAACTTTGTGCGACCGTGTGTAGGCAAAACAAGTTTGAGCCAACATCCGTAGGAAAAAATCCGAGGATTTTGTTGTCGGAATGTCCGATCAATGTCCGACCGTGTGTACGGGGCAGAAGAGAGAACAATCTCTATTGTAAATTGGAAAAGTGTAAATTCCTTTGTGAACAGGTTAAATTCCTGGGCTATGTCATTTCCACTGCTGTTTTTTTGATGGACCCGGAGAAACTTTCAGCGGTCCAATAGTGGCCTCAACCCGTGGGTTTACGTCCTCTGCAGCGTTTTCTTGGCTTTGCTAACTATTATCGGAAGTTTATTCGTAACTTCTCATCTATGGTCAAGCCCCTGACTGATGACCAGGAAAGATGGCAACCCACAGAGTTGGTCTCCGGAGTCCATTAAGGCCTTTGAGAGTCTCAAGGCTGCCTTTGTTTCTGCTCCTGTGTTGGCACACCCTGATCCTACGTTGCCTTTTATCCTAGAAGTTGCTTCTGAGACTGGAGTTGGCGCCCTTCTGTCTCAACATCCTAACTCTGAGTGCGCTATGCATCCGTTTGGCTACTTTTTCAAGAAATTGTCACCGGCAGAGTGCAATTACGAGATTGGTGACAGAGAGCTGTTGGCGATCATTTAAGCCCTGAAAGAATGGAGACATCTCCTTGAAGGTACCACTGTGCCGGTTCTCATTCTTACTGACCATAAGAATCTCACATTCTTGTCTGAGGCTAAGCGCCTCTCTCCCAGAAGGGCGCGATGGGCTCTTTTCTTGTCGAGTTTTATTTACATTGTCTCATTCTTACCGAATACTAAGAATGTAAGGGCTGATGCCTTGTCACGACAATTTTCCTCCACTTCCAAGATGGAGTCGGTTCCGGTTCCTGTGATTCCTCCTGATCGTATTCTGGCTACAGTTCACACCAGTCTTACTTCTCCTTTGGGTGACAAAATTCTTGCTGCTCAGGTCGATGTTCCTCCTGAGAAACCTTGTGACTAGACTTACCATTCTCCCAAGGCTGCTGGCCACCTTAGGAAGAATCAACTCTTTTGGGTCATATCCCAACAATTCTGGTGGCCTAGTCTACGTGCTGATGTAACCGCCTTTGTAGCTGCCTGTTCCGTGTGTGCTCAGAGTAAGACTCCACGACACCTTCCAGTGGGCCTCTTACAACCCATACCCAATGGAGAGTGGCCCTGGACCCACCTGTCTATGGATTTCATTGTGGGGTTACCCAACTCCCAGGGCAACACAGTTATTCTTATGGTGGTTGACCGGTTCTCAAAAATGTTGCAATGTATTCCACTCAAGAGATTGCCTACTTCTAAGGAACTAGCTTCTATTTTTGCTCGGAAGATCTTCCGCTTACATGGGCTACCCAAGGTGATTGTCTCAAACAGGGGTAGTCAGTTTGTATCCCGATTCTGGTGAGCCTTTGTGCACAGTTGGGTATTCAGCTTGCTTTCTCCTCTGTGTATCACCCGCAGTCTAATGGGGCCGCAGAACAAGCCAATCAGTCCTTGGAGCAATTCCTACATTGCTATATTTCTGACCATCATAACAACTGGTCAGACCTCTTACCATGGGCAGAGTTTGCTCACAATAGTGCCTTGAATTCAGCTTCCCGTTTGTCCCCGTTTATGGCGAACTATGGTTTCCAACCTTCCGTGTTGCCTGCCTCGTTTGTTCCGCAGAGTATTCCTGCGTTAGAGGAGCATCTCCGTGGCCTTCGTTCCACTTGGGCACAAGTCCAGGAGGCTTTGCGACATGCTAACGATAGGTACAGACTCCATGCTGACCGCAGATGCTAGCCTGCGCCTTCCTACCAGGTTGGGGACAGAGTCTGGCTGTCATCTCGCAACCTCCGACTTCGTGTTCCTTCTTTGAAGTTCGCACCTCGGTTTATTGGGCCTTTCCGTATCCTTCGCAGGATTAACCCAGTGGCTTACGCGTTGGACCTTCCTCCTAGTATGCGCATCTCTAATGTGTTTCATGTCTCCTTATTGAAACCTTTGGTCTGCAACCGCTTTACCACCTTGGTGCCACGTCCTCACCCTATACAAGTTGAGAACCATGAGGAGTATGAAGTACAATTCATTGTTGACTCCTATAGGTTCCGTGGGCGCATACAGTACCTGCTGCATTGGAAGGGGTACAGTCCGGAGGAAAGCTCTTGGGTCTCATCCTCGGACGTACATGCTCCTGTTCTCCTTCATGAATTCCATAGGCGTTTTCCCCTCAAGCCTGGTGGTCCTCAGAGGGGGAGGGGTCATGGGAGGAGGGGGTACTGTCAGGGCTGGGCTCAGCCCTTCCTTCTCAAAGCTGGCCGCTCAGCTGTCAGCTAATTGGCAGCTCCTCTCTCTCTCTCTCCACAGTGACTTAGCTGTTAATGATCTGCTCGTCAGTCCTGGCTACTTAAAGCCGTCCAGCTCACTTCATCTCTGCCTTCGCCTTTGGTCACATCTCAGAGACTTCTCCTGCGTTCCTGTTGAAGACTTGCTCGGCTGACATCCCTTCTGGCTCCTGATCCTGCTTGCTGTACTACTACGTTGATCTCTGGCTCTCTGGCATTAGTTGACTACCCGATCAGGTTACTGAACTCTGGCTATGTATTGACTATGCTTACTCTGTTTACCTTTTTATTATTATTAAACAAGTGTGATAAACTGTACTTCTATCTTGGTCTGATTCATGGTTTCTGACAGCCCGTGAATGCAGCCTCACTGTGCCCATCAAATGCAGCCTCACTGTGTCCATGAATGCAGCCTCACTGTGTCCACCATTGCAGCCTCACTGTGCTCGTGAATGCAGCCTCACTGTGCCCACCATTACAGCCTCACTGTGCCCATGAATGCAGTCTCACTGTGCCCACAATTGCACCCTGTGCCCATGATTGCAGCATCACTGTGCCAATTAATACAGACTCACCATCGCCTGGTAACACACACACGGCAGGCATCTCCTCCTGTATATCACGGAGCTGGCTGGGTCTGTGTTCGGCGGCCACGCTGTAACAATTAACAACTGGATTCTGCAACCTGTACATAGCACATGTGTGGATTCTGCAACCTGTACATAGCACATGTGTGGATTCTGCAACCTGTACATAGCGCATGTGTGGATTCTGCAACCCTTATCAGCTCAGCTTTCTATACCTGGGTGGTGGTGGACACAGCAATTACCCCCCTTTCTCTGTCACACCAGCACAGTCAGGGTGGCAGGGCAGACACAAACACTCCTCCAGCCTCTTCTCACAACCCACACACACCCCCTATCACCAGCTCACCTCGGGCTCTCAGCTTCAGCTGGGGAGGTCCGGACTCCGGAAGACTGTGTGGACACAGTGTGTAACAGCAGCCGCCCCCCCCCGCGCTGAATGATGACACATTCAGCTTAGCTGCTCAGCAGTGGTGAGTGGAGATAGCAGGGGAAAACAGTAATCAGACCATACTATTTTGGCCACGGTGCTGGAGGTGTTCCAGCTGACAAAAAAAACCTACTAAACAGAGCAGCCAGAGCCAGGGATGCCCTTGGGATTCTGTCAAACAGTGTTACCCGACCTGGGTGCAGAGCGCACCCCCATAGAAATGCCACCTAGCCACTGACACCCCCGCCCATGTGTGGCACCCGGGGTGGACCACCCCCCCACTTGGTACGCCCCAGAGCTGTCAAATCTAAGCACTGATGGGGATGGGCGGAGCCCCACCCATCCCCGACATCAGTGCTTAGATTTGACAGCTCCACTCTCACTGCAGCCGCACACCCCCAGCTTGCCCACCAATCACTGGATGTTTACACTCGGGGCTAATGAGCAATATGAGACCCGGGGCTTTTTGGGGACGCTGGGCAGGAGGGGCCCCCCAGGCAAGTGGGGCCCCCGGGAAACTGCCCAGCATGCCAATGCAAAAGGACGGCCCTGGGATGCCGCCCCTTCTTAAATGCCGCCTGGAGCCATGGTCCCATGGTAGGGCCGGCCCTGTTCATACCCCTTGAAATTTTCCACATTTCTTTATTGTACATAACGAGACACAGAGCACCATAATAATGACTATGTGGGTTATACGCTTACCTTTAGGTGATTGGACACTGGCAACCAATAGTAAGACGGTTCCTCCCATATAACCCCTCCTATACCGAAAGCACCTCAGTTTTTTCGCCAGTGTCTTGAAGGTGATGGTCATTGGGATTGTATGTGATACACCATCACAAAGTGGGAAAATTGTGAAGTGGAAGGATAATGATAAATGGTTTTCAAAATTTTTTACAAATAAATATCTGAAAAGTGTGCTGTACATTTGTATTCAGCGCCCTTTACTCTGATACCCCTAACTAAAATTTAGTGCAGGGGTAGGCAACCTCGGCCCTCCAGCTGCGGTGAAACTACAAGTCCCATGAGACATTGCAAGACCTCGACAATCACAGGCATGACTCCTAGAGCCAGAGGCATGCTGGGATTTGTAGTTTCACCACAGCTGGAATGCTGAGGTTGCCTACCCCTGATCTAGTGGAACTAATTGCCTTTAAAAGTCACCTAATTCGTAAATAGAGTCCACCTGTGTGTAATTTCATCTCAATATAAATACAGATGTTCTGTGAAGCCCTCAGAGAACCTTAGTGAACAAACAGCATCATGAAGGCCAAGGAACACACCAGACAGGTCAGACATAAAGTTGTGGAGAAGTTTAGAGCAGGGTTAGGTTATAAAAAAATAATCACAAACATTGAACATCTCATGGAGCACTGCTCAATCCATCATCCGAAAATTGAAAAAGTATAGCACAACTTCATACCCACCAAGACATGCCCTTCCATCTAAACTGACACGCTGGGCAAAGAGAGCATTAATCAGAGAAGCAGCCAAGAGGTCCATGTTAACTCTGGATGAAATGCAGAAATCCACAGCTCAGGTGGGAGAATCTGTCCACAGGACAACTATTAGCCGTGCACTCCACATATCTGGCCTTTATGGAAGAGTGGCAAGAAGAAAACCATTGTGCAAAGAAAGCCATAAGAAGTCCTGTTTGCATTTTGCGAGAAGCCATGTGGTGGACACAGCAAACATGTGGAAGGAGGTGCTCTGATCAGATGAGACCAAATTTAACTTTTTGGTTTAAAAGCAAAATGCTATTTGTGGTGGAAAACTAATACTGCACATCACACTGAACACACCATCCCCACCATGAAACATGGTGGTGACAGCATCATTTTGTGGGGATGCTTTTCTTCAGCAGGGACAGGGAAGCTGGTCAGAGTTGATGGGAAGATGGATGGAGCTAAATACAGGGCAATCTTAGAAGAAAACCTGTTAAAGTCTGCAAAAGATTTGAGACTGGGGCGGAGGTTCACTTTCCAGCAGGACAACGACCCTAAACATACAGCCAGAGCTACAATGGGGTGGTTTAGAACAAAGCATATTCATGTGTTAGAATGGCCCAGTCAGACCTAAATCCAAGAATCTAAGGCAAGACTTGAAAATTCCTGTTCACAGACGCTCTCCATCCAACCTGACAGAGCTTGAGCTATTTTGAAAGAAGAATGGGCAAAAATTTCACTATCTAGATGTGCAAAGCTGGTAGAGACATCCCCAAAAAGACTTGCAGCTGTAATTGCAGTGAAAGGTGGTTCTACAAAGTATTGACTCAGGGGTGCTGAATACAAGTGCACGCTACACTTTTCAGATATTTATTTGTAAAAAATTTTGAAAACCATTTATCATTTTCTCTCCACTTCACAATTACGTGCCACTTTGTGTTGGTCTATCACATAAAATCCCAATAAAAATACATTGATGTTTTTGGATGTAACATGACAAAATGTGGAAAAATTCAAGGGGTAGAAATACTTTTTCAAGGCACTGTTTGATTTTGTGGTTCATGAGATAAATGGATGGCAGTAAAATTTTGTAGCAGGATGTAGCACTGGCCACACCCTTTTTTAAACCTAGGATATAATTAGTATTTTCTGTTGGCTTTTGTTTTGGGTCCTGTTTTGTTGAACCACTGACCAATAAACATGGGCAGAAAGCCCTTAAACCCACTTGACACTTGGATTACCTCTCTGCGAGCTCTCCGCTTAAAACTGAACCCAACTATATATAACATAACTATATATAACACCTTGCAGAAGAGCTTCATACCTACTTTGTGCAGATAAGCCATGTCTACACAGGCATTGTGGTAAGCATCTGGCACAAGTTGCTTTGCGCCACTACTATTAGAAGTGACAGCAACAGACTTTAGGAGGAAACTGCTGTCAGTCACTGAAGGTGAGCAATGTAGAAAGTAAAAATCACTCTATAGGCACACTTCATTTTATGACTGCAGACTGAACATACTGTCACAGTAAACGCTGACGCAATAGCTTACTATACCCAGGAGAAGCAAGCATTTCTAGTGTGACAATATTGCTGCTGGGAGCCATTCAGGCAGTTTAGTCACTCTAGGTCAGGAAGTGCCAGTGTAGGATAAAACTAGAAGGATCACCAGGTCAAAATAAAGGAAAGGAAAAATAAGATCATTATGTACAGATATGCCAATAATTGATTACCTATAATTTTAAGGTTTAAATAAATTTGACCTCTATGTGAAAAAATACTAATTCCACACCAATTTGATAGTTATGTCTGTAAATTAAGCATTTTAATGAGAGGTTTTATGATGGTCAAATAACGTAAATGTCTCTGTAAACTGACTCAAACGTTTCTCAGAAAGAGTTTTTGAGGGATTCTTAAGAACGTTATATAACATACATTGATCGTAAATATTTATACACATACTTTCCCGGCTTGTTAAAGTGAACCATAATCAGAGCACTGGTTGC
Organism: Aquarana catesbeiana; assembly: GCF_042186555.1. Lineage (NCBI taxonomy): Eukaryota > Metazoa > Chordata > Amphibia > Anura > Ranidae > Aquarana > Aquarana catesbeiana. The sequence continues at coordinate 239,867,762 of NC_133324.1, forward strand.
CTCTGCAAAGGACAAGAATCCCTAGAAAAAAAGCAACATAAATTAGTGTGTACACAGCTTTTGCTTTTATATAATATACAGCTTCTTTTATTAGTAAGATCCAGTGGAAAAATGTGACAGAGCACGTGAGGGTACACTGGAATTTGTCAGTCTGCAACATGACTAGATGAAGCAGAGCATAATTTTTGTTAAAGCAAAACTCCAGTTTTTTGCTAATTTTGAAAATTCCCTTCATACGTACCTTTTTAAGCTGAGGTCCTCTGGGTGGACACATGAAGTCCTAGGGTATTAATTCTTTTCTGTTTCTGGCAGTGGAACTTGATCATCAATACTGCAGAGAGCAGCACTGATGTTATACCATCAGCACAGTTCTGTGCAGTATTGTATTATGAGCCCAGGTCAACGTGATGATCCACCCCAAAAGGGTGAGTCCATGCACAGCTTGAATTTTGACTGATTCTTGGTAATCGGCCAAATTTCAAGCCGTGGGTGTCCTTGTCGCAGCATTCGGCTTGACAAACTTCAATTGAACAATCCAATGAGCGTGGTGGAAAATTGTCAGCCAGTAACTACATCCAATCAAGTACAGTCTATGGTATTCAAGGTATTCAGGTATTCAAACAGCCTCAGTTGCTGGCTGTCTGAATACAATACCTGGCAGTGGAGATTCCTCCATCCATGCTGTTTAGTATGGATGAAGGATTCTATTAGTTTCCTATCATTCAACCCCTGAGAAATCTATATGTAATATGGCTAAAATAAATTTAGGCAAATAATGCTTCATGTGAAATCCTGACGCACGTCCTCCTCGAAACCCTCCCAGATCATACCCTGTGAAACTGCATCAATATGAAGATACAAAATGAAGATGGCCTAATATCAAATGATCTCCGGAGTCCAGCGAGTGTTTTTTGTTTGTTTGTTTGTTTGTTTTTTTTAATCAAATGTTGTACAACAGTCATCTAAGAAATACCTTGAGGTGCCTACAAAGGAAGTGTGTGGAATGATGCTTACCAGTGGGGTGACACCGGGGCCGCCGCTAAACACTGTACTTTATTGCTTGCAGTGAGGCGGTGCGGGGGAGGCTGCCTGTAACACTCCCCAGGCAGGCAGGCTAATATCCCCGAGTGAACCGGAGTTGGTGGGCGGAGCTGGGGGGTGTGGCTGCATCCTCCACTCCTCCCACAGACTCCTTCACTATTGCTGATCCCGCAGCTGAAGGAGATGAGAGGCAAGGACACAGCAGCCCCGCCCATATGCAGGCATGAAGCATGCTGTAAGTAAATGCAGTGCAGTGTCACTACAGAGTCCTAACTTGCCCTATACCACCCCAACCCGCCCTAAACCATCCCAACCTGCCCTGTGCCACCCTAACTTGACCTATACCACCCCAACCTGCCCTGTGCAACCCTATCTTGCCCTATACCACCCCAACCTGCCCTGTGCCACCCTAACTTGGCCTATACCACCCCAACCTGCCCTGTGCCACCCTAACTTGCCCTATACCACCCCAACCTGCCCTGTGCCACCCCAACTTGACCTATACCAATCCCAACCTGCCCTGTGCCACGCTAACTTGCCCTATACCACCCCAACCTGCCCTGTGCCACCCTAACTTGCCCTATACCACCCCAACCTGCCCTATACCACCCCAACCTGCCACTATACCACCCTATACTACCCTAACCTGCCATTATACCACCCTATACCATCATTTACAGGGGCTGGTTTGGGGTGCGCCCTGTGACTATGTGCTGCCTGCAGGGTGCAGCCTAGGCAGGAATAGGGGGGTGATACCATGTTTTACAGCACCAGGTGACACCAACCCTAGTGACGCCACTGATGCTTACTTAAAGGGTTTGTTAACCCATATAAGACAAACTCTGCCAGACCCTCTATTAGAGCCTGGCAGAGCACACTGCATTAGTATTTTGCAAAAACGAGTGGTGTAAATACCTATTTTGAGCTGTCTTCAGGCCGGTCACATGTCTCACGGCCGCTGTACCGCTCTGATACATGGATACTGCAGGAGGGGCCATGATCTCTCTCCGACGTCAGCTGGCTGCTCAGCCTCCCCTGCAGTAACCCTGGAAACCGGCTGAGAGTCACGTGACCAGCCTGAAGACAGCACTGAATCGTTATTTACAAAGCTTGTTTTTATGAAAAGTGAATGCGGTGTGCTGTGGCAGGATATCATAGAGGGGCTGGCAGTGTGCATTTACAAATTTTTAATTTTGCTAATAGCGGCGGTGGGCGGGGGGTGGAGATGTAGACACACAGACACTAGCTGACAGGCAGGAAGGAGGGGGTGAGGGGGGAGAGAGGAGAGCAGAGAGCAGGGCAGTGTATGACGAAGGGACGAACTTTGACCACAGTGGTCATGGCTCAGCAGCCATGATTTTCGTAGTCTGTTTAAAGAGGGGGATACAGGAAGTGGAGGGTTCAGGGTTTTTTTTTACAGTTTAGAGGGAGGCAGATTACACAGCACAAGCACTGTGCTGTGTAATCTGCTTTAAGGGACCAGGAAATCTATATTTTTGGGGGGGTTGACAAACGCTTTAAGTAACTAAATATACCCACAATAAATATAATGCAAGTCAAGTTATATGTCTGCCCAGATATTTGTTTGATGCACCATATTGTGTAGGCAACAGCTGGTGAATAACATTTCTAAGAACTAGTTATGTTACTTGTGTCAGACAAGTGTCAAATGTATTTATTTTTTTACATGCACATGAGATCTGGCAGCTATTGCTATGGCTATGGCAATACATCACCTTCAAAATCAAGCCTTTATAGTATGCAGTTGTATTTATTGCTACAATATAAAATGCAGATTACATTTATTGAACGAATTGAACAATTTTTTATCCCTCAAACTCCTTGTACTTACCCTAAGTTCCTTTAAGCAAAATGTTACTTCAGAATCAGTTCCAATTTGGAAGTTAATAAATTCTTCAGGATTTAAATGCACTTCAGTATGCATTACTTTTGAAATACCTAGATGAAATAACAAGGTAATTATGATGACACATATCTACAAAGAAATGTGAAAGCATGTTTTTCCTATGAAAGATCAAGTTTGGCTGAGAAGATTTAAAGCAGAATTAAAGTCAGGAAAAGAACTTACTGCAGTCCTCAGCAAACCTTTGCAAGGTGCTCTACGCTGTGCTGATATAACATCACTCTCATTCCCCAGCAGCATTCGCTATAGCTGCCAGCAGCACCTTAATTTACTGTTTTGATGATTGTACCAGGCATTGCACTGGCCATTAGTGGGATTTTCCTGACTAACTCCATGGCAGCACTCTTCCTGTGGAGGGTTCATCTACTCTGGCAAGGTCCAGTTTTCCTTCTGGAACCCAGGGCCACCATCATGGGGGTACAGGCAGTACTCAAGTAAGGGGCCCGAGCGTCCCAAGGTGCCCAGCTGGCCAGGGCCCGTTCCACCCACAGCAGCACATGAAATTAATCTATCACCTGTGCCGCTAGACTGCGCGGCGCCTGGCCGCTATAGAGCCTCCTTTCACTAGCAGTCGTATTCCCCCCCCCCCGCAGTAGAGAAGTGGAGAGAAGCATTACACCAAGCCTGAGCCTCCGCCGGCCGCCACCTTCCTGACTAGTAACCCCCCCAGCAGGTGATCGCGCCCAGCACTCGCTCCTCTTCCTTCCCTGCTGAGGCGGAGCCTGCTGGCTGCTACTAGGTTGGTTTACAATGTAATTGGCGTAATTGGCCTGGACATGGGCAGGGGTTGTGGTCAGCTTGTCAGCGTCTATCTGCATGCACCCAGCCCTAGCAGGTGCATGCAGATAGATACCAGAGAGCAGCCTGGAGGGTAAGTCACAAAAATTTTGTGTGCACTGCTGTGCCCATGTGCTGCCTGTAGATTTAGAATTTATTTATCTCCTTCTCCTTGGATGGGACACCTGAGGGCCGAGGCTGACAAGCTGGGATCAGTGGCATGATGGAGTTGCATTGTGGAAAATGGATGAGGATGACTCTGGGTGGGGATGAGAGTTACATTGTGGAGAGCCTTTTCACTATGTAACTCATACCCACTTAGAGTCATCCTCATCCATTTTCCACAATGCAACTCCATCATCCTCATCCCCGCTCAGCACCAACCATCCCTCCAGTCTCCACAATGCATCCCCATCCCCGCCCAGCACCATCCATCCCTCCAGTTTCCACAATGCTCCCCATCCCCGCCCAGCAACCATCCATCCCTCCAGTCTCCACAATGCATCATCCATCCATGCCCAGCACCATCCATCCCTCCAGTCACCACAATGCATCCCCACCCACGCCTAGCACCATCCATCCCTCTCCACAATGCATCCCCATCCCCGCCCAGCACCATCCATTCCTCCAGTCTCCACAATGCATCCCCATCCCCGCCCAGCACCATCCATCCCTCCAGTCTCCACAATGCATCCCCATCCCCACCCAGCACCATCCATTCCTCCAGTCTCCACAATGCATCCCCATCCCCACCCAGCACCATCCATCCCTCCAGTCTCCACAACGCATCCCCATCCACGCCCAGCACCATTCATCCCTCCAGTCTCCACAATGCATCTTCAACCCCCATCCCCGCCCAGCACCATCCATCCCTCCAGTCTCCACAATGCATCCCCATCCCCGCCCAGCACAATCCATCCCTCCAGTCTCCATAATGCATCACCATTCCACCCCAGCATCATCCATCCCTCCAGTCTCCACAATACATCCCCATCCACGCCCAGCACCATTCATCCCTCCAGTCTCCACAATGCATCTTCCATCCATGCCTAGCACCATCCATCCCTCTCCACAATTTATCCCCACTCACGCCCAGCACCATCCATCCCTCTCCACAATGCATCCCCATCCACGCCCAGCACCATCCATCCCTCTCCACAATGCATCCCCATCCACGCCCAGAATCATCCATCCCTCTCCAGGATTCTGGGCGTGGATGAGGATACATTGTGGAGAGGGATGGATGATGCTGGGAATAGATGGGAATACATTGTAGAGAGGGATTGATGATTCTGGGTGCGGATGGGGATACATTGTACAAGAGGGATGGATGATGCTGGGCGTGAATGGGGACTCGGTGGGACAGCCAGTGGGCTGGCCCCGGGGAATGTTGGTGGTCAGGCCCCGGGGGGGCCCAGGCCTAAATCTGTGTAAGGGGCCCCAAAATTTCTGATGGCTGCCCTGCAAGTGAGTGTAAATTAACTCTAAAGCTGGGTTCACACTGCCATGCGGAGCAGCTCGCAGCAGGGGCCTGGTGCATCCTTGTTCACTGTTTAAGTTCCGATTTTTGTCCGAATTTTTTACTGAATTTGGACCTGGAACGTACCAGAAGATGCACAGGACTCCTGTGCAATTTGCTCGACAGCAGTCCCAGATCTGTGTGAACCGGCTCCATTGAAGCCAGTCACAGTTTCCTGACATGTGAATTGGATGCAGAGAAACCCGCATGCAATTCTCAATAGTGTGAACTAAGGAGGTCGAATGACTCTTTCTTTCAGGACTGAGTGAGTTGTGATGAATTACACTAAATATTAACAACATCTCTAGCCCACTAACATGCAGCTAGCCAAAAACCTGTTTCTACAAACCCATAATGGTGATGAGGAAACAACATTCCCATGTTTATACCATAGCCATATTATTCATACTTTTCAGTTCATATTGAAAAGACCAAGTTCAGGGAGACTGTACTTACTGCATACTGCATTGTTTAGAAAAGTAAGGTATTTATTCTTACCGATATCTTCCTCACTGTAGCTCTTTAATGTAATTTTCATTGGTGTTGCAGTCAGAGTAACTTCCTCTTGGCAAGATGGAAAGTGAATTATCACATCAGATAAAACCCTGTAAAATAATTTTAAATATTTGCAGGCCTCTCTCTTCCCCTCTTCACCCTTCTTTTCCACTCCCTTTCTCTGTGAATTTTTTTTTTTCACCTGAGACTTCCCTCCCTTTCCCATAACCCCCTACCCCACTGACCCATCTTCACACCAGCATAACATTAATTTGGTTTCTTCTTTTCCACAATACGAACCTTCTGACGGAAGGGTAGAAGATTAAGGCTGGCCATACACGGTGCTGAACCGGCCGAGATTCAAACCATTAATGGGCAGGGTGAATGTACCAAGTTAATCGATCGATCAACTACAACCAGCCTGCTGGATTCTCTTGCGATTATCACTAGCGGCTGCTATAGCTGCTAGAGATAATCACTGTCTTCTCCCGACGGGGATGGATTCCCCCTGCTGGGAGAAGATAGTGGCTCGGCAGGAGGGATTCCCGCAGTAACACTGTCTGTGCTGATGGAGGAATCCAGCAAATTTCTTTCCTACAACCCATGGTTGCAGGGAAGAAATTCACTTTGAAAGAAATTCACTTTGTGTATGGCCGGCCTTAGGGCCCTTTCACACGGGCACGTCCTTTCTGGTTAGTGAGGAATCTGTAAACAGGAATCTGTGCTACTGCAGGCTTCCATGACATCTGTGTCAGTTCAGGCTTTTCCTCCTGCCTGAAACTGGACCTACACTATACAGTAAAACCTTGGTTTGAGAGTAACTTGGTTTAAGAGCATTTTGCAAGACAAGCAAATTTTTTAAAACAATTTTGACTTGATATACAAGCGATGTCTTGATATAAGAGTAGCATCATGTCACAACTGAGTATAAAAGAGAAGAGAGGCGCCTCTAATTGTAGCAATATGGTTACACTTAATGAAGGTACAACATTTAGCAACATATTGCTACGCTTAGAGGTGCCTCTCTTCTCTTTTATACTCTGTAGCTCCTGCTGGATTTTGCTTTTAATCCCCTTGTGGAAGCTGCCGTTTGTGGATGGAAATTTTACAGTTACACAACCTATGAATAAATGGCTGTGGAACAAATCATCTGAGTTTTCATTATTTCTTATGGGGAAATTCATTTTGATATACAAGTGCTTTGGATTACAAGCATGTTTCCGGAACGAATTATGCTCGCAATCCAAGGTTTTACTGTTTTAACAAAAGTATTGGGACACCTGCCTTTACACGCATATGATCTTTAATGGCATCACAGTCTTAGTCCATAGGGGTCAATATTAAGTTGGCCTACCCTTTGCAGCTATAACAGCTTCAGCTCTTCTGGGAAGGCTGTCCACAAGGTTTAGGAGTGTGTCTAATGTTTGACCAGTCTTCCAGAAGCGCATTTGTGAGGTCAGTGTGGACTAGAAGGCCTGGCTTGCAGTCTCCACTCTAATTCATCCCAAAGGTGTTCTATTAGGTTGAGGTCAGGACTTTGTGCAGGCCAGTCAAGTTCCTCCACCCCAAACACACTCATCCATGTCTTTATGACCTTTATGGGCCAAAGACTGGGTGGTCCTAATTGTGGCCCCTGACACTACCAAGAAGCCACACACTGTATAATATTCATTTTACGTAACACTAGTGAAGACTGTCAGAGACTGCAGACATACAACATCAGATAATTACAGTCTTTGGACATGCAACTAATGTGGCTGGGGGCACATTATATGAGATAGCTAAAGATCACTATCAGTATAGCCCCTTTAAAGTTCAATGCTTCCTATTAGGACTACTAAGGATCACTGGGGTTCAGGGACAACACAACAAGTACCAATGGGCTGCAGGTTGGGACTAATACAATATTTTCATGATGCCGTATCATTTTGTACACTTACTGCAGGTACCTGAATAAAAAATATTAAAACATTGTTTACAAGCTTATAAGGTAGTACAATGCAATGATTTGTAGTTCCTCTGCAACGCTTATAATTTCACCATTGTTTACAGCAGAAAGTACAATGGAAAGTTATTGCTAAATTCAATCTAATCTAATCTGACTGGCATACACAGACTGATAATCACCTGATTCAGCAGGAACTGGCCAAATTTTGCTCTATGTGTACTGCTGTCTGTTCAACAGAATCCGGTCTAACGACTGGCTTCTGTCGTCGGGCAGTCCTGCTGGAAAACCATAATTTGATCAGTGCTTGCAGCCAATGGCTGCAGCGCTGATCTCTGTATTCTGATGGGGGGAGTCCCCATAGTCAGAATACAATAGCGTGGCATCGCCTGTATGGATGCAGGGATCTGTGTATACCCTGCTTAATACCAGTACCAAATAACATGATTGACAAAATTGTTATTCTGATTCTTGCTGAAGCAATGTGAAATTTGGTGGGGGGAAGAAATGTTTTTTTTTTTTTTTGGGGGGGGGGGTTAAAAGGTCTATATATAAAGCTGCAAACTGATTAAATGATACAAAGCAAATACAAAAACTGATATTGAGTGCAAATACTAAATAATTAACATGTGAATCCATAAAGTGCATTTTATAAGGCCATGAATATGCAAATGCAAATTCTGGAAAAAAATCCAAAAATAAATAGTTCAAAAAAGCAAAAAGTCCCTCTCACTGAAAAGTGAAATTCCAATATGTGCTTGAATATAAATTGTAGTCACCACCACCACCTTTAAGTGAATTGGCCACTCACCTCAGAATAAGACTCATCCGTGTCTAATCAAGCCTTGTTTTAAACATACGAAGATCCTCTGTAATCAGGAATGCCAGCTCCAATATCACACATGCTCTCTTTTGACAACAATTTCTCCAATAATACTCAAAATATATAAGGAAAAATCATTGCGCAATATCATTTAAATCTATTTATTGTATAAAAACATATGGATGTTGCACTCAACCTTTCCACATCTTGTAAAATAGCAAAATAGTAATCCAGATTGTGAACTCTTTGCCGCAATCCCGATGCATGAGACATCGGAAATGACATCACCAGCTCCACCCGACACTCGTGAAGTGACTTCTTCAAAGGATCCCTTCAAAGTGATAAGTGACGCAATGCGTTGGGTGGAGCTGGTGACATAATTTCCGGTGTCTCGTGCATCGGGATTGCAGTGAGGAGGCAAGGAGCTCGCAATCTGGATTACTATTTTGTTATTTTCCAAGATGTGTAAAGTGTGAGTGCACCAACCATATGTTTTTATACAATAAATCAATTTAAATGATATTGCGCAATGATCTTTTCTTATATATTTTGAGTATTATTAGAGAAATCGTTCTGTCTAAAGAGAGCGTGTGATATTGGAGCTGGCGTTCCTGATTACAGGATCTTCCTATGCTTAAAACAAGGCTTGATTAGACCCAGGTGGACCTTATTCTGAGGTGAGAGGCCAATTCAGTTAAAGGTGGTGGTGGTGACTACAATTTATATTCAAGCGCGTATAGGAATTTCACTTTTCAGTGAGAGGGACTTTTGCTCACTTTGAACTATTTATTTTTGGATTTTTCTCCGGAATTTTTTGCATATTCATGGACTTATAAACTACACTTTTATGGATTCACATGTTAATTATTTAGTATTTGCACTCGAAATACATTTTTGTATTTGCTTTGTATCATTTAATCCATTTGCAGGTTAATTACTACATGAGTGAACCATTATTTGCTGTATATATTCTTATTAGTGTGAGGTCACTTTTAGAATGGTAGCAGCTGTTCCTAGGTAATTATTCACAGTGATAGGTTCATTCACATAGCAGCGCACAGGTTATTCTATATTATACCATTTAAAGGGTCTATAGCTACCTTTAGAAAAAATCCAATTCATTTATAAACTAAATGCATTCATAATTAAGAAGCAAAAATATACCTGGATTGAATTTTCAGTACATTAGGACATGATGTTTTGGAAAACACAACTTGTTGTGACTCGCACTCTTCATAGGCCAAGTTATGCGTTTTAGTAAGACCTTGAAAATATGTTAGACACAGAATAATTCCACAACTGCAGTTCTTATTTATATATTATTATAATACATGTAGCACCCTTGTCCTAAAACAGGGCTACAGGTAAATTTAACTGTGCTGGGTGGTAGCTAGCCTGGCTAATTTGTAGTCTTTATGGATCAAATGGGCTTCCAGTTTCAGCTGTTGCTTCTGCCTTTTGTCAGTAGGTGGCACTGTTGCCTCAGGCATTAGTATGATGAGCTACAGTGAAGTCAGGTTATGAATAAACATACCTTTCTCAGCCAATAAGACTAGCTGCTATGAATGCTGGGAGAAGGTATTTATTTGGAGAAAGTCAGGTGAACTAGGTCTTCTCTGCCCATACTGCGGTCTGGGTGGCTGCGTGAGGAACAACTCCTGGCTGCTATGCCTAAAGCCTGAGGCCTATCCAGGAGCTCTCCTGGTTGAAAGGTCTGTTTGAGGCCTATCCAGGTGTTCAAGATTTTACAGAGGAGAGCCTGCTCAATACCTGGAAACAATGCTGAGAGGGATGTAGTTCTAGAGAAGTACCAGAGGTGACTCTTCATGGACCAGGAACCCATGAGGTGGCTGGGAGAGCTTCAAAAGAGAACTTATCCAAGAAAATTCTGTATGATGCTGTGAGTAAAGTTCGGCTGCCATAGGAGGCATCCTGTTCTACAAAGTACAGATGTGCTGGTTCAGCTTGAAGGCTCTTTTCCTGTACCGCTGTCTGCCTTATCTCACCTTTTTGTCTAAGAAGTCTGCCTGTCTGCTAATCATTATTATTTTTGGCAGAGGATGTCCTGTGCCCCATCCCCTCTTTCCCACATTTTCCTGTTTGTGAGAAATAAACTTCTCTTTGTGCACCCTGAGGAGGAATGTTGGCCCTCCCTGTCTTTGGGGGTCACCGCCAGGCCCCTGGAAATGTATTATAAGATTTCTTAACACCAGTTTAATTGTATGCAGAGCTGTGGATAAGGTGGTACCACCAGTTCTCCTGCATGAGGCCCAGGCCAACAGGGGGGCCCAGACAGCTGGATGAATGTGAGCAGGGAGGGTGAGGAGGCAATTACTGGAACAAATCTCCTGTATGGCTTTCTCTGCAGCAGCAGCAGAAAGCTGGTTTCTCCTCCTCTCTCTCCTGCCAGCTTTCAGCTGCTGCAGAGAGCCATACAGGGGATTGGTTCCAGTAACTGCCCACCCGCCACACAGATCACCCTCCCTGTGCACCATGCATTTCCCCCCTGTGTGCCCCATCCCCACCCCTGCAGTGCTGCCAACTTCCCTCCTCTTGTCGCCGGCAGCTACAAGCACACAATAGGATCCTTCAGGATGGAGAGTGGGGGAAGGGTCCAGTAAATATGTCACATTTCCAAGCCCCTTTCTTTCTTGAATGAACACAAAGAGTGACTAGTACTGACCACTCAGTGTGTTCATTCATACCTGAAGCATAGTAAACTTTGTTTATTTGGGGAGGGGCTGTCGGGTTGGCTGTAGGGGGCCCTGTGGTTTCTAACAGCAGCCCTGATTGTTGATTGTAATAAAGAAATACCAGAGAATTAAATGTGTTCTATCTGCCTGCTACAAATGGGTTGAAATGTGAATATGACCAAATTAGAGCTACCATGTTTCTCTGCATATGTGTAACTTCACAGTTACTAATTATTAAAAACACAAAAATGTATACAAACACAAAAATAATATTTTAAGCTGTCATGGCTCTTTCATTTCTTGGCCTCCTAATGTTAATACTGCCAATTTGTCTGGCACTTCTGATATGGATATTTCAACCTTTGCAGATGAGATCAATGCTCAAAGTACTTTAGGATCCATTTAAAAGCTGCTTACCGTGTTTGCAGAAAAAACGGAATACCATATGAAATGAATTGAAATTTAAATAAATTTGGCATTTTTCCACATTCTTGTCCAATATGTTGAGACATCTAAACACATGCAGTAGAGACTGTAAAAGAAAATGCAGTAGGTTGTTTTTTGGGGGTTTTTTTTGGCTGATCAGTATATTTAAACATATAAGTTGGGCCACATTCCTTGAGAAAAAGAAAATGCGTCACACATGGGTGCATTAGGCCAATGATAAATAACATGCTCAACCACAGCTGCCAGTACCCATGGAGGTATAATGGAGAGGCCAGGACCCAGCATTAGATGTTGGGGCACCTGTAAAGGCTGCAAGGAGGGCTGGGGAGGGTGGTAAAGTTGAACGTGAGGCTGCAAGGACATTGTTGAGATATGCTACTGACTGCTGAGCTGCGCACAACAGAATAAAGGAGATGTCTAACTATCCCTTGGTCTAAACTGTAGTGATCCTGACTTGACCTAATATGTTTCTAGGGTAAGATACAGAGCTGGACTGGAAGAAAATGTGTACGTTTTAATACTTTTCCTGTGTCCCTGCGGAGACCACTTGAATCCTAGTGCACCAAAAGCGTTCCCTAAAGCTGTCCATACATTATGCAAATTTTGTCCAGCTCCTGGGTTGTGTGACATCTTTCTACTGAAAATTGTTGGCCAAACAGCACCTGTATCCAAATCAGATGCAGAAGCTGTTCAGGTATTTTGAAAGCTGGTGGGGCCAGCTGTCAAAATACAATTGCCAGAGAGATTTGTCTATTGATAGCATGTAGCATGGGGAGGGGGGGGGTCTGTTTTATTGTGTGTTATAACTAATTCACAATTCACAAAAAACACAGATGGGCTAATATATGAAAGTGTGCTATAAGACAATGATACTCAACCAGGCCAGCGGCAGATTCCCTGACCTCACACAGTTCATCCCAGCACCCAAAGTGCCCCTGAACCTCTCACAGTGCCCCCAGGTCACCTAAGATCCCATCTTTCAGCCCCCACATTCCCCCCCCAACCTCTCTCAGTGCTATCCATCCTCCCACAGTGTGTCCCAGCCCCTGCAGCACCCCCTAGCTTTCCACAGAGCATCCAGCCCCCCAAAGTACTCCAAATAGTGTCCCCAGTGCACACCCCCCCCCCGACAGCCACTGTACTGCCCTCCAGTCTCCTGCAGTGCCTCTGCAAAGCCCCCCAGCCTCTTGGAGATACCACCATTCCCCGCCTGAGATCCCACCCTTCACAGTTGTCCCCAGCTCCCTGCAGAAACCTTACGCTACAGGGCCACCAAGTCTGCTGCAAATTCTCTTAACCCCATCCCTCTTCTAGTGTGAGTATAAACTTTTTTTTTTATGCTGTTGGAGCATGAAAGGCTTTTGAAGAATTCACTGGGCACTGGTCTCAGTAAAGTTGAAAGGACTGCTATAGAAAAAAATTGTGACACTTGTCACAAGTCTAAATTGATGTACCCAGGAGCTGGCTAGTGTTGCCTGCATATTTAGGAGATATTCTGCAGTGTTGCCACAGTGAGACAGTATCCTACTAGTGCCCAGCCTGGACTCTGCCTTTGTCATCACATCCTGACTTTTGTCACCACAAGAATGTTGGAACCCAGAGTATCAGAGAGTGTCAGTACTGCTTGGACCTTGAAGAAGGGGACATACCCCGAAAGCTTGTCCTGAAAACTTGTATGTTAGTGCAAATAAAAAAAGTATCACGGACAGTACTCAATTTTCTCTTTAACTTTATTGAAAATTCAAGTGATGGGGGCAGGAGGCGGAGCCTGGCGGAGCAGACATGCATTGTTAGAGCTCCACACTGCTGAGGAGAGAAGAGAAGGACAAAGCGGAGCCTGCAGGCTCAAAAGGTATCCATTTGAACCTTTTTGCCCCAGGGAACAAACTGTGAAAGTTTGGGCAGGAAATATGGTACTGGGAGGAAACCGTGGCAGAAATAAAAATCACCTCACAAAGAGCTCACAGGCACTCACTGCAGCTGAAGCAGCTCCAATCACCTCACAAGATACAGCATCAGGGCGCTCTCACAGACAGAAAATGTCACAGCAAGACTCTCCATTTGAGTCAGATACAGAACAAATCCTCTCACAAACTTCTCCACAAGCCTCCGCAGTATCCCCAGTAATATTATTACAATTTGAAAAGATGTTTCATAAGGCTTTAAAACAAACCTCAGACCAAATAACAAAAAGCCTAACTAAAGAAATAAGAGAGCTGGGAAACCGCACCGCAGCCTTAGAAATAAAAATGGATGAAATTGAAATTACAACCCAAGAAAATATAACAGAATTGGAACAATTAAAAAAAGAGAATTTAATACTTCAAACTAAGCTCGAAGATTACGAAAATAGAGCCAGACGTTCAAACTTGCGCATAAGGGGAATACCTGAAACTGTGACAGACCTGCAATCTACTATTACTGCTCTATTACAAGAACTAAAGCCAGATATCCCTATTGAACGTTTAGAACTGGACAGAGTACACAGAGCCCTCACAGCCAAAAAGAAAGATGGACCCCCACGTGATATAATCACAAAATTTCATTATTACAGAACGAAAGAACAAATACTAATTGCTGCAAGAGAAAAAAAGGAACTTAATTTTCAAGGACACAATTATCAAATTTTTGCTGACCTATCCCAACTTACTATTACTAAAAGACGATCCATGAAACCCCAACTAATGGAACTGCAACGCCACAACATTATGTATCAATGGGGCTTCCCCTTTTCAGTCAGATTTAACCACCAAGGTACAATTTACAGAAGCAGATCAGCAGATGAACTACAACAAACCCTTTTAAAATTAAATCTGACAGAACCCACAAGCAGCAACACTCCCACACGCAGAAGAATGGCATCATCTTCACCTTCAGGCAGCACCCCGAAAATTCCCGAACAAAATGGGAATCATCATTCTCACAAAAGAGGCCGTTATGCCACATCATCCATGGACCAAGAAGATTCAATGGACTGACATCCTAATTCCTGATATCTCTTCATTTATTATACTAAGAGATGGTTCTCTATAAAAAACCTGTATTTATAACTGAATGTAACTGCATTCTGATAGTCACACACTGTGTGGGATCATGTTACATTCCAGTTATATTTCTTATTACTTCTGATTCATATAGCCTTAGAATATATAAGTGAAATAAGGAAATTCTTGTTCAGTTATATATTATCAGGTAATAACAATAGATTTATTACTTTTTAGGACAAATATGTTCAATAATCCAGAAGTAATGGAAGCTTTTTCTTTCTTTTCTTAAAACAAATATATTATTACCTAACTAGTTCCTAGAATTATGTTTTTGTTTATTCTAATCTGAAGCAATACAACCTCAATTTTATGAGTTAACATATCTAAACAGTTACATATGAATAAAATATGTAATTGTTTACTCTAAAAGGGTTAAAATCCCAAAATAATTCAAACTATCTTCATCAATACCAAAGTTATTAACAGTACCTTTCTAACTGAATTATTTAGCTTAGGGCAAGACTAACCATATACAACCACCCTGGAATAAATAATTTCAACAAAAACTATATTCTGCACTCCAATTAATGAAACATCATTTTGATGTCTTTTGACATAGCACTTCTCTCCTGTAAGCGGAAGATCCGTGTTCCCCCATTAGCCCTCCTCATTCTCCCAACCATATTATGTGGGAGTGTGACGAAGGCACTTATTCCCCTGAGAGAGATATTTATTCTCTTTCACGGGTAAATTGTGATTACTTGCAAAAAATAATTTATACAATGTATCATCTAATCTCGTATGTTTTTTGTTTACTCTTTACTCCAGAATTTACTGGTTTCTTTTCTATCTATTCATCTCTTCAGTCCACACAGGTTGATCTGCGCAGTCAGCTCTGCATAACAAAAAGTAAGTCAAAACTATTTGATCTGTTGCCATGGCACCACTAAATATACTTTCCCTGAATGTTCAGGGAATAAATGTCCCTCAAAAAAGGACCAAAGCCTTCCGTACTTTCCATAACAAGAAGGCTCACATAGTATGCCTCCAAGAAACACACTTCACCAAAGATTCTACTCCAAAATATATTTCTCCTTTTTATCAACAAATTTACACGGCTTCTGCCTGTACCAAGCAAAGGGGAACTCTAATTGCATTTCACCGATCCACACCATTCACCTTATCATCAGAAATTAAAGACCCAGAAGGTAGATACCTGATATTCATGGGTTATATAATGGATACAGCAATCACGGTGATTTCCTACTACGCTCCTAACAAACAACCTACACCATTCCTCTCACATATATTACAAGTGATTAATACACACAAAATAGGAACAGTGATAATGTGTGGGGATTCGAACCAGGTCCTCCTCCCATTTCTAGATAAATCACCTTTTACACCATCCAAAATAACCTCTAGATTACCTTTTTCTCAACTTCTTTCCAAATACAATCTGGTAGATTCGTGGAGAGAAAGTGACCCAATGAAAAAGAAATTCACTTATTTCTCGCACCCTCATCAAACCTTCACCAGAATAGATCATATTTTTCTAACAATAGGAATGATACCAGAAATTATTGCATCAGATATAATTCCGATTCCGTGGTCTGACCATAATGCAGTATACACTACTATAGCCTCAGCCATACCAAAAGCGCATGACCCAACGTGGTACTTACCGGACATAATGCTCAAACACCCACTACATCAGATGGCCATTGAACAAGCTTTAAAGGAATACATATCAATTAATAATACAACAGACATCTCCCCAATAACACTGTGGGAAGCTCATAAGCCTGTCTTGCGTGGTACAATACAAAGACAAATGGCACTATTTAAACGGGAACGCAAAAATCTAGCAAAAAAACTAGAACTCAATTTTAATGCAGCCTACATATCATTTCAAGATAATCCATCTCAGAGTACAAAATCTCATCTGGAAAAATCTAGATTGGAATACGATCTATTTCTCACTGAGTCAGTTGATAAATCCCTCAAACGCTCCAAAAACAATTTCTACATGAATACAAACAAACCAGGTACATATTTGGCTCGGGCATTAAATTCAACTAACAAATCTTTCAAACCAATACGTTTGAAATTATCAAAAAATGTTTACACTTGTAATCCAGTTAAAATAGTCCATAAATTTCACTCACATCTCGCAACTTTATACAAGACAAACAATGAATTTAATCCTACAGAGGCTGAATCCTTCTTCTCAAAAATAACCTTACCTGAGTTATCTCAGAATCAAAAAAGCAGTTTGGATGAGTCTATAACTATAGATGAAGTTGCTAACGCCATAAAAGACCTAAAACTTAACAAAAGACCAGGCCCAGACGGCTACTCGGCTTTATACTATAAAACATTCTCAGAAATACTCTCTCCCATTCTCACTGAAACTTTTAACAAACTTCTAGATGGACATTCTTTTCGGCAAGAAACACTAATGGCAATTGTTTGTATGATCCCAAAACCCCTTTCTGATGATACTTCCTGTGTGAATTATCGGCCTATCTCTCTGTTAAACCTTGATATTAAATTATTAGCAAAAATAATAGCAAAACGCCTCAATAGCATTATAGGAAAATTAATACATAGAGATCAAGTAGGCTTCATGCCAAATAGACAGGCAGGCGATAATATACGCAGGGCAGTGTTATTGGCACATATTGCTAAAAAACGGAAAATCCCTTTATGTTTTCTATCTCTCGATATTAAGAGGGCATTTGACACAGTATCCTGGCAATATATGCAATATTCATTACAAAAATGGGGTTTTGGACCCCACTTTTTAACATGGATCAAAGCATTATATAATAAACCCAAAGCCTATATAAAATATGCTGGATACAAATCTGAAGCCTTTAATATCGAAAGAGGTACCCGACAGGGTTGCCCATTATCTCCCTTATTAATTGCCCTTATACTCGAACCCATGGCCCAATACATCAGAACAAACCAAACTATAACTGGCATTGAAGTAGGAGGTATTACACACAAATTATGTATATTTGCAGACGATATATTACTTTTTCTATCATCACCACAGGTCTCTGGTCCTAACTTAATACCAGCTCTTGATGGATTTGCAGCCCTATCCGGCCTTATGATTAATCCTAAGAAATGCCTAGTGCTTAATATTTCACTCACAAACATAGAATTGATCCCGGCTAGGGCTGCACTCCCATTCTCATGGGCAGAAAAATCAATCCCATATCTTGGAATTCATTTAACAGCATCTCATTCTGACTTATTCTCAACCAATTATCCTCCTGTATTAAGACAGATCACAAATCTAATAAAACAATGGTCGCAACTTCCTTTATCCTGGATAGGGAAGATTAATGCAATCAAAATGACTATTCTACCCAAATTGCTTTATCTATTCAGAGTCCTCCCTATTCCAATTCCTTCCTATTTTTTGAGAATAGTACAAAAAAGAGCAACTTCGTTTATGTGGGGCTCTTCTAAACCACGTATACCTATACACACACTACATCTTCCCAAAAATAAAGGAGGCCTGGGATACCCTAATTTTACTAACTACTACAGAGCAGCACATTTGGCCAGTCTGTCCAAATACCATGCAAAACAGGAAATCCCATTATGGGTATTTATAGAGGCTTCAGAAAATGACCCTCTATTAATATCAAATTTATTATGGCTTGATCCTAAAGACCGCTTTAAAATTCATAATCCCATAAACTAAACACTTCTTATCTCTCTGGGATAAACTAAAAACCAAATATCAGTTACAATCTCCACACAATCCTCTCCTTTCTTTTATCAGAAATCCGGCCTTTTGGATCTACCCAAATTCTTTTAAAGCTTGGACAACATCAGGCATTCAGACACTAAATGACTTCATAGCATCTAAATCATTCCTTTCATTCCCATCGCTTAGAGAAAAATATGATCTACCAAACTCTGAGATATTTAGATATCTCCAAATCAAAAATTTCTATACACCATTCCTAAAGGGGATACACCATTATCCCAATTATCCATTTTTGAATCAATCTGTACAAAAGATCCATTTGCTAAAGGTACAATTTCATCACTTTATAATCAATTATATGGAGTAGCAAATCTTAATAGACCCTCTTACGTTCAGAGGTGGGAGGAGGACCTGGGACGAACTTTAGAAGACACGGACTGGCCTAACATATGGCTCACATCTAAGTCATCTTCACCCAACATCTTAGCACTGGAGACAAATTATAAAGTCCTAACTCGCTGGTACCTTGTACCCGCTAGAGTGGCAAAATATTCACCTAATACCTCAGCTCTTTGTTTTCGAGGATGCCCAGAAATAGGCACATATTTACACATATGGTGGACGTGCCCAGTAATCCAAACCTTCTGGAAGGAAGTCTTCGTGATTGCATCTAAAATATTTAAAAAAATAATACAACCAGATCCATATTTAACTTTACTTAAGCTAAAACCAAAATGGTTAACACTCTCTCAATTCAAACTTATGATCCAACTAATAACGGCTGCAAAACAAACAGTGGCCAAGGCATGGAAATCTCCTACATTGGTACTAGCAGAAACAATTCACAGAATGAATAATACAATGTCCCATGCTAAGATGGTAGCCATCGATCAAAACCAAATTCCAAAATTTGAAAAACTTTGGCATCCTTGGATAAAACAACAGTTCCTGTCAAACTTCAATGACTCTGTCCTGTTGCCATGGTAACAGATTAAATGACTTACAGAGACACCCATTCTATGGCTTCAAAGAGAACTAAAAAGAATAATAAACTGACGAGCGGGACAACCTTGTGGACCATACCTCTACCTTTCAACCCTTTTTCTTCTTTCTCTTTCCTTTTCTCCACCTTACGATTAAAGCTCATTATCAGAATTTATTTGACCTATATACACTCTACTTGTAAACAATATGTATAGTAGGTATAAATCATTTAAATACCTACAAAAGTAACTAAGGAAATGATATATATCTTTAATTTAGGTTTACGTGAACCCAATGTTTAATATTTGAAATTTCATGATATTTACCTATATAAACCCTACTGTAAAACAACGAGCTTACTTTATAGATCCTTGTAAACTTACTTTATGTATCTTTATAACATTGTATACTCAATAAACTTCTTTTGACAAGAAAATTCAAGTGATTGCTTTAAACATGTCATTGACCAATATCACTTTAACTAATTTAGGCTTTAGATACCTTTAATGAAAATTTGCAATTCAGCTTTAAAGGAACATCGCCTTGGCCTTGTTCATGAACAAATGGCCTTTGGTAGTTTTGAAAAAATAAGGAAGAAAAGAAGACGTAGGCGTATGCAGATCTGGAAGAATTGAGCACTCTCAAGGCAAGCTAGATATATAGAAAGAACTTAAAGTTAAACAATGTATTTATGAAAGTTGAACAGTTATGTCGTAATGTTAAGAAAGCTTAGTAAGATTTTAGATTATTGGTTATTTATTTAATCTTAACAGAAACCTATAAATGACTGTGATCAGCCATACGTTATTAAAGGTAATCTAAACACAACAGTTTAACATGTCAGTTATATATGGTGTGCTGTGTACTCTAGCAGAGTTCTTAATTTTTTTTAAAGGGGGCAAAAATACTAGAAAGTCTAGCAAAATTCGGCACATGGCAGGATCTAATAAACATATGAAGACTTTATTAAGACATAAGGTAAAATCCAAACGTTTCAGACCCGCTTACATGTTACAGCCTAGCCCAGTGATGGCGAAGCTTGGCACTCCAGATGTTTTGGAACTACATTTCCCATGATGCTCAATTACACTGCAGAGTGCAGGAGCATCATGGGAAATGTAGTTCAAAAACATCTGGAGTGCCAAGGTTCGCCATCACTGGCCTAGCCTAACGGCCTTAGTCATAGGCAAGAACACTAGAGCGCAATCAGGCATGCAGGCATAATCTGACCACCCTCATGCACCAATGTTTGGTGGCTGTCATATCTAAACACAATTATTTTTGCTGGGAATCTGTGTTTATGGTAACGAGAAGACAGGGCCTATGCTACCAATAGGCGGACTAGGCAGCCGCCTAGGGTGCACTGCCACCTAGGGTGCAACCGCGGCTGCTGTGTACACAGGTCTCTGCTGTGGATATAACAATGGCCTTGTGTGTAGAGCCGGTGTTCTGTCGGATAGTGCCCGCTATCGAGAAGTGCCCGGATTGTACTGCGCATGTGCTGTACGGAACAACTCAACAGCTGATTTTACGATCAGCTGTTGTGACGGCGAGACAGCGCCTGCGCGCAATAGCCGACAGAAGATTTTTTTCTGTCAGATTGTGCCTCGCGCTCCCGAGGCGTGTTCATGTCAGTGAGGGGCAAATTTGTACATGTTAAGGGCGGATTTATAAATGATGTCCAGTGCTGCAAAGATGGGGGCGGAATTTTTAAAGATGGCCAGTGCTGAAAAAAAAATCTTTTTGAAACTATGTGCAAATTAGAGGGTCCTTCAACAAAGCTGCAACACAACATCAAAATCGGCACTGGTACTGTGGCAAATGGCTTGTGGTAGCTAGCTAAATACGGCCTACAAACCCGCCCATCAACATAGAAAAACCCGCACTTCAGTTGACTAAACACGCCCTGCCAGCGTCCAGGAAGAATAGCAGAAAAAGGTTTGTTTTGCAGCACTGGCCATCTTTAAAAAATCTGCCCCATATTTGCAGCACTGGCCATCATTTATAAATCCGCCCCCAACATGTACAAATACGCCCCTCACCAACATGAACACGCCTCGGGAGCGCAAGGCACAATCTGACCGTAAAATTTCTTCCGTCGGCTATTGTGCACAGGCGCCGTCTCACGTAAAATCAGCTGTTGTGCAGTTCCATATGGCGCATGCGCCATTCGTCCCGGGTACTTCTCGATAGTGGGCACTTCTCGATAGAACACTGGGTGTCTGAGTCTGACAGGACTGACAAACACGAGAAGGGGGAGGAGTGTAGAGACAGTGCAGCTCAGTCACTGGGGCATTTTATTAAGCAGCAGATTTTTGGTGGATCCGCTCTGCACTACATGTGCATGGGAGAGATCTGCACTCTCCTCCTATGAAGAATACACAGAGTGGCCTGGAAGTGTCTTCTGCCCAGCTCCCAACACTTGTCCTGGGCACTGGCACACACTGATAAAGTCCTAGCTGGGGAGCCACAGATCCTGTGTATAGGGAGACATCGGAAAAAACAAACGAAAGACCCCCTGACGGGGCTTTAATGCAGCCAGTAACACAATTCCAAAATAAATGGATAATCAAAAATAGTTTTTATTGGTACAAAAAAGTATAAAAGTAATAGTGAATTCTGACATTAAAAAGTCAAGACATGAAATGGAGTACAAAGTTAATAAAAAACACAATGCCCATGACCGGGACCAGTGTACAGTACAATACACCTAGAGCAACAAGATCAAAATAGTAAAATCTTGACACGTTTCGACCCCAGTGGGTCTTCTTCAGAGGATAGATGGATAACAGCTGTAGAGATGTAAACGTGCATCAAAAATCTTTCCAAACAGCATAAAAGAAGATTGAAAGATTTATGCTGTTTTGAAAGATTTGTTGGGGGGCCCCGATCACAGCTTTGCAGGAGCGCACAGAGGACACGGGAGGATGTATTCCTCGCTTGCCAGCTGAGAGGGGGCGGGGCCGGGAGCTCCACTGACGCTCTGACCCCGCCCACGTGCAGCCTGTGTACTCAGAAAAGAGCTTCTGTAGTGAGAGCCAGTGATCGTAGTGGGAGTGTCAGTGGAGCTTCCGTCCCCGCCCCCTCTATACTGGCTGGTGAATACAGAGGTCCGGGGGCGGGGACGGAAGCTCCACTGACACTCCCACTACGATCACTGGCTCTCACTACAGAAGCTCTTTTCCGAGTACACAGGCTGCACGTGGGTGGGGTCAGAGCGTCAGTGGAGCTCCCGGCCCCGCCGCTCTCAGCTGGCTAGCGCGAAATACATCCTCCCATGTCCTCTGTGCGCTCTCTAAAGTTGTCATCGGGGCGACAATTCACGGGTGATGTGGGCCCAGGGCCCCCCCAACAAAGCATCAGTGGAGCTCCCAGCTGCTTTAGTGAGAGCAGAGAGTGGAAACCCCGCCCACAGTCCTGAATGTATGTAATGAGTTTGGCTGGCCAGGTATGTCCTTACAACCATAAAATGCCTGACTGTTTAAACCCTGAGCTGTGTTATTTCACTGTAAAGCTGTGCGTTGCTGAAAGTTCTCTGACCATCCCCTGTATAATGTCTGCAGTCTCTGATTGTCTCCTGCAGTATGTCCACAGTCTCTGGTAATC
This sequence comes from Aquarana catesbeiana, assembly GCF_042186555.1. NCBI lineage: Eukaryota > Metazoa > Chordata > Amphibia > Anura > Ranidae > Aquarana > Aquarana catesbeiana. The sequence continues at coordinate 239,890,736 of NC_133324.1, forward strand.
TCCTGCAGTATTTACACAGTCTCGGATTGTCTCCTGCAGTATTTACACAGTCTCGGATTGTCTCCTGCAGTATTTACACAGTCTCGGATTGTCTCCTGCAGTATGTCCGCAGTCTCGGATTGTCTCCTGCAGTATGTCCGCAGTCTCGGATTGTCTCCTGCAGTATTTACACAGTCTCTGATTGTCTCCTGCAGTATGTCCGCAGTCTCGGATTGTCTCCTGCCGTATGTCCGCAGTCTCTGATTGTCTCCTGCAGTATGTCCGCAGCCTCTGATTGTCTCCTGCAGTATTTACACAGTCTCTGATTGTCTCCTGCCGTATGTCCGCAGTCTCTGGTAATCTCCTGCAGTATGTCCGCAGCCTCTGATTGTCTCCTGCAGTATGTCCGCAGTCTCTGATTGTCTCCTGCAGTATGTCCGCAGCCTCTGAGTGTCTCCTGCAGTATGTCTGCAGCCTCTGAGTGTCTCCTGCAGTATGTCCACAGTCTCTGCTAATCTCCTGCAGTATGTCCGCAGTCTCTGATTGTCTCCTGCAGTATGTCCGCAGCCTCTGAGTGTCTCCTGCAGTATGTCCGCAGCCTCTGAGTGTCTCCTGCAGTATGTCCGCAGTCTCTGGTAATCTCCTGCAGTATGTCCGCAGTCTCTGATTGTCTCCTGCAGTATGTCCGCAGTCTCTGATTGTCTCCTGCAGTATGTCCGCAGCCTCTGAGTGTCTCCTGCAGTATGTCCGCAGTCTCTGCTAATCTCCTGCAGTATGTCCGCAGTCTCTGATTGTCTCCTGCAGTATGTCCGCAGCCTCTGAGTGTCTCCTGCAGTATGTCCGCAGCCTCTGAGTGTCTCCTGCAGTATGTCCGCAGTCTCTGGTAATCTCCTGCAGTATGTCCGCAGTCTCTGATTGTCTCCTGCAGTATGTCCGCAGTCTCTGATTGTCTCCTGCAGTATGTCCGCAGTCTCTGATTGTCTCCTGCAGTATGTCTGCAGTCTCTGAGTGTCTCCTGCAGTATGTCCGCAGTCTCTGGTAATCTCCTGCAGTATGTCTGCAGTCTCTGATTGTCTCCTGCAGTATGTCCGCAGCCTCTGAGTGTCTCCTGCAGTATGTCCGCAGTCTCTGGTAATCTCCTGCAGTATGTCCGCAGTCTCTGATTGTCTCCTGCAGTATGTCCGCAGCCTCTGAGTGTCTCCTGCAGTATGTCCGCAGTCTCTGGTAATCTCCTGCAGTATGTCTGCAGTCTCTGATTGTCTCCTGCAGTATGTCCGCAGCCTCTGAGTGTCTCCTGCAGTATGTCCGCAGTCTCTGGTAATCTCCTGCAGTATGTCCGCAGTCTCTGATTGTCTCCTGCAGTATGTCCACAGTCTCTTACACTCTCCTGTAGTATGTGTATTAATGTGCCCCTTTACTTGCTCAATTATTTGGGATTGCTCCACTGTTCAGTGAGAGGTAATGATGTGCATAAACCTCTAGCAACCAATCATCAAACAGTAGTGATCTGCTTTAATCTCTAGCAACCAATCAGTAAGTGCTAATGATGTGCTGTAACCCCTAGCAACCAAATAGTGAGCGCTAATAATGTACATTAACCCCTAGCAACCAATCAGCAAGCACAAATTATGTGTTGTAACCTCTAGAAACCAGCCATTGAGCAGTAATGATAGGCTGTAACCTCTGGCAAACAATTGCAATCGCTGCGTGATCTGCTGCAGTAAACTGATTTTGAGTCTACCTGCTATTTTTTGTATGTCTCAGAATGGAGGGGGGGCCCCAAGAAAATGTTTGCCCAGGGCCCAATCAAAATTAAAGATGGCCCTGGGTGCTAGAGTAGGATTTTTCTAAGCACAGGGCTCAGATGCAAGTAAAGTTAGCCAGGCCTGTGCCTTAAGATGGGCCTGGTTGTTGTGATTTGGGACTGGGAGTGTCCAGTGTAGTGGGGGGTGTGGCCACCGATGCTCTGACTCAGAGATGCCTCCCCTGCTTTCAGACGGATGGTTCTGGAAGAGAGGTTGGACTTGGCAGTGGCAGGCAGCTCATGTGAGGAGCCCTGACCAATTATCTTTTGGTATTGGCAGGGGGCAGGCCTCTCATATAAGCTGGGGTCACATGCTTCCAGGGAGGAGTCTGAAGTGCCAGAAAGGACAGCATGGAGTATTGAGGTGCTGTTCCGGGCGTCCCCACGCAGGGATACGCCGGGCGCAGAGGAGGGATGGAGGAACCGCGGAGAGGGAGTCTTAGATAAAGATCTTCGACTTTAAAAGAGTATCAAGCTGCTGTGACAGGGGAACACAGTACTTGAATGCTGGACAAGATCAGAACAGAAGAAGTAGCAGTAAAGCTGAAGAGAGTAGAGCAGCGTTCTGTGACCAGGGACACAGAATGGCGAAGTAACCAAAGGTCAGTGTACAGAACTAGACAAGTTATTAAGAACAGTATGGAATGCTGTGGCTGGGGAACACAGCATTGATAGCAAAGGACTGGCTGGGAGCAGTAGTCCCTCTATTACCATGTGTCAGGCCATCGGGGGGGGGGGGGGAATACCGTGCTATCTTTGGTCTGGTTAGCACATTGGTAATATCTTCCAAAGACTGTGTGGCTGTCTAACTCATTGATCCATCGGGGAGAGGTTGTGTTAGGCCTCTGGATCTTTGATTCCCAGAAACCGTCATAGTCTGCAAGGTGGAATTATTCAGTGTGATTCTTCTTTGTCAAAACTGGAAGTGAAGAAGTAGTGTTTCAACAGTTTGCTGAAAATACTAGATGTACAACAACTTCAAGCCAAGGCTATTCAGTATTGTAGTACAATATACCAAGTTTTCTGGGCATCTCATATCACCCCTTTTGTTCCACCCAAGTTGTATCCTTCAAATAAACACAACAAAAGCGTGCAAATGACTGTTCCTTGTCTCATCTGAATGCGGGGAGCCTGGCAGCAGGGTGATTGGCGGATTGCTAAGTAACCAAATCAGCAGCCCTTACAAATGTACCGTTACACATATAAAAAACTTAATAGTGAGTTATAAGAAACAAAGTTAATGAATATATAAAAAAAATCAAAAAAGAATGAAAAAAAGTCCATTGAAGTAATAAAATGAATAATAAGGAAAAATCTGTTGAGGTACAAAGTTCCAAGGGTTATCCACCAACAGGGGAGGAGAGCGGGGGAAAAGGAAAGGATCCCCCCCTCTCCTCCCCTGTCCCACTCTATAAGTGGGAACCCTTACCGGAACAGATGGACCCCCTCTAGAGCGAGGTATGGACGGGAGGCACTCAGCATTGTATAACAGGAACAGACCAAGAGGCACTCCAATCATTTGCAGTACATTTAAAGTCCCCCACGTATGCTTGGTTAAGAGTACTTTATAAAATTGGTTTAGCCTCAAGAGGTGATCTGGAATTGTTCTGACCTTGAGGATGAAAAGGTTGTTTGTGCAGCTATTGCTCTACTGACCTTGTAGATATGACCAAGCATTAATACACATGTGGTGATTATTCGTATTCTTTTTGGCAAAATTTTGAAACCAGGGTTCTCAATTCTCCGTACTCCTCAGCTCACGCTTCGCTCCCCAACCAAGCCAGACTCGCCTCCCCGTTGAGTAATAGCTGCACAAACAACCTTTTCATCCTCAAGGTCAGAACAAACCCAGATTATCTCTTGAGGCTAAACCAATTTTATACACAAGTATAAACTACTCTTAACCAAGCATATGTGGGGGACTTTAAATGTACTGCAAGTGATTGGATTGCCTGTTGGTCTGTTCCTGTTATACCCTGCTGAGTGGCTCCCGTCCATACTCAGAGGATCCCGGAGGTATCGGATACTTACCAGTCCCCACAGAGGGCTTAATCTGCCTGTGTTTATGACCTCGCTCTAGAGGGGGTCCATCTGTTCCAGTAAGGGTTTCCAATTATAGAGTGGGTTCTTCTCTTCAGATTGGGATCCTTTCCTTCCCCCCTCTACTATCCTGTATGGTGAAGGTGGATAACCCTTGAAACTTTGCACCTTAACGGATTTTTCCTTTTTATTCATTTTATTACTTCAATGGACTTTTTTTCATTTATTTGTCATTCATTTTTTTTTTTTTTTAATAACTTTATAACTTTGTTTCTTATCACTCACTATTAAGTTTTTTACATGTACACATGTATTTTGTGTTTAGGAATTTTTGAACGTTCACTGTTTATTTATTTATGTACAATTGCTGTGCCCATTATGAGGGGTTCCCCACGGATGGGCACTGATGAGGCGGCACTGATAGGTGGCACCAGGGCAGCCATCAGTAATTTTGGGGCCCCTTACACCGCTTTAGGCCTGGGCTGCCTGCTGTGCTAAGACTAACAGTTTCATTAATTAAGCTGCTGTGGGGGTGCGGGCGGGCCCCTTGGGACGCTTGGGCCCCTTACAAGTGTGTTGGCTGCACCCCCCTGATGGCGGCCCTGGGTGGCACTGATGGAGACTTATAGGTGGCACTCAGTGCCCATGGTGACTGACTCCACCCCCAAAATGGTAGCAGTCATTAAAAAGGTGGGGAATTCATGGGCAGGGCAAAGGGGGTGGAGTCAGGGGCAGAGCCAAGGGGGCGGCAAAATGAGGTTTCGCCTAGGGTGTCAAAGATTCTTTGCACCAGCCCTGTGAGAAGATCAGAATGGCATACAAAGACATTTCAGGCACTGGTTTGTTGTAAGGAAAAAATAGTAATTAGAAAGGTGCTTTGTCCTGTATTTTTCATCGTCTACATGTCGTCTCCTCACTACTGTCTGATTTAACCCACTAAATACAGCTCCACAACACCACAATGAGTGTGTGCATGACAGTGTTTAGGGGGGCCTTAAACAAATGGTTCAGCAACCTGGTTTTACTGCTCCCTGGTCGTTCATGTGAATGAGCCCTAAGACGGATTTCCCCTCACTATAAATAGATTACCACTCATTTCCTGTTGTGTCTCTGGGACAGAAAGTGAATGGAAATTTCCCTGCTCCTCAAAAATTAACAAAAATTAAGTATGACTAAATGGTTATTTGAGTACTTTAAACTCACTTAAGAGAACTGAGGTCTAGTCTGCTATTTTTATTATATCTTTGTGGCACAGGTAATCATACCTTGGAACTTTAATGCCCTGTACACACGACCAGTTTTCCCGTCGGAATAAACTCTGAAGGTTTTTCCGACAGAGTTCCGACGGAATTCCACTCAAGCTGTCTTGCATACACACGGTCACACCAAATTCCGATCATCCAGAACGCGGTGACGTACAACACGTACGACGGGACTAGAAAACGGAAGTTCAATAGCCAGTAGCCAATAGCTTCCGTCTCGTACTTGCTTCAGAGCGTGCGTAGTTTTTGGTACGTCAGAACAGCATACAGATGAGCGGTTTTCCCGATGGGGCATACACACGCTTGGAATATACGATGAAAAGCTCCCGTCTGACTTTTTCTGTCAGACATTCCGTTTGTGTGTACATGGCATAAGGAGTTAGGGAGCCTGCAATTGGATGCTGCAAAAAAATGAATAGTGGCGCATGTAGATTCAATTGAACAATTGAGGCGTGCTAAATGCATCACAACAATCAAGAGTTTACTAGAACAGCACCCACAGTAGCATACCTCACTAAGATATTAGTCTAACAGTCGCAGAGAAAAAAAGTACTCCAGCATTGCTGGAGTCAGTGGGAAGGAGGCACAAAGGAAGAGGGGATTGGGAGAAAAAGAGATGGAAAAAAGTATGGGGAGGGAGAGAGAAATGAAAGGAAGAGAGAGAGGGAGGCTAACCCTTTAGAATTTACTGCTGCATTTTCATTAAAAAAATGTCCAGAGCATTTTAAAATTTATAGTAAGCCAATAAATAAGTGATTATCCTATCACAATACAATTCTGACTATAATCCATCCAAAACTGAAATATCATTCTTGCTAGACTGGCTTTTTAAAATGCCTTAGGGCCCCTTTACATTTTTACAGCACAGTAACCTCCATTATATTAAAGCAACCCATAAATAAAGTGTTTTTTTCCCTCTTTCAAAGCTGGATCAATGTAACGTAACTACAGTATGTATAAAATATCTATACATGGAATTCACTTTTAAAAATTTCTCCACAGTGCCTGCAACTAAAGAGGTCAGTGAGACCTTGCTTTAAATATACTTTACTGCCTGTTAAGAAATTGTAAATACTGTATTGTCCGTAGCCTGGCTACAGATTAATTTTAAGTTTGTACTTAAAGGTGTTGTAAACCCTCATTTTTTTTTAAAATAACAAACATGTCATACTTACCTCCACTGTGTAGTTCGTTTTGCACAGAGTGGCCCCGATCCACCTCTTCTGGGGACCCCCGGCGGTGCTGGTAGCTCCTCCCCGCATTGGGTGTCCACGTTGGAGAAGCGCTCTATTTGGTGGACACCCATGCGGGCACGCTCCCGAGTCCTGCTTCTGCATGTATTCACACAGAAAGCAAGACTCGGCCCCGCCCCCCGGCACCAGCAGCATTGGATTTGATTGACATTAGCGGGAGCCAATGGCTGCGCTGCTATCAATCTATCCAATCAAGAGTTGAGACAACGGGCAGAGAAGTAGAGTGCGTTTTCTGCCATGGGAACGAATGGGCTCATGTGATTAAAACAAGGGGGCTGGGGGGTTGCTCTGTGTCAAAAGTTTTTTCACCTTAATGCATAGGATGCATTAAGGTTAAAAAATACGAGGGTTTACAACCCCTTTAACAGCTGGTCTTTTATTCACACCGTTACGAACTGCCCAATACTACTCCTGGATACTACTATGGTCATGTGGCTACAACTGGAGGAATACCACAATTTTCGGGAGAAATTAACTAAGCTTCCTGTTCCATTATAATAATGCAGGAAACTCGCTATTTTAGGTCAATCTGCACAACCTGTGCAAGTATGTATTTTAGAGTGAAATAAAACTTAGCACAGGTCTACCCCTAATCAACAGAGGGAATGTAGAAAACTGCCGCAGATTCCTGCCAGGTATGACCTTGTCATACCAAATGTAGGCTGCCAGCAGACAATTCACGTCCCTCTCTTTGCTTGCACAGAGATTTCACTACATGAGCAGAGCATGCAGGGTAACAATCCTCCTCCATCCACTCTGAGCTAATGCCGCGTACACACGGTCGGACTTTTCATCTACAAAAGTCCAACGGACGCCGACGGACTAAAGCTGGCTGGTAATCCGATCGTGTGTGGGCTTCTCCGGACTTTCAGCAGACTTTTTCAGCCTCAAATCCGACGGACTTTAGATTTGAAACATGCTTCAAATCTTTACGTCGTAACTACGACGGACCCCGAAATCCGCTCGTCTGTGTGCTAGTCCGACGGACAAAAACCCATGCTAGGGCAGCTATTGGCTACTGGCTATGAACTTCCTTATTTTAGTCCGGTGTACGTCATCACGTACGAATCCGTCGGACTTTTGTGTGGTCGTGTGTAGGCAAGTCCGTTCGTTAGAAAGTCTACTGCAAGTCCGCCGAAAGTCCGCCGGAAGTCCGCCGGAAGTCTGTCGGACAGGCTGTCGGACTTTTGTAGACGAAAAGTCCGACCGTGTGTACGCGGCATAAGAGATCAGAGCAAGATACAGCTCCAAATTTCATGTTCTCTGTGTTGCCTGTCATAGACACGTCAGAACAGAGAACTGATCACACCAAATTAACAACACTGATAACAGCATCTGCTTAGAATAAGTGGTGCAGACTTTTGCTGTATCACACTATTGTGTGCAATTTGCTCTCCTCCATTGGCACTCATGGCCACTGCTGCGTACATCATCATCTGTGTAAATTACATAGAAATTCCTGAGAATCCCAAAAGCAGATAATAGTATTACAGAAGGTAACACCTTCAGTTTGATAACACTATACATGGGGTATTACTGCTGATTCATCATAATGTAAATATAAAGACCATTGACTTGCATTTACTCACCAGGCATGCCCTCTAATGAACAGAAAAAGATTAGTCTATACTCTACATGCATGAATCTGAATCTAAATCTAAACATATCTGATTAAAAAATGCAAAAGAAAGCTGTAGTAAAACTTACACCGTTCTCCAGTGGGTCAAACCACAGTTCATCGCCAACTCGTGAAAGTGAGTGAAGTGCTTTTCCAAAAACTAACATCAAAGAAACAAGATGGGATGTTAAAATATAACACAATAAAACAACCTAAAAAAAAAAGTATTGGGTCCAGACCTCTCATAATGTGACAAGCAAAATGTGCCTTTTCTCACACTTCAAAAGCACCAGTAACCACCATGAGGAACATTTATTAAGCAAATTACCTACAAAATTAGATAGGGGTCTACTGCAAATCAGACTGCTTGTCATGATCAAAGTACGTGCAATATCCTTTACATTTTCTTTATTTACTAATTTGTTTAAATATGTATTTATTATAAATGGATTTCTCCCTCTCACCCTGTATTTGCATGTTAAGATACTCTCTTTTTGCCACAAGATCTCCCCAGTCTTTTGGAAGTTTCTGCAGAATGTCATGGGCCTACCTCCTGAGGGGGCATCACCACAGCACCCATCATTCACTGTGCAAAGAGCAGCACTGATGCTAAACTTTAATGTGTTAAATGTATTTTAATTATTTACTCATAGCGGATACTTTGCACAGCAGCAAAAGAGATACAAGGGGACATTGATCAATCCTTTCGCAGGGCAAGGCAATGCTAAACAGGAGCCATGAGATGTGTGGCAGCAATACTGTATATACTATACTATACAACACATACATACAGGTGCATCTCATAAAATTAAAATATCATCAAAGTTTAATTTATATTTAGTAATTCAATTCAAAAAGTGAAATTCATCAATTTTATATAGATGTGTTACACACAGACTGATATATTTCAAACATTTCTTTCTTTCATTTTGATGATTATGGCTTACAGCTAGTGAAAACCCAAAATTCAGTATCTCAGAAGATTTGAATATTACATAAGACCAATAAAAAAAGGATTTTTAATAGAAAATGTTGGCTTACTGAAAAGTATCGTGAATAAATAAGTGCACCGCTAAGGTTTCAAAAAAGCAAATTTGCATAAGTTATATAAATGTGACTTAAACATAAATATATCAATTAACAGAGATTCATACATGGTGAAATGTGAATCAACCAAAGAAAAAGTGAAATTTCTGAAAAAATACAGGTATGGTGAAAAATGTGCTAGTATGGTGACTTTACCATAAATCAGGTGAGAGATAGAAATTAGGGTGTTAATATTAAACAGAAACACATCAAATAAACAAGGATTAACACATAATGAATGTGAGTTCAAACTCAGAAAAAATTACAATAATTCATGTGCTAGTATAATAATGTGCTAGTATAACTGCACAATAAACAAAGTTCAAAAAACAGAAATGGTGAATAGTAAAGTCCAAAGAAATCCAATTAGATGTGCAGTCCTGTTAGACATATGGGGGATTCCAATCACCGGTATGAACTGTGAAGGAAAAAACGAAAGTACCACCATCATAAACAGGGGGAGGCTTACCAGATCTTATTGACTTGGCGGGGCTTAGATGTTGAACACATCTGTAGAACCAGTTGTTTCCAACAGATGTGTTCAACCTAATAAGCTCTGCAGAATTGGGTGGTGTAAGCCCCGCCAAGTCAATAAGATCTGGTAAGCCTCCCCCTGTTTATGATGGTGGTACTTTCGTTTTTTCCTTCACAGTTCATACCGGTGATTGGAATCCCCCATATGTCTAACAGGACTGCACATCTAATTGGATTTCTTTGGACTTTACTATTCACCATTTCTGTTTTTTGAACTTTGTTTATTGTGCAGTTATACTAGCACATTATTATACTAGCACATGAATTATTGTAATTTTTTCTGAGTTTGAACTCACATTCATTATGTGTTAATCCTTGTTTATTTGATGTGTTTCTGTTCAATATTAACACCCTAATTACTATCTCTCACCTTATGTATGGTATAGTCACCATACTAGCACATTTTTCATTATACCAGCATTTTTTTTTTATTTTTTTTTTTTAACGGGACTGCACATCTAATTGGATTTTTTTGGACTTTATAAATCACCATTTTCGTTTTTTGGACTTTGTTTATTGTGCAGTTGTTATACTAGCACATTATTATACTAGCACATTATTATACTAGCACATTTTTCAGAAATTATTCTAATTTTTTCTGAGTTTGGACTCACATTCGTTTTGTGTTAATCCTTGTTTATTTGATGTGTTTCTGTTTAATATTAACACCCTAATTTCTATCTCTCACCTGATTTAAGGTAAAGTCACCATACTAGCACATTCTTCACCATACCTGTATTTTTTCAGAAATTTCACTTTTTCTTTAGTTGAGTCACATTTCACCATGTATGAATCTCTGTTTATTTGATATATTTATGTTTAAGTCACATTTATATAATTTATGCAAATTTGCTTTTTTACAACCTTAGCGCTGCATTTATTCACAGTGTTTCCTTTTTGTCTACAAGCTGTGCTGGCTGCTAGGTTGCAGGTTCACAGCGCAGTATTCCTTTAACTTTATTTACTGAAAAGTATCTCCATGTACAGTATAGTATGCACTCAATACTAACTCGGGGCTCCTTTTGCGTGAATTACTGCATCAATGCGGCGTGGCATGGAGGCGATCAGCCTGTGGCACTGCTGAGGTGTTATGGAAGCCCAGGTTGCTTTAATTGTTGCAGTAATTCATGCAAAAGGATCCCCGACCAAGTATTGGTATAGTGAATACTATACTGTACATGGACATACTTTTTAGTAAGCCAACATTTCTGTATTAAAAATCCTTTTTTTTATTGGTGTCATGGATAAACCACCATCCTGTCAGTATAATGCATCTTTAAACAACCCGTGTCTCCTGCATTTCCCAAATAAACAGACATAGTCACCTTTCTGATGTTGTTGGCTCCATCGTCAAACCAACTGCCCTGAACCTCCGAGCAAATTTTATTCTTATAACAAATAGAGCCTCATGGTTTCACAATCGACCAATCAAGCACAGGCATGCCTTCAAACAGGAGGGGTTATACAACAACCAATGAACAATCACTAGGGGAGTCTTATGGGTGTGTCTGGGTGGGAGGCAGCGTGTACAATTTCCCGCCCCCTGTCTCTGTAATCTAAAATACCTAGACAAAGGAAGTCGCATGGCTTGAATTCATGAACGCTGTCTCTGACCATAACGCACCCAAAGACTCCCGTTTTTACCGTTTGGTGTGAATCCTTATTCTGCGTTGTTCAGAGAACAAAGCATACCCGGATTATACTACTGTCCTGTGTGGGTGCACACTACGCCCCCCCAAATGTGTTGATCAGTCACACAGGGGTGACACGAGCATACATCCGCTAAACCGATAATGTCTTTGCAGAGCGAACACATCCCCCCAGAAGATCGTTGTGTACATCGCACAGGGGCCCTTCGCTGGTGGACATATCCCCACTCTGCAAACACTTCTCTACATCCCTGTAACGACACCCTGAGTATGAAAGGGGTAAAAGTCGTTTAGGACATTCCATACCCAAACACAAAGGCAGCTATCGAGCACTTCAATCAGCCGAACAAGGAACCCATACAAATAATTCTCCCCCAAATACGAGACAAGATGCTTTGTCTTGGGGTTCAAGCAGGAATGAATCTTTATTCAAAAACATGTTATACAGATCCCACTTCAAAACACTTCCCCCCCCACCCTTGGAAAACAGGGCGGGTTAAACTGTCCAATGACAATGGACACACAGGTCAGGTGAGTTTAACGTCTCATCAGAACACAGTCTTATCAGCAGGGAGAGCTGTTGGAGGAATCCCCCCTCCCTCCATAGAGATGCACATCCTGTGATATCCAAGGCAGAGAGACACAATAGAACATTGGAATACAGCCCCACCCCAAACTAGCACAGCAAATAGTACACAACACAATGAGACAGCACACATTATATATACATATATACAGCATTGAGTCTGACTAGCACAGATCATAGTGGGGTTCTCATTCACCTTGTGCCCCTCTTCGTGACTCCTATCACAATGGCATATCCAGGGTCCCCAGAGTCTGTGTGTCTTAGGGGACATGGATCTGAATCTAAAGTAATGCCACCTCAAGGGTCCCCAGGCATACAGCTCACAAAGAGCACCATTCCCCCAAATGCCAGGGCCCATAATTGGTTGGCAAGAGTCTGGCATTCAGTCCCCTCCAAAAGGCTCTGTCCCGGCTAGGTCTGTCACAATTCCCAAGGAGTTTTTCACTACTAAACGGATCTCAACCAGCGTCAGTCTGCCCCAGTCAGCTCTTTAGAGCGAGTTGCGGGAGAACTAACACTGGGAGACACTATGACAATACATATTAAATACGTCTTCATAAAATTTCCAAACATTGGTCTTATGTAATATTCTACCGCTTCCTGACTGTAATTTTCTGAGATACTGAATTTTGGGTTTTCACTAGCTGTAAGCCATAATCATCAAAATTAAAGAAAAATGTTTGAAATATATCACTGTGTGTAACACATTTATATAAAATATATGAGTTTCACTTTTTGAATTGAATTACTGAAATAAATTTACTTTTTGATGATATTCTAATTTTATGAGAAGCACCGGAAGATTTTACCCCCTTCCTGACCAGAGCACTTTTTACAAATTGGCACTGCGTCTCTTTAACTGACAATTGCGCGGTCATGCAATGCTGTACCCAAATGAAATTTGCGTATTTTTTTCCCACAAATAGAGCTTTCTTTTGGTGGTATTTGATCACTTCTGTAGTTTTTATTTTATGTGCTATAAACAAAAAAAGAGCGACAATTTTGAAAAAAAACAATATTTTTTACTTTTTGTTATAATAAATATCCCCCAAATTTTTTATAAAATACAAATTTCTTCATCAGTTTAGGCCAATATGTATTCTTCTACATATTTTTGGTAAAAAAAATCAATAAGTGTATATTGATTGCTTTGCACAAAAGTTATAGGGTCTACAAGCTATGGGAAAGATTTATGGCATTTTTATAGCGTTTTTATTATTATTATTATTTTTTTTACTAGTAATGGTGGTGATCTGCGATTTTTAGCAGTATTGCGACATTGCGGTTGGCAGATCGGACACTTTTGACACATTTTTCGGACCACTGACATTTATAGAGCGATCAGTGCTATAAATATGCACTGATTACTGTATAAATGTCACTATCAGGGAAGGGGTTAACACTAGGGGGCGATCAAGGAGTTAACTGTGTGTTCTCTCACTGTGTTCTAACTGTGTGGGGATGGGACTAACTAGGAGAGATGACAGATTGCTGTCCCTACTCTGTAGGAACACACGATCTGTCTCCTCTCCTCTGACAGCACAGGGATTTGTGTGTTTGCACACACAAATCCCTATGCTGGCTCTCGTGCACGTGATCGTGCGTGCAGCTGGCGCGCGCGTGTGCCTCTGTGTATATATATGGGATTTTGCCCAGGAGAGCCATTCTGCTGCACTGTATCTGCGTGAGCCGGTCGGGAACCGGATACTATTCAAACAACAAAAACAAAAAGGGAACAAATGCCTAATGCATTACCCCCAACAATTTATTAAAGAATAAAAGGGGGCCTGTCCCCCGAAACGCATCAGCTGTCGCCATCTGCAACATTCCATGCAGGTGGAGATAGGGCTTTTGGACTCTGCTTTTCACATATACCACATTGATTTGTGAATATTAGACATGTGCAATTCGTTTAGTGCCGAATTCGTTTTTTAACAAATTTTGACAAATTCGTTAATTCCGAAATTCCAAATTTTAGAATTTCCGAATTTTGAAATTTCCGAAAATTCGAAATTTCGAAAATTCTGAATTTTGGAAATTGGAAATTCCGAAATTGGAAATTTCTGAAATTCGAAAATTTGAAATTTCTGAAATTCAAAAATTCAAAATGAGGAAATTTGGAAATTCAAAAATTTGGAAATTTGAAAATCGGAAAATAAGAATGAAAATCTGAAAATTCAAAAGAATAGAAACCCGAAATAATAAATAACTAATAATAACTATTAAATCATAGGTATTGGAATTTCCTTTCAAATTTGGCTGCTAACCACTTAAGCCCCGGACCATTTGGCTGGCCAAAGACCAGAGCACTTTTTGCGATTCGGCCCTGCGACGCTTTAACTGACAATTGCATGGTTGTGCGACGTGGTTCCCAAACAAAATTGATGTCCTTTTTTTCCCACAAATAGAGCTTTCTTTTGGTGGTACTTGATCACCTCTGTGGTTTTTATTTTTTGCGCTATAAACAAAAAAATAGCGACAATTTTGAAAAAAAAACGATTTTTTTTCTCAGTTTAGGCCGATACGTATTCTACATATTTTTGGTAAAAAAAAAAAAAAAAACGCAATAAGCGTTTATTGATTGGTTTGCGCAAAAGTTATAGCGTTTACAAAATAAGGGATAGTTTTATGGTATTTTTATTAATTATTTTTTTTTTTATTAGTAATGGTGGCGATCAGCGATTTTTATCATGACTGCGACATTATGGCGGACAGATCGGACACTTTAGGCGCGATTTTGGGACCATTCACATTTATACAGCGATCGGTGCAATTAAAATTGCATTGATTACTGTGTAAATGTGACTGGCAGTGAAGGGGTTAACCACTAGGTGGCGCTGTAGGGGTTAAGTGTGTCCTAGGGAGGGATTCTAACTGTGGTGGGGATGGGCTATGTGTGACATGACACTGATCACCGTTCCTGATTACAGGGAGCGGTGATCAGTGACAGTGTCACTAGGCAGAACAGGGAAATGCTTCTTTACATTGGCATTTCCCGTTCTTCCTCTCTGTGAGACGATCGCGGGTATCCCCGCGGACATCGAGTCCGCGGGACCCGCGACCACGCTCACGGAGCTCCCGGCGTGCGCAGCGCTGACGGTGCACGCGCGCCCGCAAGCTGCCTCTTAAAGGGCAACGTACAGGTAAGTGATTCTGCCTGTACGTGCCCTTCTGCCGACGTATATCTGCGTGAGGCAGTCAGGAAGCGGTAAATGAACGTAACGAGTATGAATTTATCCAAAGTTACAAATTTTCTGAAATAACGAATGCTGTATCTAAACGCATAGAACGTAACGCTCTAATAATAATAAATAACAATAATAATGAAACCTTTTATTATTATTTATAATATTAATTTGTTCCATTCCATTTGACTAGATGCGGCATTCGTTATTTCGGATAATTCATAACCTCAGATAAATTTGTATTCGTTACGTTCACAAACAGCCAAATTTGAAAGGAAATTCCAATACCTATAATTTAATAGTTAGTTATTACTGATTTTATTCCTTTTTTTCAGACTTTTGAATTTTTGGATTTTACATTTTTGAATTTCCGAATTTTTGAATTTCCGAAGTTCGAAAATTCGGAATTCGAAAATTCAAAAATTTGTAAATTCAAAAATTCGGAAATTTAAAAATCGAAAATTTGAAAATCGAAAATGTGAATATTCGAAAATCCGAAAATTCGAAACTCGGAAATTTGAAAATCCGAATTTTCGATATTTTCCAAATTTCTGATATTCCGAATTTTCGAAAATAGCAAAAAGAGAATGAAACGGAAACTAATACATTTTTTGTCAGTGCACATGTCTAGTGAATATAACTTAATTTTCTATTCTTTAATAAATTGTTGGAGGTAATGCACTAGGTGTTTGCGCCCTTTTTGTTGTTTTTATGTGTTCCCCTGTGCAAAGGAGAGGAGGGAGCTGTATTGTCATCCATAGGCTCCCATGTCCCAGCTGCTGTTGGCACATCCTCCTCACCCTGGCTGTAGATAACGTGACCAGAGAAAGCTGAAAATAGGTAAGTATACACATGTTAGACAGCACAGGTGGGGGAGGGGGACATTTTAAACATAGTAAGTGTTAGGCAGCAATTCTACTTAAATTTTTTGTGTGAATACTGGAAGTTCAGCGAAGAAGCGCTTAGAGAGCAGGAGCTGGCGGTGTTATAAAACTGCAGGGGCTGAGGTAAGAATTTTAACAAATAGTTTGTTGAGGAAAGTTTATCTTCTTGTGCTCGATGTATTAACCACTTAAGGACCGCCCCATAGCAGATATACTACAGGATGGCCCTCCTATGCAGAATCCCATACACATATGTGATTCTGCGCATCCGCCTAGGGGGCGCGCGCTGCCGGCAGTCCGTTTCTGCTGTGATTACTGAATGTCCGCTGACACCTGACGATCGTCAGGCAGAGACACAGAACAGGGATCTGCCTATGTATGTAAACAAGGCAGAGCTTTGTTCTGGCAGGGGGGAAGGGATAAGGTGTGTGTCCCTGCAAAGCAGGGAATAAAATCCATCACTTCCCTTAGTAAAAAAATAACCCTTTGATCACCCCTGATGTTTAACCCCTTCCCAGCCAGTGTCATTAGTACAGTGACAATCCATATTTGTAGCACTAATCACTGTATTAATGTTCCCAAAAAGTGTCAGTTAGGTGTCCCTTTGTCCACTGCAATATTGCAGTCCTGCTATAATATATATATATATAAAATATATATAATTCGCTGATCCCTCCCATTACTGGTATATAAAATGAAATAATTAAATATTCCAGTATCAAAATAAGCTTATTGGGATTTTTTTTACCAAAAAATATGTAGCAGAATACATATTGGCCTACATTAATGAAGAAAGTAGATTTTTTTACATTTTTGTATTGGTATGTTTTATAGCAGAAAGTAAAAAGTATTGTTTTTTTTCTCAAATTTGTCGCTCTTTTTTGTTTATAGCGCAAACAATAAAAACCGCAGAGGTGATCACATACCACCAAAAGAAAGCTCTATTTGTGGGAAAAAATGGATATACATTTTATTTGGGTACAGCATCGCAGGACCGCACAATTGTCAGTTAAAGTAACGCCGTGCGTATCGTTAAAAATGGCCTGGTCATGAACGGGGGTGAAGCTTCCTGGCCTGGGTGAAAAAAACATAAAAGTCAGCAGCTACAAATACTGTAGCTGCTGACTTTTAATATTAGGGCACTTACCTGTTTAGGGAGCCCATGATGTCGGCATCCCATCCCGGGTACTGCCGCCGCCATTCCTGTTAAGGGAACCAGGCAGTGAAGCCTTTGGGCGCATGCCTACTGCGCATGCGCAAAGCGCTCTCTAATTGGCCTGGCAGCGGGGGAAGGAGGAGGGGGGGACTTCCAGGAGATTGGGCTGCTGGTCCCCCCTGAAAGGTGCCAAATGTGGCACTAGAGGGTGGGGGGGGGGAGAAGCATATAAGGGGAAGTTCCACTTTTGGGTAGAACTCAGCGTTAAATAAAAAATGTTGAAGGTTTAATACTACTGTAATCGCTTTTCAGTGAGGCCTTTGTTTGCCAACTTAACCGCTTGCTCACCGACTCACGCCGATATACGTCGGCAGAAGGGCACGTACAGGCATATTAACGTACCTGTACGTTGCCCTTTGAGAAGCAGTTTGCGGGCGTGCCCTCCATGAGTGTGATTGCGGGTCCCGCTGACCCGGTGTCTGCAGGGATACCCGCGATCGTCTCACGGAGAGGAAGAATGGGGAAATGCTTGTGTAAACAAGCATTTCCCCGTTCTGCCTAGTGACAGGACACTGATCACAGCTCCCTGTAATTGGGAGCTGTGATCAGTGTCATGTCACACATAGCCATGCCCCCCCCCCACAGTTAGAATCACTCCCTAGGACACACTTAACCCCTTCACTGCACCCTAGTGGTTAACCCCTTCACTGCCAGTCACATTTACACAGTAATCAATGCATTTTTAATCGCACTGATCTCTGTATAAATGTGAATGGTCCCAAAATCGCGCCAAAAGTGTCCGATCTGTCCGCCATAATGCCGCAGTCACGATAAAAATCACTGATTGCTGCCATTACTAGTAAAAAAAAAATATTAATAAAAATGCCATAAAACTATCCCCTATTTTGTGGACGCTATAACTTTTGCGCAAACCGATCAATAAACACTTATTGCGATTTTTTTTACCAAAAATATGTAGAAGAATACGTATCGGCCTAAACTGAGGAAAAAAACAGTTTTTTTATATATTTTTGGGGGGATATTTATTATAGCAAAAAGTAAAAAATAGTGCGTTTTTTCAAAATTGTCGCTATTTTTTTGTTTATAGTGCAAAAAATAAAAACCGCAGAGGTGATCAAATACCACCAAAAGAAAGCTCTATTTGTGGGGAAAAAAGGACGTCAATTTTGTTTGGGAGCCACGTCGCACGACCGCGCAATTGTCAGTTAAAGCGACGCATTGCCGATTTGCAAAAGTGCTCTGGTCTTTGGGCAGCCAAATGGTCTGGGGCTTAGGTGGTTAAAAACCGTAAGAGGTTCTACATTTAGTCATATCAAGGGCGGCGCAGTGGTGTAGTGGGTAGCACTTTCGCCTAGCAGTAAGAAGGGTCGCTGGTTCGAATCCCAACCACGACACTACCTGCCTGGAGTTTGCATGTTCTCCCTGTGCCTGCGTGGGTTTCCTCCGAGTACTCCGGTTTTCTCCCACACTCCAAAGACATGCTGGTAGGTTAATCTGATCCTGTCTAAATTGTCCCTAGTATGTATGAATGTGAGTTAGGGACCTTAGATTGTAAGCTCCTTGAGGGTGTAGGGACTGATGTGAATGTACAATATATATGTAAAGCGCTGCGTAAATTGACGGCGCTATATAAGTACCTGAAATAAATAAATATTCTCTATAAAAGGCGTCTTTCTGAATAAAGCTCATCATTATGTTTTAATACCTTTTAAGTGCCCGCCGGGTATTACACACTTCATGACCAAAACAGCACACAGAGCTCATTGACTGCTGACACAGAAAATCTCACAGTTCCAGGATCCCTTCCTGTGACCAATAACCTGATAGTGTCATCATTTAGCTCAATAAAAAGCGGGAACACCTCAGAAGACAACTGCGCACGCGCAGAACAGCTTCCGCCCAGGGCGCAGGCCACTCATGTGACAGCCGTAGACGTCACGCTTCCTGCGTTCCCTTTTTCTCATGTGACGTTAATTTGGGCCTATCTGGCGCTCCGTAGAAAATTCTTTAGCAGCCTGTTCGCTGATTGGCTGTGGTGACTGATTGCTCATTTGCTGCTGCTGTCGCCATCTTGTGATTGGCAGAGGCCTCTCTTTGCCCATTGGTCACCGCGTTTATTCTTGCGGCATCCAGTGTGATTGCACGACTCCGGGGTGCAGGATGGTAAGAACTCGGATACCTGGGGTAGTGAGGGGGACACGTCCCGGTGCTCAGTTCTTTTATTGCGGCGGGGCTTTGAAGGGTGTGCAATGTATAGTCCGGCAAGGAAGGTCCGCTGTGCGGCTAAGGAGTGACATAGGCCTGGGCTGCAGACATGGGTGGTGGTTCTGTCATATGATCTCAGTCATTCTCAATGAAAAGTCCCCACAGGAAGTCAGCACTTCTGACGCCTTTCATGTGCCATTGATCGAGGCTGATCTGTGTTCACCAACACTGGGAGAGACATGGAGGAACTGACATTACAATACAGGGTGCTGAAGAAAATGGGAACCACTACTACTTCCTTTCTGTGAAGATCCAAGACATCCGTGTAGGAAAAGTACCCTTCCCACCAGAGCGCTAATTGCCCCGGTGGAAGAAACCATCAAGGGCCGGCCTGACAGCCCCCCATCCGAGCCCCCGGCTTCCAGTAGTGGGAAGGCGTCCATGGATATTCTTCCAGAATCCCGCCCCCTGGGGTGTGCATCCGGGGGGCTCTGCGACTGCTGTGCCCTTCACAGTAAAGGACTAATCACAGCGGCCCTTTACCATGTGATCAGCTGATCACATGGCAACAGACTAGCCGGTTACCAGCAGTCCTTTCCTCCCACGCTGTGTCTGTTTGAGGAAAGGAGAGCCATTAACCGGCAAGACTGTCAGTACGTTGTTTACACTGATTATCAGTGCCGCCTATCGGTGCTCATCCATCAGTGCTCATCCATGCCACCTATCGGTGCTCATCCATGCCGCTCATCAGTGATCATCTATCAGTGCTCATCCATGCCGCCCATCAGTGATCATCTATCAGTGCTCATCCATGCCGCCCATCAGTGATCATCCATCAGTGCTTATCCATGCCACCTATCAGTACTCATCAGTGCCTCCTCAGCAGGAGTTTGAGCTGACAGCATCTCTCTCATACAGCCCAGAGCCTGCACTGACAGTTCACCCTCCCTCGCACGGATGGGAGAGGAGAGAGCCAATCTGCTACTTCTCTTCCCACCCCTCTCCTCCTGTGTGGGCACTGTTTACAGTGGCGTTCCACCCATTTTCTACATGTGCAATCTTTCCCATGGCCATTGAGAATGCTCTTACAAAAGGCAATTTATTTATTTATTTTTTTTTTCTATTTTCAGCAGCACTTCTGGCTGCAGCCGCCTAGGGCAATTTTGCCACTAGGCAATTCACAAGGACTCCAGGGATATAGGCTTAATGTATCTGAGGAAACCATGTGAATCGCCTAGTGACACAATCTCGCTTTATTTCCAGACCAGAAAGAGAGGAAAGGAAGAGAGAGCACCGCACAGTGGCATTACCACTCAGGCGTGAGATCGGGAGGTGCATGCTGGGTAGCCAACTGCACCAATTCCCAGAAATGAAAAGAAGGGTTTCAGATGCCCACAGCTGAAGTGGAATCTGCCTGCTTCCGAGATCTGATATAGCATTCCACTATTTTAACATAAACTACAAGGACCACATATTTATTTTTTTTAATTTTATTTCAGGTACTTATATAGCACCGTCAATTTACGCAGCGCTTTACATATACATTATACATTCACATCAGTCCCTACACCCTCAAGGAGCTTACAATCTAAGGTCCCTAACTCACATTCATACATACTAGGGACAATTTAGACAGGATCCAATTAACCTACCAGCATGTCTTTGGAGTGTGGGAGGAAACCGGAGTACCCGGAGGAAACCAACGCAGACACAGGGAGAACATGCAAACTCCAGGCAGGTAGTGTCGTGGTCAGGATTCGAACCAGCGACCCTTCTTACTGCTAGGCGAGAGTGCTACCCACAACACCACTGTGCCGCCCACATATATGACATTCTCTAAATGTTGCTGTGTATGTGTAGACAAGTATGGCGGAGTGTTTAAAAAAATGGGGGACTGGAACTCAGCTGTTAAGTGTGAAGCCCAGCAGCTGAATGATCAAATTCAGCTGCTTCGCTTCACACTTTCTGCGGTGCACACACAGGAGGAGAGGGGCAAATTGCATGCGATTTCTTTGCAATGCAATTTGCACCAATTAATTTTCTAGGAACACAAATTGCGCCGCAAATTATCGGTACTCTGTATCGGCAAGTATATGGCAAAAAGTATCGGTAGGAGTACTTAAGAAAATACTCTGTATCGGTACATCCCTATTTTTAACAAAAGTCTAGTTACTCTTTAACAGTGAATGGTTTTGCAAGCACAATACCGTGTCTTTGTGCTACATACACAGGGCAACCAATAATTTGAATGCAAATCGCACCACAAAAGTATAGGTATTGGGAGCATTTTCACTAGTACCAGAGAAGTGGCACTGTGCAGAGGCCATTAGTGTTACTGTGCAGGGCCAAACGTATGCGTACTCGTGAAAATATTCGGTATTGGTGCATTCCTATTTTTAACAAAAGGAGTTACTCTTTAACAATAAATAGTTTGGCAAGCACAATGCACGTTTTTGTGCTACATGCACAGGGCAACCGATTTATTTGAAGCTGCCCTAGGTGCAACTAACTTGCCACAGAAGCTCCTGCAGTATTTTGAATTTTTTTACAGTGCATTTTGGCATGCGTAGAAACATGGGACTGGTGGCCATTAACAACGAACAATGTTTTGTTTTTTTTTAGTTTGTTTTATTTCGTTTTTATATGCGTCCTGTGAACATGTGTGAAAACGTGCAATTTCACACGCGTTTACGGAATGCTTAGCCAGTGCGCACATCAAGGATAATAAAGGACCAATAGTCTTGCAATGTGTGTAAGGACACTGACAGCTCAGAGAAGGTGGGGAGGGATGATATATTACAGCTTGTTCCTCTACACCTAGACTTGGCAAGCATCTAACCGTTGCAGTACAGGAAATGGCTGGGAACTGCAAGGGTATTTTGTTATCTCAGAGTTCTGCTTCAACCTGTAATTGATATGAGGTTTAATAAGTTTTCTTACAGCTGTCAACATGGGGGAACTTCACTGAGTGCTTCAGAACTGCCAGCAGTGCAATTGTGCCAGAATGGTACCCAGTAATGTACAACGCTGAACTTTAGCCAGTACCCAGGGATGTACGGTGCTGATCTTTAACCAACACCCCAGTAATGTATGACCTTGTGCCCTAACCTAATAAATGGTAATGTATAGCACTGAGCTCTGACAATACCTGGTAATGTACAGAACTGATCACTAACCAATACCTGGTAATGTAAAGTGCTGATCTCCTTATCAGTACCCAGTAACGTACATCACTGAGTCCTGACAAATAACTGGAAATGTACAGAGCTCTAGCCAATACCTGATAATATACAGTGCTGGGTTCTAACCTATACCTGGTAATGCACAGCGCTGGGCTTTAACTGGTGCACAGTAATGTATTGAGTGGACCTAGATATTGTTTTCAGCTTATTACAATAGTGGTGAAAAGAGTTTCCAGTCATAATAGAGATATGGGAGCTGTCTTTAGAAGTAAAAAAAAAAAAAAAAAGTGCAAGCTGTGTCATCTTCATGCTTGCTTCACTGTAAGGTAAGCCGTTAAAGTCAAGACTCTTTTCCTGCATACTTGCTGTGAAAAAGGAAAAGGATGGCAACTGGAGTTTGCACAATTAGGCCCCCTTTCACACAGGCAATCCGTCTGTCTGTTTTTTTTTTTTTTTATCCGTCTACTGATGGATAAAAAATGGACAGCATTTTATTTCTATGGACAAACGGATGATCATCTGATTACATCCATTCAGTTCTATTTTTTTCTTTTCTGTTAAACTGAACAGCCAGCGTTCAGATCTGTTGAAATGGAATAAATGTAAACGGATGCCATCTGATTACATCTGTTCTGTTTATGTCCGTTTTGTTATGCAAGAACCAAAAAACAGTTTTTTTTTTTTTTTTTAGTTTTTTTTTTTGTTTATACAGTTGTCACCTCTGATTTGGTTTTTACAACAAAGGATGTAGACTGATATAAACTGATCTGAAGTAAAAACTGATGTGAACTCAACTGAAGACAGATGTGCAAATTGATGTTAACTGATGTAATCTGAATCCATTTTCTTCAATTTTTTTTTTCCTTTGCTAAAAAAAAGTGACTGAATGGATGACACCTTTGTGTAAGGGTCCATATTGGCAGCTCATATTTCTATGAGAAGCCCTACTCTTGGGCAATGGCTGACTGATGGGGGTCTTCCAACAAAGGCTACCTTCAATCAACTTTGTGTTTGGGGGGGGGGGGGGCATTTTTAGGGTCACTGGTGCTTTTCAAATATCTGTAGTCGACATGTTTTTTGGATAGAGTGGGGAAGACTCTGAACCCCTTAACCCATTTCAGTTTGTAATTGCGGTTTGTGTCCTGGCAGGGACCTTCCCAGGACAGTTCTTCAGCAGCTACAACTTCTTTGGAGATGGAGTGCTGTTGGCAGTAGTGCAGCAATCCTATATGTAAATGCCTTGACTGAATGTGCAGTCCAGATCTGGCTGACAAAAATTCAGTTTATTAACATATACAGTAATACAAATTCCATACATTAAAGATGAATTTACGTTTAATAACAGACTCACTTTGCCTTTGTTGTTTTAACCAGAGAAAGAAAAATGTGCAACAGCTTCACTTTCTTTTGCATCAAATTAAATGCATTAACTGTAGCATACCATATATTATATTACATTATATTATATTATGTCCTAAATGTGTGTGTTTGTTTTTTGTTTTTTTTTTTTTTTTTTTTTTACAACCAAAATGAGTGAGTATATTTTTTACGAGCCTTCATTCATCATGAAGAACACTTTTTATAGATATTATGGCAAGTGTTGTCAGTATATCCACAGTATTCTTCAAACCACTTTTTTTTTTTTTTTTTTTCTGCTTTTCAAAGGAACCTCTTAAATCATATTCTTTCTTAACATCCCAAATCGTTTATTATTTTTTATTTTGTATTCATTTTCCTAATCTGTCACCCATTTTCTTTTGCTTTCTTTTTATTTAACATCGCTCATGCTTCACCCTTTCATACTCCCTTGTCTGCAATCAACTCCTCCATAAGCCTGGGCACAGAGTAAGTTTACCTCTAATCGTGCACTAACACTGCGGGTGTGTGATTGGACTCCTATGTATCTTTCCCTCTATACTAGAAATCATTATCCTTTCCTATCACAACTTAGTCATATAATAAAACATACATTCGCCTTCCAAAGCCCTTTGCAGCCAGTTACATTTTTTTTATTTCTAGAAAACTAGCAAAGGATACACTTCTAAGTTTAATGCCTCATCCTTGTTAGAGTATATGTACCAAAATGGTTTATCAGTAACGGAGGACAAACCGGAGTAGGTACATCATTGAATTTTGGATAGATGCATTTCCTTTTTTATTCACTGCTTTGAAAAAAAACTCATTGATTGCTGTTCTTGTGCCTGTCATGTGACTAATTTGCATGTCTAGGGTGGAAGTAATCTGTATCAAATTTTCCTATGGAGACTGATATGTCTTTGAAGGCATTGACCTACAAGAGCTGTAAAATGACTAATAATACAAACCATAAATTGAAATAAATACATGACTGAGATAATAAAATGGCCCCTGTATTTTTATCTGTTTGTTTTATTTTCTTTTTTTGAGTTTATTCTATATTTTATAACCCCCTTTTTTTTTTTTTTTTTTTTTTTTTTTTTTGTAATAAACTATGATGTGACTGGATTCTTGCAGTGTATTTGTGAATTATAAAGATGTATCCACTCCCATGAGAGACATTTTGACTCTGCTTTTCTATTGACTGGTATGCACCTTGGAACTGTAGAAGTCTAACATTTTAAGTGGTGCATTGTCCTTTGTAGTAAACGTTGACCGTGTAGGGATATTCAGATTGGATTTTTCTCAGTTTTATAAAAGGGTTTGTCCACATTAGGGGCCAAACAGAATGCAAGGGACCATGGGAAGCAGATAGGAGCAGGGGATGTAAGTAAAGGCTCCTGGGGTGCCTACTATACAGCACAGGATTTAGTGGGTTGTCTAATTTTTTAAATGTAGGTTAACTTTAACTGACCATGTTCAACAAATACATTTTTTTTTTCTTTAACTTTGTAGAGTTTACAGTAAATTGCAATTGTCAGGCAATAAATATTATGAATGGATGCAGCTTTGAATAAACACTAATGTCTGCTTTTGAGTGTCATTATATAAATATCTTGCATAATTTTTTTTTTTTTTTATGTATTGTGTGTAATTAATGTGATTTCTTTTTAACCTCTGTAGTTGGTCTTGGTGTTAGGAGATCTACATATCCCACATCGATGTAATAGTTTGCCAGCAAAATTTAAAAAATTGCTTGTGCCTGGCAAGATCCAACATATTTTATGCACTGGGAATCTCTGTACCAAGGAGAGCTATGACTACCTCAAGACACTGGCCGGGGATGTTCACATCGTCAGAGGAGACTTTGATGAGGTTCTCGTTATTTCTTATAGACACTTCTGTTTGCATATGTTTGACATGTAACATTTAATGACCATGCATGGAATAAGATTATTGTACAATACAATCTCCTGATGTGAAATGCAGAGATTAATGCAGTTGGATAATTCTCATCCAATTTTCTCTGCATCTTTGGCTATAAAGCTGAGATTGATGGTGATAACTTTAAAGGGGTTGTAAAGGTAAAAATTTTTTCACCTTAATGCATTCTATGCATTAAGGTGAAAAAACTTTTGACAGTACCGCCGCCCCCAGCCCCCCCGTTTTACTTACCTGACGCCTCGAATCTTCGCTCCTCGTCCTCGTCAGCTTCATTGCAGCTCAGCCTGGTCGCTGATTGGCTGCAGTGGATGGATTGAAAGCAGCGCAGCCATTGGCTCGCGCTGCTGTCAATCACATCCGATGACGCGGCGCGCCGGGGGGCGGGGCCGAGTGATACAGCGAGCGGCTATAGCCGCCAGCTGTATCACGGGAGCGCGCCCGCAAGCACTCACCACCGTGCGAGGGAGCTCGCATGAAGGTGGTAAATGCTTGCGGGGAGGAGCTGAAACAGCCGCCGAGGGACCCCAGAAGACCAGGTTCGGGGCCACTCTGTGCAGAACGAGCTGCACAGTGAAGGTAAGTATAACATGTTTGTTATTTAAAAAAAAAAAAAAAAAAACAACTTTACAACCCCTTTAAGATCCCAATAGTTAGTTTGATATCACCGCATATGCCCCGAATAGGGAACCTGTGATTGTTGTACAAGGGATTTTACTGCTTTTAAAGCATTAGTAAAGTCTGTAATAATGGAAAAAAAAAATGGGTCACTCGGCAGGTTTAAGTCATAATGTACAAGTATGCACTGTATACTGGTACATTATGACAGACTTGCCTTAAAACTGTGCCCTCCAGCGCAGCGTTGACAGTGCTCTCCCTGGTCCCCATCGGCTCCCATCTTCACCCGGGCTTAGTATCTTCAGCCGATTGGCCAGGCTAAGGTGACGTCACTCATGCGCATGGGAGTCCCATCACCGCGCATGTGTGGCTCAAATCACCTTACCCGCTGACAGGCAGGGGGAACATTTATGACAGAAGAGACCTTTTATGATCTCTTCTGTCATAAAATCCCTGCCTGTCAGCGTTTTTTTTTTTTTTAGACTTTCACTTTTTATTGCTTTAAGAGACTGTAGTGTGTACACCACCAAGCAGCAACTAAAAATCCATAGAAAGGCAGCAGACCCTCTCCCTCTCCAACCTTGCTCCCCTAATTCCCCACCCACCCCTGCAATTTATTATTTGCCTTAAATGCTTACTACATTTTTTATTTTTTTTTTTTTTTAGTTTTTTTATTTTTTTAATTGCTCCAATTTAGGAAATTCCCCCTACATATAACCTGATATTTAACTTTAACAGCAGATTTTTTTTTTCCAAGCTGGAGTTCATTAATCTCCTGTGTTTATTTATTTATTTATTTATTTATTTTCCTCCCATAGAACCTAAACTACCCAGAACAAAAAGTGGTGACAGTTGGGCAGTTCAAAATCGGCTTAATCCATGGCCACCAGGTCATTCCTTGGGGTGACATGGCTAGCCTGGCACTATTGCAGCGGCAACTTGATGTAGACATAATGGTTTCCGGACATACGCAGAAATTTGAGGCCTTTGAGCATGAAAACAAGTTTTATATTAACCCTGGATCTGCAACAGGAGCCTACAGTGCTTTAGAATGGTGAGTTAAATCTTGCCAGCTTTGGTTTAGAAGGTAACTTCAAGATGGTATTTTCTTACAGTGAACTTGTATAAAAGCTGATAAAAGAAACAGAGGTGCTGGCTAGGGAAACAGCCGCATTTCTATTGCCTTTATTTTGAGCCTTCGCCTTTTTGCATTGTACATGTTAAACCCGTATTTAGGTTTTACCACGTTGCCAAGCCAACCCCACCCCCATATCCACTGGTCACAGGTGCAATGCTTTGCAGGCTTCTGTGGGAAAAAAATTTGTGTGTGTATATGTATGTGTATATATATATATATATATATGTATGTGTATAATATATATATATATATATATATATATATATATATATATATATATATATATATATATATATATATACATACATATACACATTGACACTTCTGAATGTGTTTGGATAGCGTGGTTCTCCAACAAATGCTTGCATTATTACTGTGTATTGCAGTGGTTTGTGGTCAGGGAAGGGAACCACAGGACAAGGGGAGGGACCAGTTATCCAAAAACCTGGAAGTGTTGGATAGCAGCAGTGGCTGTAACACTTTCTTGGAAATATAGAAGCCTTTGCAGCCACCTAAATCACTTTGGGGTTTATTTAGTAAAGGCAAATCTACTTTGCACTACAAGTACACTTGAAAGTGCAGTCGCTTTAGATCTGAGGGGAAGCTCTGCTGATTTTATCATCCAATCATGTGCAAGCTAAAATGCTGTTTTTTATTTTCCTTACATGTCCCCCTCAGATCTACAGCAACTGCACTTCCAAGCACACTTGTAGTGCAAAGTGGATTTGCCTTTAGTAAATAAACCTCAGAGTCTAAGTATAGAAAAGCCAGTGGATTCATTTTAAACCAAGCACATGGCTGTTATTGCAGTAAATACTAAGTGTAACCACTTCAAGCTTTCCTTTCAGTTTGAGAGCATATAGTATACAGCTTGGCATTGGATTTTCCTTGAAAATCTTTATGCCCACCCTTTATTACATGCTGTTGATTGCTAGGACATAGACAAGAGTAGGGAAAGGGCGCATGCTGCATCCTGGGAGCTGAGCTCTACCTGCGGTGTGTATGTATGTATATAAACTATGGAGAAACAAAAAGCCAAATCTGACACATTCCTTGCAAAACTCCAAAAATGAACTGGACAAACTTATTGGCACCCTCAATGTAATATTTGGTAGCACACCCCCTTGGAAAAAATAACTACAATCAATCGCTTTCTGTAACCATCAATGAGTTTCTTACACCTCTACTGGAATTTTGGACCACTCTTTCATTCCAAGTCTCACAGATTGGAAGGGTTCCTTTTTTTCCCAACGACTGTTTTAAGATCTTTCCACAGGTGCTCTTTGGGATTTAGATCTGGACTCATTGCTGCCCACTGTAGCACTCTCCAGCGCTTTGATGTAACCCATTTCTGGTTGCTTTCTGACTTGTGCTTTGGGTCATTGGTCTGCTGTAAGACCCATGCCCTCTGCCCGAGACTAGAGGTCGACCAATATTTGGCGTTTTTTAATTCATTGGCCGATTGTGCTGATAAAAAGTCAGATTTATAACTTCAGCGTGACTTGCAAATGACTTCTGTAATAGAAGTCAATGCAAGTTGCCTGAAGTCTTCTGTGGAGCCACTTCTATCCTCTCTGGGCAGCCTGCCAAGTCTGATAAAAGAAGATAAAAAGATACAATGTTTAAACTTATCAATGGACTGAACTCTGTGTGGAGGAGTTCTCAGTTTAACCATTTAAAGACTAAATCTTTTCTGACATTTGTGGCTTACAAGTAAAAATCATGTATTTTCTGCTAGAAAATCACTTAGAACCCCCAAAAATTTATAATTAAAAAAAAAAAATTTTTTTTTTAATCAGAGACCCTAGGGAATAAAATAGCGGTTGCTGCAATATTTTATGTCACACGGTATTTGCACAGCGGTCTTTCAAACGCAAATTTTTTTTTTTTTGGGAAAAAATACACTAATGAATAAAAAAACTAAGCAGTAAAGTTAGTCCTCCTTTTTTGGACAAAAAAAAAAAAAAAAGTTTTGATTACCTGTTTAAATGTAAGAAATTTTCTGTATTGCTTATTACTTAAGGCTGCTTTCACACTGGAGCAGGCAGGCGTTGACGGTAAAACGCTGCTAGTTTTAGCAGCGCTTTACCGTCATTTTAGCGGCGCTATTCGGCTGCTAGCGGGGCGCTTATAACCCAGCTAGCGCCCGAGGAAGGGGTTGAATGCGCCCGTGAAGTGCCGCTGCCGAATCGCTTTGCAGGTGCTTCAGCAGCGGTGTGCATTCATTTCAATGGGCAGGAATGGTGGAGGAGCGGTATACACAGCTCCAAAGATGCTGCAGGACTTTTTTTTAACATCCTGCCAGCGCAAGCACTTGGGCTTTCACACTGAGACTGCAGAGGAGCCGTTTTGCAGGCATTTTACAGGCACTATTTTTAGCCCAAAAGCGCCTGAAAAACGCCCCATTGTGAAAGGGGTCTAACTTAGATTTTATGAGATGAAGGGGTAAAAAACAAAAATCGGCTTAACATATCGGCCCAAAAAAATCGGCATCATATATCGGCCATCGGTCGCCGCAATTTCTAAATATCGGCATCGGCCAGAGAAAAACCCATATCGTTCGACCTCTACCCGAGACCCAAATTTCTGACACTGGGTCCTACATTGAATTCTACATCCCACCCCAGAATTCTTTGGTAGTCTTCAGATTTCATAACGCCATGTACACAGTCAAGACATCCAGTGCCTGAAGCCGCAAAGCAACCCCAAAACATCCAGTGAACCTGAATGTAGGTACTGTATTCTTTTCTTTAAAGGCCTCCTATTTCTTTTTTCCCGAAAACCATAGAGCGGTGGGCTTTACCAAAAAGCTGTAATTTTTGTTTCATCTGTCCACAGCACATTCTCCCAAAAAGATTTTGGCTTCCTTGGGTAAGTTGTGGCAAGCTCTTTGATCAATTTTTCTCTTTTGTCCACGTCCAGAGAGATTAGCTAGTGCCATGGGCTGTAAACTTCTTGACAATGTCGCGCACAGTGGACACAGGAACAATAACATCTCTGGAGATGAACCTTGAGATTGTCCATGCTTTTCCACAATTTTTGTTCTCAAATCCTCAGACAATTCTTTGCTGCTATTTCTCTTTTCCATGTGGCACACAACAGAAAGGGTTGAGTCAATTTTTCACCATTTTAACTGGTTGCCGGTGTGATTTCTATATTGTCAGCACCTGTTAATTGATACAATTGAGTATAATTACAAATTAAAGGAGCATCACAAACTTGGAATGCAATTATTTCTTACAATTTTGAGAATGTGCCAATAATTTTTGTCCAGTCCATTTATGGAGTTTTTTTGCGTGAAATGTGTCACATTTGGCTTTTTGTGCCTTTTGTGTTATACCAATAGAAATAAATATGAGAATGCCTAAACGTTTGTAATTGCAAAAAATTTCTGGGCGAAGTGGTGCATTATCTGACAGAAATGCAGGGATGCTGATATTTTTGGTCATAACTCTATGTATTTCACATTGCTGTGCTTCAAAAATAAAGGCTACATATACAGGCAGAGGTTTCAGCACTTGTGTGATAATCTTCACAGTCTGGTGTTGGACTTTTGTCTGATATTCTGCTCATCTCTGCTGGTATGGCTTGCTTCTTAAAGTCCTATTAAAATCAAAAACAAACCTTTTATTAAAATGCAGCTTGCCAATTCTTAGATGTGATGGCTGCATTAGTGGTGTGTTTTTGGGTCGTCTTTCTTTTATTTTCACCTGTTCTGGTCAGTAAGTCTGTTTTTTTCAAAGGAACAAGCTCTCTTGCAAATGTTTCAATTAAAAGTGTTGAGACTAATCATTTAACACTGACAGGGGTGCTTACAATGATCAGCTTTTATTTTATTATTGTAAAACATTTATCCCAAAAGAAGAAAAAAGTTTGCTGTAAATGCTTGTGTAACTGCTAGTCAATCTAATACTCCCCTACCCCCAGACTGACAGTACTGCTGTTTAAAGGTGCTCCTTCCTCCAGAGTGGGGGCACCAAAGTATAGGAGATGTGTTAATGGCAGACTCACCAGATGAAAACAGAGGGGGGAAAAAAGCCTAAAAAAAAAAAAAAAATTGCAGCCACCACATCTAATTATTGGCAAGTGGCAATAGATTACATTTTTGGTTTTGGGTTTAATACCAATTTAAAGAAGAGCTTAAGGAATTATAACAGGAAAGGACATTTTGTAAAGTCTCAGTCTCATTCTATGCATTTTAAGGTGTAAACCTTCTGCGCTGCCCCTCAGAGGTCCCCTTTTTCTTACCTGAACCCGATCGTTCCAGTGACAGGCACGGGTCCAGCCGCTGTCTTGGGTCCTCATTGGATGGATTGATAGCAGCAGGAGCCATTGGCTACCGCTGCTGTCAATCAAATCCAGTGACACGGGGGCGGGGCCGAGTCCTGCTGTCTCGGGAGTGCGCTCCGCACGGGTGCCCCCGTGGAAATCGGCTCTCCATGGGGGCACTCACCGAACAGGAGGAGCCAAGAACACCGCGGGGGGACCTCCAGAAAAGGAGGATCGGGGGCCACTTTGTGCAAAACTCTTGCACAGAGCAGGTAAGTATGAAATGCTTGTTTACGTAGCTCAATGTTTCCATGTCATGCACTTCTGCTTCCTGTTTTGCAAATAGAATTGCTCCACTCTAATTTCATATTTGCATGATCATCCATTTACGGTAACTTGCACACAAGGATCGCTGATCTGAATAAAGTACATCTCAGCCTGATGTGCTATTTGCCTGACTTTTATACTGACCCACTGGCTTCCTTATTTCACAGTTGCTGACCCAGAGCAAGTGTGAAGATCAGAAAAGCCAATACATAGTTCTAAATACTTTAAATGGAAAACAGTGCAGCACAACAAAAATAAATCTCTTGTACTAAATATCAACACCTAAATATTAAAGTGCTATAAACATCTAATACAATTTTATAGTGTGCAACAAATATGATAGTCCACAAATGGTGTAACATTTAAATTCAATCAGTATATACATTGTGATCCAAATAATAGAAGTTCTCTGCGTTCCACCACCATACAAACTGTCCGCTCACCTCGAAGCCATGACCACTGCATTACCAGAAGTTCAAAGTAAGCAGTGTTCCCGGAGATAATTTGTGAGCTCTGACAGGCTTTTAACAGATCCTCACTCCTCTTTTCCAATAGGAAGGGTACATAGGTCCTCAGGAACACCCAATGTATATGGTAAGAAAAGGGAAGTACACAAGATCGAATGTTCTTTTATTTACAAGGTTTAATAAATAAAAGCAGAATATTGCACCAGTGCTAGCTCTATGCACGTATTAAACACATGTGCCGACTCTTGGCTTAATAATAAGATGGCCGTGATGAAGTGACACCCAAGGCCCAGTCCCCCTATAAACACTTACCTGCACCTGGTCCAAAGAATTGAATCCAGAGGGTCAGCATGGACATTTTTTGGGCAGATTTAGTAAGGGAATTGAGATTTTTTTTTTTTATACAATAAATGTGAAGATTAGAGGTAAAAAGAAATTTGCTATCCACATGATTGGATAATGGAAGTGAAGGTTACACAATTTGTGTGAAGATTCTCAACTCCTTTAGTAAACCAGCCTCATTCTCTGGAAATTAAAACTCAACTGTTAACCATGTTCAATTTGGGGAAATCTAAATTTTAACTGAAGTTATAAATGACGGAATTTATACTGCCACTATATGAAAATTGTTGAATGGTTGGTGTAATGATAGTTTGCTTATAATAAGGACATTTCTTTAGTTCTAGATGCAAAACAATTTATTTTTATCATTTTGATGTCTTACAGCAACATTATTCCTTCCTTTGTACTCATGGATATCCAGGCTTCTACAGTGGTCACCTACGTGTACCAGTTAATTGGGGATGATGTGAAAGTAGAGCGAATTGAGTACAAGAAGTCCTGAAACTAATTTTGTTTTTATGGCCTTTACTCCTTATTCTCATTTATTATTGAATCAGTCTTCACCTCTAACCAGTTAATTATAAGCCTTGTATTCCTACTTGCATTGTCATTTTGTTTTTCATTCTTTGCTGCTGTAGTTTTAATGTAAACAATTATTCTGATTAGTTTACATGTCATGAAATAAGTGTGCCGCATATAAAAACTTTGTAAAAAGGAAAACATTTGTAAATATAACATTTAATGTTACCATCCGCTGATATGTTACCATAAAAAATATATACAGAATAAAATGGAAAACCTTGTTATGTCTTTAGCTATATTCACATGTTGTCTCTTAATGCAGTGTTTCTTGGGAAAGAATTGCTCATGTTGATTAGATATACAGTGGTTTTTCTCACACTACAAATCCCATAGTTCACCTTGGGAGCAAGCAAGAGAGGGTGGCTACATGGCAGCACACAATAAGATCATATAAAATTAATGCAGCCACCTAACAGGAAGCGAGAGCAGCAACAAAAGGAATTTGAAGGCTACGGAGAGTGATAGAGAGTACTTATGTAGGAACACACCTCTCCCTCTCCCTCCAATGGCAGTTGCTGTAATCCCTTGAGGCCTGTTTCACACTATTGCGGGTTTCTTCACATATCAGAAGATTGTGACCGGCTCTCTATGGAGCCGGGTTCTCACATCTCCAGAGCGGCTCCAGCGCGAATTGCACAGGAATCCTGTGCGTCTTCTCGTCTGTTTTCAGGTCCAAATTCAGCCAAAAATTGGGGCTGAAATCGGACCTGAAACGGTGAACATGGACACATCGGACCCCTGCTGTGAGCTGCTCCCTGCTGTGGTGTGAACCCAGCCTAAGGCTGGATTCACACCTATGCCTTTTTAGTGCTTTTTGCATTTTGCAGATTTGCACTACAGTCCATTTAACATTGTTTCCTATGGAACACGATCTGTAGTGCAAAATGCAAAAAGCACTAAAAATGCATAGGTGTGAATCAAGCCTTAATGTGCACTTCATCAAGGAGACATTGATAATTGTACAGCTGCCACAATGCGTCTTTTTGAAGACTAAAAATAAAATTTGCTAAAACCATTATTCGAGAGCATATTATGAGATCTGGGTGTCCATTCACTAATGTTCATCAAATTTAGATATTTGTGATTTATAGAAAATATCTTGTGATATATAAAGTGTCATTTCACTACCTTTAAATATTTGGGGGGGGGTCAAATTACATTTTAGTCCATTCACTAAAATAAAAAAAAAATTGTTAAGTATTTGTCTATCCACTTGCTATTTAACAAATGTATTATTTAAAAGTTGAACTATTTATCAGTGCTATTACTACCACTGCTAAATGTGAGGCGTGTGGCATCAGTTTCAGCTGCTGTAAACACAGGGGAAGGAGGAGGGTACAGACTGGTGTCTTCTGGTTCCGGTCAAGTGCATCAGTGTTCTTTGCATCATAGAGGAGGCAGGAGAAGTGGTGAGAGAAAGCCCAGTTAAGCAGTGTCATTTAGGTTCCTCTGTTGGGTCTCCTGTGCTACATGTAAAGTGAGGCTAGGAGATTCTTCAAAAAAGCTCCTATCTCAAAGCTGCATTGCTGGTCTTGTTAAAGCAGAATCCTCTGGGGGCGTGGCCTGGGGAGTAATGGAGTAGGTCGCATATAGAGCGAGCTCCGCTGACCTATACTCCTCTGTAAAATCCTGGCGATATCCTGTGCACCCTGTGATACACCCGAGGATCTCCCCTGTATTATCTGAAGTCTGCCAGCCCGTTGAGGCGCCGCTCGAGGCCGCTGAGACACGGACCGCCGGATGGGCCTTGGCTCTAGGAAAGGCCGCGGCTTCAGCTTAGTTCCCGGAGCGGCGGCCATCTTGTACATTGTACTGGCCTCCTGGACGACCGGGAACTCGCCCATTAGCGGGAGGACCCTCCGGATTAATCCAGGCCGCTGCAGAGGTACTTTTCTACCCAGTGTTGGCCCTGAGACGGGCCGCGGTTTCGGCCTGTGTTCTGGAGCGGCGGCCATCTTGCTCCACCCGGCGGAGGCCTGGAGGAGATACCCTGGCATTTCTAAGAGTCCTGTACCCCAGCCCATTCTGAAATATCCTCTGGGCTGCCTGTGACT
The DNA here is from genome assembly GCF_042186555.1 of Aquarana catesbeiana. Classification (NCBI taxonomy): domain Eukaryota; kingdom Metazoa; phylum Chordata; class Amphibia; order Anura; family Ranidae; genus Aquarana; species Aquarana catesbeiana. The sequence continues at coordinate 239,926,274 of NC_133324.1, forward strand.
GTACAAATCCAAGCACATCTAACATTGCCTTTGGGGAAGGAGCGAAACTTAGGCCTAACTCCTGGCGCGGCGGCCATATAGCGCTGCCTGGGGATGGCTCGGCTGTCCGCACTCTGGAGCAAAGTGAGAACATGTCCCCGCCGAAAAGAAATTCCGAGGCGGTGGATAAGTTGGCGAAATATCGCCATCAAGATCAAGACCCGCAGGCCAAAAATGGCGAAGGCACGTGTTCAGAGGCAGGCCATCAGGGCGCAGACACAACTAAGGTCCTGGATGCTATTGCGGCACTGCAAGGGACGCTCGCTGCCAAAATAGATGAGGTCAAGATTGACATTTCCCTGCTGCGCCAAGATCTATCTAAGGTAAAATATAGGGTTACAGAAGCCGAGACACGCATCGGAGCGGCGGAAGACATCCTGCACCCCCTGAGTCACACCACGGAGGACCTGCAGCACCAGATTCAGCAATTACATGCTCACCAAGATGACATGGAGAATCGTTTGAGACGCTGCAATCTCCGATTCATCGGTTTACCTAAAAAGGCTGAAGGCACCAACCCTGCTGAATACTTGGAATCCCTTCTGATTCAACACTTTGGTAGAGAGGCCTTTTCTGTTATGTTCGCAGTGGAACGGGCATACCGCATCCCAGCAAAGCCTCCTCCTGTGGGAGCCCCCCCCAGAACTTTTATTGCCAAGTTTCTTAATTTCAGAGACAGAGAGAAAGGTAACATCACCATGGGCAATGGCCATGTCGCAGTGTTTCCCGATTTCTCTAATGAAGTCCAAAGGAAGCGAACACAGTTCCAAGATGTTAAAAGGCGGCTCAGAGCGGCGCACCTTAAATATGCCATGTTGTTCCTGGCCAGATTGAGAGTGGAGGAGGATGGCAGAGCCATATTCTTCGAGGACCCGAAGGCGGCAACACACTGGTTGGATCAACGCGGGTGTCCAGATGGCTGACCGGATATGCGGCATGTTACTGTGAGTACTGTCAATGATGTTGACTACTGGCAAGGCCCTTCCTTTTTCTAAACGTCCCCTCTGTTGTGGGTGATATTCCCAATCTACCATTTTCTTCTTTTTACTCCCCCCCCCCCTTCTATATAACACACGCATTACTGCATATGAGAATGGAGACTCCCCCCTTTTTTTGAAGTTAGGGTGTCCAGCCCTTGTGCTCCCTCTTTGGGGGGGGGGGACTTGGGACATTGATAATCCTGGACACTCGGGTTTGGGCCTGGAGTTATTTGAACCATAGAGTATACCATCCTGTGCATCTTATTGTCCTCACAGCATACTTATCGAGATACCGTAGGGTGGAGGCCCCAGAACTCTAGTACATCCGCATGACTGTGTATCCTTACAGCGAGAGACTCACTCTGATGGAGAAAGAGACATAGGTTATGTTTCGTGTCCTAACCTTGCTTCAATCAGTGAATAATCGCCCCCTTCAAGTTTGCAACCCATTTTCTTTTTTTTGTACTTTTTTGCTCATTCTATTCTAAGTGTTGTACCTCCAGCTAATGTTGCTAGCTGGAAATGATATATATACAGGTTGCATGGGACTATATGCTTCCGCCAAGTTGGGGAGGCGAGAAGCTGGGTGGGAAGGAAAATGTTATATCTTTTGATCAGAACATTGGGAATGTTGGCACCGTTGTGCACAAGTTATTTACTTGGAATGTTTTTACAGCAGTGTTACAATATTTGAAAGGTCAGAAGGTGGATATTGTCGCATTGGTGGAGATGCATGTTACAGGTCACTTACAGGCGGCCCTGAAGCGTCCCTGGGTGGGGTGGGCTTACCACAGCACCCACACTAATATGTCTAGAGGGGTAACGGTGTTGATTGCAAAATCTACACCTTTTGAACTGGTCTCCATGGTGTCAGATCGGCAGGGTAGGTACCTCTTTCTGCATGCAATTGTGGGGGGAGACCCCTTGTTGATACTGGCAAGCTATACCCCCCCCCCCCATACAGGTCGGATGTGGTCGCAGAGGGTCTCGCATTTATAGCGTTGTACCTGTCCATACCGGTAGTGTGGATGGGGGACTTCAATTACACGATGACTCCATCCCTTGACCACCCGGCGCGGGCTGCAACCAGACCTGATGAACCACAGCACACTAGGCTGTAACGTACATTGACTGAGTTTGCCCTTGTTGATGCGTGGAGACATGCTAACCCCACGACTAGAGCATACACATGCCACTCAATAAGTCATAATACCATGTCCAGGATAGATTACATACTTGTTTCCAGGGCCCTTTTACCAAAGGTCACAGGCACGGGATTTGCTCCTAGGATCCTGTCAGACCATTCTCCGTGCTGGCTGACAGCTTCCTTGAGAGTAGCTTCTCCCACCAGATGCTGGCGACTAAACCCTCATTGGCTATCTCTTCTTAAAGACCATGACTCCATCGCCAGGGAGCTGCTCTTCTTTTTGGAGGGTATACAAGGACCCCATGCCCTTACCACACACTGGGATGACTTTAAAACTCACGCCCGTAGAATATTATCCTCCAGGATAAATAGGTTAAAACGAGAGTCTAACACTGTACTTCAACTCACATCTGACAAACTGCAAGACTTAGAAGAGGCCTATAGTTCTAACCCGACCCTTGAAAACCTGGACAGAGTGAAACTGCAGACCCGATTAGTCACGCAGCTGCACACAGAGAAGGCTAAACAGCGTGGTTCTTTTTTGCAGGCAGAGGGTGTATGAGCAGGGTGAAAGGGCGGGGAGACTTTTGGCCTTTTTGGCTCACATGGACGACAAGCCCCCAGTCGTGGTGTCACTTGTTGACCCAGACGGGTGTAATATAACGAACCCAGAACAGGTGGGAGGGAGCTCAATTTAGACAATTCTATAGTAATCTATATAGATCCCACCAGTCATACACACAGAGGGAAATTCAATCGTACTTATCTTCCATACAGTTCCCCCAGCTGAATCGAGAACAAGTTGAGCTACTTGAAGCACCTATTACCGAGCACGACATCACGGAAGCGATCGCACAGCTAGCTAAGTCTAAAGCTCCAGGGATGGATGGATTGCCCCTGGAATTTTATGTCACCTACTTGGATATAATGGTCCCCAAGCTGAAAGTCTTATATCAGTCTATATTTGATCAGAATTCACTCCCCGAGTCTATACAGGAAGCCCAAATTATAGTTCTCCCCAAGCCAAGAAAGGACCCACATCTCCCTGAATCCTTCAGGCCTATCTCACTACTACAGGTAGATATTAAAATCTTAGCTAAAATCCTGGCTTCTAGGTTAAACACTGTTGTCCTAACTTTAATTCATGCAGACCAAACGGGCTTTATGCCAGGGAAAAATACAGCCATGAATATTAGGAGACTTTATATGAATATTCAAGCCGGACACGATAACTCGGGAACGAGGGTGGTGGTGGCATTAGATACAGCTAAGGCCTTTGACTCCGTGGAATAGCCATTTTTGTGGGAATGTCTGCATAACTATGGTTTTGGGTCACGTTTCATAAAATGGGTACAGCTGCTATATCAGACACCCAGGGCAAGAATCTTCCTGAATGGATGGCTTTCTGAGCAGTTCCCACTTGAGAGGGGTACTCGCCAGGGGTTTCCCCTCTCTCCCTTAGTGTATGCGCTGGGGGCGGAGCCACTGGCCATTGCCATCAGAGCACACCCCGATATTCAAGGTCTGCGCCGGGGCCCTACGGTTGATAAAATAGGAATGTATGCTGATGACACCATACTATACTTAGCAGACCAGGGACCATCACTACAAGCAGCGTTAAGACTTATTGAACAAATGGGGGAATAATCGGGCTTGCGCATAAATTGGGACAAGTCTCAGATTCTTCCAATCGATGTGTTCCCTCCCCCTTTCACAACTCCCCCGCTACCGCTCGCTAGAGTATCCAAGATTAAATACTTGGGGGTGGAGGTAACTAGGGACCTGGTAGACTATATACCCCTGAATATAACCCCTTTGTTTAACTTATTAAAAGGTAAAACACAGACATGGTCCAAGTTGCCATTAGGGGTGATGGGGCGCGTAAATTTAATTAAAATGATCATACTGCCCAAAATTCTTTATCTGATATGGCATGCCCCCCTATATATTCCCCTTAAAACCTTTAAGCAGATGGAAGCTATCCTAAATTTGTTTGTCTGGGGTAATAGTAGACACAAGCTAGCCTGGCAAACCCTTAAAAACCCCACAGATATGGGGGGTGTATCTCTCCCGGACCTGCAGGACTATTATTTAGCCTCGCAACTTTCCCACATGTACCACTTCCACACGTCGGAAATGCAACACTATAGATCTCTGGTTTGTGACAAACCGGGACACCCGGCGTATACACCCATTCAGGCTATACTTAGGGGGAAAAAACTACAAGTTCCCTCTGCGCGGTACAACGCGGGCATGTTGCTACATCATCAAAGGGTATGGGAAATATCTCTAAAGAAGCAGAATGTGCGGAAATTTCATTCCCACACCCCACTATGGCTCAACAGTCATATGCCAGAACTGGAGACAGTCCCAAATTCCATGGTTTGGGCTAGACATGGAATATTGTATCTCCATCAGGTCTTGTCCACCTCCGGGCTCAAGCAGTTTCAGACCCTCAAGGAGGAGTTCTCCCTTCCACACCAGTTAACATTTAAATACGTGCAGCTTCGCCATGCACTTAGAGCCCAGTTGCCTGACTTGAATGTAGAGATGGAGCCCCCCCCTGTGCTGAGTATAGTTATGAGGGATGACCCCTCCAAACTTATATCACACCTATATTATACAATAAGACAACGAGGTGCAGCGGCTATTTCACACAAGGCCAAAACAGTATGGGAACAGGACATAGGACTTATAGATGACACTGACTGGACCGAGATTTTAGAGGGAACCAAGACGGTGTCCCCCAAGCTGTCCGACAGACTAACACAATTGTATATAGTGCACAAAGCCTATCTGACCCTGGTGAGATTGGCAAAGTTCCAACACACGCCGGACTAGGGCTATTGCCAGATGTGGAGGTGGACAAATACCACACAGTTTTCATTTTTGAAACATTATTGTTAGCACACAAAGTAATAGCGCAGAGATGGATGCAGAATATGCCCCCCACACTACAGTTGTGGAAAAAAGCAGTTAATGACACCCTGCCATTTAAGAAACTGATCTACACACATAGGGGATCCGCGCAAAAATATTCAAAGATCTGGGATAGATGGTTGGAAGACGGGGAGACCTATGTATAATGGCTCCAAATCCAGTGCAGCATTCCCCTATACCAAAAACACAATATATTTATATGTTGGAGTGTACTGTTGCATAACTTATGACATATGTGAATATATGTGTATGCATACCCTGTAATATTTCTGCATATTTAATTTCAATGGCACAATATGTATCTGACCTTCTGTGGCTATATGTACCCGATTGACTTGTAAAATGTGTGCTATATCAATAAAGTTGTTTTTTTCCCAGGTAAAAAAAAAAAGAAGAATTCTCTGCCGTATGCACCATGTTGTTCATTGTACCTGCTGTCCCCCCCGAGGGGTCATCATCTGTCCCTCAGCCTTCTGTTTCTAGGGAGTCAAGGGAAGAAGAGTGAGAGGCTAGGATTGTTTTGCCTCAAAATATAAACTGTTTCTAGAGGAGGAACATGTTGAAAATGTAACATCTATGTAGCATGAAAATGTTTACCCATAACGACTGTCTAATGAGACCATGATATGATTATTGGTTTCATTACAATTTTAATGAAGTTTGTATAACTAAATTGATGCTTTAAATTAATATTTGGATATAGTAGTGTTATTCATGCACCTTAAAAGTCCTGTACTACTTGCATTTTCTTTGGATAATCACTGGGATGTGGTGCAAAAGGGAGGAGGGGAGGGGGAAGGGGATGAAGGGAAACGGGCATAAGAAGAATAGACGTGAGATATAGGATGTCCTCCACTATGTTTCACATCCTACCTATGGGGTAGGGGTTCAGGATCACCGGAGGCGTCCACCCAGGATGACCAGATTTTATCAAACTTCCCCGGGCATTGCCTACTTTCATACGTCAGTCTATACAGGGGGAGTACCTTATTCACCGACCTTATCCACGAGGCTAGGGTAGGAGGCTCCACCAGTTTCCATCGCAGTAGAATTTCCCGCCTAGCGTAGTACAATGTGAAGGTTAGACACAATTTACTATACCTATCTCCCTCAACATCTTCCAGGTGACTGAGCAATAGTATTTGGGGATCCACCGGCAAGTTTGAGCCTATGATGTTACTCAGTGTAGAGGCCACTGCCGACCAGAAGGGTCGGAGTTTGGGACAGGACCAGACCATGTGCCAAAAAGTGCCCACCTCCTGCCTGCATCTCTGACAGTTGGGATCTCTTTGATGGTAGATGTGCGCCAATCTCTGTGGGGTGAAATACGCTCTGTGTAGGAACTTAAATTGTATAAACCTGTCTTTTGCAGCGATCATGGAGGGAATATAGGAGATTAGACACTCCTTCCATTCCTCCTCATCCAAAGAGGGAATGTCAGCCCTCCACTTCTCCCAGGTTTTAGTTAGTTTGGCATCATATTCCACTGTAAGGTATAGGTATAGTGTTGAGAGAGGCTTACCCATCACACTGGAAGTCAAGAGCCGTTCAATGGAGTCTGGTTCCAGAGTGAGGGGGCAGGGAACTGAGCCTCAAAGGCGTGCTTCAGCTGCCAGTATCTGAATTGGAAGGAGGAAGGGATAGCAAAGGATTGCCTCAGGGCTTGGAAAGTCATAAGCCTGCCATCCTTAACCATATGTTTTAATGTAAGGATTCCCTTTTTTGCCCAGAGAGAGGGGTCTGGTATAGTGTAAAAGTGGGGGAGCATAGGATTACCCCATAGGGGCATGTGAGGTGAAATGTAGTTGGGCTTCCCATATATTTTCCTAGCCTCCTGCCAGACCCTTACAGTGGTTCGCATCGGAATTGTCATGGACAAGCTGGCCCTGAGACCACGAAACGGGAGATTGCTTAGGGCAGCAAAGGAACCAAGAATGGCTGCCTCCAGAGTGACCGCCGGATTCTGCGTGGGCCGGGAGAACCACCACCGAATCGTGACCAGGACCACTGCCCAGTAGTAGATTTAAAAATTCGGTAGCGCCAGTCCCCCCCCCCCGAAAGTGGGAGATATAAGATCTGCTTGGCCACCCTGGGTGGCCTCCCAGCCTAGACAAAGTGTATCAGCAGACTCTCCAGCCTTTGGAAAAAGGTCCTAAGAATATGTATGGGTGTATTACAGAAGAAGTAGAGATATTTGGGAAGGAAAATCATTTTTAGCAAATTGACTCTGCCAACAGGGGTCAATGGAAGGGAACGCCAGGCAGCACACCTATCCGTAAGCTGTGTCATGAGTGGACGCAGATTGTTGTCCATGTAATCCTGGACTTTACCGCTAATTTTAATTCCCAGGTACCTGACGTCATCCACCCACTTAAGCTGTGGGTGTGGTGTCCTAGGTGTCGAGGGATGGAGCGGGAAAAGAACCGATTTATCCCAATTAATGCGAATCCCCGAGTACCCACCAAATCTGTTAATGAGATCGAGCGCAGTCTGCAAAGAGGACAACACATCCGCTAGATAAAGCAGAGCGTCGTCCGCGTACAGCGATAACTTCTCTTCAATGGGACCCACCTGGAGTCCCCTTACCCCAGGGTCGGCCCTCAACAATATAGCCAGGGGCTCCATCGCCAGAGCAAATAAACCCGGGGAGAGGGGACACCCCTGTCGCGTGCCTCAAAACAATTGGAATTTCCCCAAGAGGCATCCATTGGTACGTATTCTAGCTGAGGGGCCATGGTATAGCATGCGGATCCATTTCGTGAAACCCGGGCCAAACCCAAATCGCGAGAGCACTTCTCATAAGTAGCCCCACTCGACGGAGTCAAAAGCCTTCTCCACATCGAGTGAGGCCACCGTTCCTTTAGTCACCTCATCTGCCCTGTCTATGTGAGTATGGAGGCGTCTGATGTTAATGTCAGTTCCTCTCCCGGGCATGAAGCCGGTTTGATCCCTGTGGATAAGGGCAGAAATGACCAAGTTAAGCCTAATGGCCAATACCTTTGCCAGTACTTTTGCATCCACGTTCAGAAGGGATATAGGGCGATACGAGGAGCATAACGTGGGGTCTTTCCCTGGCTTGGGTATCACCACTATGATTGCTTCGCTCATTGTGTCTGGGAGTTTCTCGAGGCGCGTCGATGCAGAGAAGAGGCCCTGAAGTTTATCGACTAGTTCTGTAGCACATTGTTTATAAAACTCCACAGGGATGCCATCTGGTCCCGGTGTTTTCCCTGTCTGCATTGATTTGAGTGCCTGTAATATCTCCAGGGACGTAATTGGGGCGTCAAGCTTGTCGCGGTATGTTACTGTAAGGGTTGGGATATCAATGTCATCCAGGTATGCAACCAGATCCTCCCCTCTATAGTCTACCCTGGACCTATAGAGGGATTCGTAGAACTCCGCAAAACAGCAATTGATCCCTTCCGGTGTATGGATCAGCTGTCCCGAGGAGTCCCTAATTTGTGAGATGTTCATCCCTCCCGCCTGTTCCCTGGAGAGCCAGGCCAACAGACGGCCTGACCGCTCTCCCTGCTCAAAAATCCGTTGGGATTGAGCCAACATTTTCTTCTGGGTAAGAGAGGTACGGAGACGGACCACCTCCCTCGTCATGAGTTGTAGATGCGAATAGTGCACAGGGTCTCGGGTACGGATAAAAAGAGCCTCTGCACTATTCGCCTTCCCTTCAGCCTTAATCAAGTCTGCCCTACGCTCTCGTCAGACTCTGGCAATGATGGTCTGGTAATGTCCCCTCGTCGTGGCATCCCAAACAACTACGGGGTCAGCCGAGCCCACATTTACAGCCCAAAAATCAAGCAATTCCGTTCTAAATTGGGAGTCTACTGCAGTGTCTGTAATCCAAAATCTGGAGAGCCTCCACATCCTTTCCACTAAGCCAAGGGAAAGGTCCAATGACAACAGGGGTGCGTGGTCGGAAATTCCCCTTGGCAGTATTTGTATGTCTGTGACCCGCGGGAGGACCTGACTCCCTGCGAAGACCAAGTCTATGCGGGAAAACGTTCTATGAGAAGCCGTGTGGCACGTGTATGCCCTGGTCTGGGGGTGACGCCACCTCCAGACATCAGTCAGGCCATAAGTATCCGCCCACTCAGCCAGCCCAGGGCAATGATGTCCCGCAGGAGTTAGCCTATCAAAATCCGGGTCAGGGACCAGATTAAAGTCACCCAAGATAACATTGTCAGATGCAAAGTCGGCCATCTTGCTGGTGATCTGATTGAGCACCAGCAAGGAAGCCGGGGGAGGCAAATATAAGCCCACAATCGCCCACGTTAGAGAGTATATTTTAGCATGAATAATAACATACCTACCATCAGGATCCAGGGCCAAATCCAAGAGCCGAAAAGGAAGTGACTTCAATACCAGTATAGTGACACCCCTAGAAAAAGTGGAGTGTGTGGAGTGGTAGTGGTGGCCTGCCCATGGTTGTTTTAGGGCCAGAACCCTACGTCCTGTTAGGTGTGTCTCTTGGAGCACACATATATGTGGGTTATACGTTTTAATGAATTGGAACACCAGGGAACGCTTGACCGGGGAGTTCAGTCCCCTGGTGTTCCATGAGATGATGCTAAGGGAAGACAGGACTACCAGAAATAATGAAAATGTTAGGATCTATGCATTTAACGGCTCCCGGACTGGACCCCAGAACCCGAAATGGACATATCTGTAGACAGTGCAATGCTGATGAGTCAATTTTTTTAGTACAAATATCAAACAAAAACAAAACCAAACTAAAACAGATAGAGGATACTAATATTTAAAGTAAATGAAACAAGCCCCGTTAGGGGAACATACCCCTCCCCCCACCCCACCCGACCCCCCAAAACTGAGGCGGGTTTCAATCCCAAACTTATTCAGCTCGCCGGCTGGAACAGGGGGTCCGTGGAAGAGGCGAGCCCACCCCCCCGAAACTTCACACGGGGGGAGGAAACAGCAGTTAACGCGGCTCACATCCGCGAGGCCTCCGCTTGTGATGCAGCAGGCTGTGAGGATTTAGAAAGTCAGACGAAGGGAAGTAATCCATAATGCAACCTCACAGTGAAGTCGATCCATCTTAGGATGAAGATACAGAGCAAGAACTCCATCACTCCTCGAGGAAACAATGAAGTGTAAAGGAACTTCATATTTCAACGGTCTCCTGACCAAGTTCTTTGGCAGGGGCTTTAGCTTAGAATTTCCCTGGTGGGGATAGTAAACATCACCCCACAAGTCCGGACACACCATGAATTGAACCGAGCATAACCTATGCAACAAAGTAAGTCATCCATGTGGTAGTTCGTGTGACTGCCCAGACCTGGGCCCAGGCTACGGTGAGTAGACAGTGAAAAGGGTCATACCACACATACCAGGTAAAGCATCAGCGAATCTGTGGTAGCGAGTCCAGCCAGGCGGAAGCCTCTCTCGGAGTGGTGAAGAAGCGGATTGTCTCACCGTACTGGACTCTCAGGCGAGCAGGGAAGAGTACACTAGTGAATGCTGCGTGATCGGAGAGCCGCTTTAACTTGGTCAAAAGATTTCCTGAGTTTCTGGGTCTCTACCGAATAGTCGGGGAAGATCATCAACTTCGTGTTCTGGAATCTAAGGTCCCCAACGTTTCTAGAGGCGCTGAGAACTTCGTCTCTGTCTCTGAAATTGAGGAGACGGAGAATGAAGGTGTGGGGGGGGATCCAGGAGGCCCCGGCTTAGGTGGGATGGGGTGCGCCCTCTCCACCGTGTAATAAGGTGACCAACGGGCCTCGGGTAAAAGGTCGCGCAGCAGACCCTCTATGAAGGAGGTAGGGTTGTTCCCCTCCGCCCCCTCCGGTAAACCAACAATGCGAAGATTATTACGCCGGTTCCTGTTCTCCGCGTCTTCGGCTCTGTATTCGAGGGCCTTTACTTTAGTTTGAAGTGTACGGAGTGATGCTCCATGTTCCGCAATGGTGTCTTCGTTGATACTCAGTCTTTGCTCCATTTCGGTAACTCGTGATCTGATTTTATCTATATCTTGGCGAATTAGACCCATATCCAGTTGAACAGCTTCAATCTTTGTTGTTAACGTGGATTGGCAAGTAGCAATGGCCGCCATGACATCAGCCAGCCACGGGGGTCGAGAGTCATCCGACTCCATATTGTGCGTCTGCGGGGCTCTGTGAGCGCTGCGTGTATTAAGGGCCTCCACAGGGGGACAAGAGGGTGTCTGAGGGGAGTCCGGCTGTGGTGGGAAGGTTAACCTCTTGCCCCCTTTACTGTATTTTGCGCTGGAGTTCCTGCGCCCTTATTCAGGTGTTGGTGGCCCAGATCTGGGCAATAATCAACAACCTTCTGCGGGAGCCTGTCCTCAGAATCAGGGGCAGTCAGGTAGCAGGTAGGGTAAAGCGTGTGTCCCCTTAGCAGTCTTCCCCCTTACCTGCGGATGTGCAGTGCAGAAGCTGCCCACTTCAGGCCTCCAGGGTTCTGCAGGGATGTTTAGCCCAGCCTCCCCTCTCTACAACTGGGGGAGAGGGATGTGGGCGATCCAGGATCTGCTCCAGTTCTAAGGCAGCTGCCCCAAGCCTTCACAGGGCCTCCTCCACTATGCCAGCAGGATCCGGCACTCCCCCCGTCAGTCCGCCGGCCCCGGACCTCCAGGAAAGGCAGCGGTCGCGGCCTAGTAAAACGTGGGGGGAGAAAGAGTCAAGGCCCAAAGTATGGCCTGTATTCAGTCCAGGGGCATCTCTCCCGCCCCCATCCGCGGTCCGTGGCAGTCAGTGGGGCCTGTGTGCAGATGCGATCACGGCAGAGGGCTCCCGGCGCGCCGTGCGGCCCTCAGGAAAGGCCGCGGCTTTAGCCTAGTCGCCCGTGGTAGGCCGGGAGCGCGCGGCGGACACCGATTTTGGCCCAAATTCTCCTGGCCCCGCACTAGATAGGGAGTACCCGAGTCCCCCTGATCAGCAGGGATGAAGATTGCTAATTTTAGAAGCTGATGGATCCGGATTAGCTTGCGGATTAGCGGAGCTCACGAAGAAAGCAACCACTCAAAGCGCCATCTTGGCCACGCCCCCAGATTCAGCCTTTTCTTAGGTGCTCAAGAACACGGACCTAGCCTTTGAGGATATTGGCATGCTCAAAGATGCTATGGATAACTGGATAGATTCCTTACCTAAAAGATATTGGGAATCAATTATGTCTAATCTCAAGCTAGCACTAGTGGCCACTTCTGTAGCCAGGAACCTGGGATATTGGTTAGGGCAGGTAAGAGCTCACATTGAAGCTGGGACTCCAAAAGAAGACATTTTGGATTATTTTCCTACTCTCATGAAGGCAGTTGGGCATATTGCAGACGTGTCGGTGGAGTTCATTCATATATCTGCTAGATTTGGGACCTTAACCAACTATGTTTGAAGGGACTTATGGTTGAAGACCTGGACAGGAACTAATGCAACAGAGAGTGGTAGTTTCAGTGCCACAGAAGGAGGAGGATCTGGTTTCCAGTCGCCCATCTTTCTAGGAAGAAAGCCTTCAGGAAATTTTCGCTTGATTCTTAATTTAAAACCTCTAAACAGATCTGTTCTGTACAGGAGGTTCTGCATTGATCTAATCTCAGTCAGAAGTATCCTCTTACCAAATTGTTTCATGGTGTCCATAGTTTTAAAGGATGCATATCTGCATATTCATATTCATCAAGAACCTCAGAAGCATGCATAGCTAGTAGTGAGGAAGCACGCAGAGTTCAGCTCTCCTCCACAGGTCCTTACCTCAGTATCCCCCTTCCACATATCACTTCCAGCCCTCCTCAGCTCTGACCTCTGCACACACTCCCATTAAAAGCTCCATCTTCAACACTTTGCAAAAAGCACCCTGCCCAGCTCTAGTCTAGTACCTCCCTGCACACTGTAGGTATAGGAAGCTCTGCCTCTCTCACAGTGAGATCATACATGAACCAGGAAATAGATAAGCACAAAGGGTGTGATCTACCATGCAAAGTCCCCCTCCCACCCATGACCACACTGCACCCGGGGCACCTGCATCTCCTTTGTCTGCAGGGAGGGATCTGTGGGAGCCACTGGGAAAGTAAGCTGTCCTTTGTAAACACATAGGCCAGGCTTTTATGTTTACAAGTGACAGTGGTGAGCAGGGAGAGTCAGAGCTGGGGGTGGAGGAATGGAGTTCCGCCATGTTCCGGCTGAAAAAAGCCCTGGCTGAAAGCATACTATTACATTCTAAAACCAGTAAATTGCACAATTTTATAGCCAAGGCATTTTGAAATACGACATGTCAACCCAAATAAAATTGTCAAAATTTATTTTTGCACGCTGATACAAACATTCAGATTGTCATTATCAACAATTAGTAAATAGAGGCTTTCCCCATAAAGCCTTATACATCAGTGCCTAAAAGGAGCAATCAGTCTGCAAGATTTAGTCAAGTAACTAAATTCTGATGTTAGCCGCTGCATATGTGGAAGTGTTAAAAAAGCCCAGCACTTGTTTCCTGTGAATGGCTCCCCATATAGAAAAATATCAAAGCAGCATAAAGCAAAGTTACACAAAATATTGGGTGCACGCAGCACCTAGTGCTCAAGTGGCAGCCTAAGCTGGTGAGGCAAATATTATTACAGCTACTTGACAGCCATCAATACAAGCACCGAATAGACTTTATAAGTGCCCAGTTTCACACAATCACAATTTTTATCCATCAATGATATTCTTACAAAACATATACTTGTGCTCTAATGTTTGTCTTGTATTCGGCAGTTTCACTGATCACAATTGTCATCATTCACTGAAAGTGACTCCATCCATTGACTTGTCGTTTCTTCAATGGTTAGTACAGAATCTGCAGATATAGCAGTTGCCTGCTGTGTGTCTGCAAGAAAAAGAATACACCTTTATAAAAATCCCTCTAAGAAGAGTTTGTAATATCCCCCTGCTTTTAGAAAAGTTTGTTGTCTGGCTATCATACTGATCTAACGTCTTCAATACTTTAAGCCAATATATGGAACAAGTATGCAAATAGAGAGTTCTGAGTTCAAACTGACTTATTTATCTCCATGGTTGCTCTTGTCCAAGTCTTAAAGTACAACTAAAGACCAAACTTTTTTTTCATTTTCTGTAAAGTAATGGAGAGTTGTAACCCCTGTCTGTTTTTTTTTCCATATGTGTTTCCCTTTGGGGAGATTTTCTTTGTTTCCTGTCCCACAGCCAAAACAGGAAGTGAAAAGTAATCCCTCCTCTATTCCTCTTCTGTTGACAACCCAAAATTTGGGATTTTCTTTCAAGTTCACTCTTGGTGATAATGGTTAACAGGACAAAACGAGAAGGTGAATCTCCCTAATTGGGGCACAGACAGCAATTAAAACCTGACAGGTGGTCTAAACCCTATCCACTACTACAAAAGTTTTTTCAATAGACATCGTCAATAGACATCCTCTCAGAACCCCACCCCCTACGTGCCTCCTGTGTTGTATATTGGGCGCACTCTGTCCTTCGGACACAGCTGATCACAGATCAGGGTAAAGGGCCAATCACAGCGCTCCTTTACCATGTGATCAGCTGTGTCCAATCACAGCTGACAACATATAAACAGACTTAAAAAACAATTAACCGGCAAGGCTGTCAGGACATTGTTCACACTGATAATTAGGGTACTAATCATCAGTGCCCTGATCATCAGTGCAGCCTATCAGTGCTGCCTCATCATTTTAATTTTCTGTCTTTTTTCATTTGTTTAGCAAAAAAACCCCTCAGTGGTAAATAACCACTTGCCGCCCGCATGAAGAGCTGAAAGACGGCTACAGCACGTGCTTAAAATTCCCGGAGGGCATCCATGGACGTTCTCCCATTCTCGTGCTGCGCGCTGGGTGCCGTGAAGAAGCCTTGCAGCTTATGCATGCATTTGCAAATGCGTGCTAACTAAACCCCTGTTTTTAACGCAGACTGTTGGACAGGTTAATTTGGTTGGTTGGCAAACTGGTTGATTCCAGGTTGAGTTCTAAGTCATCTGCGTTTAAAGCTTGCGAGTTGGGAATGGTGATCTGAACCTGGAGAGAGCGGAAGTAGTTACTACACTCAAAAGGCCCGGGCTGGGTTGTAAGCCATCTGCTCATACTGCTTGCTGTTTGGTAAGCGCAATTTACAGCCACGGTGGTCGGGCATCCCACTATATATCTGTTTTCATATTACGGTGTTTGGGAGATCCTTAGCGCCTGTTTGATGCCCACTGATACATTTTTTGGACACTTATTCTCTTTTAGCGCAGTTTTTTATTTTTTATTGGACTTTTTGTGTTGTCGCACTGTTTACTGCTGCTGTTTGATCTAAGATATAATTTTTTCTAGCGCGGTTCTTTTATCCCATTTAAGGAAAAAAATTACCTGTTTGCAAAATTGTATACCAAAATATGAAAAACCTTACTTACAAACAAAGCACTTCCCCAAGTGCATGTGTGTGGGCATATCAGTATAAAGACGCTAAATTCAAAGATGTCCACGAGTGACTTCAGACGTAGCTCCTCCCCTCATTACGCGTTACGTCCGTAGGTGGGACTTCGTCTTGTTGTGATCATGTGGATTGTTGCCGTGCCACCCACTAAGTGAGACAGACAACGTCTGGTTGCTATGGCGCCAGCTATTTAAAAGCGGGTTAATGACAAAGCTCTGACCCTGCTGGCGAAGTCCCGCCTACAGACGTAATGCGTATAAAAAAGGACCCCGCTGATGGGCTACGGACGTAAAGTGTAATGGGGGAGGAGCTACGTCTGAAGTCACTTGAGGCCATATTTGAATTTACTGTTTATATACTGATATGCCCACACACATGCACATGGTGGAAGTGCTTTGTTTGTAAGTAACATTTTATTGTTTTAATAAAAACGCTGTGTTTACGGAGTGCACTAGATGTGCTGTTCTCATTTTACATATACACGATTGGTGGAGCCATTGTTACCTGCATCGTGGATTGATTGTTGGAGGCTATATCCCCATGGTGTGGGAAAATTGCATGTTGACCGTTCTGGTTGCATGAAGGTGAGAGGCTGTTGTTGTCTGTGGTGGACGGGCTGGACTCACTTTTTAACAGTTGATACTAAACACTTCTACCATGAGTGGTATTATTTCCATGATCAAAAACTCTTACGGACTCACCTTATAGTGATTGTTTTTTATACAAATTTTGTTTGCGCTGCACTAAATCTTGTTATATTTGTTACTGAGGCGTATATACACATATACATACATACATACATGTATGAGTGTTATTACTTATATCTGCGCTGAATATTTTTCTATTGTCAAAATATGAAAAACGTTTTTTTTTTTGTTTGTTTAGCAAAACATAAAAAAACTTAGTGGTGATTAAATACCACCAAAAGAAAGCTCTATTTGTGTGAAAAAAATGATAAAAACTTCATATGGGCACAGTGTTGCATGACTGCGCAATTGTCATTCAAAGTGTGACAGCGCTGAAAGGTGAAAATTGGCCTGGTCAGGAAGGGGGTATAAGTGCCCAGTAAGCACGTAGTTAAATACCACCAAAATAAAGCTCTATTTGTGTAAAAAATGGTAAAAATTTAATATGGGTACAGTGTTCCATGACCGCGCAATTGTCATTCAAAGTGCAAAACACTGAAAGCTGAAAATTATTTTCAGCAAAACTGCAATGGTAGCCCTCCTATATGTCTTAGTGTAGATATAGATTTCCTAAAATATGTTTTATGTTACAATTCCTTGTGAAAACCAAAGGAGAGTTCTGAATGTCAATTCAAACCAGGTGGTGTGTATTAGATGTCACACGCCAGCAGAGGGATCTATTTGGAGATTAAACTATTTGTAAAAATACAAGATGGCTACCCAGTATAATTTATGGTTTTCAATAATCTATAGCCCTTCCAATAAGAGACAATATTGCTCTTACTAATAGAATGTTTACTACTGGCTTTATCCTTGCCTTGTGTGATAAGAATAGGAAGCAATCAATATTTCCCAAAGCTTTCATGTTCCTAATTCTACCAAAAATATTTTCTATATCTTTCTAACCTGATATTTGGAGGTGTGTGGATACTTTACTAAATAATATTCTGCATAAAGAAGCTGATACACTGCATTAAATTAAACCAGGGTGGGCCAGCCTTTAAGAGTGATTGCCCCTTAAGTGACTTGGTAACCAGTCACGGGCCACAATGAGAGGAGCTGGTGGATGACAGGTCCATGTCCACTCTGCATATGCAGAGCGGACATGGACACAACCCACTCTATGCTTAGGGCCCTCCGATCCGCCCAGATAGAAGGGGACAGATCCCCTTCTGTTTTTTTTAGTGGATCGGTTTGGAGGTAGGCGGGTGTAAACCGACTTCAGCCACTTCATAGAGATGAATGGAAAGTCCGATTGGGTGAGACCAATCGTTTAAAAGGGGCCTAAGGCTGCTTTCACACTGATGCTCCATGCTTTAATCACACCGGGGGTGCAGCACACTGCACCTGTGGCTTTATTAACAGTCTTCCATTCAGGTATTCAGGCTGTTGCTGTCCCAGGCAGAGAGCATTTGGTATCACTCTGCCTGAGACAGGAGTTGGCGGCATACAGAAAGCATGGGCTAATGTGGCTCTGCCCTGCAGCCGCTTGCTTCCTCTACCCCTGGCTTCATTCACAACACTGATGCTCTGGGATGGTGGGTCGGCAACCCACGATCTGGGCTTGCCAACCCGCCATCCCAGAGCAGGAGGTCGCGGGCCACATTAGAGAGCTTCGTGGGCCACTGGTTGGGCACCCCTGAATGAAACTATATATTTACTTAGATTGGACAGACAGGAAAAGTACCTTCCATGATTGATGTTTCTTCCATTCCAGAAATGTTATCTTCTATTCCAGCAATGCATGATTTACCTTTGGTTTCCCAATGGTTCATTTGTGACCTAATGGGAAATAAAAAAAATAGAACTTGCACATATACAGTTTATGCAAATAAAATAAAATAAATTGTGTGTGTATCCAATGCAGTGATTTTGGGTAACCAGTTCATCTCCAGGATAACTGTAAATAGCATTAGCTAAAAACTTGACTGGCATGTAATCCCTACCAATAATGATAACAAAAGATGTGATACTGTGTTTTTTTCTGCATTGAGTGCCCAATGGACATGCACTTAACATCATATATACATAACCTGCTGTGAAAAGTTACCCCTCAGGGCCCGATCTTGGACAAAGCAAGAAAAAGATCTGCAACATGTCCAGTACAGCAAAACCTTTTTAGTGTTTTGTGGCTACCAGTTGCAGATAATACACAGCTTAATGCACTGATCTCTGGGTGCTACAAATCATTCTAAATATAGGTACATAGGGTTTTTCTGCAGGTGCGTTTTGGTGCTTGCTTTTCATCATTGCTGGTCTCCAGATACATGGTTTTCAGTTCAGTTTAGGCAGTCACTAGCAATAACACTGTGGTACAGTATAGAGAACTCATATCTCAGATTTTTTGCTTTCAGCAAGAAAGTAGTAAATAGTAAATCCTTCCATTTGTTGACCAATTCAGACCAGCAGGGTTTGCATACTGATTAGCTTCAGGGCTGCTGCAGTGCTTGGAGCTGCTATATTATTTACAGCCCAATATGTCTTTAGCCTGCAGTATCACTACTGCAGTGATGGTCACACCTTTCTTTCATGGTGCTACATTACGTAAAATTAACTGTGTATTTAAAATGATTCTAAAACCTGTTACCTGTTCTGTGCAAAAGAATTGGACAGAGTGGCCCCAATCCTATTCTGGGGAACCCCGACGCCACTCCTGGCTTCTTTTAGGTGTGCTACCACAGGAAGCTGCTTCCTATTGTGGCAAACCTATGGGCTCAATCCCAAGTTGTTCTATCTAGGTTCTTACACATAGACAGCGCGGCTCAGCCCCACCCTCACTGCCTCGTCACAGGATTTGACTAACAGCAGCAGGAGCCAGGGCTCAGGTAAGTATAAGGGGGGATGAGGGGGTGATACTAATGCCTAAACATTTTTTACCTTAAAGGAGAAGTCCAGCCAAAGCTTGTTTGGCTGAGCTTCTCCTATGGATCACAGGAGTGCAATTCATTTTGCACTCCTGTGACCTGTTTTCAAAAGAGAGCAGGTTGAAGTCCGCTCTCTGCTGACATCAAAGAAATCAGTTCAAGCAGCGCGTCATCCCGACAATGGAATTCTGGATCCGCCAGGTGCCTGGACTGATACCCGTCTCAGCCTCTCAGCGAGCCCCCTCCACAGCTCAGCGCTCCAATGAGATCGGAGGAAGATGAGCAGAGAGCTGTGACTGACAGTCTACAGCTCTCTGCTCACGGAGCTGTGAAAACCATGTGATCGGCAATGTTCTATTGCTTGGTTTTCAGTGAAGAGGCGCCGGGGGACAGATGCAGTATCGGGCCCATGCTGCATCCACCTAGGTAAGTATAAATCTAAAAAAAAAAAAAAAAAAAAAAAAAAAGAAACCCATACTTCTCTTTTAATGCAGGAAATGCAAAAAGGTAAAACATGCTTAGGCTTTAGAACCACTTTAACTCAAACTTGATATTTCAACCTATATATTTCTGTAAACATACTGTACCTTGTGCAATGATCCTTTGTTCCATCCTTTAAGTTCCCTGAAGTTTTATGATTCAAATGTGCTTTTCTTGAGCCTTAAGAGAAATTATTTGGTAAAACATCAAAATAATGTTTTCCCTACCCACAGATACTTTTAGTGTAGTTTCACTAACTTGGGATACTACAGTCAGTCACAGAGATATTCTTAAAGCGGTTGTATTGTACGCATGGTGATTTTTACCTATGGGTAAGCCTATAGTAATGCTTAACTGTAGGTAAAAAGAATATCTCCTAAAACTGCAGGGTTTAGGAGATATCGACCCTGCATGCAATCGCTGACGTCAGCGGCGCATGCACTCTGCAGGTCCAGCCGGCGGCCCGTGCCAAAACGGGGAGTGACGTCATTGCGGTTCTGGCCACTCACAACGCCGGAGCCAGTGATCCTGGAAGAAACTCTGAGGGTACATGTCAGCTCCCTCAGCAGTGACCGGACGAGCTGCGGGTGCTTCGTTCTAATGTAAGTATTTCATAATGTGCTAGTATGAAAGGCATTTATGCTATTTTAACACTGACTTATTGATTTATATGACCTCATTACACAGTATTTTTTTAGAAAAAATACACTTTATTAAGTTGAAAAAACAAAACCGTAAAGTTAGCCCAATTTTTTTGTATAATGTGAAAGATGATGTTATGCCGAGTAAATAAATACCTACCATGTCACGCTTCAAAATTGTGTGTGCTCATAGAATGGCAACAAACTACGGTAATTTAATTTATTCATAGGTGAGGTTTTAAAAGCCTTTGCAAGTTACCAGTTTAGATTTACAGAGGTCTGGTGCTAGAATGTTTGCTCTTGCTCTGACAATCTTGGTGATACCTCACATGTGTGGGGAGCCAAGAGAGATGGATGGATGGCTGTCTTGGCTCCCCCGTGTCTACTATGGCTATCGTGAGTTTTTGTGCACTTATGGCATTTCACTATCTGATCTGCTGAATTTTATCTTGTTTTGGATTTTTATGTATTTTTTGGCAGCAATACACACTATCTGTTTCTTTGCCAATAAAGTTTACCTGAATTATATGGACTTTGTCATCATTGACTATATGCCACCCTTTGGAACAGCGCTCCCCTATTAGTTGTTTTTATTTGTTCCCATTCACTTGGTCTTCTGAGTTTGGGAGCAGCGGCCTCATTTTGGTATTACCCATTTTTACAAGGTTTCCTTGGTCATCTAATTTTGCGCCTGGCTTTTTGTTGATTTTTTTATACCTAAGACACAGACAGACTAGGAGCTTGCTCTTTGTTAACCACTTGCTTACTGGGCACTTAGACCCCCCTCCTGCCCAGACCAATTTTCAGCACTGACGCACTTTGAATGACAATTGCGCGGTCATACAACACTGTACCCAAATGAAATTTTTATAATTTTTTTCCCACAAATAGAGCTTTCTTTTGGTGGTATTTGATCACAGCTGGGATTTTTATTTTTTGCTAAACAAACAAAAAAGATGGAAAATTTTGAAAAAAAAAAAAAAAAATCACGTTTCATAGTTTGTTATAAAATTTTGCAAACAGGTAATTTTTCTCCTTCATTGATATGCGCTGATGAGGCTGCACTGATGGGCACAGATAGGCACAGTTAAGGCGGCACTGATGGGCAAAGTTAAGGCGGAACTGATAGGCACAGATAAGGCGGCACTGATGGGCACAGATAAGGCAGCACTGATGGCCACTGATGGGTGGTACTGATGGGTGGCACGGATCGGTGGCACGGATAGGTGGCACTGATGGGCAATGATAGGTACCACTGATGGGGGGCACTGATGGGTGGCACTGATGGGGGGCACTGATGGGCACTTATGGGCACTGGTAGGTAACACTGATGGGCACTGATAGGTGGCACTGATGTGCAGCACTGTTGTTGTGGCACTGATTGTGGGCGCTGATGGGTGGTACTGTTTAACACTGATGGGTGGCACTGTGGACACTGATGGGTGGCACTGTGGGCACTGATGGGTGACGCTGGTGGGCACTGGTAGGCGGCACTGCTGCCTATTGCTATGTGTCACTGGCAGGGGGCACAGATGATCGCCATGATCGCCGTGATCGGGACTGATGTCCCTCTCACGGCCGCCGGTGATCGGCTCTGTTTACATCACATGATCAGCTGTCATTGGCTGACAGCTGATCATGTGGTAAGGGGTCGGGACCGACCCCTTACTCCGATCTGTCATCAGGCGAGTCTCATAGACTCGCTGATCACAGAGCGCGCTCCCTGCAGGGGGCGCGCAGGCCACTCGTGCATGGGACGACGTCAATAGACGTTGTCCCGGCAATGTAGATCCACGCTGTTGCCGGCATTTGGCAATAGCGCGGATATGAGGAGGTTAACCAACTGCCTAGAGCTTTGCATAAAGCTGCATTTAGTAAAAGTGGGTGGGACTAGATCCTCTATTCCAGATCATAAGACAGGTAAATTGTTTACATATGTTGCTTAACACATAAGAAGTAATTTATATCTTACAGCCAGGTTGCCATTTGCCAAGGTCTTCTTTTACAATGAGAGTCCAGCGCAGTCCCAATGGACCTGGTGTGAATGGGCTCTAAAAGATTTCACTGCTTAAGGCTACTTTCACACTGGGGCGGTGAGAACGTTGACGGTAAACCATGCTAGTTTTAGCAACGCTTTACCGTCATTTTAGCGCTGCTTTTCGGCCGCTAGCGGGGAGCTTTTAACCCCTGCTAGCGGCCGAAGAAGGGGTTAATTCATTTCAACGGGCAGGGGCGGTTTAGGAGCGGTGTATGCTGATGCTTGCAGGACTTTTTCTAGCGTGCTGCAAGTGCACCGCTCCAGTGTGAAAGCACTCGGGCTTGGGCACTTGAGTGACAGGAGAGGCGCTCTACAGGCACTTTGCATGCGCTATTTTTAGCGCTAAAACGCCTGTAAAGCACCTCAGTGTGAAAGTGGCCTTAAGCTGAGGTTCAGGGAAAACAAAAATCCTCTCTTACATCGTGAATTCACTGGTTAATGCTTGTTTAGATCTGGGAGTGCAAAAAGCCTTTTTACTTACCTGATCTTCTGCTTCCTCAATGCTGCAAGACTAGTCCCCACAGCATCTTCCCCCCATACTGTATGCTTCGGTGGTCGAATGCCCTTTAACGTCATCAAGACCAATGGGGATAGTCAACCGCCAAAGGGTAGAGAGAAGAAGAGGGGGCGATTTTGTTTTGTTGCACATGCGATTTTGTTGCAATTTTACTGCGTTTGTGGTGTGGTTTTTAAAGGACATGTGACTTAAAACCTGCACCAAAAATGCATTGTGGTGCGTTTTTGCGGCGTTTTCCATTGCTTTCAATGAGAAGGTGCGTTTTTTTTTTAATTCCCCAAACGTGCTCCATGATACAAGCAGGATTTTTTTCACCGCAACAGAAGCGCACTTCTCCAGTGTGAAAACATTAATTGATTTTAAAGGGAAGCAATTTTCTTGAGCTTTTCAGGAGCTTTTTTAACGCAAAAACGCTTGAAAAATTCCTCAGTAAAAAAGCAGGCTAAGGGGGAACTTTGTTCTCCCCCGAGATGGGCATGAAAACTTTTATTTAAAAATAAGCATTTTAGTAGTGAGAAATCTCATAATTTTTTAATAAAAATATTTTTGGTATTTTTGGCCCATTTACTTGTTACCCATTCCCTCTTCTCTGCTTCCGTTATATACACGCAACTTCCATACCACATCTTATCTGTGACTGCAGCTGATTTTCAAGTATGGCTCTCATGTTGCTGGTGCTGTAAATTTTGGCAATGCTGCATAAGTACCGCTTCTGTCCCATAGTCAGATCTGGGTGCTAAAAAAAAAATATACAAGTCAATTCAAGTAAAGATATGTGTACACAGACATACTTTACTCTGAACCATTTTTAATACTTTATTTCCTTCAGATAGCTTTCAAGTCGACCTCAATGCACTGTTTACTGTAATTGGGTGACTATGTGGCAAAGGAGGTTTCATGCTGATACATGTAAACTTACGCACTTGGGGGCTAAGAATATCCGTACTGGGGGAATCAATGGTGGGGAAGGATCTGGGTGTTCTGGAAGATCATAAGCTTAATATTAGCAATGCCAAGCAGCGGTCACATATGCCAGGAGGCATAGCCCTGCATTAAGGAAAGGAGGAGAGGGTGAGCCTGTCGGCGCATTATTGGGAGGCCCACCCGTTGAACCAGGAAGAGCTGGCAGGCCTCTCGATGATGTCAGAAAGGACATGGCGGCACAGGACAGAGATGTGGCTGGGTAAGAGAGAATTTCAGCAGGAAAACACAGTTTCTGCTGGATAGGTGAGTATCTGAAATATGCAGATACCACCTTAAGATAAGTGGGGGTGAAAAAATCAGTTTTAAGCTAATTTTTCATGAATCAGTTTATATTCTTTCATTTAAATGGCAGTTCCCTGTAGCTTCCTTCTATCCCTTCTTGTTTAAGTTGTTGTCTTTGCACAAAATCAGAAAAAGACAGACTGAAAAGGCGATGAAAACAAACTACTTTTTTCAAGAGCTCCCCTTTAGATGTAAAGCAGGAAGATGAAAATGATCTTATTTTTTTAAAAGGAAAGACAAAACACGAAAAAAAGAAAACATGAAGGTAACATTCATGTGGATAAATTGGTTAAAAATTCCTATCGCTCTCAGCTGCCTCCAAAACTTCAAATTCCTTTTTTTTTTTTGCTGCTGTGATCTGACTTCCTGTTAGAAGGTGGCTATGTTCAATCTAAATGGTCCCACTGAGCAGTTTGGGGGAACGTAGCCACCCTCTCTTGTTTGTTCCCAAGATGAGCTAGGAATTATGGGATGCATAGTGTTCATAGGGTGAAAATGGGTCAGGTGAAAATGGGTCACAGGAGTGCAGAAAAAACTACACTCCTGTGATCCATAAGGGAAGTAGGGCCAAAAAAACTTTGGCCATACTTTTTAAAGTGGACCTTCACCCTCTTCCACTATTTCCCTTCCACTCCACCCTCCTTCCGTCCTCTATATGTATCGTGCTGATTTTTTTTTTACTTTTTTTTGAGCAAAAATGTCCAGCTCTGACTCCCAATGCACGTCATTGGCCTTAGGCAATTGATATGCACATTGTCCATTGTGCCTCCTGGGATATGCATGTCACATATGCCAGGAGGCATAGCCCTGCATTAAGGAAAGGAGGAGAGGGTGAGCCTGTCGGCGCATTATTGGGAGGCCCACCCGTTGAACCAGGAAGAGCTGGCAGGCCTCTTGATGATGTCAGAAAGGACATGGCGGCACAGGACAGAGCTGTGGCTGGGTAAGAGAGAATTTCAGCAGGAAAACACAGTTTCTGCTGGATAGGTGAGTATCTGAAATATGCAGATACAACCTTAAGATAAGTGGGGGTGAAAAAATCAGTTTTAAGCTAATTTTTCATGAATCAGTTTATATTCTTTTATTTAAATGGCAGTTCCCTGTAGCTTCCTTCTATCCCTTCTTGTTTAAGTTGTTGTCTTTGCACAAAATCAGAAAAAGACAGACTGAAAAGGCGATGAAAACAAACTACTTTTTTCAAGAGCTCCCCTTTAGATGTAAAGCAGGAAGATGAAAATGATCTTATTTTTTTAAAAGGAAAGACAAAACACGAAAAAAAGAAAACATGAAGGTAACATTCATGTGGATAAATTGGTTAAAAATTCCTATCGCTCTCAGCTGCCTCCAAAACTTCAAATTCCTTTTTTTTTTTTTGCTGCTGTGATCTGACTTCCTGTTAGAAGGTGGCTATGTTCAATCTAAATGGTTCCACTGATTTTTTCAACCAATGTGCACTGCTCATTCCAAACAAATGGAAGTGAGGGGTAAAAGGAGAAGTCCTGTAACTCAAGTAGGATGTTACAAGGAGGCAGAAAAACACATGGAGCGCAGCTTGGGATTGAGCCATACATGAGTGTCCCCATAGCAAGCGGCTTGCCATGGGGAGACTCGTCAAGGGGAAAGAGCCAGGAGTGCCAGTGGGGAACCCAAGAAGAGGAGGATCAGGGCTGCTCTTTGCAAAACCTTTGCACAGAGCAGGTAAGTATGACGTTTGCTATAAAGAAAAAACAATTTTAGGTTTACATATAAAAACATATACCTTAAGAAAGGCTGCATCCTTCATAGACTTGGGGATTTGTATTGTTCTGACTTGTGAAATGACAGGAGTACTCTCTGATGTTCCACAATTTCTTCCCAAAGTCTTTTGTCCACCAACACTATTATTATGTAGCCCTGAAAAGACCGGAAATGTTATACTTATCGTGGATATGATTGAAAATTCTAAAAAAAGAAAAAAAATTCCTTTACTAGGTACCCACTCTGCGGAGGTTTCTTCTGACTGAAGTCCACAGTCCTATAGAAACAGAAAGCATGATTTACTGGCACCAGAACCATGGTAAGTCATTGTACTTACATAGAGCTATGGAGCTAACTAACAAATTATTACAATATTATATCATATTATTACAATACCCAGAAGACAGGCCTCTTGCACACTATACTGATGTATGAACATTAGATATTCCTGGCAGAAAAAAATGAGAAGATGGGCTGTATATCACAATGCATATGTGTGCATTAAAGGAAGTGTGGCATATGTGCGTACTTGCGCACATACACACAAAAATCAGGCATGCACACATCGAATGTTTGTGTGCCCATGTGTACAGGCACATTGAAAACAATGGTCTGCATTTACATCAGTAAAAAAATAAATGCCTGTATGTCTAAAAAGTTGCATTTTTTAGGTAGCAGTGTGCAGGAAGCCTAAATCAAAACAAGAAGCCAAGATGACCTGAAGGCCTAAGAAGATATACTGTACACCCATTAACCCAAAAAACATTTATACAAGGCATGGCAACTTTAGATAACAAAAGAAACTACCTGAGTCAATGACTGGATCACACATAAATCTTGAGGTGGGGATGTAGCAAGCCCAAACACACTATACCTTTGCAGGCATGCTTTAGAACCAAAAAGCCCCTCTTGTCATCTGTTCAACAAAGTATTTGCTTCACACCACCATTTCTTTATTACAATTATGAAATTAAGATTTCTCCCCTGACATGTATCCTATCTTCCATTGCCTTGCATCTTACCTTACAGTCAGTGTAGATGGAGAAATCGAGCGATTTTCTTTCCTGAAACCCGTGGGTGCAGGAATGAAAATCGCTCTATCTTAGGCTGGCTTAACACATTTCCTCAACCGCCCTCCCTCCAATACCACTGTAGAGAAAAAACATTTTTTTCTCAACTTCAGCTTTAAAATATGAATGTAATATCAAGTAATTATGCTACTTTATTTAGGTGATGTACATCTGTATTAGCAAATATGAAGTTGCCTTACTGTGTTGGTGCCCAATTGAGGCATGGCGGGAGAGTCTGTTATGTAGTTTATTCATATATTTAATTTGTGCAATACTTGTTTTGTACATCATCATTGAACAGTTGAGCCCAGGATCTAACAATAGATTGAACTGTTGAGCTCAGAATCTAAAAACAGATCAAACTGTTAAGCCCATGATCAAAAAATAGATTGACCTGTTTGAGCCCAGGATCTACAAACAGATCCAACAGTTGAGCCCAGGATCTAAAAATAGATCATACTGTTGAGCCAAAGATCTAAAAATAGATTGTACGGCTGAGCTCAAGATCTAGAAATATTTTGAACAGTTGAGCCCAGGGTCTAAAAAAAGATCAAACAGTTGAGCCCAGGATCTAAAAATAAAAATGAACAGTTGAACCCAGAATCTAAAAATAGATCAAACTGTTGAGCCCAAGATCTAAAAATAGATCAAAGTGTTGAGCCCAGGATCTAAAAATAGATCGAATGGTTGAGCCCCAGATCTTAAAATGGATGAAACGGTGGAGCCCAAAATGTAAAAAATATTTTGAACAGTTGAAACCATGATCTAAAGATAGATTGAACTGTTATGCCAAGAAACTAAAAATAAATTGGACAGTTGTACCCAGGATGTAAACATTAATTGAACAGTTGAGCCCAGGATCTAAAAAAAGATTGAACAGTTAAGCCCTGTTTGATCAAAAATAAATCGAACAGTTGAGCCCAAGGTCTAAAAATAGATTGAACAGTTGTACCCAGAATGTAATTGCATCTTGCCATACTATTTTCTTCCTTCTTAAAGTGGAGTTCCACTCAAAAATGGAACTTACACTTTAAGTACTCATGACCCCCTGACATGCCACATTTGGCATGTCATTTTTTTTTGGGGGGGTGCGGGTACCTAGTTTTCACAGGTACCCAGCTCCCACTTCCTCTCCTGGTGCAGCGACGCCTGAAGGAAGTTCACCTCTCCCCCTCCCTCCCTGCAATCTTCTGGTACATGTCACAGGGCAACAGCTGGGCGCCCACATTTGCAATGTTGGCGCCGCAGAGACGAGGGGGCGAGAAGTGAGGCTTCAGGCAGCCGCATCCCTGGACCGTGGGACAGGTGAGTGTCTGTTTATTAAAAGTCAGCAGCTACAATTTTTGTAGCTGCTGACTTTAAAATGGGTGAAACTCCGCTTTAAGGCCTGAACACACGATATGAAAATCTACCGACCGTTAGTATGGTGCTTTCGACAGCCGATTCCGATTTTTCGTCCGACAAAAGCTGGATGTGCAGATTATAAAATTTGAATTGTACGTGAGCACAACGTCTGATTATCATTTAATCAGTACGGTTTTTGTCCAAATAAAATCGTAAGAGCAAGACTACGCATGCTCAGAAACAAAAGAATACATACAAAACTATTACACATTACATCACTTCTGACGTTGTATTCAGTTGTACGAGAATTTTCATACGGTAAGTAACCTCTTTACTTTCGACATGAGACTAGCATGCCACAAAAAACAGAAAAACGGTCATCCGAAAATCTGATCGTGTGTACGAGGCTTTAGACTGACCTGAGTGTTGCATAATACTCGTTGGGTTAAAGCGCATCGAAACCGATGAACAAAAAATGTAATATGTTTCCAGTCCTTAGATGAATGGGCTGGAATCTCACTGGATCTCGCTTTTCAAAAATGCACTGCACCTAATTGCATGATACTGCGGTACCATGTGATCTGATACAAGCAAATGCACTGTGTTTACAATCTGCATTTGGGGTGCGTGTCATTAGAAATACATTGACAGCCGCAGCAGATCACACACCCAGTGCGTTTTGAATGTGGTGTGCGAAACACGGATGGAACGCGGGTTTCCTGTACTGCGCTCTGTTGTGAACATGAACAAGTCCTACACACAGGGTTTTTATTTTATTTACATTTATATCATACTACATATGTCTGCTAGTCCATTGTGAAACCAAATACAAATAGAAATATCCAATCGCCTGATAAGATCATGGACCAATGAAAGTAAGTGTCCTCACCTGCCTGGCTTCCTCTGACATGACCTGACATTAGAGTGAGATGCAGATGTAGAATTGTGTCCCTCCATCCTCAGAGCTCAGGCCGCTCTCCAGGAATACACGTCTCCATGGTTATCTGCACACTGGGAACATGACAGCGGTATCCTCACACCATCCGCGCATGCGTACTACATTATTCGCCTGCTCAGGGGTTTCTTAGCGCTAGCATTAACCGTACTGTTATAATAATAATTGGAGGCGTAGTAATATTAGTCATGACCTAAACTACTATAAGAATATCGTTGTTGTACGTATATTCGGTTTGTGGTACCCGGTGTGGGCGGGCTGGGATGACGTAGAGTGGCCCATGGCAGCCTCCGTCCGGATCCCGGAAGTAGATCACGTGGGATGTAGTGGCGGTGCGGGTCGGGGGAGCGGGAAGGCGATCATGCCTCGCTACGCACAGCTGGTGATGGGACCGGCGGGCAGCGGGAAGGTGAGAGGGATCTGTGATAGTAGATGACATGGCTGATGGAGAGGAGATCTTCCCAGCCTGTACTAAATAGGAGAGGAGCCCAACACATCCAATGTAGTGATCAGGGAAGCCTGCTGACACGATCCGGGGACTTTATTATTATTAAACAGGATTTATATATTGTCATCTGTAGTGTATGATGTATGTACAGTATTGTTCATCACCCTTCTTCTATCTACCCCTGCAGTGGCCCCCAGCTCGCCCCACACTACAAGGGTATATAGGGCCCTTTCACACTGGAGCCCTTAAATACATTGGGTGTGTTTTTTTTCTTTTTATAACCACTTTAAGACCGGGCCTCTTTTTCAGACTCGGTGTTTACACTGCGGAGGTCGCGCTGTGTTGCTAGGACACGCATGCCGCGTGCGCAGCTCTTTAACCACTTAAAGACCAAGCCTCTTTTTCAGACTCGGTGTTTACAAGTTAAAAACACTTTTTTTGCTAAATTACTTGTAACCCCCTAGCGTTATATATTTTTTTTTCTAACACCATAGAGAATAAAATGGCGGTCATTGCAATACTTTCTGTCACACCGTATTTGCGCAGTGGTCTTACAAGCACACTTTTTTGAATAAAAAGATAAGACAACAGTAAAGTTAGCCAAATTTTTTTTTTCTATTGTAAAAGATAATGTTATGCTGAGTTAACTGATACCCAACATGTCACGCTTCAAAATTGCGCCCGCTCGTGGAATGGCATCAAACTTTTACCCTTAAAAATCTCCATAGGCTAGGTTTAAAAAATTCTACAGGTTGCATGTTTTCAGTTACAGAGGAGGTCTAGGGCTAGAATTATTGTTCTCACTCTAGCGATCACGGCGATACCTCACATGTGTGGTTTGACCATCGTTTTCATATGCAGGCGCTGCTTACGTATGCGTTCGCTTCTGCGCGCGAGCTCGTCGGGACGTGTCGCTTTAAAACATTTTATTTTCTTATGTATTTTATTTTTACACTGTTTAATAAAAAAAAAAAAAAAAAAAAAAAAAAGGGTCACTTTTATTCCTATTACAAGGAATGAAAAAAGCATGACAAGACCTCTTAAATACGAGGTCTGGGGTCAAAAAGACCTCAGATATCATATTTACAATAAAAGAAAAAAAAAAAATGTTATTTGAAAAAAATGACAACAGAAAAATGTGCCTTTTAAGACGTATGGGCGGAAGGTTGAGGTTTTGACGTCGCTTCCTCCCTGCTATGGTATGAAGACGGGTGGGGGCCATCTTAGCCTCACTCGTCTCCATACCCAGCCACGGATAGGACCCGATCATCTCCACCGCTGCGGACGGCTCTGGTAAGTGGCGGCCGGTGGGGGGGCCTTTCTCCCGCAGCCAACGGTGATCTCACAGTCAATCCGCTGCAGAGACCACCATTATCGTTAACCGAACCGCCGCCTGAAGAGATGGATACCTCGGTTGTGGCAGCAGCTGCTGCCATTACCGAGATATCCCTCTTCAAAGTCAGGATGTATATAGTCGTGCAGTGGTCGGTAAGTGGCTAATAACGTGCTTGCAGTGCGTTTTTTTTTTTTTTGTGCACTTTCTGGTTTCCTGACTCCCAGCATGCACCTGTGAAACACGGACTCAAAGGACACACAAAAAAAACGCAGACGTGGTGCGCTTTTGATGCATTCCCATTGACTTACAATGGCAGGGCCGCTTTGAAAAAACTGCAGCATGCGGGGCCATTTTTCAAAACGCAGCGCAGTGATGAACAGTTACATGGGATTTAAAGGTTGCGCTTTTGTCATCCTAGAAAGGTGCGCTTTAGCACAAAAAAAAGCACACTTTTGTGAAATTGGCCTATGTCTAAGGGGTGAAGAAATAAGGGCCCTTTTACACGGGTGTGCTTTTTCTGCTTTAAAACGCACCTTTCTAGTGCAACAAAAGCTAATGAAAACGATTCCTCTTTAAAGTGGAGTTCCACCCACTTTTACAACTCTTCAGCATCCCTCACTAAACTGTGCACTGTAAACAAATTGGATATTTTTTAATTTTTTTTCTCAGCACCTACTGTATATCTGCTGTATTCATTTTTCACTTCCTCCTCCCTGCCCGTGGCTAATCGCATCATTTCCTGTTTGCAATGCCTTCTGGGAAGGGGCGGCAACTTCCTCTGACACTGCCGTTGCTATGGAAATCTGACCTGAAACCTATTACACTGCTTGTGCTGCACTGAGCATGTGCGAGATCTGCAAGGATGAGATCCAGGAAGAAATACAGTCTGGCTTCAGATGCCCACACTTAAGATGGCCACAGCCTGCTGTAAGTTTATAAAATAACAAACTACTGCTATAAACTAACAAAGCAGACCTTAGTTTACAGACTAACTTTACTAGAATACATTAAGCTTGTGTATTATAGGGGTATTTTTATTTAAAAAGTATAATTTCGGCTGGAACACCACTTTAACTAGTTGCTGCCCGCCCACTGTCAAATGACGGTGGGATGATGCGGCTCTCATACTGTAAAGACCGCTCTCAAGGGGGCGTAAGCCGCGGCAGGTCGCGCTGTGTTGCTACGACACAACGTGACCCTGATCTCTGTAAAGAGCCGCGTGCGCGGCTCTTTAACCACTTAAAGACCAAGCCTCTTTTTCAGACTCGGTGTTTACTTTTTTTGCTAGAAAATTACTTAGAACCCCCAAACATTATACACTTTTTTTTCTAACACCATAGAGAATAAAATGGTGGTCATTGCAATACTTTTTGTCACACCGTATTTGCGCAGCGGTCTTACAAGCGCACTTTTTTTGGAAAATGTATCATCCCTTGTAATAGAAAAAAGCATTACAGGTCCTCTTAAATATGAGATCTGAGGTCAAAAAGTCCTCCAATTTCATATTTGGACTTAAATGCAATAAAAGAAAAAAAAAATTGTCATTTGAAAAAAATGACAACAAAAAAATGTGCCTTTAAGACGTGTGGGCGGAAGTGACGTTTTGACGTCGCTTCCACACTGCTATGGTATGGAGACGGGTGGGGGCCACCTTAGCCTCACTCGTATACATACCCAGCCTTGGATAGGACCCGATCGCCTCCGCCACTGCCGACTGCTTGGGTAAGTGGCGGGAGAGCGGCGGGAGGGGGGCCTCTCTCCCGCCGCAGATAACGGTGATCTCGCGACGAATCCGCCCACAAGTGCCACCAATCAGTGCACATTAGCTATGCCAGTCAATGCTGGCTATCAATGCTGCCCACCAGTGCCACCTATCAGTGCAGCAAAAGGTCCAGAGTTCATTTCAAGTGTGCTATTTGCATTTGGAATCTGTTGCTGTCAACTCTCAATATGAGATCCAAAGAGCTGTCACTATCAGTGAAGCAAGCCATCATTAGACTGAAAAAACAAAACAAACCCATCAGAGAGATAGCAAAAACATTAGGTGTGGCCAAATCAACTGTTTGGAACATCCTTAAAAAGAAAGAACGCACCGGTGAGCTCAACAACACCAAAAGACCCGGAAGACCACGGAAAACAACTGTGGTGAATGACCGAAGAATTCTTTCCCTGGTGAAGAAAACGCCCTTCACAACAGTTGGCCAGATCAAGAACACTCTCCAGGAGGTAGGTGTATGTGTGTCAAAGTCAACAATCAAGAGAAGACTTCACCAGAGTGAATACAGAGGGTTCACCACAAGACGTAAAACATTGGTGAGCCTCAAAATCAGGAAGACCAGATTAGAGTATGCCAAATAACATCTAAAAAAGCCTTCTCAGTTCTAGAACTACATCCAATGGATGGATGAGACCAAGATCAACTTGTACCAGAATGATGGGAAGAGAAGAGTATGGAGAAGGAAAGGAACTGCTCATGATCCAAAGCATACCACCTCATCAGTGAAGCATGGTGGTGGTAGTGTCATGGCGTGGGCATGTATGGCTGCCAATGGAACTGGTTCTCTTGTATTTATTGATGATGTGACTGCTGACAAAAGCAGCAGGATGAATTCTGAATTCTGAAGTGTTTCGGGAAATATCTGCTCATATTCAGCAAAATGCTTCAGAACTCATTGGACAGCGCTTCACAGTGCAGATGGACAATGACCCGAAGCATACTGCGAAAGCAACCAAAGAGTTTTTTAAGGGAAAGAAGTGAAATGTTATGCAATGGTCAAGTCAATCACCTGACCTGAATTCGATTGAGCATGCATTTCACTTGCTGAAGACAAAACTGAAGGGAAAATGCCCCAAGAACAAGCAGGAACTGAAGACAGTTGCAGTAGAGGCCTGGCAGAGCATCACCAGGGATGAAACCCAGTGTCTGGTGATGTCTATGCGTTCCAGACTTCAGGCTGTAATTGGCTGCAAAGGATTTGCAACCAAGTATTAAAAGTGAACGTTTGGATGATTGTTAACCACTTCAGCGCCGGAAGGATTTACCCTCTTCCTGACCAGAGCGGTCATGCAATGCTGTACCCAAACGAAATTTGCATCCTTTTGTTCCCACAAATAGAGCTTTCTTTTGATGGTATTTGATCACCTCTGCGATTTTTATTTTTTGTGCTATAAACGTAAAAAGACCGAAAATTTTGAAAAAAAATGATATTTTCTACTCTTTGTTTTTAAAAAAAATACAATAAACTCAATTTTAGTCATACATTTAGGCCAAAATGTATTCAGCCACGTGTCTTTGGTAAAAAAATGTCATAAGCATATATTTATTGGTTTGAGCAAAAGTTATAGCGTCTACAAACTAGGGTACATTTTCTGGAATTTACACAGCTTTTAGTTTGACTGCCTATCTCATTTCTTGAGGTGCTAAAATGGCAGGGCAGTACAAACCCCCCCAAATGACCCCATTTTGGAAAGTAGACACCCCAAGGAAATTGCTGAGAGGCATGTTGAGCCCATTGAATATTTATTTTTTTTGTCCCAAGTGATTGAATAATGACAAAAAAAAAAAAATTTACAAAAAGTTGTCACTAAATGATATATTGCTCACAAAGGCCATGGGCATATGTGGAATTGCACCCCAAAATACATTTAGCTGCTTCTCCTGAGTATGGGGATACCACATGTGTGGGACTTTTTTGGGAGCCTAGCCGCGTACGGGGCCCCGAAAACCAATCACCGCCTTCAGGATTTCTAAGGGCATAAATTTTTTATTTCACTCCTCACTACCTATCACAGTTTTGAAGGCCATAAAATGCCAGGACAGTTCAAACCCCCCCCCCAATGACCCCATTTTGGAAAGTAGACACCCCAAGGTATTTGCTGAGAGGCATGTTGAGTCCATGGAATATTTTATATTTTGCCACAAGTTGCGGGAAAATGACAAACTTTTTTTTTTTTTTTGCACAAAGTTGTCACTAAATGATATATTGCTCAAACATGCCATGGGCATAGGTGGAATTACACCCCAAAATACATTCTGATGCTTCTCCTGAGTATGGGGATACCACATGTGTGGGACTTTTTGAGAGCCTACGCAGGTACGGGGCCCCGAAAACCAATCACCGCCTTCAGGATTTCTAAGGGTGTAAGTTTTTGATTTACTCTTCACTACCTATCACAGTTTCGAAGGCCATAAAATGCCCAGATGGCACAAATCCCCCCCCCAAATGACCCCATTTTGGAAAGTAGACACCCCAAGCTATTTGCTGAGAGGCATGGTGAGTATTTTGCAGGTCTCATTTGTTTTTGAAAATGAAGAAAGAAAAGAAAAAAATTTTTTTTTTTTCTTTTTTCAATTTTCAAAACTTTGTGACAAAAAGCAAGGTCTGCAAAATACTCACCATACCTCTCAGCAAATAGCTTGGGGTGTCTACTTTCCAAAATGGGGTCATTTGGTGTGGGGGGGGGGGGGTTGTGCCATCTGGGCATTCCATGGCCTCCGAAACTGTGATAGGCAGTGAGGAGTGAAATCAAAAATTTACACCCTTAGAAACCCTGAAGGCGGTGATTGGTTTTTGGGGTCCTGTATGCGGCTAGGCTCCCAAAAAGTCTCCCACATGTGGTATCCCCGTACTCAGGAGAAGCAACAGAATGTATTTTGTGGTGTAATTTCACATATTCCCATGGCATGTTTGAGCAATATATCATGTAGTGACAACTTTGTGCAAAAAAAAAAAATTTTCTTTTTTCTGCAACTTGTGTCACAATATAAAATATTCCATAAACTCGACATGCCTCTCAGCAAATAGCTTGGGGTGTCTACTTTCCAAAATGGGGTAATTTGGGGGGGGTTTGAACTGTCCTGGCATTTTATGCACAACATTTAGAAGCTTATGTCACACATCACCCACTCTTCTAACCACTTGAAGACAAAGCCCTTTCTGACACTATTTGTTTACATGAAAAAATAATTTTTTTTTGCAAGAAAATTACTTTGAACCCCCAAACATATATTTTTTTAAAGCAAAGGCCCTACAGATTAAAATGGTGGGTGTTTCATTTTTTTTTTCACACAGTATTTGCGCAGCAATTTTTCAAACGCATTTTTTGGGGAAAAAACACACTTTTTTTAATTTTAATGCACTAAAACACTATATTGCCCAAATGTTTGATGTAATAAAAAAGATGATCTTAGGCCGAGTACATGGATACCAAACATGACCTGCTTTAAAATTGCGCACAAACGTGCAGTGGCAACAAGCTACTTACATCTTTAAAAGCCTTTACAGGTTACCACTTTAGATTTACAGAGGAGGTCTACTGCTAAAATTACTGCCCTCAATCTGACCTTCGTGGTGATACCTCACATGCATGGTGCAATTGCTGTTTACATTTGACGCCAGACCAACGCTTGCGTTCGCCTTTGCGCGAGAGCAGGGGGGGACAGAGTTTTTTTTTTTTTTCTTTTTTATCTTATTTTTAAACTTTTCCATTCATTTTTTTTTTTTTAAATCATTTTTATTGTTGTTATGTCAGGGAATGTAAATATCCCCTATGATAGCAATAGGTAGTGACAGGTACTCTTCTTCTTTTTTTTTTTTTTTTTTTTTTTGAAAAAATGGGGTCTATTAGACCCTAGATCTCTCCTCTGCCCTCAAAGCATCTGACCACACCAAGATCAGTGTGATAAAATGCTTTCCCAATTGCGCTGTTTACATCCGGCGAAATCTAAGTCATGAAATGCTCGTAGCTTCCGGTTTCTTAGGCCATAGAGATGATTGGAGTCATTCTGGTCTCTGATCAGCTCTATGATCAGCTGGCGGAATCACCGGCTGCATTCTCAGGTTCCCTGTTGGGACAGGAGAGCCAGAGAAAAACATGGAAGATGGGAGGGGGGGGGGACATTAGCCTCTAGACTGCTTTTACAAGCAGTGGGAGGGAATTAGCCGCTAGGATTGCTTTTACATGAAAGCCGACCGCTGGCTGAAAAGAATGATACCAAGATGATACCTAAACCTGCAGGCATCATTCTGGTATAACCCTCAAAGTCCAGCAACATACCAGTACGTTGCTGGTCCTTGTTGGGCATATATTGTAATCCTTTTTTTTTTTTTTTTTTCCATGCAGCCTGTGGGTTGAACGAAAAAGAGATTGATCGGTGGGTATTAGGGGTGCAACGGATCAAAAAACTCACGGTTCGGATCGTTCCTCGGATCAGAGTCACGGATCGGATCATTTTCGGATCAACAAAAAAAAAAATATCTCCACATCACCCCCACTGTAATATATCCACATCTCCCCCACTGTAATACATCCACATGTTCCCCCCCCCCCCCCCCCCCCACTGTAATACATCCACATGTCCCCCCCACTGTAATACATCCACATGTCCCCCCCACTGTAATACATCCACACGTCCCCCCACTGTAATACATCCACATGTCCCCCCCCCCCCCCACTGTAATACATCCACATGTCCCCCCCCCCACTGTAATACATCCACATGTCCCCCCCACTGTAATACAGCCACACGCCCCCCCCCATTGTAATACAGCCACACGCCCCCCCCTCCACTGTAATACAGCCACACGCCCCCCCCCCCCGTAATACAGCCACAAGCCCCCCCCTCCACTGTAATACAGCCACATGTCCCCCCGCACTGTATACATTACAGTGCTGTTAGTCTGACAGTGTTAAGAGAAGCCCCAGCCGCCAGACCCACGAGTTGAGGGCGGGGTGATGACGTCAGCACGCAGCTGAGCGCCGCCGGGTGTACCAAGATGGCCGCGGCTCCGGAGGTAGGCCGAAGCCGCGGCCTTTCCTAAAACCCCAGGCCGCGGAGCGCTCCGTGGATCGCGGGTGTGCCGATCCGAACAGCCTGGCCCGTTCGGATCACGGATCGGTGACGATCCGTTGCACCCCTAGTGGGTATGCCCACCATTAGAATACCTCCCGTCATCCACCCACTTCTAATGATGGGCATACATGCACCATTTATATATGCTGAAGCATGGGGGCATCCGCCCCCAAAAGTTAGGAGCAAATCGCTGCTCCGCCCCTGCTGACCCATGCTTCGGCATATATCACCTCCGATGGAGTCACGGCTTTATATATCGTGGGAGCAAATGCTGTTGCTGTCAAGATAAATAAATCCGCGCTGCAGCTGAATGGCCTGAAGACAAAAAAATGGTTAACAATAAAACACAGTAAACAGTAAAGTATGAAAAATTGCATACCTGAAAAGCAAACGTGATAAAACATAATAACAATAAAACATTGCAGAATAGAATACAGTAAAAAAGAGCAGAACAATAGAGAGAGAGAGAACAATAAAATGACAACTATTTTTGTTTATTTTATATATATATATTTTTTTTTTTTACACTTTTTTTGTAACTTTTATAGCTGTAACCGGTTCCAGGTTCGGGTCTCTCAAAATGCGATGGCATCTTGGGAGACCCTGTGAAAGTGTGCCTAGTCTGTGCAGTGCTGTACCCTACGCTAATACTCAACTAGTGTATGGTAGCGTTCAAAACATTCACCAATGCAAAGACCAGGATTGTCAGGACAGGAGGGACAATAATAGCGGGTGTCACGCCTATATCCGCGCTTGCTGCAGACACGACATCTTTTTTGGGGGGCTCGTTGGGTAGGGGTACTCGGGAGGACATAAAGAAAATGCCTCTCATGCAGCTGACTGCATTTGGTTGGGGATGTGAATGGGGGAAGTACGGGTGCTGCAGAAGTGGTGGGTTCCCAATTAGGATTGGCGAATGCAGCAAGAAGGGCACTATGGGCACGACGGGGCTGTGTCTGTCTTCTTGGTGGCAGCGGAACACTACTTGTGCTTGCCACCTTACCAGCTTGAACTGCTCTTATGGGACTCGCCACGTCACCAAGTATTACTGCAGTGCTGGTTTGACTACGACCGGGGTGTACTAGGCCGCTGGTGCTTGCCAGTTCACCAAAACGCTACCAAAAAAACTGTTAGCGATCGCAGGGATCAGGCCTGACTCTGTGAACGCTGCAGTTAAGTGTTTTGTAAGTGACAGTGATTGATCGATACTGCACTTGGGTGGGCTGGGCTGGGCGGAGGGGCAAAACGCAGGTGCTAGCAGGTATCTGGGCTGATCCTGCTAACACTGCGTTTTTGGGAACCCTAAACTGCCCGGGACGCTAGTATAGATCTGATCGGATCAGATATTGATCCGTTCAGATACTATACCACTAAGGGAGGTGTATGCTGCGTGCGTGGGTGTTAGCGATTCTGGCGCTAACCTGACGCCTGGGGCGACGCAGACCCTATCTGACCCTTAAACCTAAGTTATATCACTGCCGGGCGATCAGGGGGCTAAACCTTTATTAGGTAATAAACGGCGGGTGCCCTGACACTATAAAAAATAAACTAACTAACCAGCGTCACCCGTAACAGTTATACGGTGATCTCTGGTGAAAGGGCTAACTAGGGGGCAATCAAGGGGTTAAAACCTTTATTAGATAGTATATGGGGGTCCCTGACGCTATAAAACGCTGACGGCGAACCTATATATTTAAGTCCCTAACTAGCGT
Organism: Aquarana catesbeiana; assembly: GCF_042186555.1. Lineage (NCBI taxonomy): Eukaryota > Metazoa > Chordata > Amphibia > Anura > Ranidae > Aquarana > Aquarana catesbeiana. Next base: position 239,965,742 of record NC_133324.1, read on the forward strand.
CACCAGTGACACTAATACAGCGATCAGAAAAACCATTGCTTAGTGACACTGGCGACGGGGGGTGATCAAGGGGGTAAAACTTAGGGGGGTACCCTAGACCTAAAGGGGGCTAATCCTAACTGCCCTAACACTTATAACTGTCACAAACTGACACCAATGCAGTAATCAGAAAAAAAAAAATTGCTTGGTGTCACTGTGACGGGGGGGGGGGGGGGTGATTGGGGGGTGTAAAGTGTACCTGGTGTGTTTTACTGTAAGTGTGTGTGTTGTGCACTTACTCAGATGTCTTCTCTCCTCGGTGCCGGAACGGAAAATACCGAGCCGAGGAGCGATGACATCACTTCCTCTGCCGCTGTTTACTATACAGCAGCAGAGGAAGATTCTCATTCGTTGGGAGCGACCGCAAGGGGGTGGCCACGAATGAGTGGTCTCCCCCTCAGCCTGGATCACTCCCCTAACGATGCCGACCGCCTCGGGCACTGGAGGGGTACAGGTACGTGATTTTGCCTCCCCGTGCCATTCTGCTGCAGTATATCTGCGTTAGGCGGTCGGCAAGTGGTTAATCTGTCCCATTACATTTGGTCCCTTAAAAAGTGGGAGTCACATATACAAACTGTTATAATTCCTACACTGTTCACCTGATTTGGATGTAAATGACCTCAAATTAAAGCTGAAAGTCTACAATTAAAGCACATTTTTTGTTTCATTTCAAATCCATTGTGGTGGTGTATGGAGCCAAAAAGATTAGAATTGTGTCGATGTCCCAATATTTATGGACCTGACTGTATACTGTATATTCAACTTTGTTTTTGTAATCACCTGACTGTGATGTATGTTTCATTCTAGAGCACCTACTGTTCTACGATGGTTCAGCACTGTGAGGCCCTGAATCGCTCTGTTCAAGTGGTTAATTTGGATCCTGCAGCAGAACACTTTGACTATCCTGTTATGGCAGGTAAATGGGGGACACCTTTCTACAGCAGCATTGTCAGTCCGGGTGGGGGGGGTGTGTTAAGATGCACTAACAAATTGAAGCCAAACTCTAGCTAATGCTTTATAAGTGGTTACAATAACCGTTTTCCTTTTGGGATAAAGGTTTTCAATAAGAAAAGAAAATGAATGCAGCCTTCACATCTAAACATTTGGTAAACTGCATTATAATAAATGTTTGATTTGGGGGTTTAATACTGCTTTAAGCATGTTACATGATTTATACAGTATATGTACAGTATCTCACAAAAGCGAGTACACCCCTCACATTTTTGTAACTATTTTATTATATATTTTCATGTAACAACACTGAAGAAATGACAATTTGCTACGATGTAAAGTACAGCTTGTATAACTGTAAATTTGCTGTCCCCTTAAAATCAACACACAGCCATTAATGTCTAAACTGCTGGCAACAAAAGTGAGTACACCCCTAAGTAAAAATGTCCAAATTGGGCCCAATTAGCCATTTTCCCTCCCCGGTGTCATGTGAATCATTAATGTTACAAGGTCTCAGGTGTGAATGGGAGCAAGTGTGTTAAATTTGGTGTTATCGCTCTCACTCTCTCATACTGGTCACTGGAAGTTCAACATGGCACCTCATGACAAAGAACTCTCTGAGGATCTGAAAAAAAGAATTGTTGCTCTACATAAAGATGGCCTAGGCTATAAGAAGATTGTCGAGACCCTGAAACTGAGCTGCAGCATGGTGGCCAAGACCATACAGCGGTTTAACAGGACATCTTCCACTCAGAACAGGCCTCGTCATGGTCGACCAAAGAGGTTGAGTGCACGTGTTCAGCGTCATAGTCAGAGGTTGTCTTTGGGAAATAGACGTATGAGTGCTGCCAGCATTGCTGCAGAGGTTGAAGGTGTGGAGGGTCTGCCTGTCATTGCTCAGACCATACGCCGCACATTGCATCAAATTGGTCTGCATGGCTGTCATCCGATACGGAAGCCTCTTCTAAAGATGATGCACAAGAAAGCTTGCAAACAGTTTGCTGAAGACAAGCAGACTAAGGACATTGATTACTTGAACCATGTCCTGTGGTCTGATGAGACCAAGATAAACTTATTTGGTTCAGATGGTGTTAAGCGTGTGTGGCAGCAACCAGGTGAGGAGTACAAAGACAAGTGTGTCTTGTCTACAGTCAAGCATGGTGGTGGGAGTGTTGTGGTCTGGGGCTGCATGTGTGCTGCCGGCACTGGAGAGCTACAGTTCATTGAGGGAACCAGGAATGCCAACATGTACTGTGACTACTGAAGCAGAGCATGATCCCTTCCCATCAGAGACTGGGCCGCGGGGCAGTATTCCAACATAATGACCCCAAACATACCTCCAAGACGACCGCTGCTGTGCCAAAGAAGCTGAGGGTAAAGGTGATGGACTGGCCAACCATGTCTCCGGACCTAAACCCTATTGAGCATCTGTGGGGCATCCTCCAACGGAAGGTGGAGGAGCGCAAGGTCTCCAACATCCACAGCTCTGCGATGTCGTCATGGAGGAGTGGAAGAGGACTCCAGTGGCAACCTGTGAACGCCATGTCCAAGAGGGTTAAGGCAGTGCTGGAAAATAATAAATCCACACAAAATATTGACACTTTGGGCCCAATTTGGACATTTTCACTTAGGGGTGTACTCACTTTTGACAGCGGTTTAAACCAGGAATCTTCAAACTACACATCCCATGAGGCATTGTAAAACTCTGACATTCACAGACATGACTAGGCATGATGGGAATTGTAGTTCCTGAACAACTGGAAGGCCGTAGTTTGAAGACCCCTGGTTTAGACGTTAATGGCTGTGTGCTGAATTATTTTGAGGGGACAGCAAATTTACACTGATATACAAGCTGTACACTCACTGCTTTACATGGTAGCAAAATGTTATTTCATCAGTGTTGTCACATGAAAAGATATAATAAAATATTTACAAAAACGTGGAGGAGTGTACTCACTTTTGTGAGATAATATACATAGACATAGATATATAATTTTTTTTTTTTTCTAAAGAACTTTATAGTTTTACAACTACAACTTTTTTCTGTGTGTTAAAAGGCTGGATTCCTGGTTGTCATGCTGATCCACTTCAGTAGTTTGAGTCACTAACCAAGACAACTGTCTCTTCTAAAATTCCCAACCTGCATATTTGTTCCAGGTCAGTGATTTAAAAGGCACTAAAGCCAGTGCATCTACCTAACATCCAGGCGGCTAGCATTTTCACATAAGGTCAACACCACAAATTACCCTTAGAGTCTGGTTAAGAAGATCTGCTGATTTGTAGCAGCCCTCCTAATATCAAAGGTATCATATATCAAGATCTGAACAGCTGTGCCATTAGATTAGAAAATCTGGGCATGGATTTAGGCAAATAAAAGTGTCTCTTTATTTTTTTGGCAGATTTCACTTCACTCAGCTGGAGCCTGTGTTCCCAAGCTTCTGAAGTCTGCATTTTTGGCATTGTTCATCGCTGGTGTAGACCAGCCTTTTTCAGCCAGGGGGCCTTCTGAGTACTTCAGGGTGCCCTGGCAAAATGTTTACAAATGACCAAAAATTGTCAACAAGCCAGCAAGTGGATCAAGCCTGCCTTTTTGTTACACAAAGCCACAGGTTTTAATTGAGCAGCATTACAACCTTGGACACAGTGTGGACCAGCAACTGGCATCCTAACAACCAGTGATGTCATTGGTTGATGAGGACAGCACGCTCATCCTAGTCAGCACCAGTGTGCAAGGGTGGAGGAATAAATCACCTCTAATGTTGGGTGGCCCACGTGTGTGTAATTTAAAGGGTGTGCACAATTTTAAGGGTATCTTGGCTGAATAAAGGTTGGGAAACACTGGTATTAACTGTTTAAAAGAAACATTTCTTTTAAGCACTAGTTTATCAAAAGTATGCAGAATCTTTCAATGGGTTATTATTGCTTTGTAATATTTGCTTATACTGTACCTATAGATTTACATGTATCATAATAGCACTGGATAACAGTGTTTTACTTGACTTCCAAAAGGCTTGATGTTGCTAAACATGCTTTTAAAATAAAACTTTTTTTTTTTTTGATCGTGTAAGGAGGAGGTATGACTAGTGATTTTATTGCTATCTGGTCCCTGTTGGGGAGATTTTCCCTTACTTCCTGTTCCTGTGACTTCTGTCACAGCCTGTGCTGTGATGAGCTGACAAAAAACAAAGCCTAACAGAGTTTCTTACCCTTCTCCACTCTACTTGGTTCCTATCATTGTGTCCCTGTTTGAGAGATTTACTATCGCTTCCTGTCTTGGTAAAACTGCTATTGGGACAGGGAGTGAAGTCAGTTCCCTCCTTACTTTATTCAAACTAAAAGATAAAAATGTTTTGGCTGGGGATTCACTTCATGAGTATGCTATGAACTACTGGTTGCTTGAATGAAAAATGTTTTTAATCCCTAATGTATTGGTTTTTAGACTTTTAGGTTCTTTCTTTGTTACAGATATCCGGGAACTAATAGAAGTAGATGATGTAATGGAAGACAGCTCTCTCAGATTTGGTCCTAATGGGGGACTTGTATATTGTATGGAATATTTTGCCAATAACTTTGACTGGCTGGAGAGTTGTTTGGGGCACACTGAGGATGATTATATACTTTTTGACTGCCCAGGTAAGCATCAAAAGTTGTGATCGACTTCACCTTTATAAAAAAAATACGTTTCTGCTGTCTGATGTGGTCCATCAAATCTGCCCTTAGGTCATCATTGCACATAAATGCAATGGCATGTCACACCTACTTGTGAATGCAGTTCGAATTCTAAAATTTTGAACGTTTTTTCAAAGCCATATGACTGTTTTTAAAATAACATTGCTTTGCATAATTTAACGTGTACCTAAAGCCAAAACTTCTGTCCTGCAGACACAAAAGGAAATCTCGCCAAAATGAGAGAACTGCCCTCCTAGACAGTTTTCACCAGAACCTATGCCATTGGAAAATTGCTGTTCTGGTGACAACCCTAAATGTTTCATTTTTCACAATTTCAGTCCCGCTGACATTAGTTCTCAGGACAAATAGGCTACATCTTTGAAAAGTGAACACAAACAGTAATAAAATCTGACAGAGGTTTTGTCCCCTAACCACCTGATCCAAAACTAAGAAAAAAGGTTTTGGCTTTAGCTACTATATTTATATAGTTATATTTTTGAGACTTTAATATGTGCTCCTTGTTATTGGAGTTGCATTAAATGCCATCATAATAAAATAAAATGATCTTTTTCGTTCTCCACCACTACTATATAATATAGTTAGTTCAAGTTGCTTCACAGTTGACTTTTGTTCTCCTAGGTCAGATTGAGCTGTACACTCACTTGCCGGTTATGAAGTACCTGGTAGAACAGCTCCAGCAGTGGGAGTTTAGAGTCTGTGGTGTCTTCCTTGTTGATTCTCAGTTCATGGTGGAATCTTTCAAGGTAAGGTTTCTAATCAGAGATAAATACAATATATAAATGGTGAAAAAATTCATGTAAGGTTCTAGAACTGTACTGTCTAGTATAGGAGCCAGTAGAATGCGGGTGCTGTTCGTGGAATTCAAGCATGTTCACTTAAGTAGAGGTTTCAGCTGTGTTGAGAAGATGCATTCTGACTTGTCTGGCCATATTGGTTTAGATAAAGGAGGCAGTGAGCAGTGCCCCTAAATGTAGCCCCTTCTCAGTCCTTCGTAAGCATGACCAAATAGAAAAATGTAATCATTGTTCTAGGTACAAGCTACACTAAATTAGCAGGTAAAAAAATGTGCATTTATTTATTATTTTTTATGTCTGTAAAGCATTAGACCTGCGATTAGCAGATCATGAATGTAATGTCAGGTTCCAGCAGATTGTCTGTGTAGCTGTCTTCCCGTACCTCTGATATGGGCAGGCAGTTACTGAATGACAGGAAGATTAATGAACTACCTTGAGCACTCCTCAGCACCCTGATAGTTCATTGAGAACTCTGTGAATGAATGACGTGGGACTCTTTGATTTCTGACAGCGGGTTTGGGGAGAAGACCCCCCAACCTGCTGTCACGAGGGGGGCGGTTGGAGGGGAGCAGGCATTTCTTTCCAGGGTATTGACCACTAAGTAACTTTTCTTATTGCATTTAGGCCCCTTTTGCCAACTGCATGACTTTTTTGTGTATTTGTTGCTCGACAGCATAGGTCAGCCTGATCATTTGTATAGGCCGCCCTACATGTGGCAAACATGGCAAAGTAGCTCCTGTACCTCTTTTCGACAGTGAGGTGAGCCTGGCGTTTTTTTTTTATGTGTTTTTCGCGCTATAAAGCACCTCTCTGCTAGTCGCATGTTCTTGGTTATGCGTGCAGAAATGCATGTTTATACACACGTTCACTGTAACGCAAAGGTGTGAGTGGGGCCTTACTATAGACCATATTGCTCATGATGGCTTTTATACAGGCCTTTTCTTTCTCACAACTTTCCTTCCAGAAGGCTTCTAGTGTTTGGGCCCATGTGTTCAACTATTCCACTTCAAAATACATCGTAAAGAGTCCAGGTAGAAGGGAACCTGATCTGCAGCAGTACACGGTGCATGGACTTCAACACTGTTGATAACAGGCACTTTTTTAAGACTAGGTCAGATCCATTTTAAGTATACTGGATTTCCCATGATGTTGTATTGCTGTATTATTACTGTGCATGTTTTTTTTAAACTTCTATACATACATATAAATACACTCATGCAATCAATCCCAGGTAAAAGATAATTGAGGTAAAGGAATTACATTGTCCATGTGCCACCTTTCAATATGACCGAGTGCAAAACTTTCCATTTGTCAAGTAAGCCATCTCAATCTCCTGTCTGCATTGTAATTTTCATTACCCATGAATTTTTTTTCAGATTGTTTTACTTACTGCATACTCTTTAGTTTCCCAATATAACTGTATATCAATATGAAAATGTTTATTAGTATGAACAGAACTTGCGTTGAGGTTTTGCAATAAGCATCTAAGGTCCGATCCTGTATTTTTTTTTTCTTTTCAGTTTATTTCTGGCGTAATGGCCGCCTTAAGTGCTATGATATCTTTGGAAATTCCACAGTGCAACCTCATGACTAAAATGGATTTACTGAACAAGAAAGCTAAAAAGGAGATTGAGAAGTGAGTTTACCACATGTTCAAAGATCTAATTGAAAAACAGGATTTTTAAAAACTGTGAACTATTAATGTCTAAATTTCTTAGCAGTGGAGCAGCTGATGCGCTTTCCAGGATCTGAGACCCTAAAAAAAAAATATCTGTGCTTCACTCCTTAAAGAAACAATGTCATCTTGCCCATGAAGGGTAAGGTGACATTGTCTCTGGAATGGGCTCTCCCCCCCTCTGACCACTTACCTTTGGAAAATGTTGTTACATCCTATTTTATTTTTAATTACATTCTCCTTTTATTCACATAAGATTTTTAGACCCCGATATGTATTCTATGATTGAAGATTCAACCAACAGACTAAGAAGTGAAAAATTCAAGAAGCTTACAGAGGCAATTTGTGGATTGGTGAGTTATTGCCCAAAATGTACTATATGGGGAGGGGGGACATATTCTTACTTTTTAATATGTATAAAAATATATTGCATCCTTAAAGTGTTAATATACCCACAACAGTAAAATCATTCCGTGTATGGAGTAAAGCATGCTTGTTATACCCATGGTGGAACCTAAGGGGTTAATCCTCTGCACTGTGTAAAAAGGCTGTTTGATCCTGTATGCACAGATCCTACTCTTCCATTGACTCCAAAACATCTCCAGATAAGACAATTACTGGAGTCAGACTGCGCATGCTCAGTTTGGTGTGTATTGCGAGAGCTTTTTTTTTTTTCTTGGGAGAGAGGCCCTGTGCTGATCACATGCGCTTAGCACTGTCCAGACAGGGTCAGGTGTCCTGGATCCTGATAGGACAGCCAGTGAAGTATCTAAACTCCTTCTACAAGCTTTAACCAGGCACTGATAGACGTCACAAGACTGCTATATACTGCTGACGACAAAAGGTAGTTAGCAGTTTATATTTACGAAAATGATTGCATTCCCATGTTCTGTGTGCTGTGGGAAACCAGATATAGTGAATGCAGGGTCCTGGGTTTAGTAACATTTTAACTTTTGTACAAGGCACATCACATTACTAGTTACTGCTGTTACACACACACACACACACACACACACACTGACAAGGGTGTTCAGCTCTGACACCTGTACACTCCTTAGAAATGTTTACCCTCCAGCTAAAGAATGAGGAAGGACATCTGGTTACAAAGGATGGGGAGATGGCGAAGGTATTGAACTTATTCTTCTCCTCAGTCTTCACAAGGGAATTGGGGGGGCTTCAGTAACCAAAGCTGCAAAAGTTTATACTCATGACACATCACAGGAAGCACCCTCATGGCCAGACTGGAGAAAAGCCAATGTAGCACCAATATTTAAAAAGGGCCCGTAGACGTGGTGTATCTGGATTTTGCAAAAGCATTTGACACAGTTCCCCATAAATGTTTACTGTACAAAGTAGAGTCCAGTGGCATGGACCATAGGGTGAGTACATGGATTGAAAACTGGCTACGAGGGTGAGTTCAGAGGGTGGTGATAAATGGGGAGTACTCTGAATGGTCAGAGGTGGGTAGTGGGGTCCCCCATGGTTTTGTGCTGGGACCAATCCTGTTTATTTAGTTCATAAACAACCTGTAGGATGGGGTAAACAGTTCAATCTCTGTATTTGCGGACGATACTAAGCTAAGCAGGGCAATAACTTCTCCGCAGGATGTGGAAATCTTGCAAGAAGATCTGAACAAATTAATGGGGTGAGCAACTACATGGAAAATGAGGTTTAATGTAGAAAATGTTAAAATAATGCATTTGGGTGGCAAAAATATGAATGCGATCTACTCACTGGGGGGAGAACCTATGGGGGAATCTAGGATGGAAAAGCACCTGGGGGTCCTAGTAGATGACAGGCTCAGCAATGGCATGCAATGCCAAGCTGCTGCTAACAAAGCAAACAGAGTATTGGCATGTGTTAAAAAAGGGATTAACTCCAGAGATAAAGCGATAATTCTCCCACTCTACAAGACTCTGGTCCGGCCTCACCAGGAGTATGCTGTCCAGTTCGGGGCACCAGTCCTCAGGAAGGATGTACTGGAAATGGAGCGAGTACAAAGAAGGGCAACAAAGCTAATAAAGGGTCTGGAGGATATTAGTTATGAAGAAAGGTTGTGAGCACTGAACTTATTCTCTCTGGAGAAGAGACGCTTGAGAGGGGATATGATTTAAACTTACAAATACCGTACTGATGACCCCACAATAGGGATAAAACTTTTTTGTGGAAGGGAGTTTAATAAGACACGTGGCCACTCAGTAAAATTAGAAGAAAAGAGATTTAACCTTAAACTATGTAGAGGGTTCTTTACTGTAAGAGTGGCAAGGACGTGGAATTCCCTGCCACAGGCGGTGGTCTCAGCGGGGGGCATCTATAGTTTCAAAAAACTATTAGATAAGCGCCTGAAGGACCACAACATACAGGGATATACAAGGTATTACTGAATATAATCACACACATAGGTTGGACTTGTGTCTTTTTTTTTTTTTTCAACCTCGCCTACTATGTAGCTATGGGTGTGTGATCCAGCAATAACTACCTAAGTGATACTAAACGATATCCTTATTCTCCAAAAAATAATCCATACACATCCACTACTTTATGGCCTTCTTATCCTATTTTTCGTTAAATTGTTTCTTACTGTGTTTGTCTGCCTCCTTGTAACATCCTCTGTGAGCTCCTGCGCTCTGTACACACTACAAGTACCATGGTCCACAGTCCCTAGTCCATCTCGAGAACATGCAAGAGAGGGTGGCTATGTACTTGCATGCCATGGAGAACAAATGTAACTACCCTTTAACAGGAGGTGTTTGCTTTTAGATGCTGATATTCGTTTTATACTTCTATTTTCACACTTTATATTAAAAATTTGTGACACCCTTGGTTTACAGAAGAAAGCTAGTTAGCAAAGCATCCTGTGGTTATGTCTGAAATCAGAGAGGGTTGTATACCTTCCAGTTTCACAATCTAACCAATGCCGAACGTTGCTAAATAATGGCATGACTGTGGTGAAAGTTTGTCAGTCTGAATTGACAGTGTAGAAAGCTGTGTATTGCACATCAATTGACTCTCTGTTTGGTTTGTTAGATCGATGATTACAGCATGGTTCGATTTTTACCATTTGATCGCTCAGATGAAGAATGCATAAATATTGTGCTCCAACATATAGACTTTTCCATCCAGTATGGGGAAGACCTGGAGTTCAAAGAGCCAAAGGTGAGTAAATTTAATTGAAAACTAAAAACTGTGTATTTTGATTAATTTCATATATGGATGTCACCATACACCTTACAGCCTGCCCATACAAGCTTTTTTACAACCAACTTTAGATTTACCAAAACTATGAAATATGAGGGCCTATCTTATCTATCCAATTAATTTGTATCCAGTCAGGCAGGCCCTTGCATTACATAGTTGTTGCTATATGTAAAAGTGGTTGTACAATCAGATTTAATGGACTGTTAACGACTAAATATATTAACCAAAAAGTGGACATGTAAGCAATAAAACCTGTTACAATACATTTCAGTGTATATATTCGATGTTTAATAAAATATAAACAAAAATGTATTTTCAGTGCTCCATATTGTGCAATTCAAACAAGCGAAAAAAAGTTTTGCTCAATCCATACACAGTGCTTAGTCAATACATGGTGCTTTTAAATTGACGTTTTAATAACAAAACCCTTTTGAGAAATCAATATCCCCAAAGAGCAAGTGCTACAGTGCACCTCCTCCCTAGTGCTGACTTGCCCTCTATTCTACTCCTTCACTCCAAACCAGTGTATGTGTATATATGTATGTATATATATATATATATATATATATATATATATATATATATATATATATATATATATATATATACATACACACAGTATCTCACAAAAGTGAGTACACCCCTCACATTTTTGTAAATATTTTATTATATCTTTTCATGTGACAACACTGAAGAAATGACACTTTGCTACAATATAAAGTAGTGAGTGTACAATTTGTATAACCGTGTAAATTTGCTGTCCCCTCAAAATAACACACAGCCATTATTGTCTAAACCACTGGCAAGAAAAGTGAGTACACCCCTAAGTGAAAATAGCCAAATTGGGCCCAATTAGCCATTTTTCCCTCCTCTGTGTCATGTGACTCATTAGTGTTACAAGGTCTCAGGTGTGAACGGGGAGCAGGTGTGTTAAATTTGGTGTTATCGCTCTCACTCTCTCATACTGGTCACTGGAAGTTCAACATGGGACCTCATGGCAAAGAACTCTGAGGATCTGAAAAAAATAATTGTTGCTCTATATAAAGATGGCCTAGGCTATAAGAAGATTGCCGAGACACTGAAACTGAGCTGCAGCATGGCTGCCAAGACCATACAGCGGTTTAACAAGACAGGTTCCACTCAGAACAGGCCTCGCCATGGTCGACCAAAGAAGTTGAGTGCACATGCTCAGCGCCATATCCAGAGGTTGTCTTTGGGAAATAGACATACGAGTGCTACAGTTCATTGAGGGAACCATGAAAGCCAACATGTACTGCGAAATACTGAAGCAGAGCATGATCCCCTCCCTTCGGACACTGGGCCGCAGGGAAGTATTCCAACATATTGACCCCAAACACATCTCCAAGATGACCATTGCCTTGCTAAAGAAGCAGAGGGTAAAGGTGATGGACTGGCCACGCATGTCTCCAGACCTAAACCCTATTGAGCATCTGTGGGGCATCCTCAAACGGAAGGTGAATGAGCGCAAGGTCTCTAACATCCACCAGCTCTGTGATGTCATCATGGAGGAGTGGAAGAGGACTACAGTAGCAACCTGTGAAGCTCTGATGAACTCCATGACCAAGAGGACTAAGGCAGTGCTGGAAAATAATGGACACACAATATTGACACTTTTGGCCCAATTTGGAAATTTTCACTTGGGGTGTGCTCACTTTTGTTGCCAGCGGTTTAGACATTAATGGCTGTGTGTTGAGTTATTTTGAGGCGATAGAAAATTTCCCCTGTTATACAAGCTGTACACTCACTACTTTACATTGTAGCAAAGTGTCATTTCATCAGTGTTGTCACATGAAAAGATATAATAAAATATTTACAAAAACGTGAGGGGTGTACTCACTTTTGTGCGATGCTGTATATATAATTGAGACAAAGAAAGCCCATAGAGCATAATACTGTTTGTAAAAACATGTAAAATCGATGTGTGCCCTTATATTAAAGAGTGTCCTTCTTGGCATCCCGGGTGTTAGCACTAACATTCAGTAGGAGTGCTGCTCCACGTGCTACTGCATACAGGATGCAAGTGTGCGTTCTAATTAGTGGAGGTGACCTATTGGCCCAGGCTCTGCTCAACACGGTTCTTCATCCAGGACGTTAACAGGAGAGGTCCTGACAATGTCCTGGATGCTGAAGTGCATTGGGAGGAGCCTGGCCTGATACCTCACTTCCACTAAATGTAACATTGTTAGTGCTATAATTCATGATTCCAAGAAAAACCCTCTTTAATGTGAGGGTACACACAGATTTTACTTGGTTTTTACATTTTTAGTAAGCAGTATTATGAGATATATCAGTTTGCAGCTGAGGAGTAGACTAGAGGAGATGCGGAAGATATCACATGTAACAAAAAGCAAATATTAACCTATTTATTGATTTAAGGATTCTATGAATCTGGTGAGTGCAGACTGAGGAGGTTACACTGGTGTTACATATGATTTAAACTGTTCTGGGGATATTGATTTCTCTAAGTTTTGTTTTGGAGTTAACACATTGGTCAGTTTAAAAGACAGACTATTTTTGAGCACTGTGTATTGAGCAACACGTGTGTTACTGATTGTTTGAATTGCACAATATAGAGCACTACAAATTTGTTTTTGTTTATATTTTATTGAGCACCAAATATATTTACTGAAATTTATTGTAGTAGGAGGTTTTATCACTTTTAACAATTTGAATATCTAGGAAGATATTTATGTTCCCCTGTTGGGGAAAGGGGTACATATATACTGATAAGCGCAGGAGCCCTGTTTTCTTTTGTTATAAAAACTAAATCTAGCTAAGGATGTGAGTTTATCCAGAATTAGAGGTTCTAAAGGCAAAACATTTTTTACCTTACTGCATTCCCTGCATTAGGGTGAAAAATATTCCAGTGGAAGTATCGCCCCCTCAACCCCTTTTTTTTCCCCTGCCTTTTAGAAGAAGTAGCAAAACAAGCAAACAGTCTGTATGTTGCACTTTTCACACCACAATTTTAATTCTTTAACTTCATTGTCTTTGTTCTATTCTTGACATTTATATATTTTTTTTGATTTATTAGGAACTTGAGGAGGATAAATCACAGAACGTTGATGAATTCTTCCAGGACCAGGTAGATGAGGATTAACGGCTTCAATGACATACTGGAAAATGATGCGCTGGGAAGGATATAGCTTTCATGACTTTCAAGGAATATATTATGGTGAATAGTGGAAGTGGGATTCTCAGTACACATACGGAGACTGCAGTGGCGAAACAAGCATGTGATGGACTTTACTAGCTGTGTGCGGATACATTGGCGATGTGTTCTAGATAACCGGAGCCTGCACTGCGTGTTTTCGCATGCATACAGAATAGGTTTTTCTATCCTGTGCAGAAGAAGAAAAAACGTTATTTTGAAGTAACTGACACCCAAGTTTCAGTTGATTGATTGCATAAGCAATTTTTTTCAGACATTTTTTAGTAAACCAAATCAAAGCCAGTTTTATTCTGTATGAATGTAAGTTTATTTTTTATTTAAAAGTTTGCCTATTTTCACATTCTATAAATGGAATCACTATGCTGTGTAGCAGAGCAGTATGCTTGCTGACGCTACCCCTCCCCTCCCTCATTGGTTGTCAAGGACGATGTTGGCTTCACAGCCGACAGGCTCCTAGAAACCAGTGATGTTAACATTGGGTGGAGCTTTACGGGGAAGCTGAGTGACTAGTTCCGTATCGGGTCTGCTCTCTTCTTGTGATTGACAGCAAGGAGTGGGTGGATTCCATAACCAGTATTAGGCTGTCAATTGGCTATACAAGCTGCCTGCTGTCAAGCACTAAAAGAGCAGACCTGATGGGAAACTATATCTAAGTAGTCTTAGGCTCTGCCCATCCAGCTACAAAAATCCTCAGCCACTGCATTAGTTGTGTGACTGCTGCAGGGATGGAGAGGGAGTTTAGCTGCACTGAAGATGGAGTGTCAGGCACTTGGCATCGGGATGAATTCACCACGTACATGAATTTAGGGCAAGCGCTGACATTTGTCATGCAGGAACAAAGGATTTCTAAAGCGTGTCATAAACACTCTTTATGATTGTCTTCTGTTCTGTAGAACAGTTGAGTCTCTTAGAAAACAATGTTAACCACTTCCAGCCCAAGAACGTCATATGGCGTCCTTGAATTTCAGTGGGAATATCTGAATGATGCCTGCAGCTACAGGCATCATTCAGATATCCTCTTTTTCAGCCGGCGATTCTGTGCACTGTAAGAACGATCATAGGGGCAGTCCAGCCGCTAGATCGTTCTTACAGGCGATGGGAGGGTTCACTCCCGCCACCCCCAAACCCCTCCCCCCCGGTGCTTCTCCGGGCTCTCCCGTGCCATTGGGGACCTGGAGAAAGAATCGGCCGCCGCCAGATGGCAATCATAGAGATTTCCAGTGACCAGATCATCTCTGACCATCGGAGGCCCAGGCGTGACGTTATGATGTCACGTCCGGGCCACGCTTGTAAACAAAGCGGCGATCGCTTTATTTTTGATCTCATGCTTTCCAGCCTGGAGAAGAGATGTGGGGTCTCTCCATCTCTCCATAAAGTGGACCTGTCACACACCATTCCTATTACAAGGGATGTTTACATTCCTTGTAATAGGAATAATAGTGATCCAAAAAATTAAAAGAGAAAGTGTAAAAATAAAGTAAAATAAGCAATAAAAAAAAGAAAAAAATTTTAAGCACCCCTGTCCCCAGTAGCTTGCGCACAGAAACGAACGCACACATAAATCCCGCCCACATATGTAAACGCCGTTCAAACCACACATGTGAGGTATCGCCGTGCACATTAGAGCGAGAGCAATAATTCTAGCACTAGACCTCCTCTAACTAAACTGGTAACCTGTAAAAAAAATGTAAAGCGTCGCCTATCAAGATTTTTAAGTACCGAAGTATGGCGCCATTCAATGAGTGTTCGCAATTTTAAAACGTGACAGGTTGGGTATCTATTTACTTGGCGTAACTTTATCTTTCACATTATACAGAAAAACTGGGCTAACTTTACTGTTTTGTTATTTTTTAATTCGTGAAACAGTTTTTTTTTTTTCCAAAGAAAAGCATTTGAAAAATTGTTGCGCAAATACTATGCGACATAAAAAGTTGCAACGACAGCCATTTTATTCCCTAGGGTGTCTGCTAAAAAAAAAAATATATAATATTTGGGGGTTCTGAGTAATTTTCTAGCAAATAAATGATGATTTTTACATGTAGGAGAGGAGTGCCACAATAGGCCCGGTATGGAAGTGGTTAACCACTTGCCGACCGCTGCACTCACATATAAGTCGGCAGAATGGCACAGACAGGCAAATGGGCATACAGGTATGTCCCTTTAAATTTGCCGCCTTTCGGGCGCATGCCCCGGGAACTCGATGTTCGCCAGCGGCCCACAATTGCAATGTGGAGAGGTAGAATGAGGAGATGCCTATGTAAACAAGGCATTTCCCCGTTATGACAGAGATCTACTGCTCCCTGTCATTGGAAGCAATGATCGCTGTCATGTCCTAGGTAGCCCCTCCCCCCCACAATTAGAATCACTTCCTAGGACACACTTAACCCCTTGATCGCCCCCTAGTGTTTAACTCCTTCCCTGCCAGTGTCATTTACACAGTAATCAGTGCATTTTTATAGCACTGATCGCTGTATAAATGACAAAGGTCCCAAAATAGTGTCAAGTGTCCGATGTGTCAGCCATAATGTCGCAGTCACGATAAAAATCGCAGATCGCCGCCATTACTAATTAAAAAAATGCCATAAAACTATCCCCTGTTTTGTAGACGCTGTAACTTTTGTGCAAACCAATCAATATACGATATTGCGATTTTTTTTTTTTTTTTTTTTTTTTTTTTTTTTTTTTCTACCAAAAATATGTAGAAGAATACATATCGGCCTAAACTGAGAAAAAAATTCAATTTTTTTTTTAATATATATTTTTGGGGGATATTTATTATCAAAAGTATAAAAAGTAAAAAATATTGCTTTTTTTTTCAAAATTGTTGCTCTTTTTTTGTTTATAGTGCAAAAAATAAAAACCGCAGAGATGATCAAATACCACCAAGAGAAAGCTCTATTTGTGGGAAAAAAGGATGTCAATTTTGTTTGGGCACAATGTCGCACGACCGCGCAATTGTCAGTTAAAGAAACGCAGTGCCGAATCGCAAAAAGTGCTTTGGTCAGGAAGAGGGTAAAATCTTCCGGGGCTGAAGTGGTTAAAGAGGAGGTCCAGCCCCCCCACCAAAAAAATTAAGTCAGCAGCTACAAATGCTATAGCTGCTGACTTTTATTATTAGGACACTTGCCAGTCCAGGGATGCCACGGTGTCGGCACCCCAGTCGATTTTTCCAATCGTCTCTCAGGTGCTGCTGCTGCCGCCATTCGTGGTAAAGGAAACCAGCAGTGAAGCCTTTCAACTTCACAGTCGGTTCCCTACTGCGCATGTGCGAAGCGCGCTGCACTTTCTAACTGGCCCGGAAGGAGAAGGGGGGCCAAACTTCTGGGGAACCTTGCCACAACCAGGTCTCCCAGAAGTGGGGAGAGGTACCTGTCAAAAACAGGTACCCGTTCCTGCCCCCCTCCCCCTCTCAAAGGTGCCAAATGTGGCATCGGAGGGGGGGGGGGAAGCAAACAAGCTGAGCTTCCACTTTTGAAAGGAACTCCACTTTAACTTGACTAATGTCTCATATATTTGTCAGAGTTTCTCAGACATGAAACATGTGACTTTATTTTTACAACTGTTATTACTGTTTCAGGTTAAAACCAGTGATCTTGATGACCTTTCAGTTGAATTTCAAATCTATTACGCCCTCTTAGGTCTCATTCACATGGGCAAAAAGTACCCTTCTAAGCATTTCTGTTGCAAGTATACTGTGGATAATGTGTGGCCAGGATCCCAGGTGTTTGATCGGTGGTGGCTGCTTAGCCTGTACAATTGGATTCAGCATCCTGCAGTTAGGGACAGATACGCGTCCCGCGGCAACAGCAGTTGTACAGGCTGGGGTCAGAACACTTGGGATTCTGGCCATAAGCAACCACCGTATACTTACTGTAGGAATCTGCACTTTTGCCCATCTGAATGAGGCTTTAGAGCAACTTTAACTGTAGTAGCTTCTGATGTCAGATGGAAGGATAAGGATTGTAAGGATTTTGATTGTTAAGCCTAGTGCACACTAAAAGGTTTTTTTTTTCGTTCAACCCAGCAGGGCTGAATGGAAAAAAAACTGACAGCCCAGGTCGGAGCCGCTATACTAACCACTCGATGTTAGTACATCGATCTTCCCTGTTGTGTTATTGTGTTCTGACGGGGATGGCCCCCCAGGAGCCCTTTTTCGGTCATGCTCCATCAACAGAAGCTTTGCTCTGCTGCAGTACACACGGACCGAATGTCGGCCAGTTTCTATTGAACTGGCCGATGCCGCCCTGCATTCGACCTGTGTACTAGGCTTTAGGCTCTTTCACCAGTGACATCCCTTTCCTCAACAGACTTGTCAGTTTTTAATAGGTGATCTCATAGCATTTACTGGACCAGATATTGTGGGGCTCTGGGGTGGGGGAGGTTCTCAACCCAAACTTGCCGCACTTTTGTCACACCCTTCTGGGCAAAAAGTAAATGTAATCGTATAAACTAGACTAGCTTTTCAAAGCCTTCTTTGGTCCCCAGCAACATTGTCACTCTGGAAGTGGGTGAATTTAGGTTTGAACTAAGTAACTGTATTTCCCTTAGTTCTTGTGGACAGATCACAAAAAATGCACTCTGGTGAGATGTGAAAACAGGTTTTATACCGTCATGTCTAGGCCAAAGTTTTTCAACCACTGCTGTGTGTTCACTAGGAGATGCATGTGACATGCTCAGGCTGTTAAAGTAAATTTAGAATACTAGCTTAACCGCTTGCCGACCAGCCGCCGTCATTATACAGCGGCAGGTCGGCACGATCCCGCGAACCTTCGTAGCTATACGTCAGCTCGCGGGGTTGGGATAGCAGGCGCACGCTTGCGCCCGCTGCACTGCGGGGTTCCAAAGCTCGTGGCCGAAGGTCATGATGACCGCCGGCCACGAGCGATCGCGGGCACGAGAGGCAGAACAGGGATGTGTGTGTAAACACACACATCCCTGTTCTGTGAGGAGAGACAGATTGTGTGTTCCTAATAGCTAGGAACCACAATCTGTCATTTCCTCTAGGTTAGTCCCCTCCCCCTACACACTGAGGGAACACAGTTAACCCCTTGATCGCCCCCTAGTGTTAACCCCTTCCCTGCCAGTGACATTTTTACAGTAATCAGTGCATTTTTATAGCACCGATCGCTGTATAAATGCCAATGGTCCCAAAAATGTGTCAAGTGTCCACCATAATGTCCCAGTCCCAATAAAAATCGCAGATCACTGCCTTTACTAGTAAAAAATAATAATAATAAAAATGCTATAAATATACCCCCTATTTTGTAGATGCTATAACATTTGCGCAAACCAATCAATATACGCTTATTTCAATTTTTTTACCAAAAATATGTAGAGGAATACATATCGGCCTAAACTAAGAGAAAATTTGCTTTTTTTAAAAAAAAATTAAAATGGGGATATTTATTATAGCAAAAAATACTAAATATTGTGTTTTTTTTTTTTTTTTTCAAAATTGTCAGTCTTTTTTGTTTATAGCGCAAAAAATAAAAAAGCAAAGGCGATCAAATACCACCAAAAGAAAGCTTTGTGGGGAAAAAAGACGTCAATTTTGTTTAGGTGCAGCATTGCACGACCGCACAATTGTCAGGTAAAGCGACGCAGTGCCGAATCGCAAAAAAAATGGCCCGGTCATTCAGCAGCTAAATCTTCCGGGGCTGAAGTGGTTAAAAGAAACCTTTCGTTTGTAGAAAAATTGCTAAGCTCTTCAATACTTCCACTCTCAGACCTACAAAATGTATACAGACCTAGGCATCTGAATTATCTCTTATCTGCATAACTATTTCAGGTCAAAAAGTATTAAGCCAGTGAGTGTAACAGTCTATTTAATAGCTTTGTCAAAAGGAGGTGCGTAATGGCAGCGTACATATTGCGTGACAAGTTTGGCTGTAAAGACTTGGACTTGCAGAGTTTACTTTAAAGCTGAACTCAAGGCAGATATTAAAGTATAACTAAAGGCAAAACTTCTTTTTTTTTGGATAGAGTGGAGAGGGATTATTGTGCTTGTCAGTTTTTATTGCTGTCCGTGCTCTCATTATGGAGATTCACCCTCTCTATTTGTCCTGTTTACCATTATCATTGAAAGTGAACGTAAAAGAAAATCCCAAATTTTGGGTTGTCCCCAGAAAAGTAATAGGAGGGAAATCTTCCAATGGGGACATGAGTTCTGGTGACCTGGGGGTCCACAAGAAATTCCCTTAATTTGCAGGGATTTCCTGTTTGGTTATGGGACAGAAAGTGAAGAGTGATCTCTGCAATGGGGTACAGATGGCAAAAAAAAAACTGACGGGTTATAATCCTCCCTTACTCTATCCAAAATGATAAGAAAAGTTTTGCCCACGGTTCTACTTTAAATACTTAAATAAGGCAGTCCCGTAATCATAATAAATATATGCAATGTACATACCTGAATTTTACCTGGTATATGCCTCTTTTGATCCATTATACAGCAGAGCTCATATTGGGAGAGGAAGGAGCAGCACAAGGAGTGTTCGAGTTGTGCTGCAGTGCTCATGTGCTAACAAGGAACATGCTATCAGGAAATGGAGCAGAATGGCATTAAGATGAGCTCATCAGTGTGCTGCTTCACCTTTTACTGTCCAGTCATAGGCTGGGGAGGGGTAAAACCTGTGTTTATCTGCAGCAGAGAAAAACCATGCCAGACAGGGCTATGCTGTGTGGCTGAGATGTATAAATCTGGACCGAAATTCCAATTCTTTGGAAAGTAATGCAGCTCCCAAACATGTATTTCATCTGTGTATTTAGCGGTTTGTCCCGAGTTCAGCTTAAATGCTGATTTGAATATTTTTTTATTAAACATATGAATAAGTGTTTTAGTATTTTAACCACTTGCTACCTGGACCATTCTGACACTCTTTTCATATATGTAAAAAGCTGTGTTTTTTGTGCTAGAAAATTACTTAGAACACATTATATGTTTTTTTTTTTTTTTTTTTTTTTTTTTTTTTTTTTTTTTTTTTTTTTAGCAGAGGCCTTGACAAATAAAATAGCGGTCATTGCAATTTTTTATGAGCAGCTATTTTTCAAAACAGTATTTTTGTAAAGAAAACACTTTACTAAGTTAAAAAAAAAAAAAAAACAGTTTTTTAAAATATGAAAGATGTTACGCTGAGTACATAGATACCCAACATGTCATGCTTTAAAATTGCGGACATTCATGGAATAGCACCAAACTACGGCACTTAAAAATCTCAATAGGCAACGCTTGAAAAATTTCTACAAGTTACCAGTTTAGAATTAGAGGAGGTCTAGTGCTAGAATTATTGCTCTCGCTCTGATGTTTGCAGCGCTACCTAACGTGTGGTTTGAACACTGTTTACATATGTGGGCGTGATCTACGTATGCATTCACCACTGAACGGGGGTGCTTTAAAAAAAAAAAATGTAATTTTATTCTTTCAGTCCCTTTTTAAAATGTTTTTTTTATCACTTTTATTGCTATCTCAAGGAATGTAAACATCTCTTGTGATAGCAATACAGCATGACAGGTCCTCTTTATAGAGAGATCTGGGGTCTATAAGACCCCAAAATCTCTCTTCTACCTTTACCAAAAAAAAGAAAGCCTAGTTTACATGCCAGAGGAACCAAAAGTGACGTCATTACGTCGTTCCGGTCCTCCAAGGCCATAGAGATGAACAGAGGCCAATCCTGCCTTTGCTCATCTCTATTGCAAGCCGCCGGATGGGTCTCGGGGCTTCACCGATCGCCAGGTAAGCCTGAAAAGCGGCAGGAGGGGAGGTGGCACTCCTCCCGCCTCTTCTCAAAGTGATCCAGTGGTGAATTCCCCACTCGGACCACTTTCATCTTGTAAAGGATTGCCGGCTAAAAAAAAAAAAAATGTCGGGGCTATGGCATATTGCTGCAGCCATAACCCCGGTATTCCCCTTGCCGACCAGGATCATTTGTTTATGGCCCGGTCGGCAAGTGGTTAAAGCCAGATCTATATCTGCTCTAGACAAAGACATTGGAATTTACATATGTGTAAATTATGTGGACATGGAAGGTTGAAACTGACACCAAGTTTTTTAAATTGCCTGTGTAATGGCATCTCTGCTGTGTGCTGGGTTGCTGTGATATATAATTGATCATTTAAAAAAGTCCTTCCATATCTGCAATAAATTTATTTTTGTACCAAACTGTGATCTTATTGATTTTTGTTTCTGCTTTTGTAATTATGTTATAAGAATTATTAGAGCTAGGCAGATTTTCTCCCAAAAAAAATTCTGCAATTTTTAAAAAAAACTCGATTCACGTTTCGAATCAAGTTTTTTTTTTTTTTTTTTTTTTTTGATGGACACCGTGCTGGTCCTGAGGAGCTGCGGGCAGGAGCTTTTAGGCAAGGCCGCGGCATCCGGCCTCGCGGTCTAGGCCGAATCCGTGGCCTCACCTAAAACTCCTGCTCGCAGCTCCTCAGGACCACCGCCGGTCCCGGGGAGCTGGCAGGCAGGGGTTTTTAGGCGAGGCTTCGGCCTAGTCCGTGACGTCCGGCCTTGCGGACTAGGCTGAAGCCACGGCCTCGCCTAAAAACTCCTGCCCGCAGCTCCTCAGGACCGGCGCAGTGTCAGCATGAAAAAGCGTGGTCCTGGTGAAAAAAAAAAAAATCGATTTTGCTGAAAATGTGTTTTTTTTTTTTTTTTCCCCAGCCTCAGTTTACAGAAAGTAATTTGGGTAGAAGACCTCTGAGAGACCATAATTATACAAATGTGTGTGAACCCCAAAACAATTTTTCAGTATGTTTGGCATCATGTATACTGATTTCTTAATGTGTTATTAAACCGACAACAGTAAAATCAGTCTGTATATGCAGTAAAGCATGCTTGTTATACTCAATGTGGAACCTAAGCGGTTAATCTTCTGCATTGTGTAAAAAGGCTGTTTGATCCGGTATGCACATGCTCAGTTTGATGTGTATTTCTAGAGAGTTTTTGCTTGGGAGAGTGCATGTGATCAGCACAGGGCCAATCAGCACTGTCCAAACAGAGGGTCAGGGGTCCTACCGGATGCCAGTGCAGTATGAAACTCCTCCTACTAGCTTTAACCAGGCACTGATCGAAGTCACAAGACTGTTGTATACTGCTGATGAGAAAAGGTATTTAGCAGTTTATATTTACTAATATAATTGCATTTCCATTCTGGGTTTAGTAACAGTTTAAGCAAATATTTTTTTGTGAATCCCTTGCAAAGATTTTTCTCTGCCAGTAATGGCACTTCTGTTGCAGGCTGCCAACTCTAAGCTACTTCCTCTCTATTAGCAGCAGCTTTGTCAGCCTACCATACATAGTCCTACAGTTATCTAAAAGGCAGTCTAAACAACAATTGAAGCATGCTATAGGCTCAACTACAAGGGCCATAGAGATTGAGATCACAAATTGGCTTTCTCATTTGTTTACAACATTTGAACTGCTGGGAATGAAGAAGAATTTGTGGACATTCTCTGGGTATAGAGCTGCATGTGATTTGTGTCCCTTACTCCCACGTCATAGCTGCTGGTACTTGGTAAGTGGCCACGTTGCCACCCAGTGCAAGGACAGAATGGGATGCTGTCCAAGATCCCAGATTACTTAGGGCCCATAGGGATGCTAAAAAAGGGTTCTACACTTAATTGCCATTTCAGCTTTGTAAGGTAGGAGGGGGCCTATTCAATCTTGTCCATTTTTGACAGATTATTTTTCCATTGAGATCAAAATGCACAATGCTGTAAGTCTTTGGCTGGGACATGTTTTACCTTAACCACTTCAATACAGGGCACTTTCACCCCCTTCCTGCCCAGGCCAATTTTCGGTTTTCAGCGTTGTCGCACTTTGAATAACAATTGCGCGGTCATGCAACACTGTACCCAAATGAAATTTTTATCATTTTTTCCCCATTAATAGAGCTTTCTTTTGGTGGTATTTGATCACCCCTGTGGTTTTTATTTCTTGCGCTATAAACAAAAGAAGAGTGACAAGTTTGAAAAAAACACAATATTTTTTACTTTTTGCTATAATAAATATCCAAATTTTTTTTTTTAAAAAACAAATTTTTTTCTCAGCTTAGGCCGATACGTATTCTTCCACGTATTTTTGGTTAAAAAAAACGCAAAAAGCGTATATTGATTGGTTTGCGCAAAAGTTATAGCGTCTACAAAATAGGGTATTCATTTATAGCATTTTTATTATTTTTTTTTTTACTAGTAATGGCGGCGATCTGCGATTTTTATCGTGATTGCGGTGGACATATCGGACACTTTGGACACCTTTTTGGGACCATTCACATTTATACAGCGATCCGTGCTATAAAAATGCATTAATTACTGTATAAATGTGACTGGCAATGAAGGGGTTGCTGTAGGGTTAATTATATTCCTAGGGAGTGATTCTAACTGTAGGGGGAGGGGATTCACAAGGGGAGGAGACCGATCGGTGTTCCTCTGTACAAGGAACACACCATCGGTCTCTTCTCCTCTGACAGGACGTGGATCTGTGTGTGTACACACACAGATCCACACTCCTGCTCGGTTACCGAGCATTCGCGGGTGCCCGGCGGACATCGTGGCTGCCGGGCATGCGCACCGGGTCCCAATTGTCGCGGCACGCGCGCACCCCCTAGGGGGCCTGGAAGGCGATCACGTCATATGACATCCGCCCTAGAACAACAGCTGCACCATCCCGCCTTCATATGACGGGCGGGCAGCAAGTGGTTAAAGTGATTGTAAACCCTTCCATATACCCAGTGAAGTAAGTGATAAAGATGAAACAAATCTTCCTACATAAGTTGTACCTGTTTATCTACAGCCATTCAACGTGCTGAATTTAAGGCTGCATTCACACCTGAGCATTTTCAGCTCGTAAAACGCCCAACAAGCAATCCCATTCATTTCAATGGCACCTGTTCATATCTGAGCTTTTTGTCACCTGAAGCAAAATGCCTGAAAAACACCCCAAGTTCAAAAAAGAATATGAGCTTCTTTGGGGCAGATTACAGGCGTTTTTCTGTCTTTTGCATTGGTGACCTGTACAAAATTGTGGTAAAAACTCGTGACTTTGAAACGCTCAGGTGTGAATGCAGCCTTAAGCTTTCTGAGAGTTCAGAAAAAGGGGGGTTTGAAAGCTGAAGTTGCACTCTGCTGCTCAGTGAGGAGAGCTCTGACATCTTATTGGAGGGAAGGGACACACCCCCTTCACACAGCACACAGGAATGGAGCTGAGGCTGTCAATCTGCTGAAGAATCCCTCCCCATCACAATTTTTTTTGTTGGTGTCAGGAAAAATTGTCAGAAATGACTCATGCTGATATAGGAACGAAGCAGCAGACAGAAATGACACTCAGTGCTCTTAATAAGAGACAAGTACACACTATAGAGGTATATGCATTGTTCATATTTCATGTCTGAGCTTTACAACCACTTTAATGCAGAGAATGTATTAAGGTAAACAATGCCTTGCATTTACAACCACTTTAAAATATATTAGTGCTTTTTCATATTGGCAACGTTGGCCTGCATTGCCCAATGCAAGGACAAGGCAAATAATCTTTGAAAAAAAATGCATTTTTGTGCTGTACATTGCTGCAACGCTTGGTTAAAGCATAGAAGCAAAAAAAGATGCACACCAATACGTGTTAAGATACATTGCAGTGCAACATTTAAAAATGCATGCCTGCACTTCCTTTGACTCTGCAGTGCTTTGTAACGTAACGTGGTGAGGTTTTATTTCCAAAGCTTAGTGTTGCTAAACCCAGTACCCCAAAACAATAGACATCTCTCCTGCGCTCAGGTGTCCAGTGACTTCATATGTGGTGCGACCAACTTTATGAAGTGATGCCTGCCGTCTTGCAGCCCTCCTCAGAACAATGGGTATTCATAAACTAAAAGGAAACAAGAAAAGAAGGAGGGCGCACCGACCTAGTGCATTACCACTGGTAAATTATTAAAGCATAAAAACAGCAAGATGTATACTCAAACGAGCATTCATAAAGAGCTTTGACAAAGGAGCAGATACGCTGTTCTGAAGATCGACATGCCAGGACCAAATGTCGAGAGGGTCAAACCGATAAGAATGGCTGATGCTGACGCGTTTCGGGGGAGCACCCCTTTCCTCAGAGCCTAAGCGGGCAATGGCTAATCTCTCGTAGTCACCTCTATATATGTGTGCCTGTGTCTGCAAGGCCCAAGGCACACATATATAGAGGTGGCTATGAGAGATTAGCCATTGCCCGCTTAGGCTCTGAGGAAAGGGATGCTCCCCTGAAACACGTCAGCCATTCTTATCATTTTGACCCTCTTGACATTTGGTCCTGGCGTGTCGATCTTCAGAACAGCGTATCTGCTCCTTTGTCAAAGCCCTTTATGAATGCTCGTTTGTGAGTATACACCTTGCTGTTTTTAGGCTTAAACCCAGTCCCCTGCGTTCACTATATCTGGTCTTCCATAGTACACAGAACATGGAAATGCAATTATTTTAGTAAATATAAACTGCTAAATACCTTTTCTTATCAGCAGCCTATTGCAATCTTGTGACTTCTATCAGTTTCCAGCCGAGCATTGGTTAAAGCTTGTAGGAAACGTTTCCATTCCCCTCTGACTGCCCTATGAGGCTGCATGACACTTGACCCTCTGAAGAGTGCTGATTGGCCCTATGCTGATCACAGCAAAGCAAATACACACCAAACTGAGCATGTGCAGAGTGCCTCCAAGGCTCTGTACTGTCAGCAGATGGATTGGGGACAGTAAAAGGGGAGGATCAGATGAGACCAGATCACAAAGCCTTTATGCACAATGCAGAGTATTAAACTCTTAGATTCCACATTGAGTATAACAAGCATGCTTTACTGCATATACAGACTGCTTTTACTGTTGTGGGTTTAGTAACACTTTAATTGAACAAGCTGAAATTAGAAGCTGATTGGTTTCTATGCAGAAGTGAGCCTTATTTTGCACTCTCCAGCTTTAATAAATAAACCCCACAGAGACCATTGTTTTCTATGTGCACCTGTGTTGATCTAGGTAGCTCAATGGACATTGTATGGATGAGCCCTCTATTCTCCCCTTAGCACACACATAGGTTGGACTTGTGTCTTTTTTCAACCTCACCTACTATGTAACTATGTAGCACCCCAATCACACTTGAGTGCATTTCTGCTGGTTTCCTTACACTTGACTATGCTCAACATCCAAAATTCCAAGTTTTTTCTAATGTGGTTTGTACACGCACTCAGCCTACACTCATAAAAATACAAGAGCTTTTATTTTATTTTTATTTTTTTTACAAGGAGTTAAAGGTTAGGGTATTATATTTATTTACTTATAGTTTGTACCCACCTTAACTGTTCCAAATAAATAAGAAAAACTGTGAATGATTGTCCGATTTTCCTTATTGTTTCACAGCAAGTCGGAACAGAGGAAGGAACTAATGTATGAAAATTCTCGTACGACAAAGGGTTTTTTTTTGTTTTTAATCATGCTCAATCTTTAATCCTTGATTTTTCTCATACGAAAATCATTTTGTTTGGTTGCCAAAGGAGAAAAATGTTAGGGTTTGTCCCTTTTGGAAATTTTTGTTTGGAAGGTCAGAATCGGCTGACGAAAGTTGTGTAAACCCTATCAGAAAGCCCAGGTTCACATTGATGCAGGATTGAAATTGTGCGAGTTCAGCTGATTTCATTCTCGCATGTCAGTCTGATGATTTCAGAGACTGCACAGAGGTCTAATGAAATGGCACATGAAATCGCCAAAAGTAGTACAGAAACTACTTTTGGTAATCGGTGCGGCGTTGCACTGATTCAGATGGTTCTATTGCAGGCAATAGCCACCAATTTGGCATAAGATTTGACATGTCAAATCGCATCAATGTGAACCAGGGCAAAATTGTACGATTGTTCTTCGGACAAAAATGTTCGTCCGATTTTCTTATAGTGTGTACGAGCCTTTACAGGTAGATGGAGCCTTAAAGTCGATGTAAACCCAAAAAAAAAATTTTAAATTTGAGCTTGTAACTTGTACAGTATAGGGTTTCAAATCATCTGTGCCCAGTCTTGCCACGAAGAGTTAATCCAGCTCTGAGCAATCCTCATCTTTTTTCAGTGAGATAAAAACAGAGAAATAGGAGTCAGTTTCTTCCCCTTGCTGTGAGTGACAGGTGATTTACATATCTCATGCAGGAGTATGAGAGAGACATTCTGTGTACTTCAGATCCCCTCCTCCTTTCTTCTCCAGCTCTCCAAGGATTAGCTATTCCACACCTCAGCATGAAGTCATGTGGTGACTTTTCTGGGCTTTGACTGGATGTTAGTGATCATAGCAGAAGTTCAGTAAAGAAATACACAGGAGAAAATGCATGTTGACAAGGGGAGTGTAGAGGTGAACACGGAGTCTACGGACATCACGACTCCACCTCCTGAGCTCCGGACAACAGACCCACCCACAGAATCTGCAGTTTTTTGGGTCTCATAACAGACAGAGGGGAGACATTTGACACGTAAAGCTACATGCAGGAGGCATGTATTTCCTTACAGATAACCACTATGGCAGTAGTTTAGAAAGGATGAGAGTGGGTTTACATCCACTTTAAGCTTGGTTCTAGCAGGCGTCATATAAAAAGGGGGAGGGTTTTTTGGGACTTTAACCACTACCTGCCCGCCATATAACAGAATGACGTCTGGGAAGTAATTTCATTATCCTGACTGGGCGTCATATGACGTCCGGCAGGATAAGCCGCGATCGGTGGTGTGGTGTGTCAGTCTGACACACTGTGACTCCAATCTAGGTAAAGAGCCTGTGACGTAGGCTCTTTACCATGTGATCAGCTGTGTCCAATCACATCTGATCACGGTGTAAACAGAAAAAGCTGTGTATCGGCTTTTCCTCTACTCATGTCTGACAGACACGAGGAGAGGAGAGCCAATCGACTTCTCTCCTGACGGGGAGGGGGGTCTGCGCTGATTGATTATCAGTGCAGGCCCACACATAACCACCAGGGATGCCAATCAGTGCCCATCAGTAATGCCTGCCAGTGCCTCATCAGTGATGTCTATCAGTGCCGCATGTTAGTGCCTGTCAGTGAAGGAGAAAACGTACCTATTTACAAAATTTTATAACAGGAACAAAGAAAACCGGAGTTAGATTTACCGGTAACTCCTTTTCCAGTGGTCTTCCAGGACAGCCCTTGAGAGATGGAGTCCCTCCCATCGCCACAGGAAACACATTGCCACAGTTCAAAAGGTGGTCCCTCAGGTCCCTGCCCAGTCATTTACCAAGAACCGAACTGGAAAATATAAACCATAACAGGTAATAACATTAATACATCAACATAATTCAAGGGTGGGATTGTGCTGTCCTGGAAGACCACTGGAAAAGGAGTTACCAGGAAGTCTAACTCCGGTTTTCCCCAGTTGTCTTCCAGGACAGCCCTTGAGAGGATCCCTAAGTACTCACTAGATTAGGGGGGACCACGGCTTGGAGGACTTTCATCCCAAAAGCCTGATCCTGATCCTGACGGGACATTAAGTCTAGTCGATAATGCCTTGTAAAGGTGGAGAAGCTTGACCATGTGGCTGCTTTACATATTTGCTCCGGGGTGGCACCAGCTCTTTCTGCCCAGGATGCTGAGAGTGCCCTTGTGGAGTGGGCCTTAACACCCCCAGGGGGATCTCTATTTATAGTTCTATACCCTTCTGCAATAGCTAGCTTGATCCACCTAGCTATGGTGACCTTAGAAGCCTTTTGTCCCTTACATTGTCAAGAAAAGAGGATAAAAAGTGAATCAGTAATTCTAAATGGTTTGGTTACCTTTAGGTACTCTAGAATACACCGCCTAACATCTAGTAAATGAAACCGTTTCTCTTTCTCGTTTGAGGCATTTTGACAGAATGAAGGAAGGACAATATCTTGCGACCTATGAAACCGAAATGCCACCTTTGGCAAGAACCCAGGGTCCGTCTTCGGGATAACTCTATCTTCAAGAACCTGAAGGAATGGCTCTCTAATGGAGAGAGCTTGGATTTCACTAAACCTACAGGCTGAAGTGATTTCCACGAGGAGCACTGTCTTAAATGTGAACAGTCTTAGCGAGGCCTCTGAGATAGGTTCAAATGGTGGCCCCAAAAAGGCCCTGACGACCGATAGGTCCTAGGTTGGAGTTATGTTAACTCTGACCGGTTTGTGTCTGGAAATTGCCTTACAGAACCTAGCGAGGAGGGGATCTTCTTGTAAACGTTTCTCAAGGTACACACTTAAGGCCACTATCTGCACCTTAATAGTACTAGAAGTTAATCCATCTAATCTATCCCCTCTTGGAGAAACTGTAGGATGTTTGTTGTATCCTTGTTTACCTCATCTTGGTTATCCAACCAGCTGTTAAACTTCCTCCAGACTTTTCTATAAATAGCTCTGGTGACTGGTTTTCGGCTCTGTAGTAAGGTCTGAACAACTCTTTCTGTTAGGCCTTTACTCCTCAGAATTTCTTCCTCAGTAACCACGCTGAAAGGTTCAGCATGGCTACTTGTGGATGTAAGAGCGGCCCCTGTGACAGGAGATCTTGTCTGCAGGGAAGCCTCAGGGGAGGCTGGTCTGTTAACCTTAGTAAAGTTGTAAACCATGGCCTCTTGGGCCAAAATTGTGCCACTAGAATGAAACATGTTTCTTCCGCTAGAAACTTTGCTAGAACTCTCGGGATGAGGTGAAGCGGTGGAAACGCATAGGCCAAGTTGAAGGTCCAGGGAGTGTGTAAAGCGTTTACCGCCAAAGGTTGATCTCCTGGGCATAGCGAGCAGAAACTGGGAACTTTTGCATTCCTTTTGTTTGCAAATAGGTCCACTTCTGGCTTCCCCCAGTAAGCTGCTATGTGGTCGAAAACTTCCGGGTGCAGAGACCACTCTTGATTCGAAACTAGTTGTCGACTCAAGAAGTCTGTAGTGCTGTGCTGCTCCCCTTTCAGGTGTATCACAGAGATGGATTCTAGATTGTATTCTGCCCACTGAAATATGTGTTTGGCTACCAACATTAGTCGAGGACTTCTGGTGCCTCCCTGCTTGTTTATATAGGCTATAGCCGTCATATTGTCCGAGCGGACTTGTAGATGGTGGTGGTGTAGATGGTTGTATTGTGTCCTGAAAGGCTAGTAGGGCTCTGATGATAGCTGTTAGTTCCTTCCAATTGGAAGAGAAATGTTTCTCCTATGGAGTCCACCTGCCCTGGGCCCAGCATGAGTTGAGGTGGGCTCCCCAACCCCAACTGCTCACATCTGTGGTCAGAGTGGATGCGATAGGTAAGACCCAGAGTATCCCTTTGTTTAAATTTCCCTTGTCCTTCCACCACCAAAGGGAGCGTTTTACTTTGGTGGGGATCGATACGTATTCTTCCAGATCCTTTCCTTCAACTGTTCCAACATAAAACCCTGAAGGTCTCTTTGGTGGAACCTGGCCCATTGTACAGCCGGAATTGCTGCTGTCATAAGTCCTAATGCTGACATCACCTCTCTCACTGTACATTTGGTGCAGATTTGAAGAAAAGACATTCTCTGCTTCAGATTCAATATCTTTTCTTCTGGCAAGACTATCCTTTGATCTACGGATAGACTCTTGTGGCCCAAATACAGGATATTCTGTGTTGGGGTTGTTTTGGATTTTTTCCAAACTGATTATCTACCCCAATTGACTCAGGCTGAGTTGCGTTAACTCTAATGCCGTGTACACACGAGCGGACTTTTCGACCGGACTGGTCCGACTGACTTTTCGACGGACTTTTGACAGACTTCCGACAGACTCCCAACGAACGGACTTGCCTACACACGATCAAACCAAAGTCTGACGGATTCGTACGTGATGACGTACGACCGGAAAAAAATAAGGAAGTTCATAGCCAGTAGCCAGTAGTTGCCCTAGCATCGGTTTTTGTCCGTTGGACCAGCATACAGATGAGTGGATTTTTCGATAGAAACTGGGTCCGGCAGAGTTCCGACGTAAAGATTTGAAACATGTTCCAAATCTAAAGTCCGTCAGATTTTCGACCGAAAAAGTCCACTGCAGGTCCAATGAAGCCCACACACGGTTGAACTGTCAGCCGGACTCGGTCCGTCGGACCAGTCTGGTCAAAAAGTCTGCTCGTGTGTACGCGGTATAAGTCCTGACGAAGTTGTTTCTCCGAGTGGACCATATGGAGCAGATCGTCTAGATACGGGATGATTGAGACTGACTGAAGT
The DNA here is from genome assembly GCF_042186555.1 of Aquarana catesbeiana. Taxonomy (NCBI): domain Eukaryota; kingdom Metazoa; phylum Chordata; class Amphibia; order Anura; family Ranidae; genus Aquarana; species Aquarana catesbeiana. Next base: position 239,997,474 of record NC_133324.1, read on the forward strand.
CTCAACGGAACTAGTGCTTCCCCGAGAACCTTGGTAAAAATTCTCGGAGAGAACCAAGGGCAGTGCCCTGCACTGAAAGTGATACATTTTGGTGTCTATCTGAATCGCCATCCGAAGAAATTTCTGGCATTCCTTCCTTATTGGGATATGCAGATAGTTAAATCCAGGGTAGCCATAAACACCTCTTTTTGGAGAAGATTTCGTATTGAGTAAATGGACTCTATCCGAAATCTTTTGTACCAGATGGAGAGGTTCAGGGGTCTGATGTTCATGATTAATCTGACCTTCCCTGACGGTTTTTTCACCACAAAGTTGTGCGGGTAAAAACCGTCCCCCTGTTCCTGAATAGGGACTGGTGTCAATACTTCTTGATCCACCATCTCCACTATTAGTAATGGTAAGGCCCTGGCCTTTTCTGAGTGTCTTGGAAGTTTTGTCACTAGAAATTTTGAGGATGGGTTGCTGTGAAATTTCAGCACATAACCTCTTATTATGTTTAACACAAACTCGTTTGAGGTTATCTTTTGCCACTGTGGGAGAAAGTTTTTTAATCTTCCTCCCACAGGGACCCTGATGTCACTGGGGTTTGGGGTTCTGACTGGGACGGTTAAAAAGTATACCCCCTTTTCCTTTCCCTTTTTGCCCTGTCCAGTGCTTTCTGGGTTTGAAGTCCTTCTCTGTTTTGGAGGGTTCTTTTGAAGGACGAAAAAACTTCCTTTAAAAGTTTTACTTTTTAGCGGGAAAAGTTTTCTTTTTATCCGCCGTCCTTTCTAAGGCGGTATCTAATTCAGGGCCGAAGACTAAGTCTCCGGTAAAGGGGACACTACACAGGTGTATTTTGGACGCCATGTCTCCCCCAAGTGTTCATCCAGACTGACCTGGCTGCGACAGAAAGTGCCGCAGCCTTAGCCGTAAATTTTACAGAATTAGTTGAAGCGTCAGAACTGGAACTTGTCGCCTTAAAAAGCATAGGGAAGGTTTTTAAGAGCTCCCCTCTAGGAGTGCCTGCCTTTAGGTGTTCTTGTAGTTGTGACAACCAGAACTCTAGATTTCTAGCTACACAGGAAGTGGCTAGAGCTGGTTTCAGGCCTGCCATTTTAAGCATACCAGGCCATTTTTAAGACTACGTCTGTTTTCCTGTCCATTGGGTCCTTTAAATGACCCATATCCTTGAAAGCAAGGTCAGACTGTTTCGATACTTTGGACAGTGGGGCGTCTAGTTTTGGATTTTTATTCCAGACCGCCTCTGGGCTCTCGTCAAAGGGGAATCTCCTTTTAAGAGAATTTGGAAAGAAAATTTTCTTCTCCGGCTTAGCCCACTCCTTACGGACAAGGTCAGAAAGCACGTTATGTATAGGAAATACTTTTGCCTGCTTTTTTCCTAGGGCCTCATACATCTTGTCATGTCTGGACAATTGAACTTATTCCTCATCAATTTCCAGTGTATCATAGATAGCGCTCAACAGCTCGTCCACTTCCTCAAGTAACAGCTTGTATTTTGCGGCTTTGTTGGCTACAGCCTGATCCTCATCCTGGTCTCAGTCTGCGTCAGAGGATTCAGGGCTAACTAACACGGGGCTATGCTCCCTGACTGTATGGGCTCCCCGGAGCTGGGTGTTGTAAGGCCTGGTGAAGAGGGAATCGCAGCTGCTCTACTGGTGGAAGCAGACATGTTTACATCTGCGATTTATTACCTGAGAGATTTAAAGGTTGACGCCATCTCATCTTTAAATGAGCTAAGGAACTTAGCCAAGGGAGAGTCTGCCTCTGATTTTAGTAAGCCTGCGATACACTGTTTGCATAAAGCTTTGTTAGAGCCTGAGGATAACTTGTTTCCACAATTAGGGCACTTTTTGCGGGCTGACTTGTCTTCCCTTGGAGCCTCCTTAGCCTGAAAATAAAGAATAGATTATCTCAGCATCAAAAAACCTTTTATCCTCTTTAAACACCCATGCTGCAAGCACCAAACTGCATAAACCCAGGACAGTGAGGCATCCACCACCATAGAGTACTACAAGTCCCAGCCTTACAACTACCCACATGAAAAAACCTCAGTAGAGGGCTTGCCCGGCAGCCTACCTCCTTGCACCCTTGCAGCAAGGAGCTGGGATGGATGAATCCACCTACAACGCTCCTGGGGGGATCCTGCCTCACCCTGCCACTGGCATACCTCGACACTGGAAGGAGGGGGATAACGGGTCTGCTCCTATCATGCTGGACGGTACCCGAGCCCAAAAATTATAAGGTAAGGACTACACTGGAGCCGACGGATAGGACCCAGTCCCCCTGTGCAGTCTCCACTTCCTTCAGGTAGCACCTTAGAGATGCAGTCCCTTTTCTGGTTCCTGGCAACATGTTCCTCCGATGGAGGAAACACAAATGACTGGCCAGGAACCTGAGGGACCGCCTTTTGAACTGTGGCAATGTTTCCTGTGGCGATGGGAGGGACTTCATCTCTCAAGGGCTGTCCTGGAAGACAACTGGGGAAAAACTTTTTTTTTCAAAATTTTAGGTCTTTTTTTTATTTGTTTAGCAAAAAATAAAAACCCCAGTGGTGATCAAATACCACAAACAGAAAGTGGGAACAAAATGATAAAAATGTTGTTTGGGTACAGTGTTTGTATGACCACGCAATTGTCATTTAAAAAGCGACAGCGCTGAAAGCTAAAAATTGGCTTGGGCAGGAAGGGGGGGAAAGTGCCTTGAAGTGGTTAAATGAAACTTTTGTAAATATGTTTCCATCCCTTAGACCTGGTTCACACCCATGCATTTTTTAGTGCGTTTTCAGTTTTGCAGAAACACACTACAGTCCATTTAACATGGTTTCCTATGGATGTAGTTCACATCTGCACATTTTATGGAAAGGGCCAGGGACTTTTTTTTGGTTTTTGGCTCCATAGACTTTAATGGATCAAAAATGTGTATTGAAAAATGCAAAATGCACCTGGAATATGTAAACTGCAGCCTGCATAGCTGTGAACCAGGCCAAAATCTATAGAAAAAAAGGGGGAGAATTTTGGGACTATGTGGTATGTGCGGCATCAGAAAAGCAGTCAATGTGAAAACATAATGTTTATACTCTTGAAAAAAATACATAACATGTTTAAATAATACATACATGTTATATTAATAACATGTGGCAAAACACTGTGAATAAGAACTAACAACAACAAAATGGTACATTGTGTAATAAGTATGAATGCTGTCCTTGATGACATGGACCACTTCAAAGACAGAATGTAAAATCTGTATAAATGAGGCAAGTCTAGTAAACATATAATACATTGGATAATCCCTACGCGTTTCGTGGATTAATCCACCCTTCAGGGGCAGGTGCATTGGATATCTATAGGAAAACACAGATATAAAAATAAAATAATCTAGCAGAAATGGCAGACACAAAAGAGAAGGATAGTAACCAAAGGGAGGAGAGTCGTCCTCCCCTTTGGGTACTTACATATAAACTGAATATGACGTGGTGAGGTTGCAACAAGAAAGATGTTCAAGGCGTCTGTCACGGGAGCTGAGGTACAGGGACCCAAGGAATGGACCGGGAGCATAACTCGAACCTCCAAGGAAAAAGAATGTCCAATAGTGATGTATGTGGGTTCCAATTCTTTGATTTGAAAAAATTTAATAAGATAATGTGTAACTAACTTTAACAATATCACGAGTAAAGCCCCGTACACACGATACGAAAATTTGAAGTAAAATTTCGTCCGATGAACGATCTGCCGATTTTTCGGATCGTTAGTATGGTGCTTTCGACAGCCGATTTCGATTTTTTGTACGACAAAAGCTGGATGTGCAGACTATAAAATTTTTGTTGGATGTGAACACAACATCCGATTATCGTTTAATCAGTACGGTTTTCGTCTGAAAAAAATTGTAAGAGCAAGACTACGCATGCTCAGAAACGAAAGAACACATACAAAACTATTCAACACATGACGTCACTTCTGAAGTTGTATTCTGTGGTACGAGAATTTTTGTATGGTGAGTAACCTCTTCACTTTTGACATGAGACTAGCATGCAACAAAAAAACAGACGAACGTTAGTCCGAAAATCTGATCGTTTGTACGAGGCTTTAGGGTAAATAGAACCCAAGACCAAAAAGAAGCAAAAGATATGGGGAAAGGACGATCCAAAGGAGCATAGCCACAGTGTAAAAGTAAATAAAGAAATACTAGGACAATTCAAATATGTTATGTATTTTTTTTATTACAAGAGAATAAATATGTTTTCACATTGACTGCTTTTCTGATGCCACACATACCTTATTTAACCACTTGCACAATGGTAGCGGTGGGCAAATGGGCATACCTGTACGTCCCCTTAAAGTATAGCAGGCGCGGGTGCCCCCGCCGCGTACAGCGTGACCGTGCACGTGGAACTGGTGGACTCTATATCCGCTGGTCTCCCGGCGATCATGTCACGGAGCCGCAGAACGAGGAAGTGCCTATGTAAACAAGGCATTTCCCCGTTCTGCCTAGTGACATGACAGAGATCACCGCTCCCTGTCATCAGGAGCAGTGATCGCTGTCATGTGAGTTGAAGCCCATCCCCCCCACAGTTGGAATCACTCCCTAGGACACACTTAACCCCTTCATCGCCCCTAGTGATTAACCCCTTACCTGCCAGTGTCATTTACACAGTAATCAGTGCATTTTTATAGTACTGATTGCTGTATAAATGACACTGGTCCCGAAATAGTGTCAAAAGTGTCCAATGATAATGTCGCAGTCCTGATAAAAATCGCAGATCGTAGCCATTGCTAATATAAAAAAAATTAAAATGCCATAAAACTATCCCCTATTTTGTAGATGCTATAACTTTTGCACAAACCAATCAATATACGCTTATTGCGATTTTTTTTTTTTTTTTACCAAAAATGTGTAGAAGAATACATATCGGCCTAAACTGAGGAAAAAAGTTGTTTTTTTATATATTTTTGAGGGATTTTTATTATAGCAAAAAGTAAAAAATATTGCGTCAAAATTGTCGCTCTTTTCTTGTTTATAGTGCAAAAAATAAAAACCGCAGAGGTGATCAAATACCACCAAAAGAAAGCTCTATTTGTGGGGAAAAAGGCATGTCAATTTTGTTTGGGTGTAGAGTCGCACGACCACGCAATTGTCAGTTAAAGCGACGCAGTGCCGAACCCCAAAAAGTGCTCTGGTCAGGAAGAAGGTAAAATCTTCCGGGGCTGAAGCGGTTAAAGTCCCAAAATTCTCCCCGTTTTTTTGCTAGCAGGCTTCAAAAATCAGGCAGAATAGACTCTGCTCAGGGGTGAAGGCAGTAGGCTTATGCTTCCTTCTTACAGTTCTGTACAACTGTAGTGTGTATCCATGCGCCACCCAGTGGACACAGGATAGCATCGTTCTCGTCTCTTCTACATGTCAGCGATCGCTGCCTCTAGTGGTTGCCGGCGGTATTGTGACGTGTCCGGTCACTTCCTGCTTCTGAGGCTCAGGGTGGGACAGCGGAAGTATCTGAAGAGCATCGTCTACCTGGGAGCCTCTCCTCATCCACACACCGTCATCATGCCGGTAAGTGATCGGAGGGAAGCAATGATCGGTGGACGCCTCTCCTATGTCAGTGGCGGCTGCAGGGAGCACGGTACTCCCGGAGATGGATCGTCCGAGCAGGAAGTGCCGGGCGAGGCCCATCTGTATTACTAAACACACCCCATGTGTGATCGGACAGTCCCCTCCATGTAATAGATGTGTCTCTAATGGATTCTCTTTAGGTGATCTCTGAGGATCTGATTCCAGAGCAGCCATAGGCTGGTGTCTATCACTCCCATCATTGCTCTTAGAGATACAGCAGCATTCAGGCCAGTGACAGAGCGTCTAATCCCTGTGTCTGTCTACAGAGGGCGCCATTCCATAGAGATGCACTGCAATGCTCTCAGGGCTCATTCATAAGTGCGACAGGCACTGCCGCTCCTCTTAAACGCGATCCATGCTCAGATTGCTTTTCAAAGGTGTTTGATAGGCGGTGAGAAGGACACCTCCTTACTGCCTGATTTAACCCTGGAATTGCCGTATTTCTGCTCCGCAACCACACCCATTGCAGTGCCGTTCTTACATTATTATAATAATACAGGATTTATATAGCGCCGACAGTTTACGCAGCGCTTTGACTTCTATGGAGTCTTACATGACTCCATAGAAGTTTGGCGGCGGCACCACCTGCCAAGAGCGAGATGCTGTTTAAGTTTTGGCACAGCGTGTGTACAGCAGCGACCAGTTGTATATGAGTGTTCGGAATGGGGCGGTGGTTCAGGGTTCGGTGCAATCGCACAACTACACTGAATAGCATTGCTGGAGAGATCTGCAGTAAGGATGAGCTCCGGCGTGTTCGCACACTCCATGTGCCGAGCCCACCAGGAAGTTGGCGCTGCGCTAATCACAAGCAGTGAGACATTTTCCTGATGCGCGGCTGCAGAGATTGGGAAATGTCTCACTGCCTGTGATTAGCGCAGAGCCAACCTCCTGGCGGGCTCTGCACGTGGAGTGTGCGAACACGCCGGAGCTCATCCGTAATCTGCAGTGATGGATCTTGTACTGCTGTCAGAATACCCAAACAGTAAGGATGAGCTCCGGCGTGTTCGCACTGCCCACATGCAGAGCCCGCCAGGAAGTTGGCGCTGCGCTAATCACAGACAGTGAGACCTTTTCCTGATGTGCGGCTGCAGAGATTGGGAAATGTCTCGCTGCCTGTGATTAGTGCAGTGCCGACTTCCTGGCGGACTCTGCATGTGGGCAGTGCGAACACGCCGGAGCTCATCCTTACCAAACAGTGGGTGCATCTGATTGGCTGCGGGTGCTGTTCAGTTGATAGTTTTCCGCCCAGCTGCTTTCATAAGCCAATTGAAAAATCAACTTTTTTTTGAACCCGGTGTGGTACCAACAGGGCCACCCATGGAGCAAATTTTGGCCAATTCAGCAAAAATCGGCCAAAATGAAATGTATATATGGTCGGCTTTAGTGTTCACACAGAGCTGGCAGAAAGGGGAACGTGATGTGTCAGGCAGGAAATGATTCTCACTGTCAGCCTTCTGCTTTGTCTTCATCTTCTCCAAATATAGTATTCACTTCTTTCTCAGCAAACCTTTTAAGGCTGCATTCACACCTGGGCGTTTTCAGCTCATAAAACGCCCAACAAGCAAAATCCCATTCATTTCAATGGCACCTGTTCACATCTGTGCGTTTTGTCACCTGAAGGAAAACGCCTGAAGCTCAAAAAAGTACATGAGCTTCTTTTTGGCCAGATTACAGGCGTTTTTCTGCTTTTTATATTGGTCACCTTTTGCCCTGTATATAAAAAAAAAAAAAAATGCTGCAAAAAAGTAGTAAAAATCGCAGCAAAAACGCTCAAGTGTAAATGCAGCCTTACATATATACTAATCTGTTTTGTCCTCCAGATGATTCCAACTAGAGCCCATTAGACCGGGTCTCACAACCTTTGTCAGTATATACTTTGTACCATGTGATGTACACAACGTGCCCATGGCTTTGAATGTACAAAGTTTTTTTTATAATGACACTAACAATATTTAAGACCAAAAAAATAAAAAATAAAAATTTAATTTTAAGTGTGCACAGGTTTTCGTCCTCTTTACTATGAAACCCCAAATAAGATGTGGTTAAACTAATTAATGTCAAAAGTCCCATAATTGGATGATTATGAAAGGTCCACTTGTGTGCTTTCAAAGGGTCACATGATCTGTTACATGCTGTAAGCATAAATACAATACATTTGTTCTTAGAGCACCACAGTGAAGCATGGTGGTGGAAGCATCAGGCTATGGGGACGCTTTTTATCAACAGGGACTGGAAAACTGGTCAGGATTGAAGGAAAAATGGATGGCACTAATTTCAGGGCAATTCTGGAAGAAAACCTGTGTGTCTGCCAGATTTTTAAGATTGGAATTGAAGAGTCACCTTCCAGCAGGACAATGACAATAAACATACTGCTAAAGCTATACTAGAGGAGTTTAAAGGGAAACTTTTAATTGTCTTATAATGGCCTAGTCAATACCCAGACCCCAGTCCAATTGACATTCTGTGGTATGACTTTAAGAATGCTGTAAACCAGTGGTCTTCAAACTGCGGCCCTTATTTGCCTTTACCTGGGCCTTGAGGCACTATTCTGCCTACTGACACCAACAATGGGGCACCATAAATGACACACCAACAATTTCTCCCAATGATACCAATGGTGGGTTACTATTCCTCCCCCTGATCCCAAATGAGGTGATGTTTAGTTGCACTGATGCCAGGGAAAGTTCACTCCCACTAACTACAGTCTGGCCCCCTAAAGTCTGAAGGACAATAAACTGGCCCTTTGTTATTGACATTATGGGTAAGGGGGGGGGGTGATTAAAGCAGATCTCCAGGAGGCCTCACCTGAACCCAGAAAGGCCGGCAGCCTCCTGATAATGGCACAGGAGAACATGGCTGTGTGGAACCCGAGCGACAGAGAAGAGGATCTCGGCAGAACAACACTCAATTCGCTGGGAGGGGGAGTATCTGAATTGAGGAAAAAAAAATAAATGGGGGAGAGGGTGAAGTTCTTCTTTAAGGCTACTTTCACACTGAAAGCACCCGGCGTTAGCAGTAAAGCGCCTCTAGTTTAAAGGGTTCAAAGCGCCCATATTGCAACTCTGCCAAAGCACTTTGCAGGCGCTTTGGCAGCGCTGCCCATTCATTTAAATGGGCAGGGGCGGTTTAGGAGCATTGTATACAGCGCTCCCAAACTGCCCCAAAGATGCTGCTTGCAAGACTTTTTCTAACGTCCTGCTAGCGCACTACACCAGTGTGAAAGCACTTGGGCTCTCACACTGGGGCTGCAGGGGAGGTGTTTTTCAGGCGCCTTACACGCGCTATTTCTATCGCTAAAACGCCTGAAAAATGCCTCTGTGTGAAAGTATCCTTGGTACAGTCAAATGGTACAGAGCCCAAAACATAAATTTCAATTCCAGGTTCTAACAAATCCAGAAAAACACCATGTGGGGTGAATACTTTTGCAAGGCACCGTAGCTTGCCATAACAAAGCTAATTATCCCCAACAGGTCATGTTTTCCTGGATTTAGTTTATGCCACCACCTTCAGTACTGCAGCTATTTTCACTTTGGAGAGTTTTGAAAACATTAACTGTTGGGCATACTTTGCTTTTGGGGAGGGGACAAGTTAACTGTTAGAGCTTAAAGTAGAACTAAAGGCAAAACGTATTTTTTTCATTTTGGATAGAGTAAGGGAGTGTCATAACCTGTCAGTTTATTTTTTGCCATCTGTGTCCCATTGGGGAGATTTCCCTTCACTTCCTGTCCGATAGCCAAACAGGAAGTGAGAAGAAATCCCTGCAAATTCACAGAATTCCCTGGGGACCCCTGGGTCACCAGAACTAGTGTCCACATTGGAAGATTTCCCCTATATTACTTTTCTGCGGACAACTCAAAATGTGGGGTTTTCTTTTACTTTCACTTTTCATGATAATGGTAAACAGGACAAATGGAGAGGGGGAATCTCCCCAATGGTGGTACAGACAGCAATAAAAACTGACAGGTGTTCTAATCCCGATCCACTCTATTCAAAACTTAAAAAAAAGGTGTTGCCTTTAGTTTATACTTTAAATGCAAAGGCTTTACATTTTAAAGTAACACAATGTATGTGATTCACAAAGATTGCTTTTACTACATTTTTTGGGGTCTTTTGAGTGTTAAAAGTGATTTAACTGAAGAAGTTACAGAGCTCTGTAGTGTACACATGACCGAGCGACTCCTTGCATTGACATTCCTTATCAGACAGCTCAGTGCTGCTTCTTTGCTTCTTTAGCTACCCCATAGTGCTATAGGAATCCTTTGTAATGTTCATTTTAAACAAAGATTATGTACACAAAAGTAGATTAAAGAAATGTAAAACATCAATTTTAAAATATATATATATATATATATATATATATATATATATATATATATATATATATATATATTATTATATACACTTTTAAAAAGAAACAAAATAAAATTTCAAAGTAAACTGCCCACATAATCTAATTGTACAATCTTCTATAGCTCTACAAACAACTATGTAAAGCTACTTTCTAGATGATTGAAGCCTCTTGCATGTGGTACTGTTGTATGATCATCTACATTTTTAGACGTAATTTCAGATATTTATATTGGATGTATTTGCACGTATTCACATGGGCAAATGTGCACATTTGTGTGTAATTGTAATCTCCCGTTCTAGCCCCAATGTTGTATTTATACCCATACTCAAATATGTGTGTATTTATTCCTATTTGGATGTACCGGCACAAATTACTCACTGGGAGCGCAGATTTTTCTATTTTATTTTGTTTTGTTTTTTTTATTTTACTCATGAATACACAGTGCTTGTTGTACGCGCTTGTGTGTGTATAGGCACATTGTAATCAATGGGCTGCGTTTTTATATTTTTTCAAGCTGCAGTGTGCAAGAGGCCTTAGAAAAGAAGTATGGGCTTTTCAAAAACATTATACTCATCTAGGTGGATGCAGCATCAATCTGATGCTGCGTCTTTTCCCTACCGGCTCCGCAGTGAGAACTGAGCTATCAAATGCTGACGATCGCTCAGTTCTCCCCTTCGCTCTGAGTAGACTGTCAGTCACCGGCTCTATGCTATACCCCTCCAACACTCACTGGCAAGGGCGAGCGGGGCTGGCTCAGGCTCTTGGTGGATCACAGAGAGGCTGAGCGAGGTGGCGGTCCAGGGTTCTGGGTGGATTCTGACCATATGGTCTGGATCTTTTCAGAGCCTGGACTGGCTCTGTGATGTCAGCTCGCTGATGGCTGAATATGGGTCACGGGAGTGCAGAACGAATTGCACTTTTGTGAATGTAGAGGTTATGACGTCACTCCGCGTCATTCAATCAGAGAAAGTCTTGTGTCCCCCCCCCCCTTATCTCTCTGTGGTTAGTATTCAGAAGGGAAACTGCTCTTCCCTGAACATGGAAGACTGTTGCTATCACTGTAGTAGCCGCAACTACTACAGTGATTTACAGCTTACACAGGGATTGGTCAAGTATGAGATATGCATACCTACATTGGTCTTGTTTGCAGTAAAAAATCATACCTAAACTTCAGCTTTAATAAAAAATTGAATGGATTATTTAAGTTGATCTTCACATGTATAGTTGTTGGCAAATGTAAAATGATTGTAACCCGCATGGCCAACTTTGGGGGCATTGTTCTTCTATGTACACGTGTTTTTTGTTTCTGAAAGCCCTGCGCTGCAAACTACTGCACCAGAAAAAGCTAGGCACTTTGGAAACTAGTGAATTAATGTTAATTTGTAAAAAAAAAAAAAAAAAAATATGAGCACTAGTGGACAGGGACTAAAATGTTTTATATAATTTCTGTTTGTTACAGGCTTATCATTCCACATTAATGGAATCTGATGTCAAACTAACAGGAAACATGGCATTACTGCCAATTAGAAGCCAATTTAAAGGACCCGCCCCTAGAGAAAGTAAGTACTGTATTCAAAAGCATTTCAAAGATTTCTTTCACATTCCTGCTCCTCTACTGTTTCCAGTCTCAGCTTGCTTACGACATAGATTTTTTTTTTTCTCTAAATAAGCGGCATAGACTGTGGTTCCTTTCCATGCATGTGTTTGCTCGCCATTGTTGTTATCAGCAGTGTGACTATTATTTCAGCTCCTATTGGCTCTTCTTGCAGAAAATAAAGCTCTTTATGGCAAATAAAGACTGTTGTTCCATTATGAATTGAATCTTATATATCATAATGAATATTATATTTCACAGAAGGGTGTGGATAATAACTACATAGAAAGTTCTGTATGATATATTTCTGAATCCTACTAGATACATAGATTATACTGTATAATATATCCCTTAATCCTGCTGTATCACAAAAGATTTTTCACCTTAATGCATGAAAAACCGTGAGAGTTTACAAGCCTTTAAGGCATTCCAGTCTTAGTCCGTAGGGTTCAATATTGAGTTGGCCCACCCTTTGCAGCTATAACAGCTTCAACTCTTCTGGGAAAGCTGTCCACAAGGTTTAGTTGTGTCTATGGGAATGTTTGACCATTCTACCAGAAGCGCATTTGTGAGGTCAGGCACTGATGTTGGATGAGAAGGCCTGGCTTTCAGTTGAATTCATCCCAAAAGGCATTTTATCGAGTTGAGGTCAGGACTCTGTGCAGGCCAGTCAGGTTCCTCCACCCCAAACTCGCTCATCCATGTCTTTATGGACTTTGGTTGTGCACTGATGCTCAGTCATGTTGAAAAGACCCCAAACCATAATCTCCCCTCCACCAAATGATTTGGACCAATACACAAAGCAAGGTCCATAAAGACATTGATGAGCGAGTTTGGGGTGGAGGAACTTGACTGACCTGCACAGAGTATCTGACATCAACCCAATAGAACACCTTTGGGATGAATTAGAGCAGAGACTGCAAGCCAGGCCTTCTCGTCCACATCAGTGCCTGACCTCACAAATGCACTTCTGGAAGAATGATCAAACATTCCCATAGACACAACTAAACTTTGTGGACAGCCTTCCCAGAAGAGTTGAAGCTGTTATAGCTGCAAAGGGCGGGCCAACTCAATAATGAACCCTACAGACTAAGGGATGCCATTAAAGCTCACGTTATTGGCAGGCGTCCCAATACTTTTGACAATTTCATGTATCTCTGATTCCTGCTAGGTCTTTAGACAGTTCTTTACAATAGATCTCTGAATCCTGCTAGTGGCATAGAAAATTCTGTATAATATATCCCTGAGTCCTGTTAGCTAGACAAGTTCTATATCACATAAGTATGAACTATGATAAAAGGTATTTTTTTTAATACCCATCAGTGAAAATAGATATATATTCTTTTTCTTTGATCTCATGATGTTGTATGAAATTTTTTGTTTTTTTTTATTAAAGATTACATTTAGGTCATATTTTTATTAGTACTCTGTTTCTGTTTTTAGCCAAGGACAATGATATAATTGATGAAGCTATTTATTATTTCAAGGCAAATGTTTTCTTCAAAAATTATGAAATTAAGGTAAGGTAATTGAAGGTTTGACATAACATTTTCAGAAATGTCTTGGGTTATCTTTTAATTATCTGTGGAGTTTGATGAGCCGAAACACATTTGGGGTCAGTTCACCTAACTTCCTGGCTCTTTGGCTACCCACTTTTCCCACCATAAAATGAGTGCTCTCTTGTATTTCTTCTAATCCCCTTGTAGTCTCTATAATTATTCGGAGAAGGTGGGATCCATGTGTACTTGTATGGCTCTTGTGCAGGTCTGAAAACTTGAGCACTAGGGATGAAGTAGTAGTAATACCCTCAGTATTTTTTTTCCTTTTAGCTTAACACATTGAGTATACATTCCCAGTCAACTATTTGTCAAAATTCCCACCCTAGCTCTTGCAGATTACAACTTTTAATGCTACTGGCTCCTGCTCAGTGCTGCTTCCCTGAACTCCTGGTCTTCACAGGAAAACGTTAACAGTGGAAAGCTAACCTATTAGTTTGCAGAAGGGAGGGGTAGGGGAGTTCCTTGTCATCCTAGGCTACAGAGCTTTGTGTCTATTGATGCACACAGTGTAGGGAGACAACTCCAGTTCCTGCATACAAGGGTGGCTCCATAGGATGCTGTCAATTAAAAAAAAAAAAAAAAAAAAAGCCGCCCCGAAATAGGAAATCTGGGGCTGCTGTCATGGCATCAGCTAAAAAACTGGAACATAGACAAAGAGTAAAGATAAAATAAGCTGCATATTTATTTTATTTATTACAGGTAACTATATAGCACTGTCAATTTACACAGATTATATTTTTTATATATAGTACTTTAAGTTCACATCAGTCCCTTCCCTCAAAGAGCTACAATCTAAGGTTCCTAACTCATATTTATACATGCACACTCTCAGTTTAAATCAGCTGCTGAAAGTGATTAAAAACGAGGGTTTATTATCACTTTAACCACACTTAAGGACCGGAAGATTTGCCCCCTTAATGATCAGGCAATTTTCTGGGAAATGATTTATGGCATTTTTATTGTTAATTTTTTTTTTTTTTTTATTAGTATTGGTGGTGACCCGCGATTTTTATCAGGACTGCGACATTGCGGCGGACTGATCGTACACTTTTGACACTATTTTGGGACCATTGACATTTATACAGCGATCAGAGCTAAAAATAGCCACTGATTACTGTATAAATGTCATTGGCAGGGAAGGGGTTAACACTAGGGGGCGATCAGGGGGATAAATGTGTGTCCTAGGGAGTGATTCTAACTGTGGGGGGATGGGACTGACTGGGGGAGGAGACCGATCGTTGCTCCTAACAGAATGGAGATCTGTTTGTTTACATTGACAGACCTTCGTTCTGTGTCTCTCCATTGTCGCGGTGCACGCCCCCCCCCCCCCCCCCCCCCCCAGTGCTCTTAAAGCGGCTGACGTACAGCTACAACGGCTCGCCCAGAGGAGCCAACCTGCCGCAGTATAACTGGGGTGGCTGGTCCTCAAGTGATTAAGGGGAGTTGACTCAGCTCTCCACTTCAGTGCACTGAATTTTACATTTTTGGTGGACTGATCTTTTAATAAAAATACTGGGACACTAGTTCCTGCTTCTGTCCCATATTGATCTTAGCAATTATGGGAGGGACTTTGAGAGTTAGGCTTCTCATTGTTATATGATTGGCAGATGTATAAGCCAGATGACATATACAGCCTGCAGAGCATTGCTGACACTGGCCAGCACACACCAGTCTACTCAGATCTAGCACTTTGCATGACATGTTCAGTGTTCTCACACAATATCTCATGTGTTTATCTCAAAGTCACTGATATGCCTTCTAAATCCATGTTATGACTTTTTTTTATTTTTCAGAATGAAGCTGACCGAACATTAATATATATCACTCTGTACATTTCTGAATGCTTAAAAAAGTTACAAAAGGTGAGGAGTATATACAGACACAAAACACTAACTAGCATACATCCTAATACATTCATATATCCTAAGACAGCCCTCCAATTTTCCACTCGCAAAATAAATGGTTTCTGGTGAGCGTGAGCTGCCTCTGAGGGGTGGGGGGGGCAACAACCGCCAGTAGGCAGGGTTGAATGGGAGCTGTTCTCCCAGCGATCGCCCCCGGGGGGAGTGGAGGAAGAGGCGAGCTGGCTGGATCACAGAGTGGGGATTGCCCTCTGTAACAGCTTTCATTAGAATTGCCATCCGCTTACGGTCACACACACCCCCGCCTCCTGATCCGGCGCTTGTGACAGACAGAACACGTCCCAGCATTGGACCGGCGTTCTGTCTGTCACAGGCGCCGGGTCAGGAGGCAGGACTGTGTGTGACCACAATCAGGAGGCAATTCTAATGCAAGCTGTTATGGCGGGCAATCCCCACTCCGTGATGATCCGGCCACCCTCTCTCTTCCTCTGCACCTATGAGGTTACAATGATGGGCAAAGGTGAGGCTGCATTTGGTGGGCACAGGTCGCACTGCAATGATGGGTGCAGGCGAGGCTGCATTGGTGGGCTCTGGTCACGCAGGGTAGGGTTTGGGTGGGGCAACTGGTGGCGAGTAAACCTTAAGGCCTGGCTATTAGCTCAGGACTTGAAATTTTTAGCACTGTCCTAAGATATTAATTTGAAGATTCAGTTTCGATAATGAGTACAGGCTGCAACTCACTAGCCATTTGTATTTGTTTTTTATTCTTTTGGAATCAGTGCACTTCTAAAGGCCAAGGAGAAAAGGAAATGTACACCCTGGGAATTACAAATTTCCCTATCCCAGGAGAACCAGGGTTTCCTCTTAATGCCATGTACATAAAGCCTTCCAACAAGCAGGAGGATGGTAAGTCTGTGCTCGTGGTGATATGTTTAGTATCAGACCTTGTAGAATGAAACTGACTGATGAGTAATAAAGTATAAGAAGAATAAAGTTTAGAAGTGGAGAAATAAAATATAATAGTTACCTTATTCCTAGCTTTGGCAGGCTTCCGTCACTCTCCTCTACTTTCCAATAGGGGGGGGGGCTTGCTGTCCTTTATGTGCAATGCAAATGATTATGGCAGATTGGGGGCGGAGCATCGAACAGAAAAGGCCAGTCCCACAGTGGAGGGAGGAGTAAGGTAAGTGGGGCTTTAAAGGAAGAATATACCAATTCTCATAACCAATTTTTCTGAAAATTAAAAATGATTTTCAGGCTGACATTCTGATCCAATGGCTTTAATACTTTGAGCCACTGATCTGAAACAAGTGTGCACAACAGTAATGCTGACTTCATGTGCACAATGCTTGCCCGTTGGTCAGTGACTGACGAGGTCATCAAGCCAGAGGCAGGCAGCTATTTTTTTTTTTTTTTTTAAGATTTGTCAGTAATGACAGTGTGAGCCACACAGATTATGCAGTACAACAAGAGTTATCACAATGCAGATTATCTGGCAGCATCAATATTTAGAAGGAACGATCCTTATTTATCAGCATGTTGGAACACAGAAAAAGTCATGCCCATTGAAACAAATCATCCTCCAACTGAATAAGAGAATGTGGCTGCAGTGGGGCAGCACAGGCAGTTCTTATTGTAGAATTTATCTTACTATCTAAAATCCCCAAATCTTTAATCAGGTCAATCTCTAAGGGGTCAATTTTTAAAGGATTTGCTATACGATTTTCACAGTGGACGTTTGCTGCACATCTGTATTGTACAGCATTCCGCTATCAATTTCAAAGAGGGTTCGCCCTATGACAGCTGATGGGCCAGTCTTGTTTTAAATTTTTTTTTTTTTTTTTTTTTTTAACGTCATGGGCGAATCTTGTTCCTAAATAAAATCGCAATATTATGCGGTTTACTAATTAATGAATTTTGTGTGACAGGTTATTCTTGTTTGAAATCTCTCAATTATGTTGTATGCTCATACCTGCATAAAGATGTGTACAGCTTGGGGAAGTGCTCCTGAACATTAATTTGTACTGCCCCTATGAGGCCATGTGCAATGAAAAGTTGTATGTTCACGTTCTATATAATAAACCAATGGGGTGAATATTCTTTGAAGATGAAGCGGATTGCTTTAATGCGGGGCTGTCTATCGCAGGTAGGTGACGAGTATCCCTTCCTTGCCGACCCATGGAACCTGGAACAAAATAAAGAACTAAAATGTTATTTGCAATTTGCACAGCGTATGTTTGCTGGAGCACACAAGGGCCCGGGCAGCAGAAGAAAGTGGGAACCTGGACAGAAGGGGCGTCATACACTGGGACTGATCCCCTGTATTTTCCTCCTGCAGCCGCTAAAAGCCTGTTTCACTTCCTCCCCACCTCCCTCTGGCATTCAGCAGCTACAGGAGGAAAATACAGGGGATCAGTCCCAGTGTATGACGCCCCTTCTGTCCAGGTTCCCACTTTCCTCTGCTGCCTGGGCCCTTGTGTGCTCCAGCAAACATACGCTGTGCAAATCACAAATAACATTTTAGTTCTTTATTTTGTTCCACTGCAAACGTGTGTGGATTAAAGTGTCCATGTAGTTTTCAATGTAAATGTGATCTTTGCTATGTCCCTAATATATATCCTAGGGTTGGTCTGCTTAATAACTTGTAAAACACAAATTCATACAGCATGTTTTATTTACAAATGATCTAAACATAAGCAGAAGTGATTACAGTATTAAGACAAATTATACAAATATGATATAATTATACGGTATTAAGAGATTACAGTATTTTTGTTGTCCCTACAACACATACCAGCTTGTTCATTTCAATGTGGTCTTATTGTTCGCTGTTCCTCCAGAGATCATGCGGGCCTATTTGCAGCAGCTGAGGCAGGAGACAGGACTGAGGCTGTGTGAGAAAGTGTTTGACCCTCAGACAGACAAGCCCAGCAAGGTAAACCAACTAGTTCTACTTTCTGCAATCATTTTGAAGTTTTATACCAATGCAGGTGTTTGTAAAAGAAGAACTAAAGGTAAAATTACTCGCCTTAGTTCAAACGGTCTGGCGGCTGCGAAGTTCTTTGCCAGCTTCTTCTGGGTTTGAGTCTTCAACAGTCTTGATTGGCCAGCGTGGGCTGACAACACTCCTAAGCATGCACAGGAGTGCAGTCATCTCAGCACGCAGGCAGTGTGCCAAAATGTAAACTGACCTGTGCATGTGCAGTTCTGTTTACATTATAAATAAGATTGCAAACAGGCAGGTAAGTGTATTTTATAAAAGGCCCTGCCTGTGGACAATTTTTTTTTTTTCTTTTACTTTTAGTTCTGCTTTTGAGTTCCCTGCAGAAGAACATTTTTAGTGCTGATTCTACATTAAACCATAAGTTTGTATATTAACACGGGTAATATGCCAGTTATAATAATTCACTACATGACTCAGCATGTCTAGTCCTGAATATCTCCGTCCGGCAATTCTTATAATTGTTCCACATTCTTTGTTTTAGTGGTGGATGTGCTTTGTGAAGAGACAGTTCATGAACAAATCCCTGTCTGGTCCTGGACAGTAAAATTATGGGATGCAAGGAGCCGAGCTGTGTAACTGTGTTCAGACTGAGCTAAAACTTTCCATTTTGAAATGAGCTTTTATACTGTTGTTGTAATATAAATGACCACAGCCAAACCAAGAAAAAAAATCTTGTGTGTGGAAGAATATTATGTTAAGCTGGAGCTTAATAAAAGTGATAAATTGCTTCTGGAATAAATTTTGTTTGGTGGGTTTTGTGCTTTGCCTGTAACTCCACTGGTTGGAGAAATTATCATTACACATCTTCTCCTGTATGCTAATAAAGAACATGTTATCCTGACACTGTTTGGTCTCTTGAGAAATAGTCCATCTTATAGCCAAAGATAAAGGACTCAGTTTGTGAATGCTATACAGGCAATAATAAAAAATAATAATTAAGACAATAAGTGCCATTCCATCATCATTGATGTCAGAGAAGTTGTCATCTAAAGCCATACTCCAGACACCGCTTAGGTCATATAATTTCTAGCTAACAGTCAATACTCTGGAGCAGCAGTCACCAACCAGTGGCCCCCAGGGGTTCTGCCACAAATCTGTATTTTGGCGGATGTATACCACTCAATGTTGTTTACAGTGTTGTCCTCTATGCGCGCATTGATATCCGATGCCTCTGTTGCTCTGTCTCCTGTGAACTCGGAGAGAGCGGGAGGTGAAGGAGGGGACTTCCAATGGCAGCACTGATCAGACTGTGAGAGGGAGCACGGAGCTTGAGCACATTGCTGGATAAGCAGGTGAGATCCAATGATGAGTCTGTGTAAGGCAAGAGTGTAATGCAGTGTGGGGGTGGGGGGCAGAGAGCCGAAACATTGTGAGTATAAGGCATGTAAAATTCATATTAGTTGTCCACGGTTTAGAGGTCCATGATGTCCGAAAGTTTGGCAACCACTGCTCAAGAGTATATAGGGGAGGGGGGTAAATTGGCGCCGCCCAGAGTGAAAAATAAAAATCTAACTAAATCAGTGATTATGTTGGGAAATTGAAAAGGTAAACCATCTAGTGACATGAACTGTCTCTTTAAATTATAAGCCACGCAAACAATATTGATATCCTCATATGCAAACTGAAAATCTCATAAATGCTGAATTACACATGTCAACCTGTGATAACGTGCTGTGTGTGCTTATAGTGCAAAAAAAATTGTCCATCAAATTAGTCCATAAACGAGAATAAAAAAAATGTACAGTTTGGACGGAAAGTATTCAGACCCCTTTAAATTTTTCATTCTTTGTTATATTGCAGCCATTTGCTAAAATCATTTAAGTTCATTTTTTTCCCCTCATTAATGTACACACAGCACCTCATATTGACAGAAAAACACAGAATTGTTGACATTTTTGCAGATTTATTAAAAAAGAAAAACTGAAATATCACATGGTCCTAAGTATTCAGACCCTTTGCTCAGTATTTAGTGGAAGCACCCTTTTGATCTAATACAGCCATGAGTCTTTTTGGGAAAGATGCAACAAGTTTTTCACACCTGGATTTGGGGATCCTCTGCCATTCCTCCTTGCAGATCCTCCCCAGTTCTGTCAGGTTGGATGGTAAACGTTGGTGGACAGCCATTTTTAGGTCTCTCCAGAGATGCTCAATTGGGTTTAAGTCAGGGCTCTGGCTGGGCCATTCAAGAACAGTCATGGAGTTGTTGTGAAGCCACTCCTTCGTTATTTTAGCTGTGTGCTTAGGGTCATTGTCTTGTTGGAAGGTAAACCTTTGGCCCAGTCTGAGGTCCTGAGCACTCTGGAGAAGGTTTTCGTCCAGGATATCCCTGTACTTGGCCGCATTTATCTTTCCCTCGATTGCAACCAGTCGTCCTGTCCCCGCAGCTGAAAAACACTCCCACAGCATGATGCTGCCACCACCATGCTTCACTGTTGGGACTGTATTGGACAGGTGATGAGCAGTGCCTGGTGTTCTCCACACATACCGCTTAGAATTAAGGCCAAAAAGTTCTATCCTGGTCTCATCAGACCAGAGAATCTTATTTCTCACCATCTTGGAGTCTTTCAGGTGTTTTTTTTTAGCAAACGCCGTGTGGGCTTTCATGTGTCTTGCACTGAGGAGAGGCTTCCATCGGGCCACTCTGCCATAAAGCCCCGACTGGCGGAGGACTGCAGTGATGGTTGACTTTCTACAACTTTCTCCCATCTCCCGACTGCATCTCTGGAGCTCAGCCACAGTGATCTTTGGGTTCTTCTTTACCTCTCTCACCAAGGCTCTTCTCCTCCGATAGCTCAGTTTGGCCAGACGGCCAGCTCTAGGAAGGGTTCTGGTCATCCCAAACATCTTCCATTTAAGGATTATGGAGGCCACTGTGCTCTTAGGAACCTTAAGTGCAGCAGAAATTTTTTTGTAACCTTGGCCAGATCTGTGCCTTGCCACAATTCTGTCTCTGAGCTCTTCAGGCAGTTCCTTTTGACCTCATGATTCTCATTTGCTCTGACATGCACTGTGAGCTGTAAGGTCTTATATGGACAGGTGTGTGGCTTTTCTAATCAAGTCCAATCAGTATAATCAAACAGCTGGACTCAAATGAAGGTGTAGAACCATCTCAAGGATGATCAGAAGAAATGGACAGCACCAGAGTTAAATATATGAGTGTCACAGCAAAGGTCTGAATACTTAGGACCATGTGATATTTCAGTTTTTCTTTTTTAATAAATCTTCAAAAATGTCAACAATTCTGTGTTTTTCTGTCAATATGGATTGCTGTGTGTACATTAATGAGGAAAAAAATGAACTTAAATGATTTTAGCAAATGGGGGGGACATAGCGCACATAATAGGATTGGAGCACGGGACGCTGCCATAGACAAACAACAGGAGACGAGCTCGGCGCTCGTAGTTACTACACACTGCAGCATTGTTTTAAATGTAAGTTGATTGGACTTGTTCTATTAAATAAATATACCTTTTATATGGGATCACACTATGTGCGTCTCTTTCCCCCTCACACTGTACATCACTACTCTACCTGACGAACACTGAGGAGAGAGGCACGGGGACATATTCCAGTTTCCAGGCACGGGGACAGATTCCAGATTGGTGACACTCCTGGAGGCATACGAGCTCGGTGCTCGTGGATTGATGCCCACACTCACTTCATGAAAGTGAGTGCAACCTCCCCCTGTGTGTGTCTTGCCCCCCCTCCACTGTGGTCGTTGCAGAGTTATTTTACATGCTGTATACTTTTTATTTTTTATATTTCGCTTGGCATGTTCATCATTGTCACTGCCTGTATACACGGAACGTCTACACCTGCGGGTCATTTGCAACACAGGCTGTACACCTTACAGCTGTAAGGTAAGCGGCTTGCAAACACGGAGGTGTCCTCACTGAAGATCCCCCCCCTCCCTTCACGGTTGGACTTGTTTTGTGTTTCTCATCACGTGTTTTTGCTAGATAGATAAAAAAATTAAAATGTGTGTCTGAGTATATAAGAAATACAGGGAAAATAAATTAAAATACTCTTCTTACCAATTCCACCCAGTGGAATTTTGGGAGTAGGCAGCAGCCATACCTGTTTACCATAGCACAGAAAATAACCACTGCTCTAGAGTTTGCACTAGATCAGGGGTAGGCAACCTTTTGAGTACAGTGTGCCAAAAAATGTTTTCAAAGAAATTGAGTGTGCCGATTTTATAACAAAAAAATTTCAACTTCACACTCTCAATCCCGAGAATGATTTTTTTTTTTTTAATAAAGTAAATGCTGTAAACTACTTTAGTAGTGAGAAATTAACATCCTGCACTCTCACGCCTCAGAGCAGCCCCCATTCCTGCACCTTCACACCTCAGATCACTGTCCCCCCTGGAAATCTGTTTAGCCACTGTACCCCCTGCACATCTGCCCTACCACTGTAACCCCCTGCTCATCTGCCCCACCACTGTACCTGCATGCACATCTGCTCCACCACTGAACCATCTTCTCATCTGTCCTAACACTGAACTTATCTGCTCGTCTGCCCGACCACTGTAACCCCCTTTCTCATCTGCCTTCACGACTGTACCTCCTACACATCTGACCCACCTCTGTAGTGAAAAAGGATGCTTTCCCGCTACTCTGGATAAATATAAAAATAAGTGATATATAAATCAGTATTGGTGGATATAAATACAGCAAAATCTGTAGTGGACCACTAATCAAAAAACGAAAATGAATAAAGTGATTTTGCACAAATAATAAATGGTGTCAAATTTATGCGTTTGAATAATTCGGGAGAGTAATTAAATTATTATTGTGAAAATAAACATATGTGATACATTCAGTGTCTATCTACAATAATACACTGAAAATACTACAATAATAATAACCTTGTGTAAAATCACAGTGTTCTTCATACATTGGTGACAGTGATAAATAAATAAATATGACCTAGTAGAGACATAAATTGTATGGATGAAGTATAAATCACCTTTTGTGGCTGTACTCAATAAAGATTAACTTTAAATGGTAAATAAACAAAATAGAGGAATAATATATATAAAGTCCAAAAAATGATGTTAAATGAAAGATTATAACGTTCTATGTGTAATAAGCCGAGTAAGGTTGTTGTTCCCAATATTCCTAGTGTGGTTCCTTTAGCAGTGAGGTCTCACAGGACTCTTGCCTCAATGCTGGCTATGATATGCAATACCCGCCGTCACCGCTGGGTGGATTCTTAATTCTCCTGCATTGTGGTCATTCCTCCTCTGGATGATACAATACTGCTCTGTTCCCTCAATGCTGGCTGTAAGATGCAGTACCCTCCGCCTCCACTGGAGGGATCCTTTGGTTTTGCTGTGTTGTGATCGTGTCTCCTCTGTGTATTGTATTACAGCTCTGTTTCCTTTCCGATTAATGCAATCTGTACTCATATAATGTGGGGCGGTACCTCAATGGAGAGGGGACAGGGAAAAGAACGGACCTCTGATAGTGCAGTATGTTAGGTAAATTAAGAAAACGCTTTATTAAAAAGCATATACTCTTACACAAAGAAAAGTTTAAAAACACAGGGAACAAATTAGGCGTTGTTCCTTGCCTTCTCACGTCACTTCCGGTCGCGGCTCTATCCGGCCAATCCCTACGCGTTACGTTGTTTCACACAACTTCATCTGGGGAACCGGATTGTCTATTGGAGCAAGCCTTTATTGTTAAATACCGGAAGTAATTAAGCGGCCATTTTTTGTGAGTCTGCAATTTTGTGACTATCGCGGCCATTTTGTTGTGGGTGGTTATAGAGGTATATTGCGGTTACTGTTGTTCTGTACTGTATGTTAAAATTCTAGTCGGCCATCTTTTGTTGGTTTGGTGTCTGCAATGTGAGTATGAAACCACATAAGTTGTTGTGCTCACTATGGAATACATACATAATAGGCTAATTAAAATTCGGGAAATGTTTAAGATATAAATATATATGGACTTATTAATAGTATGTCAAGGGTTCAATCTATTTTTAGCTCCTGGGGTCAAAGGTTCAATCTATTTTTAGCTCATGGGGGCAAGAGTTCAATCTATTTTTAGCTTCTGGGGTCAAGGGTTCAATCTATTTTTAGCTCTTGGGGTCAAGAACTCAATCTATTTTTAGATCTTGAGGTCAAGGGTTCAATCTATTTTTAGCTCTTGGGGTCAAGGGTTCAATCTATTTTTAGCTCTTGGGGTCAAGAGTTCAATCTATTTTTTGATCTTGGGGTCAAGAGTTCAATTTTTAGATCCAGGGGGCAGGAGTTCAATCTATCTTTAGCTCTTGGGGTCAAGAGTTGAATCTATTTTTAGATTTTGGGGTTAAGGGTTCAATCTATTTTTAGATCTTGGGGTCAGGGGTTCAATCTATTTTTAGATCTTGGGGGCAAGAGTTCAATCTATTTTTAGATCTTGAGGTCAAGAGTAAAATCTATTTTTAGATCCTGGGTGCAACAGTTCAATCTATTTTTATATGTTGGGCTCAAGTGTTTAAAGGGGCTCTACCCTAAAAAGGGAACAACTACTGTTCCCCCTCATCTCTGAGCTTTTGTAGATGCATAAACATTTAATCTAATCTATTTTTAGCTCTTGGGTCAAGAGTTCAATCTATTTTTAGATCCTGGGTTGAAAAGTTCAATCTATTTTTAGATCTTGGGGGCAAGAGTTCAATCTATGTTTAGATCTTGGGGGCAAGAGTTCAATATATGTTTAGATCTTGAGGGCAAGAGTTCAATCTATGTTTAGATCTTGGGGGCAAGATTTCAATCTATTTTTAGATCTTGAGGTCAAGAGTAAAAGTTATTTTTAGATCCTGGGCTCAACTGTTCAATCCATCTTTAGATCCTGAGATCCATTGTTCAATCTAAGTTTAGAACCTGGGTGCAACAGTTCAATCTATTTTTAGCTCTTGGGGTCAAGGGTTCAATCTATTTTTAGCTCATGGGTTCAAGAGTTCAAATTTTAGATCTTGCGGTCAAGAGTTCAAATTTTAGCTCCCGGGGTCAAGAGTTCAATCTATTTTTAGCTCCTGGGGTCAAGAGTTCAAACTATTTTCAGCTCTTGGGGTCAATTGTTCCATCTATTTTTAGATCCTGGGTTCAAGAGTTCAATTTTCATCTCCTGGGGTCAAGAGTTCAATCTATTTTTTGATCTTGCGGTCAAAAGTTCAATCTATTTTTAGCTCTTGAGGTCAAGAGTTCAATCTATTTTTAGATCTTGGGGTCAAGAGTTCAATCTATTTTTAGATCTTGGGGTCAAGAGTTCAATCTATTTTTAGATCTTGGGTTCAAGAGTTCAATCTATTTTTAGCTCATGGGGGCAAGAGTTCAATCTATTTTTAGATCTTGAGGTCAAGAGTAAAATCTATTTTTAGATCCTTGGCTCAACTGTTCAATCCATCTTTAGATCCTGAGATCCATTGTTCAATTTAAGTTTAGATCCTGGGTGCAACAGTTCAATCTATTTTTAGCTCTTGGGGTCAAGGGGTTCAATCTACTTTTAGATCTTGGGGTCAAGATTTCAGTTTTTAGATCTTGGGGTAAAGGGTTCAATCTATTTTTAGCTCTTGGGGGCAAGAGTTAGGTCTATTTTTAGATCTTGAGGTCAAGAGTAAAATCCATTTTTAGATCCTGGGTGCAACAGTTCAATCTATTTTTATATGTTGGGCTCAAGTGTTTAAAGGGGCCCCCCATCTCTGAGCTTTTGTAGATGCGTAAATATGTAATCTATTTTTAGCTCTTGGGGTCAAGGGTTCAACCTATTTTTTGATCTTGGGGGTCAAGAGATCAATCTATTTTTAGCTACTGGGTCAAGGGTTCAATTTTTAGCTCCCGGGGTCAGGAGTTCAATCCATTTCTACCTCTTGGGGTCAAAAGTTCAATCCATTTTTACCTCTTGGGGTCAAGAGTTCAATCCAGCTTTACCTCTTGGGGTCAAGAGTTCAATCCATTTTTAGCTCTTGGGGTCAAGAGTTTAATCCATTTTTAGCTCTTGGGGTCAAGAGTTCAATCCAATTTTAGCTCTGGGGGCCAAGAGTTCAATCCATTTTTAGCTCTTGAGGTCAAGAGTTCAATCTATCTTTAGCTCTTAGGGTCAAGAGTTCAATTTTAATATCCTGGGGTCTAGAGTTCCATCTATGTTTAGCTCATGAGGGCAAGAATTCCATCAATTTTTAGATCCTGGGTGCAGCAGTTCAATTTATTTTTATATGTTTGGTTCAAGTGTTTAAAGGGCCACTACCCTAAAAAGGAACAACTACTGCCCCCATCTCTGAGCTTTTGTAGATGCATAAACATTTAATCTAATCTATTTTTAGTTCTTGGGGGCAAGAGTTCAGTGAAGTTTTCTATAGATAAAAACAAACTGCAGCTTTAATAAAAGTTTAAGAATATCTGTGCTATAGTTGTATGGTTGTACAGCGCGTCTCAATTGCAATGAATGGAGGTGCCTGACAATTGTTGTTGCCTTATGAAAGTAACATATTGCTTAACCGGTTCCCGATTGGCTCACGCCGATATATGGCGGCAGAATGGCACCGCTGTGCGAATTGCCATACCCACGACAATCGGATTAGTTACAGAACCAATCACTCTATAGGTTCAAGCCAATGATTTCTGGCCTGGACCTGCTGATCGGTTCTGACAAATGAAATGTTTCCCCTGCCTGTAAGTGTAAACACAGGTAGGGGAAGTGAGGTCATCTCCCCTTGTGGATTTCTTTTTGGTTCCAGAGAGGACATCTAACTGACTTGCACCAACACTACACTAACACCAGTACACGTAGGCACACTTGTCATCCCCTGTTCGCCCCCCCCCCCCCCCCCCAGTTAACCCCTTCACTCCCTGTCGCAGTGTCACAAAGTGCATTTTTCAGATTTTTCTTTCACTGTACTGGTGTCATTTGTGACACTAATCAGAGTTAGGGTACTTAGGAGTAGGCTCAGGTAGCTTTAGGCTACCCCCCTAATAAAGATTTAGCCCCTTGATCACCCCATCACCAGTGATCACCGTATTAGTGTCACGGGTGACGCTGGTTAGTTTGTTTTTTATAGCGTCAGGGTACCCGCCGTATATTACCTAATAAAATGTTTAACCCCCTGATCGCCTGGCAGGTGACATCACTAGCGTCAGTTAGGGTCGGCGTCAGCACCAGGTAGCGTCAGATTAGTGCCAGTAGCGCTAACACCCATGCACGCACCATACACCTCACTTAGCAGAATAGGGTCTGAATGGATCAATATCTTTGATCTGATCAGACCTATACTAGCGTCCCCAGTAGTTTAGGGTTCCCAAAAACACAGCGGTAGAGGGATCAGCCCAGCTACCTGCTGGCATCTGCGTTTAGCCCCTCTGCCCAGCCCAGACAAGTGCAGTATCCATCGATCACTCTCAATTATAAAACACATAACTGCAGCATTTGCAGAGTCAGGCCTGATCCCTGCGAACGCCAACAGTTTTTTTTGGTAGCGATTGAAGCAGGCTCTGACAATCAGGTGCTCTTTTTGCCTGCAAGTCGCACTAGCTGTACCAGTAAATTTAGAGGCCACAATGTACAATTGAAGGTACACTAGTGTAGAGGCCTTCACATTTCTTTGCATGACAGATGAGAGTGAAGAGGAAGTCACTCAGCTGTCATATTCAGGCTCAGAATACGATCCAATAGACAGCAGCGGCACCCTGACAGATAGCTCTGATGACAGAGTAGTAGACCTTACTAAGGTCAGGCATACCCGACCCCATTCTTCTGTTGAGGTGCGAGAACCGCAGGGCTCTCGTATGGAGCAGAGAGCCAGTACTAGTGCTGCTTATCCTTCTGGTGAACTGGCAAGCATCAGTGGCCTAGTACATCCTGGTCGTACATCCAGCACTGCAGTATCACATGGTGACGTGGCGAGTCCCATAAGTCCAGTTCAAGCTGGTGCAGTAACTAGCACAAGTAGTGTCCCACAGCCACCAAGAAGACAAAACACAGGCCCGTCGAGCCCATAGTGCCCTTTCTGCTGCATTTGCCAATCCCAATTGGGAGCCCACCACTTCTGCAGCACCTGTACCTGCCCCATTCACTGGCCAACCTGGAATTTAGCTGGAAAAACAGTTGATTTTACATCACTTGATTGTTATTCACTGTTTTTCACAGAAGATCTCTATAGATCTATTGTGGACCAAAGCAATTTGCATGCTGGTCAATTAATCGCCTCTAATCCCCATTTGACCCTTGCCAGAGAATGGAAACCTATTACAGTTTCCAATTTCTGATTCTGGGCCTATCCCTCCTCATGGTCATAGTTTAAAAAAAAAAAAAAAAAGTGGGTTGTGGTCATATTGCTCCACTGACACAATTCACCATATGCCTGTGTTCTCTGCTTGCATGATCAGGACATGATATGAGCAGATCTTGCGGTTCATGCATTTTAATGACAATGAACTCTGTCGTCCTCAGGGTGATGCTGAATACGATCGGCTCCACAAAATTCTGCCCCTAGTAAACCACTACAACCAACAATTTGCAGCCTTGTTTACTCCCGATCAAGTTGTCTGCGTTGATGAGTCCCCGATTAAGTTTTCTGGCCGCTTGTCTTTCAAACAGTATCTTCCCAGCAAGCGTACCAGATATGGGGTCAAGATGTAAGCTCTGTGACAGGGCAAGAGGCTATACATATAATTTTATGGTTTACGAGAGAAAAGCTAAATCACGTGGAGCCTGAGAACTGCCCAGACTACATAGGGAGCGCTGGTAAGATTGTATGGGACTTGGTGTCACCCTTATTCGGAAAGGGGTACCACTTGCATGTGGACAATTATCACACAAGCATGCCACTTTCTAGTCACTTATTTGATCGTGGAATTGGCACACGTGGTACGTGTGATCTAATTGCCGGGGCTTACCCCCAGCAGCTTGAGTTCCGACTTACTGGAGGAGAGAGCCTGCTTGAGAAGTAATAATTTGCTTGCAGTGAAGTGGAGGGATAATCATAATGTTTTCGTTCTGTCCTCCCTTCATGCAGATATGACAATCCAAATTCCAACGGCGACTGGTGTTGTGGAGAAACCCCTCTGTGTGCACGAATACAACCTTAATATGGGAGGGGTAGACCTCAACGACCAGTTGATGGTGCCATACTTAAGTGCCTGCAAAGCCAGACGCTGGTACAAAAAAAACGTCTGTACACTTATTCCGATCGGCTCTGCTGAATGCTTATGTGCTAGACAAAGCACCAGGACAAACTGGATCCTTCCTTAAATTCCAGGAAGAGATCACAGCCCTTCTGTTTCCAGACGGTGCTGTGGTCCAACTTCCCAACACAAATGCAGTGAGGCGGCTGCATGAGAGGCATTTTCCTTATGTCCTCCCTTATACCCCTGCCCAACAATAACACCAAAGAAAATATCATGTCTGTAGAAAACACGGCTATAGGCATGACACCCGCTATTATTGTCCTTCCTGTCCTAACCAACCTGGTCTTTGCATCAATGTGTCAAACACTACCACACACTAGTGGAGTATTAGCATAAGGTACAGCACTGCACAGTCGTTCAACCCACAGGCTGCATGGAGAGAAAAAAAAAAAAAAAAAAAACACATTACAATATATGCTGAACAAGGACCAGCAATGTATTGGTATGTTGCTGGACTTTGAGTGGTTATACCAGAGTAATGTCTGCAGGTTTAGGCATTGTTCTTTTCAGCCAGCCAGCAGTCGGCTTTCATGTAAAAGCAATCCTAGCGGCTAATTAGCCGCTAGACTGCTTTTAGAAGCAGTGGGAGGGAACATCCCCTCCCGCCATGATTTACTCAGGCTCTCCTGTCCCACAGGGGAACCTGAGAAGGCAGCCATTGGTTCCCGCAAGCTAACCAAAGACCATAACGGCTCCAATCATGTCTATGGCCTAAGAAACCGGCAGCTACGAGCATTTCATGACTTTGATTTCACCAGATATAAACAGCACCATTGGGAAAGCATCTTATCACACCGATCTTGGTGTGGGCAGATGTTTTGAGAGCAGAGGGGAGATATAGAGTCTAATAGACCCCAATTTATTTATTTTTTTTCAAAAAAGGAGTACCTGTCACTACCCATTACTTTCATAGGGGATATTTACATTCCCTGTGATTATAATGTAAAAAAAAACCCCTCCCCCTCATGCTCGCACAAAGGCGAACGCAAGCACAGATCTCGTGTCATATGTAAACCGCAATTGCACCATGCATGTGAGGTATCACCACGGACATCAGATCAAGGGCAGTAATTCTAACAGTAGACCTCCTCTGTAAATCTAAAGTTGTAACCTGTAAAGGCTTTTAAAAATGTATGTAGTTTGTCACCGCTGCACAGCTGTGCGCAATTCTAAAGCATGGCATGTGTGGTATCTATAACCTCAGCCAAAGATCATCTTGTACATATTTATCAAACATTTGTGCAATACAGTGTGCATTAAAATTCAAAAAAAGTGTTTCTCCCCAAAAAAAAAATAGCATTTGAAAAATCACTGCACAAATACTATGAGGGGAAAAAATAAAAATTGCAACACCCACCATTTATGGGTTCAAATTTCTAGCAAAAAAAAAATATTTTTCATGTAAACAAAGTGTCAGAAAGGGCTTTGTCTTCAAGTGGTTAGAAGAGTGGGTGATATGTGGCATAAGCTTCTAATGTTGGGGGGGGGGATTGAACTGTCCTGGGATTTTATGCCTATTGACCCCTCTTTGGAAAGTAGACACTCCAAACTATTTGCTGAGAGGTATGTTGAGTCCATGGAATATTTTATATTTTGCCAAAAGGCTTGGGAAAATGACAATACTTTTTTTTTTAATTTCAAAGTTGTCATTAAATGATATATTGCTTAAACATGCCATGGGCATGTGGAATTACACCCCAAAATTAGAGCTGGGTGATTTTCTAAAATAAATAAATAAAAATAGATCGCAAACACCTCGATTCGAATTGAGTTTTTCTTTTTTTGGACACCACACCGGTCCTGAGGAGCTGCGGGCAGGAGTTTTTAGGAGGGGCCGTGGATTCGGCCTAGTCCACGGCGTCCGGCCTCACGGACTAGGCTTAAGCCGCGGCCTCACCTAAAAACTCCTGCCCGCAGCTCCTCAGGAGCGGCGCGGTGTCCTGGTGAAAAAAAACAAACCAAACAAACCCAAAACACAAACACGATTTGCTGAAATTTTGAATCGATTTGAAATAGATTTTTTCCCCAGCCCTACTCAAAATACATTCTGTTGCTTCTGCTGAGTAGGGGGATACTAGCCACGTACAGGCTAAGGGCACAAAATGGCGATTTCACTCCTCACTATCCATCACAGTTTTGGAGGCCCTGAAATTTGAAGATAGCCAACCGACCTACCCCCCCCAAAATGACCCCATTTTGGAAGTAGACACACCAAGCTGTTTGCGAAGAGGCATGGTGAGTATTTTGCAGCTCTCATTTGTTTTGGAAAGTATAGAAAAAAATAAAATTTCTCCTTTCAAAACTTTGTGACAAAAAGCAAGATCTGCAAAATACTTAAAATGCCTCTCAAATAGCTTGGGGTGTCTACTTTCCAAAATGGGGTCATGGGGGGGGGGGGGTATGCTTTCTGGGCATTTCATGGCCTTCGAAACTGATAGGTAGTGGAGTGAAATCAAAGAATTTACACCCTTAGAAAGCATGAAGGAGGTGATTGTTTTTCATGGTCCTGTACGCTGCTAGGCTCCAAAAAGTCCCACACACGTGGTATCCCCGTACTCAGGATAAGCAGCAGAGTGTATTTTGGGGTGCAATTTCACATATGCCCATGTAAGCAATATACAAATTTCAGTGACAACTTTGTGTGGGGAAAAAAAAAAAAAAATTCAATGTGCTCAACAAGCCTCTCAGCAAACTCCTTGTGGTGTCTACTTTCCAAAATTGGATCATTTGCAGGGGTTTTATACTGCCCTGACATTTTAGCACCTCAAGAAATTAGACAGTCATAACAAAAGCTGCATATATTTCTAGAAACTGTACCCTAGTTTAGATGCTATAACTTCATGCTTATTGAATTTTTTTTTTTACCCGAGACATGTGGCTGAATGCTTTTTGGCCTAAATGACTAAAATTGTTTGTATTTTTTTTTTTTTTTTTTTTATAGCAAAAAGTAGAATCTTTTTTCCACAAAATTTTTGGTCTTTCACTTATATTGCAAAAGATTAAAACCACAGAGATCAAATACCAAATTGCTCTATTTGTGGGGAAAAAAAATAAATAAAAAAAAGCAAATTTTGTTTGGCTACAGCATTGCATGACTGCCCAATTACCAGTAAAAGCAGTGCAGTGCCAAATTATAAAAAGTGCTCTGGTCAGGAAATATTTATTTATTTATTTTTTAAACACTACCTCACCTGTGGTTTCAGTTGAAAGATTCATGGCAGGCGTTGAAAGGCAGTGAGGCTTTAAAAACAATGCTTAAAGCGGGGGTCCACCTATTTATCTTTTTTTTTTTTTTTTAGTTCATTCACAAACTTTTCTTCTCAGCATTACATACTCACATATTGTGTGTAATATGTCCGCCTGTGTCAGATTTCGTTGGAAAGAATAACTTATATTATTCACTGAAGGCGGTTTTCATCTTCATTGTGGGCATTTGAAGCCCATAAGCATTTATTTCCTGGATGTGGTGAATGCTGTGCTCCCAGCATTCACTGCTCGTTCCCACACATGCTCAGTGGCATCCTGGGAAGCCTGAGACTAGCTCCCAGGATTCTGTGCGGAGTCTGGGAGAGGCTAGAAACACGCCTACTCCCACTGGAGGAGAACCAGGAAGTGCAAAGAAGAATAGAAAAATAAGGTAATTACGGCGATTAAAATTTTTTTAAACAGCATGTCAGCATCTAGGCAAGGAAGAGAATACATACAGATATTGTTCAAAATTTGGGTGGAACCCCGCTTTAAATGCAGTATAAACAAAAAGGATATTACCACACATGTGAACGAGCCCCAAGTGTACAATTTAGAAATCTTGAGCAAAGCTCAGGAGGCTGAGAGACAGTTATCTGACAACAGTCTGCCTATTTTGAGTAAATGATGATTATAGAAATAAGTAGATCAGTAGTTATTTGAGCTACTTTTAAAGCCAATGCTTAAACTGGTGTATAGGTATAGAACAAACTTTTTACACATGCCAGGAGACAGGGAAAAATACTACATTGGAATGCTGTCTCCCCAGCTTAATGATGAAAGACCATTGTAACCAAACCAATTTTACCATGACATAAGAGGGATTTCAAATAAGTAAATTCCATGCTTAAAAAGCCAAAACACTAACTGGGAAACTTCCATTTACAAAAATCAGAGATGTAGCTTCCAAAACTAGAAGTAGCCTTTGAACCCCTTTTTCCATGACTTTTATTGCATTGTAAGCATTGCTGCATCCCTACTGGGGACTAATGATCCCCACTATTTTTTCCCCCCCATCTGAGCATTTTGTAGATGCATGAACATTTCTTCTATTTTCAGATGATGGGCTCAACTGTTCAAGTTTAGATCCTTGGTACAACAGTTCAATCTATTTTTATATGTTGGGCACAAGTGTTTAAGGGGCACTACCCTAATATGGAACAACTTGTTTCTTTCTTCTCTCCCTCCCCCATCTGAGCTTTTGTCGATGCGTAAACTTTCAAGCCATTTTCAGACATTGGCTCAGCCTGTGTATGGCAGCTGGTCTGACAGAAGCCAGCCACCTTCTTTTAGACAAGCATGCTGGAGACAGCAGCCGACCGCCTCCTGATCATCCATTGGCTGAGTGCGCTGACCAAAGTGTTCTGGCAGGGGGGCATCCCCCTGTGAGAACACAATAGAACAGCAGGAGAGATTGCTGTACTCAGATTGGATTGTTAGCACAGTGGCTCCAAGCAGAGCTGTCAGGTTTTTTTCATTCAACCGGGTTGAACGAACAACAAACTATTGGTGTGTACCAGGCTTTAGGGTTTTACACTGCTGAGCAGTTCAATCGGACTGCTGTTCTGAAACCTTCCCTCTCGAGTGACGTATGGATTCTGGTAATCGGTTAGGACCAGAGTAAGATTCAGTTCAAGCAGGTTCACAGTGGTGTGCAGTGGTTTAGCTTCAGCACAACTGCATGTGTGGTTAACCCACAGTTTTAAGTGCGCTCCCACTGACCTCTATTGGATCAAACGTTTTCTGAAAGTGCATAAAAGATGCAGCATATCTGTGATGCACTCTTGATAAACCATAGTCTAATAGAATTGAATGGAAGCACACTGAACCACAGGTAAACTGCACATACTGTGCAGTTTACCTGTGCAGCTCACAGCTTTGAACTTGGGTAGTTTTTGCTGGTAGCCACATAGGCAATGAACAAAGCAAGATTTCCTCATTAGGGACAGTAAACAAACCCGCATTAGGATCCTGCCCCAAAATAGAATTTTTTTTAATATTAAGCTAAAGTTTTAACCTTGGAAAAAGCCATGCGAGCTACCAGAGATGAGCACTTTAAATAACCTAAAATGTATATATGTGCAGTAATTACAGCTGCTGGCACTAATCACACCCATGTTTGTGCTAATAAATCAAAACATGCCACACTGTAAAGAAAGACTTACTGTGCAAAAAAAATATCCAGTGCATAATATCAATAAAGTGAATAACGCATTCTAAGTGCTGATGTGGTATTAATACAATTATATAGTGCTCAATATTAAAAAAAATAAATAAATAAAAAAAAAAACACCCCACACGATCCTTTTCCAATATATTCCTTGTGATGGTGCTCCAAAGTGACAGCAAACACATGCGCCCCCCCCCCCATGCGATAATCCTCACCTCAGGGCTTGTGACCACACACTTAAGTTTGGTCCAACAGTGCAGTTGAACCACCCCTGGGTTCTATGATATATGGGGGGTTGATTTACTATAGGCAAATGCACTTTGCACTACAAGTGCAGCCGCGCCAATAATGAGGCGAAGCTCCGCTGATTTTATCATCCAATCATGTACAAGCAAAAATGTTTTATTTTCCTTGCATGTCCCCTCAAGATCTACAGTGACTGCACTTCCAAGTGCACTTGGAGTGCAAAGTGGATTTGCCTTTAGTAAATAAACCCCATGGACTCTGCAGGATCCTGAGCTGTTCAGTGAAGTGATCCTCAGTGCATATATGAAAGGAGACATGGTGCTTTATCATTTAAAACAAGTTTTTATTAAAAATATCATCCAGGGTACTCACTTTGTTGGTGCTTCTAGCGCACCACTATCAGACAAAATTGATAAAAATCCAATGAGGTAATTTGTCCATACGGTCCTCCGCAGACGCTTGTGTTTAGCGTTAAAGCCGCTTCCTACAGTCTTGTCCCCTCCAACACATGTCGACACAGAAAGACATGTCATCCCAGAATTGTGATTGGACGGTTAATAAGACTAGAATAGTGTGTCGGCGGCCATTTTCTTGTGGTTCAGACCCAAGCCACTGAGTGGTAGTCCTATATGGCGCTTACTGTGCTAGTGCATATCACATCAGTTTAGCTATGCAGAACTGACCATTAATATTAAGCCAAAATTTAAATTTATTGCAGGATGGTGTGGAGGATGGACACGCAAACTCATAAAACAAAGCTAGCACTATACATATTAACCCCCAATTAAATTACAGACCTTCCTATATAATTTACACACAACTATAATAAAGTTGATTAACAGCAATGTGTATAATGGAGCAATAAATTACATTAAAAAATTGCTGTATTGAACATTTTTATTAAAATGCTTTAATTTTAGTACAAATAATAAAATTATATAATGTAAAAATAAATGCAATATTCGATACAGCAAAAAACTTACAATAGCAATAGTTTATTGGTCCATTATACACATTAAATTTATTATAGTTATGTTTAAATATATTGGAAGCTGTGATAATGTAATTAGGGGTTTAATATGTATATTGCTAGTTTTGTATTATGAGGTTGCATGTCCATCCTTCACACTGTCCTGCAATCAATTTAAATGTGGCTTATTAATGGTCAGTTCTGCATAGCCAACATGGTGTAATGCAGTAAGCACCGTATATGACGACTATCACTCAATGGCGTGGGTCTGAACTACAAGAAAATGGCCGCCGACACCATATTAGTCTTACTAACCCTCACAATCCGAGGAAGACACGTCACCCTTGTGTCGACATGCATTAGGGAGGGGACAGGACGGTGTAGGAAGCAGCTCCAACGCTAAGCACAAATGGCTGCGGAGAAGCATATGGCCACATGCCCTCGCTGGATTTTCATCAATTTTGTCTGATATAGAGTGGTGTGGTAGAAGCACCTACAAAGTGATTACCCTGAATGATTAGATTTTTAATAAAACTAGTTTTAAACAATAAAAGCACTATCTAGCCTCATCTTTCATATATGCACCGAGGATAACTTCACTGAACAGCTCAGGAGTCCATATATCACAGAACCCAGGGGTGGTTCAATGGCGCCATTAGACCAAACTTAAAGGGGCTGTAAACGCTCGTGCTTTCACCTTAATGCATCCTATGCATTAAGGTGAAACGCTGGCAGTCATCAGACCCCCAGTTTTACTTACCCAAGCCCCTTCATCTCTTCGGCGGGGACATGCTGTCCCTCTCCATGGGGCCCCGACTCTTGACCGATAGCAGCGGGAGCCATTGGCTGTGCTGCTATCAATTAAATCCAATGACACGGGCTGGACTGAGCTCGCCCGCAAGGTAACCCCCTCGGGAGAGCGGTTCTCCTAGGGGGGGGGGTTATCTGATGCGGGGAGGAGCCGAGAGAGCTGCTGGGGGACCCCAGAAGAGGATGTTCGGGTCACATTGGGGGAGCATGTGCTTGCTGACACTTTGGAGCACCATCACAAGGATTCAAATATATTGGAAAATAAGGACTTTTGATGAATTTATTTATATTTTGAACACTATAGAATTGTATTGTTATCAATAGCACGTCAGCACTTTTAGAATGCATTATTCACTTTATTATGCACTCGATATTTTTAACCTGCTTTGCACACTTTGAAAACAAAACCCCAAAATTAACATTCAAAATTACTCAAACAACAACATTAATCAAAACATCTCAAAAATAGTTTATTTTTTTAACCAAATAAATGGTTCACAAGACAAAAAACAAAAACAAAAAAACAAACATACTGCGTAAACATGGTTAAAAAAAAAAAAAATAATAATAAAGCATTGACCACCATCATATCCAAGTACAGCGCATAGCTCATCCTGGCTGAATTCAAGCTCTGCAATGCCCAATTCATGTGCGGCAGCAAATGCATAAAATATTCTAGCATTCCAATTTCTGGCCAATTTAAACCTTGTCAAGCAGTGCACAGTGATGTTATTTGTTGCTTAATGAAAGACTGGATGAAATGAGCCCTATTTTCCATGTGGTGAACAGATATGGTACTGCTAGAGACAAATGGAGGATGGAGATTTACCTAATATATAAGGGTTAGTGCAGTAAAGAAAGCAATTTCACCTTTATAAAAAGACATATGCAAAAATATATATCTGAATAAATAAGGATCCCGATAAAGATTGAAGATCAATCTGCAGTTTTGCAGTTAAAACAGAAGTCTATCCTATAATTTATTAAACAGTAAACTGTCCACTTGAGGCTAGAACAGAGGTCAGTGAGATGCCACATGCTGTGAGCAGGATTCTGCTTCTGCCTGTGAATGCTATTGCTCATCCGATGTAGACAGGCTTCTTTTAATGCACTGAAAGAAAAGAGAATTTAGCAGTCTGACAAAATAGCTTAATCACTTCCGTACAGGGCACTTCCTAACCAGGCCAATTTTTAGGTTTCAGCATGGTCACGCTTTGAATGACAGTTGTAGTCATGCAACACTAACCATATGAAATGATAATCCCCCCCAAATAGAGCTCTTTTAGGGGTAATCACTGCTGGGTTATTTATGCTAGACAAACAAAAATTCTCAAAAATATGGCGTTTGGCCTAAATTTATTTGAGATAGATTTGCAAAAATTTATAAAGGTATTCTGCTACATTTCTTTGGTGAAAATAACCCAAATCTGTGTATATTTAGTCTGTAGGATGGTTAGACTTCAAACTGATATAGATCTAAAAATTGATTAATCCTGCTGTACTGATGGCCTATCATTTCTTGAGGCCCCAAAACACCAGCACAGTACAAATACCCCCAAATGACCCACTTTTAAAGAGTAGGCACCCCAAGGTGTTTAGTAAAAAAAGGCATGGTAAGTTTTCAGTTGTTTTTTAGGAAAAAAAAAAAAAAAATAAAAAAATTCCACAGTCACGTACAGCATCACCATAACTGGTGTGGCAGTGATCAGGTGATAGTATGTAAAAAAAGTTTTTTTTACAACACAGACCAACGCAATACAGTGTTACCACTGGTGACAGGCTGTGCAATTGCCAGTTGAAGTAGCGCAATGCTGAAAATCTAAAAAATGCCCTAGTCAAGAAGGGGGCAAAACCTTCCTGAGCTGGTTAAAAAGGTTTGGGTACTTTCCATTTAAAAATTGTTTACAATGTTTATTAAAAGTCAGAAAAGAAAAAAAAAAAAAAAAAAAAAAAACTGGTCACATTTCAAGCAATGTGTCCTAAAAGAAAGATACATAGCTCGTAAGTCTTTTTTCAATATAATTTCAACAAGGGCTTTAAACAGAAATCAAAATACGCAGACTTACTAGTTCAGTCAAATGCCATTTCTTGACTTTTCCTAACACAGCGAGCAACTTTCCTCCTGAATTCACCATTTGGGTCTTCCCGCCACTCTTTCTGAAAAGCAAGGGTAGATATGAGTTTAACTGACAGCCTATTCATCTGCGTGAAAAGCAATCTAAGCCGAACTCACACAATTTCAAACCAGCATTTCAGTCCAACTTCAGCGGCGATTTGACTGACATATGTGCAAGGGGTCATGCAGATGTCTTTTCAAAAATTGCCAAAAGTAGTGCAGAAACTTTTTTTGGGAATCAGTGTGGCGCCAGAGTTGCACCGAATCGGACAGTGCAGTTACCAGAAATAGGTGGCAAAGCAGTCTGATGTGAACTTGGGCTCAAATAGAGTGTGAAAGAGGAACTGGTTTATGAAGGGTGCTGGTACTGAAGCATTATGGGCGGAGCTGCACATGGGTGTACATACTTCAAAGTTAATTGAAGTTTGTTACAAGCCACCCAATGTTAGAGCTCTTTGCACAAAAAAGGGCTGGAACAGTAACGGGGGGGGGGGGGGGATTTACTACCCTGAAATGTAGTGTGCCAGCAGTGCCATTATGCCATTCAAAGGGCTGACATAAGATAAATTTGATGGTACAGATAATAGAAGCCCCAACTACAAATTATGCTCTGTTGGACATGGTGACCTCAAACATTATAGAGCGCGTTACTAATGCTCATATAAAAGCCTTGGGGTAGCAGTGTCCAACTGAAGGCTGCTCTCCAAGACTTAGACTGAGAGGGATCACTGAAGACAGAACTGGACATTTTTGAAAATCAACTGTATGCAAAACACTGCAAAAAAAAATATTTCCATGGGCAATAAGTTTAACCACTTCAGCCCCAGAACGATTTGTCCTTTTTTCCCCACAAATAGAGCTTTTTGGTGGCATGTGATCACCTCTGCGTTTTTTTTCCTCAAAAAACACATCCTTGCTTTTTGCTATAACAAACGTCCCCCACAAAATTTTTTTTTTTTTTTTAATTTCCTAAACTGAAAACACAATAAGCGTATATGGATTGGTTGGTGCAAAAGTTATAGCGTCTACAAAATAGGGGATAGTTTTATGGCATTTTTATTATTTTAGTAATGGCAGCGATCTGATTTTTAGCGGGACTGCGACATTATGGCAGACACATCGGACACTTTTTTGGGACCATTGTCATTTATACAATTATCAGTGCTATAAAAATGCACCAATTAATGTGTAAATTACACTGGCAGGGAAGGTGTTCACCACTAGGGGGCAATTAAGTGGTTAAGCGTGTCCCTGGGAGTGATTCTAACTGGGGGGGGGGGGGGGGGGGGGGGGGGTGTCCCTACTATACACATGACAGCAGTGATCTGTCATCACTAGGCAGAACGGGGAAATGCCTCGCTTACAAAGGCATCTCCCCTTCTTTCTCTCCATGACACGATCGCAGGCACCCGGCAGACAGACGGAGATTTGCTGAGGAAGTCCTTACCCGTGGACGATACACATGCGAGGGGCTTTGTGATGTCAGTACAGCCACCTACCTGGTTTTTATGTATATGCTGTGTACTCCAGCACTGGAACTCAGTGCCACTCTTGTGAGTAACACTTACTCAATAAAGAAGTGACTTTTTTTATGGAGAGCACTAGGTTTTATTTTGTTTTAACATGACCTGTGTATGCCGATGAATATGCTATTTGGATATCGCATAACTGAGGGGAGGACATATGAAGCCAGCCTACTCATCTTTATTATTACCCTTATGAAGGGACTGCATTAATGGCCTGTTAGCTCAGTGGGTCCATTTATGAAGGTGAGCGGCCTGCACTTCTTGTGGTGGTATATACTGATTTGGATGCACGATTGTTACCATCGTTCCATTACAGCACCCTATCCACCTTTAGGGAGACTCCTCTGTCGATGTGACATCTACGTATTTCTACGGGAATTACATGCTTTGGGATTTTATTCATACCGCTTCTGAGCACGGCACCGCTTTGCTTTTATTGTTCATTTAAGGATTTTTTATATTGACCTTCGGAGACCAGCTGCTGTGTTAGGACTGGTTTTTGCACTGTCTGACCT
The DNA here is from genome assembly GCF_042186555.1 of Aquarana catesbeiana. Classification (NCBI taxonomy): domain Eukaryota; kingdom Metazoa; phylum Chordata; class Amphibia; order Anura; family Ranidae; genus Aquarana; species Aquarana catesbeiana. Next base: position 240,038,226 of record NC_133324.1, read on the forward strand.
TTTCTTTATACCTGGCGGACAGAGTCCGCAGGACCCGTGGTCAGAGCACGCAAGCCCACAATGCTGAATCTCAAAGGGGACGTACCTGTACGCCGCTTTGCCCACCCGTGCCATTCTGCCAACGTATATTGTCCTGGGGCAGTCGGGAAGGGGTTAAAAGGCTAAATATCAAACCAATGTGGCTCACATCCAAAATTAAAGAAGCTATAAAGAAAAGAGCATTTGAGGAACGCTCATTTAAAAGTTACAACAAAACATGTAAAAAAAAAAAAGGATATCTAGGCTGCAAAAATTCTAAAAATCGGTTGCAAAAGAGTAGCAAACACCATAAATTCTTCAAATATATTAACAGTAAAAAAAGGAGCATGTAGGCCACTTACAAGATAACAGAGCTGGAAACTTGGGACAAACAGAAGACAAATGTATTAAAATACCTTCAGGTCTGTGTATACCTTCTTCAGCTTTGTTTATACAAATGAAAATCAATAATGGGGATAGTATTGACAGAGTCCAAAAACTGTTAAAATAAAGACGAAAGTCCCTGAACCAAAGAGATAACAGAGCTCAGCTGAGGATGCGAGTCATTTTAAAGCCATCGTTTAACCATTCTTTAGAGAGTGACTGGCATGGTACCACTGCTTTGATGCAAGGCTGATGTGGTGCTTATATTTAAAAAGGAATGAGAAGACCATGCGCTTTCTGCACAACATAAACATGACGTGTACTCTAAAACCTGGACCCTATGGACCAAGTTTGTCTATTCGGAGGGCAAGGCACCCAGTCACATGGGATCTGCTGATGGGTACGCACACACACACACACACACACACACACACACACACACACACACACACACAACACCCCTCTTCTCAGCAAGCAGCTTGCTATGGTGGGCACTGAGCTGAATCACAGCTCCGTGTCTAATCACACGGACCCATGGCCACCCCCTTTCTCTCCTCATTGGCTGATAGCAGTGGGAGCCAAAGGCACCGGGCTGCTTTCTCAAGAACCGCCGGAAGGCCCTGAAAGACACACTGGCATAACGTCATTACATACCCATTGTATCAGCTAAAAGGATCTGGGTGGGAAACCAGGCTGTACTGGAAGACTCCTAGAAAAAGTTACCGGTAAGTCCAACTCTGGTTTTCTCCTTTAGTCTTCCAGGACAGCCTCTGAGAAGAGCAAGAAACTTACCCTGCCAGGGCAGGACCACTGCCTGAAGGAGCCTTCACCTAAGCGCCTTATCAGAAAACAGGCGATAATTCTTTGCAAATGTGGAGTAGCTGGACCATGTTGCCGCTCTGAAGATATCCTCCAGAGTAGCACCGGCCCTCTGCCCACAAAGCTGACACCCTGGGTGAATGTGCCTCAACTAGGGGTGCTTGCCTACCTGCCAAACCATATGCTTCGGTAATGGTCATTCTAATCCAACTGGCAATGGAGGATTTTGATGCTTTAAATCCCTTACGTGCCCCCTCTGCAAAGTTTACAAAATAAGGATTCAGACCTTCTTTAGTCCTTGCTGACCTCAAGATAAGCCAAAAGGTTTCTCCTAACATCTAATAAACTAAAACTTCCTTCATTGACTTCTGAGGTGGAATAAAATATTGGCAGGATAATGTCCTACAATCTATGAAACTAAAGCTGGCCATACACCTATAGATTATCTGCAGATTTTCTATGGTTAGATGGAAAAAGTGCAACAGATTTCTCCATGTTCGCTAAACTGTGTGGATGGAGGAATCTCCCACTTTTTCCATCTAACCATAGAAAATCTGCAGATAATCTATAGGTGTATGGCCAGCTTAAGAGGATACTTTGGGGGGAAAACTTAGGTCTGTTTTGAGCACAACCCTTTCCTCCAAAAATGGAAAATGGTTTCTGAATTGAGAGCGCTTGCAACTCACTCACCATTCTAGCAGAAGTGATCAAAAATACTGTCTTTAAGGCTACCCACTTCAACTATCAATTGCAAGGAAGGGCTCCTGGCTGCCCCCCCCCCCTTGTTTATATATGAGACTAAACAGTAAATAGTGCTGCGCTGTTATATATAATTGCTAGCTAATAAATTAAAATATTACACTATTAGTGTGACCTAAATCCATATGTTACGAGATACAGAAATGACTATGTGCTACACAATACATCCTAGTGGAAATTACAATTTCTTTGCATTTAGCACTTTATTGCATCACTCTGTTGGTATGTATATAAGGTATATGGGGAAGAAGGGGAGATTCCAGATGGTGTAGTACGTTTTTAAAAACCTATTTAAAAGCTTCAGATACTCACATGTCACAATAGCAGTACAATTCAAAACACCACGAGCAGCAAGTGAGGGAGCCCTGATGAAGTCACGTGACACTGATGATACACTTCGGGGCACACAGGCACCGGAAGTCACATCAGCGAGCTCACTGCTCATGGCGTTTTGAATTCTACTGCTATTGTGAAATGAGTACCAAAAGCTTTTTTTTTACATAAAAAAGGTTTTTAAAAACGTACTACACCATCTGGAATCCTCCCTTCTTCCCCATATACATACCAACAGAGTGATACCATTGCTGCGACTGACCTTAAAGGAGCAGGTATACACTAGGATATACTGAAAGCGCCAGACCAAGACCACCATCACGATATACAGTGGGAATACTACATACAGTGTTATGTTACAGCCATAAGGCAAGAGGCCACCTAACAGTGTGCTGCACAGAAGAGAAGTCACTGCACTTTCTCTATTTAAATCCTCTGCGCAGAAAAGTCACTCACTTTATGCACATTGCTCTGTTTTTCACAATAAGGAAGAGACTTTCTATATCCCTTTTCAGAGGGGATCCGTCACTTGGGCTCACCCCCCCCACCACCAAGACTTAATCATATTTATGTGATTTGCACATGTGCACACTGCCATTTCTTTGCATTTAGCACTTTATTGTATTTTCCACTAGGATGTATTATGTAGCAATATTACTTCTATAGTTAATGTATGGATTTAGTTCACACTAATAGTATAATATTTAGATTAGCCAGCGATTATACATAACAGCGCAGCACTATTTACTGTATCTTTTTTGTGGTTATGGATTAACCCTTCAGTGCCTTGCAGCAGTTAAAGAGTCAATCGAGGAGCACAGGAATATCTACCGGATTTTTATCCGAGACCGCTGCCGCATTGTCCGTGCGCACCTGGAGGTGCCATCCCCTGATCAGTGACTAGAAAGCTTCTAGAGCCTTCTTGATTGCCAGCAGCTCCCTCTGATTTGAGGTGCTTCTGGCTTCCACTGGAGACCAAGTTCCCAGAGCTAAGCTTCCATCCAAGTGGGCTCCCCAGCCGAAAGAACTGGCATCTGTTTTCACCACCAGTGCTGTCGGTCTGGACCACAAAAGACTTGTCCAGATTGTGACTGGCTTGCTGCCACCACAGCAACCTTTTGACTCTGTCCATTACGGGCATAGGCTATTCCAACCTTTGCTTGTCACCATCTCAGCAACATAAGAGGAGACCCTGCAGAGGGCGCTGGTGAAACCTTGTCCCTTGTCCAGGGGACTGCCAAGAAGCAGGATGTCATCAGTCCTACCGCCTTTATGACCTCTGACCTGGGCTTCCCAATTGGTCTGAAGCTGTGGTGCTGCCTGACCCATCTTTTCCTGAGGGAGAAAGATTTTTAGAAAATCCTGTAGTCCAAATATTGGACATCCCGAGTTGAAACTTGTCCTGATTGACCAGCCAACCAAGAGACTGCAGGAAATCTTGCGCCCCCTGCAGGTCCCTCTCCAGCTGATGAAAGGATTGGGTGATGAACAGGAGATTGTCCAAGTAGGACATCACTGTAATGGCCTTCACACGCAGCAGGGCCAAGGCTTCTACCAGGACTTTCAGAAAAATCCTCAGAGAGGACGCTACTCCGAATGGCAGAGCCCAAAAGTGGAAATGAAGGACCTCCGAATTCACCCCGACTGCCAGTCTGAGATATTCCTGGAAAACCTGACGTATGGAAGTATGCATCTCTGAGATCGACCGTTGCCATATAGCATTCTAGAAACAGAAGATTTGTTACTGTGAAGATAGACTCCATCCTGAAGCACTTGCACCTTAGAGCCCTGTTTAATGGACGAAGATTGAGGATTAGCCTGAACTTGCCTGAGAGCTTTTTGACCAGAAATACGTGGGAATAAACTGATAGCGTTCCTTCTGGGGTACCTGCATGAGGAGTTGCTGATCCACCAGCTCCCCTAATAGCAGACTCAGAGCCCCTGCTTTTTCCATGATCTCGAGGTAACAGGGTGACAAGAAAACTGGAAGGGGGATTTGACTTGAATTCCAACTTAGTCATTCCTTACAATGTCTAATATGAACAGACATTGTGGAAGGAAGTGCCCCAATGACCTTTGTTGTCTGGGGGGACAGTTGCTTACTTCCCCCAATGGGGAGTGGAACCTCAGGCTGAAGGACCCTGGGGAATACCTTGCAGCTACCACAGGGACTGGAGAGGAAAATAAAAATAAAAAGTGCTGATCCTGTTGGTCCAGAGGAGAAACAAGACCTGAGGTATGCAACGGCTTTTTAAAATGGTGGATGATGAGTTTCCTGTTTTAGGTGGGAGGAGCCCCATCTCAGATGCTGCCCTGGAAGACTTGAGAAAAATACAACACACACTTTGTATAATGTGAAAGATTTTACGGCTAATAAAATCAATACCCAACATGTCATGCTTTAACATTGCGTCTGCTTGTGGAATGGCGGCAAACTATGGTGCTTCACGTTCTCCATAGGAGTCTTTAACAAAGGTTACACAGGAGGTCTGGTGCTGGAATTATTGCTCTTGCGCCAACATTTGCAGTGATACCTCACGTGTGGTGCAATCACTGTTTACATATGCGTACAGGAGTAACAGATGCATTTATATACAAAACTGTATTTACACTTTTTTGGATTAACTTTGCCATCACAAGGGCCATAACAAGTCCTCTTTATGTGGGCGGCACAGTGGTGTAGTGGATAGCACTTTCGAATCCCAACCATGACACTACCTGCCTGGAGTTTGCATGTCCTCCCTGTGCCTGTGTGGGTTTCCTCTGGGTACTCCGGTTTTCTCCCACATTCCAAAAACCTGTTAGGTTAATTAGATCCTGTCTAAATTGGCCCTGGTATGTTTATGTATGAATGTGAGTTAGGGACCTTAGATTGTAAGTTCTAGATTGTACATTCACATGTACAATGCATATGTAAAAGCTGCGTAAATTGATGGCGCTATATGAATACCTGAAATAAATAAACTAAACCCCAAGTCTCTCCTCTGGCCTCCAATGCAACCAGACAGATTGTCCCCCTCAGCATCCAGGCACCCACCAAAACGATGGCGCTGGCCAGAACTGTCTCTGGAAATGCTAGCAGCCAGGTAAATAAAGAGGCGGAACAGGAAGTGATGACACTCGTCACTTCCTGTTTTCGGGGGTCAGAGGAAAAACGTCAGTTTCTATTTTTGTGCAGCCGATGCCGCATCACTCCCAGGCTTTGCGATTGGCTGGTAGAGCCCGGGAGAGGCTGCAAGAGGTGGGTGGGACCCCTTTTGGCCATCCGCAAAAGTGATCGAGTGGCTATTTGGCTACTCAAATCACTTCACAAAGGCAATCACCAGCTGCAAAATTTCATACAGGTATGAAGCCTGTAGGTGCAGGCATCGTCCCCGGTATAGCTACTGCAACACAAGGATGTCCACTGGACATCATGGGTGGCAAGTAGTTAAGGATTCTTGGATGACCTGTGAAACATCAAAATGTAACTAGCTAGCAGTCTTCAATACTAGCTAAACCATTCCCTAGATAAATTTGTCTTCACAGGCATCTCTAAAGTTCATCCTTCTAACACTGCCATTCTTAAACATAGTAAACATGTTTCAGTAGGATTTTTACTAAAGATACTTACTGCAGCATCTACATTGGCCGGAGAATCACTGTTTGGGTCAGCAAGCATAGAAATAACACTGATCATAATGGTCTCCACTGTGTGTATAGGCAGCCATCGCTCCTCTGGTTTTTCATAGCCAAATTTATCTTCACCTGGCTCATGGAGGATGGATATACAGACATCACCATTCTTAGCAACTGGCAAAACAAAACCCAGAAGAGTGCAGCATATTAGTGAATGCATCATTTTTTCCTTTCGGACAGATAAACCCAAAACAATTGGGTATTTGTTTTAGGAATACACATTATTCAGCAAGGCCCCATTCATTTATACAGATCTACCGATCTGTACACTCATGGAAAGGAGCATCTTCAAAAGTGTGGGATTCACAGGTGTTCTGTAGTATTTAAAAACAATGACATGCAGTGAGAGCCCATTCACACAGGGGCAACACGACTTCCAACACGACTTTGGGAGGCAACTTGGACACGACTTGAGTATGAATCACAGCACGACTTGGGGCAATTTACAACACAACTTGAAGTCGCCTCCAGGACAGGGAACTTTACAAGTGGCCAATCAGAGCTTATCAGCTGTGTGTGAGAAGGAGGGGGCTGGCTGTTTAGTGGAGGAAATTACTTTCTGTTTCCTTTCTGCTTCCTGTAAAGTTGCCTCAGTATGAACAGTGATCAGACTTGGAGGCAACTTCCATTGAAATCAATGGGTACAAGTTGCCTTCAAGTCGGATTGAAGTAGTACAGGAACCTTTTCTGAAGTCGGAGCGACTGCAGTAGTGTGCATTAAGACAGATCCATTCACTTACATTTATTTTTTCATGTAGCGCGACTTGAGGCGACTAGGGGCGACTTGAAGTCGGATCCAAAGTTGCCCCTGTGTGAATGGGCTCTCAGGCTGTACAGAACACCTGTGAATCCCATGCAGGTCTGCCTGAAATTGGGACAGGCGGACCTGATCAGAAGCCTTGTGCGAAAGTCAGATTCTGGGGGGGGGGGGGGGGGGGCATGGCACTATTATGGCCCTGTGGAAGCAATAGGGCTGCTGTACAGTCGCTCTGGATCGCTTTAACCCAACCTGTCAGAATTGCACGGGACTGCTGTAGAAGTAGGTGTGGGTAAAGCAGTGAAGGGTCAAGGAATTCTGTAATGACACTACTCTGATTTTTATATATAGTTGAAGGTGTAGATGTATTAGCATAAAAGTATTAAGTGGATATTATGATTGCTACAGACCAGAAAACCTGTCTGGAGCCAATAAGTAACTTACCATTTGGATGCCAGAGTTCTGTGATAAATTTCATTTTAGGAGGCCGTAAAGGATAGTCCCTTGGAAATGTAAGATACGCTTTAAAGAAACCACCCTCACTGAAAAAATACAAGTGTGAACAGGTAATTAAACAGCATTCAAACACTATAAAAAAACTGTATTTGAGTACATTGTGAGATAATGTGTGACATAATTAGCCCAATAAAAACTATTTGAAAGGGTCTGGTTATAAAAAAAACAAAAAAACAAAGACTGATTTATATATCACCCCTGCCCCAGGTACAGCTTACAGTTATGCATTACCCCTCAAGGAGCTTGCAGTACTCTACCCCAACAAAGCTCAACTATTTTCCCCAAGAGACAAACTGGATCTGAGATATTCTAACCATGAACTAGATTCCTATGCACCGATCTTTGCATTTGGCAATGTGTACAAATATGTCACACAGTTCAGCCCACTTCTGCTCCCTCAAACGGATGCGATTTCTCTTTTATGGCTAGCAGATTTAGATGGACTAAGGCCTGTTTTACACCTATGCATTTTTTAGTGCATTTTTCAGATTTACACTACAGTCCATTGCCTATGGAACACGTTCTGTAGTGCAAATCCACAAAAAACACGAAAAATGCATAGGTGTGAAACAGGCCTTAGAGCTGAACCCCAGCTAACACTTTATAACCAGTTACAGCAAACAGTCTTCTTCCTTTGGGGATAAAGGTTTTATATAAAATAAAAGTTGACCATTGCAAGCATCCCCATCAGTGTTTCTCATTTCCAGGCCTCAAGATGCTCCAAAAGGTCATGTTTTCAGGCTCTCCATTATTTTGCACAGGTGATTTGATCAGTTTCACTGCCTTAGTAATTACCACAGCCGTTTAATCTGAGGGAAATCCTAAAACCATGACCTGTTGGGGCATCTTGAAGACTTGAGAAACACTTCTAGTTTGCCCCAACCCTCTGCCACTTTGCCTGAACAGCTTGGTCTGTTAAAATGAAATAACAGACTTACTGGCCAAATTACCAGGTTAAAAAAACTAAATGAGAAAAGCCTAAAAAAGCAAATGCAGCCACCACATCAAAACTGATAAGCTCCAATTTAATAAATCTATTATGGGTTTAATACTGCTTTAATCAAGAACATGAACAGTGCTGAGAAATTAAATGCAGAAACTTACAATAATGTGTCCTGTGGCCCAATAACAAGCACTTCCCATTTAAAGATATCATCATCATCAATGAGTCCAGCAGAAAAGCCTTCAACTGGGTTTTTATTCAGTTCTGAAAGAGGGAAGGAAAAAAGAGGGGTAGAAAACCTACATGTTAGAAGAGCTAAATTATATAACTACATAGAAGACCTTTTATTATATTGGCTTTACACTATACTATGTAATATCTAGTACACTACAAAAACACCATAAAACCCAAGACCATGTAAATCTCTAAGTTCAGAGACCTTGAGCACCTAAAGTTAAAGTGGAACTATAAAACAAGGAACAGCGCCAAAAAAATTGATGGATGGTGGAGGATTTTTAACTAGAAATGCTAGTGAAACACTTGATACAAAGGGAAATGAGCAGCACAAATCTAAAAATCCTACAACTTCGTAATAAATGGCTTGCAATTAAAAAGGAGTTCTAAAGGCAGAAGGTTTTTCATTTTAATGCATTCTATGCATTAAGATAAGAAAGCTTGTGTGTAGCAGCCTCCCCAGCACCCCCCCCCCCCCCCCAACCCAATTACCCACCTGAGCCCCATCTCTCCAGAGATGTCCAAGAGACCCTCAGCCATGCAGGACACTCCTGACTGGCTGAGAGCAGCAGTGCCATTGGCTCCCACGGCTGTCAGTCAGCCAATCAGGGGAGAGGGGGCAAGGCCAGGTCTGGGCTCCATGTCTGAATGCATACACTGAGCTGACTCGGCTTGGGTGCCCCCTGTAGCAAGTTGCTGGTTGAGAGGCACTCAATGGAGGGAGGCGCAGCGAAGAGGGACCCAAGAAGGAGGATCAGGGCAGGGCTAGGACGCCTACAACAGGTGTTTGTGATCTTGCTTTTGAGACTGCAACCGGAGCAGATTATATACAATCATGCTTAATGCTTTTGTTCCCTAGTGTCTGACAGACTTGTGAAATGTGAGTGCTTTTAAAAAAAAAAAAAAGTTAAGGATTATGCTGCAGAGATTTTTTCCTTCCTCCTCAAAATCCTGCCACCTATTTCGGAAGAGAAACTGAAAAGGAGGACAAAGACAGCACAGTGGAGAGGGGATTTGCCTGATAAAAAAAAAAAAAAAAAAAAAAAACACGGTTGCTGGTTTATAATCTGACCAGCTACAATTTCTGGTGAGTTTAGATATGATATGGGAAAGCTGCAGCAAAGGCGAGTATGGTGGCAATACTATCTGCATTTTTTTCCCCCTCGTTTGGCATCTTCATCTGGATCTTCAAATTTAAAGTGCAACTTTAGAGCACAATTAAAATTGGGCAGTGTGAGATGGAAGCGGTATGGGGTTGCACACCTTGTACACATCTTAACCGGCAAAAAGTGCACTCCTTTCCATCTTTGCAGACTAAATTTGACCTCCCCAATCTGTGTATTTCCCATACCTACAATTACAGCATGCTATCTGGGCACTATCCCTGCCCCCATCTTTCATTATGACAAGTGTCTCACTTTAAGGGATTTATTTCCCGGTGTTGTGCCATGCTTGCGTCCACACACTTGAAGGGCTTCCCGACCAACGTGGCACCCCTATGGGAGAGTGAAGTGGGCACGTTTGAGAACAATCAGTGGGACGAGGTCCTACAGCTGTGTTCTCTCAATGTGGCACAATGTCTGTCCCAGCTGTACATAGGATTGCAGGTGCATTTTGCCCCTGCAAGGCTGTGGGTCTGAGAGAACTTGGAGTGTACTGGGTGTTTCAGAGACCATGGTGACCTTGTGCATCTACTGTGGCACTGCCCCAAGCTACATCTATATTGGTCAGGAGTTGTCGCTACCATTAATGGGGTATCGGGTCCATATCCCGATGGATCCTAAGCCCTGTATATTGGGTATTCTAGATGACCTCTCCATTGAGGAAATCCCTCAACAAGCCAGAGCACTCTTTTAGGCACGCAAGCTTATCCTTAGACACTGGAAAGGAACGCAACCTCCTACTCTAAGAGAATGGACAACTCAAATGGGGGACACCCTGTGCTTGGAGAAGTATATCTTCCAGTACAGGGGCTGCCCAGAAAAGTTCAACACTTTATGGTCTTCATGGTTGGTTCCTGGTCTTAGCCCAATGGATTTGGTCTTGGACAGACTGTTTTCTCTAGCACGGAGGTTAGCTCTGATCACAATATAGAAAAGGTGGCCTTCTGGGCTAGCTCACTGCATATAACTAAAGTGGGAGGATAGTTAAAGGGGAAGTGGTAGGGAGGAACAGGGAAAGCGGTCAAAATGCTAGAGAAAACAGTCTGTCCAAGATCAAATCTACTGGGCTAAGACCAGGAACCAACCATGAAGACCATAAAGTGTTGAACTTTTCTGGGCAGCCCCTGTACTGGAAGATATACTTCTCCAAGCACAGGGTGTCCCCCATTTGAGTTGTCCATTCTCTTAGAGTAGGAGGTTGCATTCCTTTCCAGTGTCTAAGGATAAGCTTGCGTGCCTAAAAGAGGGCTATGGCTTGTTGAGGGATTTCCTCAATGGAGAGGTCATCTAGAATACCCAATATACAGGGCTTAGGATCCATCGGGATATGGACCCGATACCCCATTAATGGTAGCGACAACTCCTGACCAATATAGATGTAGCTTGGGGCAGTGCCACAGTAGATGCACAAGGTCACCATGGTCTCTGAACACCCAGTACACTCCAAGTTCTCTCAGACCCACAGCCTTGCAGGGGCAAAATGCACCCGCAATCATATGTACAGCTGGGACAGACATTGTGCCACATTGAGAGAACACAGCTGTAGGACCTCGTCCCACTGATTGTTCTCAAACGTGCCCACTTCACTCTCCCATAGGGGTGCCACGTTGGTCGGGAAGCCCTTCAAGTGTGTGGACGCAAGCATGGCACAACACCGGGAAATAAATCCCTTAAAGTGAGACACTTGTCATAATGAAAGATGGGGGCAGGAATAGTGCCCAGATAGCATGATGTAATTGTAGGTATGGGAAATACAGATTGGGGAGGTCAAATTTGGTCTGCAAAGATGGAAAGGAGTGCACTTTTTGCCGGTTAAGATGTGTACAAGGTGTGCATCCCCATACCGCTTCCATCTCACACTGCCCAATTTTAATTGTGCTCTAAAGTAGCACTTTAAATTTGAAGATCCAGATGAAGATGCCAAACGAGGGGAAAAAAATGCAGAGATAGTATTGCCACCCTCTCTCCTTGTGTATAGCACAGCAAAGCTCATGTAGGATGCTATGGTCTACTTGGGATTCTAGACTCAAGCCCAGTACACTGAAACTGAATTTAAAGTTGAACTTGAGGCCACAATTAAAAATGGGTGACCAGACGGGAATTTCAATGCAGAAGACACATGCCTTGTCTCTCCTGCATTAAAAAGTTACTAACCTGCCTGTCCACCCCTGTACAGCAAGTGTCTGAAAGGTGAAGCACATGAGACAAAAATTGAGTATTTGCCACATTCACAGATGGGAAAGTTTTCTGTGTGAGGTTTTTGCATCACATAGTAACTGCATCTGGGACTTTAGCTCACCGTACAGAAGACTTTAGCATACTTTGTTCTTTAGCCAATTGCTCACCTTTGTCAGCCAATGAGTCAAAGCAGAATCTCCTCATTCTCTAAAATGAACACTTGCAGAAGTGGATATGGTGCCCTTGAGCTCAGGTCTATTATGAAAATTGAATCATATGGCCAAAGCTTTTTCAGCTATACTTCTCTTGTGGGTCACAGGAGTGCACGTTTGCTTGCCTGTGACCCAGAATAAAATGACACCAGGCTATAGCCTTCTGCCGTGGGAGAGCCACTTCAGGCTCTGGAAAGAGGCTGAATTTTGTCAGGATCCACCCAGCTGTGACATGCAACCGAAAGCTGGATCTAGCTGTGATCACCCACTCTACTGCCTGGTGCTCCAGTGAGCTATGGGGGGAGCAGATTTAAAGCAGTGGTAGACCCTTCAATATACCCAGTGAAATGACTGGACTCAGGTGATACAAATAGAACAAATCCTCCTATATACGTTGTACCCATTTGTAGTCTTCTCTAGATCCGTTCAAAGTCCAGAATTTAAAACGCTTAACGGAGCGGTCAGAAAAAAAGGGGTGGAGAGCTCAAGTTACTCTGCAGAGCTCAGTGAGGAGAGGTCTGAAAGCTGATTGAAGGTAAGGAACACATCCCTGCTCACAGGAACAGAGCTGAGGCTGTCAATCAGTTGGAGCTCCCTATGTCACATTTTTTCTCTTTGTGTCAGGAAAAATTCTCACGCGATTCATGCTGATAGAGGAATGAAGCAGTAGACAGAAATGACACTTCATGTTCTTAATTGAGACAAGTACACACTACAGAAGGATATACTTTGTTCATCTTTCATGTCTGAGAAATAACAGCACTTTGTCAATGGTATCCATGCTGAGCAGACAGAACTGAGCAATCAGCAGTCATATGATATGATATGGGAAAGCTGCAGCAAAGGTGAGTATTTTTTTGCAAAGACAAATGGAAAAAAAAAAAACAAAACAAAAGGGTTATAACTTCTAAATCATCCCTTAGTCAATCCAAAGTGGAAGAAAAGTGTTGCCTTTAGTGCTACTTTAATGGAATGTCACAAGTGACATTCCACTTATTACGTACAGCAGCTGCTGAGCACAGAAAGTGTCACACAGACTGCTGCAGAAAAATTCAGACAGGATGCATTTTACTGCACCCCTCCACAACACAGTGTGTAAGTGCAAACTGGGCACAAAGAAAACCATTGCCGTCTATGTACCATTGTCAATTGCTGCAGGTTTGTTCTACAAAGAAAAAAACCCCACTCCCTGCACTAGTTGAGCCAGCGCTAAATAGCTTTATTTATCCAAAGATTGTACAGTGGCTTGCGAAAGTATTCGGCCCCCTTGAACTTTTCAACCTTTTGCCACATTTCAGGCTTCAAACATAAAGATATAAAATTTTTATTTTTTGTGAAGAATCACCAACAAGTGGGACACAATTGTGAAGTGGAACGAAATCTTTTGGATTTTTGAAACTAATAAAAAAATGAAAAGTGGGGTGTGCAAAATTATTCGGCCCCCTTGCGTTAATACTTTGTAGAGCCACCTTTTGCTGCGATTACAGCTGCAAGTCGCTTGGGGTATGTCTATCAGTTTTGCACATCGAGAGACTGAAATTCTTGCCCATTCTTCCTTGCAAAACAGCTCGAGCTCAGTGAGGTTGGATGGAGAGCGTTTGTGAACAGCAGTTTTCAGCTCTTTCCACAGATTCTCGATTGGATTCAGGTCTGGACTTTGACTTGGCCATTCTAACACCTGGATACGTTTATTTGTGAACCATTCCTTTGTAGATTTTGCTGTATGTTTGGGATCATTGTCTTGTTGGAAGATAAATCTCCGTCCCAGTTTCAGGTCTTTTGCAGACTCCAACAGGTTTTCATCCAGAATGGTCCTGTATTTGGCTGCATCCATATTCCCCTCAATTTTAACCATCTTCCCTGTCCCTGCTGAAGAAAAGCAGGCCCAAACCATGATGCTGCCACCATGTTTGACAGTGGAGATGGTGTGTTGAGTGTGATGAGCTGTGTTGCTTTTACGCCAAACATATCGTTTTGCATTGTGGCCAACAAGTTCGATTTTGGTTTCATCGGACCAGAGCACCTTCTTCCACATGTTTGGTGTGTCTCCCAGGTGGCTTGTGGCAAACTTTAGACGAGACTTTTTATGGATATCTTTGAGAAATGGCTTTCTTCTTGCCACTCTTCCATAAAGGCCAGATTTGTGCAGTGTACGACTGATTGTTGTCCTATGGACAGACTCTCCCACCTCAGCTGTAGTTCTCTGCAGTTCATCCAGAGTGATCATGGGCCTCTTGGCTGCATCTCTGATCAGTCTTCTCCTTGTCTGAGCTGAAAGTTTAGAGGGACAGCCAGGTCTTGGTAGATTTGCAGTGGTCTGATACTCCTTCCATTTCAAAATAATCGCTTGCACAGTGCTCCTTGGGATGTTTAAAGCTTGGGAAATCTTTTTGTATCCAAATCCGGCTTTAAACTTCTCCACAACAGTATTATGGACCTGCCTGGTGTGTTCCTTGGTCTTCATGATGCTCTCTGCGCTTTCAACAGAACCCTGAGACTATCACAGAGCAGGTGCATTTATACAGAGATTTGATTACACACAGGTGGATTCTATTTATCACCATCAGTCATTTAGGACAACATTGGATTATTCAGAGATCCTCTCTGAACTTCTGGAGTGAGTTTGCTGCACTGAAAGTAAAAGGGGCCAAATAATTTTGCACGCACCACTTTTCAGTTTTAATTGCTAAAAAAGTTTAAAATATCCAATAGATTTCGTTCCACTTCACAATTGTGTCCCACTTGTTGGTGATTCTTCACAAAAAATTAAAATTTTATATCTTTATGTTTGAAGCCTGAAATGTGGCAAAAGGTTGAAAAGTTCAAGGGGGCTGAATACTTTCGCAAGCCACTGTACTGTAAGATTTAAACATATATGATAAACTTAAAGCGGAACATTGCACCAAAGGAGAAGATTCCACTTTAACATCTCCTCCACCCCTCCCATATTTGGCATGTTATTTTTTGGGGATGGGGGGGGGGGGGGGGGAGCAGGTACCTGGTTTTGACAGGTACTCTCTCCCACTCCAGCTTGGGTAACCTCAGAGATCCAAGCAGAAGTTATCCCCCCCCCCCCCCCGCAGTCTTCTGGGACACATCACAGGTCTAAGAAGACCGTGGGACCATTCATAAAGCAAACACAATGGGCAGCCGGCTGTGAAGCCAAAAGCAGCATAGCTGGCTGCCCACAGTTAGGATGCAGGCACCAGGAGCCCGAAGGCTAGTGACGCACTAGCCCAAGTGAGGAAGGCACTGGATCCCTGGACAGGCAAGTGTCCTATTAAAGGCAGCAGCTACAGGAATTGTAGCTGCTGACTATCTTTTGCCCAGACTGGCCAACTACTTAGAGTGTCTTAACAGCCACTTTAACACATATGCACCATCCGCGCTGTCTCCTTATGCAGGGTTCCCCTCAGGGTGTGATAAAAAAAGTAAATAACTCATGCAAGAGCCAAGATCCATGATCACATGACTGACCGGGTCCCTCCTTTCCTCCTCTGATAGATGCAGCAGGAAGGGGCTGAGATTCCCCCGCTGACGTCACGGAGGAGTGGAGGAAAGACCCAGCCAGTCATGCAATTGCAGATCTCAGCTCTTGCATGAGGTATTTACAGCATTTTTATAAATCACACAGGGGGACACTGCATAAGACAGCACGGATGGTGCATACAAATTACAGTCATTTAAGCAGCAGGAGTGGAGGGGGTGGCACGGTCACGAGCTGATGGGCAGGGAGGGGAGGATGATACAGGAGCACAGAGGAGACAAAGGACAGCAGGCTGCAGATGGAGGCACGTAAACTGACCATGGTGCCAGGGCTCAGAAGCCACGATACACCGTGGTCAGTTTACATAGTGGAGGGCAGAAACTAGCAGGATCAGCCAGGTTTTTCTTTGGTGTTACAGGCGGCCAAATGACATAAGCACTGTGTGATTAATTGCGCTGATATTATCCTCTTATTACACCCTAGTGTGTAGCTCAATGAGTGGTTTAAATAAATACTACCAATTAAAAATAAATGACCCTATTCATTCACCCATATAAAACACCTCAAATAAATACCACAATAATCCTTAATTGTATCTGCCAAAAAACATAATAAAATTTATGGGCGCCAACATTAAATGCTCAAAGTTCAACTAATAAGTTATATCAAAAATGAGTTCAGTGCCGATTTGCTGTAAAAATGTATAAAGAATATATGCATGTCATATTCTTGACAAGCAAAATAAAGAAACACACATCCATTGCGCAGAGATCACAGTAGATAGATACTATATGCTAGGATACTTTGTTTCACTCACATATCCCCATTCACAAGATCGCATTACAATGATCAGCTGCATAAATCCTTGAAAGTCACGTGTCTGTGACACAACGCGTAGGGAGGAGGAGCCTGCGACGTATCCAGCAGTAGCTGTGTGAGCACTGGCGACGGATGAGAAGCCTTTAGCGCAGAGCTCTATGCAGCTGATCATTGTAATGCGATCTTGTGAATGGAGATGCGAGTGAAAAAAAGTATCCTAGCATATAGTATCTATCTACTGTGATCTCTGCGCAATGGATGTGTTCTTTATTTTGCATGTCAAGAATGAGAGCGGAAAATCAAACTAAAACGGAACTGGCGATTGAGTGACAGTAAAAAACTTTCAATATATTCTTTATACATTTTTACAGCAAATCGACACTGAACTCACTTATTTTTGATATAACTTAGTTGAACTTTGAGCATTTAATGTTGGCGCCCATAAATTATTCGTTTATTTTATGTTTTTTGGCAGATACAATTAAGGATTATTGTGGTATTTATTTCAGAGGTGTTTTATATGGGTGAATGAATAGGGTCATTTATTTTTAATTGGTAGTATTTATTTAAACCACTCATTGAGCTACACACTAGGGTGTAATAAAAGGATAATATTAGCACAATTAATCACATTCACTTAATTATTCACTTGTCATTCACACATTTATTGCAGCTATATTATTTGGTCATCTCTTATTAATTACATATTTGTGCTGGAGTTACCCGAGTCAGCGCTTTAGTATTTAAGCACACTGTCATAACATGCTTTAACCACTTACCAACCAGCCCATAGCCAAATGATGGCTACAGGGCGGTTTGATAACTCTGGGAGGGCGTACCAAGACATCCTCCCAGAATCCCCCTCTCACACGCCCCCTGGGGCACACACCCAAGAACATCCGTGACCCAGCGGATCACAGTAAATGGCTGCTGATAGCGGGTGTTTACCCAGTGATCGCTCCGTCAAATGTTGACGTGATCACTTGTAAAACCAGCATCACATCCGGTTCCTCTCCCCTCCCCGTACCTATTGGTACAGTGCGATGGGAGAGATCGGTGGCAGCAGCACTCCGCGCTCAGCATACCCATCCACACCCCACAAAAGTGTAAAATAAGTAGTCAAATTAGATTTGAAACTTTCCTAGAACACCTGATGGTGCTCCCTGCATGTTGGTTCTTTGTGTGTGGCTACGCTGTGGAAAAGTTCCACATGTGTGGTATCGCCATACTCAGTAGGAGAAGCTATTTTGGGGTGTAATTTTTGGTATTTACATGCTAGGTGTTAGAAACATTGTGAAAAAAAAAAACAAACAAACAAACAAAAAAACATTTTCTTTACACATTTTCCAAAAACAACCATAGATCATACATTGGGTTGTTTTTTCCAAAATGGGGTCATTTTTGGGGCGTTTCCATTGTCCAGGTTCTCCAGGGCCTTCAAAAGTGTAAGAGGTAGTCAAGAAATTATATGTGTAATTTATGCTCCAAGAAAGCCCGATGGCGCTCTCTGCATGTTGGGCCTCTGTATGTGGCCCTGCTGTGTAAAAGTCTCACACACGTGGTATTGCCATACTCAGGAGGAGTAGTAGAATTTGTTTTGGGATGTAATTTGTGCTATGCATATGCTGTGGGTGAGAAATAACCTGCTAATATAACAATTTTTTTTTTTTCACAAAACTCTCGATTTTGCAAAGAATTGTGGGAAAAAATTACAACTTCAAAAAACTCACCATGCCTCTTACCAAATACCTTGGAATGTCTACTTTCCAAAAAGGGGCCATTTGGGGGGTATTTGTACTTTCCTGGCTTGTTAGGGTCTCAAGAAATGATAGGCTGTCAGTACTTTAGGTGTGATCAATTTTCAGAGATTGGCACCATAGCTTGTGGACTATATAACTTTCACAAAGACCAAATACACAGATTTGGGTTATTGTTACCAAAGATATGTAGCGGTATAAATTTTGGTCAAAATATATTTAGAAAAATTACTAATTTGCAAAATTTTATAACAGAAACGAAGAAAACCCCCCGGTAGACATAACAGTATTGCTCCACCCTCTACAGGAAACAAATCAGATACAATTTAAAAGGCCCCTCCCTTTCCTCTGACCCTCAGCTGTTTAGAAGATCAAGTAACCTCCACCAAAGGTGCACTCGGCAGAGGAAAAAAAAAAACAGAAAATCACAAAAAAAACAAACAAAAAAAAAACCCACCAAGTAAACAAGGTCAACCAGTGAAAAAAAAAAAAAAAAAAAAAAAAAAAAAAAAAAAAAAAAAAAAAAAAAAGAATAGGGTGGGAATATAGACGCTGTCCTGGAAGGTTCCTGGAAATACCATTACCAGCAAGTCTAATGGGGGTTTTCCTCCCTTCACCTTCCAGGACAGCTACTTGAGAGGATAAACATGATTCTATACCTTAGGGAGGGACAACAGCCTGAAGCACTTTCCTACCAAAGGAGAGGCCCTAGCTGGAAAGCATCTGAACTCTATTGTTTGAGAAATGCATGAGAGGAGGACCAGGCGGCAGCTTTATAGATTTCTTCCCATGAAGCCCCCACTCTTTCTGCCTATGATGTGGTCATGGATCTTGTCGAATGGGCTCCAATTCTAGAAGGAGGGGTGCGACCTGAAACTTTATATGCCTCAGATAGCTCCCCTAATCCACCTAGCAATAGAACTTTTAGGACGCTTTGGACCCTTTTTTGGGGCCACTGAACAAAACCAACAGTTGGGAGGAACTCCTAAAACCACTGGACTTTTCTAGATAAAGCAGAAGACATCTCTTTACGTCTAAAAGACTAAATCTTCCCTCCTCCGCATTCTTGGGAGAGGTGCAGAAACTAGGAAGGACTATCTCCTGGGACCTATGAAAGTTGGAAGAAAACTTGGGTAAATGGAAAGGATCAGGTCTAATCACTACCCTGTCCTCTAGAATCCTCAGGGAGGGGTCTTTACAGGAAAGACTCTAGATCAGAAATCCTTCTCCCTGACGTAATAGATAAGAGGGATAACTTCAAAAGAAATAATTTTCAGGGAAGCCTCATGCAAAGGCTCAAACGGAGTCCTTGTTAGTGCATTTAATACAAACGACAGATCCCAGGGAGGAATAGGTTTGATGACCCTGGTAGCATTTCTAGATCTGGCTGAAAGGAACCTCCTGACTAAAGGATCCTCCGCTAGTCTCTGTACAAAAAGATAGGGCAGCAATCTGAACCCTAAGGGTGCTGACAGAGGCCCTTTTCCACTCCCCCCTGTAAAAAATCCAAAATATAGGTAGTGGAAAAAAAATCTAAACCAGTTTTCCTTTGCCAGGAAATAAAAGTTTTCCAAACTTTCCCATAGATTCTTCTCATGACCAACTTACGGCTGTCCAGGATAGTTTGAATAACCTTCTCTGAACACCCCTTAACTGTAGGATGCGCCGCTCAGCCTCCAGGCCATCAATTGGAAGGTCTGAGGGTTTGGATGCAACACCGGTCCCTGATGGAGCAGATCCTTCCAAACTGGTAGGGGCCAGGGAGGATTTACAGAGGGCCTTCAGAGAGGAGGACCAACTCCTCCTGGGCCACCAGGGGGCAATCAGAACAACTTCTGCCCTGTCCTGAATAATTTTCCGAACCACTAGGGGTAAGAGGGGAAAAGTAGGGAAGGTGTAAGCCAGAGTGAAATCCCATGGGAAGGATAGAGCATCCATCCCCAAAGACTGTCTCTCTCCAGAGAGAAGAACACCGGCAGTTTTCTGTTGAGACTGGAGGCAAAAAGATACACTGTGGGAAGACCCCATCTTAGCACCACCTCTTGGAACATGCCTTGATGTAGTTCCCAACCACTGGAACTGATGCTCAGCCTGCTCAAATAGTCCACCAGCATATTTTCTGACCCCTTGATGCGGACTGCCCTGACTGAAGTGACACTGACCTCCACCCAGGACAGAATCTGAGAAGATTAATGGGTCTTTTGAATAGACCCTCTTCCAGAGACACAAGAGCCTTCTCCACAGCTAGAAGTTCTCTGAAATTTGAAAAGCGGCCTGCCTCCTCTGGCAACCAGGCTTCCTGGGCCTGCCAATCCTGTGAGCACCCCAACCCCACAGACTGGCGTCTGGTCATTTTTACCAGGGAACGTTGTGCCCAAGCCTTCCCTCCCTGCAGATGTTCTCGTTGCTCCCACCAGGAGAGATCGAGAAAACTCCCTCCTGGTAGTTGTACCAGCTGATCCAGAGAATCCTTCCTGCGATCCTAATGGAGTAAAAGAAAAGCCTGAAGGGGTCTGGAGTGCAAAATAGGTAGTGCGCCGAAGGGAGATCTGAGGGAGCAACTTGAAGGCCGGCACAGAGAGAATTTTCAAAATCTTCCCCTCAGGAAGGAAAATCTTTTGGACAACAGAGTCTATTAGATAACCCAGGAAAATTATGCTCTGGGAGGGTACCAGGCAAGACTTTTGCTGGTTGACCTTCCACCCTAATTTCTGAAAGGTCAGCAAAACCAACTGCAGATTCTGAACAAGGGACTCTGTCCTGAGCAAAAATCAAAAAATCGTCTAGATATGGGACAATTGATACACTTTGAATCCGAAAAAAAGCCATGACGTTGGCCATGATTTTTGAAAAAATTCTCGGTGCTGCCGAGATACCAAAAGGAAGGGCATTGAACTGCCAGTGAGATGGCTCGTTTCCCATGAGAACTGCAAACCCGAGGGACCTTCAGTGACTCTGGCAGACTGGTACATGAAGATAAGCATCCTGCAGGTATAACCCCCCCCCGTTTCCCATACAGAAATCAGATGGATCATGGCTTGCAGTCTCTCGGCTGCTGGGTACGAAAAAAACCTCTGGGGAGGAAGTTTTTTGAATTCCAACCTGTAACCCTTTACCAATGTTTGAAGAATAAAGGAATTGTCAGAAATCTCTGCCCATTGCTTGATGAAATCTTCCTACCCCTAACCTGGCGTGCTTGGGGAATTTTGGAAGCAGCAAAGAGAGCCCCCACTTTTTGCTTGTCTTTGTTAAAAGACCATTTCTTTTGTCTGTCATTAAGTCTCAGACACTAACAAGGGAAGGGATCTAGCAGAGGCCAAAGACTCTTGAGCAATGGGTCTAGATGAGGAAGATCCTAGACTAGAAACCCTCAGAAAGCCTGGCCCTACAGTTCCCACATTTCTTTACCGGTTTGGCCTAGAAGGAAAAAAAAAAAAAAAGCAGAAACAAGGACCATAAATAAAAGGTTCCATACAAAAAGTCCCCTGCTGTAGGGCTATCCACAGACAAGGGCTTACCTTGGGGGCAGTATAGGACCCGGATGCTGCCGCTGGTTCAATACAAGCAGACGCTCCATCCTCAGACCTGTCAAGCTCCATGAAGATATCGGCCGCAGAGAAGACTGCTGCTGTACCGCAAACTGCACTTAAGATGGGCGGTTAGCAGACTACCACCCATGACTTGGCCACAACTAGTCCTGGATGAAACCAGAGAAGGGGGGGTCCACCAACCAGTTACCAGACCTTAAGAAAACAAAACATGTCGATGCTCCTGGGGGGTCTGGAAACAACAACTGAGGGTCAGAGGAAAGGGAGGGGCCTTTTAAATTGTATCTGATTGCGTTTCCTGTAGAGGGCGGAGCCAATCATCTCTCAAGTAGCTGTCCTGGAAGGTGAAAAATGCATATATTTTTTTTTTTTTTACAGAATTTTTGGTCTTTTCTTTTATAGCGCAAAAAGAATAAAAACCCAGCGGTGATTAATTACCACCAAAAGAAAGCTCTATTTGTGTGAAAAAAGCGGACAAAAAATTCTTATAGGTACAGTGTTGCATGACTGAGTAATTGTCATTCAAAATGTGAGAGCACCAAAAGCTGAAAATTGGTCTGGTTAGGAAGGGGGTTTAAGTGCCCAGTGGGTAAGTGGTTAAAGGAGCAGGATCAATTTCTCTTTTGGGGTTAACAAATGCTTTAACCAGTTCAGCTCTTTGGAGTGAACCTTTAATCACAAGCTGATGGCTGCAGTAACAGCCATCAGCTTGTGCAGGTTTTGTTTAGCCAGCGACCGGCTTCAAAGTGTAAGTGATGCGGCAGCTCCATAGCTGCCGATCACTTTCACAGCCGGCAGCGCCTTCCTCGCCCAGTAGTTCCCAGGCTGTCCCACACCTACCAGCACCCAGGAACTTAGCCACCGGCATAGGGAAAGAGATTGTTGCGAGACCAAGGCAAAGCCATGTCTCGATCTCACATGCAAACAATGAAACCGAAGCGATGTCACTTCCGGACACAGGTATTTTAGCGCTAGAAATAGCACCTGAAAATAACCTCATCTTATATTTTAACCAAAAAGGATATTATATGGTGTAGTTCAGCACTAAAAATTCAATTTTTTTACCAGAAAAGTCGCATTTAATTTTGCAAATATTCCTTAAACTATATCTCTCTAAAACTGAGCTATTACCCCCCCCCCCCCATGCCCCCCACGACTTTTCCATCAAAATCAACAATGCAACCATCAGTCCCTCCCCTCACACCAGGGTACTAGGTGTAATCCTAGACTCTGACTTGTCATTTCATCCTCAAATCCAATCGTTGTCAAAAGTTTGTAGAATTCACCTCCGTAACATCTCTAAAATTCGCCCCTTTTTAACAAATGAAACCACCAAGCTCCTCATTCACTCCCTCGTTATCTCTCGCCTTGACTATTGCAACTCCCTTCTCGTTGGCTTACCTCTCCATAGGCTATCCCCTCTTCAGTCTATCATGAATGCTGCTGCCAGACTTATCCACCTTACCAACCGCTCAGTGTCTGCCAACCCTCTCCTCCAATCCCTACACTGACTCCCAATCACCCAGCGAATTAAATTAAAAATACCACAACATACAAAGCCATTCACAACTCTGCCCCGAGCTACATCACCAATCTTGTCTCCAAATATCACCCAAATCAACCTCTCCGCTCTTCTCAAGACCTCCTGCTTTCAAGCTCTCTCATCTCCTCCTCCCATGCTCGTCTCCAGGATTTCTCCAGAGCCTCTCCCATCCTCTGGAACTCGCTACCTCCATCTATCCGGCTATCCCCTACTCTTGCTACCTTCAGGCAATCCCTGAAAACTCATCTCTTCAGGAAAGCCTATCACGTCTCCAACTAATCTCCTACCACTTCCACCAGCTCATTCCCCACAGTTACAACCTTTTGTACCACCTGCCCCACCCTATTAGATTGTAAGCTCTTCTGAGCAGGGCCCTCTTAATCCTATTGTATTGTATTATAACTGTATTGTCTCCCTTTTATATTGTAAATATACATATATCATAAACTGTTTGCGCTATATACAGCCTGAACAACAACAACCTAAATTTTGTAACTATCACCTATTTTTACAGAATATATTATGTTCTGGGGATTGAAGTAATGTTAATGACCAAGATTAAAATTTTTACATGGATGCGACAAATTAAAAAAAAAAAAAGTGCTTGGGAGCAAACTGGTTAAAGACTTACCAAAACTTTTTTTTTTTTTTTTTTTTTTTTTAAAGAGAGGGAGAGAGGGATTAGAACACTCATCAGGTTTTGATTCCCTGTAAGGAGTTGTCCAGGTGACTGATAACAGTGAAAATAAAATCCCAAAATTTGTGAATCACCAGAACAGAAAAAGGGGAAATCTTCCAAGAGTGCCTACCAGGAATATCATCACCTCAAAGGGATTTCCTCTCACTTCCTGTTTTGACTATAGGACAGGAAGTGAAGGGGAATCTCCCCAATGGGACACAGATGGCAAACGCAGGGCTTAGAACCCTCTATTACTCTAGCCTTCAGCTCTACTTCTGAGCACTCAGGTCACGTAGACAGTTGTCCTATATAGAGCTCACTGGGAGGCCAGAGAGGCCGACATAACACGGCCATATAAGTACGGAGCGCTTATGAAAGCGGCGTGGCACTGAGATTGCGAAACTCCTTCATCAGATAGGCGAGTCATACAGAGCCCCCTCCAGACAATAGCACATGTACTGAGAACAAAGCGACCCCTCGCTATTACCTCCTAGCTGCTTCCTGAGCAGAAGACCGGCTTGTTCAGACATTACGACCAATCCTGGACTCCTCTCCACACTGCTTCCCTTCTCACCTCTCCGCCTCGTAACACTTCCGCCCTTATAGGCTTCGTTGCCCAGTGAAACGCACAAGCCCCGCCCTTCCTTTGGAACGCACAGCTGAGCCGCAGGACACCGTTTCAGATGACGTCGGTAGTGCAGGTGCCCGGGGAAGCGCCTGTTGCGAAGTGCGGCGGTTAGTCACAAAAGCCGTTCTGGCTATTAGTGTGAGGCTACAGTCGGCTACGGAAGAGCATGTGACTGGCTGTATCTGACAGCCAATGTTGGTGAGGTTGGATCAGGCGCGCCGCGGGCAGCTCAGTGCTGGGTTTGGTGAAGTCACCAGCGAGCGCCATGATTTAATGCGAGTATTGCTGGAGAAGTGTCTGTGTGTGATCTGCTGCTGGAGACCCGCTGTGTACAACATGAGTGTGATCGATCATGTACGGGACATGGCCGCCGCTGGCCTGCATTCCAATGTGCGTCTACTGAGCAGTCTACTGCTGACCATGAGCAACAACAACCCGTGAGTCATACACCCACACTGCCTGTCATTGGGGGGATCCATCCACAGGAGTGCCCATCCCTGCCATGGCACCTCTATACGAGGAGCTTCTAGATCTATTATCATGTAAACTAAATGACAGCAAGTCTCCAATAATCATGGGGTATGATAGTCAGAGCTCCAGACAGACCATTACTAGGGGGTCACCAGTCTACCTTACACCAATCAGCCATACCTCTATGACAACTGACAGCTAAAGTGAATAACATGGCATCTCCTTACCATGGCATCTGAAAGTGGCTGGGATATGTTAGGCAGGAAGTAAACATGTTGTCTCTGAAGTTGGTGTGTTGAAAGCAGAAAGAAATGGGCATCTCAGTTTGCTATGTATGGGGTTGCTTAGCCGCAGACTGGTCAGGGTGCCCATGCTGACCCGTGTCTACAGCCTAAAGTGTCTACAATGGGAATGTGAGCATCAGAACTGGACCACAGAGCAATGGAAGAAGGTTTCCTGATCTGATGTTTTCTTTTACATCATGTGGATAGCCGGGTGTGTGTGCATCACTTACCTGGGGAAGAGATAGCACCAGGTTGCAGTATGAGAAGAAGGCAAGCCGGTGGATGCAGTGTGATTCTTTGGACAATGTTCTGCTGGGATACCTTAGTCCTGCCATTCATGTGGATGTTACTTGTAGGGTTGCCACCTCATCCCCTTAAAAACCGAACACATATTAATTACACGGGTTCATTTGGTGCCTTATCTGAATTAAATTAACCTCAGAACCTGTGTAATTCATATGTGTTCAGGGTTTAAAGGGATGAGGTGGCAACCCTAGTTACTTGACAGGTACCACCTACCCAAACATTGTTGCTGACCAAGTACACTCCGTCAGGCGAGGTTCACCTATGTGCGGCCGCCGTTCCCAGCAAGGGGTCCGGTGCATCCCTGTTCACCAGCAAATTCAGACCCGATTTGCACCTGAACCGGGCCCAAACATGCACAGGACAATTTTTTCACGTAGACCGGCTCCATTGAGAGCAGTTCACATTCACGTGTCTTGCAAATTGGATGCGGGGAAACCCGCATCCAATTCACACATTAGTGAACCCAGCCTCGTGGAAATAGTATTCTCTGATAGCAGTGGCCTCTTTCAGCTGGATAATGCGCCCTGCCACACTGCAAAAATGGATCAAGAATGGTTTGAGGAACACAAGTTTGAGGTGCTGACTTGGCCTCCAAATTCTCCAGATCCTAAGTCCGATCAAGAATCCGTGGGATGTGCTGGAAGAACAAGTTCAATCCATGGAGGACCCACCTTGCAACTTAAAGGATCTGCTACTGACGGCTTGGTGCCAGAAAACACAGCATACCTTCACAGGTCTAGTGGAGTCCATGCCTCAGTGGGTCAGGGCTGTTTTGGTGGCAAAAGGGGAACCTACTCAATATTAGGTGGGTAGTCATAACGTTTTGGGCTGATTGGTGTATAGCATTAGTGAGTTACATTCACCTGGACTTGTTCTGTGATGATGTTTGGCCGCTCATCGAAGTAGGTTCTGCAGTTCCAATGAGTGTCAGTAACCTACCCAGCATATATGTCCAACACGGGCAACTCATTTAAGAATAAGCACGCTTTCAGGCAGGGTGCACTTATCCTTTTTGCCCTAGTAACCTGAAATAAACCGTCCCGCCATTCCCTTCCACAGATTTATACTTGGAAAGATCCGACAACTGTGAACTTCGGGGGTTGTTTACATCCCACAGCGCAAGTCCTCCTGGCTGTGCTCGACCAAGTCCATCTCCCACTTAGGTGAACGGCCTCATAGAAGTCTATGTGAGTGTAATGCACAGTTGCAGCCAGCAGAGGGAGTCTTATGGCATGAGATGTTTACTATTCCCAAAGGCTTTGGGTCCAATCCTGGTAAAAAAGGAGGAGGGTGGAACAGTTTAAAGTGGAACTAAAACCGCCAAGCCTTTTCAGCCATCTGCTGCTATCAATCTATCCAATCAGTACACAAGACACCAGCTAGAGCTGGTGTGCTCGTCCCCGGGGAAAAGAAAACCGGGTTCAGGTAAGTAAAATGGGGCACTGGGGGGCTGCAGCACTGCATAAGGTTTTTCACCTTAATGCATTAAGGTGAAAAACCATGAGGGCTTACAACCCCTTTAACCTCTTCAGGCCCGGACCATTTGGCTGGCCACAGACCAGAGCCCTTTTTAAGATTCGGCACTGCGTCATTTTAACTGACAATTGCACGGTCGTGCGACGTGGCTCCCAAACAAAATTGACGTCCTTTTTCCCCACAAATAGAGCTTTCTTTTGGTGGTATTTGATCACCTCTGCGGTTTTTATTTTTTGCGCTATAAACAAAAAAAAATAGCGTCAATTTTGAAAAATACGCATTATTTTTTACTTTTTGCTATAATAAATATCACCAAAAAATGTATAAAAAAAAAAAGATTTTTCTCCTCCGTTTAGGCCGCTACGTATTCTTCTACATATTTTTGGTAAAAAAATCGCAATAAGCATTTATTGATTGGTTTGCGCAAAAGTTATAGCGTCTACAAAATAGGGGATACTTTTATGGCATTTTTATTAAAAAAATTTTTTTACTGGTAATGTAGGCGACAGATACAGATATGGCGGACAGATCGGACACTTTTGGCATTATTTTGGGATCATTCACATTTATACAGCGATCAGCGCGATTAAAAATGCATTGATTACTGTGTAAATGTGACTGGCAGTGAAGGGATTAAGTGTGTCCTAGGGAGTGATTCTAACTGTGGGGGAGATGGGCTATGTGTAACATGACACTGATCACCGCTCCCGATTACAGGGAGCTGTGATCAGTGTCACTAGGCAGAACGGGGAAATGCTTGTTTACATCAGCATTTCCCCGTTCTTCCTCTCCGTGAGATGATCGCGGGTATCCCCGTGGACTTTGAGCCCGCGGGACCCGCGATCACGCTCACAGTGCTCGCGGTGGTCACGTGCCCGCAAACCGCTTCTTAAAGGGCAATGTACAGGTACGTTAATATGCCTGTACGTGCCCTTCTGCCGACGTATATCGGCGTGAGCCGGTCGGCAAGCGGTTAAGGTAAATCTAAAGAAAAATTGTACAAGAAAATTTAACATGTATGGCCAGCCTAAGACCCCATACACACTATTAGATTTTCTGCAGATTTTTGTCGTCAGATTTACCAAAACCATATAATATGAGGTCAAACCTTAAGAGTTTAAAGTTGTATGCAATCAGGCAGGCCCTTGCACTACATGGTTTTGGTAAATCTGAAGACAAAAATCTGCAGAAAATCTAATAGTGTGTAAAGGGTCTATGTCAGTGCACAGGGCAAAAACGAATGTCTGTTGAAGTTGGTGACTTTCCCTCACTTCCTTATTTGGTAAAATGTCAGCAATACAGGAAGTGAGGGTAAATCTCTCTAATACCCCTTGCACACTGCAGTGCTTTTCAGGCGTTTTTGCACTAAAAATAGCACCTGTAAAGCGCCTCTCAATCCACCCCAGTGTGAAAGCCTGTGTGCTTTCACACTGGGGCGGTGTGTTTGCAGGATAGGAAAAAAAAGTCCTGCAAGTAGCATCTGCCCTGCCATTGAAATCAATGGGCACCGCTGCCAAAGCGCTTCGGCAGCTGCGCTTTTTTTTTTTTTTTTGTATAATAACTTTTTATTTTCAGAACAACACATGACATAACATGTCAAACAAGTGCAAATCATGTAAACAGCGACCACGCAGGGTCGTACAGATGGCAACATTTAATATATGGGTTGAACAAACACATACATCATTTACCGAAAGAAAAGTGCTATTTTAGGGATAACTCTATGGTGCCCACTTAGGGAGTAGTCAAGAAGCGTCGTAAGCACTATGCGTTCGTGGGATTTATAATTAGTGCGAAACCAGCCTAGAAGCTCCCGTGGATGTACCCCAGGTGGGGAGCCCTTTGGGATGAGTAAGGTACATGGCCCGGCGGCCCACGGCCAGGAACAGTAGGGGGGGGCTCAAGGCCTCCATCAATCCGCCCCCTGCCCCCACGTAGGCCACCGCGACCATAGAGCAGTAATTCATTCATGCAGAGTTTGCCGGACTCCCAGAAGACCCGGGGTCCCCCCAGCGGGTTTCGTGTCTATGTTAAGCGTCCCGTGACTAGCTATCTCACATGAGTTTCCCTATTATTTATAATAAATAAACAATGATAAATGGAGAAACATAATAACAAAAAGAAGAAAAAAGAAAGGAGGGAGAGGGATACAGTGAGGGGGAAGAAGAAAGGTAGGAGAGGGAAAGGGGGAGATAGAGGAGGAAGAAGGGTTGGATCAGGTTACCTGCAAATAATGGTAAGCTTCCTCTGCGCCTGCAACGGACCCCTCGGAGCTGAATTCGGTACTCCACGAGTAAGTTCGGGTCTTAGGGTCGGGCCTACTGGATTGAGTTCTTGTTAGCCTGAGTACTCTAAGTGCGGGATCTGCCAGTTCCAATAGTGCAACGTCCAAACTAGAGGGCACTTTAGTGGGGTCTGAGGTATATTCGGTCCATGACGCCCAGGTGTCATGGAATCGGTCTTTGTGGCCTTTATTGGTCGCCACCCAATCTTCAGCTTCCCGGATCTCACTCACTCTTTTGATCCACTCAGCACGTGTGGGGATCGTGGGTTTCTTCCAATAAATTGGAATCATGCGCCTGGCCGCGTTCAACAAGTGCGGCAGCACACTTTTCTTATTTTAACGTAGTGAGATCGGGGGAACCTGCAGAAGAAAGTGGGTCGGGGAAAAAGGGACATCTATCTCTGTCACTATTTTGATTTGGTTTCGTATGTCCTCCCAGAAGGATTTAATCGGAGGGCAATCCCACCATATGTGTTTCAATGTACCCCTCTGTCCGCATCCTCTCCAACACAGCTCGGATGTGGAAGGGTAAAAGCGGGCCAAGTCCGCCGGTACCCTATACCAGCGGGATAGTAGCTTAAAGTTCGTTTCCTGGGTTTTGGACTCTATCGAGGATGAGTGGGTCATTTTCCCAGCGTCTAATATAGGCAGGTGTAGTATGAGGGAGCGCTGAGCCTAGTAATTTATATAGTTCCGAGACCAGATGCGGTGTAGGTTCTTCTGCAATGAAAAGTTGTTCAAGGTGGATGAGAAACGAGGGATCTCTAATCTTATGACCGTGTAGTTGGAAGAAATGATGTAACTGTCTATATTTCCAGAAGTTCATTGGTGTGCCCTGTCGGCCTATAGGCAGAGATTCATAGCTCAGGAGTTTACCGTCTTTCATAAGTTTACCACAGCTGGCGTCTCCACCCTCCACCCACGACTCAAAAAAGCCCATTTGTTCCCCTGGGGGGGAACCATAGGAAACCCCCCAGTGGGGCCAGCGGGGACACTGAAGGGGCCAATTTTAACAGCGGGTTAATCTTATCCCAGATCGACAGTACCTGGGTTGTCAAGGGGGACGTCGTCTCCGACAGTCCTCTATGCTCTCGGGACAACCAGGAAGCATATGATAGATTCCTACCGGCTAGACACTTCTCTAAAGGTATCCATAGCTTAGAGCGAGTATGGAAATGCCAGTTGAGCATCCTCTGTAAAGCTATAGCCCAGTAGTATCGTCTAACATCTGGAAGGCCCAGGCCTCCATTCTGTTTTGAGCGCTGAAGAACTCTTAGGGCTATCCTAGGTTTACGTGCATTCCATATAAATTCCGACAGTAGGCTAGATATCTTGTCGAAGAAAAATCAAGGTAGGCAAATTGGTAGCATCTGTAAAAAGAACAGTATGCCTGGTAGAATGTTCATTTTTATTATGTTCACTCTACCTAACCATGTAAAGGCTGTCTGTGTCCATTGGGAGAGGTCTTTTTTAACCATAGCTAGTAATGGGAGGTAATTTGCATTATATAGGCTATTAAAGCTGTCTGTGAGTTGAACACCGAGGTACCGAATGGCCGACGTGGCCCAGGTGAAGGGGAAAGCGGATTTGAGGCTCGTTGCTAATTGGGATGTCAGGCAAATGGGGAGAATTTCTGATTTTGAAAAATTAATTTTAAAAGTCGAGAGAGACCCAAAGAGCTTCAGTTCCTTCATCAAATTGGGCAATGAGAGCAGGGGATCTGAGACATGGAACAGGACATCATCGGCATATGCTGAGAGTTTACCCGTTATGAATCCCGTTTGGTCTGGATGGATTATGTCAGGGATAAGATGTTTAAGTCTGTTTGCCAGTGTTTTTGCTAAAATTTTAATGTGATGTAATGTAATCTGAGGATTGCTCGTCTGTGAGGGTTGGGAGTCTAGCTGCAGTCAGGTAGTCTCGGATCGCGCTTTGTCTAGAGTCTCGTGATACGGGGGGGGGGTCGGAGTCTAGGTTATATAATTTGGCATAGTAAGCTCGGAATTCTGCGATTTTAGAAGGGTGTAAGATCGGGGTTCCTAAAGCATCATGTAGTTTATGTATATATGTCTGAGCGTGACGCTTCCGAAGGGCCCGAGCCAACATGCGACTGCATTTGTTTCCGTGTTCATAGTATCTATATGCCATGAATCGGAACTGTTTGCGGGTTTGACAATCAAGTAGGCGTAGGAACAGTTCATGTAGCTCTGTCAGTTCTTTCAGTGCCTCTGGGCTTCCGTTAGCTTTGTGTCTGAGTTCGGCCTTCTGAAGTTCAGTGTGCACTCTCAAAAAATCTGCTTGTCGTATCTTTTTAAGTCTACAGCCCTGGGAAATTATTGCACCCCGAACCACAGCCTTGTGGGCCTCCCAAACCGTCCCTTCATTTTGTTCGCCTATTTGATTCTCCTTAAAATAATGAATTAGGGTATCTGCCACCTCAGCCATCACTACCGCATCGTCTAATAAATTCTCATTAAGTCGCCAAGTCCGTATTCCACGCATGCCTGATGGCAAAGTAAAAGCCATCCTTACTGGGGCATGGTCGGAGATGGAAATGGAGCCAATGTCCGCCGACTGTAGGAGTTAAAGAATATTTCGATCTACATAGATGTGATCAATTCGTGTGTATACGTCATGTACTTTAGAGTAATAGCTAAAGTCACGGTCTAGTGGTCTAAGAGTCCGCCAACTGTCAGTAAGTAGGTGGGACTGAATAGTCTTGCGGAAGTGTTTCAAAAATGCGTAGGAGTGTGAGGGCCTCGCATGGGAAATGTCTAACATTGGGTCAGGGCTTATGTTAAAATCGCCCCCTAGGACTAGGAAGCCTTCTCTAAAATCTGCCAGGCGGTCTAATGTATTATCTATGAAGGTGAGTTGATCAGCATTCGGAGCATAAATGGTCGCAAATGTGTACTTCTGACCAGCAATACTGCCTTTTAGGAAGACATATCTCCCCAAGGGGTCTACTTCATGGTCTGCAGGTTGGAAGGGACATGTCTTATGTATGGCGAAAGCTGTCCCCTTAGATTTAGGAGTTGGAGATGTGCTAATAAACCATTGGTTGAAAAGGTGAGTGGGCAATTTGGGGAGAGATTTTGGTGTAAGGTGGGTTTCCTGGAGGAAAAACACTTGAGTCTTCAGACGTTTTAATTCCCCCCAAAGCTTATTGCTTTTGTGTGGGGAGCAAAGGCCCTGTACATTATATGTACTTACCCGTAGAGAGGCCATGAGGTGATACGTAGATGTTCAAGGTGTGTAGATTGCGAAGGGCCCGTTGCAGACAGCAGGACGAAACAACCTGTATTGAGGGGGGGAGGGAAAGAGTAGGTAAGAAGAAGAGGGAGAGAAGACAAAACATGCATGAGATAAAAAAATAAAAACAGTTACAACCATCAAAACAGCGTGGATGGTAGCATCCAAGCATATGTAACAACTACTAAGGGTCATGCCGAGGAGCTCCCCCCTGAAAAAGGAAGGGGGTCCAGACCATGACTCCAGATCCCAATAAGGATCAATACCCATAAAAAACAGGGCGGCCTACTGGGGGGTATGTGTGCCGTCTTAGGGAGAAGGCAGGAGGCCCTCCGTCTCCGCCCACCGCATCTAACGTGGTGCGATTAGACATGGAGAAAGTGGAGAAGCCTTGGAGACTCAAAAACATTAACGCCTACAGGTAGCCTTGCGGCTAATGTTATGGGAAAGGTCTAAGTGCAATATGCAAAAGCGAGAGAAAAAAAAAAGGGAAAAACACTTGGAGATAAAAATCTCAACAACAATCGTTTAACCCAGAGGAGCACGTTTACTAGTTCCCAGATAAGGACGGTCCCAGTGAGGACTCTGAGAGGTGTTGCCTGCGATTCCACCTGCGGTTTTGGTTCCTGGCGGGTTGCCACGGCTGGTGAGTGGGTAGCTTAGCAGATCCCAGTTCTGAGGAACATCTCCAATCAGGAAAGTCTACCGGATTTAGGTCCAGGGAGGTCAGGAAGTGCGGGAGGTCATCTTTGTTGCGAAGGGTCACGGTTCTACCATCTTTGGTGACTTGGAGGCTAAAAGGGAATCCCCAGCGATACACTAGGCCTGCATCTTGGATAGCTGCGAGGAGAGGACGTAGTGCTCTACGTTGCATGAGGGTGCGTCTCGAGATGTCCTGGTAAAAAGCCAAATGTGCACCATCAAAATCGAAATAGGGTTTCCCACTCATTTTCTGCATAATGCGGTCTTTTAGCGTATATTTATGTAATTTACAGATGATGTCTCTTGGGTTGTTTGCATCCTGAGATGGGGGTTTCAGGGCCCTGTGTGCGCAGTCTATTTCGATCGTAGCAGTGGCAGGCAGTCCTAGAATTTCTTTAAAGACTCCTTCCAAAGTGTGAATAATGTCTCTGGCTCCGGTGGCTTCGGGCAGGCCTCGTATCCTGATATTTGCCCGTCGGCTACGGTTCTCTGTGTCGTCTAACTGACATAGCAGGGCCTCAATCTGCTGGCCCTGCATGTTGCATTTATCCTGAAGCATGGAAATGACAGGGAGAGTTTCCTCAAATTTTTGCTCCAGGGATTCGAGCCTGCCTCCTAGGTGAGTTGTGTCAGCTTTGAGCTGTGCAATGTCCTCCTTGAAAGCTTTTTCTACCCTGTCAGCCAAGTGTTCAAGATCAGCTTTCGTGGGTAGGGACATGATATGGCGCCTAATATCTGCATCTGCCAGGGGGTCAAGGTCAGCAGAGTCACCATCCTGGGAATTGGGGGAGCCCAGGGAGATCAGGGGGGCCGAATCACTCACCGACCCTGGAGATGGTAGGGAGGTGTCTTCCCGGTCGGCGCCATCTTGGAAGGCTCGCGGCCTCTCCCATTCTGCCCAGGGTAGAAGGAGTCCAGCTGGGGTTGCCACGATCGGTCAGTCCGTTGTGGCTGGGAGGATGCCCGATGTCTCAGGGACATAATTTGCTGTGGGAGCGGGTATTTTCTCCGCTGTGAGGCTGAAAAAGTGCAGCGGTGGGACGGAGCGGAGAAGGCGCACGTCCTCATTCCTCCATGGTCCGGACACGCCCCCCGGCAGCTGCGCTTTTAACCCTTTATTCGACCGCTAGCTGGGTTGAAAAGCGCAGCTATAACAGCGGTAAAGCGCCGCTATAATTAGTGGCGCTTTACCGCTAACGCCGGCACCGCTCCAGTGTGAAAGTAGCCTAACGGAGCCCTGGATAGCAGTATAAAACGGAGAGCACTCTAATGCCCCGTACACACGGTCGGATTTTCCGATGGAAAATATCCGATTGGATCGTGTTGTCGGAAATTCCGACCGTGTGTGGGCTCCATCGGACATTTTCCATCGGATTTTCTGACACACAAAGTTGGAGAGCAGGAGAAAAAATTTTCCGACAACAAAATCCGTTGTCGGAAATTCCGATCGTGTGTACACAAATCCGACGGACAAAGTGCCACGCATGCTCAGAATAAATAAAGAGATGAAAGCTATTGGCCACTGCCCCGTTTATAGTCCCGACGTACGTGTTTTACGTCACCGCGTTTAGAACGATCGGATTTTCCGACAACTTTGTGTGACCATGTGTATGCAAGACAAGTTTGAGCCAACATCCGTCTGAAAAAATCCTAGGATTTTGTTGTCGGAATGTCCGAACAAAGTCCGACCGTGTGTACGCCCTATAACTCTTCCACACTCTCTGCAAAATGAACAAACCAAGTTTTGGCTGGATATACACTTTTTAAATTGAAGAAAATCTGATAGCTGATCTAGACCCTTTATAATGGATGCAGACTCTCCATTTCACAATTCTATAACAGTTCTTTGTATTTAGTTTTGCTATCGGCAACAATCATCTTTTCATACACTTTGGCTTACAAAGTCTATTGTGCTATATGTACTTTTTCTGCCCAGCCCAATAAATGCCCAGCCCAATAAATCCACAGGGAGGAAGACAACTGGGTAAATTTGGTCTTTTACTGAGGGCCTATAGATCAGCTGATGCTCATGAATTCACTGTCATGCTGTCTGTAGTGTTAAAATCATTCATCATTTTTATTTATTTATTTTTTCTTAGGGAAATGTTTTCATCATCACAGAAGTACCAGTTATTGGTGTACCATGCAGATTCTCTCTTCCATGACAAGGAGTATCGCAATGCCGTCAGTAAATACACCATGGCTCTACAGCAGAAAAAAGCCTTAACCAAGACCTCCAAAGTCAGGCCATCCACAGGAAATGTTGGTGCCATACCACAAAATCAGGTACAGCTGCTACTTTTTTTTTTTTTTTTTTTTCAATTAGACAAACCTACCTATTTATTCATAGTAGAACTTGCATAAGGCGTTTACATTTTTTAAGCAAACTTGAGAACTGCAAGTTCACCTAAAAGACCAGTCTGCCAACAGAACATACTTGCCTTCCCTTTACCCACTGGGAGCAAAGAAAATACTTGTTACTTCCGGGTACAGAGCAGCATGTGACTTGTTTCATCTGATCTAGAGCTGCAGGATTCTGGATAAAATTAGAATCACAATTTTCTTGCTTAGAATAAAGATCACGGTTCTTGCAGCGTAACATCATCTTTCACATTATACAAAAAAAAATGTGCTAGCTTCACTGTTTATTAATTTTTTAAATTCATTAAAGTGTATTTTTTCCCAAAAAAATAGCGTTTGAAAGACCGCTGCACAAGTACAGTGTGACATAAAATATTGCAACGACCTCCATTTTATTCTCTAGGGTCTCTGATAAAAATATATATATAATGTTTGGTGGTTAAACTGCCCTCATTTACAGACTGAAGTTGTTCCCTTGGATCTCTAAAAGAACTAAAAGATACTTTGTAGCTCTTCTCTTCTCTATCTCTCAGACTACTTTCACACGAAGGTGCTTTTCAGGCGTTTTAGCGCTAAAAATGGCGCATGTAAAGCTCCTCTCAAGCCACCCCAGTGTGAAAGCCCGAGTGCTTTCACACTGGGGTGGTGCGCTTGTTGATAAACATTTGTCAACTTTTTTTTTTTTTTTTTTTTTTAACCGATCGTGCAGCTCTAATCTGATTACATTGGAATTGTGGAATTGGAAATGTCACATGGGGGGGAGTGGTAGGGGAGTTTAAAAAAAAAAAGAAAAAGTATACGCTTCTGTGCAGGGGAGCATTAATGTCTAAATGACTAAAGTCCACTTTTTACAAGGAAGGAAGTGTGTGTGTGTGTGTGTGTGTGTGTGTGTAGTGTGTGGTGTTTTTTTTTTTTTTTTTTTTTTTTTTGCACAGCAGCCTTAAAAGCATTGCACATGTGATCCAGGCTCCTGAAGACCCTTCCTCCAGCACTGTCCATACAGAGGTACATGCTTTTAGGGCCAGTTCACACCACATGCAGTCCAGTGCATTTTTTTTTTTCTGTAACATAATTGCATGGAAAGTAGGCTATATGGTTTCAATAGCATAGTTCACACCAGTGCGGTCAGTTCCAGGGCTTTCCAGTTCCATTAAAAAAAAAAAAAAAAAAAAAAATGTGGAACATGCTGCATTTTTCTGCACTGGACTACTGGAAAGTGGGAAAAGACATAAAAAATGCATCAGACCCCAGTACAGTGGAAAAAACATCTGGGAACACATAAAAAACGTTAAAAAGGCGCATGCAGAAACGCGTCGAACAGATCTGGAGTGCATTTTTGTGGTGTGAAGGTCTTTTAGAGAGACCTGTACTTGTAATTCTTTTATTCATAGATCTATGTGATTAAATGACACAATTGTGCGGGGTGAGCTCCGCACAGCTGCACACATTTCAAAAGTGACAGCTGCTGTGGGAGAGAAGAGAAGGTGGCAGTTTTTGGGTGGAATCTCATTTTTTACATGTTACACCCTAAATATAGGAGTAACATCATGCAAAAGGTGGAAATAGCCTGTGAAGTTAACCCTTTTGCATTGCCCTGAATGGGTAAGTCATAGACCCACATTAAAGTCTAATTGAACTTCCATTTCCCCCAGTCGTCTTCCAGGTTAGCCTTAGAGAGATGGAGCTCCTCCTCAGACACAGGAAATACATTGCCATTAATTTCTTTAAAAGGCGGTCCCTGGTCAGTCCTGGTCTGTCCGGAGGAGACATGTTGCCTGAAGGGACCACCGGAGGTTCCGTCTCCCATGGGCTGAGCTGGACCATGTGTCTCATGGCAAGCAGGGAGAGCACGGTGTGAGCTTCTGGGCTGCGGGGGTGAATGCACCCTTACCATATGGTTGGCGGCCATGGGCAACCCTCCTCCTGCAAGCAGGAGGTGACCTGGATTCTGGCTTCTTCTGAGCCCAGGCGTGGAGAAAGGTGGCGATACACCATCCCCTTGGCTGCTTTGGCGGGGGGGGGGTTCCTGTACCCACGGTTGGAGGCCACTTGACCCGGAAGACGCGGCGCATCATTTCCGGGGTGAGGTGATGTCATCGGCGTGCGCCGGGGGACGGGTCCACCCCCTTAAAGGTGCGGGAAGCTTGAATGGCTGGCTGGTGCCATTATCGTGGACGCGGCTGCAGGGGACAGCATGGATGCCACAGGAAGGTCCAGGACGCAGGCGGACGATGCTCTGTCATCTGCCCAGGCTCCCAGGGATGCAGGCACCAGTGGGACTCAGGTAGGCACCAGTGGGTGACACTTTGTTGTCCAGTTTGGGAACAGCTAGCTAGATGGTGGTGGTCTCTAGCAGGCTGGGACATTACAGGGCTTAGTAAGGTGTCACTGGGTGTGCACACTGTTTGGTACGTTGAGTATACTTTTTTCTCACAGCCATGGGCCCCTGTGTTTATGTCTTGGCAGGCGAAGCCTTCTATATTTTTTTTTTTTTTTAAATAACCTTCACTTCCCCCCTTAAAAGGACCCCAGTCTGTTTCTCAACTGAGCTGCACAGCCTAAAGGACACATTAAAAAAAGGCGGAAAAAGTTCTGAAGTGATTAATCTTTGTCTCATCCTTGCACACCATAGAGGCCTGACATCCGAACAGGGGCATGCGGACCCCCCACATCCAACGCATATGCCTCCACCACCCACTGAAATTATAGTGATTTCTCTAAATGTTCCATGAATAGGACAGGTATTGTCACAACATGTTTTAAAGACTTCAAAAAAGGAACAGTCTTAAAATTAGGAAGTACACCGGTTAGGGTTTTCCAAATAGGTGGTGTGCAGAAGCAGGAGAATCAAGGCAAGTGAATTTAATTTTTTTTTTTTTTTTTTGCATCTACTCCTATTATTTCCACTTACACTTACACTTACTTGGGTGGAGGTCTTCTTTAAAAAAAGTGAAAAAAAGTGCAGAGGGGGAATATGGAAGCTCACACTGCCTATCTTCCTTTTTTTTTTTTTTTTCTTTGGAAACGTTAGTTGCCCGTCTTTCATGGTTATCCAAAGCAAGGACTGTATTACTTTTCATGTTAAATAACTCAAAGTACTGAATTCAGACAACTTTTTAGGAATTGGTCAGTAATCCTAAGCCTTCCATAGTTTCCTCCATGGTGTATTTTCCTGAATTCACACTGTTTTTTTGAATGCTAGCAATTGATCAATCTTGGAGAGAAAAGATAAAATTTTTCTCAACTAAAAAGGACATCATGTGACTGTTTTAAAAAGAAAGATACACCAGCATATGCTTTAAAAATGTATATTACTACCCTCGACTACATACTTTCACTGTGATGACAGCAAACGGCTACATGCAAAAAAAAATAAAAAAATAACAGTGTTTACTGTATATCTAGTATCGGGGTGGAGGCCAAGCCTTCTAAAGAACCAAAGCCCACTCCCAGAAAGCGGTGTGCAAAATGTGCTACCAAGATGTCCTTGGAATACACAGAGCCACTATGCCAAGTGTGCATTGACAGACTGGTTAAAAAACAGTCAGATGCAATCTACACAAAAATCTTTGGATCCGTGAGAGAGGATATGGCCTCTACCTTTTTTTTTAAGGATCGTAAATTTATTGCAGAGGTTAAACCTCCAACAGCTCCCTCTGGAAGTTCCTCTCCTATAGCCTCGCCAAAATCGGTCGCCTCAGGGTCACAGGAGACGGCGAGGGAAAGAGGGGGTAGCAGCGCGATTAGCGCAGTAGCCACCGACAGCTCAGATTTGGAGCAGGAGGACGGGGGAGAAGAGAAAAGGGGGCCCAAGTACAAATTGTCCCTTTGTCCCTAGAAGACGTAGAGGACTTACTTGGGGCCATATATGAGACTTTGGATATTGGATATTTGGATATTGAGGAAGAAAAAGAACTTCCATCAAAACATGACCTGATGTATCAAGGTCTTAGGAAGAAAAAGTCCAAAGTATTCCTGTTCCACCAGATTATGTCGGACGTCGTGAGGAATGAGTGGGTAGACCCAGAAAAGAAGCTCTTCTTTGTGGCTAGTCATAAGAAGCGGTTCCCTTTCAGTGACGATCCACAGGAAGTGTGGAATAAAAATCCTAAATTGGATTCTCCACTATTCAAATTTTCCAAAAAAACAAAATCTTCATTGGCCTTTGAAGATATGGGGCAGCTTGGGAAACAAGTGTCGCCAGCCTGAAGCCGGCACTCGCCACCACTTGCGTGAAAAGAAACCTGGATTTTTGGCTCTCCCAACTGCAAGACCATATAGAAAATGGCACGCCCAGGGAAGAAATTTTTAAGACACTAAAGATCCTTTCTAAAACAGTCAGCTACATAGCAGATGCGTCCGCTGAGCCCGTCAAACTGGCAGCAAGATCAGAGGCCTAGCCGTGGCAGCCAGATGGGCTATTTGGATGAAGACCTGGTCAGGGGACTCTGCATCCAAAATGAGACTATGCTACCAACCATTCTCTGGAGACTGTTTGTTCGGGACAGGCTTGGGCGAAGCCCTAGAAAGAACGACAGACAGGAAAAAAACCTTCCTGATCGAAAAGCGCAAACCTCCACAAAAGTTTTTTGTTTCGTGGACGAAGAGCGCTTCGTCCACAAGAAGAAAAGAGAGACTACCCCAAAATTAACTGGACGGGTCACAAGGGGAAGCCGAAGAGTAATGTCCTCTTTGGATATTCTAGCCAAACCTCAAAACAATGACGACAGATCGCCAGTAGGAGGAAGGATGGCTACCTTCCTACCTCAATGGCAGAAGACAACAGCCAATCAATTCATTCTAGACATCTTCGCGAGGGGCTACTCCCTGGAATTCAGTTGTCATCCTCCAGAGAGATTTGTATTGACAAAACTTCCCAGAGATCCCGCAAAAGCAAGGGCTCTCCCGTTGTTGCTGGGGGAGATGGTAAACCAGTCCCAGAGGAAGAGAAACAAAAGGGTTTTTACTCTTATATGTTTGATCAAAAAAACCTTCTGGGAAGTTTTGATTGATATTAAATCTAAAGCCCCTAAACCAAGCAATCCAATACAAAAGATTCCGCATGGAATCCATATTCTCAGTCAAAAATATCCTTCAAACGGGAACTTTCATGGCGACCATGGATCTCAGGGATGCCTATCTCCGCATTCCCATACGAGAAGAATCCCAGAGATACCTGAGGTTGGCGGTGGAGATGGAGGGAAAGGAATATCATTTCTAAGCAGGGCTCTTCCTTTCAGGCAATCCTCCTCACCAAGGATATTTACCAAAGTCCTAGCAGAAGCCCTGGTCCCTCTGAGGTTGAATAAGATGACTGTAGTACCGTACCTAGACGACCTACTATGCGCAGCACCGTCAGAAGTACAGCTGGTAAAAGACCTTGCAGAAGCTCAACTAAGGGCTGAAGTCACTAGGCTGGTTATTAAACATCGAAAAAGTCAACCAGTGTCCTCCTCAAGACATCCGGTTTCTGGGATATCTCCTTAACTCCATAGAGCAGAAGACGTCCCTACCGGAGGAGAAGATCCTCGTCAAGAGAGTAAGTTCTGTACAGAACAACCTCCTGATATTCATCAGGGAGCTGATGTCTGTTCTGGGTCTGATGACCTCAACGATACCAGCAGTACAATGGGCCAAATATCATTTAAGGCCCCTGCAAGTCTTTCTCTTAAGAAATCAACAAGATCTGGACAGGACGCTATTGCTCCCAACCTCTGTGAAGAGGTCACTCTGGTGGTGGAGGGTCCACACAAATTTAAACCAGGGTCTGGCATGGTCTTTCCCAACCTCACGGAAGTTGACCACAGAATCAAGCAGTTGGGGATGGGGAGCCCACCTAGCAGGGCAACCTGCTCAGGGGAGGTGGTCTCTAGAGAAAGCTCAGGCATCTTCGAATTGGAGGGAGCTTATGGCAATAGCCAAAGCCATAGAACACTTCCAAGACCAGCTAAGGAGTCATCACACCCTGATCCAGTCGGTGGCTTATGTAAACAAACAAGGGGGCATGAGGAGCCCCTCCTTAAGCCACATCTCCAGTCGGATGTGTCGATGGGCAAAAGGGAACCTACTGTCGTTGGGAGCGGTCCATCTAAAGGGGGAAAACAACCAAGTGGTGGACTTCCTCAGCCGCTAAGAGATCTCCCAAGAGGAATGGGTATTACACCCAGAGGTGTTCAGGGAAATTACAACCCGCTGGTGAGTACCAAATATAGATCTGTTTTGCATCCCGGAAAAACTCAGGTGAAGTGTTTCTTCTCGCTAAACCAGCAAGACCGGCCTCTAGGGATAGACGCACTCCAAAACCCATGGAATTTCAAGATGTGCTACGCCTTCCCTCTGGTACATCTGATTCCTCGGGTGATGAAGAAATTCCTACAAGAGCAAACGAAGCTCATACTGATAGCACCATATTGGCCCAAGAGAGCCTGGTTCTCTCAGCTCCTCAGTCTCTCAGCAGAAGAGCCATGGATACTTCCTCACGGGGATTACCTGATGTGTCAGGGACCCCTAACAGGCCTAAGACAAGAAAGCTTCAAATGGGCAGCCTGGTTACTGAGGAAGACATCTTGAGATCAAAAGGACTCTCTCTGATAAAGAGGTGACAACGCTTCTGAGCGATAGGAAGCCGAGCACCAGGGCCATCTACAGAAAGACCTGGAGAAAGTTTAACAGCTGGTTCGCTGAAAATAACAGGCAAAAGATGGATGCACTGACTATTCTTGCGTTCCTACAGCAGGTTGCTGATAAGGGTCTAGCGCTTAGTACGCTGAAGGTCCAGATAGCAGCGCTGTTGGTGTAGAACAGACACTACAAGAAGACCCGTTGGTCTGTCGCTTTTGAAGAGCATTGGAAACATGCAGACCACCCAAGACACAAAAGTGCCCCACATGGGATGTGTCGGTGGTACTAAGGGGGGGACTTTGAGCCGCTACAAGAAACATCTTTACGCCTGTTGACACTCAACACCGTTTTCCTTGTGGCTATTACTACAGTACGTAGGATAGGGGAAATCCAGGCTCTGTCTGTCAGAGAGCCTTATCTAAAAATTCATGATGATAGAATTGTCCTTCAAACAGATCTGGGATTTACACCAAAAGTGACTTCAACTTTTCATAAATCCCAGGATATAGTATTACCTTCATTTTGTAATTCACCAACCAACAGCAAAGGGCAAGAACTAAGCCTTCTAGATGTTAGAAAATGTCTCCTTCAGTATCTGGAAGTCACCAACAAGTTCAGAGCATCAGATGCTCTAATTGTCCTGTACGCTGGCAAACAGAACGGTAAACAAGCTTCCAAGAAAATGCTAGCCAGATGGATCAAGGCAGCTATACTGGAATGTTATGGAGATAACACCGCCAAAAGATCTTAGGGCTCATTCAACAAGGGATTCAGCAGCCCCGTGGGCAGAGAAGGCAAGAGCCACTCTGGAGCACATTTGCCAGGCAGCAACTTGGTCAAGATTCTCGACCTTTTTGTTCAGCATTACAGTCTGGATCTGATATCCAGCCAGAAGCAGGCTTTTGGTAGGCAAGTCCTCCAAGCCGTTGTCCCACCCTAATTTGGTGAGTACTTGGTTATCCTCTCAAGGGCTGACCTGGAAGACGACTGGGGGGAAAAGCAGAGTTGGTTCTTACCGGTAACTCTGTTTCCAGTATTCTTCCAGGGCAGCACGATCCCACTCTAATGTCTAACCTTGTGGGGTTGTGTGTGTTTTATGTCTTTCAGATTCTGGCCTCCCGGTTCTCTTGGATGACTGACCAGGGACCTGAGGGACCGCCTTTTTAAAGAAATGAATGGCAATGTGTTTCCTGTGTGTGAGGAGGAGCCCCATCTCCCAAGGGCTGCCCTGGAAGACTACTGGAAACAGTTACCGGTAAGAACTAACTCTGCTTTTTAACATTTCTAAATCCATTCCAGGTACAGCAAAATAAAGGGTGTGCATAGTCTTGGTTTGTTTTCATTAGAAAGCAGTCACAGCCTGAGTAGAAAGCCTGTTCCCTGCAAGCATGATGCAGAGAAGGACCCACACTCTCAGCTGCTAGAGTCCACACCTGTAGCGCTGCAATTAGCAAAGCTCATGATCTCTGCTGACTGGAGAACTCTAGGTCTGACTCAGTAAGGGCTTGTGATGGAACTCCTCAGAGAGACCACTGCTTCCTCAGAGAGCAACAGCCTTTCTCTGCAGCATTGGTTCCCAGTCACCATCCTTAAATACCCCAAGCAGGTCATGTTTTCAAGGAGATGTCCTGGTGATTTTCTCAATGAATCCAAAGCATTCTCTGACTGGGCAAGTTGGAGGTTGTGACAACACAGAGCAAGTTTATCCCCTGTGTATACTATGCAGAAGGGCAACTGCTCGGCACAGCACCCAGAAAACTGCTGGTATTAATGTAGTAACTTGGACTACTACAATGATCTACAGCTTCCACAAAGGCCAATTGGATATCACACATGCATACTTATATTGTGCAAAGCTGGCTCAATGTGAGTATGCAAACAATATATATCATCATTAGAGTTTAACTTTAACAACATCTATAAGTCCGGAATTGACAAGCTTCAATGGATAAATGCAGCATGCTTTTGACATCCGTTTGAGAACCTTCAGAGCTCATTAAAAATTCATTGCAGGTGTGGTTTACCTGAATTTGACCTGTTCAAGCTGCTCTTTCAGTCTCATAGGCTTGTATGGGGAGAGGAGGAGTTCTGAAACAAAGGGGGTGGATTCTATAGTGGGATGTTTCAGTTAGTGTTATAAACTCCCCAAGTAATTTATTGGGAACAACTGCTTACTAATGCATTTATCTAATCGGCCAATCAATGGGGAGCAGCATGAGGCATACAGCTAAGCAGATACAGATTGGGAACTTTAGGTATTATTTACATCAGACACCCCAATGGGAAAAAATGTGATATTTGACTGTAACGCGATTATTGATTACCACTCCTTACAACTGGCAAGCAGAAAAGCATGTAGAATGCACAACGCCTCAAACCTTGAGATAAATAGGGTAGAGCACCAGAAGACTGTTTTGGTTCCAATCCAGATTCCCCATTCTTACAGTTTAAAATCCAAAGCAAACGAGGTCTTAAACTTGTTTCCAAAACATGACAGTGAGTTTATTGTTCTTTAGCTTTCTCAGTCACAAGATCTGAATTTAGAACGCTTTTGGGACATTGGAGATTTGAAACATGAATGTGCAGCTAACGAATGTGCCAAAATTGCATGGTACAATCAAGTTTACATGGGCCATGATTTTATGTCCTGGTTCACACTTGTGCGTGGTGCGAGATC
This sequence comes from Aquarana catesbeiana, assembly GCF_042186555.1. Classification (NCBI taxonomy): domain Eukaryota; kingdom Metazoa; phylum Chordata; class Amphibia; order Anura; family Ranidae; genus Aquarana; species Aquarana catesbeiana. The sequence goes on from NC_133324.1 coordinate 240,083,115, forward strand.
GCATGTGATTCGCACCGCACTACAGATAGTATGGCTGTTATCACATCGCATCGCATTCGGACCAAACTTGCACAGGACCCTTCTTTTTTTTTTTTTTTTGGTCTGCATCAGAATCGGATCGCATGGGTGTTGTCACCCATGCGATCCGATTCATGTTCGAACTGTTCTCAGTGCGATATGCGAACGGAAATGGGGTGTCATTAATATTGTATTGACACTCTTAGCAGTTCACATATGGCAGTGTGAACTGCCGTGTGAGTCTGGTGCGATGCGGGAACCCGCAGTGGATTTGCAGGGTTCCTGCATCGCACAAGTGTGAACTGAGCCTAAAGGAATGTATGTGGAATCTGTCACAAAGCATTAAGGCTATTTTCAGAGCAAAGCGAGATCATACCCAATATTTAGTATAGTGTTCCTAATAAATTTCCTGGCAAGTGTATACAGTGCCTTGAAAAAGTATTCATACCCCTTGAAATTTTCCACATTTTGTCATGTTACAACCAAAGACGTAATTGTATTTTATTGGAATTTTATGTGATAGACCAACACAAAGTGGTACATAATTGTGAAGTGGAAGGAAAATGATAAATGGTTTTCAACATTTTTTACAAATCAGTATGTGAAAAGTGCGGTGTGCATTTTGTATTCAGCCCCCCCTGAGTCAATACTTTGTAAAACCGCCTGTCGCTGCAATTACAGCTGCAAGTCTTTTTAGGTATGTCTCTACCGGCTTTGCACATCTAGAGTGAAATTTTTGCCCATTTGCAAAATAGCTCAAGCTCGGTCAGATTGGATGCAAAGCGTCTGTGAAGAGCAATTTTCAAATCTTGCCACAGATTCTCAATTGGATTTAGGTCTGGACTTTGACTGGGCCATTCTAACACCTGAATATACTTTTGATCTAAACCATTCCATTGTAGCTCTGGCTGTATGTTTAGGGTCATTGTCCTGCTGGAAGGTGAACCTCTGCCCAGTCAAGTTTTATGCCCTGTATTTGGCTCCATCCATCTTCCTATCAACTTTGACCAGCTTCCTTGTCCCTGCTGAAGAAAAGCATCCCCAAAAAATGATGCTCCCACCACCGTGTTTCACGTTGGGAATGGTGCGTTCAGGATGGTGTGCAGTGTTAGTTTTCCGCCACATGTAGCGTTTTGCATTTTGCTTTTAGGCCAAAAAGTAAAATTTTGGTCTAATCTGACCAGAGCACCTTCTTCCACATGTTTTCTGTGTCCCCCACATGGCTTCTCGCAAACTGCAGACGGGAGCTCTTATTGCTTTCTTTCAACAAAGCCTTTCTTCTTGCCACTCTTCCATAAAGGCCAGATTTGTGGAGTGCACGACTAATAGTTGTCCTGTGGACAGATTCTCCTACCTGAGCTGTGGATCTCTGCACCTCCTCCAGAGTTACCATGGGCCTCTTGACTGCTTCTCTGATTAATGCTCTTCTTACCTGTCCTGTCAGTTTAGGTGGATGGCCATGTCTTGATAGGTTTGCAGTTGTGCGAGTGAGATTTTGTTCTCTTATCTGTTACGTCTTTGAACCTTGGTCGTGTCCTGAAGAAGCCTAACGGTGAAACGCGTAGACGCACAAGGGCTCACTGTACAAATTGCATAAATGTATATGTAGGATGTTTTTTACTCTTTCCATTAATTATATGTATAATTTGTATTTTTTCAATAAATGTGGTGATTTATTTACAATATTCCCTTCTCCATTGTTTCCTGGTCTACAAAGTCCGACATTTGGTAGTACCTCTTTTTTTCAGAACAGCTATATTTATACTGAGATTAAATTGCACACAGGTGGATTCTATTTACTAATTAGGTGACTTCTGAAGGCAATTGGTTCCACAAGATTTTAGTTGGGGGTATCAGAGTAAAGGGGGCTGAATACAAATGCACGCCACACTTTTCAGATATTTATTTGTAAAAAATGTGAAAAAATATTAGATCTTTTCCCTTACACGTCACAATTATATGCCACTTTGTGTTGGCCTATCACTTAAAATCCCAATAAAATACATTTACGTTTTTGGTTGTAACATGACAAAATGTGGAAAATTTCAAGGGCTATGAATACATTTTCCAAGGCACTGTATGTCGTGTTCCCACCCGCAGACAGTTACAATAATCCATCAAAAATACAAATACAATGGAAACAAGTACAATCATGTAACTGAATTATTGTAACAAACATAAGCTAACAAATCTTCCATGGATGGATTCATTATATGGGGTGAGAGGGGGTGTAAGAATGTTTAGTTATGAAACCAGTCTAAGGTAGTGTAGCACTACCATCGTAGGACCAGCTTTGTAATTTGGGTTCTCTGTTCTGTGCCTCGACTCAAAGAACACCTTCTGCCCCTCTGACAAACCTGGTTGAATGAAGGTTATTACAAGCAACTTACAAGAACACCAGTCTAGATACCTTTTTAACTCGACTGTGAATTAGCACTAGGAAATGGACTGTTTTTAGTGGTAAATGAACTTGGTGTATTGTTATGGGTTAGAATAAATGGTGGTTTAGGCATAAATTAACACGATGAAGGTAGGTTCAGACTGGGTTCACACTGATGCAGCCGCAGGTCCCAGCAGGGGGTCAGGTGTGTCCCTGTACACGGATTCATGTGCGAATTGGGTCCGAAATGAGCCAGAGCCGCACAGGACCCTTTTAGAATGTGGACCGCGGCTGCCCCGGAGCTGTGTGAACCGGCTGCATTGAGCACTGGTCACACTCTCTCTTGTCATGGGAAGTGGATGCTGAAAATCTGCATCCAATTCGCATCAATGTTAACCCAGCCTAGACAGTCTGCTAGACCGTATAATCACTATACCAAAGTAACTTGGAGTTCTGAATCACTAGACTGGGATTAACTCTTGAATCCGCAAAGTCAGCAATAAGCAGTGCATATAAACATTACCATGCAATGTGAATAATACTATGTCTAGTTTACAGTGTACGCTAGGATATGGTGCATTGTCCTCTGAGAGATACCTGTTAGCATAAGCAATAGGTGAAGGTCTCTGTGTAGCAACTGTAAAGGGACAGTCTTTAGTCCTAACTCTTCTTCAGCCAGCTAGCATTGCGGCCTAATTGTATAATCCCAGTCAAGCTTGCAGATATCTGTCGGCACACTTGGACTCAGCACTCTGGATCCCGCTCAGACCTAAGTTATGCAGCAGTTGGTGTGCACACTGGACAGCAATGTGCACTCCCCAGACTCCCTCATAGCAAGAGAAAGCTGTGTCCTGTACAGCATGTGAAAATGCAGCTCTTTCCACACCTCCTGGCAATCTCTCCCTGCAAAATGCAGTTCAAAAGCTCTTTATTACAGTGGAGTCTCTCTCCTCTGGACTACAGTTCCCAAAGTGCAATGCTGCCTAACTCCATATATTGAACTCTTCCTGCTTAGCCGCTCCCTCCCCTTGCTGATAGTAGTTAACCAGTGAAGTAATTGGTACAAAAAAAATATTATTGTACCTATGTATTGATTTGTCTATTCCCCCAGTTAGCTAGTCTATTAAAACTATTAAAACTCTGAGCACATGTTACTGTTGAAATCACAATAATACAAGGTTAGCTATGAAAACCAAGCACACGGCTTAATGAAACAAAATCTTATTTATTTCCTAAGAGAATAGGAAAACGCTAACAAGAAAGTCCTGAATAGATATTACAAACATATACTAACAATACACATCATATCAGAATATCAAATACAAGAATCAAAGATACTTATCACAAGGCTCTCCGTGAGACTTGTTTCTTCGAGCTGGGCTCAGATGACCAAGAGAGGGCCATAAGCCATGAGGCTTAGGCCCCAGCCAGGATCCAAAGGGAAAAGGGACTATTTCTCTTCTGTGTGCCCTTTTTACTCACATTCACACCCACTCGTAGCCACCCCCACTTGCCTCCTGCCCAATGAGGTATTGCCAAGCGGTAGTCCTTCTAATATCTGTCCATTCTCCAGGAAGCATGCTGTATTGTCCACTAGGGGGCAGCGTTTGTCCGTGAATCGCCATTGTCTAACCTGGGTCAAACCTTCATAGACATCTTGGCCATTGATCTTCTGTAGCTCAACCCATCAGTCATCTTGGCAGCAGTGGCTCTCTTTGAAGCTTGTGATCACACATATCACACCAGGTGGGCTTGAGCCAAGCCCTTGTTATTCTGATATGCTACAAAGCTTTGATGTGTAACTGGTTACATTCCAACTTGGGGCCATCTGCCTGTATCAGCCAGAGAATGAAATACCATAAATATGATATTAAATCATGTTGAATTCCAACAACCAGTTTAGCGCCACAGGGTAATAGCCAAAGAGAGCAGCAGCAGCCAGTGTTTACCTCATTTTCCATTCCCTGCTAAGCACCTGCTTAGTGTAGGAAGAAAATGAGAGCTCCTAGAAAACAAGAAAGAATAGATAAGGGGGGTGGAAAGTAGAACCTGTGTGCAGACCCGAGGCTTACTATGTACTAACATTTTACAAGGGCTCATTTACACTTGCTTCGACTTCAACACACATTAAAGCGCCTACCGCTTCACCATGCTTTTTTGATGTTTTGTTTTTTTTTTTTTGATGCTTCTCAGTGATGCATTTTTAATTTATTTATTTATTTTAAGCTTTGCAAATTTCCTGTGCGTGCGATGATTTTCTATTTGTTTTAAAGGGGTCCAGTAGAACCCTAGCTCAGTAGTTACCCCAGTCACCAGATCTCCAGCTCCACCCTCGTTCAGCAGTTCGTAATAGTGATGCCCCAACTCATTAGTATCCCCGACTTGGTAGTGATCCCCCACTTAGTATTGATCCCCCGCTTAGCAGTAACCCCCAGCTCTGCTGATTCCTGCTTAGTAGTAACCCCCAACTCTGTTGATCCCCCACTTAGTAGTAACCGCTAGCTTTGCTGATCCCCAACTTAGTAACCCCCAGCTCTGCTGATCCTCCTCTCTCTCTGGTCCCTGCGCACCTCCCGCTATATTGCTCCCAGGCTGCGCAGCACATGTGACATTGCTAGTTTCTCCTGCTCTGGTCCCCCAGCTCTGCTGATCCTCAGCCGCTCAGTCCTGTCTCTCTGTCTCTCTCTGTCTGTCTCTCCTCACCTTCTGCTATAGCGTTCCCATGTTGCACACCATGTGTGCCATCTGCTAGTTGCTGCGCTCTGGTCCAGACCCCGCTCACCTACCTGCTGCTCCACACTGTGCACCAGATGTGACGTCTGCACCAGACACTCTCAGAGTATATACATATGAATTGGAAGTGACTGATTAGGGGTGCGCATCTTCACTGGTCTCACGATTCGATTTGATTACAATTATCCTGTCCACGATTTGATTCTGTTCGATTCCGCGATCAAGGATTAATACCCAAGTGCCCATGGTTTTCAACTTTTCATCATAAAATGCATTCAAGCAGTCAGAAAATGAAGAACTATATTTATTTTCATCTGCTCTTTTTAAAAGTAATGACATATCCCTGCATATAGCAAAGTCTGAACAGTGCAGCAGACAACCGTATTTATTTAAAGCTGTAAATACTGTGACATCAAACTGTATAGTGCAGTTTACTTCTTCATAAAAGAAAATAATAAAATGTAAAATATAACTTGCAAACAACACCTACATCTAGTCATCTACAAAACATGAGGCCAGGTCAGTGTGTGGGTTTTTTTGTATTTGTGTGATCCAATAAAGGTTTACTCGAGATTTTAATTTTCAAGTTATTCTTTCAAGGATTTGTCTTCCTGGGGTGGCTTGGCGGGCGGGGTGTCTGTCTGGAATACACTTTTTTAAATTAACCCCAAGACACTTTTTTTTTTTTTATTAAACTGAATATTATGGACAATCCTCAAAAACAAAATCTCAGTGGCAGTGCTATAAAAAAACACTGTGGTGTGGCAGACTGGCAGTGGGCACTAGCAGACACTCAGACAGTACGACATCACTTCCTGGATGTGCCAGAAATCATAAAGATAAAAAAAAAAACGTGGATCACTGCAGTGCTGCTCAGCATTTGGGAATGTGTAGATTTTTCTGTAAGAACACTAGTTGATCCACATGCTCTGGTTTGAGTGCGCTTCTTTTTGTAGTTACCACATCTCCTGCAGTGGAGAAAACCCGCTCTGCAGACACGCTTGTGCCTGGGATATACAAGTATTGCTTTGACAGCTGAGAGAGGAGGGGCAATTTGACCTCATGTTCACGCCACCTGTTCAAAGTGTCCTCGTGAGAGCCAGAGGTGGGGCTTTACAATATTTTTCCGTTTCCTCTTCAGCCTTGGCATAGGGGATCGGATCTTGGGTTCTATTGTACCTTCAGTGTCAGGTGAATGACTCTTCCAGCAAAGTCATGAGCAGCGATCTGGCCTTTCTTTTGAAAGGAGCTGGAGGATGGTTGTCTTCGATAGGTGAACTTTCTTCTTCTTCTTCCAGAGTTCCTTTTCTTCTAGGCACTTGATCCTCATGTGCCCTCTTATTAGCTGTAATCTGTGTTTGAACAAAAGAATAGAAATGGCATTAAGAAAACACATTGTCAACTGTCTGTGATTCTCATGGGGTGAGGAAAAAAGCACAGGAATCGGTGCAGTTCCTACACTGCATCAGAAGCGGGGATTACGACAATGTAGTTAGCTAAGCTAGCTACTGCTAGGCTAATGCTGTTTCAAGAAATATAATGAAATTCAAATTACCTCCAAGGATGCAGCCTCCTCAGTCACTCCTCCTGTATATTTCCCATCTCTCCTCCTCTGTGAGGATAAAAGGCAGTCCCTTAAAGCGAGAATCCAATGCAGAGGCTGTATGAAGGATCTTGTTCTCTGCCTCACTGCTGTACCTCTTCTGGAGATCTGTTCTGATGGCATTCTTGATATCATCATAGGTGTGTCTCCCATGGTGTCTGTCATGCTCTGGAGGAGTTGTGCATTTAGAGGGGCAATGAGAGAAACTGTTGGATTGCGCTCTTCTGACATCAGCATGGTTGCATCCTTCATTGGCTTTAATGCAGTCACAGCGTCCTCTGCATTTGACACATCTGTTTCGTTGAGACTGCATAGATCTGACACTCCCTTTTCTGACTTCTGGAGACAGCAAAGTGGCACAGACTGCAGGTTGATGTTCTAAGAACCTCTCGACCATGTCATATGTGCTGTTCTATCTTGTTGACACATCAATTATTATCTTGTGATTCTTTAGGCCGAGACATTTCTGTTTCTCTTTTAGACAGTGGCTTGCTCTAGTGCTGCGGTGAAAGAATGTGGATATCCGTCACACTCTGCCGAGAAGCTTAGAGAGGGTGGTCACTTTCAGCGCCTGCTGGGACACAAGATTAAGTGTATGGGGGAAGCATTTTACATGAGGAAATTTCCCTACTTGAGATGCAAGTATCATGTTCGATGCGTTGTTGCTCATAAACACTACAGATTTATCGCACAGCTGCCATTCTTCCACAACACGAGACCGTAGCTCTGCCAGATGAGCACCCATATGAGACTCCTAAATGGCTCTCGTTTGCAGTACATGTGACAAGATCTGCCAGTTGTTACTAATGTAATGTGCTGTTCTTGTAACCTAAGACTCCATCGTGACTGAAGTCCATGAATCGCACATTTATTGCTCGACTTGCTTGGCTCATTAGTTCCGTAGAGGGACTTCTGCGCTACTAAACCAATACTAGAGTGAGTGAATAATGATGGTGATGCTGCAAAATCAAAATAGTGAACACCACTCACTAAAATAAAACTCCAAAATATTGCACACATAAATAAATAATATATGCAAGTGATCCTGCGCAACACCTCTAATATATATGTGAGCCTAATACGTGAAATACATATGTGAAAGTAATCTTGATGACAATAATAATGATGTGTAAATAAATCAAATATAATATGCAATATCGAATCATAAGATATAAGGTGAGTATAGTGTTGATGAATAAAGTTCAACAAAGGAAAAACAACAAAAAGTTGATAGATGATCTTGTGACTTTCGTGATAATCACACCACCGCTATGTGCTCCCAGAACTCTCACCTTAACGACATAACAAATATGCCTGAATGTATCCTCTGGGATGCGGTCCACGTTGCAGGAACAATGATGTTTATCCGTGATGTTTATGGGGAAAATTCCCTCCCAGTGGTTGGTGAGATCTCCTTCCCTGGCCTTCCTTCTGGGTTCACGGGCTTCCCGTGAAGAAAAAAAAGTGACTAAGCCACGACCAGAAAAGCAATAAGTTTCCTATAAAAGTTAAACAAATTACTGCCACAAATCCATCCTAGTTCTACCCAGTCCCCTACACCGTAGCTATTTAAGTGTTATACAAACGATGTGCCTTCATCTTATTTGCGATCAGTTCTAGCCGGGTGGTCAGCAAATCAATGAAGTATATTATTGAGCCACTCTGGGGAGATCTCAAACGTGCAGTTCATGCAAGACAGCGCAAGAATTTACAGGAACTGGGGGCTTTTTGCCAAGAGAAATGGGCAGCTTTACCATCTAAGACGATAAAGAGCCTCATCCACAAATACCACAAAAGACTTCAAGCTGTCATTGATGTTAAAGGGGGCAATACACGGTATTAAGAACTGGGGTATGTAAACTTTTTATCAGGGTCATTTGGTTAGTTTCTGTTGCCATTATGATTTTAAAAAGAGTCAACACAGTTGATTGATAATAAATAGCTTCAGCCAAACACTAACCATGAGTGAAAAATGTTTTTGTGTTATCATATGTATTCTCTGAAAAATGGCCAAGAAATCATAAATTCTGCCAGGGTATGTAAACTTATGAGCACAATTGTATATATGTTTTATATACTAGGACTGTCACTGTCTAAGTACCTGATGATGAGGATGATAATGATGATGAGGGCACTCACTGACACTGGTATTCTCAGACTCCTGTCCTGCTGCCCGCAGCAGCCTGTGAGGAGGACTGGAGGATGGAGGACAACCGCGGCTGTCCAGTATTCTTTTGAGACGCTGGCGTGCGGCTGGCCTGGCTCGCTAGAGTCTCCCACAGTCCTGCTACCCACAGCAGCCTGTTGTAAAGGACAGAGGCTCGGGTCTACCGCAGCAGCCTGTGCAACAGTGAGCCGAGAAAGAAGGCTCTGGGGACTGGGACTCATCGGGAGGTGGGGGGGCATTCGCTCCTCGTGTCTCTCCTGCAGCAGCCAGCTAAACACATGGCGACGCCAGGCGGATGGGGATGATGTCAGCGGGGGCGGGAAAAGAGGCTGCTTTCGGCCTTTAGGCAGGGCATAGTGCGGTGCATGGATGACGTCATCAGAAAATCGATTATGCTACGATTAATTTCAACACCCCTACTGCTGATGACATTTTTTTGAGAGCCACAAACAGGGGGTACACGCTTTGGGGAAGGGTTAGTGGCAATATGCCTATGATTTGGAATGGGATGTCTAAAAAGCTCATTTAGGTATCCACAAGCCTTTAACTATACAGTATATGAGCTATAAATATACATTACGATGCTTCTGAAAGCATAACCTGTTATCCAGTGAAATGGGAGACAGAATACACAGACAGAATAGCCTTTTATATAATATATAATATATATAAATATTGCATTTATTTCTCAAATAGGGGGTAATTTTACTAAAGACAAATCCGCTTTGCACTACAAGTTCACTTGGAAGTGCACTTTCTTTAGATCTGAGGGGAAGATCTGAAATGAGGGGAAGCTCTGCTGATTTTATCATCCAATCATGTACAAGCAAAAATGCTGTGTTTTTTTGTTTTATTTTGTTTTTTTTTTTGTTTTTTACTTGCATGTCCCCCTCAAATCTACAGTGACTGCACTTCCAAATGCACTTGCAGAGCAAAGTGGATTTGCCTTTAGTAAATAAACCCCATATTCTTTTTATCAGTAGTACGCATATGTTGGAATTAAAAGTCCATCCGTGGCTCTATTCGCTTTAAATCTGGATGGGAAAGGTTTGTTTGTTTGTTTGGTTTCCTGGTGCTTCCTGGGATATCTTATATCTGCAATACCTCCAAAACAAATCAAAGCTGAATAAAAACCCCTCAAAAGCTGTAGGTGTTTCAAGCAAGCTTTTTCATAGACTTCTATGGAGGCTTTGGAGACGCTTTGAAGCACAAAGAAAGCGACACGGGGTATAATTTTGAAAGCAATGCTACGTGTAAACAGGACTGTAAGCTAACCATTTTATTCAGTGATGGGGCTTTGATTGGAATTCAGAGCGCTTTAAAAAAGCATGTCCTGAAGCCACATTTTGAAGCATGTGTAACCTAATAATATGATAAAGTCAAGCCCCCCTGGATTTACCCCTACTTTGCCTGTCCCTAAACTCCCTTGGATGCACATCCAGGCTAACTTGTCCTCAAGGTCCGCTGCCACTACACCTGGCAATGCGGTCCAGTCGGCCTCTGCACCAGTTAACCCGGTCCAGCCATTGCCCATTGGGTCTGCGTTTTCTTATTTCGGGACTTTCTGTAACCTGGTCGCACCCTACTACTGCTACATCCATTCAAACCTGTCTAAGAAGTTCAATCCATCTTTTAGATAGACTGCCTCATTTGGCCAGATGGGGCTTTCAACTTTTTTTTTTTCTCCAAGGCTCTCTGCATTCTGCTTGTGTTTTCAGCTATCCAGCTTCACTCCTGGGACGCGTCACCTGCTAACCAGGACACAGCACATCACCGAACGACATCATCCCCACCAAATTGTTCAAAGCATGTTCCGACATCCTGGCCCCCACCCTAACACATCTCATAAATCAATCATTCAAAGAAGGGACCGTGCCAACCTCCCTCAAGCAAGGCATCGTCAAACCCCTGCTAAAGAAACCTAATCTCGACCCTAAAGACCCTAACTGCCGCAGACCAATAACAAGCCTCAACACCATCTCCAAGATTATAGAGAAAGCAGTAGTACAGCAGCTACAACACCACCTGGAGACACACCACATCCTGGACCCTCTGCAATCAGGCTTCCGCCCAGGCCATGGCACAGAAACAGCACTTCTCAAAATATGGGACGACGCCCTTGAAGCAGCAGATGACGGGGAACCGAGTCTCCTGGTACTGTTAGACCTCAGCGCAGCATTCGATACAGTGGACCACAATACTTTACTTGTCCGCCTCGCAGAAGTTGCAGGAGCCACAGATTCTGCCCTAAAATGGTTTACATCCTTCTTAGAGAATCGCTCTCAGACAGTGAAACTGGGAACATTCACCTCGGAATCTCGGGCAGTCTCCTGTGGAGTCCCCCAGGGCTCACCCTTGTCACCAGTGCTATTTAACATCTACATCCGCCCGCTTCTCAATATCATCAGGAAAACGGACCTCTGCTTCCACTCATATGCAGACGACACCCAACTCTACTTTCGCATTAATGGACAGAAAGATCATCATCAGCAACTACAGAAATGCCTCACTTTAATCAATGACTGGATGACCGCTAGCTCCCTCAAACTGAACGAATCAAAAACAGAACTACTTCTCCTGCAAGCCAACAAAAATTCCAAAATTGAGACTCCGTGGACACCACCCTCCATCCTCGGACAGACCATCTCCCCCAGCACCAAAGTCAAGAGTCTCGGAGTCATCTTTGACTCAGGAATGACAATGGATGCACAAATAGGATCGGTGGTGAGCGGATCTCACCACCTCCTCCGCCTGCTTCGCAGACTCATCCCCTTCATCCCAGAAGAGGACAAAGCGGCAGTTGTGGGAACGATCATCAATTCCCGACTCGACTACGCAAATTCCCTCTACGTAGGTCTACCCCAATACCAGCTTGCGCGCTTGCAACTCATGCAGAACACGGCGGCAAGGCTGTTAACAGGGAAAAAGCCCTGGGAATCCATCTCCCCATCCCTAAAAAGCCTACATTGGCTAACGGTGAAGAATCGGATCACATTCAAGACCCTCTGCCTCACCCATAAATGCATACAAGGAAACGCTCCGCAATATCTCCGGGAAAAAATAAAACACTACACACCGAATCGCAGTCTTCGATCAGCTAACCAAAACCTCCTCCTCATTCCCAAATACCGCTACAAAGCAAAGGGAGAACGTAGATTTGCAGTCCAAGGACCTCGACTATGGAATGCTCTCCCAACCAACCTCCGCATGGAAGAAAACCACCAGGCCTTCAGGAAAAAACTAAAGACCTTCCTTTTCTAGAAGCTGGCCACAGAGAATACATCTAGCGCCTTGAGGCGATTCAGTTCGCAATTTGTAGCGCTTTACAAATTATTCATTCATTCATTCATTCAACCAACCTGTCCTTGCGGATCCACTGACCTCTGCCCAGTCTGATGGTCCTGTGCTGGATGTCCAGCTCATCTTTAAGGGTCCTGGGGCCCCTCCTCGGGGGGGGGGGGTAGTAATGTCAGGAGCACCTAGTGCTCCTGCATCTCTTTCCAGCATCCGGGTTTTGGCTATGGCACTCTCTTTGTCCGTCCACCTGCAAGGTGAATAACGTGATCAGTCTCTGGATGGACCTGTTATAAGCCAGCCAAACCCTGACTAGCATGCTTGTGATGGTGAGTGATACGTGTGTAATTCCTGATCAAACCCCCTGTCTGCCTTGCTCTGCTTGTTTGGATTACCCTATGTATGACCTTAGACCGGATATTGGACTATTCCCTGAACTTGGCCTGCCTTTTACTTGGACTGTCATTGAACCACTCTGCCTATCTGCCAACCGCAAATACCTGTTTGCTTTGCTCAGTTTGCGCCTGCCCTGGTGTGCTGGGCAGGCACTATAGCATTGTGTACAAGTTCTGGGGGCAATTGAGTACCGGTAGGCCTGCTTGCTTTATTGGAAAGGGGGCTGCTATAGGTGAAGAACACTGTGGCCAGCTACGTTGGGGTAGACGTGACCGGATCCATCTGTCGAAAGCTTTCATGTCTCATGTTGGTGAGCCATTAATTCTTCCATCCTCATTTTGTCAGCATACCTCAGCAACCCGTTCTGGAATAGTTTAGGGATAAGGGCTTTGGATGCAGAAATACTCTTAGATTTAAAAAAAATTTTTTTTTTTTTTTTTTGTGCACAAGATACTGGGTCTATAAATCCTGTATAATTTGGGGCTGGAGTACACATTAACGAGTGTCAAACTTTCAATGTATGGATTTGGGGCTATTTTTTCCAAGAGGGTTTTAGCAGGGGCAGCTCCACCAAATGTGAGAAAGGGTACCTACAGTATTTCATTTTGACAAGGTTGGATTTATGTGGATATATGGTTTAATTTCTCTTGGGAATGATGCAGGCAGTTAATAATCATTTAAAATTCCTTTCTTGTGCTAAGCTGTCCATGCATAATTTGTGTGTGAAGCAAAAGCACTTGGTCATGTCCTCTTCTGTGAGAGTAAGATGTCATTCTTTTTCCCATTCATTAATAAAATACTGGTATAAGTGTTCATAACTGATTATGAGATAGCAGTGAGTCATAGGAAATAAATAGGATAGTCAGGTACATCTGATTGACACAATTGTACAAATGTATATGATCTTGATGCAAGGTCCTTTTTCAGCTACCTAAAGAGCTTTTGGATAGTTGCTGGCCACTATTAGTCAGTTAAAGCAGAATTCAATTCCGCAACCCCTTCCCTATTAATGGGTCCCCAGGAACTGGTAGCCATATACGTAAAGAAAGAAAAAAGTGAAGGTCATCAACTCACTATTGAATAACTGCTACACCATTATTTATATATGTGTGTATGCAGGTGCAGCGACCCTTAATTTGCAGACTCACCAGTGTTGGTGCGGTCTCCGTAACTAAAACGGAATCTCAGGAAAAAGAGGACAGTGGGAAAGAAACCCACTAAAAGGAGCTATGGCTAGACCTAAGCTACTTGAAAAAGGTATAATTTTTATTGCACAAAAATGATTTAATAGTACATTTTATAAACGCTGGGTACCCATCACCAACACCCAAACTCACTTTAAAAAAAGGACAACATTGTCTATGGTAAAAACAACAATGTCACAGACCGTGCTTGCACCAATTACCCACCCTAAGGTTTTGAAAAAAAGTGCAAAACACGACAGGGGTTTGGCTCATGGATCCCAGTGAATATCATCTTTGATCAGAGTGCCAAATTGTCATTAATGCTCAAAAAGCCCCCAGCTGGGGGATAAACCGGGGTAGTGTTGAAACATAAACTGTACACTTCTGGTTGAGTCCCTGGGGTAGTGTACCGTCAACTCAATAGTTTTGATTAAATGCTGATGTTGAATCCTGTTTAGAAGACGGCATATAGCCACTATTAGTTAATAGTCCAGGTAGTCAGTGAAATGTAGCGCCATATGTTGCACATTTAGAACAGAGTACAGTCCCAGAGAATATGCAGCTTTGGAAAATAAACCACTCATCAGAACAGGCATATTGATTTAAAGCAGAATCACTTGGACCACTGGTCCTTTCACCCAACCACAGTGAACAGAAGTCTTTAAACAATCAAGCAGGTGTCCCACATTCTCCTTGGAAGTCCATAAGTAGCGAAGGGGTTACATACTGCATGGAGCTATTCAGCTAAGGTGCTCTACTGTTACATATGGATCCAGGTGGCTTGACTGGAAGGTCTGCTGAACTTTGTATATCGCTATCTGTAGTCCCAAGAGCGGTTCTGATGGTTTAGCCAAAAAATGGCTGCTACTGGCTTCAGAAAGTGTACTGCGCATGCGCCGGCCTGACGTGATGCGTTTTCCGTGGCGTTAAAAGCGTCACCGTCGTGTTATTGTCTCTGGCATGTTTCACCCAATCACATGGGTTTTATCAAGGATCGAAGGTATCAGTGGCCAGCATCTATTTATACTGTTTGTATGAAGCACATAATTGATTTCAGTTTGCTATTCCCAGAGCCGCCATTAGATGTCAACCTCACATAGTCAAAACACATTCATTTAGAGCTACTACTGATCAGAGGCATTTCAGCAGATGTACCGTCACATAACAGCATACCGAGCTAGGAATATTGATGTTTTATTTTTATTCTTTTTAAATGTATATGTTGTATAGAAAGGGGATCGAAGCACGAAGGGAAGAGAATGCAAAAAATACTATATTCATCATGAAATACAGAAAAAACTGAAAAAGGTAAAAAAGGGTATAGAAAGTAATACTATTAATGAACTGAAGTGATATACAACACAGCAATTATCTAAAGAGGTGCTTATCAGATTCCAGGCAGCAAAAACAGATTTTATGCTAGTATTTATATCACATTGATAAAATTGGTTTCTTTCCCACTGTCCTTCTTCCTCCTTTTTTTTTTTTTTTTCCTTAGACTGTTAGCCATATGGCCTCTTCTTTCATAAAAATCCTACCTGTTGGTGTTTGGTTCAATTTTGCTTTAAGTCACAAAATGCAAAATGCCACCAGCCTTATAACAGTGCACACTCATATCTTGTGAATTTACATTGGGGTTAATTAACTAAAATTGAAGAGTGCAAAATCTGGTGCAGCAGTGTATTGTGCCCTTCTACCTTCGGCTTGTTCAGTTAATCTCTGGCAATAAAATCTGGAAGCTGATTGGTTTCTATGCAGCACTGTTCCAGATTTTGCACTTTCAAGTTTTAGTAAATCAACCCCATGGCATTGTCCTGCAAACCTATCTACCGTTTTACCCTTTCTTGGGACAGAATAGACTATGGATCGCTTTGCATCATTCAGATGAAGTATTGCCAAATATGTCTGCAACAACTTCATAGGCAATTCAAACATTGTGAGATTCTATCAAAATTCTTTAGGTAGTTTTGTCATCTGAGGCAAGAAGATGACACCACCACTATAGGGCTCAGAAGGTCAGGTGCAGCATCTAAATAAATAAATACTACTTCTAGAACAAGGCTGTGAAGCAGCACTCTGCAGCAAATAAACAGTTCTCTACTTTGAAATGTTTGTGTACACCCCTCTGGACCTTTATCGACGTGGTAGACATTGACCCAGTACCGCTTTGCTTCTTTGCCCTGGCTCCCCCCACAATTAAAACCTTTAAACCCCATCTTGTCCCACACCCTTATGGTATGGGACTCTATTAAATATTCGGCCAAACTGATATCGCCACACCTCCCTCTTCTTCTAGAGATATTTGCCCTTTATGTCCCCACCTGGGTCTGGAAAGTCTCTGAAGCTATATTTGGTGGCGTAGTAAGGGCCTAACAACGGTTTGGTCTCTTCTGTCTTCCTGAAGCATCGTCACCTTTTCAATATCTCAAGAATACGTACGACATTCCAGATTGTGAGAAATTTCACTACTTCCAAATCCGCCATCTCCTGGAATCCCTGGCAAAAAAACACGACTGGTTCACGGCTGCGACGGCATTTGAAACTAGATGCCGAATGTCTCCCACAACCCAGGGTCTTCTCTCCCTATTATACTCCCACATATTAAACAATTCTAACTCGCGAGCCCTGCTTTACTGCTCCAGTTGGGAAAGGGACTTTGGTGCCACGCAAACCCCGGAGACCTGGACAAAAAAAATCTGGGAGGCATTATGCCACTCTTCCCGTAATGTTATAACTTGGTGGTACTTTACCCCGGCTAGAATTGCAAAATGCCTTCCTTTCTACTCCACTACATACTTTTAGGGGTTTCTCAGACCTAGGAGACTTGAAGCATTTATGGTGGACGTGCCATAAGGTTAAGCGCCTGTGGATTAGAGTCTATAATGTGGTCAATTCGGTGTCCCATATAAATCTGCGCAAAGATCCTTGGGACGTGCTCTTACACAAACCGATAGAAGGCGATACCAAACGAGAGCGTATCCTAGTGACACATATATTTTCCGCCGCAAAGCCGACGATTGCGAAAGCGTGAAAGTCGCTGATTCTCAACTTCGACGAGGTAAAAAGCCAGGTGCATGGTATTCTGGTGAGCCAGAAACTAGCGGCGATATTAACTGGCACACATGGCAAATTTTTACGCATTTGGCTGCCCTGGCTAGATTATTTTCCTCTACGCAACCACCTACACGCTTTCTAGAATTGTAATCCAAGGTTACGGGTCAACATACTTACAGTGAACCTCCGGGACAGAGATGGCCTTTTTTTATTTTTTTATATTTTTTTTCCTTCTTGGGTTTTTTTTTTTTTTTTTCCCCACTTTCCTATCTCTCTGGACTCTCTCCACTAAAGCACTACCCTTTTTTCTCTTTCTTTTTTTTTTTTTTCTTTTTATGCCTTCAAGCAAAAGCGGTTTTTCTTTTTGGTCCTATGGATGACTGCACTGCTCTCTATAGCCTAATGGCCCCTGAAAGGCTTTTTTTACAAAACAAAGTGCAATACATTTCCAGGCAGGGCTCTGATAATTGCTTATATACTGGTACGATATTGCTTGGGACCCAGGGCCGTCTTTTTGCATGGGGACGCTGGGCAGTTGCCCGGGCCCCACTTGCCTGAAGGGCCCCCACCTTCCCAGCGACCCCCAGCCAAGCATCATTCACAGCCCTCTAAAAAGAGTGTGGGCTGCCTGGGGGCGGGGGGGCGAGCACCGCCCACAGCCTGGGTTTGTCGGAGCGATCGTAGGAGAAGGGAGAGGAGAGCCGCCTCCGCCTGGTTGATAAGAGCGCGTGGAACATAACAGCTTTCATTTCAATAGCTGTGTGTTCCCCTTGTCCGGGCACTTTGATAGACAGATCACCCATCCCAGGATTGGACGGGTGATCTGCCTATCAAACGGCCTGGACAAGGGGGAGGGGCTGTATATGACGGAGCGCAGCAGGGGACATGAGCTGCAATGGGGACATGAGCTGCAATGGGGACACGAGCTGCAATGGGGACACGATCTGCAATGGCGGACACATGGCTGCACTGGCGGACACATGGCTGCACTGGCGGACACATGGCTGCACTGGCGGACGTGGGCTGCACTGGCGGACGTGGGCTGCACTGGCGGACGTGGGCTGCACTGGCGGACGTGGGCTGCACTGGCGGACACATAGCTGCACCGGCGGACACATAGTTGCACCGGCGGACACATAGTTGCACCGGCGGACACATAGTTGCACCGGCGGACACATAGTTGCACCGGCGGACACATAGCTGCACCGGCGGACACATAGCCGCACTGGGGAAACAGATAAAGAGCATCGCAGCCAGCCTACTGCATGCTAAAACTCCCATTGCCGCCGCGCCGCTGTTGGATATTTTGCCTGCCTCTGCCACAGGAAACGGTAGGTGAATCATGAAATAAAGGAGTTGTTTTACTGGGCAAATAGTGTGGCAGTGGCAAGAGTGGGTAAATTACAAAAAACATAACCCTGATACTTGACATTTCTGTTCTACTGTCCAGTAATCCAGCCTCCAGGATCCCTGAATATTAGTGCGCTTTTCTCCTGCAAACAACTTCCTGGTCACAGCAGCCTCCTTCTCCATCCCAATTCCCACTATTGGTTTATTACTTTGATAGGATGCTCCATACATTTTTGCAATCCGACTGTACTGTTTTTATACAGTTTTAGATTGATCAAAACTATGTAATGATGAGAGCCTACGTAAGCGAACCAAACAATTTGTATCAAACATGCCCTATATATACCTACTAACAACTATAGATCTATAAAGTAGATTGTGCTCAGATTATAATTTGTATGGTTATTCTGGTCCTGGGGCACTTTTTTTTTTTTTTTTTTTTTTTTTATTACCTTTGCCAGCTCCTTGTTTAAACACTGATTTTGTTGGAAGTACCAATAAATATAGCCTTATTGATAATTTGCATTTTTATTCTCGTGCGTGGTTGTGTAGACAGGGCCCCAGTGTACTGTATTGCCCAGGGGCCTATAATGCTCTTAAGATGGCACTGTTGGGACCAATGGTCTTTCACCCCCTATGTTATTGTTGAATGTTACAAATTTGCAGAGTTTACTTTTTCTTGTAATTGGTATAAAAATATAATAAAATTCAAGTGAAAAATGTTTACGTGTACATTTTGCAACACTTTAGGAAATTATTTGCACTGAAAATATATATATATATATATATATATATATATATATATATATATATATATATATATATATATATATATATATATATATATATAATTTTTTTTTTTTTTTTTTTTTTTTTTTATGTTTTTAGAGTCTTCCATCGGAAATAGAAGTAAAATATAAGATGGCTGAATGTTACACAATGCTTAAGCAGGATAAAGATGCTGTTGCTATATTGGATGGAATTCCTTCCCGACAAAGAACGCCAAAGGTAAATGTGTTTCTTAGCCATTGATGTCCTTTCTTTTCCCTTCTGTGTATTATACTGCTTTTTTTCTGGTTTTTCACAGATTAACATGATGTTGGCTAACTTGTACAAGAAGGCTGGCCAGGAACGCTCAGCAGTAACCAGCTACAAAGAGGTATTGAGGCAGTGCCCGCTGGCGCTCGATGCAATACTAGGTACTGTCTTACCCACACTTTGCAGTGTAACATAATTTTAGTGATTTCTGGTTTTTGCTTTTTTTGTTTATTTGTAGATTTTAAAATGAAAGCTTTGATAGGTTAGCAAACATTGGTGAAACTAACCCTGGTACCCAGTACCTTGAACCCAGCTTCCAGTATCACCGCCTAGGCCTAGGTGCTGATGACCTAACTAGGCCTTCTGGTGGCATCCTGTGAAGCTGAAGAGCCCAAATCTTATGAGTATTCACTCCTGCAATGTGCGAGTGAATTATCCTAAAATTTGAAAAGCTTGTATTTGCATTTTGCAAGGCCTGCTTTAGTCTAACTGCTCAGTGTAAACCCATGCAGGAGCTCCGCACTGAGTTTTTTAAAGCGGAGCTCCAGTCTCCTTGTCAGTTTTCTCCAAAAAGCACCCCCGTTATTCTTTTTTTGCTCACTATAAAAAGGATACTGGTATAAGTGTATTCCTTCTTACTTACAATTATTATGATATTTCTCACAGGATCCCAGCAGACAGTGCATTCGGACTGTAGTGACTGCCAAGGCCGTCTTTTTATTATTGATTGGACCCGACAACTCCGGGACCGGAATAGTGGCCTCCCTAGATACAAAAAAGGCCTTTGACTCGGTGGAGTGGACATATTTGTTCCACCTCCTGGAGTCTTACGGTTTTGGCCCTGTCTTCATTTCCTGGGTACGGCTCTTATATACAGACCCGTTGGTGAGACTGAGGGTCAATAGCATTATTTCGGAATCCTTTCCTATTTTTAGGGGCACCAGGCAAGGGCGCCCGCTTTCACCCCTCCTGTTTGCCCTGGCGGTAAAATTAAGAGCTACTCCACATTTGACAGGTCTACGACTCGGGGAGTTTGAGGAGCGAGTCTTGCTTTATGTGGACGAAATGTTGCTATATTTGCAGGATCCCGGACCTTCGCTTTCAGAGGCCTTCCGATTGGTTCAGGAGTTTGGGGACTACTTCGGATTTTGGATCAATTGGAAAAAATCCTCCCTCTTCCCTATTGACGAGGCAGTAGTAGTCCCATTGAACTGCCCCATCCCGTTGACCACCTCCTTTAGATATCTGGGGATTGAGATCCAGCTTCCCATCTCTAAATTTTTGGAGACGAACTTACTCCGGTTGTGCTAAATTTTCGGGAGAAGGTACGGAAATGGCAGAATTTACCGATTACCTTGATGGGACGGATAAATCTGTTTTAAAATGATTTTTGTTTTCTGTGGGGTTCCAAGGCACCCAGGGTATCTTTGGCAGTTTTTAAACTACCAATTACAATGGGTGGGATTGCCCTCCCTGATCTGCAGTCTTACTTTATGGCTTCACAGCCATCCTTCCTGCACTGGAGACTATTTCCGCTAACGCCTAATGCCACTACCCTCTTGGAGGCAGCAGTTGCTGCCTCTCAGGAATCGCAAAATATGTTGTACAGGAAAGGGATCTCAGGGAGGGAGATGGGTTCTGTTATGGCACTTCTGGGGAAAGTGTTCCACCTATGTTCTAAATGGATAAAAAGATGATCCCTTGTGGTTGTCTCCTAACAGTCCCCTGTGGTGTAATAGAACCCTTAAAGAATTTCTAAAATTACCGGATGGGCACAGTACCTGGGCTAGATATGGCATAAAATATTTGCATCGCATATATCAGGATAATCATCTCTGTACTTTCACACAACTAAGAGAAAACTTTGGAGTGCGCAGGACCTGGCTCTTTCGATATACGCAGTTGCGCCATGCAGCAATTGCGCAGTTTGGGAGAGGTGAAACTATGATACAGAATACGGTCTTGGAAAAGGTTCTGATTGATCCAGATCCGGCTAAGCAAATTTCTAGATACTATGGGGCAGTGGGGCCGGAGGTAGTGAACACACCTTCTAGGTGGTGGTGGCTGGCTGTTGTCCCGGAGTTGTCGGCAGAATTGTGGCAGGAGGTATTGGACACATACTTGGTGTCTGTTGTCTCCTCTACAGACAAGATGATCCAGTTACCTCCACCAACAGTACTATACACCAGCTAGGCTTTACCGAATGCAAAGGAGAGACTCCGCTCTCTGCCATAAATGCAAGGGGGCAGAGGGGTCTTTCTTGCATATGGTATGGGAATGTGAAAAAGTGAGACCACTTTGGTCGCAGGTGACTGAATTTATCTCTGACCAATTTGGGCTACCTTATATTTGCTCCCACTTACGATGCCTCCTTGGGGTTTTTGACCAAGAAGAAATTAATGCATACACAAAATTATTCCTTAGGATTCTTTTCTTTGGGGCGAGGAAACCTATTGTCAGACGCTGGATACATGAGGAACTGTTGACCCTGGGGATGTGGATAAAAATAATAAATGCTGATGTACTGATGTATAAAATGATGTATGAAGCTAGAGAGGTCCCCAAGAAGTTCAGGAAGGTATGGTTTAGATGGGTGGACTCTGAGCACACGGAGGAGGAGGGGGGATAGAACATTAGATTGTTTGAGGTTGGTTTCCCGAAAAATGACTAAGGGCGGATAGTGAGTACCTTTTTCTTTCAAAATATTTATTAGATTTTTCAAAAATGAAGACATATATCGTACATTCGCTGAGTCATATATGCACATTGGTCATATCACATACAGTTAGACCCCTGTGGGGTAGGTATTACCTAAGGAAGAAGTATCACTATCGAAACACAGACAATAAAAGAGAAAAAAAATAATAAGTGTGAAGGGTTATGTTCCGGCCTGTGGTTTTAACAGATAAACTGAAGGAACAATACCTGTTACCATAGGAAAGGAGCTAAAGAGAGGATAAATCTCTGGGATAACCAAGGGGCGGCTGTAGGCGGCCACGGGGGTTCCGTCGGCACCCCAAAAGGGAACTCACTGTGACCGGCAAAACCTCCGTTAGCCCCCCCCCTCGCCGCCCTGTAAACATTGCTGAAAAAAAAAAAAAAAAAAAAAAAACAACCAGCTAAAGAACAGCATTATAGTATTAGAGCCCCTTATAGCCGGAACCAACAGGGAATAAGAGTGATACTAAGACCATTTGCCTGTCTTATTCCAACAGGGAATAAGAGTGATACTAAGACCATCGGACTGTCTGTGGTTCGGAGCTTTGCGACAGCTGAAAAGCGAGAAGGAAAAGAGTGTAGAAAAGAGAGGGGAGGGGGGGAGAAAGAAGAGAGGAAAGGGAGCCAGTCCGCGGGGAGGCGCCCCGCACCCCCGTGGCAATCAGCTGAGTTGTGGTTGCACCCCCGGAATCAGGGAGATGCCAACGAAACTTGCCCAGGGTTCCCAAGTAGCCCCAAACCGGTCCACTGAGTTGTCGAGAATGCTAGCCAGCTTCTCTTGGGCCATGATCCAGGAAATTTTCCGGATCGTCGCCTTAAGGGATACTTTGGGTTTCTTCCAAGCCTTGGCTATTGTGAGCTTAGCGCCCAGGA
Organism: Aquarana catesbeiana; assembly: GCF_042186555.1. Lineage (NCBI taxonomy): Eukaryota > Metazoa > Chordata > Amphibia > Anura > Ranidae > Aquarana > Aquarana catesbeiana. The sequence continues at coordinate 240,105,923 of NC_133324.1, forward strand.
AAATAAAATGTATGAGTTTGCTGGCAAGCTTCGGGACCCTGGGCAAATTGTCATTCAGGAGAGCCATCGAAGGTGTTTTCGGTATATGGACCTTGGTGATTTTCTTTATCAGGAGGAAGATCTTATTCCAGAATGTCCTCAATCTTGGGCACTCCCAGAATATATGGACCAGTGTGCCCCTAAGTAAACATCCTCTAAAACAACCAGGGTCAGCCGAAGGGAACATCTTGGCTAATCTATCAGGAGGTAGATACCACCTGGTAAAAACCTTAAGACTAGACTCTGTCATGGAAATGTTCTTAATGCCCCTGTATGCCCTGAAAAAGGTGGTCCTCCATTTATCAAGATCCCACTGCATAGACAGGTCTGCCTCCCACGCGAGCATATATGGGGTCTTGGTTGACTGATTGGCGAGTGACTGATATATGACGGAGATGCCTCCCCTCTGCTCAGAAGACCCGCCGCACCATAGTTCGTAAGGCGTGAATGAGTGGGGGACCAATTTTGCCTCCCCGTTGTGGGCCAGGAAGTGGCGGATTTGGTGAAATCTGAATCTCTCCGAGGTAGGCATCTCCAATTTGCTCACACAAAAGGCCAGGGTAATAGGGCCTGAACTCGTATAGAAGTGTCCGATCCGGTACAACCCCTTATCCAACCACCAACGGAATGCTTTGATGTCTAGACCTGGAACGAAGTCCGGGTTATTAAATATGTGAGCAAGTGGGTGGCAACTGGAGATCAAGCTCCGATTGTTTCTTAGAGAGTCCCACAATTTAAAGGATTGAGAAAGAGTTGGGGAGAGAATCGGGGGGCGTTTTCTAGGAGGGACCCACATTAGGAAGTCTAGGGTGTATGATGGTACAGCCTGTCTCTCTATTTGGATCCAATCTGGTTTTTCTGTCTTCGCATACACTATTGAAAACTGGGCGAGTCTAGCCGCTTGATAGTACCAGAACAGTTGAGGGAGACCTAAGCCCCCCTGAGATCTAGACAAGTATAAGGTATTTTGTTGGAGTCTATGCCCCTTGTCTCCCCAGATAAACTTGATGATTTTCCTTTGGAATGTAGTGAGATGGTCTTTTATAATGCTTATCGGGAGGGCCCTGAAAAGGTAGAGAAGTCTAGGCAGTAAGGTCATTTTAATTGCATGAACTCTACCTAGCCAAGAGATCCCTCCCTTAGCCCAATTGCCTAGGTCTGACTCCAGTTTGCGGTAAATGTGAGGGAAGTTGGCCGAATAGAGTAGCTCTGTTTTCGCGGTGAGCCTGATCCCTAGATAGTCAATAAAAGTGTCGCTCCATTTAAACTCAAAGGCATTCTGGAGGGAGGAGACCACTTGTGGTTTGAGGGAAATGTTCAGTGCGGATGATTTGGAGTAGTTTACCTGTAGGCCCGATATCCGTGAGAACTCCTTTAGGAGTTTGCACAAATTTGGTAGGGAAGTGATAGGGGATGTAATGAATAAGAGCATATCATCGGCGAAGAGCCCGCATTTGTGGATTTGTTCGCCACATTTCACCCCAGAAATATTGGGATCCGATCTGACTGCGATTGCGAGGGTTTCAATCGCAATGGCGAAAATTAAGGGGGATAGAGGGCAGCCCTGTCTAGTCCCTCTTGCTATAGATAGAGGTTTGGAGTAATGGCCTTGTAAGCGGATTATTGCTCTAGGGGTGGAGTATAAGGCTTTTAGTGTCCCAAGAAACCTAGGGCCGAATCCCCATTTCTCCAGTAAGGAGAAAAGATAAGGCCACTCGATAGAATCGAAGGCCTTGTGGAGGTCCAGGGAGAGGAGGAAACCTTCCTGTTTCGGTCCCCCTTCCCAATTCGATTGGAGGATGGAAACAATGTCTATTGCTCTTCTAATTTGGTCTGGTCCCTGTCTCCCTGGTATGAAACCAACCTGGTCCTTGTGTATAAATAGATTAATAAAAGATGAGAGGCGGTTGGCCAGGATTTTGGTAAGGATTTTGAGGTCATTATTAATCAGGGAGATCGGCCTGTAATTTTCAACTTCCTCGTGATTTTTGTTGGGTTTGGGGATGACCGAGATAAATGCAGTATTAAGTTGTGTGTCGAGGGGATTTCCTGTTTTAATGGAATTGAAAAATTTAACCAGGTACGGAGCTAGGATTTCTCCATATTGTTTGTAGTAAGGGACCGAGAGGCCATCTGGCCCTGGGGCCGATCCGGGCTTTAAGCCTTTTATAACCGTCCTTACCTCCTCTACTGAAAAGGCTCCTTCCATTAGGTCTCTGCAATCTGTGGAGATCGAGGGGATCTGCAGATTGTCTAGAAAGGCCGTGGTTAAAGGGCCCTTCCCTGATTGTGGGGATTTGTAGAGATTTTCATAGAAGTCATGGAAGGCTGACATTATTTTACTGGGGTTCGCCGTTGGGGGATGGCCTGCGATTCTAAGTTTAGGGAAAGAAGAGGAACGGAATCTCGGGGTGAGTTTGGAGGCTAGCATTGAGCCGAATCTGTCCCTTTGGCAATAAAATTTGGCTCCACTCCACCTGATGTGTTTCTCTGCTTTGGCCGTTAAGGTGAGGTTCAGCTCAAGTCTAGTCGCGTCTAACCTTTCTAAAAGGTCCCTATTCGGGTGTTTTTTGTGTTCAGCTTTTAATGTGAGGAATGTTTTTTCAAGTCGTTGAATATCTATTAAGCGCTCCTTTTTGTATTGAGTCGCGATCCTGATTAGGGTGCCTCTGATGGTTGCCTTGTGGGCAGCCCACAGGGTCTCTGGGGAGATATTGTCTATGTCATTCAGGGTAAAGTATTCTTTAATGGAGTCTGCTATCTCCTTACAGTAACGGGGGTCAGAGAGCAGGGATTCGTTTAGTCGCCAGTAGGAGCCACCTCGTCCCGAGATGACATTTCTCAGGGTAAGGAGGACCAAAGAATGGTCCGACCAGGCTGTGTCCAATATTGTGGCTTTTGTGGATAGGGGAATTAATGAGGAAGGAATCAGTATGTGGTCTATCCTGGCGTAAGATTGGTGGGGGGCGGAGAAGTGAGTGTAGTCCCTACTTCTGGGGTTTAGTTCCCTCCAGATGTCTATAAGACCATGAGAATGTAGTAATTTAGCTATTTTAGTGCTTACTTTCGTGGGGCGCGTGAGCTGGTCCTTGGGGGGTCTAGTTTTGTCCAAGCTCTGGTCAAACGCTACATTAGAGTCTCCTCCCATAATGACCTTCCCTTCCAGAAGGGGTTCTATTGTACCGAGGAGTCCCTGGAAGAAGGATGCTTGACCCTTATTCGGGGCGTAGTATGAGATGATTGTGTATAGAACTCCTTCCAGGGTCCCCTTTACCACTAGAAATCTTCCCTCCGGATCCTTATAATCTGAAATATATGTGAATTTGCTATTCTTAGAAAATAGGATTGCCACCCCTTTAGTCTTGTTAGGGGCATTCGCTAGGAAGAAGGATGGATAGTACGAGTGGAGGAACTTTGGGGTGTACCGGATGGGAAAGTGAGTCTCTTGAAGAAGAACTACATCGAGTCTCAAGGATTTATAGTGGTCCAAGGCCAATCTCCTCTTTCTAGGTGAATTTAGTCCCTGGACATTGTGGGAGGCCACCTTGAGATCAGTTCCTAGAATAAGTGCGTCAGACATCTGAGCAGAGGGGAGGGGGACTCAAGATCAAGCAGTCACTCACCAATTGAAGTCTTTCAAGCATTTCGGGGCAAGATACGTATTGGGCGTCTTCTGTGTTTATCTCTGGGGGGCGCGAGGCTCCTACCCGCAGGACGGCTGGAAAAAAGAAGGGGGGTGAGAGGAAATAAAGAAGAGAAAAGGACAAACAGACACATAAGAGCAAAAATAGTAACAACTTGGGTCTCAAAATATGACCCTTGGGATCTTGTGGAAAAATTTCCCACAACAAACCCAAAAAAAAAATCTTCAGTCCAGCTGGGAGGCCGACTGAAGTCCCAAGACCAAAGGACGCTGAGGTTCTTTGGAAATGAGAGGAGGCACATGGTGTCCACCCCGGACCCTATCTTTATCACTTTAAAACATTGAAACATACACACTAACGTTAAAGTGCAACTGAAATAAAATTAAAACAGCCCTAAACTCATGGCACTACTTGCCAGGTTAAGTGGTACTATACCTTAATCTTTAAATGAAAAAGGAGAACACCCCACCCACCTCAGCACTTCCACCCCCCTCCCGACCCCAAATATGAATCATGCCCTAAACTAGAACGGGTCTAGGTACCAAAATCCCATTATTACTAAAACCAATCTACAGTCCGCTTATGACTAAAGTCCCGGCAATCCGAACTTCTTCCGGGGAGCGTCTGAGTCCGCTGGACAGTTCCGCTGAAGGGAAAAATGTGGAAAATCTGGTGATGGCCGGGTACTTTCTATTCTCTGTGGGGGGGGTATTCGTTGTGGAAAAACAGTGCTATGAAGTGCATTGAGGGGTGTAGTTCTGTTGATGGGCTTATCAAGCCTTTGAGCCGTGGTGGGGTGTGGAGCTCCAGCTCCGGCAACTGTGTGGACCAGCACCCCGAACAAAAGTCCCTGCTGGGACATAGAAAGGAGAAGAGGCCAGCCTGGCCTTAAGATGGTTTCCCCTCCTTGCTCCTCTTGGTCGTATTCTTGTTCCATAAGGGGGAGACAGGACTGCCTGGTGGGGGGCGTTTTGTCGAGCCTGATGAGGACGCAGAAAAGTCCATTGGGGCTTCCTGTGAGATGAGTTTAAGGGAAAGAAGCAGTTTTTCCCCTTCTGGGAAGCTGGAAAAAGAGTAGGTTTTACCCTGCAGCGTGAATTTGACCGCGAAGGGGAAGGTCCAGCGATATTTAACGTCCCTTTGTGATAGGTTCAAGAGAAGAGGTTTCAGGGTTCTGCGTCTCTGGATAGTGGAGGGTGCTAAATCCGCGAAAATCTGGATCTGGTGGCCCCGGTGTTGCAGTTTGGGGTTCTGACGGGATTGTCGCATGACTTCCTCCTTGGTCGCAAAAAAGTGTGGTTTCACAATTATGTCTCTGGGAGATCCGTCTTGTCTGGGGGGACCGAGGGATCTGTGAGCCCTGTCTAATTCGAGACGCTGGGAGGGGATATTAGGAATGATTTCAGAGATAATGTCCTGAACCGTGGAGGGAATATCCGTGAAGGTTTCAGGGAGGCCTCTAATTCTGAAATTATATCTCCTGGACCTGTTCTCGAGTTCATCTATCCTGGAAAGGGCCACATCTAGTTGTTCCTGAACAGACTGAAGGTGGGCTGCATTTTGGTTCGTTTTGGAGACTGTGCACTCCACTTTTTCCTCTATTGCTTCTATTCTTGAGCCTATATTTGAAAGGTCAGCTTTGATAGTGTTAGTTATCTGGTGTGCTGTGGTGGCCAGACCTTTCTCCAGCAATGAGGAGAATTTAAGAAACATTTCTTCTTGCATTTGGGTAAAGTCATTTAATGAAAAGCCTGAGGGCTGATGAGCTACCCCTGAGAGCTGGGCCTGTGTGGGGAGGGCCTGGAGAGACATCTCCTGTAGCGCCATGTTTGTGGAGCCTGTGGAGGCCTTAGCAGCGGCCTGAGGTTTCTGGGCGCTTTGGTGGAGAGTCTGAAGGGCATGTGAGGGGCCCTGTGTGGCCTGGGCATAAGTGAGAGTCGGTGGGGTAAGTACTGGCCTGTGTTGCTGAGCAGCGTGTGGCTGTGTGGATTCCGTGCTGGCGGCCATCTTGGGAATCCCGTCCGCTCCCGCCGTATCGAAAAGCGGGCCGAGATCTCTCCTCACCGGGGGACCGGACATCTCCGCTGGCTCCTCGGAGGGTCCCTGACACGGGAGAGTTAGCTGGAAGCGGCGGGGAGGGCTGTATTCGCCGTAGTGCGGCTCTGCGGTCCGGGGTGGAGCGGAGCTCCTGGCTCAGGCAGCCATATTGGAACTCCCGCGCATGCGCACTCTGTGAGTACCTTTTTCAATATGGTCGGAATTGTTTTTTGTGTACCCTACCGAATGCAACGCCGAAAACAGACACCCCCAGGGGAGGGAGGGAAGGGAGTTTTACTTTTTCTCCGGATTAACTGGCAAGTTTTTTGGTTCAGGTTTACTATTTGTTTTTGTTTTAAAAGAAAAAAAAGCACATGTACTCCTATCTATGATAGGGATAGGATCTGATTGGCACAACTAATGTGAGAGCATTGATATGTAAAATGTTATGGTAAATATTGGATGTTGATTTCTTTATTGTTTTGTAAAATCTTTATTTTTGAGAACATTTCAGTGAAAAAACATTACATAGAGTAAGCATAAATAGTGTAGCCCAAAGAAGGTTTATAGTGACACATGCTTTTGCAACCGGCCCTTTCTCAAGTAAGATTAGATCACAATTTTTGTGGCTTTTAGATATCTTATTGAGTCCCTACATCCCCGGGAAGCAAGTCCTGCCCAGTGACGGTCCTCCCCCACCCAGGGTGCAGGTTGTTCAGGTGGGTATATGGAGCACCCCCCCGACGACCGCTCGGGGAGAGGGGGGCCATCTGCCTCCAACAGCCTCCCCCGGACCGCCACCCCGGTGGGAGCACCCCCCCGACACCTATTTTCCGGGGTGTGAGACGCGGCCCCCCCGTCCCAACAGGGTTTAGAGGAGCCGGGCCCACACCCCTGTGGTTGGCCACTGTTGTTTTGTTTCTCGCTGTTGCAGTGTATTACACAGTTATTGTCCAGTCTATGGGTATAGAAATATTGCATACTCTATAAATCATAGTTAGTAATAGAAGAGAGGTGAAAGAGAGAGGGAAAGGATAGATAAAGAATTGGAGTAAGGGGGGGGGGTAGGTAGGTGGGGAAAGTGGGGAAGGTAGGTGAGGAGCTTACCTTGTATTCTGAAGAAGTCACAGAATTCCGCGCCGAACAGGCCCCGACCACGGCAGGTCCTTTCAATGTTTGATGTGGGTCTCATTCTTTATGAGGTATTATTGACATTAAGGCGAGATCTTAGGGAAGGTTCTGCTAGCTCTAGCAGGGCTATGTCTAAACTGGAGTTTTCGTGATCAGGTTCGGACATATATTCTTTCCAGGGGGTCCATATAATTTCAAATCTTTCTACTTTCCCCTTACAGGTCGCTACCCAGTGTTCAGCTTCTCTAATGTCATTCACTTTCTTTATCCAGTCTGTTTTTGATGGGGTCTTGGTTTGTTTCCAATATATCGGGACGAGGCGTCTGGCTGCGTTTAGGAGATGTGGCAATATGCATTTTCTGTATCTACTGATTGGCATTTGTGGAATATGTAGGAGGAAGTATGCAGGTGACATAGGGATGTCAAGATCTAGGATCTCTTTTATTAGATTTTTAATTTCACTCCAATATGTTTGGATCAGTGGGCATTCCCACCAAATGTGGAGGAGTGTACCCTTTTGTCCACACTTTCTCCAGCATAGGTCTGATGCCAAGGGGTAGATGCGAGCTAAGTCAGCCGGTACCCGGTACCATCGTGATAAAATTTTATAATTAGTTTCTTGGGATTTGGATTCTATGGAGCTCGAGTGGGTTAGATGGTAAAGGTGTGTCAGTTGAGTTGGGGGGAGGTCCATCTTTAAGTCCTTTTCCCATGCCCTTATATAAGTTGGCCTAAGATTGTCAGTAGCATTACTTAATAGACGGTACATTTCCGAGACCATGTGGGAGATTGGGTCTTCTTCTATGAAAATTTTGTGAGAGTGGAAAGGTCTCTAATTGAATTCCCATTTATCTCGAAGAAGTGGTGGAGCTGCCTGTACCTCCAGAAGTTCATTCTGGAGCCCCCGTGTCTCTTTTGTTAAAGATTCAAAGTCCATTAATTTACCTTTATGCATTAGTTTCCCACAGCTGGCATTTCCATCATCCAACCAAGGACCAAAGAAGGCCATTTGTTCTCCCGGTAGGAACCAGAGGAATCCCCCTAATGGAGCTAGTGGTGACATAGGAGGAGACAAATTTAGAGTTGAGTTTAATTTGTCCCAAGTGGAGAGTGCGTGGAGTGTCAGGGGGGAAGTATCTTCCGACAGTCCCCTGTACTCTCTGGATAGCCATGGCGCATAAGCCAGGTTCCTGCCCGCTAGCCACTTTTCCAAGGAGACCCAAAGCTTGGACTGGGTGTGGAAGCGCCAACTGAGGATTCTTTGAAGGACTATAGCTCTATGGTATTTCAATATGTCAGGAATTCCTAGCCCTCCCGCCAATTTGGATCGTTTCAGCACTCTCAAAGCTATTCTAGATTTCTGTGAGTTCCACACGAAACCCGATAGTATACTATTAATCTGGGAGAAAAACTTGTTCGGTAAGGGTATGGGGATCATTTGTAAGTAAAAAAGGATGCGGGGTAAAATATTCATTTTGATTATATTGACACGTCCAATCCATGTGAAAGCGGTCTTAGTCCACTGTGAAAGGTCTTTTTTAATTATATTAAGGAGTGGGGGGAAATTTGTGGTGTACAGGGTATCATATCTGTCTGTCAATTGTATTCCTAGATATCTAATTGAGGATTTGGCCCAAGCAAAGGGGAAAGCGTTTTGTAAGTTACTCATCAGGGAGGGAGGCAAGTGAACAGGCAAAATTTCTGATTTAGAGAAATTAATTTTAAAGTTTGATAATGATCCGAATTTGTTTAGTTCTGTCATCAAGTTTGGCAGTGAGATCAGGGGTTCCGATAGATGAAATAGAACATCATCTGCATAGGCAGACAGTTTGTGTTCAGTCGTTCCAACCCTTAGGCCCTTTATGTTTATGTTCGCTCTGACAGTGCATAATAACTGTTCAAGAACTAGAGCGAAAAGGAGAGGGGAAAGTGGGCACCCCTGTCTCGTTCCATTCCGAATCGGGAATTGGGAGGATAGAACTCCATTCACTTTTACTTGTGCACAAGGAGTGGAATAAAGAGCTAGAATCGAGGATAGCATGCGTGTTTTAAGTCCTAGTGTCTCTAATACCATTTTAAGAAATGACCAATCAACCCGGTCGAAAGCCTTCTCGGCGTCAGTAGAGAGAATTACGTAAGGTTTTAAGTTTGGGCGAGTACGTGCCCAGTGTATAAGTTGGATGGCTCTAATTGAGTTGTCTCTTGCCTCTCTCCCTTTAATGAACCCTGTTTGATCTGGGTGGACTATATTAGGTATAAGGTTTCCAAGTCTGTTTGCTAATACCTTCGCCATGATCTTAATGTCAACATTAAGGAGGGATATGGGCCGGTAGCTTTGGGGTAGCAATGGGTCTTTGCCCTCTTTGGGTAGCACTGTTATATGTGCTAGAAGCGCCTCAGTGGGGATAGGATTCCCTTCTGCAATGGTATTGAAATATCTGCACATGTGGGGGCTTAAAAGATGTAGGAATGTTTTATAATATGTCCCCGTGAAGCCGTCCGGTCCCGGGCTTTTTCCTTTGGGCAGGGATTTCACTGTTAACTCTATCTCTTCTGGTGATATTGGTAGCTCTAGTTCAGTGCATTGATCTTCGTTTAAGGGTGGAACACCGGCTGAAGCCAGGTAGTCTCGTATGGCTGTAATCCTGTTTGTCTGGGCGTCTAAAGGGTGGTCAGTGGTCAAGTTATAAAGTTGAGTATAATATTCTTGGAACCCTGCAGCGATTCCAGAGGACTGGACCGAAATGTCTCCATTTGAGGAGCGTAGTTTGTGGACATAAGTCTGAGCTTGTTTCTTGCGAAGAGCTCTAGCGAGCATGCGCCCACACTTATTTCCATGTTCATAATATTTGTGTGAACGGCGTCTGGTTTGTTTACGAGTCTGTCTATCTAGTAGACGTGACAACAAGTTTCGTAGGTCCGTTAACCTCTGTAATGCCTCAGGGCTCTCATTTTGTTTATGTTTCAGTTCTGCTTCTTGAAGGGCAGTCAGTACTCTTGTGAAGTCTGCCTGGAGCATCTTTTTAAGTTTGGCCCCTAGAGATATTAGCTCTCCTCTTATTACAGCCTTATGACCTTCCCATATTATGCTTTCTTTAACATCATTAGTGGTATTCTCTCTAAAATAATTTGTGATGGCTTCCGACACTCCAGCCCCCACAGCCGCATCATCCAGCAAATTTTCATTTAATCTCCACGTCCATGCCCCACGAGAGCCAGACGGTAGCTTGAGGGTCACGCCTACCGGTGCATGATCCGATATTGTGATGTTCCCGATGAATGCTGACTGTAGGAGCTCCAGCGCCCGCCGATCAACATATATTTGGTCTATACGAGTATAGACATTGTGTATTGCCGAATAATAGCTGAAGTCCCTCTCTGCAGGATGTAGGGTCCTCCAGCTATCAACAAGCATGTGTGATTGAAAGGACTTACGGAAATGTTTTAGAAAGGCGTAAGAGTGAGTGTGGCTAGAGTTGGAGGTGTCAACGGAAGGGTCTGGGCTGACGTTGAAGTCTCCTCCAAGGACAACAAATCCTTCTTTAAACTCTGTCAAGAGTTCAAGGGCCTTGTCTATGAAGGAAATTTGATTTGAGTTGGGAGCATATATCGAGGCGAATGTGTATTTGCGTTCTGCTATGGTGCCTTTCAGGAAAACGTATCGACCTAGTGGGTCTATTTTGCTGTTTAAAAGTTGAAAAGGGCATGTTTTGTGGATCGCTATTGAAGTTCCTTTAGATTTGGAGGTAGGGGAAGTGCTGTGGAACCACTGGTTATATAAATGGGTTGGAAGTCTAGGTAAGGAGATATGGGTAAAATGGGTTTCCTGTAAGAAAACTATTTGTGCCTTCAGTTTTTTGAGTTCCCACCATAATTTGCTTCTCTTCCCAGGGGAGCATATGCCTCTTATATTATAGGATATTACCTTTAGTGTAGACATGATGGGTCAGATGGTTGGACGTATGTCGCGCGGCCGAGCCCGTCCGACGCGGAGCCCCCAGTGATGTATCGCTCCTGTGAAGAGGGGGGTGGGGTAGGGAGAGGGTGGAAGAAGCCAGAAAAGTAAAGGAAAAGAAAGCACGAAGAGATTATTGTTAAAACATACAAAACAGTACAACTTATGAGTAACAGTGTTAATGAGCAGAGTTTCTGCATGTGAGGTGTGAGGTCTGCCCTAATAACAGAGGAGGCCTCAGACCTTAGACTAATGTCCCAACTAGGGACAATACCCAACAAGGGGTGGCCTACGTGGAGAAACGTGAACCTAAACACGAGGGGAGACATGGGATGCCATCTCCGTCCACCGCATCATTAAGTTGTGGTTTTGAACAGGGGGAGTCATTCTGGGGGAGCAGATGCAGCCTTTCATTATATGGGGCCTAAGTAAGATGGGTGGGACAATAATATCAGGAGGGTGGTTTTCGCTTGGGGTCATCTGAGTCCTGAGCTTTGCCAGCTAGGGTCCCTCATTTGTTGATTGTAGCTAGTGATCGTGGATAAACTGAAGGCTTGCATTTGAGTAGCTCGCTTTGCATGTCAAATTGGGAGAAGGAGGGGAATGTCTCAGAATGTGAGTGTGGTTCTTTTTTGGTAAATGTGTAGTTCACCCATAGTCCTCAGGGTATCACACAAGGGCTGCATATGAATTGTATAAGTCATCCATAGTTATCAAGGCATCACATAAGGACTGCAGTGTTAATCTCTTGTGGTGGAGGGCCCTGCCTCAGGATCTTGATTCTGGTGTTGTCTGTCTCTTCTGCGGTTCTTGCGGGAGACTGTTGACCATTGTGAGGATAATTGAGTCCCAGGAGCATCAAATGTGTTTCTCCAATCTGGAAAGTCCACTGGATCTAGGTCAAGAGTGGAAAGGAAGTTTGGGAGATCATCCTTATGGCGCAGTGTGACTTGGCGTCCATTTTTTGTCACTTGTAAGAAGAAAGGGAAGCCCCAGCGGTACGGCAGACCCGCCTCTTGAACGGCATTCAGGAGTGGACGCAGGGCTCTGCGTTGCATGAGGGTGCGCCTGGAGATATCTTGATAAAAAAATAAGTGCGCGCCATCAAAATCATAGCATGGTTTACCACGCATTTTTTGCATAATGCGGTCTTTTAGATTATACTTGTGGAGTTTGCAAATTATGTCCCTAGGATTGTCCACGTCTTGAGATGGAGGTCTTAGGGCTCTATGTGCTCTATCAATTTCTATTGGCGTAGTTGCAGATAGGCCCAGTATATCCCTGAAGATGTCTGTCAGTGTGGGGATAATATCCCTTGAAGCTGTGGCTTCAGGCAGACCTCTGATCCTTATGTTGGCTCTCCTGCTGCGATTTTCAGCGTCATCCAGTTGGCAAAGCAAGCTTTCAATCTGCTGGCTTTGTAGTTGGCATTGTGATTGCAGCAGCGCAATAGTGGGGAGAGCCTCCTCCAGTTTTTCTTCTATAGATTCCACTCTGTTACCCAGGTGTGTGGTATCAGTTTTCAATTGGGCTATATCCTCAGTGAAGGCTTTTTCCACCCTGCTTGTGAAGCGCTCCAAGTCCTCTTTGGTAGGCAGGGACATAATATGGCGCCGAATGTCCTCATCACTGAGATAGTCAGAGATCTCAGAGCGGCCTCCTAGAGAAGCTGGGGAGGCACAGGGGGGCAGAATCACTCACCGACCCTGGGGATGGAACCGGAGATGCTGGGGAGTTGGTTCCCTTCAGTGCCCGTGTTGTGGCTGCAGCTGGCTGGGAGGATTTGCTTGCTTTCTGGGCCTTCCCGGGCGGCGCCATCTTGGATGGCTTGCGGCCTTGTCCTCGGGTCCCTGAGAAGTAATAATCTAGCTGTCCCTGTCTTGATCTATCGGTCCTTGCCGGCTGTGTGGGTTGCCTGAGCCGCTGTGACATGTGGGGAGTCTGAAGCGGCGATTTACCCCCCGTTTTTCGCTGATTAGTGCGGCGGTGGAGCGGAGCTGAGGCAAGACACAGCCTCACTCCTCCATGGTCAGGACACGCCCCCTTCTTTATTGTTTTGGATGTAACCCCTATCTGATGTACTGTATGATTACTATTTTAGTGCATAATAAATCTTTTTGAAAAAAAAATATTGATTGGACCCTGGGCAAAACTTTTCTTGGGGGGGGGGGGGGTGTCATGCAGTTTTGCTCTCCACCTGCTCTGAGACATTCAATAAATAGCAGCTAGACTCAAAATCAGTTTACTGAATCAGATCAGGCAGCTATTGCGATTGGTTGCCAGAGGTTACAGTGTATCATTACCGCTCACTTATTGGTTGCTAGAGGTTACAGCACACATTACGGCTCACTGATTAGTTGCTAAAGGTTACAGCACATGATTTCTGCTTGTTGATTGGTTGCTAGAGATTACTGTGGATATGACCTCAGGGGGGCATGATATACATATCAATGCTGCCGACCGCCATTATATACATATGAATGCAGCCGCTATTTACATATGAATCACTATTCATATGTAAACTATTTGCTATTTACATATGAATGACATATGGTGTGTCATCTGTACACAACAATAGGGCAGAGCTGGGCAGCATTAGTAGCAGCACTTCACACTGAGATATTGGGACACAGCACAGGACTAAAACCTCAAGGGACGAGGGAATTTAAACCAGGATAGTTGTCAAGTATGAGGCAGCTGCTTTGGGCCCCACAACAATGACAGGGCCCAGGGCAGCTGCCCCTTTTGCCCTGCCTTAAAAACAGCCCTGGTGACTGCTCGCCTGGAGCGGCGTCTTCCTTGTTTGAATCTTGTTATGACACAACTGGTGTTTGTGTGTGTGTGGTTTGTTTGTTTTTTTTTTTTCCCCTTCACAGGGGGACCTCTCAGGGCAAAGACTGGAGGCCTCCATGTATGGTTTAATTTGAAGGACTTTTTGGGTATGGGTTTTAGAGGCCCCAATACCTGTAGTGGGGAGGTGGTCATATTAGAAATACCAGGCCAATCAAAATTCAGGTCGAGCAGTCTGAAGCTGGTGAAAAGATGTTGGTACCTGCAAGGGGGTTGGCAGATGTCGCATCGCTGGAGGGAAGGTTAGTATACCCATATGAAATGTTTGTCCCTTTTCTTTACACAAATATAGCTTTCTTTTGGTGGTATTTAATCACCACTGGGTTTTCTTCTTTTTTGTGCTATAAATTAAAAAAGACCGAATATTTTGTATTTCTGTTAAAAAATTCAGCAAATTAGTCATTTTTCTCCATAAATTTTTGCCAAAATTTATACAGCTACATATCTTTGGTAAAAATAACCAAAATCCGTGTATATTATTTGGTCTTTCACAAAAGTGAAAGTTAGAGTCTACAAGCTGTGGTGCCAATCACACTGAAAATGATCACGCCTTATGTACTTGACGACCTTTCTCATTTCTTATGACACTAACAAGTCAGGAAAATACAAATACCCCCCAAATGACCCCTTTTGTTGGAAAGTAGACATTTCAATGTTTTGAGTGAGTTTTTTTTTTTAAGTTGTAATTTTTGCATCATGATGAGTTTTTTTTTTTAAGCTGTTGTATTATTTCCCACAATTCTTTGCAAAATAAAGATATGCATTTTTTTTTTCATAACATTGTCATATTAACAGGTTACTTCTTTCACAAGGCATATGCATACTTGAAACTAAACCCCAAAACACATTTTGCTACTCCTCCTGCGTATGGCGATACCACATATTGTGAGACTTTTTCACAGCCAGGCCACATACATGTAAACATCCCTTGTGACAGTAATTGGCAGTGACAGTTATATATATATATATATATATATATATATATATATATATATATATATATATATATATATATATATATATATATAATCCTGCGCAGTGCGGCCACCCAGCAACACTGCTATAGGGTGGTCAGCTACTGGTTAAGGTTGCTTGTTTTTACATTTAAAACTCTTCCATCTCGGTAAAAAATAATTTCCTCTTTCCTGTACAAAACTAGCAATTAAACTCCAGTCACTGGAATATTATTGTCTGCATGAATTCCAGGCTAAAATAGAAATCTGCTTCTAAATTGGAGAGAAGCTGTGCAATACTGAAAGACCTGAAAGGTCTTTTGCCTCATTGGATTGGAAATAAAATCACCCTGCAGAGACGTACTGTTTATTGATTGATCTGTGGGTATGTGATAAGACGTAAATTTAGAAAGCAGCTAGAATGAGTCAACCACTTAGGTTGTGGATTGAACACCAAACATGGGTAAATTTAGTCGTTACAAAACATCACCTGAGAGCATAAAGACCTAATTCTCATGCCTAAAAGTAGCATGCATCGGAAATATTTCACTGCCTAATACTCTGACAAAATGTTACCATTGGGGGAGGCAATCTTCTACTAGAAAATCACAGTGGAGGCCACTGCTATTTACACTTTGGTTATAGGCAAGGAAGCCAAAGCTATTTCAAACTTAACATTCTTTTTACAGGGCCTAAAATAAACTTGCCATTAATGAGGGCAATTCAAAGTTCAAATATGATGGAAACCATACACAAGCTAAAGTTGCCTTCGTTGAAAACCACATGACGATGATCAGTGGTCCCAGAGATGTATAGACAGCTGGAGTTGTTCTGGAGAGCTTCGGTATTACCACATCCTTTTACTCCTGTACTCGTCTTCTCTTTCGCTCATTATGGGGTTGATTTACTAAAACTGGAGAGTGCAAAATCTGGTGCACTTCTGCATAGAAACCAATCTGCTTCCAGGATTTTTTTTTTTTTTTTTTTTTTTATGTCAAAGTTTTAAAGTGGTTATAAACCCTCACATACAGTATACCCAGTAAAGTCGCTGGCCTCAGGTGATAGAGATGAAACAAATCCTTATACATCAATTTGTACCTGTTTATCTACAGCCATCTTTCCCCTACATCCATTCAAAGTGCAGAATTTACACACGATCTCTCGGCTCTGAAAAACGGGGCGGAGAGCTGAAGTTACATCAGTGAGCAGAGCTCTGAGAGCGGATTGGAAGGAACTGACACACCCTCCTTCATACAGCACACAGGAACAAAGTTGTCAATCAGCTAGAGGTCCCTCCCCTGTCACCATTTTTCTCTTGGTGTCATGAAAACTTGTCAGAAGTGACTTATGCTTGTAGCAGAGGAATGACACAGCAGACAGAAATGACACTTAGTGCTCTGGATTGAGGCAAGTACACACTATATATGGAAAATGGTGAAGCGCTTGAAAAAAGTCCAACATGAACCCAAAATATATTGCTGGCACAGACTCAACTGGCAAAACCATATAAATGTAATCCACTTTTAGCTTAAAGCGGAGTTCCACACAAAAATGGAACTTCCGCTTTTCGGAACCCTCCCCCCCTCCGGTGTCACATTTGGCACCTTTCAGGGGGCAGGGGGGTGCAGATACCTGTCTAAGACAGGTATTTGCACCCACTTCCGGCATAGACTCCCATGGGAGTCTATGCCTCTTCCCGTCCCGACCGCGCTGTCTGCTGGGAACACACAGCTCCCAGGAGAGAGCGGGGACCACTAGGGACGCGCAGCGCGACTCGCGCATGCGCAGTAGGGAACCGGGAAGTGAAGCCGCAACGCTTCACTTCCTGATTCCCTCACCTAGGATGGCGGCAGCAGCTGCCGAGAACCGAGCGGGTTCTCGGCGTCCCCTGCCGACATCGCTGGACCCTGGGACAGGTAAGTGGCCATGTATTAAAAGTCAGTAGCTGCAGTATTTGTAGCTGCTGGCTTTTAATATTTTTTTTTTTTTTGGCGGTGTGGGTGAACCCCCCGCTTTAAGCTGAACACATGGAGAGCTTTTTATCAATAAATTATCATTTGGATGTCTGCACTATGAGGAGTCTCCTTTTTCTCTCTTAACTGGGTATTGAGAATGTGGAGGAGATCCAGAGTCATCCCCATGCTGCTGAGGAGCTGTCAGTGATTTCTATCCATGCTTGTTATCTACCTATGGGTAAGAGGCAGTGTGTTTTGGGTGACGGTGGCAGTCTTTTCACTTATCTGATACCTCAAGATACTTCCCTTTGGCTTACTTTGGACTTTTTAAAAGTGGATTACATTTATATTTTTGCCTGTTGAGTCTGTGCCAGCAATATATTTTGGGTTCATGTTGGACTTTTTTCCAGCTCTTCACCATGTTCCATATATTTTGTTTGTGTTTTGGCCATGCATATTGTGATAGCTGCTGTTTAATACTCATTTTAATTAAAGATACTATATGCTCCCAGTGCAACAAATTTCGGGTTTTTTTAAGTACACACTATAGAGTGATATGCTTTGTTCAGATTTCATGTCTGAGGTTTACAACCGCTTTAATTGAACGCGCTGAAGTTAGAAGCTGATTGGCTGCCAAGCACAGGTGCACCAGGTTTTGCACTCTCCAGTTTTAGCCTGGGTTCACACCTCCGATGGATGCGGCTTGCAACAGGGGTGCGGTGCGTCCCTGTTCTCTGTTTCATGGATGAATCGGGGCCGAATTTTTGCCTGAATTCGGCCCTGAAACAGAACTAAAGACGCACAGCGTTCCTGTGCAAGCCGAAACGGAGATATGTGAACCGGCTTCATGGAGAGGAGGTCACAATGTCCTGTCATGCGAATTGGATGTGGGGAAAACCACATTCAATTCACATAGGTGTGAACCCAGCCTTAGTAAATCAACCCCTATGAGTTGTCCAGTATTGTAACCAGTTTACAAAGAGAACCTGGGTGAAAGCAGAGTTCCAGTGTTATCTTACTACTGGCATCACCGATGTACACCCACTGGCCACTTTATTAGGTACACCTTGCTAGTACCGGGTTGGACCCTCTTTGCTTTCAGAACTGCCTTAATTCTTCGTGGCATAGATTTAACAAGGTGGTGGAAACATTCCTCAGATTTTGGTCCATATTGACATGATAGCATCACGCAGTTGCTGCAGATTTGTCAGCTGCACATCCATTATACGAATCTCCCTTTCCACCACATCCCAAAGGTGCTCTATTGGATTGAGATCTGGTGAATGTGGAGGCCATTGGAGTACACTAAAATCATTGTCATGTTCAAGAAACCAGTGGTGAGATGATTTGAGCTTTGTGACATGGTGCATTATCCTGCTGGAAGGAGCCATCAGAAGATGTGTACACTGTAGTTATAAAGGGATGGACATGGTCAGCAACAATACTCAGGTGGGACGTGATATTAAAACAATGCTCAATTGGTACTGAGGGGCCTAAAGTGTGCCAAGAAAATATCCCCCACACCATTACACCACCACCAGCTTTAACTGTTGACAAAAGGCAGGATGGATCCATGCTTTCATTGTTTACGCCAAATTCTGACCCTAAATTTGACTCCTCAGACCAGGCAACATTTCCAATCTTCTATTGTCCAATTTTGGTGAGCCTGTCCAAATTGTAGCCTCAGTTTCCTGTTCTTAGCTGACAGAATTGGTACCCAGTTTGGTTTTCTGCTGCTGTAGCCCATCTACTTCAAGGTTCGATGTGTTGTGCATTCAGAGATGATATTCTGCATACCTTGGTTGTAGCAAGTGGTTATTTTGTCTTTCTATCATCTTAAACCACTCTACCCATTCTCCTCTGACCTCAACAAGGTATTTTTGTCCACACAACTGCCGCTCACTGGATATTTTCTCTTTTTCAGGATCATTCTCTGTAAACCCTAGAGATGGTTGTGTGCGAAAATCCCAGTAGATCAGCAGTTTTTGAAATGCTCAGAGCAGACCATCTGGCACCAACAAACATGCCACGTTCAAAGTCAATTAAATCCCCTTTTTCCCCATTCTGATGCTTAGTTTGAACTTCAGCAAGTCGTCTTCATCACGTCTAGATGCCTAAATGCATTGAGATGCTGCCATGTGATTGGCTAATTAACAATTTGTGTTACCAAACAATTGAACAGGTGTACAAAAAAAAAAGTGTATATCCAAGGATTGCTTGTGTTGGGTATTGAGAGAAAAATAAAGAAAAATAAGGATGACAGCCCAAAACTGAAAATCAAATTAACAATAGCAAATACCATTTGTCGTCCTCACTTTAGTGGCCTAGTAATACGGTGAATGTGAAACCCTTTTTAACCGCTTCCCGCCCGCTAGCTGTCAAATGATGGCTGGGTGGCTCAGCTCTTGTTCTAGGTGGACGTCATATGACAGCCCTCCAGAACGACCGCTCTCGCGCACCCGTGGGGGCACGCATGGTGGCGATCGGTGGTGCGGTGTGTCAGTCTGACACAGCGCTACACCGATCTTGGTAAAGAGCCTCAGACGGAGGCTCTTTACCGCATGATCAGCCGTGTCCAATCATGGCTGATCACGATGCAAACAGGAGGAGCCGTTAATTGGCTTTTCCTCACTCTCGTCTAACAGACGCGAGTAGAGGAGAACTGATCAGCTGCTCTCCTGACAGGGGGGGTCTGTGCTGATTGTTTATCAGCGCAGCCCTCCTTGGATGCCCTCCCAGGACCAACTGGGATGGCCACCACACTGGACCACCACGTATGCCACCCTAGACCACCAGGGAAATGCCAATCAGTGCCCAGGCAGCTGCCAATCAGTGCCCATCCTCAATGCCTGCCAGTGCTATCAGTGATGCCTAACCATGCCATCTATCAGTGCCACGTATCAGTGCCCAACAGTGCCGCCTATCAGTGCCACCCATAAGTACCCATCAGTGCAGCCATTCAGTGCCCACCAGTGCCGCCTATCAGTGCCCATCAGTGCTGCATATCAGTTCCACCCATCAGTGCCCATCATCAGTGCCACCTGACACCTACCATCTTGAGTGTGATACATATGCTCAAAAAAAAAAAAAAAAAAACGTCATCTAAGTACACAGGATGTGTGCGGGTACGCCCTTCATATCTGCTGGATGTTCCGACCTGTCAACATGATAGCTGTGTGTAAATACAGCTGCTGTCCAAAAAGTTATCTTCTGACCGTGTTTTTTTATTAGTCTAGTTCACACTAGGCATAGAGAGATACAAAGAGACATTATTACTTGTATCTAATTGTTTTTACTATTTCATTCATCTGCAGATCAAAAGGATGAGCTTTGTTCTGCATATGATGTCAGTTAGGACCTGTTCTCACCAGAGAGCTGCGCTGAATGCATGGCCGGTAATGTGCACTGTGAAACATCGTGCTGATGCGCCAATCCCGATGTCACAAGTGAAACTTCATTGCAATGGTGTTTCAATGTGGTGATTCCACATTGGAACCTGCTGCACTTAAAATATATATAATATACTGTATTTTTGCCTGTGCCTGCGCAGACCCACCACATCTGGTATAAATGGATCCTTAAAGTAACCTGACCAAAAAAAAAAAGTTTTTTTATACGAGGGTTCTTCAAAAAGTTTCAGCACTTCTTTTTAACTCCTATTAAATATAAAAAGGTGCTGAAACTTGTGTCTTCAGTTCCATATTAACCTTTTTTTAGTTTTTCCTCAATCAGCCCTTATTAACTCCTTCTTTCCTCCTCCCCTAAGCTATTTTTCTGCAGATTGTTTGTTTCTTTTTTTTTTAATATTTAAACATATTTATTGGTTTTGTTTATTGTAATAAATTATTTATTTTTGTTTTGTTATTATTAAGCGCTTTATTAAAGAGGCTCAAAATGACAAAATGGCCTCTTTTTTTAATTTGTAAACAACTCTGGAATGCTTTTACTAGAATCATAAGTTAAACGTCATTTATAACAGGTCAAATGATGAAATAAATTTCAATATATAATATCTAGATTTCACACAATTATTTTTTTTGGTTTTTTTTTTTTGGAAGTTTGATCAAAGTTGAGAAAAAAGTACGATGTATTCTTATTATATATTTTGTCTATAGATCACATCCAGAATAAAAATAATTTTTTTAAGACTAGTTTACCAAAAAATAGCATTTTTTGACAAGGTTTCCTTAATATTAAGCGTATCTATAAAGCTAATAAGAACTTTTGTTATCTATTGCAGCTTACTAGTCCCTTATACTGTATATGGTGGCTGCATTTGTTTTTCCTTTTTCAGGCTTTAAAAAAAATATATATATATTAAGCTTGTAATTTCAAATAATTGTACTTCCTGACCTAGGGCGCTCACTTCTCATCTGTATTTTTGGGGGAACCATGGTTTTCACCCAGACTGGACTTCAAACAGGTCTTTCTAACTTCATCTCCATTACACATGGGGTGGAGAGGATTAGTAGTCGACACACAACTTTATAACGTGTGTATTTTCTGAAAATGTTCTTAGCCTAAAACACGAAAATGAATGCATCCACCCATATCAAACGACTAGTAAGCTGCAAAATATAATTTTTGTTCTTGGTTTTAAAAAAACATTTTATTTATTTATTTTTTTTTTTTTTGGTGACTTTTTTTTTTTGGTGACTTTTTTTTTTTTTTCTGTTTTACAAGGACTGTTGTCTCTGTCTGTGAAAGGGGCAGAAGTAGCATCAATGACCCTGAATGTTATTCAGAGTATTCCTAACTTGGATTGGCTTTCTGCTTGGATCAAAGCTTATGCGTTTGTACACACTGGGGACAACACACGAGCAATTAATACGATCTGGTAAGCGAATTGAGCACTCACTTTGTCTTGTATTGCAGTCGCATTTAGAATAAAAATCTAAAGTGCATCGTATATTGTGAATTTATTAAAAAATTTTAACTTATTATTAAAAAAAAAAAACTACAAGACGCACCAGCTGTTCTTTAAGACACAGGTTTTCATGAAAATGTCTAATCAAAAAAATGTTTTTCCATTTTCAAATTTGGGTAAGTATGGAAGGGTTTAAACCCCTGTCAGATTTTAATGCTTGCTGGGGCTCTGTTAGAGCGCTTTTCCCCTCACTTACTGTCCTGCTGACAACTGTTTTGCCAGAAAGGAAGTGAGGAAAATCCACAAGGACACCGACAAATAAAAAGCTGGCAGGGGTTACAGCTGTCCCCCAGTGTTGCCTAAAAAAGGGGTGGAGGGGGGGGGGTTTATGGAAGAGGCAGGGGATGCTATTGGGCATGTGAATCAAGTTGTGAAGGTCATTGGATATTCTTATGGATGGGGTAAACAAGGCAGTGAGGGATACTGTGGGGCCAACAAAGTCGACTACACATGGAGGCAGTAAAATGCACCACAACATATGTGTAATTAAAACAGGCTGCATTTTTATTTTATTGTATTTATTTATTTTTTTTGTTTGTTTGTTTTAAACAGTTACTCTAATATCGTAACAAAATACTTTAGGATCTCTGCTTTTTAGAAAATGTATAGTTTTGCAGGATATTTAAGTAATCTTCAGGCCTAGAATGTGCGTTTTTATACATGTGTGTACAAAAAAAAAATGGCTGGCTTAATTTTTACAAGTGTGTTGTGTTTTTTTTTTTTCTTTCCTAGTTCTTTAGAAAAGAAATCTTTACTCCGAGACAACGTGGATCTACTGGGAAGTTTGGCAGATCTCTATTTTCGAGTCGGTGATAATAAAAATGCCATTCTAAAATTTGAGCAGGCTCAGATGCTGGATCCTTACCTAATTAAAGGTAAATATATTATTTTAAAATGGCATGTATACTTTTTTTTTTTGTACATTGGTAAAGAGTTACAAATGTTGTAAATGTCTTTTTGAGCCTGTCAGCTGTGATTGGTTACAGCTGATAACGTGGTAAGAAGCCTCTGACAGGGGCTCCTTCTCACGATTGGAGATGCGGCGTGTCAGACTGACACGCAGCATTCACGATCGCCACGCTGCGCGCCACTGTGGGTGCGCGCCGGCATGTTATCCTGCTGGATGTCATTTGACGCCCAGTCAGGATAACAGAACCACTTCCCGGCCGTCAATCTGCTATAGGCCGAGCGGGAACTGGTTAAAGGATAAGGTCAGACGGCCTAATAGGCCTAACCAAGAGGATCCTGCTGAAAGCAGAGCAGATATACCTCGAGCGCTGTGTTTTGCTGTAGATGCCTTTAAAGGACTCGGTACAGCAAGTCTCTCATATGGCTCTCCTGTCTGTACACATGCGCAGAATTCTATGGCTTAAGAACTGGTCCTTGTAAGAAGTTATTGGCTGGGTTCTCCTTCCATGGTGAACATTTTGTTTGGTGATGACTTGGACAAACCTATCCAAAAGATTTCCAGAGGGAAGAGCTCTCTACTTAAGGCGTCCTTTGTTTAAAGCCTCAGGGACCGCTTCCTCAGGTGTCCCAGCGCCAAGACTGTTCCACTGCAAACAGGAGCTGGAGTCAGGGGCAAGCCGCAGGACCAGAAGAAACCCTGGGTCCAAAACACTTCTAAACCTGGCACCAAGCCTTCCTTTTGAGGGGATGCCCCCACTCTATCGGGTGGGGGGAAGGCTGCTGCACTTTGCAGGCATTTGGAGAACAGTAGTTCAGGACGAGTCGGTCACCTCAACAGTATCGCATGGTTACAAGCTGGAATTACGGGGGGTTCCCCCTCAGAGGTTTCTAAGATCCAGCGTTTCCTTGGTTTCTCTTTGGAGGATCCAATTGTTTCAGGCACTAGATCATTTAGTGCATCAGGGAGTGATTATACAGGTTCCTGTATTCGAAAAGGGCACAGGGTTTTATTCAAACCTGTTCACGGTTCAAAAATCAAAAGGCCCATTTTGGATCAATGATCCCTGAGCTAGCATCTGTTAATCCAGTCCTTTCGGATGGAGTCAGTCCGCTCAGTAGTAGCCTTGCTCCAGATGGGAGACTTCTTAGCCTCCATCGATTATCAAGGATGCGTATTTACACGTACCTATCTTTCATCCTCATCAGACTTTCCTGCTATTTGCATTAAAGGAATGTCATTTCCAGTTTGTGGCTCTGCCCTTTGGGCTTGCCACAGCACCCCGGGGGTTTGCAAAGGTTCTAGCGCCAGTACTGGGTCTTTTAAGGGAATCTTGGTGCTCGGATACCTGGACGACCACCTGCTCAGAGATCACTCACTACATGCCCTAGAACAGCCCATAGCCTGCACAGAGCGGTATTTAGAAAGCCTGTGCTGGGTCATAAATGCCAAAAAGTCAGCCTTAAGACCAGCTCAAAGTCTGAAGTATATAGATCTGATCATAGATACAGTCCAGGCAAGGGTATTTTTGCCAGAATATAATAAAAAATACCCAAAAACCAGGTAGAAGCTGCGCTTGGATTAACAAAATAAATAAATAGAATAAGCTGCCAGCACCCTAAAAAGTCCTGTATCTGACTCACAAAAATGTAATAACCAGCAAAGTGCAGCGCTAATATAATGTATGAAAATAAAAATAAATTTCACCAAATGACATATGAGACAATCAGTGGAAAAACATAATTCAAATACAAACAATAATAAGCAACAAAAATCACAAATGTATGTGAGGAATTATTTAAAAAAGTCCAAAGATTCTTGATAAATCCACCAGAAATTTAGAAAACACCCATCCAAGAAAGGTTGTGATAAAAGGTGCCTATATATGATCCACCAAGGCGTGTGTGAATAAAGTCTGCTTACCAGACGGCGATGACTGCTATTACGGCAGTCTCGCCCAGCATAGGGATTATGGTCTCCCAAAACCAAAGGATGTAATGCAGGATCGGTGGTTCTAATACTCCATCCAAACTTTATTATTTGTTACATATTAGTGCTTAACCACTTTCGTCATTGCAGATGGATGTCATATGATGTCATCCTAGAACGTTCTAGGAGGACATCATATGACATCCATCTGCAATGACGATCCTGCATTACATCCTTTGGTTTTGGGAGACCATAATCCCTATGCTGGGCGAGACTGCCGTAATAGCAGTCATCGCCGTCTGGTAAGCAGACTTTATTCACACACGCCTTGGTGGATCATATATAGGCACCTTTTATCACAACCTTTCTTGGATGGGTGTTTTCTAAATTTCTGGTGGATTTATCAAGAATCTTTGGACTTTTTTCAATAATTCCTCACATACAAGGGTATTTTTGCCACCCACAAGGATCTGTGCCCTGAAGAATCAGGTGCATCAGATAAGGGGCACCAGGCAACCCTCCATTCGGCTCTGTATGAGTCTTCTGGGAAGAATGGTGCCCTCCTTCGAGACAGTTCCCTACGCCCAGTTCCATTCCAGGGCTATACAGCAAGACATCTTGTCACCTTAGAACAGGAGAGGGCAAGCCCTGGATTACCCCATGTTCATATCTCCTCCGGCACGCTTAAGCCTAAGCTTGGTGTTGCAGAATCAGAACCTGCGAAGGGGAAGATCTACCCTCCCAGTGTGTTGGAGAGTACTGACCACAGAGGCCAGTCTCTCTGGCAGTGGAGGGAGACCTAGAAGGGCTCACAGCTCAGGGGAGATGGTCAGGAGCAGAGCCTGCCCATCAACATCCTGGAGATGCGGGCAGTACATCTTGCCCTAAGGTCCTGGGCGGTGGAGCTTCAGGACAGCCCTATCGGGGTTCGGTCCGACAATGCCACTGCTGTGGCCTATATAAACCACCAGGGCAGTACCAGAAGTCGTTCAGCTCAGGACGAGGTGAACGACATATTGGCCTGGGCAGTGGGACATGTGCCGGTTCTATCGGCGGTCCATATCCCGGGGGTAGAGAACTGGAGGGCAGATTATCTCAGCCACCAGCAGAATGGTCCCTGGGGGAATGGGACCTACACCCGAAGGTGTTCCAGGAAATTTGCCAGCGCTGGGGATGGCCATATGTCGATCTTTTGGCATCCTGGTTCAACAACAAGCTACATCAGTTTGTGTCCCGAACAAGAGATCCCCTGGCAATCGGAGCAGATGCTCTGGTAGTTCCATGGAGCCAGTACTCCCTGGTTTAGGCTTTCCCCCCGATCCCTCTCCTTCCATATTTTTTTTTTTGCGCAGGATTCAGAGAGAGAGGGGGTTCCAGTCATTCTAGTGGCCCTGGTTCCCGGAGATTGTGAGATTGGCAAATAGACTGCCCATGGAAGCTTCCGCACCGCCCCGATCTTACTGTCTCAAGGTCCTATATTGCACCCCAATTTTACAGTCTCTAAATTTGACGGCATGGCTATTGAAGCCAGGATGCTGAAGGATTGTGACATCTCAGGACCAGTGGTGTCTACCCTCGTGAATGCTAGGAAAGCGGTCACTAGAAAGATCTATCATAAGGTCTTGAAGACTTATATTGCTTGGTGTGATGCCAGAAAATACATTATAGGGAGAATTCTCTTTTCTACAGTCGGCCGTGGAAATCAGATTGGCTTTTGAGTACAATCGGGTCAGATTTTGGCCTTTGTTGGTATTCTTCCAAAGGCCTTTAGCTTCCCATTCGCTGGTCCAAACCTTTATGCAGGGGGCAACCCCCCCCCCCCCCTTCAGGTCACCTATGTGTCCTTGGGACTTAAATTTGGTGTTGTCTGTGTTACAGAAACAACCATTTGGGCCTATCAAGGAAATTCCATTAGTCTTGCTGTCGTGAAAGCTAGCCTTCCTTATGGCCATCACCTTGGCTAGAAGGGTGTCGGAATTAGCGGTATGATTAGGTATGGCTCCCTTTCGTATAGGGAGCCATACCTAATCCTTCACCACGACAAGGTCGTGTTGCGTCCTATTCCATCCTTCTTGCCAAAGGAGGTGTCGGCCTTTCATTTAAATCGGGACATTATTTTACCTTCTTTTTTTCTCTCAGCTTCGTTCGGCGGAAGAGAGACAACTGCATTCCTTGGACGTCGTCTGGCCAGTCAGTTTATTTACATATATATGGGATAAAAATGATCTGTCGCAATTAAAACCTCAAGCGTAAAAGAGCATCATATCCAAGCGGCGCTTCTGTCAAAATTCTAAATAATGACACATCTGCATATAAACTAATATACATGCAATAGTGATAGCCAAGCAGTAAATCACAAATACAGAAGTGAATAAACGTGCAGAACAAGTCCGTGGCAGGCTTCACATGTAGATATAAGAGCTTTCTAGCTCCTCCTACAGCACACACTGATAGAAGTCACAAGATTGCTCTAACTGCTATATACAGCTGATAAAAAATAAAAGGATGCTGTGATCCTCTGAGCTGGCCGATGCAGGAAATTAGTGGGATATCGTGAATGCCTGTCATTTACATCTTTGTGTTGAGTTTGAACCCCAAAGGGGCGTGTGGAGCACTGGGTGTGGAATAAGGTGATTGGTGCACTATCCGTATATTTCCCCTCTACATCTACATGTGAAGCCTGCCACGGACTTGTTCTTCACGTTTATTCACTTCTGTATTTGTGATTTACTGCTTGGCTATCACTATTGCATGTATATTAGTTTATATGCAGATTTGTCATTATTTAGAATTTTGACAGAAGCGCCGCTTGGATATGATGCTCTTTTACGCTTGAGGTTTTAATTGTGACCAGATCATTTTTATCATATATATATATATATATATATATATATATATATATATATATATATATATATATATATATATATATATATATATATATATATATATATATATAATGTTTTTTTAACCTCCCTGGCGGTTTTCCCGAGTGTGGCTCGGGGTTAAAAATCAGGACCATTAGCGGTAACCCCGAGCCACACTCGGAATTACATCGCAGGATCTGTCCCCCGCAGTGTCCGCAGGCTGTGTCCTCAGCCCGAACCTCTCTGTGCCAGGCTCCGTTCCCTGCGAGCGTCGCGACGCACGGGGGTGGAGCCTGGCGGCAAATTCAAAAAAATGTCAATCATAACACATACAGTACTGTAATCTTACAGATTACAGTACTGTATGAAATGATTTCACATCCCTTTTGTCCCCAGTGCTTTGGCCAATGCCCTGCATGCAGTTTTATGTGATATAGACTGTTCTTTCTGCCTGGAAACTGGAGATTGTCCATAGCAACCAAAAAGTGTCCCTTTACGTCAAAAATGGCTTTAGACCAGCTAGAAAACAGCAATAGTAAATTAGAACACTTGCAGAATTGAGCGATAGTGAATCGTGGGGAAATTTATTTTATTACTATTTATTTTTATTTTTTTAATTATTTATTTTTATTTATTATATTATAATTTATGTTTTTGTGTTTCAAACTTTATCATACCCGGGATATCTACTAGACTCTTGTTTTGGATAGATTTAAGTGTGTTATTGTTAAGAATTACAGACCTACAATATAAAACGCCAAATTTCCATGCAAAATAATGGTACCGCTTTCAGCACCTAAAATCCGAAATAATCATACCGCCAGGGAGGTTAAGCTTAAGTGGCAGCTAAATATAATTTGTTTCACATTTGTGAGCAATCCCAACACTACTAGCTGTTGAATTTATATATTGGAACCACATTGCGCTGAGTTGGGAAGAAATAAGGGAGCCAGTATTTTCTTTCCTCTTTTTAAGTCAGTCAGTTTATTTGTCTAGATCTGCGAAGATCCGAGGATCGGACTCCTTTTTTGTTTTACCAGAAGGACCCAAGAAGGGGCGGGCAGCTTCCATTGCCAGTTGGGTCCGCCAGTTGGTCATTCAGGCCAATGGTTTGAAATGTAAGGCTCCTCCCTTTAGGATGAGAGCTCATTCTACCAGGGGTGTGGGAACCTCCTGGGCTTTTTGCCATCGGGTATCTGTGGCTCAGATTTGTAAGGCTGCTATCTGGTCTTCAGTGCATATGTTCACAAGATTTTATCAGGTGGATGGTAGAGCAGCCGAAGATTCAGCTTTTGGCCGTAGTGTACTACAGGCTGCCATTTTAAAGTCTGATGGCTATTTTTTGTTTGGCAGGGTGTCGCCCTCCCCTCAAGGCTATTGCTCTGGGACGTCCCATTAAGTGATGAATAATAGCCTAACTCTGTTTCCCGTAATGTATTCAAACAAAAGGATCTTACAGTTAAGTTTTTTTTTTTTTTTTTTTTAAATAGCCAAAAATGAAAAATACCTGTGAACGAAATGCAGCTAAACGTGAATTACTGCGTGTTACTGCGTTTAGCCGCTTGACGTTTGAAATGCCTCTAAACACAGCTTCTAAGCACTTTTTTTTTTTTTTTTTTTTTTTTGGGTTCCAAAAAAAGCCTCTAAACACAACTGACTAGAAAGGACTATAAACGAACCTGTGTACATGTACTAAGATAACATAGAGGAGAGTTCAGGAGCAGTTGAAAGAAATGCCCAACTGCTCCTAAATGTCCGTTTACCAGCAGCAGTGTACATGAGGCCTAAGTATGACGAAAAATTCCTGTTTTTCTAATCTTCCCTATTGATCATCCCCCATCCCTATCTGACATTGGGCAACTGTCATCTCATCCCTGTGAGTAGCTTATTTAACACTCTCACACACTTGATGCCCTTGTGTGTTTTTAATTAAAATTCCTCAGAGTTTTTCCCAGGAACTGTACATTACTGTGTCATGGTAGGCATAGTGGATTTGTCTTGTAGACTTATCCCTACTTTACAGAGCAGATAGAATTTTTTTTTTTTTTTTTAGTTACAACTTTTAAGGAACCCGTGTTTCTGTTTACAAGTGTAAAATCCTCGTTCTGTAAGATAGCTGACTGCACTGTCTGACATGGAGCTGCTAGAGATCGACTACTGATTTGCTTTGTATAATAAATTTTATCTTGAATAATCATGTACATATACTTTAACCATTTCTGCCTCAAAAGACTTGGCTGCTCAATGACCACGCCATTTTTTTGCGATACAGCAATATATTGTACTTTTTGCTGTAATAAATAGCCCCAATTTTTTTTAAAAAAAGCACATTTTTTCCTCAGTTTAGGCTGATATGTATTCTTCTACATATTTTTGGTAATAAAAAAAAAAAAAAAATCGCAAAAAGCATATATTGATTGGTTTGCACAAAAGTTATAGCGTCTACAAAATAGGGGATAGATTTATGGCATTTTTATTATTTAATGGCAGCGGTCTGCGATTTTTTTTTTTTTTTTTTTTTTATCGAGACTGCGACATTATGGCGGACACATCGGACACTATTGACACATTTTTGGGTCGATTGACATTTATACAACGTTCAGTGCTATAAAAAAAAAGCACTCATTACTGTATAAATGTCACTGGCAGGGAAGGGGTTAACACTAGGGGGAGATCAAGGGGTTAACTGTGTTCCCTATGTGTGTGTTCTAAGTGTAGGGGAGGGGACTGACTATAGGAGATGAGAGATTGTGGTTCCCAGCTCGTAGGAACTCATGATCTCTCTCTCCTCTCTTCACAGAACTGGAATGTGTGTGTTTACACACACACACACACACACGTCCCTGTTCTGCCTCTCGTCATCGCGACCGCCGATCACGAGTATTGGCACCCTAGCCCTGCAGGAAATGTCATTCTTGTATGTGTGCGCTGTAAAATATTTTGTACTGTTTGTAGGTCTTATAGCAGCACAATCTTGAATTTAAACGCATTGTATGGTGTGCCCCCCAAATATGTTCTTGCACGCTGTGCAGTGGACGCATGCGCGCCTGCTATCTCATTTAAAGGGACCGACATATAGCTACAACGGTCTGCGGGATCATGCCGACCTGTCGCAGTATAATGACAGCGGCTGTTCGGCAAGTGATTAAAGTAAAATATTTTTTATATATATTTACAGAGGGATTAGGAGCCCCTGTCAGGTCTTCACTGCTGTCAGTCCCTCCATTAGAAGATTAAAGTGGTTCTAAAGGCTAAACATTTAGTACCTTAATGCATTCCTAGCATTAAAGCAAAAAATGTTTAGGCATCGTTTTTGACCCCCCCCCCCCCCCCCCTTTACTTACCTGGGCCCTCATTAGATCCAGCGCTGTGCACGTCTGCAGCTCTTCTCTCCCCTCACTTCCGGGTCTCACTGGCTTTGCAGAGTCCTTTGGCTCCCGCTGCTGTCAATCAAAGCCAGTGACGAGGGGACAGGGGTCGAGTCACGCTGTGTGTGTCAATGGATGCAGCAGCGGTGCTCGGGAGCGAGAACACACACAAGTGCCCCCATGGGAAGTAGCCTCCCATGGGGCACTGGACAGAGAGGAGGAGTCTGATGCACTGGCAGGGGACCGGGGAAGAGGAGGTTCAAGGCTGCTCTGTGCGAGTCCATTGCACAGAGCAGGTAAGTATAGAGATGTTTGTTATTTAAAAAAAAAAAAAATTCTCTTTTTTGTAATCACTTTAACCTCTTTGTTCTGTCTACTTTGTCCAGTGAAAGAGAATTTCTAAATTTTGGGTTGTCACCAGAACAAGAATAGAGGGGAAATTTTCCAATGGGGACACTTGTTCTGGTGAAAACCAGAGATTCCCTCACTTTGGAGGGATTTCCTCTCTGTTCCTCTCACTTCCTGTTTTGGCTATGGGACAGGAAGTAAAGACAAGTCTCTTCAATGACACAAATTACCAAAAAAAAAAAAAACCTTTACAGGGCTTGTAACCCTCCTTTTTCTCTATCCAAAATGAAAAAGTTTTGCCTTGAGTTCTTCTTTACTTTTTAAATTTAAAGTGATTTGTAAACGCTCTTTAAAAAACAAACAAAAAAGAAACATGTAATACTTGCCTCCTCTGTGCAGTTGGTTTTGCACAGAGTGGCCTGGATCCTCCTCTTCTCGGATCCCTCTTCGCGGCTGCTGGCCCCTCCCTCCTGTCGAGTGCCCCCACAGCAAGCAGCTTGCTATGGGCACCCGAGCAGAGTCACAGCTCTGTGTGTCCATTCAGACAGGGAGCCCCCTCTCTCTCTTTTGATTGGCTAGCTGACTTTGACAGCCGCTGGAGCCAATGGCGCTGTTGCTGTGTCTCAGCCAATCAGGAAGAGAGCCCCGGACGGCTAAGACACTCGTA
Organism: Aquarana catesbeiana; assembly: GCF_042186555.1. NCBI lineage: Eukaryota > Metazoa > Chordata > Amphibia > Anura > Ranidae > Aquarana > Aquarana catesbeiana. The sequence continues at coordinate 240,137,500 of NC_133324.1, forward strand.
GACATCGCTTGATCGAGATGGGGCTCAGGTAAGTAATTAGGGGGTGCTGGGGAGGCTGCTACACACAGGTTTTTTTATCTTAATGCATAGAATGCAGTAAGATGAAAAAAACTTCTGCCTTTACAACTCCTTTAATTTAAAATTAGCTTAGATAATATTTGATGCATATACAGTATCATTTATGAGAGAGAGGTGACTGTGCAGGAAGCATCCCGATTCAGAGATACCTTAATAAATGTATCAATGGATTTAGGATATATAAATGTTCTCTGAGCCTGACTGCCCCCTTGTTGTCCTCATTCATTGACTGATAATTTAGAGCACAGGTGTCAAACTCAAGGCCCGTTGGCCGAATCCGGCCCGCCAGGCCATTTCATGTGGCCCTTGCACCCAGGGCTTTTTCAGCTGGAACCTGGTAGAACCTGGTTCCACCACCTCCAGCTCTTGCAGATCCCTGCCTACCCTGCACGCACTCACGGCAGGTCACAGCAGTGCCGACCAATGATCTCCCTGCAAGTAAGCGAGAGACGCAAAACCACCTGCACTGCCAGGAGGTACTAGAGATGGGCAGATAAGATGTGAGGAAGCTAAAGCTTTTTTGGGGGGGGGGGGGCACTTTGTACACCGCACGATCCTGAACTTTGCACTTTATACGTAGCACACCCCTAAAGACTGCACTCTGTACACAGCACACCCCTGAACTCTGCAGTCTGTATGTAGCGCACTCATGAACTCTACACTCTGTATGCTGCATACTCCTAAGTATCTAAGTAGATACATAGTCTTACAGATACAACTGGCCCTTTGAGGGCAAGCATAATGCTGGCGCGCCCCTGAATGAAATTGCGTTTGACACCCTTAACTTAGAGGTATGCACTAATAAATATAATCAATTCTTCTATGAAGGGGGAAGGTCGCGTTTCAACCACTTATTGCCATGATAGAGGTACACTGTGCGCTGGTCTCCAGTTTTTCTTTGTATTTCTTTATGTCCAATTTAGCCTTTAAACTATAAAACGGATCGAGTGAATAATTAATGGGCACGGCGCCAAAAATAAACTTTTATCATATATTAAAGTGCTCCAGTGCATAAGCAATAAAAATACTTTATTGTTAACAATAAAGTGAATATAGTGCAACCAATCAAATGTCCTCAAAATAATTATGAAAAAACACACACAATCTTCTTAGTAGATCCAATCGCCACATAATAAAGTGCACATGCTTTCTTATTCGTGCTTCACCCAAAGTGGGTATATCAAAGCGCTCACCAGACAGTAGTGGCCACAGTGTGACCCTCAGACATGGAAAACTATATATCATCAAAGGTAACTTTCTGGATATCCTGGCAGAAGGACTCCAATCAACAGTCTGCAGGAATGTATTGTAAAAAACTTCTATATCTGAGCCTCGGTGCATCAATGCATCAACCAAATCTGCAAAGAGTGGCTCCCCATGAAAGCCACAAAAGCTTGGATAGTGTAAAAACGTCTTTATTCCAATTAAAACTAAGCATCCAAACACATGTGCAGGTACAGGACGAAAACCAGACTGAGCTACAGCTGAGGAGGAGAAGCAGAGACCGAGCGGTACCGTGTATTCTGTGGGCACTTTGAATAGCGTCTCAGCATGCGTTCCAGCTGATCTAGGAACGGAGGACTTGTGTGTATCGAGCCTCCCTTTCAATATATTTCACGCTGTGTGCGCGTCTTCCTGAGGAGATTGGTTGCACTATATTCACTTTATTGTTAACCCAGGATACGGTATTTATTGCTTATGCACTGGAGCACTTTAATATATGATAAAATTAACAGGTTCACATTTAATTATATTGCACTATTGATGCGCCCTATACTGTCTGTTTAATTGTTTATTTTTAACTATAAAAGCCTGCTCTGTGTGGGGAAAGATGATCAGCTTGTCCGTGGACAGAATGTTGGAGATTTCCTGTTCTCTGCTGTACTGGGAAAGTGCCATGCTTTGTTGCGTTTCCAGGGAAGCTGTTGCCTTGGCATAGTTTCACTTTGAATTATTGGCCTCAACAGGCGGATGGTAATTCAGGGAAAATTGTCTTCCGTCTATTTGTTTTGGTGTAGTCTCTCGTAAAAGCTGCTTATTCTGCTCGGCACCTAAAATGTGGCTTCAGTGGGAAACCAAGATAAAATGTTTTGTTCTCCAAAGTTGCTGTCTTTCATGTGAAGTTTTGTTAAATGGTGTTCTTTATTCATTTTTATTCATGTTTTTATTAACGTGGACCAGGAGAGGGCTGGATTGGGGGCAGGGGGCATCCTTTTACTTGATTTGGGCTTGACCTGTGATGAATGCATTCTTGGTACACGTCAGATAGAAAAAGCGTTTTGCGACACAATAAAGAATCGAATAACAATGCATGTAAGGATTTATGCGTTAAAGTTCATAAAATATGTGAAAAATCTAAATCTCTGGAGGAAAAGAAACTGCTAGCATTCTTAACCACTTCCCGCCTATAGGATGTCATATGATTTGAAGTGAAGATATGGTTAATGCCTGCAGCTACAGACATCATCCTGATATTTTTTTCTTTTCAGACGGCAAATTCCTCTAATGTACAAGCCATCCTAGTGGCTGGTTAGTAGCTGGACTGCTTTTACAGGCAGTGGGAGGGGACGTCCACCACCCCCTCCTGCCACCCATAGGTACCTCTCAAGGATCTCTTGTGTGATCGGAGCCCGTGATCCGATACGCCACCACTGCCGGGTTACTACAGAGCTGGCCGAAGACTGGATGATCCCCAGCCATCTCTATGATTCTGGGAGGCCAGAAGTGACGGGCCTCACATCTGAAGAAACAAGGTTTTGCTTCTAAACGCTTCTCTTTTTAGAGAGCTGGACCCCAGGATCCAGTACTTTTGGTATTAAGGCCTTAAAGTTTTACTGGCGGGGTGCTATTACAGGTCCAGGATTGTGGGGTCCCCGGTTCCTGAAGGTTGGTTAACGGAACCCACCGTGAAGGGTGAAGATTGGGTCTGTTGGTTTTACAGCAGAAAACCCTGCGGCGGTTAAAGTAAGGAGTTTTTTCTAAGGAACATTTAAATTTTCTTATGAAATGTCTCCTTTAAAGTAAATGTTGTCATGCCTAAATGTCACCACTGGGGGCTGTATGGAGCATGTACCTTCTCATGCTTTGCTCAGAGATCACGCTGTGTCACAGAAGCAGCAGACTTTTTTCCTCTGGCTAGCAGGCAGCCCTCCAGTAAGTTTGGGGGGTTTTGCTTCCTCCAGACACCCCCACCTGGGCTGAACTCTTCCCCTCTTCATGAGGCTGAGTATAAAGGAGAACTAAAAACGATCAGCAATGCCGTTTTCTTTCACCGCCCCTACTCGGCGGTGGCTTCCAGGGCTCCTCCACGCCATTCCTCCCTCACTCACAAACCAATACCGTCGGATCGGAGGCCTGTGCTTGCACGGGAACACTTTTTTTGAAAGAAAAAGGAGGTGGGGGCGGGGCGTTGGCGTCCTCCAACGCGGGAGTGTGTTTTAAAATAAAAAACCTCCATTTGTGCTGGCTGCAAAATTGTCAGAGAGACATAAGAGCAAAGAGGCGCATAAAAGAGGTTTTGAGGTTTTGGTGACATTTCCTATTTGACACATTTACTATTTGCATCAGGCTGAGCATTAGTGGCAGTGGCTGACTATTGCTCAAGCAGTGGATGCCATTTCTTCTGGTAGTCAGGGCCATCTTTACTATTGGACCCTGGGCAGACATTTTCTTGGGCCCCCCCCCATGCAATTTCGTGTTCCACCTGCTCTGAGACATACAATAGCAGCTAGACTCAAAATCAGTTTACTAAATCAGATCAGGCAGTGATTGCGATTGGTTGCTAGAGGTTACACACAGCACACATTATGGATCACTGATTTAGTTGCTAGAGGTTACAGCACATGACTTCTGCTTGTTAATTGGTGGCTAGAGATTAATGTACATCAATACTTCTCACTAATTGGTTGCTAGAGGTTACTGTACTTTAGTACAGCTCACTGATTGGTTGCTAGACTGTACTCAGGGAGGCATGATATACATATGAATGCCGCCTCTATTTACATATCAATGCAGACGGTCCAATGCTATTAACATATTAATGCTGCCGCTATTTACATGGCAATGCAGGTTATTTACATGTAAACATGGTGTCTGCAGGTGAGTCATCTGTACATGACAATAAGGCCGAGCTAGGCAGCATTAGTAACAGAACTTCACACTGAGATATCGGGGCACAGGACTAAAACTTCAAGGGACAAGGGAATTTAAATTGGGATAGTTGGCAAGTATGAGGCAGCTGCTTTGGGCCCCAAAACAATGTGGGACCCAGGGCAGCTGCCCCTTTTGCCCTGCCTTAAAGACGGCCCTGCTGGTAGTACCTCTGCTTTGTGAATCGGGCTAAGGTCAGAAGGGGGGGTTGAAACGCCCCCAAAAAAGAGCTAAAAGGGTCTCCCTCAAGTTCTGGAAAGCTTACTCATCTCTACAATGACATCCTCCCCTGAGAGAGGGTGGCTGGTCAGAGTGAGCATCGGGGCCATGAAATGTTTGCAACTGTTTTCAACACTGCAGCCTCTGTTTATTTTACTAAAAAGATGTTTTTTCCTCAGCCATGATAGGTTTTAAAAAAAAAAAAAAAAAAAAGCGGCTTTAATCGCATCCCAGTGTTGGTCAAAATGCGACAGGCTCTATTCCATTGCCCAGGACCCTCAAACTGAGGAACTAGGGGCGGGAGAAGACAAATTCCCTCAGGGGACCATGGTGAGGCTGATGACTCCTCTTCTGAGGTGTCAAATGCGGGAGAATCAGCTTTTTCAATCTTAAGATTGATGGTGCAATTTCTTGCTGAATGGTCCGCTCCACATTTATGTACCCTTAACTGAGTGGATTTGCTAAAGCCTCCTCAAGCTCTGCATGCCTTTTCCTGTCCACTCATTGTTGGAAAAGCTTTTTTGTATCTGAGAGGATCACCCAGATAAGCATTATTTTCCCTCCTAAAAAGTTTTCACACTTTATCCTATGGTGGAGGAAATTCACTAAGTAGGGTATACCATCAATTAACGCTGTTATATCCTCTGTGAATAAGAGTTTGACTTGTCTGCCAGACAATGCTCAAATGCTTAGGGATCCAACGGATAAAAAGTTGGAATTCCTATTAAAAAAAAATACACTTTTTTTCTCTGGCAGATTGAGTGTCTCAGCCTGCACTGACAGTTATTGCTTAATCATTGAGAGACTAGTTTAAACAGGTGTTCAAGGTTATCCTGCTCAGCAGGCCCAGGATCTGGCAGATTTAGGTTTGCAATAGTTGCTATGAGAGATTCTATCCTTCAGGCCTTGCGCCCTTCGCTAAGCACAATGCAGAAGCTCCTGGCTAGTCTTCCTTTTGTGGTGAAACAGCTATTTGGGGATGTTTTGGATAATACATGCAAAGAAATTCTAGTGGAAAGAGTACCCCTTTTGCCATTTAAGAAAAGGAGTAAATGTATTTTCGTTTTTAAAACTCCTTCTGTGCCAGGGGCATCAGCCTCCAGGCAGTCACGATGGCTTCCACTGTCAGGTTCAAAAGGTAATCCTCAGGGTTAACCCCAGGGACAAAAGAGGTCTTGGGGGAGGAAACCTACAAGATACTGAAGCCTTCTTATGAGGAGGCGCCCCCGCTCGCTCAATAGGGGGAATTCTTCTGCAGTTCTCAAGGATCTGGCAGGAAGAGTGTCAAGACGAATGGGGGACTTCCTCAATAGCTCCATGGTACAAACTGGAGTTCCATGAGTTCCCGTGTCCTCATTTTCTCAGATCAAACGTTCCTAAGGATCCAGAGAAAAAGAAGTCTTTCTCTCAAGCATAGGACCATCTTTTTGGCAAAAAATGATCATGGTGGCCCCCATGTAAGAGCAGAAGTTGGGGTTTGGTTAAATCCAAATGGACATTCTGGATCTCAAAAATCTAAATTCAATTCCTGAATATAACCACTTTTTTTTTTTTTTTTTTGCATGGAGTCAATCTCCATCCTACAAGGAGGAGAACTTATGGCGTCAATCGACGTCAAAGATGCATACCTCCATATGCCTATTTCCTCGCTCACTAGTAATATCTACTTTTTAAGGTGGAAAATCTTCATTTTCAGTGTGTAGCTCTGCTTCCGGTCTAGCTACTGCACCTTGAGTGTTTATAAAGGTCTGGCCCCTCTTCTAGCCAGATTAAGGGCCCAAGGTATAATGATTATGGTTTACCTGGACGATCTGTTCTTGATAGTCCAGTCGGTAGTCCGCTTAGACCAAAGTATAGTCACCACATTCAACTACCTGGAATATCTAGGTCGGTTTCTAAGCCTAAGAGAAATCTTCTTTAAAACCATGAAAAGGGCTAAGATACTTGGGTCTGATCATAGGTACGCCCCAGGCAAAGATCAGCGCCATAAAGGAACTGATTTAGGTGGTCGAAGCAAGATTATGTCTTCTATTCAACTTTGCATGAGGTTGTTGGGAAAGATGGTGGCTTCATTCAAGGCCATTCCTTATGCTCCGTTTCATTTGAGACTGCTGCAAAACATTATCCTATCGGCTTGGAATAAAGGATTCAAGCTCTAGATTCCCAATGTGTCTGACTTCAAAGCCTACAGCCACATCACCCTGAAAGCGCCCGATCTCGTCTGATCTTGGAGGCTAAGCAGGGTCGGGCCTGGTTAGCACCCGGATGGACCACCTGGAAATACCAGGTACTGTAGGGCTGGTTACGCCGGAGCCTCAGTTTATGGTTAATATCCAAAAATCTGCAAAGGGGAAAACTCTTCCTTCAGTTACCACGGAAGTGGCCCAGATCAGAAATGATCTTGCCCATTATCATTCTAGAAATTCAGGCAGAACACTTCGTTCTGAGGGCCTGAACGTTCAGTTTATGGTATTGTCCTGCCAGGATTCAATCCGACTATGCCACAGCAATGGCCTATATTAATCACCAAGGGGGGACAAGAAGTTGTGCGGCCCAGAGAAAGGTGAATCATATCCTATCTTGGGCAGAAAACAATGTACTTTGCCTAACGGCGGTCTTCATTCTAGGAATAGAAAATTGGCAGGCAGACTACTTGAGTCGCCAGCAGTTGTTCCTGGGAAAATGGTTCCTTTACCCCGATATCTTCCTGTCAATATGTCAAAGATGGGGGATCCCAGACATAGATCTGTTTACGTCCAGATTCAACAAAGAAATCGTCAACTTTGTGTCAAAAACAAAGGACCCGCTAGCATGTGGAACAGATGCCTTGCTATTCCCGTGGAATCGGTTCTCACCGATTTATGCATTCCCTCCTATTCTGCCTGCGTCCACGACTTCTTCGCAGGATCAAGCAGGAAGGAAAGTCTGTGATTCTTGTGGCCTCCAGCAGGCCCAGGAAATCTTGGTATGCAGGGATCATAAAGATGACAGTAGGGGACCCATGGACCCTATCGCCATGGCCAGACCTTCTTTCACAAGGTCCTGTATTCCATCCTACTTTACAAACGCTAAATTTAACGGTTTGGCTATTGAGACCCACACTCTGAAGAAACATGGGCTGTCAGGTTCTGTGGTTTCTATCGTGGTTAATGCAAGGGAGCCGGCCTCCATAATTATATATTATTGAGTCTGGGAAGCATATGTCTCCTGGTGGGAAACCAGGGGTTGCACCCCAGGAAATAGGTCAAAGGTACAATCCTTGACCTTCTGCAGATGGGGTGAGAAATAAAGCTGGCCTTAAGTGATTCTAAGGACCGGTTTCGGCCTTATCGGTATTATTTCAACGACCACTTGCTTCGCTTTCTTTGGTTCGTAACTTTATTCAGCGGGTAACATGGCTTAATCCCTGATTAGTTCACCCTTGAACCCTTAAGACCTGAATTTAGTTTTGGTGGCATTACAAAACAGCCTTTTTTTGGACCGATACGACATATTCCCTTGGTCCTTTTTTGACAAAGAAACTATTATTTCTCATAACCATATCTGCTGCAAGAAGGGTATTAGAATTGGCTGCTTTTTCTTGAAAAGAGCCATATTATTATTGTTCACAAGAATAAGGTAGTATTACGCCCTCATCCTAACTTTTCACCGAAGGTAGTATCAGGTTTTTATCTGAACCAGGATATTGTTCTAGCTTCATTTTTTTCCAGAACCCTGTTCTATGGAAGAAAAATCATGACATTCTCTTGATGTGGTGAGAGCAGTCTACTTAAAGACGACTGCTCAGATTCGGAAAACGGATGTTTTGTTCGTATTGCCTGAAGGTCCTAAAAGAGAACAGGCAGCATGGAAATCTACTATTCTAAATGGACTCGACTAGTAATCATTCTAGCTTATGGTTTAAAGAGGTCGTTTCTACCCTCTCAAATCAAAACGCACTCCTCTAGGGCTGTTAGTGCTTCGTGGGCAGTGCATCACCAAGCCTCCATGGCTCAAATCTGCAAGGCCGCAACTTGGTCTGCAATCCATACATTTACCAGATTCTGTCAGGTGGATGTAAAAAGACATGGGGGGGGGGGCGTGGCTAAGCTGGCGATCTGAGCGGACGCGTGTGAGCTGAGCTCTGCAGTTACCTGCTTCTATTATCTGCTTATTTAGAGATTGTATCTACCTATAAAGCCTGAAGCATACCGCATACCCAGGGAGACCTCGGGGTATGAGAAAAGGGAAGAACGGGCCAGGAAGACGTTGTGGTTCAGCCCCCTAAGGCCTCACCGCAGCAACAGAAGCGGGCCTCTACGTGCAGCTTGAACATGGCGACACAGACTGCGCCGGCAGACCCGTCCACTACAGAGGAAGATCACTTCACAGCCCTTATGCAGGCCATTACTGGCTGCAACACCACCCTAACAGAGAAGATTGATCTCCTCCAAACTGAAGTGGGGCTCATGCGGAGAGACATGGCAGGCGGATCAACCTACGAGTGGTCGGCCTGCCGGAGGGAGTGGAGGGCCAAGACCCTACTACCTTCACAGAACGGCTCCTGCACACCCTGCTATCCAGAGCGCAGTTCTCCCCGCACTTCGTTGTGGAGAGGGCCCACAGGATGCCGGCTGCCCGGGGCCCACAGGGTGCCACACACCCTCATATTCCGGCTATTGAACTTCCGGGATCGGGACCTTGTCCTCAGCGAGGCATGGAAATTTGAGGAGCTCCGGTTCGAGAACACCAGGATAATGATCTTTCCGGATTACTCCGTGGAAACGCAGAGGCTGCGCCGCACCTTCAACCAGGTCAAGGCCCAATTGCGCACGAGAGGGATGAAGTACAGCATGCTGTTCCCTGCACGCCTCTGAGTCATTGATGGCGAATCTACTAAGTATTTCACCTCTCCGGATGATGCCTCGCAATGGCTGGACAATCTACCTAGAGTGAGGTAAATGCCTTTCCCTTTGTTATTGCCCCCTGTGTTACACACCCTGTTTAAAGAACTGTCACAGTTGTGCCCACGTTCGGGAAATACTTCCATCATTGTGGGGCCTGTACTTTACATTTGGCACGCTCCCCCGGCTATGAGCCTGAGTATGATATGCAGATGCCTCCTGCCTCTAACTAATACCCTGCCTATCACCCGGCCCTGATGATACTAGGATTGGGGGCCCCCTGGGGGTTCCTCTATCCCCCACCGAATGCATGCTTATGCAATGGCCGGATGCCCCTGGGCTTCCGGAGGACCGATTATATATCCTGGGTCGGCCACCTGAACCATGTCATGGTCTCCCTCCACGTGCTGCTTCCTTTAATGGGACTGCTCCTTTATCTAGCAGGGAACGAATCCGACTGCATGCCCATTACCCCTGTGACCGCATGAGGGCCCTAATGACTACCTATGGCACTGCACGAATGTGGTCTGCCCCGAGATGGATGGACCAGGGAGCACCCTCTCTATTTTTTGCAAGTGACTGGCGATCCATGCAATGGAGAAGGGATGAGCCACTTTCCCCTCACAAATGATGCAGGCACCATATACAAACCAGCCTACACCTGTATGACACAGCTGGAGCCCTGATTGTAAAAAAACTTTTTCACACTGGGGGGGGGGGGGGTTCTATATCCTTTTCTGGTTTTATCAACTTTCAATTTGCACCACATGGAATCTCGTATTGTTTTTGTTAAAATATCCATGCAGGTAACCTAGGCTAAGGCCTGCGGACTTCTGGATCACACGGATATAATGCACTAATCCCTCAGTTGTTGCTATAGGAGAACTTCCTATACTTAGTTGTGGCCACCCTTGAAGCAGCTCTCTTGGGCTCCTATGCCGAGCTACGGAACCTGATACACCGTGGTCCGAGGTCCAACTCTCGCATCACCGCCCCTATGGGTACCGCGCTAAAGGTGTGGGACACCGTTCGGTCCAAGATGGGGAAGCCGAATACTTGGTCCCCACACACCCCACTGTGGGGGAAACCCTAGACTGCCCCACTTTGAAACCATCCCTGACCCGGTAATCTGGGCGCTGTATGAAATTAAAACCCTGGGCGACATTGTATCTGACGGGAGGATACTCAGCTTTGACGACCTCAAAAGAATCCGGACCTTGCCCAACCGTATGTTCTTCAGATATCTACAGTTACGCCACGCCTTTCAGACCCAATTCCCATGGGCTATAAATCTGAAAGTTCATGCAATTGAGGCCTTGCTGAGAGCCCCGGGAGTGAGTAGAAGTCTTTCCACTCTCTACTCTATGTTGGCAAACCTTGACACCTCTAAGGTCTCTCAGCTATTTTCGGTGTGGCAATCTGACATTCCGGAGATGGCTGGCAACGACTGGGAAGAGGGCATTAAGCAGTACATCCCATTGATGATTTCGGCCAGAGACCACTTCACTCAGCTGAAGTTCCTGCATCGGGTCTACTATTCCCCGAAAAGGCTCGCCAGAATCTACCCCGATAGGCGACCGACATGCCATAGATGTAATACTGAGGAGGGATCCTTCTTCCATGTAGTATGGTCGTGCCCACAGATCAAGCCTTTCTGGATGGGCGTAGTGGGGGTGATAAACTCCATAGGCAAACTGAGAGTCCCCTGTGACCCACTACCAATGCTGTTGGGAGTCTGCGACACACTGGCCCCACAATCCAAAAAAGTCTTTGTCTTCTACGCTAGGAAAGCAATCATACTGCAGTGGAACAAACCCCTACCCCCCACGGTACACCAATGGCAAACCCTGATAGACCGGACGCTGCCATTATACAAATTGACATACATGGGGCGTAATTGCCCCAAGAAATTCGTCAACCTCTGGGCTGCGTGGGTACGAGAGCGACGGTTGCCTCTGCAGTAGGACTTGGTTAGAAGCATAGGACAAGATCTATGTAGATAAGGATACAACGCGGATACAATTTTGAAAAGATGGCGGAGGGATCTTCTGTTCTCCTCTTGATTTTCCCTCCACTGCCCTGCCCTCCTGTCCACTCCCCCCCCCCCCATTCTTTCTCTTCTCTTATCTGTCCCATTCCAGATGGAACTCCCCCACCTCCACCTCCTCCTCCTCCTCCTCCTCCTCCTCCTGTGTCTCTAGCTCCACACCGAAGTGCCCCCGATGCTGATCCCCCCCCCCTTTTTTTTTTTTTTCTCGATTGCTCAGCTGCCACTAAACCAGCTCCAATGTAACAGTCTGAACTGAATTGTACCCGGGTGCTTAATATTTGATTGATGGGATTATACCACTGTATACCTTTTTGTTTTTCCTGTAATTTAAATAAACTTTCTCTGTTATAAAAAAAAAAGACATGAGAATGTTGTCTTTGGGCGCAGTGTACTGCAGGCAGCAGTATAAGTCCTCTGATCTCATGGTGCCCTACTTTTGTTGTGTCTCCCTTCCCTTTAGTTGGCATTGCTCTGGGACATCCCACATAGTAATTACTATGGCTCTGTGTCCCGAGATGTATGATGAAAGAAAATAGGATTTTTATAACAGCTCACCTGTAAAATTTTTTCTTTGGAAGTACATCACGGGACACAGAGGTCCCGCCCCTCTTTCTCGTATACACGTGTATTGCTTTGCTACAAAACTGAGATGCTCCCGGTATTGGAGGGGTTATATAGGGAGGCAACTTCCTGTTTAGGGTGTGCCAGTGTCCAGCACCTGAAGTGTTAGCTGGAGTTCAGCTTCATCTTGTTAGTGTATTTAAATGTGCTAGTACCTTTAACACTGCCCTTCTTCCGCAAGACTGACAATGCTGCTTTCTGCTGTTCTCATTCATCCAGAGTGGGTGCAATCTAATGCAGGAAGTGGAGGTTACTGGCCCAAATCACCAGGTGAAAACGGTGCAGTGACAGACGTTTTACTGTATGGTAAAACTTCCATGAAACACAGGCAAGAATTGTTTCCTATGAGTCCCATTCACACTGCAGTGCAGCCTAGAGCTATGCTAAAATGAAGACCTGCTGCATTTTGTCGCAGCACACCGGACCACATTACACTGTCAGGCAGTGCAGCGTATTGCAGTGAATGAAGTTTACGTGTTTTGTACACTTTTAAATAAAGCTGGTACAAAACAAAAAAAAGGGAGCCGTACGGTGTGCTGGAACACGCACCACACTGCCCCCTAGCCAGCCAGTAACGCAGAGCGGCCAGAGCGCTGAATCAGTCCGGCTGTTCTGCGATTTACTGTATCAGCAATGTGAATTGACCCTAAAAAAAAAAAAAATGCATCCACCACATCTAATGACTGGTAAGCTGCAATATATTCAATTTTTTGCATTTGGTTTTAACATCGTTTTTTTTTTTTTTTTTTTTTTTTTAAAGAACCTAGGGGCTGCCTCATTAGGATAAGGTTTGGAGTCCCTGGTAACATGAGCTTGAATTTCTTCCGAATAAACTGCACGTGGGTTGGGGACTTCCCTCTGCCTCTTACCAGCCTTGTTCCCTTGGCACACTTGTCTGCTGCCTCAGGATTGTCCTCACATTTCCTTCTCTCCCGGTTTGTGTGGGTGTCAGCAGGCGATGTTGGTTCATTTTGTTGGGGTTTTTAAATAATCTCTAACAAAACTGTTTGTGTTTTTCTTTTTAGCTGAATGTTCTAGTCTGTACAGGTGCATGTTCAGTAGATTCATTGTTTAGTAGATTCGTTGTTCTCCTGCGTACATCTACTTCTGCATTCACTAGTGTTTTGTGTTGTGTAAGATACTTCTCCATTCAGACCTATTGCAGTGGGGCATCCCCTCTGCACTGCAGGGGTTAAATGCTCTTTTATGTTTAGCACTTGAGCTGTTGCTCAGTGTCCTCATGTCCATTGCAGTGCTATGGGCTTTCCTTTGGTCTTTGTTATGTCAGAGGACATTCATCTGATGGGGAAGAGGCTCCAAGGAACGGTGTTACAACCCGGAGGAGCCTGCAGGAGCAGAGGATCAAGTATGTAAAAATGCTTTTTGTGGTCCTCTAGACTACATCCCCTTTTAAACCCAAACACCTTTTGAATTATACAGGTTCTGAGGCTAATTAAATGCAGATGAGGCACCACGTGAGTTTAATTACTACCTTAATCAGCCACAGAACCTGTGTAATATGTGTTCGGGTTTAAATGGATGAGGTGGCAACCATACTCTAGACCAGGGGTCTCCAAACAAAGGGCCAGTTTACTATCCCCCAGACTTCAGGGGTGCTGGATTGTGGCCAGTGGGGGTAGAAAATGTCCCAGGCCCAGGATTAGTGAGAATAAACATGGCCTCAGAGTTGGTCAGTAGTAGGAGGAGTAGTGCCCCATCATTGTTATAAGTGGGATGGATAGTATCCCATCATTGATATCCGTGGAAGAAATAGTGCCTCATTGTTGGTGCCAGTGGAAGGAATGGAATAGGGCTTCATATCATTGGAAGGAATAGTGCCCCAAGGACCAGATAAAGGCTAGCAAAGGGCTGCATCCGGCCCTCGGGCCGCAGTTTGGAGACCCCTGCTCTAGACAAATGTTTCTCAACTCCAGCCCTCAAGTACCCCCAACAGGTCATGTTTTCAGGCTTACCATTATTTTGCACAGGTGATTTGATCAGTTTCACTGCCTTGGTAATTACCACAGCCGTTTCATCTGAAGGAAATCCTGAAAACATGACCTGTTGGGGGTACTTGAGGACTGGAGTTGAGAACACTGGTCTGGAGCACTGTTTTTCAACCTTTCTTTCATTCAAGGCACCCTTTAGAATTACGCAAAATTCCAGGACACACCAGTCTGATGGCTCGTTCACACCAGAAGATGCATCCGAGCACACACGCTTTTTTGCACGTACCCACACTTTTTTATTTATTTTATTTTTTTCAAATGAGCTGCTCTATGTGTGCGAAACCTGCAAAAGGGTGTCGGCACAGCACCAAAACACATGGTTCTACAGTACCATGTGGTATAGCAGGCGCAAACGTACACGCATTTGCTAGATGCGTGGGAATGTCATTAAGAATTAATGGCACCCACGCGCACCTGCAAATGGCAGCACGTTTTTGTATGATATGGAAAAACACACAATTTCACGCCTGTTGCCATACTGCACTTGGTGTGAACAAGCCCTAAAATGTACTCGGCAGAGTTCAGTGGTCTGTAGGTTGTAAACCCCCTCCCCCAAGTTTCTCCCTCCTAGCACAAACCCTCCCAAATCCCCCCTACTAGTACCCCCCCCCCCCCCCAATCCACCCTCCTAGCACAACCCCCCACCTGTTCCTAAATCCCCCACCTAGCACAACCTGGTTGAGAAACATGGCTGTAGACCTAAATTAATACTTTAGTATTTGCAGTACAGGGGCAGCTCCATTGCAAACAAAGTGTTTTTCTTTTCCCTTGTTCAGCTTTAATCGGAGCAGGATTCTGTGACAGATGCTAGGCATTATATGGCTCCTTGTTCACACAGGTGATCATATCTCCTGACAGAAGGAAGGCTTCCAGCACTGACTTTGTTTGCATCCCTGAGGCTGGGTTCACACATCGCATGTGATTCACATTGCTGTGCACATCACATTGCTGTGCACATCACATTTGATGTTTGTGCGATGCAAATTCAGCCATACAGTTTGTACGGCTGAAATTGCATTTGCACCAAAATGGTGCAGGACCCTTTTTTGGTCCGCACGGAAATCAGATCACATGGGTGTTCAGACCCATGCGATCCAATTTCACAGTTAGCACTGCGTTCTGCGAGCCGATTTTGGGGGTGTCATTAACTTTTTATATTGACACCCACAGCGCTTCGCAGCAAGCAGTGTGAACTGCTTGCAAATTAGATGCGATCCGGGAACCCGCACTGGAATCGTGGTGGTTCCCGCAACGCACCGGTCACACTTGTGCAACTTGTCATGCGACTTGGGACTGCAAAGTCGCATGGCAAGTCATACCCCATGATTTCCAATGAGTACCATTCATATCTGTGCAACTTCAAAGTAGTCCTTGTATTACTTTGGTCCGACATTGATGCGAGTTGAGGTTCATAGACCTCAAGTTTACACAGGCATTCCCTGAAATCGTTGCACAATCGCGCGACTTTCAAGTCAGGCGGGCCTAAATGTGAAATTGAATACAGAGGCAATGCTTGAAGAATATGAAATTTTGTTAAATGTTTGGTACCTGTTAATTCTTTTATGACCCAGGCCAAAATCAGCAGTATTTTATTAACTTCACAATAACTCCAGAAACTGATTACCGTAATCATTTTTAGCATTTTTTTTTTCTACACCTAATGCTTTTATATGGTTCGCTGTTTTATTGAAAAATAGTTTTTATTCATTTCATTCTAATACTGTAATCTAAAATGTACAGCGTTTTTGAATATGCACTGCAGGTGGCAGTGTTCATCTGCTAGAAGCTAGATGAAGGCCTTCATTTTTCTCAGTAAAGCTTCCTGCTTGCATGTAATTGCCATGTCATGGCTGACAATGATTACCTGATCAGAAATCCCTTCCTTATTCTCTCCTTGGTTTAGTGTGTGTGTGTGTGTATATATAGATACACACATGCACTATCTGATCCCCTGCTGATTTTGTATGTTTGTCCACTGACAAAGAAACAATCAGTCTATAATTTTATTGGTAGGTTTGTTTTAACAGTGCAGCAGAATAACAATAAAAATATCCAGAAAAACGCATTTCAAAAAATAAATTGATTCGGATTTTAATGAGTTGTATAAGTATTTGATCCCTTCACAAAACACAACCCAGTACTTGGTGGCAAAACCCATGTTGGCAATCACAGAGGTCAGACGTTTCTTGTAGTTTGCCACCCAGGTTTGCACACATCTCAGGAGGGATTTTGTCCCACTCCTCTTTGCAGATGCTCTCCAAGTCATTAAGATTTCGAGGCTGATGTTTGGTAACTCGAACCTTCAGCTCCCTCTACATATTTTCAATGGGATTAAGGTATGGAGACTGACTAGGCCACTCCAGGACCTTAATGTGCTTCTTCTTGAGCCACTCCTATGTTGCCTTGGCCGTGTCTTTTAGGTCATTGTCATGCTGGAATACCCATCCACGACAAATTTTTAATGCCCTGGCTGAGGGAAGGAGATTTTCAGCCAAGATTTGGCGGTACATGGCCCTGTCCGTCGTCCTTTGATGCAGTGAAGTTGTCTTGTCCCCTTAGCAGAAAAACACCCCCAAAGCATAATGTTTCCACCTCCATGGTTTACGGTGGGGATGGGGTTTGTGGGGTCATAGGCAGCATTCCTCCTCCTCCATACACAGTGAGCGGAGTTAATGCCAAAGAGCTTGATTTTGATCTCATCTGGCCACAACATTTTCACCCAGTTCTCTTCTGAGTCATTCAGATGT
Source organism: Aquarana catesbeiana (assembly GCF_042186555.1). Lineage (NCBI taxonomy): Eukaryota > Metazoa > Chordata > Amphibia > Anura > Ranidae > Aquarana > Aquarana catesbeiana. Next base: position 240,154,256 of record NC_133324.1, read on the forward strand.
TTATTAGCAAACTTCAGACAAGCCTGTACATTTCTTTCTTAAGCAGGGGGACAGCGCAGGCGCTGCAGAATTTCAGTCCATTACAGCGTAGTGTGTTACCAATTGTTTTCTTGGTGACTATGGTCCCAGCTTCCTTGAGATCATTGACAAGATTCTCCCATGTAGTCCTGGGCTGATTCTCACCATTCTCATGATCATTGAAACTCCACGAGGTGAGATCTTGCATGGAGCCCCAGACCGAGGGAGATTGACAGTTATTTTGAGTTCCTTCCATTTGCAAATAATCGCACCAGCTGTTGTCACCCTCCTCACCAAGCTGCTGGGCGATGGTCTTGTAACCCATTCCGGGGTTGTGTAGGTCTATGATCTTGTCCCTGACATTCTTGGACAGCTCTTTGGTCTTGGCTTTGGTGGAGAGATTGAAATATGATTGATTGCTTCTGTGGACAGGTGTCTTTTTTTTATACAGGTAATAGAGCTGCACGATTCTGGCCAAAATGAGAATCATGATTTTTTGCTTAGAATAAAAGATCACGATTCTCTCTCACGATTCTCGTGACGTAAAATCTTTCACAATATACAAAAAAATTGGGCTAACTTTACTGGTTTAGTTTTTTTATTTGTTTTTTGTTTTTTATTTAATTTAAGTAATTTTTTCAAAAAAAATTGCGTTTAAAATAGTGTGACATAAAATATTGCAACAACCACCATTTTATTCTCTAGGGTCTCTACTAAAAAAATATATATATATATTGTTTGGGGGTTCTAAGTAATTTTCTAGCAAAAAAAAAAAAGATTTTAACTTGAAACCAACAAATGTCAGAAAAAGGTTTAGTGTTTAAGTGGTTAAACTTTCCTCATTTACACAGGAAGTCTATTCCTTTGACAAATTGTTACAATGTTTATACTTAAGTTCCACTGCTAAAGAATGTTATGATTCTTGGCAGACTGCCCAGTTTTTCTCTTTCTTTCTTTTGATGGCTCAAAATCGCAACGGGGAAAATCGCAATAACGATTCTTGATGATTAATCGCGCAGCTCTAATAGGTAACAAGCTGAAATTAGGAGCACTCCCTTTAGGAGAGTGCTCCTAATCTCAGCTCGTTACCTGTATAGAAGACACCTGGGAGCCAGAAATGTTGATAATTTAATAGGGGATCAAATACTTATTTCACTCCATTAAAATGCAAATCAATTTATAACTTTTTTTAAAATGTTTTTCTGGATATTTTTGTTGCCCTTTGAAGGCAAACACTTTTTCCAGATAATCCTTGAATGCCTATATCTAGAAGGTGACTGTGAGGACGAGTACGATCTTACCCCTTAAGAAGTAGGCAAAGGTTGCAGGCCACAGCCCATTCACTGGTTCGAAGTCCAAGAAGAGGTGATTTTCATAAGCTTTGGGCTCCAAACAAAAGCCCACATCCTTCTGTGGTGGCATACATCAACCATCAAGAACATTAATCAAGAAGGGACAATAAGTCATGCTGCTCAGGAAGGAGAGGATCTTCTCTTGGGCAGAACTTCCTGTTCTGGCCTTCTATGCTGTTCACATTCCCAATGGAAAATTGTCAGGTGGATTTTCTCAGCCATCCAAGGGATGAAGGGCCCATTTCAATAGATTCAGCTACTGTCTCCCTTTGTCTTGTTGGGTTTAGTCTTTGTTTCCAAAAGGTTGACTTTTTGGTGCCCTTGGCTTGCAGGGTCTCAGAGTTGGTTGTGCTTTCCTGCAAGGTACCTTTCCTAGTTTTCCACTAGGTTAAGGTGGTTTTGAGGTCTCAAACCTCTTGCCCAGTCACATTTTGACGGTAGTTGTAGCTGTTCGAGGTTCCTCCTTTCTGGGTGAAAGTGCTTCCTGGGCCATTCGGGAATCAAGCCTTCTGTCTTTTTTTTGTTTTGTTTTTTTCCTTCATCTGGGCATTGTCCAGTCACCTGAAAGTGGCAGCATAATCTATGTAGTAGTGATTCCTAACCCCTCTGTGTTTACTGATGTATGCTAAGAAAAGGATTGTACAAGTAAACAAAAAAATTCAAATTCTAGTTTTGGACAGAGGGGATAAGTATTAGAAAACCTGTCCATTTTTTTCCTTGCTGCCTTTGCCCCTGTTAGTGAGACTCACCCCCCCCTATTGAATCTGTTTACCGTTTATCAATGAAAGAAAAAGAAAATCCAACCCAAAACATTTTGAGATGGCACCAGAACAAGAATGGAGGAGGAATATTCCAATAGATACACTAGTTCTGTTGACAACCTTTTGGAGGGATTTTCTCTCACTTCCTGTTTTTAAATATGGGACAAAAAATGGCAAAAAAGCTGTCAGGGATTATAACCCTCAAAAATCTAAAATTACAAATATTTTTTTGGCTTTTTAGGTCTACTTAATTGGTTTGTTTTATTGGATTGTAATTTTATGAATAGCCTGCTCCCTTTACATTTTACATAGGTAAAATAGGTGTGTGTGTTTTTTGTTTTGTTCGTTTATTTAATTTTTAACTTACAATTCTGTGCTGTGCCAGTCCATCTCAGTCCCATTTGTTGGTAATCTGGTCATCTGAGAACCATTTACTTATGACATAGGAGAGTAATTCCCTAACACACTCACTGCTGTCTCTAATACAAAGTTTAATATATATATAAATAGATAAATTAGTAATAGGATTAGTAGTTTGTTTGCATTTCACAGGAAATATAAAAAGGATTGCCATTTCTGGCAATATCAACAGTTATTTTCTGTACTTGCTGAAAATGTTTTCAAAAGTGAAAACAAATACAGCTGCACTATCTGAGGATGGATAAGCTGCAATATATTGCATACACGCCATCCTAACCCAATTAGATGCTGTTCGGATTCTGAATATTTATGGTATATTGAGTTTTCCTTCTAAATTACAGGGGTAATGTGAACCAAATTGCTGCAGGTATGAAATGCTTCACAAACTTGGGCTTTTACATCTAGGCATTTCTATAGGATACACATTTTAAAATCTTTTTGCATTTAAAACATATGAATAAGTCTTGGTTCCCTCTTTGTTCCCAGGAATGGATATTTATGGTTATCTGCTAGCTCGAGAAGGGCGACTGGAGGATGTGGAGAATCTTGGCTGCCGATTATTTAACATATCTGATCAGCATGCAGAGCCATGGGTGGTGTCCGGGTAAGTACAATGTGCATTCTGTGGTCCAGATAAGCATTGTTCAGACGCAACTGCTCTGCTTGAGGCTCTGAAATTTCCTGGTATTACATGAAACCTGTAGATTAAAATACAGCACTTCAAATTGCTGGTTTCTTTTGAGTATTCTTAGCCATGTGGTGATTGTGCATTTCCAGGTGATGATTATATACAAAGGATCCTTGACGTAAAGTAAATGGTTCACACCTGAGCATTGTGGTGCACTACAACGAAAGAGCAATTTGGGTGCCATTCAATTAAATGACGCTGCAAAACACATCAGTGTGTATCACACATTGCGGTGCAACACGTTTTCCTGCGCATTACCACAATGCACAGATGTACATAGCGTCTCAGTGTTTTGACCATACGCCTATGATTTTAGAAAATGTCCCCTCAGCTGTTATTTTAAGAAAAACGAAATCCTCTTTAATCCGCTTCTTTCTGTTGGTAACTGCCCACTCCATAGTGAAGAAGGGTAGGTTAGAGCTGGCAGTCGCAATGGAAATTTTTTTTTGTGTTAAGCGCTCAAACCTCAATTTCAATATTCTACACCATGTTTTACCCTACTAATGTTCTTCAATAAAAAAAAACTGCTTTCGAAATAAATAAATAAAAAGCTTGGGGGCTTTCACACTGGAGCGGTGTGCTGGCAGGATGCTCAAAGTCCTGCAAGCAGCATCTTTGAGGCACTGTAGGAGCATGTATACATCACTCCTAAAGCACCCTTTCCCATTGAAATCAATGGGCAGCGTCGGCAAAGCACAGCTGCTGCCGAGCTTTTAACCCTTTTTTTGCCGTTAGCGGGGGGTTAAGAGCGCCCCGCTAGTGGGCGAAAAGCGCCACAAAAACGCTGCTAAAAATAGCGGCGCTTTACCGCCGACACCCGGCGCTGCTCAGTGTGAAGGTGCCCTAACAGTTGTGTATTCTACTGGTACAAAGCACAACTGCTGGGGACGGCTTCAGATTGAAAATAACTATTGTATCTCAAGCTGCTTTTTTATTTTGTACATTGCCTGGAGGCCCATTTTAATGCTAGCCCAGTTCTGATCAGTTATGATTACTGTCTTTCCTTTGTCTATCTTTCTTCCTTTTATTTTAGGTGTCACAGCTTTTACACTAAGCGACACTCCAGGGCCTTGTATTTGGGTGCAAAAGCAATACAGCTGAACAGTAACAGTGTTCAGGCTCTGTTACTGAAGGGGGCAGCACTGAGGAATATGGGCAGAGTGCAAGAGGCGATCATTCATTTCCGAGAAGCAATCAGACTGGCTCCCTGTCGTTTGGACTGCTGTGAAGGTTTGTGTAGAGCATTGTTTGTTATTTTTGAAGCGTAGAAGGCAGTTTCTGAAACATGAGGGTACCACACATAATATTCAGTGTAATTTCGGCATTCTGCCCCCTTTTTCTGGACTCTCAGACAAGCTTCAGAAATGGTCAGACTGCAGACTTTTTAAAGAGATGGACATGCTACAGGTGTTATTCCAAACTGGAAACTTGCTGAATCATACTCCAGCATAGATTACAATCGGGTATTCAAAGTACCCATTGGCAGTTGGTAGCTGGCATCCTTTCTATAGAGATTTGTCTTGCTGTATGTCAATAAACTATCATCCTCCCTAGAGCAAATAATTGTGTTGTAAATGCATTTACAAGGAAATCTATCCTTTACTAAGTGGTTGTAATGCCCTGTACACACGACCGGTTTTGCCGTCGGAATAAACTCTCAAGGTTTTTTCCGATGGAATTCCGCTAAAGCTGTCTTGCATGCCCACGGTCACACCAAATTCCAACCGTCCAGAACGCGGTGACGTACAACACGTACGACGGGACTAGAAAGCGGAAGTTCAATAGCCAGTAGCCAATAGCTTCCATCTCGTACTTGCTTCAGAGCATGCATCGTTTTTGGTGCGTCGGAACAGCATACAGACGAGCGTTTTTTCCAATGGTAATTTGTTCCATCAGAAAAATATAGAACATGTTCTCTATCTAAGTCCGTCTGAATTTTCAACAGAAAAAGTCCGATGGGGCATACACATGGTCGGAAAATATATTATGAAAAGCTCCCATCAGACTCTTTCTGTCGGAAATTCCTGTACGCAGCATAAAGCTCAGACATGAAATATGAGCAAAACATATCCCTCCCTTGTACTTGTCTCAATTAAGAGCACTAAGTGTCATTTCTGTCTCCTGCCTTGTTGCTATTGGTATGAATCACTTCTGACAATAGAAAAAAGTTGACAGGCAAGAGATCTCCAACTGATTTAACAGCCTCAGCTCTGTTCCTGTGTGCTGTGTGAAGGGGTGTGTCCCTTCAATCAGCTTGTCAGAGCTCTCACTAAGCTCTGCACAGCGTAATTTCAGCTCTCCGCCCCCTTTTTTCTTAGCTCTCAAGCTTTCAAAATTCTGGACTTATGTAGGAGAATTTGTTTCATCTCTGTGTGTCACACTCACTTTACTGGGTATATGTTAGATGTTACAACCACTTTAAGGATTTCATAGGGCACCTTTTAAAGAGGATATGTCTTTGACTTTTCAGTCATTCGGATTAGTGTTAGATGATTTTAGGTAGCCTTTGAAGCCCACACCAACACAGCCATGCAAACAAGTGTTTAAAGCTTCAGTGACAGTGCGTAAGGCTCTAATTTATTCTAATTCAGACTCTGAATGGGAAGAAGGAGAGGAATCCGATGACCCAAATAGAGTAAAGTGCACACTGCTTGTGCGGAGGTTAAAGACCCCAAGTTGCTAATGGCAATCTATGCCACAGAACCAATCCAAGAGGTTGTCACCTCCTAAGTCGGTACAAGAGGCTTGGAAGACACTTTATCTGGGTCTAGACTATAAAGAATATCATTATTAAAGCCTAAGTGCAGCCAAAATTAAAAACCGAAAAATCAGCACAAGGCACATAACTTACAAAACAGCAGGATGTGTCTCTTGTGTTGATGCATTCTCTATTAGGTGAAATCCTCCTCCGTCCATGCTCCCACCCCCCCTTCTCCCCTGTCACAGTAGTCTTTTGGAGTGGTGGGGGTTAAAAGAACTGTGAGGGAGGTTCCAGGCTGTCATCAAGAGTGCCCGACTATGTCTGCTCTTTCTGCCCAGCTGCTTCATTCATAGAAGCCATACTTCAGCTTCTGTGAATGAAGCAAGATCTATGAATGGAGGAGCGCACCTCCATGCATCAGTCAGTCAGTGCTTCCAGGTTCTACAGCTTCTATGAATGAAAGCAGCTCACTATTAGCCCAAGGTTTTATCAGAAATCGTGAACACCCCGCTTAAATGTAAGAAGAGAATTACCAGGGACATCTACCATTTTAAAAGTCTATCAATCTCCTCTACTGGCACACAGGCAACAAGAAGTAAGGTGTTTGCTTCGTTGAATGTGAATGAAAAAAGATGTAGCTGGTAGTACATAGAATCATCCAGAGTAATTAGATGGTCCACAGCTCTGTTCATACTGTTCAAAGGTTCCAGAAATGGGAAGACTGCCTCTAAAATTTCCTTGTCAAAAGAAGTTTATTGAGTATACAATGTTATAAAGATACATAAAGTAAGTTTACAAGGATCTATAAAGTAAGCTCATTGTTTTACAGTAGGGTTTATATAGGTAAATATCATGACATTTCAAATATTAAACATTGGGTTCACGTAAACCTAAATTAAAGATATATATCATTTCCTTAGTTACTTTTGTAGGTATTTAAATGATTTATACCTACTATACATATTGTTTACAAGTAGAGTGTATATAGGTCAAATAAATTCTGATAATGAGCTTTAATCGTAAGGTGGAGAAAAGGAAAGAGAAAGAAGAAAAAGGGTTGAAAAGTAGAGGTATGGTCCACAAGGTTGTCCCGCTCGTCAGTTTATTATTCTTTTTAGTTCTCTTTGAAGCCTTAGAATGGGTGTCTCTGTAAGTCATTTAATCTGTTACCATGGCAACAGGACAGAGTCATTGAAGTTTGACAGGAACTGTTGTTTTATCCAAGGATGCCAAAGTTTTTCAAACTTTGGAATTTGATTTTGATCGATGGCTACCATCTTAGCATGGGACATTGTATTATTCATTCTGTGAATTGTTTCTGCTAGTACCAATGTAGGAGATTTCCATGCCTTGGCCACTGTTTGTTTTGCAGCCGTTATTAGTTGGATCATAAGTTTGAATTGAGAGTGTGTTAAACATTCCGGTTTTAGATTAAGTAAAGTTAAATATGGATCTGGTTGTATTATTTTTTTAAATATTTTAGATGCAATCACGAAGACTTCCTTCCAGAAGGTTTGGATTACTGGGCACGTCCACCATATGTGTAAATATGTGCCTATTTCTGGGCATCCTCGAAAACAAAGAGCTGAGGTATTAGGTGAATATTTTGCCACTCTAGCGGGTACAAGGTACCAGCGAGTTAGGACTTTATAATTTGTCTCCAGTGGTAAGATGTTGGGTGAAGATGACTTAGATGTGAGCCATATGTTAGACCAGTCCGTGTCTTCTAAAGTTCGTCCCAGGTCCTCCTCCCACCTCTGAACGTAAGAGGGTCTATTAAGATTTGCTACTCCATATAATTGATTATAAAGTGATGAAATTGTACCTTTAGCAAATGGATCTTTTGTACAGATTGATTCAAAAATGGATAATTGGGATAATGGTGTATCCCCCTTTAGGAATGGTGTATAGAAATTTTTGATTTGGAGATATCTAAATATCTCAGAGTTTGGTAGATCATATTTTTCTCTAAGCGATGGGAATGAAAGGAATGATTTAGATGCTATGAAGTAATTTAGTGTCTGAATGCCTGATGTTGTCCAAGCTTTAAAAGAATTTGGGTAGATCCATGCCGGATAAAAGGCCGGATTTCTGATAAAAGAAAGGAGAGGATTGTGTGGAGATTGTAACTGATATTTGGTTTTGAGTTTATCCCAGAGAGATAAGAAGTGTTTAGTTATGGGATTATGAATTTTAAAGCGGTCTTTAGGATCAAGCCATAATAAATTTGATATTAATAGAGGGTCATTTTCTGAAGCCTCTATAAATACCCATAATGGGATTTCCTGTTTTGCATGGTATTTGGACAGACTGGCCAAATGTGCTGCTCTGTAGTAGTTAGTAAAATTAGGGTATCCCAGGCCTCCTTTATTTTTGGGAAGATGTAGTGTGTGTATAGGTATACGTGGTTTAGAAGAGCCCCATATAAACGAAGTTGCTCTTTTTTGTACTATTCTCAAAAAATAGGAAGGAATTGGAATAGGGAGGACTCTGAATAGATAAAGCAATTTGGGTAGAATAGTCATTTTGATTGCATTAATCTTCCCTATCCAGGATAAAGGAAGTTGCGACCATTGTTTTATTAGATTTGTGATCTGTCTTAATACAGGAGGATAATTGGTTGAGAATAAGTCAGAATGAGATGCTGTTAAATGAATTCCAAGATATGGGATTGATTTTTCTGCCCATGTGAATGGGAGTGCAGCCCTAGCCGGGATCAATTCCATGTTTGTGAGTGAAATGTTAAGCACTAGGCATTTCTTAGGATTAATCATAAGGCCGGATAGGGCTGCAAATCCATCAAGAGCTGGTATTAAGTTAGGACCAGAGACCTGTGGTGATGATAGAAAAAGTAATATATCGTTTGCAAATATACATAATTTGTGTGTAATACCTCCTACTTCAATGCCAGTTATAGTTTGGTTTGTTCTGATGTATTGGGCCATGGATTCGAGAATAAGGGCAAATAATAAGGGAGATAATGGGCAACCCTGTCGGGTACCTCTTTCGATATTAAAGGCTTCAGATTTGTATCCAGCATATTTTATATAGGCTTTGGGTTTATTATATAATGCTTTGATCCATGTTAAAAAGTGGGGTCCAAAACCCCATTTTTGTAATGAATATTGCATATATTGCCAGGATACTGTGTCAAATGCCCTCTTAATATCGAGAGATAGAAAACATAAAGGAATTTTCCGTTTTTTAGCAATATGTGCCAATAACACTGCCCTGCGTATATTATCGCCTGCCTGTCTATTTGGCATGAAGCCTACTTGATCTCTATGTATTAATTTTCCTATAATGCTATTGAGGCGTTTTGCTATTATTTTTGCTAATAATTTAATATCGAGGTTTAACAAAGAGATAGGCCGATAATTCACACAGGAAGTATCATCAGAAAGGGGTTTTGGGATCATACAAACAATTGCCATTAGTGTTTCTTGCCGAAAAGAATGTCCATCTAGAAGTTTGTTAAAAGTTTCAGTGAGAATGGGAGAGAGTATTTCTGAGAATGTTTTATAGTATAAAGCCGAGTAGCCGTCTGGGCCTGGTCTTTTGTTGAGTTTTAGGTCTTTTATGGCGTTAGCAACTTCATCTATAGTTATAGGCTCATGCAAACTGCTTTTTTGATTCTGAGATAACTCAGGTAAGGTTATTTTTGAGAAGAAGGATTCAGCCTCTGTAGGATTAAATTCATTGTTTGTCTTGTATAAAGTTGCAAGATGTGAGTGAAATTTATGGACTATTTTAACTGGATTACAAGTGTAAACATTTTTTGATAATTTCAAACGTATTGGTTTGAAAGATTTGTTAGTTGAATTTAATGCCCGAGCCAAATATGTACCTGGTTTGTTTGTATTCATGTAGAAATTGTGTTTGGAGCGTTTGAGGGATTTATCAACTGACTCAGTGAGAAATAGATCGTATTCCAATCTAGATTTTTCCAGATGAGATTTTGTACTCTGAGATGGATTATCTTGAAATGATATGTAGGCTGCATTAAAATTGAGTTCTAGTTTTTTTGCTAGATTTTTGCGTTCCCGTTTAAATAGTGCCATTTGTCTTTGTATTGTACCACGCAAGACAGGCTTATGAGCTTCCCACAGTGTTATTGGGGAGATGTCTGTTGTATTATTAATTGATATGTATTCCTTTAAAGCTTGTTCAATGGCCATCTGATGTAGTGGGTGTTTGAGCATTATGTCCGGTAAGTACCACGTTGGGTCATGCGCTTTTGGTATGGCTGAGGCTATAGTAGTGTATACTGCATTATGGTCAGACCACGGAATCGGAATTATATCTGATGCAATATTTTCTGGTATCATTCCTATTGTTAGAAAAATATGATCTATTCTGGTGAAGGTTTGATGAGGGTGCGAGAAATAAGTGAATTTCTTTTTCATTGGGTTACTTTCTCTCCATGAATCTACCAGATTGTATTTGGAAAGAAGTTGAGAAAAAGGTAATCTAGAGGTTATTTTGGATGGTGTAAAAGGTGATTTATCTAGAAATGGGAGGAGGACCTGGTTCGAATCCCCACACATTATCACTGTTCCTATTTTGTGTGTATTAATCACTTGTAATATATGTGAGAGGAATGGTGTAGGTTGTTTGTTAGGAGCGTAGTAGGAAATCACCGTGATTGCTGTATCCATTATATAACCCATGAGTATCAGGTATCTACCTTCTGGGTCTTTCATTTCTGATGATAAGGTGAATGGTGTGGATCGGTGAAATGCAATTAGAGTTCCCCTTTGCTTGGTACAGGCAGAAGCCGTGTAAATTTGTTGATTAAAAAGGAGAAATATATTTTGGAGTAGAATCTTTGGTGAAGTGTGTTTCTTGGAGGCATACTATGTGAGCCTTCTTGTTATGGAAAGTACGGAAGGCTTTGGTCCTTTTTTGAGGGACATTTATTCCCTGAACATTCAGGGAAAGTATATTCAGTGGTGCCATGGCAATAGATCAAATAGTTTTGACTTTTTGTTATGCAGAGCTGACTGCGCAGATCAACCTGTGTGGACTGAAGAGATGAATAGATAGAAAAGAAACCAGTGAATTCTGGAGTAAAGAGTAAACAAAAAACATATGAGATTAGATGATACATTGTATAAATTATTTTTTGCAAGTAATCACAATTTACCCGTGAAAGAGAATAAATATCTCTCTCAGGGGAATAAGTGCCTTCGTCACACTCCCACATAAAATGGTTGGGAGAATGAGGAGGGCTAATGGGGGTACACGGATCTTCCGCTTACAGGAGAGAAGTGCTATGTCAAAAGACATCAAAATGATGTTTCATTAATTGGAGTGCAGAATATAGTTTTTGTTGAAATTATTTATTCCAGGGTGGTTGTATATGGTTAGTCTTGCCCTAGGCTAAATAATTCAGTTAGAAAGGTACTGTTAATAACTTTGGTATTGATGAAGATAGTTTGAATTATTTTGGGATTTTAACCCTTTTAGAGTAAACAATTACATATTTTATTCATATGTAACTGTTTAGATATGTTAACTCATAAAATTGAGGTTGTATTGCTTCAGATTAGAATAAACAAAAACATAATTCTAGGAACTAGTTAGGTAATAATATATTTGTTTTAAGAAAAGAAAGAAAAAGCTTCCATTACTTCTGGATTATTGAACATATTTGTCCTAAAAAGTAATAAATCGATTGTTATTACCTGATAATATATAACTGAACAAGAATTTCCTTATTTCACTTATATATTCTAAGGCTATATGAATCAGAAGTAATAAGAAATATAACTGGAATGTAACATGATCCCACACAGTGTGTGACTATCAGAATGCAGTTACATTCAGTTATAAATATAGGTTTTTTATAGAGAAACCATCTCTTAGTATAATAAATTAAGAGATATCAGGAATTAGGATGTCAGTCCATTGAATCTTCTTGGTCCATGGATGATGTGGCATAACGGCCTCTTTTGTGAGAATGATGATTCCCATTTTGTTCTGAAATTTTCTGGGTGCTGCCTGAAGGTGAAGATGATGCCATTCTTCTGCGTGTGGGAGTGTTGCTGCTTGTGGGTTCTGTCAGATTTAATTTTAAAAGGGTTTGTTGTAGTTCATCTGCTGATCTGCTTCTGTAAATTGTACCTTGGTAGTTAAATCTGACTGAAAATGGGAAGCCCCATTGATACATAATGTTGTGGCGTTGCAGTTCCATTAGTTGGGGTTTCATGGATCGTCTTTTAGTAATAGTAAGTTGGGATAGGTCAGCAAAAATTTGATAATTGTGTCCTTGAAAATTAAGTTCCTTTTTTTCTCTTGCAGCAATTAGTATTTGTTCTTTCGTTCTGTAATAATGAAATTTTGTGATTATATCACATGGGGGTCCGTCTTTCTTTTTGGCTGTGAGGGCTCTGTGTACTCTGTCCAGTTCTAAACGTTCAATAGGGATATCTGGCTTTAGTTCTTGTAATAGAGCAGTAATAGTAGATTGCAGGTCTGTCACAGTTTCAGGTATTCCCCTTATGCGCAAGTTTGAACGTCTGGCTCTATTTTCGTAATCTTCGAGCTTAGTTTGAAGTATTAAATTCTCTTTTTTTAATTGTCCCAATTCTGTTATATTTTCTTGGGTTGTAATTTCAATTTCATCCATTTTTATTTCTAAGGCTGCGGTGCGGTTTCCCAGCTCTCTTATTTCTTTGGTTAGGCTTTTTGTTATTTGGTCTGAGGTTTGTTTTAAAGCCTTATGAAGCATCTTTTCAAATTGTAATAATATTACTGGGGATACTGAGGAGACTTGTGGAGAAGTTTGTGAGAGGATTTGTTCTGTATCTGACTCAAATGGAGAGTCTTGCTGTGACATTTTCTGTCTGTGAGAGCGCCCTGATGCTGTATCTTGTGAGGTGACTGGAGCTGCTTTAGCTGCAGTGAGTGCCTGTGAGCTCTTTGTGAGGTGATTTTTATTTCTGCCACGGTTTCCTCCCAGTACCATATTTCCTGCCCAAACTTTCACAGTTTGTTCCCTGGGGCAAAAAGGTTCAAATGGATACCTTTTGAGCCTGCAGGCTCCGCTTTGTCCTTCTCTTCTCTCCTCAGCGGTGTGGAGCTCTAACAATGCATGTCTGCTCCGCTAGGCTCCGCCTCCTGCCCCCTTCGCCTCTAAAATTTCAACTGAAAGATAGATCCAGTTTACTGATAGTGCTAGAGTTCAATGGAGCATAAATGTAGTGAAATTGCCACACTTGTAGTTCACCTTTTACTTCCTGCAGCCGCATAATGGTAGCTTTGTACTTCTGCATGGCCCTTGGGCTGGGGAAGAGTCTGCAGGGGACTCTGAAGAGCACCTACAACGACTTGATTGTGGTTGCAATGCTTTTTGTAAAATGTGCTTGGTCACTTTAAATTTAGACTTCGCCCTAAAATACCTGCGGTTTCCAGTCAAGATTATAGCACAATCCACCCTCTCTTTAAACTTCCTGAGCTGAGAGGTCTGGTGCCACCAATGAACAGATTTTCCACCTGGTCTAGCTCTAATATCTTTATCAGACATTACAGGATTGTCTTGTCAAGGCAATGTGTGGGTGTATGTAGGAAAAATTGGGTACACAGAGTACAGAAACACACCTTGAAGATTTTGTTTTTTGTCTTACAGGATCTGGTTGCACTGTAATGGGGAAATTATACTTTTCTGTAATTATTATATTTAAAGTGTATGTCGACCTTTTCACAAAAAAATTAAAAGGTGAACAAACACCATGCCCCCGCCCCCCTCTTGGTCCTTGCTGCACTTACTTCTGTGGGTGGTTAGCTGTTGGTGCCTACACAGCCAGTAAAGCAGTCTGAATTTGAAACCCTACTCTTCTTCCCCTTTCTGTAGGGCTTCAGAGGGATTCCAATTGGTCAAAGTAGCCACGTGCTTGCGCTAACCAATCAAAATCACTCTGATCTGTCCCAGAAGCCCTAAAGACAGAAAGGGAAGAAGAGCGGGGATTTCAAACACCCAGATTGCTCTACCGGCTGCGTGGGCACTGACGGCTCATCCCCCCCTTTTTTTTTTCTGAAAAGGTGAACTAAACCTTTTAACCTGTTTGATTTGGCACAACTGCCTGGAATTTGGTGTGTTTTGCAGTGTGTATATTTAAATTTTAATGCAAAATCCTATTCTTCTGATCCTGAGAATTTCTACATTTTCCCTTCCCTGTGATTTGCTGAACTTTTATCGATTCAGGCAAATGGTGGATTCCATGGGGAAGGCAGGCTCATTGGCCCAGGAGTCCTGTAATTGAAAATAGAGCTAAATGCCCTATCATTCTTTGATCAGTCCCATGCACTGCATTAAGAAAGAATGCATATCCATCAACCATACCCTCCAACCTTCAGATCCATATTTGATGGCAGCTGCAGTGAAGTGTAGCAGCAGGGAGCATGGTGAAGGGGAGTAGAAGTGGTTTGAGGGTGGGTTTCCCCTCCTTTCTCAGCTCAGATGTTTCAAATTTCCAGCTGGAGGCAGTCTGCCAAGCTCATTACTAACAGGAAACCTGTTGTATAGTATGATATTCCTCATCACCTTTGTCAGAAATACATTTGGTTCTGTGCCTTTTAGTTATGTTACTGAACATTAATATTTGCTAACGTAATCTGATGACGACGGTTTAGTTCTTTATTCGCAGATGTCACTGGCTCAGGTATAGTTTAGGAGTTCTGAGTGGGAGCCATTAGACTGAGAGGATTGCTGCTCTTATTGAAAGCTTGCCAGTTCGTCCCTTTAATTCATATGCGCCAGTAGCTACATAGATTCTCTGGCTGATTAAAGTGAGTGAATGTAATTATCCACAGAACCTGTATAACATCAGTATTGGTTGGCAGTGCTGTCTCGGTGTATAACTGTGCTTGGGGACTTTCGATGCCTTAACTGTTCTGTATGCACAGAAAGTGTACAGTGATTGCTTAGTAATGGCTGCACACTTCTTTTCTGCCTCACTGAGTAGTACCGTATAATTTGTTCAAGTTCTCCGAAGCATGGATTCTAATACCAGCAACTGGCATGTCTGCCCAAATCCATCTGCATGAATTTTCTCTTTGTAAACGCATCCTTTTTTTTTTCTCTCTCTTTTCTTTCATAGGTCTCATTGAATGTTATCTGGCATCCAACAGTGTGCGGGAAGCTATGGTCATGGCCAACAATGTCTATAAAACCTTGGGAGCAAATGCCCAGACACTGACTCTGCTGGCAACAGTATGTTTGGAAGATCCGGTAACTCAGGAAAAGGCCAAAACCCTCCTGGACAAAGCTCTCTTACAAAGGCCAGATTATATCAAGGCTGTGGTGAAAAAAGCAGAGCTGCTTAGTAAGTCATTCTTTTCCCATCCCTAATCATGAGCAGAATGTTTGATCACATCGGACACCATGCTGGATTGTGTCCATCGTATTGATATGGGGGTGAAATGTTATTTCAGTCAATACATCTGCCTTGGTGCAGCCCTGTGATGTAAATCAGCTCACAGTAACATTTTGTTGTAAAATTCCTTGTTTTGGAACCTCTGCATTTATATTCATAACCTACCATGAATGAGGTTATTCTATAGTAGGTGAGGTTAAAAAAAGACACAAGGCCATCAAGTCCAACCTATGTGTGTGATTATATGTCAGTATTACATTGTATATCCCTGTATGTAGCGGTCGTTCAGGTGCTTATCTAATAGTTTTTTGAAACTATCAGTGCCCCCCGCTGAGACCACCGCATGTGGAAGGGAATTCCACATCCTTGCCGCTCTTACAGTAAAGAACCCTCTACGCAGTTTAAGGTTAAACCTCTTTTCTTTCTCGGACATCATGGGACACAGAGCCACAGTAATAACTGATGGGTTATGTAGGTACCATTAGGTATTGGACACTGGTCACACCCTAAGCAGGAAGTTCAACCCCCTATATAATCCCTCCCCTTCCAGGGATACCTCAGTTTTTACGCCAGTGTCTTAGGTGTTGGACGTGTAAAGATGTCCTGTGCTGAAGCTCCAAAGGGAATATCCTGATATCCTATACTGGGGCAAGCCAGGCAAACCGGATCCATTCAAAGTGTCCTTTCATGGCCTAATTGATGGTACCCGGGCCTCGTGTCCGAAGAAACAAGGTTTTACCTATAACGCTTCTCTTTTTAGAGAGCTGGACCCCGCAGATCAGAAAATGGCTTTAAATCTCCTAATTTCTGGCTGGGTGCTTTACAGGGCCAGAATTACAGGATCCCCCTATTCGTAGGGGGCCCCAGTCTGACGTTTTTTTTAAACGGAGCCCACCGTGAGAGGGGAAGATTGGGTCTGTGTATACAGAACCCTGTGGCTGGATAAGGTAAGAGGAGATTGTACAGAATTTTTGAATTCTAGTAGGTTTTCTCCTTTAAGGTAAATACACGCTATGCCTATTGTGACCACCGGGGGCTGCCAAGAGCACATACCTTCTCATGCTGATCTGTCTCAGCGTTCGACGCTGCACAGCTCATCCGACCGGCTACAGGTAGGATGGAATGGGGGCATTTCTCCTCAGGAATGTTCCCCCCAGGCCGGGGGGCGGCTACAGATGGGCTGTAAGGCGGTTTTAAACCGCACTGTCACCGCCAGGCCGCCATTGCTCATGCAGGCCTGATCACTGCCGGCCTCCTCCTTCTTCCTTCACCCCCAGCCTGCCTCCAGACTTGTCCCGGAAGGGTCGGCTAGCGCGGGAAGCGCTCGTTTTTCGAAAACGAAAGGGGGGGGGCGTAGCGTCAGCACAGCGTCAGCGTGCTCAGACGCTCACAGTGCCAGAAGCATGGCTATTTAAAGCACACTTTACAGGTGCTCTGAGCCTTGGAGGGACACAGAGCTGACGGTCGCATGTAAGGTGGGACGCAGGCATTCTCCTAGGCTGCATTTACTAAGGGAACACCAGACTGGGCATTTGGTAGCAGGGCTTTGCCGGACTACATCGCTCAGCAGTCAGTGTTCATTTTGGATACCTCACACCTTTGTTGCTTTGCACTATGGGTACAAGAGGTTCAAGTACCCCCAGAACCAGAGACACTAGGGGATCTCGTTCAGGTTCTGAGGACCCCCTGTCTGCTACATCCTCCCCCCCCTGAGGGGCCAGGGATGGCTGGTCAGGGAGAGCCGTTGGGGTCTGGGGCTGTACCGGCTTCTTGCACTTCAGCCCCTGTATACATTACACAAGAGGTTTTTTCCTCAACCATTACTGGGTTAGAGGAAAGATTAATGGCCGTGATTACTTCTTCACTCAGTGTTAAGAAACGTACTAGGCCTTCCTCTGTTTCCCAAGACCCTCAGGTAGAGGAGCTCTGGGATAAAGGAGACGAATCCCTTTCAGAGGATCGGGATGGGACGGATGATTCCTCTTCAGAGGAATCAGGTGGAGAGGGACCCTCTTCGGCTTCCCAAGAGGAGAAGGTCTTAGTACAGATCCTTACTGGATTGGTCCGCTCCACATTTAAGTTGCCCGTACCTGAATCTGTTAAGGAACCCTTTTCTTCTTTGGGGTCGCTGAAACCCTCTCAAACAGCATCTGCTTTTCCTGTTCATAATTTACTTGAAAAGCTCCTTTATTCTGAGTGGGATCACCCAGATAAGCGATTTCTTCCGCCAAAAAAGTTTTCAACACTTTATCCTATGGAAGAAAAATTTTATTAAGATGTGGGGAATGCTGGCCATTGATGCGGCCATTTCCTCTGTAAACAGTAGTCTGACTTGTCCTGTAGACAACGCTCAGATGCTCAGGGATCCTGTGGATAAAAGGATGGAATCCTTATTAAAGGATGTTTTTTCCTTAGCAGGATCAGTGGCTCAACCTGCAGTAGCAGTGATTGGAGTCTGTCAATACTTAACAGACCATGTTAAGCAGGTCATCAAAGTTTTACCTGAACAGCAGGCCCAGGGGTTCGCTAACCTTCCAGCGGCCTTATGTTATGTTGTTGACGCCATCAGAGATTCTATCATGCAAACCTCTCGTCTTTCACTCGAGTTGGTACATATGCGTAGAATCTTATGGTTGAAAAATTGGTCAGCCGAAGCACCATGTAAGAGGCTGTTGGCTGGGTTTCCTTTTCGTGGTGCAAGGTTGTTTGGAGAAGACTTGGATAACTATATCAAAAGAATCTCTTGTGGGAAAAGCACTCTCTTACCTGTTAAGAAGAAGAGTAAGCGTCCTTCTTTCAAACGGACTCTTTCCCCAGCGCCAGGGGCTTCAGCCTCCAGGCAGTCACGACGGCCTCCTCCGTCTGGGGCAAGAAACAAGAGTCAACCCCAGGGACAAAAGAAGTCCTGGGGGAAGAAGTCTTCCAGACAAGACACTAAGGCCTCTTCATGAAGGGGCGCCCCCGCTCGCTCGAGTGGGGGGAAGACTGCTACAGTTCTCAAAGCTCTGGCAGGAGGACTTCCAGAACAGATGGGTAATCTCCACGGTAACCTTAGGGTACAAGCTGGAGTTCCAAGAATTTCCCTCGCCTCGTTTCCTCAGATCAAGTGTCCCCAGAGACCCAGAGAAGAAGCAGTCGCTCCTTCTAGCGTTAGAGCGACTTTTGTCGCAAGAGGTCATTATGGTGGTTCCCACAAGGGATCAAGGATTGGGCTTCTATTCCAACCTTTTTACGGTCCAAAAGCCAAAGGGGGATGTCAGACCCATTCTGGATTTAAGAGATCTGAATCGATTCTTAAGGATACAGTCCTTCCACATGGAATCGATTTGGACAGTAGTCTCCATCCTGCAGGGAAGAGAATTTTTGGTATAGATAGACATCAGAGATGCATACCTACATGTGCCCATTTTTCCTGCTCATCAGAAGTTTCTACGCTTCGAGATAGGAGGGCGGCATTTCCAGTTTGTGGATCTGCCTTTTGGGATAGCCATTGCACCTCGAGTGTTCACAAAGATCTTGGCTCCTCCTCTGGCCAGATTAAGGGCTCAGGGTATAACTGTCATAGCATACCTAGATGACCTGCTCTTGATAGACCGGTCGGTAGCTTCCTTGAAAGGAACTTGAGGACCACGGTCAAATATCTGGAACATCTAGGTTGGATCCTCAACCTAGAAAAATCTTTCCTAAAACCAGTAAGAAGACTGGAGTATTTGTGTCTGATCGTAGATACAAGCCAGGAGAAAGTATTTCTTCCTCAGGCAAAGATCACTGGTTTAAGGGAGCTGATTCTGACAGTCAGGACCAAGAAGGGTCCTTCTGTCCGGCTTTGTATGAGGCTGCTGGGGAAGATGGTGTCTTCATTCGAAGCAGTTCCCTATGCTCAGTTCCATTCAAGACTACTGCAACACAGTATTCTGTCGGCCTGGAACAAGAAGGTTCAGGCATTAGACTTTCCGATGCACCTGTCGCATGCAGTGTGTCAGAGCCTCAATTGGTGGCTCATACCCAAAAACCTGCAGAAGGGGAAATCCTTTCTACCGGTTACCTGGACGGTGGTAACAACAGATGCCAGTCTGTCAGGTTGGGGAGCAGTTCTGGGACAGTCTGCGATCCAGGTCCAAGACCGAGAGGACCTTACCCATCAACATTTTGGAGATCCGGGTGGTATATCTAGCCCTAAAGGCCTGGACTATCAGGCTACAGGGTTGCCCGGTCAGGATCCAATCCGACAATGCCACAGCAGTGGCTTATGTCAATCATCAGGGAGGCACCCGGAGCCGGGCTGCTCAAAAGTAGGTGAACCAGATCTTAGTCTGGGCAGAGATGCATGTGCCATGCATATCGACAGTTTTCATTCCAGGGATAGAGAACTGGCAGGCAGACTATCTAAGTCACCAGCAGTTACTCCCAGGGGAATGGTCCCTGCATCCCGACATCTTTCGGGCCATATGCCAAATATGGGGGGTTCCAGATGTAGATCTCTTTGCATCTCGATTCAACAAAAAGACAGATTTGTGGCAAGGACAAGGGATCCTCTTGCATACGGGACAGATGCGTTGGTGATTCCGTGGCATCGGTTCTCACTGATTTATGTATTCCCGCCTATTCTGCTACTGCCACGACTCCTTCGCAGGATCAGGCAGGAAAGGAGGTCAGTACTTCTGGTGGCCCCCGCTTGGCCCAGAAGGACTTGGTATGCAGAAATAGTAAGGATGACGGTGGGTTCCCCGTGGACCCTACCGGTATGCCCGGACCTGTTATCTCAAGGTCAAGTGTTCCATCCTGCCTTACAAACGCTAAATTTGACAGTTTGGCTATTGAGACCCACTATCTGAAGAGTCGTGGGCTTTCAGGTCCTGTGATATCTACCTTGATCAATGCAAGGAAGCCA
Organism: Aquarana catesbeiana; assembly: GCF_042186555.1. Lineage (NCBI taxonomy): Eukaryota > Metazoa > Chordata > Amphibia > Anura > Ranidae > Aquarana > Aquarana catesbeiana. The sequence continues at coordinate 240,174,464 of NC_133324.1, forward strand.
GCTTCCAGAATGATTTATCATAGAGTCTGGAAAGCTTATATATCCTGGTGTGAATCCAGGGGTTGGCATCCCAGAAAATATGTGATAGGTAGAATTCTTGATTTTCTACAATTAGGATTAGAGATGAAGCTGGCCTTGAGTACCATCAAGGGCCCGGTCTCGGCCTTATCAGTATTGTTTCAACGGCCACTTGCTTCGCATTCTTTGGTCCGAAACTTTATACAGAGGGTGATGCATCTTAATCCTCCAGTTAAGGCGCCCCTAAACCCCTGGGACTTGAACTTGGTTCTGTCAGTGTTACAGAAACAGCCTTTTGAACCAATACGTCAGATTCCTTTGATCTTACTGACAAGGAAACTAATTTTTCTGGTAGCCATCTCTTCTGCTAGAAGAGTATCGGAATTAGCAGCTCTTTCTTGTAAAGAGCCTTATTTGATTGTGCACAAGGATAGAGTGGTACTGCGCCCTCATCCTAGTTTTTTACCGAAGGTGGTTTCAGATTTTCATCTAAACCAAGACATTGTTCTGCCTTCCTTTTTTCCAGATCCCTGTTCTCCAGAAGAAAGGTCACTACATTCTTTGGATTTAGTAAGCGCAGTCAAGACCTATCTGGAAGCAACTGCTCAGATTCGCAAAACGGATGTTTTGTTCGTGCTGCCAGAGGGTCCCAATAGAGGACAGGCAGCATCAAAAGCTACCATTTCTAAATGGATTCGACAATTGATTTCTCAAGCTTACTGTTTGAAACAGAGGATTCCTCCGTTTGAGATCAAGGCACATTCCACAAGGGCTATTGGTGCTTCTTGGGCAGTGCATCACCGGGCCTCTATGGCTCAGATCTGCAAGGCCGCAACCTGGTCTTCAGTCCATACATTCACCAGATTTTATCAGGTGGATGTGAAAAGGCATGAGGATATCACCTTTGGGCATAGTGTGCTGCAGACAGCGGTACAAGTTCCTCAGGTCTGATTGCACCCTACTTGGTTGTGATCCCCCCACTCAGTTGGCATTGCTTTGGGACATCCCATCAGTTATTACTGTGGCTCTGTGTCCCATGATGTCCGAGAAAGAAAATAGGATTTTTTTATAACAGCTTACCTGTAAAATCCTTTTCTTTCGATGGACATCACGGGACACAGAGGTCCCGCCCCTCTTCTAATACACTTATATTGCTTTGCTACAAAACTGAGGTATCCCTGGAAGGGGAGGGATTATATAGGGGGTTGAACTTCCTGCTTAGGGTGTGACCAGTGTCCAATACCTAATGGTACCTACATAACCCATCAGTTATTACTGTGGCTCTGTGTCCCGTGATGTCCATCGAAAGAAAAGGATTTTACAGGTAAGCTCTTATAAAAAATCCTATTTTCTTCTAATTTTAGTGTGTGGCCACGTGTTTTATTAAACTCCCTTCCGCGAAAAAGTTTTATGCCTATTGTGGTGTCACCAGTATGGTATTTGTAAATTGAAATCGTATCCCCTCTCAAGCGACTTTTCTCCAGAGAGACCCTTTATTAGCTTTGTTGCTTTTTGTACTCGCTCCATTTCCAGTACATCCTTCCTGAGGACTGGTGCACAGAACTGGACAACATACTCCAGGTGAGGCCGGACCAGAGTCTTGTAGAGTGGGAGAATTATCGCTTTATGCCTGGAGTTAATCCCCTTTTTAATGCATGCCATTATTCTGTTTGCTTTGTTAGCAGCAGCTTGGCATTGCATGCCATTGCTGAACCCACCATCTAATAGGACCCTCAGGTCTTTTTCCATCCTAGATTCCCCCAGAGGTTCACCCCCTAGTGAGTAGATTGCATTCATTTTTATGCCACCCAAATGCATTATTTTACATTTTTCTACATTAAACCTCATTTGCCATGTAGTTGCCCACCCCATTAATTTGTTCAGATCTTCTTGCAAGGTTTCCACATCCTGCGGAGAAGTTATTGCCCTGCTTAGCGTTGTCCGCAAATACAGAGCTTGAGCTTTTTACCCCATCCTCCAAGTCGTTCATGAACAAATTCAACAGGATTGGTCCCAGCACAGAACCCTGGGGGACCCCACTTCCCACCCCTGACCATTCCAAGTATTCCCCATGTATCCCCACCCTCTGAACTCCCCATTGTAGCCAGTTTTCAATCCATGTACTCACCCTATGGTCCATGCCAATGGACCTTACTTTGTACAGTAAACGTTTATGGGGAACTGTGTCAAATGCTTTTGCAAAATCCAGATACACCACATCTACGTGCCTTCCTTTATCTAGATGGCAGCTCACCTTTTCATAGAAGGTTAATAAATTGGTTTGGCAAAAACGATTCTTCATGAATCCATGCTGATTACTGCTAATGATACCGTTTTCATTACTAAAATCTTGTATATAGTCCCTTATCATCCCCTCCAAGAGCTTGCATACTATTGATGTTAGGCTAACTGGTCTGTAATTCCCAGGGATGTATTTTGGGCCTTTTTTAAATATTGGTGCTACTTTTCTCCAATCAGATGGTACCATTCCAGTCAGTAGACTGTCAGTAAAAATTAGGAACAATGGTCTGGCAATTACTTGACTGAGTTCCCTAAGTACCCTCGGGTGCAAGCCATCTGGTCCTGGTGATTTATTATATAGGTAGTACAACTGTATTAACGAATCTTTGATCAGCAATGATACAGATCAGTGACTCTTTACCTGCAGGTCGAGAACAGAAGTATGAGGAGGGCATAGCTCTGCTGCGAAGTACCCTTGCAAATCAAAGTGACTGTGTCTTGCATCGGATGTTGGGTGACTTTCTCGTGGCTGTGAATGAATTTCAGGAGGCCATGGATCAGTACAGCATCGCTTTGAGGTATTGATCAATGCTAAATAATTGTTTGTGTATCAGACGCCAAGTTTCTTGAGAGGATTGTGTTTTGAAAGGATAAGTTCGCCTTTGTAAAAAAAAATAATAATCAATGCACATCTTTTTTGCAGGGAATTTTTTTTTTTTTTCCTTTTTTTTTTTTTTTTTTTTTTTACTAGAAGTCCGCAAAGCATTGCACCCGCAATCGTCAGATCACAGATACAATGCAGGACTCCTGCAGACTTTCTGTATAAGCTGTCTGCTCGTACCTCTGCTCGTAAACAATTAACTACCTAGAGCACTCAATAGCACCCTGGTGTGGCACACCTTTATCTCATGGCTTAAACTTTTATATAAAGCACTTTCCGCCTGCCTTAGAATAAAGAATGCCTTATCCCCATTCATTGAGCTGAAAAGAGGAACAAGGCAGTGATACACTTTATCCCTGCTTCTCTTTGCCCTGGCAATTGAGCCCTAGGCGGCAGCTATCAGAGGAGACCATATTCTGGTTTAGATGAGAGGGGACAGAGGAAAAAACAATGCCCTCATTTTTTGGGTGACACCACCAACTCCATTTTAAATCTTATGTCACTTATTCATAAATTTGGATCCTTTTCTGGCTTCATGATAAATTCTTTAATAACTCCTCTACCTTAAACACAGATTAAAGTAGTCAACATGTTCCACTATCTGGGAGTTAATAAACACCCAAACTAAGAAACCTATTTAAAACTAAATGTGAACCCGGTAATCCAAAAGATTTAACCGTGCCCTAGTAGTTCATTGAGAACTACAGACAGCCGCAAAGGCTGTTGGTATTTGTAGTTCATTTATTCACATAGCTCTGTGACTAAATGATGCGACCGGGTGGGTGGAACCCTGCGTGGCCGCAGTTTTTTATTTTTTTATTTTTTTTAATTGTCACAGCGAGTTTGGGGGAGAAGATCCCGGGCTTGCTGTCGCTAGAGCTGGTTGGTCTGGGAACAGCTGCAGCAGTGGAAATTTTTGTTACATGTTCCACCCTAAAAACTGGTGGTAAATCCGAGAACTGAGTGATCAATCGCCACTGATCGCTCGGTTCTCAGAGCTCTGTGAGCATTGAGCTGGTGACTGTCAGTCACCACTGTCTGCTCTGCCTGGAGCACTGGGCTGTGAAGTGGGTGGGAGAGGCTGGCTCAGGCTCTCAGTGGCTCACTAATAGGCTGTGCCAGGTGACGGTCCAGGCATGTGGGCAGATTCTGACCATATTGTCACAATCTTTCCCCAGCCTGGACCGGCTCTGTGACTTCAGATGAAAAACAGAATGAATTGCACTCCTGTGATCTACAGGAGAAGTACAGCCAAATGAGCTTTGGCTATACACCTCCTTTTTAGGTGTATGTAAATCCTAACAATGGAACTTCTCTCATTTGCTCCCTTTTTGGTCTATCAATTATGCAATATAAAGTCTATCGGATTGATAGATGCAGACAAAAATACCTGTTGATGCTGCCCGAAATCATTTTGTGCTAATGATTTCCTGTGCTGCATTCTTAACATTGTTCTTGGCTCTGTCTGTGAACTACAGAACACCTCCACTCTGTTATGGAGAAAAGGAGAGGGGTGTTCTGCAGTCCTAAAACACTTCCAATCCAAGGGTGACACTGCTGCTCCTTCATAGATATACAGTACATTGGATAGGTGTTGTCACCCTAGGACAAGAGTTGTGTTACTGGCAGGATCACCAGATAAAAATAAAGTTTACAAAGTCTGATAAAAGGAAATGTATTTCAGCTTATCAGTTCTTTGTGGTGGCTACATTACTTTACTTTTTGTTCTGCTTCGATTGAGGTACACTAGAAGTTCTGGCAGCTGTTCCTCCAAGCACTTGAATCATTCCATATCCATTTCCTTTGCTCTTAGCTGCTGTGAAAAGATTTGTGCCATTCATTCTAAGCAATTCTCCAGTTCCTAATCAGAACAAAGGCTGTATGATGCTAATCTGCACAGTGACCTGGCAGTCTAAGTCCATAACATTTCTGTTACCTTTTCATAAGAGAAATACAGCGCATGCTGCCCCCCTGGTTTTAAAATGGAATTAAATAGAAAAAAAAACTCTGGCAGGTAGATTTTTATGATAAAAGAGACCCATTGGTCTGGTCTGTTCTGTCATAACTGCTTCTCCCTGCCTGACAATGATTAAATACACACTGAGCTGCACATGTACAGTTCAGCATACATTTACGGCGCTATGATGTGACTTCCGTGCGTATGCACAGGAGTGATGTCAGTGCTGCTTTGCCAACCAAGCAAAGAGTCTGCCCCCGGAAAGAAGACCGGGAGAAGGTGAAAGCGCCTGTGACAGTCCAGAGCACTAATACCACAGTGTTAGAAGGGATCGCTTGGCAGGCAAGTCTACCATAATGTGCTAGTATGCTGTGAATACTTGTACATTATGGAATAAAGCTCCAAGGGGACCATATATTTATATATTTTATTTATTTTTTTATGTGAAGGTTTAATTTAACTTTATGGTCTTCTGAGTCGCTTTCCCAGGAAAGTTGGGGTGAGGGTGTCAGAAGTACGTCTGCATACTTGTCTCAGATCAGTCTCTAGAAGAATTGTAACAGAAAGGGTCAGCATGGTGGCCAGGAGGGTAGCACTTCCAGGTGAGATCTGCCTTGTTTGCTTACATGTTTATTTCATAGCATGTTGTCATAAGGCCCCGTTCACACTTGAGCGATGTGTTTTTGGCGCTTTTTTGCACTTTTTTTTTTTTTTTTTTTTAGTGGCACCATTCATTTGAATGGGCCTCCCTCCACTCTAGCAACACACTAAAGGAGCTTGTGTACCAAGTTTTGGCACCAAGGCAAGCGTTTTTGCGTTGCATGGTAAAATGCACAACTGCTACCTGCGTTTGGGGTGCCATTAAACAGTGGCACCACAAGCATGTGGTGCGTTTGCAGGAACAATTTTTCTGCTACGCCCAGGTGTGAACGGAGCCTTAGGGAAACCTGTAGAGAAGTACATGGGTGACCATTGATGATCTCCTAAAAATGCCATACATCTGATTGTTGTGCCCCCTTTTTGGCTTCAATATTTATTCTTTAATTTGCTACCTTAGAGTTTGTAATAGGCTTTGTGGCTCAGGATATCTAGTCTTGTGTCACTTCCTGCATGCCTCTTCAGGGTCCGTGTTTAAAAGTAATGAAGCCAGAGATGGCCAAAGTATTGGTATTTTTGGTCAACAGTGGCAGCCCCATTTATCTCCATGACAGAATTTTTAGTAATGTATTATTATTTTTTTTAAATATTTTTATTGAATTTTAATAATGAGGGCTCCGCTAACCATTTGGACGAGATCTAATCACATTTTTTTTAGGGCAACCTCTGTTAGCATAGGTATCTTTGTAAAGAGGCAGACTATTATTGACCAGTTGCTTCCAGAAAGAAATAGATGGGGGGTGGATAGATTTCCTCCAGTGAAGCGCAATAGCCTTCCTGGCATAGAACAGTAGTAGGCCAACTAAAGTGCGTCCTACTGTAGGTGTTAAGTGTTCAGTTAAACCCAAAATGTAGATGGACATGGAGGGTTGTAAGGATATGGCGGAGACCATCTGTATAAAGGGGGGGGGGGGGGGCTGGAATTTATTTTGTGCACCCTGTAGGGGGTGAAATAGGCACGATGGACCAATTTTAAACTGAATTAGGCGGTCTCTCAAGGAAACAAAGGACCAAAAAGGGAAGTCCCATATATCACCCCAGTCTTTTCTGCTAATTTTAGTAGTAAGGTCAGTTTATGTACGTAAAGTGCATTAGTAGGTGTCATATACAATAAAACATTCACTTTTTTTAAAAAAACACAAACTAGCCAGGTATCACATTTAAATATTTGACTGGTGTCTCATGTCTGGTTTACTATCATATCTGGGATAAGTAATGCAAATGAGAATGCAAGTGCTTATCTTTTGCTGAAAATATTGCTTTATTCTGTGTTTTTGCATATCAGACAACAAAGAGGCATGTCGGTGATCTGAAACTAAAAAGCAGCAAGTCTTCCTGTAAAGATGTACAATACCTGATAGAGTTGAGGTGCTGTCTGCATAACAGTAATTATGTTGGCAGTGCGGAGAATTGGATTCCTGTTTGTTGGACTCTTTCCTGTCTATCTGTTGCTGAAATGCAGCATTCTGCAGCAAAGCATGGAGCATGTGCATTACCGAGCGCTCTGCAGCAAGCAATTGACACATCTCCTGTCAGACATCCACCCTGCGTCTCTGTGCAGCATGATGTACATTTGCATAGACTATACCTATGCCCACATGTTTATACTACAATTAGAAGGTAGTAGAGGTTTGTGGAGAGCTGCTTTAAAGCTGAACTCCATGCAAATAAAAATCTATTTCATCCAAGTGTGCATTTAAAAACAAAAGGCAGAAAATGTGTTTTTTACATAGGACTAACATTAGTACGGCTCTGCCTTGATATCAGTCGAGGAGAAACATTGGAGGTTCTCATACTTCCCACATCTTGACACGTGCCAATCATTGATCATTGGCATGCCTTTCTGGAATTAATGCATCATACTGTGTCAGCAGTGCAGGGGAATACTGTATGTGATTGTTACTGAGAAATCCAGACCAGTGCTCTGACATTAGAAATTTAATGACTGGCAAGTAACTAGTACCGTGAGTGGAAAAAGGGACTACAGCTTTTTTGCTTTCAAATTTATTAATATGGACTTAACATGGTTAAAACCCTAAACAAAAAAAATAAATTCTGTTCACTTACTCACTTAAGGACCAAGCCTTTTTTGACACTTGTTGTTTACAAGTTAAAATCTTTTTTTTTTTTTTTTTTTTTTTTTTTGCGCAGCGGTCTTACAAGCGCACGTTTTTTGGAAAAAATACATAGTAGGTAAGGTTGAAAAAAGACACAAGTCCATCAAGTCCAACCTATGTGTGTGATTATATGTCAGCATTACATTGTATATCCCTGTATATTGCGGTCATTCAGGTGCTTATCTAATAGTTTCTAGAAACTATCAATGCCCCCTGCTGAGACCACCGCCTGTGGGAGGGAATTCCACATCCTTGCCGCTCTTACAGTAAAGAACCCTCTACGTAGTTTAAGGTTAAACCTCTTTTCTTCTAATTTTAATGAGTGGCCACGAGTCTTGTTAAACTCTCCTCTGCGAAAAAGTTTTATTCCTATTGTGGGGTCACCAGTACGGTATTTGTATATTGAAATCCTATCCCCTCTCAAGTGCCTCTTCTCCAGAGAGAATAAGTTCAGTGCTTGCAACCTTTCCTCATAACTAATGTCCTCCAGACCCTTTATTAGCTTTGTTGCCCTTCTTTGTACTCGCTCCATTTCCAGTACATCCTTCCTGAGGACTGGTGCCCAGAACTGGACAGCATACTCTAGGTGCGACCGGACCAGAGTCTTGTAGAGCGGGAGAATTATCATTTTATCTCCTGGAGTTGATCCCCTTTTTAATGCATGACAATATTCTGTTTGCTTTGTTAGCAGCAACTTGGCATTGCATGCCATTGCTGAGCCTATCATCTACTAGGACCCCCAGGTCCTCTTCCATCCTAGATTCCCCCAGAGGTCCCCCCCCCCCAGTGTATAGATTGCATTCATATTTTTGCCACCTTAATGCATTATTTTACATTTTTCTGCATTGAACCACATTTGCCATGTAGTTGCCCACCCCAATAATTTGTTCAGATCTTTTTGCAAGGTTTCCACATCCTCCAGGTCGTTTATGAACAAATTAAATAGGATTGGTCCCAGCACAGAACCTGGGGGACCCCACTACCCACCCCTGACCATTCTGAGTACTCCCCATTTATCACCAACCTCTGAACTCGCCTTTGTAGCCAGTTTTCAATCCATGTACTCACCCTATGGTCCATGCCAATGGACCCTTTTTTGTACAGTAAACGTTTATGGGGAACTGTGTCAAATGCTTTTGCAAAATCCAGATACACCACGTCTACGGGCCTTCCTTTATCTAGCTGGCAACTTACCTCCTCATAGAAGGTTAGTAGATTGGTTTGGGAAGAACAATTCTTTGTGACTCCATGCTGATTACTGCTAATGATGCCGTTCTCATTACTAAAATCTTGTATATAGTCCCTTATCATCCCCTCCAAGATTTTACATACTATTGATGTTAGGCTAACTGGTCTGTAATTCCCAGGGATGTATTTTGGGCCCTTTTTTAAATATTCGTGCTACATTGGCTTTTTTCCAATCAGCTGATACCATTCCAGTCAGTAGACTGTCAATAAAAATTAGGAACAATGGTCTGGCAATTACTTGACTGAGTTACCTAAGTACCCTCGTGTGCTAGCCATCTGGTCCCGGTGATTTATTAATGTTAAGTTTCTCAAGTCTAATTTTAATTCTGTCCTCTGTTAACCATGGAGGTGCTTCCTGTGATGTGTCATGAGGATAAACACTGCAGTTTTGGTTACTGAAGCCCCCCGATTCCCTTGTGAAGACTGAGGAGAAGAATAAATTCAATACCTTCGCTATCTCCCCATCCTTTGTAACCAGATGTCCTTTCTCATTCTTCATGGGGCCAATATGGTCTGTCCTCCCTTCTTTACTGTTTACATACTTAAAGAAATTCTTGGAATTTGTTTTGCTCTCCTCCGCTATGCGTCTTTCATGTTCTATCTTAGCCGTCCTTATTGCACTCTTACATTTCTTGTTGCATTCTTTATAAAGTCTGGATGCTGATGATGATCCCTCAACCTTGTATTTTTGAAGGCTTTCTCCTTTGCTTTTTTATGCATTTTTACATTGGAGTTAGGCCATCCAGGACTTTTGTTCGCTCTTTTAAATTTATTACCCAATTGGATGCATTGGCTAATGCCCTTATTTAATATGCTCTTACAGCAAACCCATCTCTCCTCCGTGTTCTTTGTTCCTAAGATTTTATCCAAATTTATGCCTTCTAGCAAGGTTTGTAGTTTAGGGAAGTTGGCTCTTTTGAAATTCAGTGTCCTCGTATTCCCCTTATGTTTCCTATTTGTGTGCTTTATACTGAAGCCAATTGACCTGTGATTGCTGTTACCTAAATTGCCCCGTATTTCCACATCCGTGATCAGGTCCGTATTGTTGGTAATCAGTAGACCCAGTAATGCTTTATTTCTAGTTGGTGCGTCTACCATCTGACCCAAAAAATTGTCCTGCAAGACATGTAGGAACTGGCGAGCCTTAGATGAATGCGCGGTTCCCTCCGCCTAACCTATGTATGGATGTCTGTAAACATCCCTTGTAATAGAAAAAAAGCATGACAGGACCTCTTAAATATGAGATCTGGGGTCAAAAAGACCTCAGATCTCATAATTACACTAAAATGCAAAAAAAAAAAAATCTCCTTTAAGAGCTATGGACGGAAGTGACGTTTGACGTCACTTCCGCCCTCCCATGCTATGGAGCCGAGCGGGGGCCAATTTCCCCTCAGTCGGCAGCCAGGCATCCACGGGGAAGGATGCTATCGTCTCCGCCGCTACCGGCGGGTCCGGTAAGCGGCGGAAACAACCGGAGCAATGGCAGGAGGGGGGTGGGCACCTGTTCTGCCACTGATTAGTTATTTTGTAGCGAATCCGCCATGGAGACCAATTTTATCTGAAAGAGAAACGCACGGCGTTCCCGAAAATACCGAGGTTATGGCAGCCAGCTGCTGCCATAACCCCGCTATTTAGCGTCAAAAGTACCGACGTACGGGTGCGTCGTTTTGCGTGAAGTGATTAATGCATGTTATACAGCACAATGCTTGTGCTGTGTAATTTGGCCCTCCTGTATAACCAAAAAAACCTGGCTGATCCTTGATGGTCAGTTTACGTGCCTCCGTCATCCGCAGCTCTCCTCTGTCCTCCTCTCCCCCCTCCCTCCCTGCCTGACAGCTGTGTGAGTGCCAATCAGCTCCCCTTCTGCTGCTATCAAACCGCAATGACATTCCTACAATCAGCTCTGCTATAAAAAATAATGTCCCCAGTGTATGTGTTTTAAAAAAAAAAAATGCTGCTGCTTACCTTATTTTCATAGCGGCACTCACGTAACCGGCCGCCTCTCTCCTCCTCCTCTCCTTTCCTTCTCCTGGCTGACGTCAGAGGGGTTTCTCAGCCCTGCCCACTTTGCTGTCAGATCGAGAGAGGAGAGAGGTGGCAGGTCACATGAGCGTCAATCGGCGCTATGAAATGAGGTACATCATCACTGTGCTTTACATTGCCTGTATGCAGAGCTGTGGGAGGGGCCCAGTGGGTCCATCCAATACAGGCTGTCTGAAGAAAAATATATAGGGAGTGGAGACAAGATAAGCCACCGTGTACAAGGAGAGAAAGAGAGGCAGTGAACGGTCTTTACTGCAGGAAGCTCCTGCACAAAGGCAAAGTTTCACTCTGGATTTCGGCAAAGATCTGGAAAAAATATGCAAAGCACACCAAGATCCAAATAAAATTACACATGCCCCTTTAGATTTACACAATATTTGCTTATCCCCGATTTCAGCTTTAAAACTTGTACAGGACCCTTTGTCAACTTTTAGAGCCCTTTCACACCGGGCCGCCCATAGTGTCGGCGGTAAAGCGCCGCTATTCTTAGCGGCGTTTCACCGTCGGATTAGCAGCGCATTTCGGCCGCTAGCGGGGCGCTTTTACCCCCCCGCTAGCGGCCGAGAAAGGTTTAAAACCGCCCGCAATGCGCCGCAATAGCGGCGTTTTGCCGGCGGTATCCCAGCGCTGCCCCATTGATTTCAATGGGGAGCAGCGGTGGAGGAGTGGTAAACACACCGCTCCAAAGAAGCTGCTGGCAGGACTTTTTTCCCGTCCTGCCAGCGCAGCGCTCCGGTGTGAAAGCCCTCATGCTGCAGCTGTTTGAGGGCAGATTGCAGGCGCTATTTTTAAAGCTATAGCGCCTGCAAAACGCCCTCGGTGTGAAAGGGGTCTCAATTGCTGTCCCCATTGGGGAGATTCACCCCACTATATGTGGTGGTGACTACCATCACTGAGAAAGAAAGTGAGGGAAATTTTACAATTTGTCCCCAGAGTAAGAGATAAGGGGAGCAGCTGTCTAATATACATAGAGATTTAAACTTGCCAGAAATTTTGAAGCCATGGGGGAAAAAAAGTGAGTGTCCCTGTGTCTGGGGAAAAAAAAAATAATTTTGGCAAAATTGAAAAAAAGACATTCAGTGTGGAGTAGTTTTACAAATTAAAAGTTGTTTCGTTACACTGGGAAGGTGAAATGCAGTGTATATAAAAGTACAGCTTATTCAGTAAATAAACTAAACTTGCTTTTTAAAATGTTATTTATGATTACAAATGGAATAACAAGGACTGTATATGTTAGGATATTATGCTGTGTAAACGAATTGGTCAGACAAATTTTACCTTCTTACCTGTCAATTAAGGCCTGAGAGGACAGAAAGTATAATTACTGTATACCAACAATCACCCAGCTGTAAGGAGGTACAAGATGGAGCCAACAAGCAAACTAAACTGGAGCTATTCTCCCTTCATGCGCCCCCTAGTGGCAGAAATGCATATTTCTCTTGTTTGAGAACTGCATTGAAAAGTACAGCGTTACTTGAACTGTATTCCAGCATTTGCTTGTCCTCAGCCGAGTGAACTTGCAATAATTTAAGACTTTACATAAAATCTCAGAAATCTTTCATTAAGGTCTTCATGTTATATAGTTTGAATACCATGTCATAGATATATTACAGCCGTGGCCAAAAGTTTTTTGAGAATGACACAAATATACATTTTCATGAAGTCTGCTGCTTCAGTGTTTTTAGATCTTTTTGTCAGCTGCTACTATGGTATACTGAAGTATAATTACAAGCATTTCATCTTTCATGCTTTAGCGCTGTTTAAGCAGCGCTTTTTTGCCGCTAGTGGGTCGCTTTTTAACCCCAAAGAAATGGTTAAAAACTCCTGTGTTGCGGCGCTTCTGAAGCACTGCCCATTTATTCCATTTTGGGAGCGCTAAATATAGCGCTCCCAAACCACCCCAAAGATGCTGCTTGCAGGACTTTTCGGAACGTCCTGCAAGCGCACTGCCCCAGTGTGAAAAGTCACACTAAAATGAATGGGAGGTGGTTTTCAGGCGCCTGAAAACTGCCCCAGTGTGAAAGGGGTTGAAGTATCAGAAGCTTTTATTGACAATTACATTACGTTTATGCAAAGAGTCAATATTTGCAGTGTTGACCCTTCTTTTTCAAGACCTCTGCAGTTTGCCCTGGCATGCTGTCAATCAACTTGTGGGCCACATCCTGACTGATGGCAGCCCATCCATGCATAACCAAAGCTTGGAGTTTGTCAGAATTTGTGGGTTATTTTTTATTTTTATTTTTGTACACCCATCTCTTAAGGGTTGACCACAAGTTCTCAATAGGATTAAGGTCTGGGGAGTTTCCTGGCCATGGACCCAAAATTTTGCAGTTTTGTTCCCCAAGCCACTTAATTATCACTTTTTTGCCTTATAGCAAGGTGCTACATGATGCTGGAAAAACTATCTTCTTATCTCATCTTATCTTCACCAAACTGTTCTTGGATGGTTGGGAGAAGTTGCTCTCTGAGGATGTTTTTGTATCATTCTTTATTCATGGCTGTGTTCTTAGGCAAAAATGTGAGTGAGAAAAGCTGGTCCGCAACTCCTTGTTGGCACTTTAAAATCTTCAAAATGATTCTCCATAAAAGACACAGACAGCAGATGCAAATGTGTTTCAGCCTTGCGAGTGAGTGAGCCCACTCACCCCACTTGACTGAGAAGCAACCCCGCACATAACTGGTCTCAGGATGCTTTACTATTGGCATGACACAGGACTGATGGTAGCGCTCACCTTTTCTTCTCCGGACAAGGTTTTTTCCGGATGCCCCAAAGAATCGGAAAGGGAATTCATCAGAGAAAGTGACTTTAGCCCAGTCCTCAGCAGTCCATTTCCTGTAACTTTTGCAGAATATCAGTCTGTCCCTGATGTTTTTCCTGGAGAGAAGTGGCTGCTTTGCTGTCCTTCTTGTCACCACTCCATTCTCTAAAAGTCTTCTCCTCACTGTGTGCAGATGCACTCACACCTGCCTGCTGCCATTCCTGAGCAAGCTCTGCACTGGTGTTGTCCCAGTCCCGCAGTTGAATCAACTGTAGGAGACAGTCCTGGCACTTGCTGGACTTTCCTGGGCGCCCTAAAGCCTTTTTCACAAATGCAGTGGAAATGTTGTTTTTAAATGGGATTAAGTTCATTTTCATGGCAAAGAGAGACTTTGCAATTAATTGCAATTCATCTGATCACTCTTCATAACATTCTAGAGTATATGCAAATTGCCATCATAAAAACTGAGGCAGCAGACTTTGAAAATTAATATTTGTCATTCTCAAAACTTTTGGCCATGGCTGTATTATCATTGTAAAAGAACATATTCTATACTTTTTCAAATATACAATTTAAAGTGTAAGTAAACCCCCCTATCGTTTTCAGCCAAGGAAGCTGCCATCTTGGCCTTCGTTTATTCTACAACTGCCATGATGCTGCACATGTGATCAGTGATGACACCAGCCATTGGATGGTTTGACAATTTGGTTGAGAGCACAACCAATGCAACCAATGGGAGTGTTACATTTCCGGCACGTGCCGAAAATAGGATTTTTATAACAGCTTACCTGTAAAATCCTTTTCTTTTGAAGTACATCATGGGACACAGAGCCATAGTAATTACTATGTGGGTTATAGTCCACCTTCAGGTGCTGGACACTGGCACACCCTAAAAAGGAAGTTGCCTCCCTATATAACCCCTCCTATACCGTTAGTATCACAGTTTTGTAGCAAAGCAATACACGTGTATACTAGAAAGAGGGGGGGGGGGGGGACCTCTGTGTCCCGTGATGTACTTCAAAAGAAAAGGATTTTACAGGTAAGCTATTATAAAAATCCCATTTTCTTTAATCGTACATCATGGGACACAGAGCCATAGTAATTACTATGTGGGATGTCCCAGAGCAATGCCAACTGTGGGGAGGGAGACACAACCAAAGTAGGGCACCATGAGAACAGAGGATTTATACTGCTACCTGCAGTACAAAGCGCCCAAAGGCGACATCCTCATGTCCACCAGATAGAATCTGGTAAATGTATGGATTGAAGACCAAGTTGCGGCCTTGTAGAATTGAGCCATGGAGGCTTGGTGATGCACTGCCCACGAAGCACTAACAGCCCTAGAGGAGTGCGTTTTGATTTGAAAGGGTGAAATCTACCTCGTTAAACCATAAGCTTGAACGATTACTTGTCGAATCTATTTAGAATAGTAGATTTCAATGCTGCCTGTCCTCTTTTAGGACCTTCAGGCAACACAAACAAAACATCAGTTTTCCGAATCTGAGCAATCGACTTTAAGTAGACTTTGACTGCTCTCACCATATCAAGAGAATGTAGTGATTTTTCTTCCAAAGAACAGGGTTCTGGAAAAATGAAGGTAGAACAATATCCTGGTTTAGATAAAAACCTGATACTACCTTTGGTAAAAGTTAGGATGAGGACGCAATACTACCTTACTAATACTACCTTAAAGAGCAGCCAATTCTGATACCCTTCTTGCAGCAGATTGCCTGGTTCTGGTTACCAGAAAAAAAATAGTTCCCTTGTCAAAAAAGGACCAAGGGAATATTTTGTAATGGGCCAAAAAAAGGCTGTTTTGTAATGTCGACAAAACTAAATTCAAGTCCCAAGGGTTCAGGGGTTATCTAACCGGAGACTAAGCCGTGTTGCCCCCTGTATAAGTTAGGAACCAAAGAATGCGAAGCAAGTGGTCGTTGAAATAATACCGATAAGGCCGAGACCTGTCCTTAGCACTCAAGGCCAGCTTTATTTCTCACCCCATCTGCAGAAAGTCAAGGACTCTACCTTTGACCTATTTCCTGGGTGCAGCTCCTGGTTTCACAGCAGGAGAACATATGTTTCCCAGACTTCATAATATATAATTATGGAGGCCGGCTCCCTTACATTAACCAAGGTAGAAAACTTCTGATCCTGACAGCCCATTCTTCTTCAGAGTGTGGATCTCAATAGCCAAACCGCTAAATTTTGTGTTTGTAAAGTAGGATGGAACTTTGCGAACCTTGCGAGAGAAGGTCTTTACGATCTCTGCATACCAAGATTTCCTGGGCCCCGCTGGGGGTCACAATAATCAACAACTTCCCTTTCTGCTTGATCCTGCGAAGAAGTCGTGGATGCGGGCAGAATAAGAGGGAATGCATAAATTAGTGAGAACCGATTCCACGGGAATAGCAAGGCATCTGTTCCGCATGCTAGCGGATCCTTTGTTCTTGACACAAAGTTGTCGATTTCTTTGTTGAATCCTGGACGCAAATAGATCTATGTCAGGGATCCCCCATCTTTTGACATATTGACAGGAAGATATCGGGGTGAAGGAACCATTCTATCAGGAACAACTGCTGGCGACTCAAGTAGTCCGCCTGCCAATTTTCTATTCCTAGAATGAAGACTGCCGATAGGCAAAATACATTGTTTTCTGCCCAAGATAGGATATGATTCATCTTTCTCTGGGCCTCACAATTTCTTGTGCCCCCTTGGTGATTAATATAGGCCATTGCTGTGGCATTGACGGATTGCATCCTGGCAGGACAATACCGTAAACTGAATGTTCGGGCCCTCAGGACCAAGTGCTCTGCCTGAATTTCTAAAATGTTAATGGGCAAGGCCATTTCTGATCTGGGCCACTTCTCTTGGACAGTTGCCTCTTTCAGGACTGTTCCCCAACCTAAACAAAAAAGCTTGGCATATGTTACTATTTCCCAGGTAACTGAAGGAAGGATTTTCCCCTTTGCAGATTTTTGGATATTAACCATAAACTGAGGCCCCAGCGCACCCAGCCTACAGCACCTGGTATTTCCAGGTGGTCTTTCATCTGGGTACTAAGTAGGCCCAACCCTGCTTAGCCTCCAAGATCAGACGAGATTGGGCACTATCAGGGTGATGTGGCCATAGGCTTTGGAGTCAGACATATTGGGAATGTAGAGCTTGAACCCTTTTGTTTCAACCCGATAGGCTACTGATTTGCAGCAGTCTTGATGAAACTGAGCCTAAGGAACGGCATTGAATGAAGCCACCATCTTTCCCAACAACCTCATGCAAAGTTGAATAGGAGAAATTCATCTTGCTTCGACCATCTAAATCAGTTCCTTTATGGCACTGATCTTTGCCTGGGGTATGAATACCCTTTTCTGGGTGTACCTATGATCAGACCCAAGTATTCGCCTTCTTCGTGGTTTTAAAGAAGATTTCTCTTAGGTTGAGAATCCAACCTAGATATTCTAGGTAGTCGAATGTGCTGACCATACTTTGGTCTAAGCGGGCTACCGAATGGTCTATCAAGAACAGATCGACTAGGTAAACCATAATCGTTATACCTTGGGCCCTCTATCTGACTAGAAGAGGAGCCAGAACCTTTGTACTCGAGGTGCAGTAGTTAGATCAGAAGCAGAGCTACACACTGTAAATGAAGATTTTCTACTTGAAAAGTAGATATTACTAGTGACCGAGGAAATAGGCATATGGAGATATGCATCTTTGACGTCGATTGACGCCAGAAGTTCTCCTCCTTGTAGGATGGAGATAACTGATTGGATTGACTTCATGCAAAAAAAAAAAGAGTGGTTATATTCAGGAATTGAATTTTAAATTTTTTAAATCCAGAATGTCCATTTGGATTTAACCAAACCCCAACCTCTGCTTTTACATGGGGGCCACCATGAACACTTTTTACCTAAAGATGGTCCAATGCTTGAGAGAAAGACGACTTTTCCTCTGGATCCTTAGGAACGTTTGATCTGAGAAAACGAGGAGACGGAAACTCTTGGAACTCCAGTTTGTACCTTGGAGTTATTGAGGAAGTCCCCCATTTGTCTTGACACTCCTTCTGCCAGATCCCTGAGAACTGCAGAATAATTCTCCCTATTGAGCAAGCGGGGCACCTCCTCATAAGGAGGCTTCAGTATGTTGTAGGCTTCCTTCCCCAAGACCTCTTTTGTCCCTGAGGATTACCTTTTGAACCTGACGGTGGAAGCTGTCATGACTGCCTGGAGGCTGATGCCCCTGGCACAGAAGAAGGAGCTTTGAAACGAAAATACATTTACTCCTTCATTTTAATGGCAAAAGGGGTACTTTTTCACTAGAAATTCTTTGGATATAATATCCAAAATATCCCCAGATAGCTGTTTCACCACAAAAAGGAAGACTAGCCAGGAGCTTCTTGCATGACGCTTAGCGAAGGGCGCAAGGCCTAAAGGATAGAATCTGTCATAGCAACTATTGCAAACATAAAGCTGCCTCCTGAGCAGGATAACCTTGAACACTTGTTTAAACTGGTCTCTCAATGTTAACCAATTACTGTCAGCGCAGGCTGAGACACTCAATCTGCCAGAAAAAAAAGTGTATTTTGTTTTTTTTTTCCAATAGGAATTCCAACCTTTTATCCGTTGGATCCCTAAGTATTTGAGTATTGTCTGCCAGGCAAGTCAGACTTATTCACAAAAGGATATAGTAGCGTTAATTGCCGGTATACCCTACTTAGTGAATTTTCTCTACCATAGGATAAAGTGTGAAAACTTTTTAGAAAGGAAAATAATGCTTATCTGGGTGATCCTCCAGACACAAAAAAGCTTTTCCAACAATGAATGGACAGGAAAAGGCATGCACAGCTTGAGGAGGCTTTAGCGAACCCAAACACTCAGCTAAGGGTACATAAATGTGGATCGGATCATACAGCAAGAAATTGTACCATCAATCTTACAGATTGTGAAAGCTGACTCTCCCGCATTTGACACCTCAGAAGAGGAGTCATCAGCCTCACCACGGTCCCCTGAGGGAATTCGTCTTCTCCTGCCCCTAGTTCCTCAGTTTGAGGGTCCTAGGAAAATGGTAGAGAACCTGTCTGATCTTGACCACACTGGGATGCGATTTAAAGTCGCTAAACTTTTTTTTTTTTTTTTTTTAAACCTACCATGGCTGAGGTAAAAGATCTTAAAAATGAACAGGGGCTGCAGTGTTGAAAACAGTAGCAAACATTTCTTGGCCCTGATCTCACTCTGGCCAGCCACTCCCTCTCAGGGGAGGATGCCATTTGTAGAGTAGGCTTTCCAGAGCTTGAGGGAGACCCTTTTAGCTCCTTTTTTGTGGGTCTTTCAACCCCTCCTTCTGACCATAGTCCGAGGCACAAAGCAGAGGTACTGCCAGAAGAAATCGCATCCATGGCTTGAGCAATAGTCCAGCCCTGCCTCTGCTATTAATGCTCAGCCTGATGCATTAGTAAATGTGTCAAAAGGAATGCTTGTGTCACCAAACCTCTTTCATGCCCCTCTATGCTCTTGTGTCCCTGTGTCCCTCTGTCAGCCTGCAGCAGTAATAATGGTGCCTTAAAAAACACATTCCCGTGCTGGATGTTGGAGAACGCCAACGCCGCGCTAAGCTCCACCCCCTCCTCTTCTTTTTTTTTTTTTTTACATTTCCCGCACGAGCGCGGGCCTCTGATCCTACAGGATTGTCATGTGAGGGGGGAAAAAAATTGAGAGGAGAGAGCCTGGAAGCCACCGAGTAGAGCAGCGTGCTGATCCTTTTTTTTTTCTGTTTTTCTCCTGATGCTCTTCCTCATGAAGAGGGGGAGAATGCAGCACAGGTGGTGGGTTTCTGTGAAGAGAAACCCCCCCTAGACTTACAGGAGGTCTACTGCTGGCTGGAGAGAAAAAGAAGCCTGCTGCTCCAGACACAGCATGATCTCTAGAGGAAGCATGAGAAGGTACATGCTCCATACAGCCCCCAGTGGTGACACTTGGGCATGACAACATTTACTAATTAAAGGAGACATTTCATTAAAAAAATCAAAAATTTCTTAGAAAACTCCACTTACCTTTCCCACCGCAGGGTTTTCTGTGGTAAAAACCAACAGACCCAATCTTCACCCTTCATAATGGGTTCCGTTAATAAACCTTCAGGAGCCAGGGATCCTTGGGGAAACCCACAATCCTGGACCTGTAATAGCACCATCACCAGTAAAACTTTATCGCCTTAATACCAAAAGTACTGGATCCAGGGGTCCAGCTCTCTAAGAGAGAAGCGTTTACAGGCAAAACCTTGTTTCTTCGGACACGAGGCCTGGGTACCATTCAATTCGGCCTAAAAGACTCTTTGAATGGATCCGGCTGCATAGCTAGCCCCAGCAAGGATTGCTCCAGTGGAGCTCAGCACAGCACATCTTCACTTGTGACCAACACCTTAGACACTGGCGAAAAAACTGAGATACTCCCGGTATGGGAGGGGTTATATAGGGAGGCAACTTCCTGTTTAGGGTGTGCCAGTGTCCAGCACCTGAAGGTGGACTATAACCTACATAGTAATTACTATGGCTCTGTGTCCCGTGATGTACGATTAAAGAAAAAACTGTTTTATGGATGGATTTACTTTCACTTTAGAACATTTACATAGATGGACAGTTACCTGTATTTTTTCCTCCTTTTTCCTTAAAAGGCTTTTTGTACAACATGTAATACATGCTCACTTTGGTTTATTTGCAGCTTGGATCCAAATGACCAGAAATCCCTGGAAGGAATGCAGAAGATGGAGAAAGAGGAAAGCCCAACAGATGCTACACAAGAGGAGGATGTGGATGACATGGAGGGAAGTGGAGAAGAAGGGGACTTGGAGGGCAGTGATAGTGAAGCAGCGCAGTGGGCAGATCAAGAACAGTGGTTTGGGATGCAGTGACACATACGAAGCTCACACTATTTTCTATTTACTGAATTTATACAGATTATGGGAAGCACCCCTTCTGCAGGGTCTTTTTGCTGTGGAATCCCCCACTGCTTTCAGATTCCTCGTTGTCTGTATTTTGCAGCATCTGCCCTGCCTGCCGATTTTCATTAACTTCTGGGACCCTAAGGTGAAATACTCCTGTAGCCCCCAAAACCTGTCCCAGCATTTCCTTTAAATCTTCAGCTGCAAGCATCTCCAGTAGGGATAATACTATGAGTGTTTTGTAGGCAGAAAGAAGGCAGGCTTCTGTTACTGAATTGACTTTTATGTTGTATCTGGCTGTATTGTTGCTTGCCTGTTAATGGACACCCATATATCAGAAACACAAAAGATGCCTTTGTTGGCCTTTTCTTTAAAATGACTAGTTGTCAGGCTGTCATGAAAATCCATTGGCTTTAGCACCTTCTGAGATGATACCTTGCAACAAGTAATGGAGATCAGGAGTTTTGACTGTACTTTGACCTAACTTGCTGCATACTTGTTCCAGGTCAGAGGCTCAAAGTGTTCAATCCAGACACGGCCAGTCAATAAACATTTTCAGCATTGGAAGCCCTTGTCTTTCTCCAGTACAGTTTTTTTTTAATGCATGTTTTAATCTTCACAGTGGTGCCTGTATTCATGTACCTTTTTCTTTGCATGGAAAAACCTAATAAGGTCCAATCCATCCTTAGGGATCTTCTACCATTTGCATCTAAGCTGATTCCATGATATAATCCAAAATGAGAACACCTTTTTTGTGACAATATTTCAAGGGCACCCACTTATGGCAATGGAAGTCCAAGATCATCATGCTCGCTGGCTTCAGACCTCCAGAAGTGTCTGTGATGAATGGAGATTACCAAAGGGTATACCACATGTCAGCGTGGTTTCACACATCAGGACCAAAATGCATAAACTGGAATTCTTGCCTGCCGATTTGGGGCTCTTTGCTGACTTGCACTAACCTCTGTACACTATGATGAACAGGGATTCAGTAGGCAGTTTCTGACAGCTGTAATAAAGTATGTAAAGAAGAGCACATATAGAAAAAGAAAGCAACAAAGTAGTTCATAGCTGAGCCAATCTGAACTAGGAAAAAAACTTTTCTTTCTTACAAAAGGTAAGGAGGTCAGATAAGACACCATTATTTAGGGTATGATTTCTTAAATTAACATTACTCCTCAATTGAATTAAAATATAGTCGTTTTATCAGCTCCTTATTCAAAACAGTATCCAGTATTTCTATTAGAGTTCTTTAAACCTTTGTAATATTTCATGTGTACGTTGCATTTTCATATACAGAAATATATGACTTTGTAAATAGTCTGGTAAGCTCAAATGCTAGTTGTTGCAATTATTGTATAAAGTATACAGTCCTATATGTAATCATGCTTAAATAGGATTTCACAGAAGAAAGAATGTGAGATTGTATACAATGTATACTGGGTATAGCGGTATGCCGATAGTACTTTTCTGTTAAATAAACATTTTTAAGTGATGTGTTTGCCAGCTTTTATTTTTTATTTCTTTTCTTCCTTTTAGACAAATTTTCTGGATGACTGACTTGAATAACAATGTTTTGCTATACTTTTTATTAACCACAAGTGGTTTTTCAATGAAAGAATGAAGGTCTCATCCAATGGGCTGAATTTGCTGCTAGCTTTTAATTCCTTTTGGGGACTCTAGTTGTTCCTGGCTGTACTACTGTCCTCCTTTTGGGCGCTCCCAACTCCTCCTTTTGCATTCCTAATATTTTAAGAAAAACACCCAGCAGGGCAAAAAAGGGGGGGGGAGTCCCTCATAATACCTGCTGCAGGTATGTTATGTAGGTTTAATAACTTGCCACGGGGGGCACCTGGCAAATGAACATTAGGTCATTTAAACTACAACTCAGTGTTGCCCAACCCCCACACCCCACCCGAAGTGAAATTTACTGACAGGATTCCAATGTTTACAAACTGCACCAAATTTTTTTGGGGCTGGAAAAAAATCATGGCCTTTACTGTCAGAGCCACATTTTTTTACTTTCACTGCAAAAAAAGTACCTAAAATGACAGTTTTCAGTGCTAAACGGTGGGTTAATATAACCCAGCAAGCACAGAGTTCCCCCATACAGTGGATATAAAAAGTCTACACACCCCTGTTCAAATGTCAGGTTTCTGTGATGTAAAAAAATGAGACAAAGATAAATAATAACTTTTTCCACCTTTTAATGTGACCTATAAACTGTACAACTCAGCTGAAAAACAAACTGAAATATTTTAGGTGGAGGGAAAAAGACTAAACAACTAAAATAATATGGTTGCATAAGTGTGCACACCCTTAAACTAATGCCGTGTACACACGGGCGGACTTTTCGACCGGACTGGTCCGACAAACTTTCCAGCGGACTTTTGACGGACTTCCAATGGACTTTCTAACGAACGGACTTGCCTACACACGATCACACCAAAGTCCGACGGATTCGTACGTGATGGTGTACACTGGACTAAAATAAGGAAGTTGATAGCCAGTAGCCAATATCTGCCTAGCATCAATAAAGATTTGAAGCATGTTCCAAATCTAAAGTCCGTCAGATTTGCGACTGGAAAAGTCCGCTGAAGGTCCGGTAAAGCCCACACATGATCGGATTGTCCGCCGGATTTGGTCAGTCCGGTCGACCGTGTGTACGCCCCATTATACTTTGTTGAAGCCCCTTTTGATTTTATTACAGCACTCAGTCTTTTTGGATATGAATCTATCACCATGGCACATCTTGACTTGGCAATATTTGCCCAATGTTCTTTGCAAAAACACTCCATATCTGTCAGATTGCGAAGGCATCTCCTGGATGTATGCGTTGGGTCGTCATGCTGAAAGATGATGTTCCTCTTCGTGTTCTGCTTTCTAGCAGGAGCCGGAAGGTTTTTTGCCAATATTGACTGGAATTTGGAACTGTTTATAATTCCCTTTACCTTGATTAAGGCCCCTGTTCCCGCTGAAGAAAAAACGCTCCAAAGCATGATACTGCCACCACCATGCTTCACTGTGGGTATGGTGTTCTTTTGGTGATGTGCAGTATTGTTTTTGCACCTAACATGTATTTTGGAATTATGGTCAAAAGGTTCAACCTTGGTTTCATCAGACAATAACACATTTTCTCACATGCTTTTGGGAGACTGGAGATGTTTTTTGCAAAATTTAGCCGGGCTTGGATGTTTTTCTTCTAGAGGAAAGGCTTCCGTCTTGCCACTCTACCCCATAGCCCAGACATATATATGAAGAATACGTAAGATTGTTACCACACAGCCAGTGATTGCCACATATTCCTGCAGCGCCTTTAATGTTGCTGTAGGCCTCTTGACAGCCTCCCTGACCAGTGTTCTTGTCTTTTCATCAATTTTGGAGGGATATCCAGTTCTTGGTAATGTCACTGTTGTAACAGAGGAAATAGGGAGTCCGCGCTAATGGGTGTAATTAGAAGCCTAGGTGGGAAGTATATTCCTAAATTGATAGACTGCTGCCCTCACATACGCTGACTCCACAGGGGGTGGAATGAGCGGAAAAAGTGAAAAAAGAAAAGTGTGTGAGTGTGGCGCTGTCCCAAAGTTGCAGAAGAAATGTCTGCATATATACAGTTTTATCAAAAGTGTCACGTGTGTATTCCTTTAAGTGAAATATGTATGGCAGTTATTACCACTCCTGTGGGTTAAAGTGACTGGTGATTTAAACATGAGAAGCATAATGAGTGCAATAAATCGCATCCAAGGTGTCTAGTGCTATATTCCCTCAAAAGGAAAAAACAGTATTAACCACTGCTAAGAGCATGAAGCGGTCTGTGTCTAAACACTAGAAAACACAAAGTTGCAATAAATACATCACACGTGACATGCAAAAAATTCTAAAGTGTCTAGTGCTAAATAAATAAATATTAAAATGTTGTTCTACAAACGTTGCAAATAACAAAGTGACAAGTGCCCTATGAAGAGGTCACTCTGAAAAGTGCTAAACACACGTGCCATGCAAATGGTTCTATGATAGTAAACAGTTCATATGGGTAAGTCCCCGGTGCACTATAAGTGAAAAAAGGCGTCCTTTGTGGGATTCCTCAAAGCATACAACAGGTGTTAATCCAGTGCTGGTGTCTCGCGTTGTGATTGTGCAGAGACTCACCAGCTGTATATCCCCTGCAGGGGTAACGAGTAGTCACAGTATGTGCCACTGTGCAGCAGTGCTTGGCAAGACCAGGACCAGGATGATATCATAAGGACATAAGAAGAAAGGATTCCATAGTGTGAAACCGTTTAAAACCACTATTTATTAGGTCAGATAAAAAGGGTACTCACATTGTAATGGAAAAAATGAGCGGTGTACAATGCTTACAAAGATGTTCCTAAGCGTCAGCTCCCGTAGAAGTCCGAGTGACGAAACGTACGTAGGGCGTGGCCTTTGACTGAACGCCTTGCTGACATCTCCCTGCAAAGCTGACGCTTAGGAACATCTTTGTAAGCATTGTACACCGCTCATTTTTTCCATTACAATGTGAGTACCCTTTTTATCTGACCTAATAAATAGTGGTTTTAAACGGTTTCACACTATGGAATCCTTTCTTCTTATGTCCTTATGATATCATCCTGGTCCTGGTCTTGCCAAGCACTGCTGCACAGTGGCACATACTGTGACTACTCGTTACCCCTGCAGGGGATATACAGCTGGTGAGTCTCTGCACAATCACAACGCGAGACACCAGCACTGGATTAACACCTGTTGTATGCTTTGAGGAATCCCACAAAGGACGCCTTTTTTCACTTATAGTGCACCGGGGACTTACCCATATGAACTGTTTACTATCATAGAACCATTTGCATGGCACGTGTGTTTAGCACTTTTCAGAGTGACCTCTTCATAGGGCACTTGTCACTTTGTTATTTGCAACGTTTGTAGAACAACATTTTAATATTTATTTATTTAGCACTAGACACTTTAGAATTTTTTGCATGTCACGTGTGATGTATTTATTGCAACTTTGTGTTTTCTAGTGTTTAGACACAGACCGCTTCATGCTCTTAGCAGTGGTTAATACTGTTTTTTCCTTTTGAGGGAATATAGCACTAGACACCTTGGATGCGATTTATTGCACTCATTATGCTTCTCATGTTTAAATCACCAGTCACTTTAACCCACAGGAGTGGTAATAACTGCCATACATATTTCACTTAAAGGAATACACACGTGACACTTTTGATAAAACTGTATATATGCAGACATTTCTTCTGCAACTTTGGGACAGCGCCACACTCACACACTTTTCTTTTTTCACAATGTCACTGTTGTGCCATTTTTTCTCCACTTGATAATGACTGTCTTCACTGTGTTCCATGGTATATCTAATGCCTTGGAAATTCTTTTGTACCCTTCTTTTGTACCCTTCTCCTAACTAATACCTTTTAACAATGAGATCCCTCTGATGCTTTGGAAGCTCTCTGCAGACCATGGCTTTTGCTGCAGGATGTGACTAAGAATATGTTGGGAAAGACCTACTAGAACAGCTGAATTTTTTTTTTTTTGTAGGGGGGGGGGTTAATCGGGGACACTTTAAATGATGGCAAGTGTGTACTGACTTGCTTAATTCTGAACACGGCTACATTCCCAGTTATAAGAGGGTGTGCACACTTATGCAACCACATTATTTTAGTTCTTTTATTTTTATTCCCCAATTCCCCCCCCCCCCTCCCCCCCAAAAAAGATTTCAGTTTTTTTTTTAACTGAGTAGTACAGTTTATAGGTCACATTAACCACTTAAGGACCGAGCCTCTTTTTGAGATTTCTTAAACGTCTTTTTTTTTGCTAGAAAATTACTTGGAACCCCCAAACATTATACATTTTTTTTTTTCTAACACTCTAGAGGATAAAATGGCGGTCGTTGCAATACTTTGTCACACCGTATTTGCGCAGCGGTCTTAAAAGCGCACTTTTTTTGGAAAAAATGCACTTTTTTGAATTAAAAAAATAAGACAACAGTAAAGTTGCATGCTTTCAGTTACAGAGGAGGTCTAGGGCTAGAATGATTGCTCTACCAATTGCGGCGATACCTTAAATGTGTGGTTTGAACACCATTTTCATGTGCAGGCGCTACTCGCGTATGCGTTCGCTTCTGCATGTGAGCTTGGCGGGATGGGGCCCTTTTAAGAGCTATGGGCGGAAGTGACGTTTTGACGTCTCTTCCACCCAGCAATGGTACGGAGATGGGTGGGGTCCATATTCCACTCGCTCGTCTCCATTCCCCAGCAAGGGACAACATTCGATCGCCTCCGCTGCTGCTGATGGCCCCGGTAAGCGGCGGAGGGCACTGGAGCGTGGTGGGGGGCCTCTCCCACCGCCGATAAAAGCGATCTCACAGCAAATCCGACCACAGAGACCACTTTTTATCTGAAAGCGGACCGCCGGCCGAAGAAGAGGATACTGGGGTTATGGCAGCTAGCTGCTGCCATAACAACGATATTGCTCTTTAAATTTAAATGTAGGACGTAAATTACGGGCGTTTGGCAACACTGCTATAACTTAAAATGATTGTAAAGGTTCATTTGTTAAAAAAAAAAAAAACAAGTTATACTTACCTGCTCTGTGCAAGGGTTTTGCACAGAGCAGCCCTAATCCTCCTCTTCTGGTGGCGCTCCTGGCCCCTCCTCTTCATCGGGTGCCCCCACAGAGAGCAGCTTTCCCTGGGGGCCCCTGTGCGGACACGCTCACGAGTCCCGCTGCTGCGTCCATTGACACAGACAGCAGGATTCGTCCCCACCCCCTGCTCTGGTGTCACTGGATTTGATTGACAGCAGCAGAAGCCAATAGCTCCTGCTGCTATCAATCTATCCAATGAGGACCGAGGCAGCGGCTGGAGCTGCTGGGCTCCTGCTCTTCACTGGAACGAATGGGTTCAGGTAAGAAAAAGGGGGGCTCCAAGTTTTAGATGGAGAGGGATTAGAACATGTCGCAGGTTTATATTGTAGTCTCCATCCCCATTAGGGAGATTCACCTTCTCTATTTGTCCTGGTGTCTGTTATCATTGAGAGTAAAATTGAAAGAAAATCCGAGTAAGGAATGAAGAGGAAATCTTCCAATGGGGACATTGGTTCTGGTGACAGCCAGGAATTTCCTGTTGTGACTATGAGGGGGGGTGAGGAGGATCAGGCTGAAAAAGAAAAAAAAAAAGCTTAAGTATAGGGTATACAGTACATGATAGGTTTACAGCTTTGTTTTCTTTTTAAAGCTGCTACAGCCTGACTAGAAAAGCCATACCCATGTCAGTAGCTATGGCTTGCTCTTGGTGGGGAGTGGTTAATATTGTACCTTGGAGAAAAAGGGTGTACATTTTGAACCGCTGTCTGTTTTTGATTTCTAATTGGACTTTTTATATGCTGATTATGCAGGTTTGCTTACTAATTTTGAAGTTTTAATGTACTTGTTTGACAATGGCAATACTTGGGCCAAAATTTCCCAGAGAACAATGAGTGGGGAGACATTTGCCATCTTGTATAATGCCAGCAGCTGTTTCTCCTGTGATGCACCTGATTCTGCTGCTTCTTCTGATTATTTAGAAGTATTCTTATCCTTAGGGCACCCTAGAGTTGCCACCTCACCCCTTTAAACCCAAACACATATGAATTGCACAGGTTCTGAAGGCTAATTTTATGCAGATAAGGCAACGAGTTTAATTACCACCTTAATCAGCCTCAGAACCTGTGTAATTAATATGTGTTCGGGTTTAAAGGGATGAGGTGGTGACCCTAGGGCCCCCTATTGCTCCCAAGGATAACCCTAAACAGTTTGATCCAAGCCTAGGCATCATATTGACTGTCAAATCAGACCATTTGTGGTCTTCCTTAAAACAATACTGAAGGTTCCATGAAAACGTGAGTGGAGAGTCAAGTGGCTATATCGAGATAGCACACATTTAGATCTATAGAGTCAATGGGGTTGGTTTACTAAAACTGGAGCTTGCAAAATCTGGTGCAGCTGTGCTTGATGGCCAATCGACTTCTAACTTCAGTTTGTTCAATTAGCTTTGACAGAAAAAAAAAAAAAAAGCTGACTGGTTTCTGTGCAGAGCTGCACCAGATTTTTCACTCCAGTTTTAGTAAATCCCCCCCCCCCCCTCCCCCACTATATCTGTAAACACATATTGTAATTAAAATGACTAGATAACACTTTAAAGAAAATATGTTTTTCATTTTTAGGTAAGCGTGTCACGTGCAGGCTTGTATCAGGGAGGGAGGCCATGACTCCTCTAGTAGCGATAATGAAAATCTGACAGTTCTTTTCTTTGCCAGAAGCCTGTTGTGCTGCTGACAGAATGACAGCTTGACCCAATTTGGGGGTGCAAGGCAGGGATCACAATCCAGTCACAGCACTGATGTTCCTTCTCAGATGGGTCATGTTATTTGTCATAGTACAGGTGAGTACCTGCTGTTCTACAACAAGATCCTTTCCCCATAAATAATAAGTATGTGCTATAAAAGAATAAGAGCAAGCTGCCGTCCTTCAGCAAAATGACACTGTGATTTTTATTTTTTATGGCATGTCTACTGGCATGAAAAGATTAGGCCAATCAGCACAGTTTTTGTGGCATTTGGAAAGTTACCCACCGTTAGTGAACCTCAGGGTTCCAAAGCTGAGCTGATATTGGGTCAGACAAGTTGTAAAATATTCCTACTGCTGAGATAACTAATATTAGATGATATATAGCCATACATCTGTTTCAGTGCGGGGTTTCTTGTGTCAAATACTAGTATGAATACTGTACAGCCATACCTTTCATTAACTAATAAAGTATAAATAAAAGTGTTCAGAATCTGACATCATGAGTCATTTCACAGGTCCCCTTTTTGCTCAGTGGTTGCATATGATTCCCCTTCATTACTACAGTGTCATGTAGTGATATTCTTCTGATGGAAGGGACCAGAGTGAGGCAGGGGACCGGGAATCTGGCACTCTCCAAAGTGTCAGATTCTTCAGGATCTTCATTGTGTTTTTTTCAATATATTGTAGATTTAAAGTAGTTGTAAACCCTCTTATACACCCAGTGAAGTGAACAGCCTACGATGATACACAAGGATAAAACAAATCCTCCCCATAAGTTTTACTTGTTTATCTGCAGCCTTCTCTTTTCTACATCCCTTCAGGCTGGGTTCACACATATGCGAAATGGATGTGGGTTTCTCCTTTTCTTCTTTAATTCACATGACATGCGAGTGTGACAGGCTCTCAACGGAGCCAGTTCACACAGGTCTGGAGCAGTCGCAGTCCAGGTTGAAAAAGGGTCCTGTGTGTGTTTGGGTCCGATTCAGGTACGAATTCAGGCAAAAATTAAGACCCGATTCTCACCTGGGCCGGTGACCAGACACATACTAGACCCCAGGCATGAACCCACTGCCAAATGTATGTGAACCCGGCCTCAAAGTGCTGAAAATCCTTCTGCATCTATCAGTAGCACAGAGGAGGGGGGGGGGGAGCTGCAGTTGGAGCTCTTGTACAATGTGTGAGAGCTAATTGGAGAATAGGGACACACCCCCCTTCACACACAGCACAGGAACATACAGAGCTATGCTGGGCTCTCCTCCCCTGTCACCATTTTATCTCTGCTATCAGGACAACTTGTCAGAAGTGACAAATGCTGGTAAAAGAGGAACAAAGCACCAGAGTGAAATGACAGAGCTTTGGAGAGAGACAAGTAAACACTACAGATATATGTGCTTTGTTCAGATATAATGACTGAGGTTTACAACCACTTTAAGCCTTAGGGCTCACTCACGTTGCCTGCATGCTAAACCGCTCTATTGGCAAACAGGCTCATGTTTGTTTTGTTGGGGCAGTGAGGGGGTGATGCAATGCACTATTTACAATTTTTAGAAAGCTATATTGAGTGTGTATAAATGAATCCATACATTTCCTATGTATTGCAAAGCATTTTCTGATTGGATGAGGTGGTGGGGTAGGGTGGCAACGTCACAATCTCCACTTTTATCCAATCAGAGAACACTTGGCATTCATTGACAATATGGAAAGTGTTTTATGAATGGTGCCCATGCCAAGCAGGCGTCCTCTTGTGTTCAGTAAGCAGCTGTTCGGCACGGGGACCCGGAAGCTAGTGGCAATCATAGTTGTAGTGTATATATTTAAAAATTGCTATAACTGGAATTCA
The DNA here is from genome assembly GCF_042186555.1 of Aquarana catesbeiana. Classification (NCBI taxonomy): domain Eukaryota; kingdom Metazoa; phylum Chordata; class Amphibia; order Anura; family Ranidae; genus Aquarana; species Aquarana catesbeiana. The sequence goes on from NC_133324.1 coordinate 240,205,269, forward strand.
ATGTTACGTTCATAGTCTGGCTAAATGTACATACACTGCTCAAAACACTTTGAAAACACATCAGATCTCAATGGGGAAAAAATATTGTGCTAGATATCTATACTGATATGGACTGGGTAATGTGTTAGGAATGAAAGGATGCCACATCGTTTGATGGAACTGAAAATGATCAACCTACAGAGGGCTGAATTCAATGACACCCCCCCCCCCCCCCCAACAAATCAAAGTGAAAAAATGATGCAGCAGGCTAGTCCATTTTGCTGAAATTTCATTGCAGCAACTCAAAATGGTCCTCAGTTTGTATCGCCCTCCACTTCGAGGCATGCTCCTAATGATGACGGTTGGTGTCCTGGGGTATTTCCTCCCAGATCTGGACCAGGGTATTACTGAACAGGCTGAAGTGCAACCTGGCAGCGTCGGATGGACCGAAAAATAATGTCCCAGAGCTGTTCTATTGGATTTCGGTCAGGCAAGTGTGGGGGCCATTCAACGGTATCATCTCCTTCATCCTCCAGTAACTGGCTGCATACTCTTGCCACATGAGGCCGGGCATTGTCGTTCACCAGGAGGAACCCAGGACCCACTGCACCAGCGAAGGGTCTGACAATGGGTCCAAGGATTTCATCCCGATACCTAATGGCAGTCAGGGTGCCATTGGCTAGCCCAATGTTTCTCAACTCCAGTCCTCAAGTACCCCCAACCAGGGCCGATCCTGGGCAGGTGCACGGGGACCAGTGCCAGCCCTGTGCTTGCTGGTCACAGCTGACACTTGTAGGAGCTTGGTTCCTGTGTCTCCAAGCCAAGTGACAGCACTGCTTTCCCAGCGGCACACACAGAAGCCTCCCTATCCCATAACAATAGAGGAGGGGGTGGGCAGTGGCGCAAGTGGGGAAGGTACGTCAGTCAGGAAATGGCCAGCGTTTCTTTCGACTGCCTTGTGTTGCAAAGTGCAGTCTGCAAATGACAGACTTCGGCAGGCACGACAGGCGGAGTAATCTGACATGCAGGAACAGACTGAGCACACTGCAGGCACCCTGTTCTTTTCTCCCTTCTAGTCTTCACAGCTGCATTCTGAGAATAAGGGCAGCAGTGTTTCCTCTGTTATGGCCAGTGGCGTAGCGTGAGGGGGCCGTGGCCCCAGGCGCAACATTTGGGGGGCGAAATCCCGCGCCATAGTGTGTCACTCTCTGCTCCATCCTCCTAATTTCTATTTCCTGTGTCCTTGTGACTGAGCATGGTGGCCTGGAGCGCAGGGACACAGGAAATAGAAATTAGGGGGACAAAGCCGGCCCGGAAGTGACACACACTGACGAATGGGGTCCGGACCGGATGCCAGATCATTTCCCTGTTGTGGCAGTCAGTCTGGTCTTTCATAAGGCCTGGAGGGGACTCTTTCTATAAGAGACTCTCCAATGGTCACAGAGAGGGCCTCTGTTAGATCGACCCACCTCCAGGTCCCATTAGACTCTGTTGTAGTTTCCAATGGGGCCTGGTGGGGGCTCTTTCTAACATAGATTCTCAAATGGATACAGTGAGGACCTCTGTTAGAGAAACCCCCCTCTGGGATCCATTAGACCCCTTTGTAGTCTCCAATGGGGCCTGGTGGAGGCTGTTTCTAACAGTGGCCCTCTCTGTGTCCATCAGAGAGACCCCCCTCCAGGTCCCATTAGAGTACACTGCTTCTCTTCCAGTATTTTGCTTATTGTTAAGAGATCGTGGGAGGATCCCAGAGTAACAAAGATTCCTTAGGGGAGGGGAGGAGTTATTAAGATGACCACACCCATGTGAGGGTGCCAGGAATATTTCTGCACCCATGCGCCTCTGACCCTAGGATCGGCCCTGCCCCCAACAGGTCATGTTTTCAGGATTTCCCTCAGATGAAACAACTGTTGTAATTACTAAGACAGTGAAACTGATCAAGTCACCTGTGCTAAATAATGGAAAGCCTGAAAACATGACCTGTTGGGGAAACTTGAGAACTGGAGTTGAGAAACATTGGTCTAGCCTATAGAGGTCTGTGCATCCCTCCATGGATATACCCTCCCAGACCATCACTGACCCACCACCAAACCAGTCATGCTGAACGAGGTTACAGGCAGCATAATGTTCTCCTCGGCTTCTCCAGACCCTTTCACAGGTCGCCAGTGGCGGACCTGCCAATTCTGTTGTTCAATGGCAAATACCAATCAAGCTCCACAGTGCCGGGCAGTGAGAACAGGGCCCACTAGAGGATGTCGGGCCTTTAGGCCACCCTCATGAAGTCTGTTTTTGATTGACTAGTCAGAGATATTCACACCAGTGGCCTGTTGGAGGTCATTTTGTAGAGCTCTGTCCCTTCTTGCACAAAGGAGCAGATACCAATCCTGCTGATGGGTTAAGGACCTTCTTCGGCCCTGTCCAGTAATTGCCTGTCTCCTGGAATCTCCTCCATGCTCTTGAGACTATGCTGGGAGGCACAGCAAACCTGGCAATGCACGTACTGATGTGCCATCCTGGAGGAGTTGGACTGCCTGTGCAACCTCTATAGGGTCCAGATATCGCCTCATGCTACCATTAGTTACACTGTTCCTAGCCGAATGCAAAACTAGTGAAAAACAGTCAGAAGAGAGGAGTAGGGGGAAAAAATGTCAGTGGTTTCCACCTGTAAAACCATTCCTGTTTTGGAGGTCATCTCATTATTGCCAATCTACTGCACCTGTTGTTAATTTCATTAACACCAAAGCAGCTGAAACTGATTAACAACCCCCTCTGCTACTTAACTGACCAGATCAATATCCCAGGAGTTTAATTGACTTGATGCTATACTCTAATTAAAAAGTGTTCTTTCAATTTTTTTGAGCAGTGTATTAACCCTTTCACTGCCAGGTGTGTGCACCGTACGGACCTACAGAAGTGCCCGCAGGTAGCCAAATCCATACGCCGTACGGACCTCATTTCTCCCTCTACTATAAGCTCATAGTCACTTCAATGACCATAAACTTATAGCAGAATTGTTCAGCAGACTCTGCTGAACAATTCTATAACTGATCAGGGAATTACAACCTGTTGTTAATTTCATTAACACCAAAGCAACTGAAACTGATTAACAACCCCCTCTGCTACTTAACTGACCAGATCAATATCCCAGGAGTTTAATTAACTTGATGCTATACTCTGATTAAAAAGTGTTCCTTCAATTTTTTTGAGCAGTGTATTAACCCTTTCACTGCCAGGTGTGTGCACCGTACGGACCTACAGAAGTGCCCGCAGGTAGCCAAATCCGTACGCCATACGGACCTCGTTTCTCCCTCTACTATAAGCTCATGGTCGCTTCAATGAGCATAAACTTATAGCAGAATTCTTCAGCAGACTTTGCTGAACAATTCTATAACTGATCAGGGAATTACAACCCGCTGATCAGTTATTAACCCCAAATGTAAACACACACACACACACACCAATGCTGCCGCTTCCCTGTCCCTAGCCTCTCCACCTGCCGCTGCTCCCTTCCACCTAAAACTACTCCCCCCACTCTCCTTTACTATCTTCTTCTCCCACCCTTCTCGCCCCCAGCACTTATTACCCCCCCCAGCAAACACTATCCCCCACAGCTGTAAGTGAAAAAGGAAAAAAAATCACTATTTCTCAAACAGGCAAAATTTAAAATTTACAAATATTTGTTATTTATTAAATCAATACAGGTTAAGCTTTTATATTTAGTAGGAATTTAGCAGGAATTTTGTGAAATGTGCTGTGTTTGTATCTGCTAATGATTTTAGTGTATTTTTAGTGAAAATATTGCTTTGGTAAACATCTGTGTAAATATTGTGGGGCCTTAAAAATCAGTAGGACCTTTTTATCCTACTGATCCTATGCTTTCATAAAATATATGGTTTGGGGGGGTCATTAAAAAACTCTGAAAGCTGTAAGGGAACAATGAAAACCTTCAGATTTTTTGAGAAATGTGGTTATTTACATTTTTGCGTATGTTCAGTTTTCACCATTTTGCAATAAGGCATAATTTTAAAAATTTCAAATATTTTTTATTAACTCAATACAGCTAAAAATTATTTTAGAAAATTGTTTGCGAATATATTGTTTGATAAACATTTGCGCAAATATCGTGGGTCCTTAAAAATCAGTAGCACCTTCTTTTTATTCTACTGGTACTGTGCTTTCAGAAAATATATGGTTTTGGGGGGTCATTAACAAACTCTAAAAGCATTCAAGGGAGCAATGAAAACTTTCAAATATTTAGAGAAATTGTGTTATTTACATTTTTTGCTTACGTTCTGTTTTCACCATTTTGCAAAAAGGCGTAATTTAAAAATTACAAATATTTGTTATTTATTAACTCAATACAGGTTAAGCTTTTTCATTTAGTAGGAATTTTGTAAAATGTACTAACGTACTTTTTATCTGCTAATAATGATTTTCGAGTATTTGTAATGAAAATATTGTTTTGATAAGCATTTGCGCAAATATCATTGTGCCCTAAAAATCAGTAGCACCTTATTTGCATTCCACGGGTCATGTGCTTTCAGAAAATATATGGTTTGGGGGGTCTTTCACAAACTTTGAAAGCTGTAATGGAAAAATAAAAAAAGCAATGGAAACATTGCAAAAATGGCCTGGCCACCTGAGTGTACAAAATGGAACACAGGGCCTGCCAGCAAAAGAGTTAAAGCTCTCAGTCTGACTTCTTAAACTGGGACTTGTACAATGAAAAGGGAATTGCCATGTTTAAATTAATCTCCCAGGAAGATATACGGTATTTTGCATACTTACATTGGGCTCACCAAGGAGTCTCATTGTGATATCACTGCCATCCTCTCCACCTCATCCAATCAGAGAACACTTTATATTAATTGAGAGAAATGCAATGTGTCCCTTGAATGATGACAGATGACCAGGTGACCCCTTGTGGTAACTATACAAAAGGGCAGTTGCTCAGCACATCACCTGAAGTCCTGCTGTCATCCCTGTAGTAGCGTGGGCTACTACAGTGATTTACAGCTTCCACATAGGCCGATCAGGTAACACATATGTATATTTACATTGTGCCAAGCTACAGTGCCTTGCAAAAGTATTACCCCCCCCCTTGGCATTTTTCGTGTTTTGTTGCCTCACAACCTGGAATTAACATGGATTGTTTGAGGATTTGCATCATTTAATTTACAGAACATGCCCAGAACTTTGAAGATGTTTTTTTTTTAATTGTGAAGCAAACAAATAGGACAAAATAACAGAAAAAGTCAATGTGCATAACTATTCACCCCCCCTAAAGTCAATACTTTGTAGAGCCACTTTTTGCCGCTATCACAGCTCCAAGTCGCTTTGGATAAGTCTCTCTGAGCTTGCCACATCTTACCAATGGGATTTTTGCCCATTCCTCCTCTCAAAACTGCTCCAGCTCCTTCAAGTTGGATGGTTTGCGCTTGTGAACAGCAATCTTTAAGTCTGACCACAGATTTTCTATTAGATTGAGGTCTGGGCTTTGACTAGGCCATTCCAACACATTTACATGTTTCCCCTTAAACCACTGAAGTGTTGCTTTAGCAGTGTGTTTTGGGGTCATTGTCCTGCTGGAAGATGAACCTCCGTTCTAGCCTCAAATCACACACAGAGTGGTACAGGTTTTGCTCAAGAATACCCCTGTATGTAGCACCATCCATCTTTCCCTCAACCCTGACCAGTTTCCCAGTCCTGACTGCTGAAAAACCTCCCCACAGCATGATGCAGCCACCACCATGTTTCACTGTGGGGATGGTGTTCTTTGGGTGATGTGATGTGTTGGGTTTCCGCCAGACATAGCGTTTTTCTTTGATGGCCAAAAAGTTCAATTTTAGTCTCCTCACACCAGAGCACCTTCCTCCATACATTTTGGGAGTCTCCCACATGTCTTTTCGCAAACTCAAAACGTGCCCTTTTGTTTTTTGCTGAAAGTAATGGCTTTCTTCTGGCCACTCTGCTATAAAGCCCAACTCTATGGAGCGTAGGGCTTATTGTTATCCTAAGTACAGATACTCCAGTCTCTGCTGTGGAACTCTGCAGCTCCTCCAGGGTTACCTTAGGTCTCTGTGCTGCCTCTATGATTAATGCCCTCCTTGCCCAGTCCGTGAGTTTTGGTGTGAGGCCGCCTTATGGCAGGTTTGCTGTTGTGCCATGTTCTTTCCATTTGATTATGATAGATTTCATGGTACTCTTAGGGATCATCAAAGATTTGAATATTTTTTTATAACCTAACCCTGACTTGTGCTTCTCAACAATATTGTCCCTTACTTGTTTGGAGAGTTCCTTGGTCTTAATGGCAGTGTTTGGTTAGTGGTGCCTCTTGCTTAGGTGTTGCAGCCTCTGGGGCCTTTCAAAAAGGTGTGTATATGTAATGACAGATCATGTGACACTTAGATTGCACACAGGTGGACATCATTTCACTAATTATGTGACTTATGAAGGTAATTGGTTGCACCAGAGCTATTTATGGGCTTCATAACAAAGGGGGTGAATACATACGCATATGCCAATTATCAGTTTTTTATTTCTGAAAAATTGTTTTATGTATATATTTTTCTAATTTTACTTCACTGACTTAGACTATTGTGTTCTGATCCATCACATATAATTCAGATTAAAAAAAACATTGCACTAAAGACTGTAATGTAACAAAATAGGTAAAAAGCCAAGAGTGGTGAATACTTTTGCAAGGCACTGTATATCATTCTTGGCTTTCCGCTTTAAAGTGATTGTAAACCCTTCCATATACCCAGTGAAGTGACTGGCCTCAGGTAATACATAGAGATGAAACAAATACTCCTGCACAACTTGTACCTGTTTATCTGTAGTCTTCTCTACATCACTTCAAAGTCCAGAATTTCTAAAGCTTGTCTGAGCTGTTAGAAAGAAGGGGATGGAGAGCTGAAATTACATGCTGCAAAGATCAGTGAGGGGAGCTCTGAGAGCTGAGTGGAGGGAATGGACACGCCCTCCCCCCTTTACAAAGCACAGAGAATCGAAGCTGTCAATCGCAGGATGTGTGCTGAAGGTCCCTCCCCTGTCACCTTTTTTCTCTTGGTGTCAGGAAATTTTGTCAGGAGTGATTCATGCTGATAGCAGAGGAACGAAGCAGCAGACAGAAATGACACTTAAAGCCTAGTACACACAATCAGAAAATGGGAGAAAAAATACCGCTTTCAAAGTGATTGTAAGATGATCTAATTGTTAGTACACAGCTTTCGAGAGCCGATAACGACAGTTCATCCAAAATTATTTCGAAGGGGCAAACACGAAAATTTTTCTCGTACGATTTTCGTTTAATTAGTACACTTTTCGTCCAAAAATACAAATGCAATACATTACATCACTTCTGAATTTTTATTCTGTCGTACAAGAATTCCCGTAACATTAGTAACCTCTTCATTTTTAATGTCGAAACTAGCATGCAAAAAAAAAAAAAAAAGCTATCATTCGCCTGATAATCTTATCGTATGTACCAGGAAAAACACACACTATATATACTGTATGTACAGTGTCTCACAAAAGTGAGTACACCCCTCACATTTTTGTAAATATTTTAATATATCTTTTCATGTGACAACACTGAAGAAATGACACTGCTACAATGTAAAGTAGTGAGTTTACAGCTTGTATAACAGTGTAAATTTGCTGTCCCCTCAAAATAATTCAACACACAGCTATTAATGTCTAAACCGCTGGCAACAAAAGTGAGTACACACCCGAGTGAAAATGTCCAAATTGGGCCCAATTAGCCATTTTCCCTCCCTGGTGTCATGTGACTTGGTAGTGTTACAAGGTCTCAGGTGTGAATGGGGAGAAGGTGTGTTAAATTTGGTGTTATCGCTCTCACTCTCTCATACTGATCACTGGAAGTTCAGCATGACACCTCATGGCAAAGATCTCTCTGAGGATCTGAAAAAAAGAATTGTTGCTCTACATAAAGATGGCCTAGGCTATAAGAAGATTGCCAAGACCCTGAAACTGAGCTGCAGCATGGTGGCCAAGATCATACATCGGTTTAACGGGACAGGTTCCACTCAGAACAGGCCTCACCATGGTCGACCAAAGAAGTTGAGTGCACGTGCTGAGCGTCATATCCAGAGGTTGTCTTTGGGAAATAGACGTATGAGTGCTGCCAGCATTGCTGCAGAGGTTGAAGGAGTGGGGGGTCAGCCTGTCAGTGCTCAGACCATCACCGCACACTGCATCAAATTGGTCTGCATGGCTGTCGTCCCAGAAGGAAGCCTCTTCTAACGATGATGCACAAGAAAGCCCGCAAACAGTTTGATGAAGACAAGCAGACCAAGGACATGGATTACTGGAACCATGTCCTGTGGTCTGATGAGACCAAGATAAACATATTTGGTTTAGGTGGTGTCAAGCGTGTGTGACGGCAACCAGGTGAGGAGTACAAAGACAAGTGTGCCTTGCCTACAGTCAAGCATGGTGGGTAAAGGTGATGGATTGGCCAAGCATGTCTCCAGACCTAAACCCAATTGAGCATCTGTGGGGCATCCTCAAATGGAAGGTGGAGGATAGTAAGGTCTCTAACATCCACCAGCTCAGTGATGTCGTTATGGAGGAGTGGAAGAGGACTCCAGTGGCAACCTGTGAAGCTCTGGTGAACTCCATGCCCAAGAGGATTAAGGCAGTGCTGGAAAATAATGGTGGCCACACAAAATATTGACACTTTGGGCCCAATTTGGACATTTTCACTTAGGGGTGTACTCACTTTTGTTGCCAGCAGTTTAGACATTAATGGCTGTGTATTGAGTTAATTTGAGGGGACAGCAAATTGACACTGTTATACAAGCTGTACACTCACTACTTTAGATTGTAGCAAAGTGTCATTTCTTCAGTGTTGTCGCATGAAAAGATATAATAAAATATTTACAAAAATGTGAGGGGTGTACTCACTTTGCTGTGTATATGTGTGTGTGTGTGTGTGTGTGTGTGTGTGTGTGTATATATATATATATATATATATATATATATAAATATTATTATTATTATTATTTTTTATTATTCCTATGTGGCTGTCTTGTTTTGAACCCTCCAAGATTCTAGCACTTTCCAGTGATGAGATACATGTGTTAAGCTATTGGTTTTTCAGAATAAACTGTGACAATTAAATATTAACTAAAATTTCCAATTTAACCAACTGCTGATGACAGAAACAGTGAGGTAATCCTTGTCCTGCTCTTGCTGTGGTTGTCACCTTAAGTTAGCTGGCAATACGCTAGCAGAATTTTGTTCAAAATGTTTCATATTAGGAACATTTTCTTCCGTTTTCCAATTGTGGTGGGGTCAAATCGCCATTTTTCAATGGCAATTACTAGAAAATCCAAAGGAGCAGGATGGAAATTTTTCTCAAATTAATTTCTAAAGCCGCGTACACACGAGTGGAACGTCCGACAGAAAAAGTCTGACGGAAGCTTTTCATCGTCCATTCCGATCGTGTGTGTGCCTCATCAGACTTTACTCTTTTGAAAATTCTTACGGACCTAGAAATAGAACATGTTCTAAATATTTCTGACAGAACCAATTCCTATCGGGAAAACCGCTTGTATGTATGCTGTTCCGACGGACCAAAAACGAGGCATGCTCTGAAGCAAGTACGAGACGGAAGCTATTGGCTACTGGCTATTGAACTTCCTTTTTCTAGTCCCGTCGTACGTGCTGTACGTCACCGCGTTCTGGACAGTCGGACTTTGGGTTGGCCGTGTGTAGGCAAGACCGCTTGAATGGAACTCCGTCGGAGAAACCTTTGGAGTTTACTCCGATGGCAAAACCGGTCGTGTGTACGGGGCATAACAGTGTATGTAGTTTTTTATTCGGGAAAGTCCAAAATCGCTTCCCTGACAGAATTCTGAACTTCTTTCGAACAACATTCATCAAGCCATCAAATTTACTGAGAATTTTCTTATTAACTTTCTTTCGAAAATCTAGTATATGGCATGCTTTTGATCTCAAAAGTACAAGAATGGGATAACATTGTTGATTTCCTCTTTAAATACTTGTCACTACATACATATAATTTGAACCAGTTGGAGGGTGCTGGCCAGGATTACAGGAATAGGATACTTCAAATTTTATGTGTACCTATTATCAAACCCCTACTTGAAAGCTGAGAGACAATGATTTTTACACATTTGAGGATTATGTAAGACCTCAGTATTGTAGACATCTAATAATTTATTCTCAACCATAAACATCTGGCTGTGATTACTTTATTTGTAAAGCTTTTATTTCTGTGTTTTTTTTTTTTCGACTGACTTATTCAAGAAAAGTAAAGTAAGTAACCTTGGATTTTTATTAATAGTTTTTCTAATCTGTCTTGGATCCCAAAGGGGTTTTCCTAATTATAGTGAAAAAAATTGGGCTAGATAATCCCAGTAGCTTTCAGATGATTAAGAGGATAGATTTTTGTATGCGTTAAGGCAGGGTGCAGTGGAAAATTGGCAGACCGTCAGACCTTTTAAGTGATATAAAATAGGTCACACCTTGATATAGTAGCAATCCCAGAAAACCATTTGTGTGTGCCAGAAATATGAGAAAGATTTAATAAAGCTATAATGGTAATAGTAACTGTAAGCACAAGGTACAGTGTAGTAAAAAGGGAATAATATTAATAATAAAAATCACTATTACTGAGTCTATATCATAAGGAGATCATCAGTCCATAGACAAAACATTAGTCCAAGAGTATAGTAATGAGATGACAAGGGTGGCTGCTGTCCTTAGAGAGCTGACTCTGTACACAGAAATAAAAGGGAGAACACTGGAAGCGCCACCTAAGTGCAGTATTAAAAGCTGAGTTTTAATGACAAGGTATACAAACACACTTACAAGAGGTAAGAAGGATATAGGCTCATCTGTATAGGTGGTTCTGGGGGCTCCTTAGGTCCGGAAGGGGTTCCTGGTGCATGGCTGTGTTGATAGTCGGTCCGCAGCACATCCTGAGGAAACAAGGAGAGAGACCGGAACCAGCATGGACTGCACGGAAGTGACGTCACGGGCCGCAGGATCACATCTGGAGGAGCTATCGCAGGGAAAGAGGATAGCCTGGCAGGCTACGTGCTTGGAGCATCAGCTCCTTCTATTGGCCTGCGGTGGCAGTGACTCAACAGTACTATTTATATGTGAATAAAAATGATGAGCGCAACTTTTCAAAATCATGAATGAAGTTAATAACAAGTAAGTAAATAATGTGCTAAATGATGAAATAAGTATAACAGTGAAGACGGTGATCAAAGTCCAAAATATCTAAATGTGGTAAAACGATTCTTCTAAAAAGTGTGTGTGTGTGTGTGTGTATATAATATATATACACAGTGGGGACGGAAAGTATTCAGATCCCCTTAAATTTTTCACTCTTTGTTATATTGCAGCCATTTGCTAAAATCATTTAAGTTCATTTTTTTCCTCATTAATGTACACACAGCACCCCATATTGACAGAAAAACACAGAATTGTTGACATTTTTGCAGATTTATTAAAAAAGAAAAACTGAAATATCACATGGTCCTAAGTATTCAGACCCTTTGCTGTGACACTCATATATTTAACTCAGGCGCTGTCCATTTCTTCTGATCATCCTTGAGATGATTCTACACCTTCATTTGAGTCCAGCTGTGTTTGATTATACTGATTGGACTTGATTAGGAAAGCTACACACCTGTCTATATAAGACCTTACAGCTCACAGTGCATGTCAGAGCAAATGAGAATCATGAGGTCGAAGGAACTGCCTGAAGAGCTCAGAGGCAGAATTGTGGCAAGGCACAGATCTGGCCAAGGTTACAAAAAAAGTCTGCTGCACTTAAGGTTCCCAAGAGCACAGTGGCCTCCATAATCCTTAAATGGAAGACATTTGGGACGACCAAAACCCTTCCTAGAGCTGGCCGTCCGGCCAAACTGAGCTATCGGGGGAGAAGAGCTTTGGTGAGAGAGGTAAAGAAGAGCCCAAAGATCACTGTGGCTGAGCTCCAGAGATGCAGTCAGGAGATGGGAGAAAGTTGTAGAAAATCAACCATCACTGCAGCCCTCCACCAGTTGGGGCTTTATGGCAGAGTGGCCCGATGGAAGCCTCTCCTGCAGGAGACATGAAAGCCCGCCTGGAGTTTGCTCAAAAAAAAAAAAAACACCTGAAGGACTCCAAGATGGTAAGAAATAAGATTCTCTGGTCTGATGAGACCAAGATAGAACTTTTTGGCCTTAATTCTAAGCGATATGTGTGGAGAAAACCAGTCACTGCTCATCACCTGTCCAATACAGTCCAAACAATGAAGCATGGTGGTGGCAGCATCATGCTGTGGGGGTGTTTTTCAGCTGCAGGGACAGGACGACTGGTTGCAATCGAGGGAAAGATGAATGCAGCCAAGTACAGGGATATCCTGGACGAAAACCTTCTCCAGAGTGCTCAGGACCTCAGACTGGGCCGAAGGTTTAACAAGACAATGACCCTAAGCACACAGCTAAACTAACAAAGGAGTGGCTTCACAACAACTCCGTGACTGTTCTTAAATGGCCCAGCCAGAGCCCTGACTTTAACCCAATTGAGCATCTCTGGAGAGACCTAAAAATGGCTGTCCACCAACGTTTACCATCCACCCTGACAGAACTGGAGAGGATCTGCAAGGAGGAATGGCAGAGGATCCCCAAATCCAGGTGTGAAAAACTTGTTGCATCTTTCCCAAAAAGACTCATGGCTGTATTAGATCAAAAGGGTGCTTCTACTAAATACTGAGCAAAGGGTCTGAATACTTAGGATCATGTGATATTTCAGTTTTTCTTTTTTAATAAATCTGCAAAAATGTCAACAAGTCTGTGTTTTTCTGTCAATATGGGGGGCTGTGTGTACATTAATGAGGAAAAAAAATGAACTTAAATGATTTTAGCAAATGGCTGCAATATAACAAAGAGTGAAAAATTTAAGGGGGTCTGAATACTTTCCGTCCCCACTGTATATACATACATTAGCTTTCACAGAGATGTTTGATCAAAATGTATCTCATCTCATCCCCCCCCCCCAAAAGCTTCCTCACATCTCACCTACCCGGCCTGGCATATTTACCTCCCATCAGTGTAGGCGGTTCCACCTCTCTCTTCCACTTGCAGGGAGATTATTGGTCGGCATCTGTCCCCGCCATGCCCTGCTGTGAGTGCATGCAGGGCACGCAGGGATCTGTGAGAACCACTGAGAGTAAACTGCCCTTGCTAACACAGAAGGCTTCTGTGTTTACAAGTGACAAGTGGTATGCGGGGAGCGGAGGGCGTTCCAGCTGAAAAAAAGCCCTGGATGGACATGAAATGGCCTAGCGGGCTGGATTCGGCCAGCGGGCCTTGTGTTTGACACATGTGCAATAGACTATACATGGAAAACTAATTGTATTCTTGCAAAGGTAATAATATCAAAGACTTACTGTATATATAACCCTAATTACCAGGGTCGCAATATGGTAATACAACCATCCTTCATATACTGGACCCCCTTACTGAAGCAATGGGGCCTGCTGCCTGTGGCCATCTTAGAGTCTTAAAATACCCCATTACCTGATTCCCCTCTCTCTTGCTGCTCATCCACCTTTGATTACAACATCTGGGGGGGGTGGACATATCAAGGCAGAACTCACAGCGCGGGACGTTCTGAGAAGTAAACTATGCACAGCAACACAGGAAACCATGACAACCACTACAGAAGAGGCCTACATGTGCACCTCCTCCAGGTGAGGAGACGCAAACAGCCCAGATGTGACCAGTAGGGGGGGCACTGTGTGTCAAGAGGATGCAGCGTGTGCAGAGTGAGGTGTAAATTGAGGATGTCATGACATAGAGTGCATATAATGGGGATGCAGGGGCTACAGTGAGGTGTACTAGGGGAATGAAAAATGTGGGGGATGCAGGGGGCACAGAATTTGAGATAGTGGGGGATGCAGAGTGAAGTGTAATGGGGGTACAGAGAGAGTAGTGGGGGGTGCAGAGGGTGCAGAGAGAGTAGTGGGGGATACAGAGAGTGCAGGGTCACGTGTAATGGAGGATGCAGGGGTGTCGAATGTAGGATAACAAGGGATGTGGGGGGCAAAATGCATAAATTGGGATAAAATCTTAGGAACAAAGAACACGGAGGAGAGATGGTTTTGCTTTAAGACCATATTAAGGGCATTAGCCAATTAATCCCATTGGGTAATAAATTTAAAAGAGCGAACAAAAGTCCTGGATGGCTTAACTCCAATGTAAAAATGCATATAAAAGCAAAAGAGAAGGCCTTCAAAAAATACAAGGTTGAGGGATCATCATCAGCATTCACACTTTATAAAGAATGCAACAAGAAATGTAAGGGTACAATAATGATGGCTAAGATAGAACATGAACGACACATAGCGGAGGAGAGCAAAAAAATCCCAAGAAATTCTTTAAGTATGTAAACAGTAAAAAAGGGAGGACAGACCGTATTTGCCCCATAAACAATGAAGAAGGACATCTGGTTACAAAGGATGGGGAGATGGCAAAGGTATTGAATTTATTCTTCTAATCAGTCTTCACGAGTGAACCGGGGGGCTTCAGTAACCAAAATTGCAGTGTTTATCCTCATGACACATCAAAGGAAGCACCTCCATGGTTAACAGAGGACAGAATTAAAATTAGACTTTGGAAACTTAACATTAAAAAATCACCGGGACCAGATGGCTTGAACCCGAGGGTACTTGGGGAACTCAGTCAAGTAATTGCCAGACCATTGTTCCTAATTTTTACTGACAGTTTACTGACCGGAATGGTACCAGCTGATTGGACAAAAGTCAATGTAGCACCAATATTTAAAAAGGGCCCAAAATACATCCCTGGGAATTACAGACCAGTTAGCCTAACATCAATAGTATGTAAACTCTTGGAGGGGATGATAAGGAACTATATACAAGATATTAGTAGTTAGAACGGTATCATTAGCAGTAATCAGCATGGATTCATGAAGAATCGTTCTTGCCAAACCAATCTATTAACCTTCTATGAGGAGGTGAGTTGCCATCTAGATAAAGGAGTACTCGGAATGGTCAGGGGTGGGTAGTGGGGTCCCCCAGGGTTCTGTGCTGGGACCAATCCTATTTAATTTGTTCATAAACGACCTGGAGGATGAGGTAAACAGTTCAATCTCTGTATTTGCAGACTATACTAAGCTAAGCAGGGCAATAACTTCTCCGCAGGATGTGGAAACCTTGCAAAAAGATCTGAACAAATTAATGGGGCGGGCAACTACATGGCAAATGAGGTTCAATGTAGAAAAATGTAAAATAATGCATTTGGGTGGCAAAAATATGAATGCAATCTATACACTGGGGGGGAGGACCTCTGGGGGAATCTAGGATGGAAAAGGACCTGGGGGTCCTAGTAGATGATGGGCTCAGCAATGGCATGCAATGCCAAGCTGCTGCTGACAA
Source organism: Aquarana catesbeiana (assembly GCF_042186555.1). Classification (NCBI taxonomy): domain Eukaryota; kingdom Metazoa; phylum Chordata; class Amphibia; order Anura; family Ranidae; genus Aquarana; species Aquarana catesbeiana. Next base: position 240,220,696 of record NC_133324.1, read on the forward strand.
AGCAAACAGAATATTGGCATGCATTAAAAAGGGATCAATTCCAGAGATAAAACGATAATTCTTCCACTCTACAAGACTCTGGTCCTGCCACACCTAGAGTATGCTGTCCAATTCTGGGCACCAGTCCTCAGGAAGGATGTACTGGAAATGGAGCGAGTACAAAGAAGGGCAACAAAGCTAATAAAGGGTCTGGAGGATATTAGTTACGAGGAAAGGTTGCGAGCACTGAACTTATTCTCTTTGGAGAAGAGACGCTTGAGAGGGGATATGATTTCAATATAATGCCCCGTACACACTGTCGGATTTTCCGATGGAAAACGTCCGATCGGAGCGTGTTGTCGGAAATTCCGACCGTGTGTGGGCTACATCGGACATTTTCCATCGGATTTTCCGACACACAAAGTTGGAGAGCAGGAGATAAAATTTTCCGACAACAAAATCCGTTGTCAGAAATTCCGATCGTGTGTACACAAATCCGACGGACAAATTGCCACGCATGCTCAGAATAAATAAAGAGATGAAAGCTATTGGCCACTGCCCCGTTTATAGTCCCGACATACATGTTTTACGTCACCGCGTTTAAAACGATCGGATTTTCCGACAACTTTGTTTGACCGTGTGTATGCAAGACAAGTTTGAGCCAACATCCGTCGGAAAAAATCCTAGGATTTTGTTGTCGGAATGTCCGAACAAAGTCCGACCGTGTGTACGCCCTATAAGAGCGGCAAGGATGTGGAATTCCCTTCCACAGGCGGTGGTCTCAGCGGGGGGCATCGATAGTTTCAAGAAACTATTAGATAAGCACCTGAACGACCACAACATACAGGGATATACAATGTAATACTGACATATAATCACACACATGGGTTGGACTTGATGGACGTGTCTTTTTTCAACCTCACCTACTATGTAACTATGTAAGAATGTTGGAGTATTGTGGATATAGGAGGTTGGGGTATTGGAGGATGCAGGGGGAGTGTATGGGGAGACAATTAAGGGGGGGTTGTCAGGCAGGCTGTATAGGAGCCCATGATTTCTAATTGTGGACCTGCCAAAACCTGAAAGGCTGTAAATTTGTACAAGATAATGATCAGATCCACTAATCTGCCTAATGCAGGTATGCTAAAAGGAGTATAAGGTCTTTTTAAATGTTCCAGGAATATACAGCCATGGCCAAAAGTTTTGAAAATGACATAAATATTAATTGTCATAAAGTCTGCAGCCTCAGTTTTTATGATGGCAAATTGCATATACTCCAGAATGTTATGAAGAGTGATCAGATGAATTGCAATTTATTGCAAAGTCCCTCTTTGCTATGAAAATGAACTTAATCCCATAAAAAAACATTTCCACTGCATTTGTGAAGAAGGCTTCAGGGCGCCCAAGAAAGTCCAGGGAGCGCCAGGACTGTCTCCTACAGTTGATTCAGCTGCAGGATCGGGGCACCACCAACGCAAAGCTTGCTCAGGAGTGGAAGCAAGCAGATGTAAGTGCATCTGCCCGCACAGTGAAGAGAAGACTTTTGGAGGATCGCTTGGTGTCAAGAAGGGCCGCAAAGAAGCCACTTGTATCCACGAAAAACATCAGGGACCGACTGAAATTCTGCAAAAGGTACAGGGATTGGACTGCTGAGGACTGGGTTAAAGTGATTTTCTCTGATGAATCCCTTTTCCGATTGTTTGGGACATCTGGAAAAAACCTTGTCCAGAGAAGAAAACGTGAGCGCTACCATCAGTCCTGTGGCATGCCAACAGTAAAGTATCCTGAGACCATTCATGTGTGGGGATGCTTCTCAGCCAAGGGAGTGGGCTCACTCACAATTTTGCCTTAGAACACAGCCATGAATAAAGAATGGTACAAAAACATCCTGGGAGAGCAACTTCTCCCAACCATCCAAGAACAGTTTGGTGACGAACAATGCCTTTCCCAGCATGATGGAGCACCTTGCCATAAGTGGCTTTGGGAACAAAACTATGAAATTTGGGGTCCATGGCCAGGAAACTCCCCAGGCTGCCATCAGTCAGGATGTGGCCCAGAAGTTGACTGACAGCATGCCGGGGCAAATTGCAGAGAAGTGTGTCATTCTCAAAACTTTTGTCCACAGCTGTACAGACAGAATATAAAAGCTTTTCTTGCCTGTATTGCTCATTCACCTGTAAGATCAAAATTTTACTTGATACTTACAGAAAGAGTATTTGTAAGTATGTATTTTACAAAATATTTGCTATTATTATTATTTAATGTTGTCCAACAATTGGGCTACATAAAAGAAACGGCCATTTCTTCTTGCATCCAGGCTTTGGTCAGTGTAATGTTAATGTTGTGAATACTGCCGAGCATAATGTATATGAATACTTGGAAGTGTAAATGCACTTCGGTCTGGTCCACCTCTCTGAAGCAGACAAGCACATAAAGCTATATAGGACCAAATAAGGAAGACATGCTTAGGTTTTTGTTTTACTCTCTCTGCCTTTGGCTTCCAGATATGTAAACGTGTTAGAAACTAAATATTTGCAGAGTCAAGTGTAACTGTTAGAAAAGGCTGAAGGAATTTCATGCTTTGAAAGTGAGAGGATCTCCCATAGTCTTCATCGTGTGCCTCTAATGAGCAGGGTAACAACACTGCTTTAGGGGGGTGTATAGTGGTTTTATGCCTATTTTCCTTACTAAAGTCATGGCAAAAAAAGTTTAAACATATTTTTTAATGAAAATATTACAAACAATAATTATAATATATATTAATATTTAGCATTCATTTTCTAATCAGATGGAGCTGGAGTTAGGGCGCTTTTAATATCTCCCTACCAGTGTTAATGTTGGCAGCAAATTTCGACTTAGTTTTACTCTTAGGACTAAAATGGCATTTTAGTTTTAGTCCCATTTTAGTCTTCTGCAATTGTTTTAGTCATATTTAGTCGACTAAATCTCCAGGACATCTTAGTCAAATAAAATCTCCAGTACATTTTAGTTGACTAAAATAATTTTAGTTGACTAAAACTAATTTTAGTAATCTGAAATCGAATGGGTAAAGTTAAATTGTAATGCATTATTTAAGCATTTGTCTACAATTTCTAAACTCATTATATACTGCTGGAGTGAAAAATCTAATATGTTATTATTTTTGGTATTGAGGTATGAACATGCACTACAGACCAGTGTTAATTTTTACGTCAAATTTCCATTTAGTATTCGTCTTATGCCGCGTACACACGGTCGGACTTTACGGCAGACTTTGCCCGGCGGACTTTTCGACGGACTTTCTGACGGGCTTTCTGAATGAACGGACTTGCCTACACACAATCCACCAAAGTCCGTCGAATTCGTACGTGATGAAGTACGACCGGACTAAAACAAGGAAGTTCATAGCCAGTAGCCAATAGCTGCCCTAGCGTGGCTTTTTGTCCGTCGAACTAGCATACAGACGAGCGGACTTTTCGACCGGACTCGATTTCGACGGATTGATTTAAAACATGTTTCAAATCTAAGTCCGTCCAACTTTTGAGAAAACAAAGTCCTCTGGAGCCCACACACATCGAATTGTCCGACGAAATACCGTCCGCCGGGCAAAGTCTGACGTAAAGTCTGCTCATGTGTATGTGGCATTAGTCTTTTGACTAAAATGGCATTTTAGTTTTAGTCCCATTTTAGATTTAGTTGGATTTTAGTCATCTCAATTGTTTTTCGTTTTAGTCGTATTTTAGTCAACTAAAATGGTATTAAAGCGGAGTTCCACGACATTTATTAATTTTTTGTTTGAAAACATTTCTTAATGGAGTGTAGTTCACTTCTAACACTCACTTGTTTGTTAAAATTAGTCCTCCGATGTCCGCTTTACTATGAAAAAGAAATATTATATTCTGTTCTTCTGGCCATTCCCATCTTGCTTGTGGGCATGTGAAGCCCACAAGCATACAGTTCTGGGATAAGGTGTAGTTGAGTGACCAGCATACGCCGCCCGTTCTCGTGCATGCGCGCTTGCAGCACCGTAAAATTCTCATGTTGCCATCACAACGGTGATGAGTGAGTATCAGAAGTGCTCGCCCCGTTGTAATGGCAACAAAGCCCTCGGCGCTGCCCACTGACTCCTGGGAAATTAGGGAAGTGACCTCAGGAGCCGCGGTGAGGAAGGGGAATATTTGAAGGGATCACATAGCAACAGGGATTAAAAGGTAAGTAAAAAAAAATGTTCTCCATATGTCATTAGTTATATAATTTGCTGCACAGTAATGTAAAAATAATTTTATGGATGGAACGCCGCTTTAAGTTAGTCCACTAAAACGTTTTAGTCAGTTTTAGTCACAAAATGAACACTGCTTCCTACAGCCGGCTAGAAAAAGTCTGTTTACATAATGCTATAGCTCAAACTGAAATTTATATGGAATGGATAACTCCTCCTAGTCACTCATCCCTTATGGGTTGAATCAGTCACCTGCTGTACTATCTCCTTAGTTAACCCAAAGTGATTAAGATTTTTTTTTTCGTCATGTTTTAAATGTTTATTTGTTTTACAGGTTGTATACCTATAGTAAAATTATATACGTTTACACTTCCTCTGAAAACAGATATGTGAATTGGTCCTCACTCACAAACACCTATGAAAAAGCGGTCGAGGTCGTACCTGGTTTAAACCTGTAAATCATGTAGTTGCGGGGCAGGGCAGTTGTGGCGCATCCTCATTCATGGGGGGATCATTTTTGCTGCAGAATGTGTACAACCATCTGGCTGCATTTGCAGATTAATGGGTTGGTTGGGGGGCTCAACCGCCTGTTTTTAAACCCCCCACAACCACAAGTATAAACGGGACCTATCTGCTTTGTGAAATCTATGCAACCTATGACTGCTAGTCTTAGGAGATTTGGAGTGAGATTTGATGTGGCTATTGTGCTGCTGACTGTTCTGCTTGCCAGAGACTGATAGGGGCAGGACTTTGCTTCCTCATAACAAAATGGCCACCTCCACACATAGACACAACACCGAACAAGGCATTAAAAGTCAGTAATGGAGTAAATATCAGCTGCAGAGAGGTCAGACAATACTGGAGACCAGAGGCATGTAAAAAATAAAGGAAATAAAGGGGTCCAAACCTCTCACAGCGTCCTCTGTGCAGCTAGTGCTGACAGTTGCCATGCATCTGAAGCCCTGCAGATACAGCTCCTGACACCTGGGAACCCTCATATACAGGCAGCAGTTTAGATCGAAGGAGGTTATCCTTAGTTCCACCTCAGCTCTGGTCACATGACACAGTCATTGAAAGACTACCTGCCACTGAGCTCACTCTGAACTGCCTGGTCTGGTGAGTAGGTTTCATATGGGAGGGGGGGAGATCTGTCCTGAGAAGAAGCTATACCTTGGGAAAGCTGTACTGGGGAGTATTTTTTGTTGTACTTTGTCAACTGACCTTTGCATTGTGGTCTCCTGACCCCTGCATTCTGTGTGTTGCTTACTCCTGACCCTTGCATTCTGTTTGTTAACCATTCCAGACCCCAGTGCTCTGTGCATTACATTCTCCAGACCTCTGTATTTTGTGTGTTCCACATTTATGACCCCAATATTCTTTCATTATGGACTTCTGGCTTCTGCACCCTTTGCATTGCGCATTCCTGTTCCCTGTGCGATGTGCTGTGTTTCATACTCCTGACCACTGCACTTTTTATGATATATTGTACACCAGTTGCTGGTTGTTCAATAGTCAGTGACAATGTTAATTAAATACTTATTTAACCACCCCTTTCCTGCCCAGGCCAATTTTTAGCTTTCAACGCTGTCACACTTTAAATGAGTATTACTCACGTAATGCAACTTTGTACCCAAATGAAATTTCAAATATCTTTTGAGACAAATAGAGCTTTCTTTTGGTGATATTACATTTTAATTATTATTTTCAATATTAATGTAATCACCACAGTTTTTTTTTTTTTGCTTATATAAATGAATTTTATTTATTATGTTATTATTATTATTATTATTATTTTAGAAATAAGGTACCGTCAATTTTGAAAAAAACTAACTTTTCTTTGTGTTTAAATAAATAATTATACTTCATCAATTTAGGCCAAAATGTATTCTGCTACATTTCTTCGGTGAAAATAAAGCAAATCAGTGTATATTATTTAGTCTGTGTGAAAGTTATTGAGTCTACAAACTATGGTATATACTGTACAGTATATACCAAGACAATACAAATACCCCCCAAATGACCCCTATTTTGGAAAGTATACATTAAGGCTGGGTTCACGCCATTGCGAATTGGATGCAGGTTCTTCGCATCCAGTTCGCAAGAGCAGGAGATTTTGACCAGCTTTCTATGGAGCCGGTTCACATATCTCCGCAGTCGGTCCGGTGCGTTTTGCACAAAAACGCTGTGTGTCTTTTGGTCCGTTTCAGATCTGAACTCAGCCCAAAATTCGGGCTGAAATCGGACCTGAAAACAATGAACCAGGACGCACCAGACCCCTGCTTTGAGACAGATGCGGTGATGGTGTGAACCCAGCCTTAAAGGTATTTAGTGAGTGGCATGGTGAGTTTTTTGAAGTTGTAATTTTTTTGTCACTTTTTTTGGAAAATGAATAATTTTTTTTTTTTTATTTTTCACATACGGTCACCAGAGCAGTACAGTGTCTTCATATGACTGGTTTAGCAATGATCAGGAAAATTTTTTCAATTTTTTTTATATTTTTTTACTTTTTTTTTTCTTTCCATTAATTTTTTTTTACATACTGTGACCAGAGCAGTACACTGTCACCATAGTGACAGTGTATTGCTCTGGGGAATTGATCAGGATTTTTTCCCACTATGATTGTTTATTACAGTGATGATCTGATCACTATTATAAGAAATAATTTTTTCGAATGGCGTCCATTCATGTGCTATTATGTACTATTGTGATAGCTGTGATTGGCCACAGCTATCACCATACAGGTGCTGTGAAATCACAATAGTACCAATGAATGTCTACAAATGACAAGCCATTGTGTACTATTGACATGTGATTGCTGTGATTGATCACAGTGATCACATGGTACCAGGGCCGGCCCAGTACGATTTGATTTTCTGCTTGTCTGGTGGACACAGCGGGTGAAAGATTGCGCCACTGCCCACCACCTAGGGTGTACAAGGATCACGAGTGGGAGGACATCATATGACATCCTCCTGTAATAGTAGTGCTCCACCCGGCCGTTATTTTACAATAGGCTGGGCCGGAGGTGGTTAAGGTAGGATACCAGTATGTGCAGAAAACATGAGTAATAAAATATGATATATATGATATGATTTTTTTTACAAATAATTGTGCTTAGGTTTATATGTGTTTGTTAGAATCCTACTTGTGGTACAGTGATTAAAGAATATTTTGGGGTACAATGCTGCATATGTTGCTGTGTACACAGTGAGTTGGCTGAAATGTAAAACCCCTCCCACTGTTTCCCTGCCGTGCACTGTAAAGCTCCATCCACAGGGGTTGAATATCTGCCTAAATCAGCCAGTACAGTAGAAACTTGCCGACATTCGTCCCGTGTGTTCTTGTCCAACAGAAGCTGATCTCACAACCAAGTTCTATGGAAAAAGCATGCTAGAAAGCCAGCAGCTGATCGGCATCCAATCAGCGCTCCCAGCCAATGGCTGCGAGTGCTGACCGGTGTCTTCTGGTGTGGGGGCGGTTCACGTGTCAGAACACAATAGCACAGCCGGGATATCGCTGTACTAATATCGCATAGTTAGTACAGAGACTTCCTAATATTTTTTTTGGTCAACCCGCTAGGTTGAACGCAGAATAACTTACCGTGTGTACCAGGCATAAGTGTCACCCAATTATTTTTTTCTTGATGCCCAAGGCTAACTCCCAGGAAAGTAAAATATCTACGGCCCTCCTGAAGACTAGTACTTTTCCTGGTGGCCTTGTTTGGAGCGCAGCTTCTAGAGTTCAGTTCCTCTTTAATGTTGTACGTATTATATTTTATAGGGTGTGACCTGATTCCAGCACATGAATCTGGGTGTAGACAATGTATACATTTGATTGTTTTGATTTGATTATATATGACTGCAGTTCAGTAATTATGCTGTTGCATGTGTAAAATGGCACTTGTTCTAAATATACAATGAGGTTCTTTGTTCATTGATATTATTATTTTTTTCCTGCTTTCAGATATTGTACCTATACTTTGATAGTTATGTGGATATATGTATATGATAATAAATAATAAACTATACATAGCTGTACATTCCATAAATAACTAAGACACATTTTAATTGTAGCAGGTTGTTCTAAAAGCCACACAAACACTACTATTTGCCGCCTACTTGGATGAAGTAAAAATAAAGGTGGCACATGAAGTCATTTAAAGAGAAGATTCATCAGGATACAGGCAGATAAGGGTTTGGAGGCAACAACTTAAAGTGAAACTAAAGCCAAAACTTGTTTACTTCATTTTGGATAGAGTAAGGCCAGCCATACACGGTTCAAATCTCGGCCAGTTCAATAGGAACCGGCCGAGATTCAAACCGTTAATGGCCATGCTGAATGTACCAAGTTGATTGATCAAACAACTTGGGTGCATCCAGCCTGCCGGATTCTCTTGCGATTATTGCAAGTGGCTGCCTATGCCACTAGCGATAATCACTGTCTTCTCCCTGCTGGGATGGCTCCCCCTGTCCCCTCCCAGGGAGAAGACAATGGCCCCGCAGGAGTGATTCCCCCATTAACACTGTCTGTGTTGATGGGGGAATCTAGTAAATTTCTTTCCTGCAACCCCTGGTTGCAATAAAGAAATTAGCTCCGTGTATGACCAGCCTAAGAGATGGTTATAACCCCCATCTGTGTCCTATTGGGGAAATTTTCCTTCTCTTCCTATCCCCTAGCCAAAACAGGAAGTGAAAGGAAATCTCCCCAAAATGAAGGAATCCCAGAGAGTCACCAAAACTAGTGTCCCCATTGGAAGATTTCCTTTTTATTAGTGTTCTGATGTCAACCCAAAATTTGGGATTTTACATTTACTTTCACTTTCGATGATAACTGTAAACAGGGCAAATAGAGATGTTGAATCTCCCTAACGGGGACACAGACAGCAATAAAACCTGACAAGTGTTCAAATCCCTCGCCACTCTATCCAAAACTAAAAAAAAAAAGTTTTGCCTTTAGGTGTACTTTAAGTGAAATTCTGGTTAATGAGCATGTGCCTGACACATTGGAACTCTGCTGACTACAACAAAAACAGCTTTACAAATTTCTACATGCACTGATAGATTCTGTTGTCCTTTGACTGCATCTACCGTTTATGCCCCTTAATCACTTGTTGTTAATCAGATTCTTATTGCTAACATTATATTTGTAATTGCCAAGTCAAATGAGCTCATTCACCCATTTTGTTTCCTTCTCTAGAGGTCCCCGGGCCTGAAATCCCCCTGGCATCGTTCCCAGGATTAGGTTAATACTTTATTTCTTTGCTTTATAATTGTACTGGATGATTTAATAATCCTAACAAATTCAGATATCATAGCCACACAGAGCATGTCGGGGTTGATGGGTGCAAAGGGTGAAAGAGTTTGCCCAGACAGTATAAATCCCCTAGATGTGTAGGGCAAACTGCTTTTTTTACCCTGTTAGAGATGTGCAGGCCTAAAAAGGATGATCTGTATGAGCCAAGTACACTATTGCACAAAAAATGTTCTGACTCAGTACCTGCCAGCCTTGGAGTTTTAGTTGTTCCTGCCCACCTTGGGGTATTGCCACTCCTATTACATTACTTTTTTAATTAATTAAATTACAAATCTAAATTACAGTCCAGCACATTATATTGGTGGCCAGTGAATAACTCCACCTTCAAGTTGATGGTTATTGGAGAAATGCCCTCTTACATTGGTGGTCAGTGTAGTGCTCTGTACATTGGTAGTCACTGTAATGTCCTCATGGTTGGCCTGTAGAGAATTGGAACATTGTATTAGCACTAGTGTCCTCTTACATTAGTGGCCAGTGGTATCCACCTACAGTGATGTATGTGTAGCCCCCCTTATATTGGTGGTAAGTGGTGTCCTCTTAAATTGGTGGTTGGTATATTGTCCTCATATTGTTGGTCAGTGTAGTGCCCCCTTATATTGGGGGTTAGTGGCATCCTCTGCAGTTGGTGGTTAGCATATTGCCCTCATGTGGGTGATCAGTGTAATGCCAACGTATACAGTATTGGTGGTCAGTATAGTATACTTTCACATAATTGATAAATGGAGAAAATGAAACCTCATAAAAAATAAATATCATATGGCACTTTATCTTCCAGTCTTGTGCTGGATACTTATTTTGATGACAGAATCCCTGCCTATGATATTTTATTTTGCAGATGTAGCCAAGGGATAAATAAATGTCAAAGATTCCTTACAGCACCCCTTCTCTGCCTTTTTACCCTAGAGCAGGGGTTTCAAACTCCATTTCATTGTGGGCCGCATCAGCAGTATGGTTGCCCTCAAAGGGCTGGTTGTATCTGTGGTGTGCTACATACAGAGTGCAGGGTACAGGAGTGCATTATATATGGAGTGCAGATTTAAGGAGTGCATTATGTACAGGATGCATGGTTCAGGGGTGTGCTATGAACAGTGTGCAACCTCTTTCTCCAATTCTGGAGATCTGTCCTTACCATGCTGAGTGCGTGCAGGGATCTGTTAGTTTTGGGAGCTGCTGGGAGCAAAGTTGTCCCTTGTAAACACAGAATGCTTCTATGTTTACAAGTCAGAGCGGGTATCAGGAGCAGAGAGACGCAGCTGATGAAATAGAATTCCGCCACATTCCGGCAGCAAAACTGGGTACGAGGGTCACATGTCAAAGCCTGGTGGGCTGTATTCGGCCCGCAGGCCTTGTGTTTCACATATGTGCCCTAGAGGAACCCTTGAAATAATTTTCAGTCTCGGGGAACCCCCTGCTAAGAATAGTTCATCAGAAGTCAGCAGGAAGAATGCCCCCCCCCCCCCATTGGGATCATTGCTGCATTTTAGTCCCAATGTTCCCATTGGATAAATATCTATGGCCCTGCTAGTCCTATCCTCTATCTGCCTTTTTTGGAGCACAGCTTCCAGAGTTCAGTACCTCTTTAATGCTGTACGTGTTATATTTTACAGGATGTGACCTGATTCCAGTACATGAATCTGGGTGTGGACAATGTATACATTTGGTGGGAATGCTCAAGTACAATTTAAATGCACAGGTTGCAGCATCTTATATATAATGACTGTAGTTCAGAAATTATACTGTTGCCAGAGTGTTCAAAATGGGATTGTTCTAAATATACAATGACGTTCTTTGTTCATTGATATTATTATTATTTTCCTGCTTTTAGATATTGTACCTATACATTCACAGGTATGTGGATATACAGTATGTATATGATAATAAATAATATACTTTAAATAGTTGTAAAGTCCATAAATAACTAAGACACATTTTTATTGTAGCAGGTTGTTGTAAAAGCCACACAAACACTTCTATTTGCCTCTTGCTTGGATGAAGTAAAAATAAAGGTGGGGCATGAAGTCATAAAGTCATTAAAAGATAAGGTTAAATCAGGATACAGGCAGATAAGGGTTTAGTGACTTAAAGGGTAACTAAAGGCAACATATTTTTTATTATTTTGAATAGAATAAAGAGGGTTATAGAGTTAAACCCATTGGGTTTTTGCCATATGTTCCCCATTGGGGAAATATCCCTTCATTTCCTATCCCAAAGCCAAAACAGGAAGTGAAAGGAAACCTCTCCAAAGTGAGGGAATCCTGGTATGTCACCAGGGTTACCATAACTAGTGTCCCCATTGGAAGTTTCCCCCCTCTTTTAGTGTTCTGATGTCAACCCAAAATTTGGGATTTTCTTTTACATTCACTTTCGATGAATAGGACAAATAGAGATGGTGACTACCATCTTTAAGTGGAATGCTGGTTTCTGAACATGTCCCCTAATGCATTGGAACTCAGCTGACTAAACCAAAGGAACATTACAACTTTCTACATGCACTGAGAGATTGCCCGAGATGGAAAGTGGAAAATGGTCCTTCTACTCTGCTAGAAATGTGCAGGCCTAGAAAGGGTGAACTGTATGAGCCAAGTTACCAGTTGGCATTGTCCCTGGAACTATGCAGGCACCATTAAATTGGAGGTCAATAAGACACAGCTCAAGGAACCCCTAGCAACATCTGGAGGAGCCTGACACTTGGAATCATGGGGCATTGCCACATTCCAGTTCCAATGCTCCCATTGGATAAACATTTAGTTGATTTATAGGAAAATCGCTTGATAGTAAATTAGCCACACTGTCAGTATAGCTGGAGAGCATTTTTGACATTTATCTCAAACCCATCTGTGGTTTTATTTAGTGATAAAATACTAAGGACACTGTGGAACAAAGGTCAAAATGTGTCACAGGAATGTATACCGATGACGCTGTATACTGCTAGGGAGCGCTTTGTTAACAGCAATGAATATGGTTTTCTTTTCCAAATGTTGCAGTTTTTTGTTGTCCAAACAAAAATTTAAGAGCTGCGCTGTTTACTGTCAACTTCTAGATTCCTGATGGTATCCACAAACCCCTGGGCTTTATCTGTGTGTAACAGGTGCAGATAACTGAAACTTCTGTACCTTGCAATCTTCTTAGTTTCTAAACGAAATACGAAGAGTAACAATATTGTTTTATTAAGACAGTCCCTCTAGTGCAGGGATATGCAATTAGCGGACCTCCAGCTGTTGCAGAACTACAAGTCCCATCAGGCATAGCAAGATTCCGACAGCCACAAGCATGACACCCAGAGGCAGAGGCATGATGGGACTTGTAGTTTTGCAACAGCTGGAGGTCCGCTAATTGCCTATCCCTGCTCTAGTGTGACTTTCTCAGGACTCTGGGTTTGATTTACTAAAATTGGAGAGTGCAACATCTGGTGCAGCTGTGCATGGTAGCCAATCAGTTTCCAAACTCAGCTTGTAGTTGTAGGTAGTAAACTGCAGTTTTTTTTTTAATTTGCAAGGCAATGGCATAATCTGCTAGTATGCATCACATACTAGCACATTATTTGAAACTTACCTTAAAACGAAGCCCTACAGCGCTTAAGGCGCTTCCATCTTCACCTGTCTTCCTTCCAGGTTTACGGTCTCCGGCTGTGTAAGTGGCATGCGCATGGGAACTACCATTTACGGCACAGGACTCTGAAGGAAGGTATGCCGATGTGCTGGGGATGTCACCGGCTGCATCTACAGTAAATATCTTGTAAACGGTGCACGTTTAGGAGTTATCTACAGTACCTATAGGTAAGCCATAATTTAGGCTTACCTATAGGTAAGATTCATGCATGGGTGTTTTCTCTCACTTTAATAAAAAAAAAAAAAAAAAAAACTGGAAGCGGATTGATTTCTATGCAGAGCTGCACCATATTTTGCACTCAAGTTTTAGTAATTCAACCCCAATGCTCCTTTATCAGCTTCTTTAAAGCCTTATAAATAACAATAATCGTTCTCCCAAGTCCCTCTAAATCTGGCTACTCATGTTACAACTGGATTGCACAACCTACTAAGCCTTTTGACTGACCAAATCTATGTAATGTGGAGGTCTTCCGAAACTATCCATTCAATCGATATGCAGTCTGGGAGACGTTTAAACGACATAGTTGTTGGTAGCGCTTAAGGAGCTGGGTACAATCGTGATGTCTGCGTGTGCTGATGAAATGCTGCAGTGCTAAGTAGTGCTGAGAGGCAACACATTGAAGTTTACCTGAAACCCATGATCTAGGTAATTGCATCCAATTTGGGGATTATTTACTACAGAGAAATTCTAGTACCTGTAGAAAAGAGGACAAATCACAGAATAAAATGTGTACTTAACCCTAATTACTTACTTTAACTCTAAAATGCTTTATTTATTTATTTTAAGCACCAAATTATAGAGCTGAAAGCACTAAAGTGCACTATGGCATCCTAGTTTTGATTGCTAGAGGACCTTGTGCTGGCACTGTATATGACTTTTCTAGTCTCCAGATCTCTCTTGAGTGTTGTTATAAAAAAAACATTGTAACACTTGGGTAATATATCAATGTTCGTAGCAGTAGATCTCTGAGAACTGTTAAATATATCTGGAAATGTAACGTGTCATAACACTAAATAAATCACTCTATAATCGTTTTTTCACAACGCTTAGTTTGGATATATAATGAGTGTAGTATTGCAGCTATAGTGATGACCCACATTTTTTTTTTAAAGTCATACACCAAGATACAGCACTTTGATCATAAGCAGGGCCGGACTTCTAGTGTTGGAGCTTAACATCCTTTGGCGCCAAAAGGAACCCCCTTTGCTGGCATCACCTTTTCATCACAGATCATTTCCTTGCTTTTCTGGTCCTTACCCAGCCTAGAATATTGTGATTATAAATAAACATATATGAGATAACTATATTTCTGTTATGATGGAGAAAAAAATTTTGGTCAATAACTGTACAGGAAAAAAGCCCCTGTATTGTCTCTGCCGAATATACTGTAAGTCTACAATGCATGATGATAAATCTAGCCCTGGACATACAGTAAGTGTTGGGCAAATTGGACTTTTATTGGTGTGGCAAACACAGACCTAACTAAATTGCCAGTCTGTGTCTCAACACCTATATCCAGGGCCAGGGTTTATCTTTAAACATTGTAGGCTTGTTTGGCTTCGGGTCCTTTCAGGCCGGGTTCACATGTGCGAATTGTATGCAGGTTTCCCCATATCCAATTCGCATGACATGCAAGTGTGTCCCGCTCGCAATGGAGTTGGCTCACACAGGTCCGGGGTGGCCGCAGTCCGCATTCCACAGGGGTCCTGTGCTTCTTTAGGTCTGGTTCAGGTCCGAATTCAGGCAAAAATTCGGACCTGAATCACACCTGAACTGGTGAACAGGGACGCACCGGACCCCATGCTGGGAACCGCAGCTGCAGCATATGGATGCACCGGACTCCATGGTGGGAACCGTGGCTGCAGCAGCACATTCTGCCCATGTGTATGTGGAAAACCAGCATCCCACGGACTCCCGATCAGTGCTCTCAGCCAATGGCAGAGAGCGCTGATTGGAGTGTTTTGATGGGGGGGCATTCACCTATTACAGTGGTCATCATCCCTGTCCTCAGGGCCCACTAACAGGCCAGGTTTACAAGATAACTGAAATACATCACAGGTGATATAATTTGCTGCTCAGTGATTGCAGTATTCTAATCTGCATCTCCCCAAGGTAATACATGAAACCTGGCCTGTTAGTGGGCCCTGAGGACAGGGTTGATGACTACTGCCCTATCAGAACACAACAGCTCAGCGGGGGAGATCAATGGACTAACCTTGCATGGTTAGTACAGTGTCTCTTACCAGAGCTGACAGTTATTTTTTCCAGACGTCTTCCAGGGCAGCATCCAAGACATAGGCTCCTCCTTCCTGCAACAGGAAACACATTCGCCCACCATTATAAATTTGTCAGTCTTACCTGTGTGCCTCAGTTGTTTTGTGTTTCCTCCGGACCCACAGCAGCTGCAAACGTTTGTTATTTTATCCAGTCTCTGTGCTTTCTGCAGGGGACTCCCTGACCAGCATCCCATTCAGTCCAGGGGGCCTTGGGAGGGTGAGCAAGGGCAGCAATCTAAACCTAAGGCTCTGTCTAAAGTTTCAGTCCTACAGAGGGGTATGCAACTATCCCCCCAGTTGCACTACATGCCGCTGGCATTTTTCTCCACAGCTACCAGTCCTCGCTGGTGGAGGGCCATCTGGCCAAACCCTGCACTCCAGGTGCTTTAGAGGTTCCCTCGCTGGGCAGGCGACCTGGCCGCTGACCATCCTGCCCGCCGACCGTATACCGCTTGCATCCCGCAGACATTTCCGGCTGTCCTGGTAGGTGTAGCAAGATGACACTGAGATGTCGGACGTGTCATTTCTGGTCACGTGGTTCCGGTCGGCGCCCATCTTGGTGAAGGCTGGAGCCTCCAGGGCAAGCACTAGAGTGAGTCCCTTCCGGTCGGCTGCGGCCTGGATTTTGGAAAAAAAAAAATTACAAAAGGTCTTTAATGCTCCCCTCCCTAATGGAATCCCAGGAAGGAGGATGTGGCAGGTGCAGGTGTGTCCACCAATCCGCACGGGGTCAGCTGGGGGTGGGGCTGGAGCTGGAACAGGAAGCAGATAAAAGGGCCCTCTAAGCAGAGGATCCCGGTGGCTGGCCAGGTCGGACGCTTCTCCACCCTGCCCTGCAGATCCTGCATATCAGGACAGCTCCAAGGTAAGCCAGAACACTCTGGAGTCACCTCTGTCTTTACCTACAAACCGTACAATTGCTTCGGTGCATTGTACACCACCAACCTCACTCAGGCCCTTTGTGCTTACTTGCAGGCAAAGGCCCCCAGAGGAAAAAAGGGCGAAGACCAGCAGCAAAGCATGCGCCTCTTACAGTCACCGGTTTTTCCCTGAGTGGAAAAAAACACTATGACAAAATGCATAAACAAAATGGTGGCTAAGGAGTCGCAAGGCTTCCTTAAGGACATGCTTAATTCTTTCAAAAAGGAAATAAATAAAGAGCACTATTTGGCCAATAGGCTCAGCTGTAGAGAAGCTGGAGGTGCCAGCAAGCTCTAGCCAAACCAGTACCCCATCTACCAGCAAGGTATGAATCCCCTCGGGTAGCGAGGAAGAGGCGGATCAGCCAGAACAGGAGGTCGATTCGGATAATTCTGAACAAGACTAAGGATGGCTTATGCTCAGATTCCGAGGAGAATGACCCGGCATCAGAGGGCACCCTATTTCTCTCAGAAGATACGGATAATCTTCTAAAGGCTATAGCAGACACACTGAGTATCGAAGAGCAAAAAGCAGAGCTTTCCCTGCATGACAAAATATACAAGGGGTTGTAGCCCAGAACGTTTCCGGTGCATTAAATTCTTAAAAGCATAGTCAAGAGGGAGTGGGATAAGCCAAAAAGAAGCTCTTCATACCAGCCACGGTCAAGCACAGGTATCCATTTGCAGAGGAAGAGATGTCCCAAAGTGGATGCCTCCCTCGCGAGAGTCGCAAACCGACTTAGCTTTTGATGATGCGGGGCATGGGAAGCAGGGGTGGCGATTTTGAATCCGGCAATAGCTTCCATCTGCACAGCTCGCACCTTCTTAGCTGGCTGTCTCAACTACAAGAATTGCTCTAAGGGGACACGCCAAGGGAAGAGTTAATGAGGACCATTCCCACACTAACCGGAGCGGCAACTTTCCTAGCGGATGCCTCGGCTAAGACAGTAAGAATATCTTCAAGGGCCACAGCCTTAGTGAGGAGAGCCCTGTGGCTGAAAGTCATGGGAGGGGACATCACCTCCAAGAATAGGCTGTACGGGATCCCATTCACAGGAAATTTGCTGTTCGGGCAAGACCTGGAAACGGTCCTGGACAGGACCGGAAGAAAAGAAAAAAAGGGTACCCCCAAGCTAAAAAGAAGCAAGGGAAGGCACCCTTTCGTCAGTGCAGGAGATTTAATGAGGAAGCCCCTAAACAGAAGGACGGTTGTATGCATGGCTACAATATACTTGCAAGACGCATACCTACATGTACCCATAAAGAAGATACCGAAGGTTCACGTTCCAGGGGCCAGCGGCCACCCTGCATCTGCAGTACACATCTTTGCCTTTCGGCATCTCTTCTGCACCCAGAATCTTCTCAAAGATTATGGCAGAAGCTCTAAAGGGCCTGAGACAGCAAGGCATAGGCGTGGACAATCTGCTGTTCTTTGCAGAAACAGCGTAGAACCTAGAAAACAACCTCTGCGCAAGTATTTCCTATCCACAAAACCTGGGGTGGATAGTAAATACGGAAAAATCGCATCTGACCCAAAATTATAAACAAATTTATACCGCGCTGTCTGTAAAATAAAAAAACTAAAGCAGCCAGCACAGCAGTGGATAAAGTTGCAAAAATGACAAAATGGGTGAAATGTTAAGCGCTTATGTGATCATATAAACCATAACTAATAGTACAATTGAGTACAAAAAACGTGAATAATAAATGATGTGCTCAAAAATACTCCAAGCAGTCCTCTATTGTGACATGTGATGTTTATAAACCGAAGAACTTGGACGTGTGATGTCCAAAAAAGAAAAAAGTCAGTGACAAGCTTCAATCATGTGTGATGATAATCCTCAACCACATGTGGATATGATATTGTGATAGTCTTTAACTTCAAATATGTATGATGTAATAACAGTTAATAGTAGATCCACCACCAAAGAGACCAGAAGCTGCTTACCAGAGGGATTGAACTCAAATAGGTGTACACCTACTGAGTCAATCAAGCTTTGTGGTATAATATACCAAGGGGATCAGATGCTCTATCCAGATATGAGGAGGAGTGGTGCAGCGCTAGAAAATAAGTCTGTCCCCATAAAGGTAAAAATAACGGCTGAACAAAGTCCTCTTCATCAGAAGGAAGTGGTGACACTCTGTTTAGTGGGATCCATAATGAAAGGACACTCAGAAAACGGAAAATTGTATACTCACCTTTCCGTAATTTTCCTTTCCTGTCGCATCTTCATGGCAGCATACACTTTGGGTTGTGACTCCGCCCCCACAACCTGATAGGACCACATAGCTATATATTGTAGAGAGGGCCCCCGCTCCAGTATTCTCTGTGTATATCACCTCAGAAGGGTGGGAGATTATATGCTGCCATGAAGATGCAACAGGAAAGGAAAATTACGGAAAGGTGAGTATACAATTTTCCGTTTTCCTGTCGCATCATGGCAGCATACACTTTGGGGGAAAAAACGCAAAAACTGGGTGGGAATGCAAACTAAGTTTATTAACAAAGAATAGAAGAATTGGCCTGGATAACGGATCTTCCGAAATCCACCGTGGATAAGCAGGCGGAATCCACCTTATAATGAGATATAAAGGTGCTCCTGGAAGACCAGGTAGCCGCTCTGCAAATTGTCTCCGCCGAGACTCTACAATATGCCGCCCAGGAGGTTGCCACTGCCCTGGTGGAGTGTGCCCTTAAGCCCTCAGGTATTGGATGATTACTCAATGAATAGGCCTTCTTGATGGTCTTTACTAGCCATGAAGCAATGGTGCGTGAGGATGCCGCTTGGCCTCTCCTGAATCCATGCGGGATAATTAGGAGACTTTCCATCTTTCTAATGGATCTGGTTGCCGAGAGATATTTCAAGACGCTACCTTTGACATCTAACGGGTGAGGATCGCCTTGATCCGTGTTTAGTGCTGGGAGATTAATCTCCTGATTGATATGGAAGGACGATGATACCTTGGGGATGAATCGATCCGAAGGTCTTAGGACTAGTCTGTCTGGAAAAACAACCAGATATGGTTCACTAACCATTAGAGCTTGCATCTCTGACACCCTTTTAGCCGATGTTATGGCTATTAAGAATTAAACTTTCAGTGTTAGATCCCAGAGTGATATGCTCTCGATTGGGACAAAGGGTTCCTTGGATAGTGCTTCCAGAACAACTGAGAGGTCCCAGACTGGGAAGGAAGGTTTTCTGGGGGGCCTCAGTTTTAGACAGGCCCTTTGAAACTGAATTACAAGAGGATTTTGTGCCCATCTAACTCCTGTCAAGGCGGACAGGGCCGACACCTGGACCTTCAGGGTGCTTGACCTAAGGCCTTTCCCTAGGCCTAATTGAAGAAATTCCAGGACCTATGACACCGACGGGGAGGATGAGTCCCAACCTTGCTGTTGAGTGAAAGTGACAAATTTCTCCCAGACCTGTCTGTATGTGTTCTTGGTGGTAGGTCTTCTGGCCTGGAGTAAGGTGTCCACCACCTTCTGGGAACAGCCTTGCTCTAGGTACCTAGCCCTTTCAGTCTCCAGGCCATCAAATGCAGCTTCTCTGGGTTCGGGTGAAGAAGATGACCCTGGGAGAGCAGGTCCGTTGACAACGGGAGGGGCAGGGGATCTGCCGTGTTCAGCTGCATGAGGGTAGTAAACCATGGCCTCCTTGGCCAGAAAGGAATTACTGCTACCACCAATGCCGTTGACTTCTTGAGCCTCAGGAGGAATCTCGCTATGAGCGGAGTCGGAGGGAAAATGTACCCCAGGTGGAAATCCCAGGGGTGTTGGAGGCAATCCGTCCCCTCCGCCGAAGGAAAAGGTATCCTTGATAGGAATCTCCGGCATTTTGCGTTCTCTGGAGTTGCAGCCAGGTCTATCTCTGGTGAACCCCAGGTCCGGGATATGAGAGCATAGGCCTGGGGACTCAGAGACCACTCGTTGTTGGAGGTGAAATTCCTGCTCAAGTCGGCCAAGACGTTCTGGACTCCCGGAACATAAACCGCTCTTAAGTCTAACAGGTTCAGCTGTGCCCATTCCAGAACAGGACGGACCTCCTGCATCATGGACCGGCTTCTGGTGCCCCCCTGCCTGTTGATATAGGCGACCGCCACTTTGTTATCCATCTTCAGAAGGACATGCTTCTGCCTCAAGAGAACTGAAGGCCAGGAGAGCCTGAAACGCTGCTTTCATCTCCAAAACTTTCGACACTGAGTCCTGTGTCCTGAATGGCCAGCGGCCCTGAGCCGCGTAGTCCTGATAGTGAGCCCCCCACCCCTGCAGACTGGCATCTGAGGTCACTATCTCTTGATGAGGAGTGATTATATGTTTGCATCTTCTCAAGTTGTGAGGTCGTGTCCACCAATGCAATGATTGTTTTACCTCCTGAGGGATGTAGATTGGCCTAGACATTGACATACCGTTCCACTGGCTCAGAAAGGATATCTGGAGAGGCCTTGAATTCCATTGAGCCCACTGGACCATTGGAATGGTGGACGCTAAGGAGCCCAGGATACTGAGGCATGCTCTGGCCGGTAGCCTTGTGGCCGAGATTGCCCTCTTCACCCTCTGAATTAGGAGAGGAATATTTTCCCGTGGAAGTTCCACTGTGTTCTCCCTTGTGTCCAGCTCGGCCCCCAGAAAGACCATTCTCTGTGTGGGATGGATGTTGCTTTTTTTCCAATTTATCAGCCACCCTAGGGACTGTAACGTGGAGACCAGAACTTCCCGATGTTGGATGAGACTCCTTGCCATCTGAGAGAAGCAGGATGTCGTCCAGGTAATGGTGGACCCTCAATCCTTTTTCTCTCAAGTGGGCTATTACAGGTAATAGGACCTTCGTAAATGTCCTGGGTACGGTAGAGATCCCGAACGGGAGACTTTGAAATTGGAAGTGCCAACTGTTTAGAGTGAAACGGAGGAATTTTTGGAATCCGGCGTGGATAGGGATATGTAGGTATGCGTCTTGAAGGTCGATTGAAAGCATTCAATCTCCCCGGTTTATCGCTTGGAGGATTGATTGTAGGCTTTCCATTTTGAACGTTTCTATCCGGATTGACCGGGTGAGGTTCTTTAGATCCAAGACTGGACGGAAGTCCCCCGATTTCTTTTTTACTAAGAAGAATGGGGAATAGAAACCTTTCCTCTTTGTGATGGTGAGACCTCCACTATTGCCTGCTTCTGGAGCAGATCTTGGATGTACTGGACCAAAGACAGCCTTTTCTCTCGGGAAGGAGGAAGCTTGGTTGAGCAAAATTGATCGCTTGGGGGGCGACCTTTGAATGACCCCCTGTGCCAGAAATGAATGGTGGATACTGTCCACGGGTCTTTTATCATTCCCGCCCAAGCCAGTTTGAACTTTGTGAGCCTGGCACCCACCACTGCTGGTTGGGCGGGCGTACCTTCAAAAGGACTTCTGGTCATTGGAGGCAGGGGTTTTGGGTTTCTGGAACTTGAGGAAGGATGTCTGAGGGTTTTTCCAACTTCTCCTGTGTTCCTTCCCGGGCCTATAGGATCTTGCCTCCCTATATCTCTCTGGGAGATTGCGTTTAAAGGGAGGCGGCCTCTGTTGTTTTGGTCTTCTGTCTGATGGGATGAGACCTGACTTTCCGCCTGTCACTTTAGAAATTGCAGTATCCAGCTTTGCCCCGAAGAGGCTTACCCCATCATACGGAATTCGGCACCAATTGGATTTTGAGGCAGGGTCGGCCGACCAGTGTTTAAGCCATAGCGCCCTTCTGGCCATAACAGCAGCTAACATGGACCTTGATGCGGATCTAATAGTGTCCACGGAGGCTTCCGCCACAAAGTCCCCTGCAAGACTAAGTTCTTGTAAGGCCTTAATGATCTGTTCTTGATCTGCGCCCTCAGTGACGAGTTTTGCGGTATTCGAAGACCAACTGGAAATAGCTTTCCCGACGGCGGCCAGTGTCACCACTAGTCTGCAGGCGCCCCCCACAAAAAGGTAAGCCCTTTTAAGATCTGTATCGACCTTCCTGTCCAGTACGTCCCTGAACGTCACCGCGTCCTCAGTGGGGAGCGTCACGTGTCTGGCTAGACGCATTAGAGAAGCGTCTACTACTGGAGGGGAAACCAAGGGAGATACCTTTGGGTTCTTTCAATGGGTACAATTTGGTAAGTCTGTTGGATAGACTAATCTTCTTTTCGGGGTTCTGCCATTCCTCCTTAATAAGCTCATCTAGCTCATCTATGAATGGAAAAACTGGGACTTTTTTGAGATTCGGGAAATACTTCCTCTGCTTCTGCTGTACCTCCTCAGGTTCCTCCCAGTTTATCGCTTCCTTGACCAATTTCACGAAAGGTCCAATAAGCGAAAAGTCAAATCCAGCTGAAGCTTCCAGCTCTTCATCGTCTGACGGGAATGCTTGTTCCCTTGATGTACTGGGATGGGATGGGGAGGCGCTCTGTGCTGTAGCCTCCGCATCTGGAGTTGAGACATACAGAGCAGGGACTCCGGTAGGCTCTATAGTATCCAGCTCTTTCTCCCTGGTGGCCTCATCCATACATCTGCGGCAAGCCAGTTTGTCTGGTAGGGCTGTGGCCCCACATATCCAGCAAGCATTCCCAGCAGGGTGGGAGGGACGTACAGGAGACTGGTGTCTACGTGCAGGGGGTCTTCTGTGGTAGGAACGTCTATGCCTTGAGTAGGATCGACTCCTTCTACGGCTTCCCCTGTCGCTTGAGCGACTTCGCCTATGGCTGGAGCGGCTTCTCCTGCGTGAGGTCCCTCTTCGCCTTGATTTTGACGATCTTGATGACCTGATAGGGCTGACCAATTAGGCGGCATTAGTACGATCCTGCTCTCTTTTACGATCTTCACTACTTACCATGGGAATCCCCCCCCCCCTTACCTATTAGGCTGATGGTGATCTGCTGGGGCAGCGGCCTCCATAGAAAAAGAAAGGTGATACACCTGGGAGAGATACAGGCCGATATAAGTATGCAAGCAGCCAAGAAGAAGGTGTAGGAGAAAGGAAACCCACTTACTCAGAGGGGGTGAATGTCAGGGGTGCAGATACAGCTGAAAATGCAGGCAGGGTACCTTCAGGCAACAGGAGGAACACAAAATGACAGGTTTGAGCTTTTAAAGTTGCCGCCATGGCCGCTGAGGTCACGTCCCGCTCGTGCATGTGCAGTAGCGCCGCGATACGCTCGGCGCCATCTTGGAACCTGGCAAAAACGAAAGGGCACCCTGAGGCTGCGCACTGCGCATGCGGGGAAGCGCCGAGATGCTCGGCGCGCCAGGGGGAGACACAGAGGGACTACAATGCCCAGGATAACTAAGAAAACTTCCAAAATAAGGTGAAAAGGTTTCTGGAGACCGCTGCACACAACTAAGCCTATTTAAAGCCTATACTGAAGCCGCAATATACCCCTGAGACCACCAGAGTGGGGTTCCTTCCATCTAGCTCATTTAGAGGCTGTACAGGCAAGGACTTCCACCCAGGAGAGGCTAGAACCTGGCTGGGGCGAATGCGGTAAGGGGGTGCTTCTTAATCCGTTCGGTCCTGACAGGTGAGGAAAAATAAGAGAATACTGGGGCGGGGCCCCTCTCTACAATTTATAGCTATGTGGTCCTATCAGGTTGTGGGGGCGGAGTCACAACCCAAAGTGTATGCTGCCATGATGCGACAGGAAAGGAGATGTAAACACCATCACCAACACCCAAACAAACTGACCCTTACCATCAGTGTATGGGTTATACACGTGTGTAGAAAACAGATAGCGAGAGGCAATCTTCCTGGGATAGACCAACAATCCTCCAGTGGAGTAGCATAAACATATTCCTTTCCCTCTAAACTAAATGGAAGGCTTTAGGTCTCCTCCTTGTGACAGGATTAAGAGCCAGGTATAATCCAGTGGGTATATGCGCCTCAAGAATCGTGGTATATGGGGAGTAAAGAGAAAACGCTCATTGCGCAAATTCCATCTAAAAGGATAATTTATTGTATAAAAAGTAAAAACCACTCACATTTTGTAAGACGGTACAGAGCAGTATGAAGCGTCCAGCGCTCCTAACCACAAAGATGTCACCGTCCAACCGCGTCCTGCGTCACCAGTCTCTTGTCGCCCTGATGATGACTTCTAATTCGAAATGCGTCGGGAGGATATGCTGAGACCACTGTCTTCTTTTATACAAGCGCTTGATTTTACTGCTAAACGCGCTAAACATACAGAAGTACGCTATATGCCTTCCTCTTTCTTTTTCTGACTGCCTATATCTACTGAGTCCATCCATACCTTACACCTGTTCGGAGGTCCATCTGGAGGTCATATCTGAATAGAGCATCTGATGCCCTTGGTATATTATACCACAAAGCTTGATTGACTCACTAGGTGTACACATCCCTCTGGTAAGCAGCTTCTGGTGTCTGGTGGTGGATCTACTATCAACTGTTATTACATCATACATATTTGAAGTTAAAGACTGTCACTATATTATATCCACATGTGGTTGAGGATTATCATCACACATGATTGAAGCTTGTCACTGACTTTTTTCTTTTTTGGACATCACACGTCCAAGTTCCTCTGTTTATAGACATCACGTGTCACAATAGAGGACTGCTTGGAGTATTTTTGAGCACATCATTTATTATTCACGTTTTTTGTACTTGCATCTGTCCCAAAGCCAGATGTGGTATACTTGGGTTATGTGCTAGACGCCAGAGTAACCAAAACCTTCCCGACGGAAGAAAAGAACGAGGCAGTGCTGGACTGATGATGTCCTCAATCCCAGCCATCACCTGGGGACAGCTCCACATGAAGCCTCTACAGAATCACATTTTGACCCAGTGGGGCAGTGATCCATCATCCTTAGAGATGTCTATTCCTGTCCCTCGGTTGGTCAATCTCTTCAGTGGTGGCTCAATCTGCTCCGTTACGCCGAGGGGAGCAGATGGACACCAACCCTGTGAAGATCTCCACATACGCTAGGACCCTAGGATGGGGGGCGCACATGGGGGATCTCTGTACACAGGGGAGATAGAACTCCAGAAGGTCTCGAGCCTCCTAGAATATGAGGGAATTGAAAGCCGTAGAGCAGGGGTCTCAAACTGGTGGCCCTCCAGCTGTTGCAGAACTACAAGTCCCATCATGCCTCTGCCTGTGGGAGTCATGCTTGTAACTGTCAGCCTTGCAATGCCTCATGGGACTTGTAGTTCCACAACAGCTGGAGGGCCGCCAGTTTGAGACCCCTGCCGTAGAGGAAGCGTGGAGAGCATTGCAACTAGCTATCCAGGACAGAGATGTCTGGATTTAGTCAGACAACGCCACGACAGTGGCATACCAGCAAAGAAGGACAAAATCCCCTTGTTTGATGAGCCTGACAGAAGCAATTCGAGATAAACATCAGATCAATCTCGGACATCCACCTGAAGGGGACAGACAACACGCTGGCAGACTTTCTAAGTTGAAAGACCATAAAACAGAGTGGTCTCTAAACTGTAGATCACGCAAACCTGGGGAGTGCCCGAGGTAGATCTGTTTGTCTCAAAGACATACCCCAAACTGCTAAGGTTCTTCTCGCTGGATCCCACAGGTGGCAACATCGAAGTGGACACGTTCAATTAAAGCTGAGCACACCAGCTGTGTTATTTCCTCCGAGCGCTTTAATACCAAAGGTGAGCCAAAAAAATCAGGGAAGAAAGGGCAGCTGTGATACTCATAGCACCTCACTGGCCCAAGGGAGCATGTTCAGTCACTTGAAGAAGCTCAGTCTCCAGCCGCACCTGATACAGCCAGACCTACTGGACCGCCTATCACGAGGGCCAGTCAACCACCTGAATCACAAACTCATGAAGTACATTTACCTCTCCCTGCCCATAGACCTGCATGGAACCTCCAATCAGGTCACCGACAGGCAGACCTGATTGGACAGCCTGTGGGAAAGAGGCTTTCAACCCCTGTTCACATTGGGCTGATTTAAGCCAAATCAGAGTCTGTTACCGGCGTTCTGTCGAGAAGTGCCCCCCCATCGAATAGTGCCCGCGCATACGTAGGATGGAGCTGCACTTCAGCTGATTGGCGATCAGCTGGAGTGACGTGACCAGGGCGCAAGCGCACATCGTAGGAGGCATCTTTCTCGATGGGAGATACAATTTCACGGCCACAATCGAAACCTGTACAAACAGCGGGGGGGGGGGGGACACTGTAGTTCTCACATTGTGCCTTGCTGTTGCGAGGCGGCTTTACAGTGTGCTGATGGTCCAGTTTTGTCTGTGTTGCAGGACGGGTTTGCTGTATTGAACGGCCGGTTTTGCCTGTGTGAAAGGGCGGGTTGCAACACAGATAAAACCAGCCCTTCAACACAGCCACTAGCCGCCCTCCAGCAGCAGCGATGCACAATCTGAGAACTATGGTCTCCCCCGCTGTTTATATAGGTTTAAATTGTGCCTGTGAAATGGTATCTCCAACGATGTGCGCATGCGCCCTGGTTACGTCAGCCCAGCGGATCGGCAAATCAGCTGTTGTGCTGTTCCATACGGCGCATGTGCCGTACATACCGGGCACTTCTCGATGGGGGCACTTCTCGACAGAACACCGGCAGCGGCACTGTCTGAATCGGTGCGACGCTGACTTTGGGGCACCACACCAATTCAAAAAGTAGTTCCAGCACTACTTTTGGCGACTTTGGGGGTGATTTCAATAAACATCTGTGCATGAACCCGCACAGATGTCGCTCAAATCGCCCCCAAAGTTGGACTGAAATGCCAGTTCGAAATCTTGCGAGTTCACCGGACCTTGCACGATTTCAAACTCGCATTCATTGTGAACCTAGGCTAAAGGTTGATGTGCCTCATTTAATAAGCTGCTATGCATTACAAGCACCACTTAATTAGGTGCACCTAATTCAAACAGACATTCAAAAGACATTCAGATGCTTGTATGGATGCAGGAGCTGTTTGGCCAACAATTTTCTGAAAAGTTGACAAGTCAACCTTTGTCAAGCGAAAGGGTGCCAGCAGGACCACCCGCAGAACATAGTTTGATATATATAGCAGGAATTGTTTGAATTTGAATCCATGGTCAGCTTTAGAATTCAGGTCTGCAAATTACTACAGCTGGATATTGTCTACTAATTAAATAATTTCAGGCTTGTTTTTCCTGTCTTTGCTGTTTTGTTTTCGAAGACACTGGTATGTTTGAGAATGGTGTCAACCTGTATGACCTTGGCAAGGAATAAGTGAAGCAGCTGATTTAATAGCTGTAGGGGACACAGATCACCACACACCTCAGGGAGCAATAAACATTGCGTCTTGGAATTCAAGCTCCAGTTACTATATTTGAATCTCTTTTAACCCCCATTCACAAAGCCCTGTTAATTTATTTTATTTCAGACTGGAGGGCATTTTGAACTGACATTGCTCTCTGCTGCACTTTGATAAAAAAAAAAAAAGGCCAGCTATTTTAGGAAGCTTTTGTTACAACCTATTATGAGTTATAAAAAAAACAAAACAAAGTAATCACCTGCTTGAGCCTGCTGGAAATAAAATATAAACTGTCTAGAAAAAGACAGAGCCCCAAATAAGAACCCCAGATGTAGCTGTTGGCTCAGCATGAGTGCGCTGTCTTACACCCCTGCTGTCCCCTGGAGTGAGGGTCCTTCTGGTCAGCTCTGGCTGCCCTACATGCCTAACAGCCTCACTAAAATAATACAAACCAAGCTCTGACTTCCTTACTACCATGTTGCCCCGGAAGTAAGACCTACCCTGAAAATAAGGCCTACTGTGATTTTCGGGGAGGGCTGCAATATAAGCCCTACCGTGAAAATAAGCCCAAGTTTAAAGTGCTTGTAAACTGCTAGAATCCTCTATTACAGTATTATTTAATGTAAAAGGTGTGTGTTTCTGTAATATAATCGAGTCAAATACTGTCTTATAGCACCCGCTGCTCTCCTCCTCTTCTCCCAGCTGTCAGCGGGGGATTTCGCCCCCCCCCCCCCGCAGTGCTTGGAGCGGGCAAGAGAGCTCCAGCGGGCCATGGAAGCGCCGAGCGGTGCTCAGCTGATCCCCCGCTGCTATCCTCTTCTGCCAGCGGGGGATCTCGGGGCTCCCTCCCTGCTTCTGAAATGCTTGTGGCGGGGAAGACCTCTCAGACGGGTCACGAAAGCGTTGAGCAGCACTCAGCTGATCCCCCGCTGCTCTCTTCTTCTCTTCTGCCAGCTGTCAGTGGGGGATCTCAGGCCCCCCTGCCTCTGCAGTGCTTGTGGCGGGGAAGACCGCTCAGGGGGGTCATGGAAGGTATGTGACACAATTAGATTACAGTAACAAACTCCTTTTACATTATATACTACAGCAGGGCTTAATTTCAAGTCTAGACCTACTAACCAGGCAAAAACCTTACTCTCCAGCAGTTGCCCCACCAAACCTTGCCCAGGTCCGTCCCTCAACCCCGCCCCCTTAAAGCTTATGAAATTACATTTCTTTAGAAAAAGAGAGCACCCCCTTACATCAGGGTCCCCAGAGAGCCTCCCCCTTACATCAGGGTCCCCAGAGAGCCTCCCCAGCTGTGACGGCTCACTCCGCGGCATCACATCCATATATCCCTGACTTTGCATTTTAACCAGGTATACCCCATGGGCTATGGGATTATTTTGATCCTCCCTTCCATTATGGGATGCATGCTTTGTTCATAGAGGGCCTCCCCTTCCCTTTCTGGACTGCCCAGTACACTCTTCAGATATTTTTTTGGTGGTCTGCGATCAGCTCTATTTGGGGACACTTTGTGGGGACCCTCGGTGATACACACTGGATGCTCTGTTCTGAACTTGTGGAGAGCGCTTTTCTTGACTAGCCGTACACGATCTTTTATCATGTGGAATACCTCTCAGAATCTTTAATGATACATCTGGCTCTATACGTTTGTAAATCCCCTGAAGGGCATAAGCCAGAAACGATCGTCGGGTCTTACCAAGAGCCGTGTTGTATATATGTATCTTTTTATTTTTCTACTTGGATTTGTATATTGCTCATGAATTCAATTTTATCCATGAATGTTTTGTACTTTATTCAATAAAATTTGTATAGAAATCATTTTACACACCTTTGCTGTCTCCAGTTATGCCAAAGAAGTTGGAAACCGGAAATCGGCTTCAAAATGAGGCTTGGAGCGCAAGTGGAATGCAAATCGAACTCCGGGGCCTGGGGATCACATTGCAAGCCACTCGCTCTAACTGTACAGGGCATTACTGTGCTAGCCAGGAAGGAATTTACCCTCGCATTTGGCAAGCGTAATTTTCAAGCCCTGTACTACAGTAATAGAGAGGATTCTAGCATTGTACAAGCACTTTTACTATGTTCTCACTGGGGATTCCTGACAGGCAGGGAGGGAGAGGGGGAGAGAAGACAGCACATAAAATTGCAAGCCCTACCCTGAAAATAAGCCCTACCGTGTTTTCGGTTGCCAAAATTAATATAAGACCCGGGCTTATTTTTTGGGAAACATGGTAGTACAGAGCAGCAGCCAGAGCTGGCGGGGGGAGGGCCTTGCAGCTTTGCCCTCATTCTGGGGCCAGCGGGAGTGCACAGCAGATCCTGATGGTATGGAGTATCTCCTAAGGATGCCAGTCTGTGCAGGCCCAAGCCTTTGACACTACAGTAGGGTTCCACTTGCATGCAGGAGTCCAGCCTGGAGCTGCATATACAGACTGATTTTACAACAGTAAAATCAGCCTATATATGCAGTAAAGCATGCTTGTTATACTCACTGTGGAACCTAAGGGGTTAATTCTGCGCATTGTGTAAAAGGCTGTTTGAGCCTGTCTTCTCTGATCCTCTTCTTTCACAGTCCCCCAATCAATCCCCTGACAGTACAGAGCCTTGGGGGCACTCTGCACATACTCAGTTTGGTGTGTATTTTAGTTTAGTTTAGGTTTTTTTTTGGGAGAGTGCATGTGATCAACACAGGGCCAGCCAGAGCTGTCCAGACAGAGGGTCAAGAGTCATGCGCCTCATAGAACAGTCAGAGGAGAATGAAAACTCCTACAAGCTTCAACCAGTGCTCGGCCGGACATTGATACAAATCACAAGATTACTATATACTGCTGATGAGAAAAGGTATATAGCAGTTGATATTTACTAAAATAATTGCATTTTCATGTTCTGTACTGTGGGAGACCAGATATAGTGAATGCAGAGTCTTGGGTTTGGTAACACTTTAAACAAGAATTTGCTGTGGGATACAACTGCAATTGTTTGCTGTTTTCTTTCTTTACAGGCCCCTAATTTTAACCCTGTAAAATGCAGTTGTGGTGCAGTCCTATTCATTTGAATGGGTCTCTTTTGATGGTGCTATTACCTGCGGAATGTGTTGGGGGCGGGGGGGGGGGGGGGGGGTTCATTTGTGCACAAGGATTGGTGGGCAAGGAAATATAAGACCGGTCATGCACTGAGCAAAAATGTGCTTGTTTCCCTTATCAACACAGACAGTGTTGCTGTGGGAATCCCTCCTGCCGGGCCACTGTCTACCCCCGAGGGGGGGGGGGTAGGGGGTGTAAGCCACCCCCCCCCCCCGGGAGAAGACAGTGACTATTGCTAGTGGCTATATGGCTTGCGATAATCGCAGGTAAAACCTGGCGTGCTGGTTGTACCAAAGTTGATTGATCGATCAACTTGTTACATTCCGCCTGCCCATACATTGTTGGAATCAGTAGGAACCGGCCGAGATTCGAACCGTGTATGGCCTGCCTAAGGCTTCTGGCTATTAACATGTACGGATGAATTAGTAAACAAGGTTTTCTTGCAAACCCTTGAAAGAAATATGATCAGCTTCCCAGGCACGTTAGTTATTTGCAAAATTTTATAACAAACTAAGCAAAACTTTTTTCTTTTTTTTTTTCTTCGTTCAGCAAAAAACCCAGTGGTGATTAAATACCACCAAAAGAAAGCTCATCTTTCCGGGCAGCTGGATTTCTAAATCCCCGCGCAGGGGATTTAGAGGATGAAACACGCCCGTTGCAGGGCTCTGTCAGGGAGCTGCGGCAAGCCCAGGAGTACACATTTGATAAGCTCACAGACATGGAGGACCGCCTGAGACGCGATAACCTCCGCTTCCTAGGCTTTCCAGAAGGCTCAGAGGGCAAGGCTCCAGAAATGTTCATGGAACAATGGCTGACATTCACATTTGGCGCCAATACATTTTCAACTATGTTTGCCATTGAGAGAGCGCATAGGGTCCCATTGCGCCCCCTACCCCCTGGGGCACCGCCACGTGCCATGCTTATTAAACTGCTTATTCTGCAAACCCTACCTCAGAAGCACACGCTACCTGGCGACACAGTGCCAGAGAATTAGAGCTGGTACTTCTGGAACGCACACAAAAAAACTACTATATCAGAATCAACAAATATTTGAATTTGGGGATAAAAATAGCCACCTACTGGCCTATTCAGCCAGGCCTGATTATCAGCCCTGTAATGTCCCTACAATAACAAATTCAGAGGGCACACTGGTTGAACAAAATGACATTATGAAAGCATTTGTCGCTTTCTACTCCACGCTCTATGCTACTAGAGCTCACTATACAATAGTAGAACTAGATGTCTTTCAGATATTTCACTCCTGAGACTAACGGACCACCAGGTCTCCGGACTTGATGCTCCGCTGATGACGGAAGAAATAGAGGAGGCTATACAGACATAAAACTCCAGGCCTTGATGGATTCCCTATTGAGTGGTACATGCAATTTCGGGACCTACTGATCCCACACTTGCTACGAATGCACAATTTTGCCCTTAAAACGGGACAACTGCCGCCTTCCATATCGGAAGCACTAATAATTTTGATTCCCAAACACCATAAGGATTACCTCCTATGCAAATCATATAGACCGATTTCGCGTATCAACTCAGCTCTTAAAATTCTGGCAGGTACTTGCGCAACGATTAAATACAGTAATTATAACCATTATAGGGGCGGACCAAATCGGATTTATGCCTGGACGATCGACCTCTATTAATTTGCGTAGATTCTTTACCAATATACAAGTGGCCCATGACACGACTGGCTCCCGAGCTGTACTGGCTTTAGATGCTCACAAGGCCTTCGACTCAGTCGAATGGCCATATCTTTTTGAAGTCCTGGCTAAATTTGGATTTGGCACTACCTTTATAAAGTGGGTACAACTCCTATATTCCAAACCCATCGCTAGACTAAGGGTTAATGCGTTCATATCGGATGCCTTCCAGATAAAGAGAGGCACTAGACATAGGATGGCCGTTGTCGCCGCTCCTGTTTGCGCTGGCAATAGAGCCCCTCGCATCACTGATAAGATCCAGTAGGGAGGTTAAGGGACTGACAATTGGGGGTCTAGAAGAAAAAGTGTCCTTATATGCGGATGATATGTTGATATATCTGGAGGACCCCCAGTCGTCACTCCCAGCCCTGCTGGAGATTATCCGGCGGTTTGGTCACTTTTTAGGGTTTCGGGTCAATTGGGACAAATCCCTTTTGTTTCAGATTGACCAAGAGACACCAATAACACTACCCCCAGCGTGCCCACTACAGATAGTTCACACTTTTCGATATCTCGGGGTCCTGATAAAACATCCTATCTCCTCCTATGCCAAGATTAACTTAGACCCCCTTATCAGTAGATTAAAAAACACCTTGAAAACATGGAACAATCTCCCTCTTACGCTGTTAGGAAGAATAAATATCTTTAAAATGATCTACCTCCCACGATTCCTGTACGTCCTGAGCAACTCACCAATATACATAACCAAAGCAAAATTTAAAGAGATAGACTCCATAATCACCAATTTCATCCGGAGAGGCGGTGTAGTGAAGATTGCTAAGCACACTTTACAGCTACCTACTTTGGAGGGGGGCCTGGCACTCCCCTGTCTCCAAACGTACTATATTGCCTCGCAATTGGCACATGCCTATTGGTGATTTTATCCTGAGGCTAACAATGAAGCTGCTGTCCTAGAGGCAGCCGTCCTCACCTCATATGAATCTCTCCAAAATCTAATACACCGTATGTCGCTCAGGGGAGGGAAGGGGTAAATGTTCTGGCCATGACCTTGCAGATCTTTAGAATTTGTAAACTGCTACCACCCAGTACCCAAGCTATATATCCTCCCAACGTCCCACTATGGGGAAACCCATGTCTACCAGAATTCCATCAGAGAACTGATGGGGGATACTGGTTCAAGAAAAGGGTGAAAACAATATCACACTTGTTTGTAGACAATACGTTCCAATCCTTTGCGGATTTCCAAAGAGACTTTGGACTCCCACGCATGGCCTACTTTCAATACCTACAGATAAGACATGCCGCTGCTGCACAATTTGGGCTTCGAAATATAGAGATGCAATCTTCCCAACTAGAACACTTACTAACTGACCCCTCCCACACCAAACTAGTTTCGTCTTACTATAAGAATTTACTCCACGGCTTACCACCATTGAACACAGATGGCGCTCAGACATACCTGATCTGACGGAGGAGATATGGGGGAGATTCTTACCCTACAAGTGCCCTCCGTCATCTCTTCAAGGGACAAGGTGAACCAGACCAAACTATTATATAGAGCATACTTTACACCAAACATATTATATAGATTAAGGAGATTATCCACTCCTTCATGCACTCGATGTGGAATGGCCGATGGCACATTCTTCCATCTAATGTGGGAATGTGCTCCGATAAGGAAGTTGTGGTCGGAGGTTACAGCCTTCATCAGCTCTATAGCCAAGATACCAAACATTTGTAATCCTTTTAGATGCCTGCTAGGTTACATTGATAATGAAGAGTTATCCAAAAATGTACAGTCTCTTATACGCATAGTGATGTTTTACGCTAAAAAAAAATAACCATGCATTGGAAATCTCAATCCACTCAGACTATAAAATTCTGGCTTACCATTATCAAACAAGCAATACCACTATATAAGTTAACATATGAAGCTAGAGGATGCCCAAAAAAGTTCTCTAAAATATGGAACCCATAGGTTAGCTCAGACAGTACCATTCCACCTGCCCCCTAAGTTATAGCAAATAATAGAGATATTATCGTCTAGAAACTACCAGAAATTAAGCCCTGACCAGAATGTATTGTGCTGAGTGATATTTTCTGCGTGTTATTACATAACGTTTACCTGTATACCTGATCAATGTATTGCACTATGACTGAAGCGATGTTCGCTATGATTATACACCTGTGTAACTATTATTGTTATGTCTATAAAAACAATAAAAAAAGTTAACCTTTAAAAAAAAAAAAAAAAAAACAGGGACTTTAGGCACATCAAAAGAGACAGAAGCACAGTGCAGGTTATAGTATGCAAAAAGGTGCTTTTAAAACTCTTGTGGGTAGGTTTTAATTAACTGCATACAGACTAATAAAAAAAAAAATCCAACGTGGAACTCATGAGTATGGTGGTTGTGAGGGATGAGACTCACTTCACTGACCTGCATAAGACTCCAGAGAGAATGACCAGACTCCAGAAAGTAATAGGTGTCCCAGGATGTTCGTTGCAGGCACCAGTCTCTTCCAGGTGAACCGAGAAATTCCTGCTATTGCTAATAGGGGAGTATGGGCTGGAATGCAAGACTGTCCTTTGTGCATCTACAGTGGCGAAATTAATTATTTGATTCCCTGCAGATTTTGTAAGTTTGTCCACTCACAAAGAAAAGAAGGGTCTATAATTTGAAAAAAAAAACCCACAATACAAATGTTATAAATTGAGTTGCAGTTCAGTGAGTAAAATCAAAGAGCTGTCAAAGGTTGTCAGGGACAAGATTGTAGACATGCACAAGGCTGGAATGGGCTACCAGCAGAAGACCATTAGCAAGAAGCTTGGTAAAAAGGAGACAATGGTTGGAGCAATTAATCGCAGATGAAAGAAATACAAAATAACCATCAAACCCCCTCAGTCTGGAGCTCCATGCATGATTTTGCCTCATGGGGTAAGGATGATCATGAAAAAGTAAGGG
This sequence comes from Aquarana catesbeiana, assembly GCF_042186555.1. Taxonomy (NCBI): domain Eukaryota; kingdom Metazoa; phylum Chordata; class Amphibia; order Anura; family Ranidae; genus Aquarana; species Aquarana catesbeiana. Next base: position 240,255,939 of record NC_133324.1, read on the forward strand.
ATCAGCCCAGAACTACATGGGAGGAGCTTGTGAATGATCTCAAGGCAGTTGGGACCAAAGTCACCAAAAAAACCATTGGTAACACAATACACAGCCATGGATTGAAATCCTGCAGCACCCACAAGGTCCCGCTCCTCAAGATGGCACATGTACAGGACCGTCTGATGTTTGCCCAGGAACATCTAAGTGATTCAGAGGAGGATTGGGAGAAAGTGCTGTGGCCATATGAGACCAAAATTGACCTCTTTGGCATTACCACAACTCGCTGTGTTTAGAGGAAGAAAAATGCTGACTATGACCCTAAAAACACCATCCCTACAGTCAAGCACAGAGGTGGAAATGTTATGTCTTGGTAAGGTTTCTCTGCTAAAGGTACAGGCCAACTTTGCTGCATTGAGGGGCCATATATTGTAAAATTTTGAACGAGAACCTTCTTCCCTCAGCCAGATCATGCTTTCCTCCAGCATGAAAATGATCCAAAATATACCGCCAAGGCAACAAAGGAGTGGCTCAAAAAGAAGCACATTAAGGTTATGGAGTGGCCTAGCCAGTCTCCAGACCTTAATCCTATAGAAAATTTATGGATGGAGCTGAAACTTTGAGTTGCCTAGCGACAGCTTAGGAACCGTAAGGATTTATAGAAGATCTGTACAGAAGAGTGGACCAATATCTCTCCCAAACCTGGTTAACAACCACAAGAAACATCTTACCTTTGTGCTTGCCAACAAGGGTTTCTCCACCAAGTACTAAGTCATGTTTTGCTTGGCGATCAAATACTTATTTTACTCACTGATCTGCAACTGTTTAAAACCTTTGTATTGTGTTTTTTCTTGATTTTTGGTTGATATTTTGTTCAAATCATTTAAAAATACATCTATGATTATAGACCTTTCATTTCTTTGCAAGTGGGCAAACTTACAAAATCTGCAAATAATTATTTTTACCACTGTATGTGAAGACATGTTGTACCATGTAGTGGGGAGCAGCTAGGCCCAATATGAGGCAATGCCTTGTGTGTTCAAAAACCCAAGCAACTGATGCTGATGAGGCAGCTGAAGGCAACCAAGCCACTTTAGGCAAGCAGTGAAACCAATCTGGGCATACCATCAAAGCAAGTTCTTGTGTGCCACACGCTACCTAGTTAATGACATCAGCAGTTTGTAGTCTCAGCCTTAACCATTATGTACTGTATATTAAAAGCGTACAACTGTTTAAGCTGTGAAGTAACATCCAGCGTACCTATCCTCCCAGGTTCACTCGCTATGTAAGTTCTTAGAGGTTGTACCATGCTCAGACTATGACAAATGCTTTGTGATGTGTCACAAAAAAAGCAAAAGTACAAAATATGGCCCTTGCATGGGTGTACGCTTAAGTATGCCCCTGTGCAAGAAACCTAAAATGTAGTCTGAAACAGGGTTCAGTAGTTTGTGATGCAGAGCTACCTTGTAAAAGATTCAAATCAGTGAGCAGTATTTGGTGTGGTGAGGCGGTCAGGGAGCAGTACATAGAGGCCAGGCAGTCGATGAGCAGTATGCGGCAGCGGGGCAGTGAGTGAGGAGTATGCAGTAGTGGGGCAGTAAGTGAGCAGACCGAATTTCTGCTTGGGAAATTTCTCCCTTTCAGCCCCTTACCACAGGACTGGAGGTGGAAGACTTCCAGGTTTGCTCCCTTCTCCCTATTTTGAGCTGCTGGGTGCTGTGTGACAAGGGAAGCAAATGAACACTACCCTGGTCCCGCCCTCCACCTATGACTGACCAAAGAGAAGCTGTTCAGCTCCAGTGCAATCATGCCCTCAGGGGCATAGGGGAGGCGAAATTAAGCTTCCTGAACTCTGGGGAGAGAGTCACAGGGAACTACCCTCAACCTATACCACGCTGCGCAGGGACCGGACGTGCTCTACAGCAACTGATGACGTCATTGATTGATAAGATGCAGGTGGGTAGCCATGCACTGGAACAGAGTTTTTATTAAGGTAGGCTTGGATCAAGCTACTTGATCTTCTTGACTTTGTAAATATTTTAACATTCTGCGGCAGCACCACAGTTGAGAAAGGCTTCCTTTTAAGTAAAAAGTACCAGAGGTCTGGATAACACTATAATGCAGAGTTGGATGAATGAGGATCACATACTGAGCTAAACTCAGGAAATACCCACATTTGGGCCTGAATGGCTCTCTCACCAAGTTTGCAGATGCTGGGTCACACTATGGCTCTGGACGTGGGAGACAAACACTTTGCACCTTACCGTACTCAAGGTATGGAAAGCTCTACAGTGCAGAGTTAAGACCCTGAGGATAACTTACCAGATTTCCCAGGCTTCCTCACAAGTTAGTCTTCAGAGACTAGGTCACACCAGAGGCTGTACAACAGCTCTGGACCTGGAGCGTCTTACCACGGCACACTAAGACAGTGTTTCTCAACTCCAGTTCTCAAGGTGCCCCAACAGGTCATGTTTTCTGTATTTCCCTCAGATGAGATCACTGTGATAAATACGAAGGCAGTGAAAACTGATCATATCACCTGTGCAAAATAATGGAAAGCCTGAAAACATGACCTGTTGGGGAGCCTTGAGGACTGGAGTTGAGAAACACTGCACCAAGATCTTAAAAAAATGCCACTGGTAGAGCCCAGTGTCTAAAAATGTCACATTTCAGTTCATCTCCACAATCTTTGTTCCAGCAGAATCCAGGTAGAGCCTCCAGAGTTACTGCTGAGGATACACTAATCCGAATAGCTTCAAAGACCTCAAATGCGCTTCTTTTGCTGTGCTCAACTGAATTTACTAAAGAAAAAATATCCACGGTGCAGCAGCTATGTTGAATAAATACAAAAATTTGCAGAAAATATAAAATTAAAGTAGAACTATAGGCAAAACTTTTCCCATTTTTGGATAGAGTAAGGGAGCGTTATAACCCCTGTCAAATTTTTTTGCCCCATCTTTGTCCCACTGCAGACATTTCTCTTCACTTTCTGTCCCATAGCCAAACAGGAAGGGAGAGGAAATCCCTACAAATTAAGGGGTATTTCTTGGGGACACCCAGGTCACCAGAACTAGTGTGCCAATTGGAAGATTTCCCCTCTATTACTTTTCTGGGGACAACGCTAAATTTGGAATTTTCTTTTCCTTTCAATGATAATGGTAAACAGCATAATTAGAGAAGGTCAATTTCCTTAATGGGGGGCACAGACAGCAATAAAAACTGAGAAGCTTTTTATACCTCTCCACTCTATCCAAAACGAAAAAAAAAGTTTTGCCTTTAGTTATACTTTAAGGATTCCACAGCTGAGCTGAGAAAAATGTGTCAATCCTCTCAAGACCAGAAAAAGACTGATGTATGACAGTTGGATGCAGGAGTATTCAGGAGCTGGCGTAATGTTTTTGCCTTGTCAGTGTCCAAAACAACTGTAGATGGCGGTATAACCTAAATGTCATACTATCCTACAGTTGTGCGCCCCTCAATGGACGAAAAAGAAATGCATATAAAAAGGCATTTCCAAGCAAAAACGATAACATGTTGGGGTAGGGGGCTATAAGGAGATGAGGGAGGACTTCAATTGGCCATTAAAATTTGGTTGTGGAATGCCATCCCATGTATATGGCACAGGTTATAAAATGTGCACTAGGCCAGCTCTGAGATACTATAGAAACACATTAAAACCCAATTGTGCAAGAAAGACAACTCAGTCATAAAAGTCTATAGTAGAACAAACTTTTATTTACCTGAAACCATGATGTCTGTATGATGCTCATGTCAGCAACAACTGAATTTATTTACAATTGCCTAAAGGCCAAACATGCGTTTGCAGTAACTGACATTGTTTTCTTGTAACAGAAGCATCACAATAAGTCGTATTGCACCAAAATGTTATCTGCTTTATAATTTAATAAGTTACATTATTACAGTGTAAAAATGATATTTGCACACTTAAAACAAGTTTAAAAAAACCTAAAACTTATGAAATGGTGATTTGGAGATTTACATTTTAAACATTCAACATCTGTACCTTTTGATTGAGTTTATAAATAGAACAAGTGCATATTGTACATGCTGTTTATAAAGGAAATGATACAATACAGACATTTGGCTACTTACAACTGAAAGCATGCACTACAATGATATTGTACATGAATCAATGACATCTTACATGGCGAAACACAAACGTGGCTGCTCAAGATTTCTTCTTTGTCCATTTGATGTTAGAGGGTCCAAATACCTCATAGGAATCTGGTGCCCCTCAAAACAGCAAAAAAGATTAATATGCATTCAATATATGTTGCATCTTCACTGTGCATTGAATAAATCAAATTCACAGAATCTTCCAATTCTGCTGCTGTGTATTTTTTTCAGTTTAGCAAATTTTCAAAGCCCAATAGACATGCCTTTTCCTGTACCCATTAACTGCCTCTAAACACACACATGCACGCAACAAAGCAATCTTACATCTCTGCACAATTGTTTAAGGAGGGGATTACTCCAGTTGTTCTGAAAAGGAAAAAGAAATAGCATATCAGCGTTTAGAAGGCTGTAGAATGACGGTTTCAATTGTACAACAGAAAATCATATTGCTGAGCTTAGAGGCCTATGATCTATAAGCACTATTTGAAGTTTTAAAGCTAATCTGTAACCTTTTCTATACTACATTAAAAAGGGAAGTATCATAGTATGTAATTGTATATAATGTATCAAAACTGCCATGAATGTTTTTTTACATGGGTTTTCCTACAGTAAGTAAAGTGGATACTTCCCCTTAAGAGGAAAATATGATTACATTTGTAGGAGTAATTTGGGTGCACACTACCATCTACTAATCCTTGACCTACCTGTAGTATGCAAGATAATATGGAGAGGAAGGAGCCTTCATCATTACAGTAGAAATATCTACATTTTGATAAACTTGACAGCTATGGGAACAATATACCATCACTTTAGGTTTGTTTTTAGCAAACAAATGTAATAGTAAAATGTAAAAGGCAAATTATGACAAAACGTAACTAGAGTTTCAAAGGATGCCTTCAGTAGACACCCAGATAGAAGTGTTTTATTAGAGAACTTCAGGCTACAGGAGTGTCTAAGATATGTACAGAAGAGCAGATAAAAATCTGCCAAAAACATAATCCAGTTTTTGCAAAGGCCCAAATGCTTTCCTCCTCAAGTTCTTTTGGCTTCTGTTTTGCATGTCATTAAAAGAAGCCTGGGAGGAGTCTTTGGACACTCAAGACCACGCAGGCACACTTGAAGTAATTTACAGGGTGCTTTTAAAACAGATTGCTGAACTACAGCCAGATAGACAAGAAAAAATTATGGTATGCTGCCCTGCACCCTTTTCCACCTGTAACCTGAATTTCTTTTTAAACACATGCAGAAATGGGTTCTCCATGAATGTGCTCCCTCAAGATGGTATTAAGATGCAACAGTAATGGGTACAAAGACCACATATACCAGAACTCCAGGTTTCCTTTCACATTAAATAGTTAATTTGGGGCAGCTTGGCAGAACGCTCTAGTGCAGGGGTCTCAAACTGGCGGCCCTCCAGCTGTTGCAAAACTACAAGTCCCATGAGGCATTGCAAGGCTGACAGTTACAAGCATGACTTCCACAGGCAGAGGCATGATGGGACTTGTAGTTTTGCAACAGCTGGAGGGCCGTCAGTTTGAGACCCCTGCTCTAGTGGCTGAGGATGCTGTAATAGATTTTATTAGGTTTTCCCACACACAGTAAAAGCATGGTTGTCTTCCTGCACTGGTACAAGCAACCTCCCCTCTGCTGTTAGAAAGAGTGTCGCTTGTATGGCATTAGCACTTTTCAAGAACAACCTTGTATTTTTTTTTTTTTTTTTTTGAATGAACGAATAGAAGATTGACCAAGGTAAATATGGTGATGTCATCTGTCTGCTTCAACACCTCAGCCATTCAAAGAACGCTTTGTTCTATTAATAATTAATAAAGGCATTTCCTAAATGGCAGAGATGCCATACAGACCCTATTTCTGTCCAGCAGCAGAGGGGAAGTTGCTTGTATCAGTGCAGGAAGACCATGTCACTTACAGTATGTAGCAAAGATACAGAATCCCCAGCAGCCAGACTGCTCTGCCATGTAAATAATTTGTTTGAGCAAAGCTGGCCAAAAAAAACTATTTAAAAAAGGAAAGGAAACTTGGGATTCTGGTTCAGCTCCTGTTGTCCATGTAAATATGGAATTTTATGACATTGTGCTATTATAGATGGCGTAAATTTAACTCTCCAGCAAGCGAGTCCAAAAAATACTATATAGTGAATATTGTATATTGAAAAAAGTAAAAATATACCCCTAAAATTCTATTCTAGTATTTCTTAGAACACAATGATTTTCTTGATTTAAAAACGTAACAGTAATGTTGTGTAATCTTAAATATACACCACCACCAAGGTTAATAGCATTCAGGTGCACAGTGAATTTCAAAATGGCAAACATTTTCATTAGTCAATGTGTAGGTGAAAAAGTGTGTTAATTTTCCCAGTTTGAACAGTAGAGGTGTGCGATGTTAAGAATGAAAATAAGTGAATGGGTAATTTATCACACGTTGTTATGGCATTTGTTCAGATTATTAGCAAGTGGTAGGTTCTCAGGATCTCTTTGATATGATCACAGGTGAGACATGGTGACCTTAGTCATATAGGAATCAGATGTATGCCAGTTGGAGGCATTGCACATATTTAACTCACAAAAGAAAAATGACATATGAAATTGGTTGTGGACAAAAGCTCAATTTTTTTACCTCAAAATGTTTAAAAACACCAATCTCAGCATTGTGAGCCAAACTAGATTTAATACAAGAGATGTATTTTATCCGTTATCCGCTCAAAAGCCAGTGAAGCACATAGTGATTATTTTATAATTAGTACAGCATAAAGCTGGATTTACTGAAAATCATGCAACTCGGATTACAACCTACATTCGATAAGCACAACTTCTGGAGTCAGGCCATTAATTAAAATTCCCGGATAAGCTATGAAGTTGGATAATATGAGTAACATTACTATCCTGCTAATAAGTGATATACTGGTAAATAATGTCCATCATGACTGAGGTTGTGTACAAAAACCATTAAGCTCTGGACTGACTAGTTACATATAGGGGTCGACCGATTATAGGTGACCGATATTCACTTTTTTGAAGAATTGGTATTGGTAACAAACTTACCGTCATTGCTTCAAGTGGTTGTACCGGGGTGATACCTGCACCTGCAGACATTACCCCGGGACCATTCTTTATAGCGGATGGTCGGCTTTCTAATAACAACCAGTACAGCCAAGTAGCCACTTGGCCGTTATCACAAGTAGCGGGAGGGAATGCCCCCCCCTTCTGCCGCTCAGCCTGGGTCTCCCGTCCCACGGGGAGGCCCAAACGACCAGCCGGCACCTCCGCTGGCCGGCCAGAGACCCGAACAAAGCTGATTTGTTTGTTCAGGCCTCGGATCTAGTAACCCGGAAGCAATGTCATGACATCACTTCCGGATTACTCTCATCCTATAGGCTCCAGTTTTAAAAAATAGAAAGTATTCAAAAACGCTGATCTTGGCATTTCGAATACTTAAAGTGGGGTTCCACTCAAATTTTTAACTTAATCTTACCCCCTTCAGTTAATTGCATAGATGTTCAAATGTCACACGAAAACATTTTTTATCGCTGTAATTACCTTTATATTGTACTTTATTGTGGCACTTCCTGTCTCTCCTCCCATGGGAGTAGGCGTGTTTATTGCCTTTCCCCGACGCCGCACTGTCTCCTGGGAGCTTAGTGTCAGGCTTCCCAAGATTCAGTGGGGAAACAATGCTCATGCACGTGAACAAGCTGTGAATGAACAGCATTCACCGCATCCCGGAAATCAATGCTTGTGGGCTTCACATGCCCACAAGCAAGATGGAAACAGCCAGCATCACATTTTTTAAGTTATTCTTCAGTACGAAAACAGACAGAGGCGGAAATATTACACCCAAACTGAGTATTATTTTGGGATTAGCAAAGTGTCTCAATGACCTAAAAAAAAAAAAAAAAAAAAAAAAGGATTGGTCGCCGGACTCACGCTTTAAGTGCAGTGGAGGGGTTTGGGGTCTTATAGACCCAAATTCCTCCATAAAGAGTACCTGTCACTGCCTATTACTGTCACAAGGGATGTTTACTTGTGACAGCAATTAAAGTGATAAAAAAAAAATGTAAAATGGACAGTGTAAAAATAAAAACTTTTAAATATACTTCCTGTACCTCAAGACACAGCAGGAGCTTAGGGAACTGAACAAGTGGCTGAGAAATTGGTGTAGGGAAGAGGGGTTCGGGTTCCTGGAAAACTGGGCTGACTTCTGAGTCAGTTACCAGTTCTTTAGTAAGGACGGACTGCACCTTAATGGGGATGGTACAGTCATATTGGGAAGAAAGATATCAACAAAGTTGGAGGGTCTTTTAAACTAGGTATTGGGGAGGGGGTCAGAGGAAGCAATAGCCGGCAGTGAGCCTAGGACAGAGGGTAATAGTGGAGTCAGTAGTGATAATACAGCTGTCACTTCCAATCCTGGGGTGAATGCAAGGATCATTTGAAAACAAAGCCCGAGTAAAACTAAGGTGAAGTTAACCACTTCAGTCCCAGAAGGATTTACCCCCTTTCCTGACCAGAGCACTTTTATGCGATATGGCACTGCGTTGCTTTAACTGACAATTGCACGGTCGTGCGACGTTGCACCCAAAAAAAAAAAAAAAAAAAAAAAAACACATGTACGTCCACACATAGAGCTTTCTTTTGGTGGTATTTGGTCACCTCTGCGGTTTTTATTTTTGCGCTATAAAACAAAAAAAGAGTGTAAATTTTGAAAAAAAAAAAGCAACATTTTTTTACTTTTTGCTATAATAAATATCCTCAAAAAATATATATATATTAAAAAAAAAAAATTTCTTTCTCAGTTTAGGTCGATATGTATTCTTCTACATATTTTTGGTTAAATAAATAAAAAAATTTAACAAATAACAATAAGCATATATTGATTGGTTTGCACAAAAGTTATAGCGTCTACAAAACAGGGGATAGATTTATGGTAGTATTTTTATTATTTTTTTTATCAGTAAGGGCGGCTATTTGCGATTTTTATCATGACTGCGACATTACGGCAGATACATTGGACACTTTTGACACATTTTGGGACCATTGTCATTTATACAGCGATCAGTGCTAGGAAGGGGTTAAACACTAGGGGGCGATCAAGGGGTTAAGCGTGTCCTAGGGAATGATTCTAACTGTAGAGGGGATTGTCTCACTAGAACATGACAGAGATCATTGCTCCCGATGACAGGGAACAATAGATCTCTGTCATGTTGCTAGGCAGAACAGGGAAATGCCCTGTTTACATAGGCATCGCCCCGTTCTGCCGCTCTGTGACACAATCACAGGCCTCGGTGGACATAGACTCCACGGGTCACGCTCACAGAGTACGCGGCCACTATGCCGCAATTTAAAGGGGACGTACCTGTACACCCATTTGCCCAGCCGTGCCATTGTGCCGACATATATTGTCGTGCGCTGGTCGGCAAGGGGGTAATATGCACCCATACAGCACTGAGAGGCGCATACACAAATGCTAGGAGCCTAGCTAAGAAAATGGAGGCACTGGAGCTGCTTTGAGGAGGACTTAGACTTTGTGGGTATAACGGAAACTTGGTTTGATAGCTCACATGAGTGGCTGGCAAATATCCAGGGATATTCGTTGCATCGGAAAGACAGGGAAGGTAGAAAAAGGGCGAGGGGTGTGTCTATAATGTTAAAAATTATGCAAAGGTGGTAGAGAGGAGCGACATTGTGAATGGCACGAGGGGTGAAATCAGTATGGGTAGAACTTCAAAGAGAAGTGGGAAATTAATAATGGGGGGTATGTTATAGGCCCCCCAAACTGGGGGAGGAGGAGCAGGACCTACCATCACAGTTAGAAATGGCAGCGAGGCAGGGAAATGTCATCATAATGGGGGACTTCAATTATCCCGATACTGACTGGTCAGAGGGGACAGCTCACTCATTAAAGGCCCATCATTCCATGAATGTCTTACAGGACAACTTCATGGCTCAATTGGTGGATTCCCCAACAAGAAAGAATGCTTCGCTAGATTAATTAATTATGAACAATCCTAATCTGATCTCAGATGTGTAAATATGGGATAATATGGGATCTAGCAATCACTGGATTATCACATTTAACGTAAAACATAGAAAAAGGAGGGACATAGGTAGCACAAGAACACTAAATTCCAAACAAGCCAGTTTTTCTGAACTGCGGCCATTACTACATGACATCAATTGGGACCAAATCCTAGATACATTAAAACACGGAAGAAAAATGGGAACGCTTTAGGAGCATATTAAAACAAAAATGTATCACACAGTGCATTCCAATGGGCAATAAATATAGCAGAGCGAAGGTGAAACCTGGGTGGCTAAACCGTAATGTAAAAGCCTCATTAAAGAAAAAAATGGCCTTTAACCACTTCAATACCGGGCCTATTCTGGCACTTCTCTCCTACATGTAAAAATCATTTTTTTGCTAGAAAATTACTCAGAACCCCCAAACATTATATATTTTTTTTAGCAGACACCCTAGGGAATAAAATGTCGGTCATTGCAACCTTTTATCTTGCATGGTATATATGTGTGGTTTGAACAGCGTTTACATATGTGGGCAGGACTTACATGTGTTTCGCTTCTGAACGCGAGCAACCGGGGACAGAGGCGTTTTAAATTTTTTTTACACTTTTTTTTACATTTTTTTTTTAATCACTTTTATTCCTATTACAAGGAATGTAAACATCCCTTGTAATAGGAATCTATTGTGACAGGTCCTCTTTATGAGAGAGATGCGGGGTGCATCCCCTCCCGTCGCCTATAAGAACGATCAAGCGGCGGAACTGACGCTATGATCGTTCTTATCGTGCACAGAATCGCCAGCTGGAAAGAATGATATCTGAATGATGCCTGTAGCTATATCATTCAGATATCCCCTCACAAAGTCAAGGACGTCATGACGCCCTAAGGTATTGAAGTGGTTAAACAATATAAAGGGGATGGGTCACTATCAGCATTCCAACACTACAAGGAATGCAATAAGAGGTGCAAGAACGCAATCAGGGTGCCAAAAAAGACTACGAGAAACAGAGGAGAGCAAAAAAAAATCCAAAGAAATTTTTTAGATATATTAACAGTAAAAAGGCAAAATCAGAGCACATTGCCCACATAAAAGACGAGGATGGGTATGGATGACACAGAGAAAGCAACTGTCCTAAATGCCTTCTGTTCAGTCTTTACACTTTACAAAGGAAAAGGAGGAGGAGTATACTGACCGCGACAGTACTGTTAGTGACACATCACAGGGCATACCCTCGTGGCTAACAGAGGCCGGAGCGAAAGACTAGATAAACTTAATACAAATAAATAGCCAAGACCAGATGGCTTACACCTGAGAGTCCTCAGAGAACTCAGTCAGGTTATAGCCAGACCATTGTTCCTAATCTTTGTGGACAGCATACTGACAGGACTGGTACCAGCTGATTGGAGAAAAGCCAATGTGGTACCAATATTTAAAAAAGGACAGAAAAATCCCCTGGAAAATACAGACCAGTCATCCTAACATCAGTCGTTGGTAAATTATTGAAGGGTATAAGGCACTATATCCTTAAATTTACTGAGGGAAAAAAGTAAGTAATAATCAGCATGGGTTTACAAAAGGTCATTCCTGCCAGACCAATCTGCTAATATTCTAAGAGGAATAGAGGTTCCTAGATAGGGGGAGGCCTGTGGACCTGGATTTTGCAAAGGCATTCGCTGCAGTTCCCCAGAAGGGCGTAATCTACAAGCTGAGGTCCGCAGGCGTGGACCATAAGGTCTATTCTTGGGTAAAAAAACTGGTTACAGGGGCTTGTCCAAAGGGTGGTGATAAATAACATGTACTCAGACTGTTCTGGAATGGTAAGTGGGGTGCCCCAAGGTTCTGCCTTGGGACCAATTTTATTCATAAATGATATAGAGGATGGGATAAATAGCTTAATCTTAGTTTTTGCGGATGACACAAAAATAAGCAGGGCAATAACTTCACATCAGGAGATAGAAATTTTACAGAAAGACCTGAACAAAATAATGGAGTGGGCGAATACATGGCAAATGAGGTATAATGTGGAAAAATGTAAAGTAATGCACTTGGGGGCAAAAAACAAATGCAAACTACTCATTAGGGGGAGAACAGCTGGGGGAATCAAGGATGGATAAAGATCTGGGGGTCCTAGTAGATGACAGATTGAGTAATAGCTTGCCATGTCAACCTGCAGCTACCAAAGCCAGCAGAATATTAGCATGCATAAAAAGTGGATATACTCAAGGGATCAAAATTTTAATCCTGCTACTTTATAAAACTCTGGTTAGGCCACATCTGGAGTATTCTGTCCAGTTCTGGTTCCAGCCCACAAAAGGGATGTGCTGGAACTGGAGAGAGTCCAAAGAAGGGCAACAAAACTATTAAGGGGACTGGAGGACCTCCATTATGAGGAACGACTGCAAACAATCTATTCTCCCTGGAGAAAATGCTTAAGAGTGGACATGATAGTGATTTACAAATACCTCAATGGCAATCCCAGCATAGGAAAAAAACGATTCAGTCTCAAGTAGTGTAAGATTGCACACAATGAGATTGGAGAAGCGGTTTAAACTTAAACTACGCAGGGGGTTTTTCACTGTCAGGGCAATAAGGATATGGAACTCTTCCACAATTGGTGGTGGTTTCAATGGGAGTATGGATATTTTTAAGAGATTCTTGGATGTGCATCTTAAAGAGCACAACAGACAGGGATATGAGAAATAATTATAGACACTGACACATGTGCACCCACACAGGTTGAACTGGATGGACTATTATCATTACTATTCAACCTTTCAAACAAGGAAGGCGCCGCTCCAGGCGAGCAGTCACTACAGTCCGAATGCGCTGGGTGCAAGCCACGGCCCGCCACCGATGATCAATAGGAAGAAAAGAATGGCTGTACACCACAGGGACGTTCCAATGATTTTATCCCAAAAATAGCAATAAACAGCCAACAAAGACATTGTCCGGACCCAGGAGGTGACGTGTGCTTTTCACACTGACCTCAGTGCTTCTTCAGTTCTTTGAAGAAGCACTGAGGTCATTGTGAAACGCACGCGTCACCTCCTGGGTTCGGACACTGTCTTTGTTGGCTGTTTATTGCCATTTTTTGGAATAAAGTCATTGGAACGTTCCTGTGGTGTGCAGCTGTTCTTTTCTTCCTTTTTATTCAACCTTACCCAATATGTAACTATGTAATATCAGCACCTGATAAAAAAGGCAGCCGAAAGATCGGTATAGGCCCTGAAAAAACTATATCGGTCGACTCCTAGTTACATACACTCACAAAAACGCATTGTGCTTGAATGGCATAACACAATCACAGGACTTTTACCAGACAAAGAACCAGTACTTCATATCTAAGAAAGAGGTGCATATCATGGTCAATTTGTGTTTGGCTCCACAAACAATTACAAATGACACTACTGAAAATTAGACCTTTCTGGTGTCAGAATAGACCAATTTCCACTAGTTCGCTTTGCGTGATGAATGTTAAATATTTGATTGTATTCAAAATGTCAGAGTCATGTGACACCATAATGCCACGTGCACAGGATAGATATTTCCCTTTACGTTTTATGAGACTAAGAGGGCTTAAGAGGGCCTCAAAAAAAAAAAGAAAAAGTAGCGTAGGAACCTTTTTCAAAGTCGTTGCGACTTGAGTTGCAACGATTTGAACGGTTCTATTGCCGGCAATGGGGTGCTACTTGTCGTACGATTTTGAACTGTCAAATGGCACTGGTGCGAACCAGGGCTAAACCAGCTATTTGTTAACAGTTGCCAATAGGGCAGTTTGCCTCTTGTTGAAATATGTGAGATGGACTTCACCAAACATATCAGTGTTTGAACATATTGCTTTCTTTTAGCTATCCACAGGAAATCTAGCTATTTATCAAGCAGACCACTGCAATAAAAACTGGTGAAAGGAAAAGCATCTCTGTTGCATATAACAACTAACCAGGCGTCAGTTTTAACATCTAAAGTTCAACAAGAAAACCAATCTCATAAGTTTCCATACATGAGTTAAAAAAAAAAAAAAAAATACATAACTGCTCATTACATATTCAAGCTAATGAACTGAAAAAAAGTGGCTTATCCTTTTTTTTAATAATCTCTAGAGTAGTTATAGAAGAGGGACAGGCTGCTATATAGACGACCACGGTAGAACACACACATGTATAAGAAACATGGCCATAAAGATATGGAACAGTAAGCGTATAAAATTCCAATCACCACTAAAAAAAAAAAAAAATCAATAAAAAAAGTAGTCCCTTTAAATTACCTTATTTTTCTTTATACACTGTGTTAAAAAAGGTTTTATAATTCTTAAAAAACAGTGACTCATCACTAGTACAGTTAGCAGCATTTAGGCAAAAAGGTATTGCCTAATAAGCCTGAATATAGTTCCTTCCTGTGCCTTATAACACACTGCTTTGCATAAGGGGACTGCAAATCGAACCAGGATGGTATTACTGCTATTCCAGAGGCTACTGCTGCAAGTCAATGGCCTAATCTAGTGCACATTATTAGGATCATGACTTACATTTACCTTGGCCTTTTTGACTGTGTATCTACAATAGTTTCCACCACAGTTTAGTACTAATTTGATACCTAAATCCCATTATGAAAGAATTATGGTTCATCTCTAAGGAATGTTATCAACTTGTTTACTCTGTCTTTAAAGTTTAATGGAAACATTAAAGAGAACTTTTAAAATAGGTCTCAAATTAAAATGCATTTTTTCTTACTTAAAATGGAGGCAATTAGGTAAAATAGTATGAAAGATTGATGAAATGCAATGGAAAAAGTCATACAAGACTTTCCTGGCAGCTTAAATGTATCAGACTGTGCAGTTAAACACAGCTTGGTCACTAGGAATGCTTGCTTTTACTCTAACCATTTATGGACATAGTAGGCTTGAACCTCTTTCTAGCAAAAACGCTTTCACTTGCACTTCTAAAGAAGGCAGCTAGCTGTACCAGCATCTGTAACTAAATGCATTAGGAAACAGCGGTGCAGCTTAAAGTTCACCAAAAAAAAAAAAAAAAAAAAAGATTCCAGATGGAGCAAAAAAGAGCTAAAATGACTTGTACCTGTAGATGCACTTTTTGCCTAAGAAACTGATACTCTTTTCCCAAAACTGAACATTAAGTTTCCTAAATTGTGAATGGTTTAATATCCTACAATTACCAGAATGAGCAGTAAAAATTGGATATCTGCTTTTAGGACCATTTAATGTTCTGTGGCTTACAACATAAATACATCTTAAACCACAAGTTCAAGTCAAGCACATGTTTAAAAGAAGAGTGAGTAAAACTGAACTCCAGCCACAACTTCGCCTGGCACACCTGTTCAGCCTCTATAGACCAGAGCAATTTTTTTTACATTTTCTGCTATGGACCGGTTTATTGTTTATTCAGCAATCTCTTGGTCATAACTAAAGAGAACATGGTAATACATATAATTGTTTACGGATAAATAAGGCTTTTTTATGATATTGTATAGACATTAAAAATGCATGAAACTAAATAAAAACACATTTTGTGAGAAGTGTTCATTTAAAAATAAAATGTGTTACTGCACAGAAAAAAAAAAGTATGCACTTTATTCTGTCCTGTTTAAAATTACGCTAAAATTAGGATTCCGATTGTAAATTATTTTGCAATGCTTCCTAAATACATTTTTTGGTTTTTTTAATGTTGTGCACTTTTAAAAATGGGACAAAATATAAAAAAAATTAAAAAGTTTAAATATTAACAGTAATAAAATAGGGAGAAAAAAAAGCAGAAAAATTATTAACTGTAGGAGGACAATAAAGAGTTTGAAGTAAACAAAGGGTTAAAGGATGCATTCACATTTCGTAACATGTTTCAGGGTGTAACATGTTATGAACATGCCAGCCCCCGCACCTCCCAGATCCCAGCTGTGGCAGCTAGCGGGGTTCTTCTCCTGCCCCACTAGCTGTCACAGTTTTGGAAAAAATGTGGCCGAGCAGGGCTCCGTCTGCCCAGCCGCAGTACTGATTGACAGGGCTCTGTGCATGGAAAAGTACAATTTCCAGCAGCCTTTGTGGCTGTCGATTTGTAGGTTTCAATGAACTACCACGGCGCTGTGGAGCGCCAAGGTAGTTCATTCATGCTTCCTGTCAAATTATATCTGCTTACCTGTACGGGATGTATGGGCAAGCAGATACACTGGCAGATCTGCTGGAGACCTGCATGGCTCCAGCAATCTACTGATCGCTGGTGCAATGCTTTACAGCCTATAAAATAATAAATGCACATTTTTTTTTTGCCTACAAAAGGAGGTGCATTTATTATTTTTTCCCAAAAAGTGAACCCGTTCTTTAAAATCACTCTTTTACTTGTCAGTTTGCTTTAACAGATATAATTTGCAGATCGAAGTACATCCCTTTGATCTGCAGCCAAATTAACGAAATGATACAAAAGCAGCATTGTTACTTTGTATCTTTCCATATCTGGAGCAGTATTTATAAACACGGATTTGGACTGCTTTTTTTTTTTACATCTGCAGCTGCTGACACTTTTGCAGAGTGCACAGTAATCCTGGCTTTGATCAAAGCAGACAATTGCTATATATGGGGGGGGGGGGGGGGGGGGGGTTCCCAGCAGCAGGGCAGCAACACTTGACTTGCTACACAAGTCCTGTATACAATGGTGTTTTTTGGGAGTGTCTAGCATGCCCAAAGTCTGGAACTAGTTAAAGACAGAATAGTGTAAAATTTGAATTTCCCACAAGCTATTTTGATATTAGTGCTGGGTTCATAACAAATAATTGGTGTACTGATATTAACAGTGTTTGTCAGTGTTATTTTCTTGCACTGGATATTTCTACTATATATTGTATCTTAACCACTTGAAGATCAGGCCTTTATCTGACACTTCTTACATACATGTAAAAATCTGTATTTTTTGCATGAAAATTACTTAGAACCCACAACCGTTATGTTTTGGTTTTTTTTGGTGGGTGGGTGTTGCAATAATTTTTTGGAAAAAAAAAAAAAACACACACACTTTAATGAATTTTAATACATAAAAGCACACTCTAATACCCAAATGTTTGATAAAATATAAAAGATGATGCTACTTCGAGTAAATAGATACCAAACATGTCACTCTTGCGCACACCTGTGGAACAGCGACAACCTATGTACATTATATTATTCATATGCGATGCTTTAAAGCCTTTACAGCTTACCACTTTAGATGTACAAATGAGGTCTGATGATAGAATTATTGCTTTCAATCTGACGTTCGTGGTGCGATCACTATATACATACCGATGAAGGACAGACATGTGCGTTCGCCTTTGCGCACCAGCACGGGGAGGCATCATCCAGGTCTAACCACATAAAGTCCCACAAATGGTATGTTGCCTGGTGGCAAATGGTTAAATCCTTAATAAATATTTAAAATAAAAAATTGAATTTCCAATGTTTCTTTGCTGACTCGCTTTTCAGTTGTGTAACTAGGACAGGAAGTTTGTAGAATTTCTACAGCAAGGGAACAGATAATTAAAAGAAGCTTGGGGTTATTAAAAAAAAAAAAAAAAAAAAAAAAAACAAACACACAACACATACATACTCACTTCTTTGTTGCAGCTGTCCTACATTGGTCTCCAAGACTGAGAACTAAGGGATCACATGACTGCCGTTTGTTCAGTTCTCAATCTTAAGCCCCATACACACTATTCGATTTTCTGCAGATTTTTGTCTTCAAATCTACCAAAACCATGTAGTGCAAGGGCCTGCCTAAATACATACAAATTGAAACTCTTATGCCGCGTACACACGGTCGGATTCTTCGGCGGGAAATGTTCGATGGGAGCTTGTTGTAAATTCCGATCATGTGTACACAATTCCGACGCACAAAGCACTCGGGCTTTCACACTGGATGGAGTGAGAGGCGGTTTGCAGGCACTATAGCACCTGTAAAGCACCTCAGTGTGAAAGCAGCCTTAAGGTTTGACCTCATATTATATGATTTTGGTAAATCGGAAGACAAAAACGTGCAGAAAATCTAATAGTGTGTATGGGGCTTTAGAGCAGAGAGTATTGACGGTCACCAGGCAGGAGAGGGGTGATGCAGCTGGCTCCGGCTCTCACCTGAGCACTCAGAGCTGGAGCCTGCTGTCAAATAGGCAGTTGGGTGGATCCCAACAATATGGTTGGGGTCCTTTGAGAGACTGGATCCGCCCTGTGACATCAGCTGACAGGGTCTTTAGGAGTAAGTTCACTCCTGTGACCCAGAATAGAAGTATAGCCAAAAAAAAAGCTTTAGCCATACTTCACTTTCGAAGTATGGAAGGTGGTAAAGGTTTGGAACCTTAAGTTTTTGTTTTTGTAGTAGTACAAGACGACCCCCCCCCCCCCCCCCCCTCCAACATTTCTTCTCCGGCAACAGAACATTGTAGTAGAAGTCCAGTAGCTCATAAAAACAAAAAACAAAAAAAACAAAACACACACACAACCCACACTCGTGTGATGAACTGCAGTAAGCACCATAAATGTCCTTCCAAAAAGCCCATGTGCACAACATCTGTGGCAGTACCTAAATTTAAATATCTGAATTCTGTGTTAGGACACAGCTAAGATTTGTTCCAGAAACATTACTAATTTTCAACCAGCTTTCGATTTAAAAAAGGATAATTTACTGTTAAAAAGGTGCCTAGATCAACCAAAAGATTTGTGGAATATTGCCATAATAACCACTTCAGCCCCGGAAGAATTTACCCACTTCCTAACCAGGCCATTTTTTGCGATATGGCACTGCCTCGCTTTAACTGAAAATTGCGCGGTCGTGCGACATTATACTCAATAAAATGGAGCGACAATTAAGAAAAAAAATTAATGAATAAATAAAAACACTATTTTTACTTTCTGCTATAAAACATTTCCAAGGAAAAAAAAAAAAAAAGTAAAAACAAAAAATGTATTCATCAGTTTAGGATATGTTTTCTGCTACATATTGTTGGGGGAAAAAATAAATAAAATTACAATAAGCGTATATTGATTGGTTTCCGCAAACGTTATCACGTCTAAAAAATATGGGATAGATTTATGGCATTTATTATTTTATCTTTTTTACCAGTAATGGAGCCGATCAGCGATTTTTAGCGGGACTGCGACATTGCGGTGAACAGATCAGACATTTGACACTTTTTGTGGAACCAGTGACATTATTACAGTAATCAGTGCTAAAAATATGCACTGTTATTGTACTGACACTGGCAGGGAAGGGGTTAACATCATGAGCGATCAAGGGGTTAAATGTGTTCCCAGTTTGTGTTTTTTTAAACTGTATGGGGGACTGTGACGGGGAAAAACACAGATCTGTCTTCCTGCATAGCAGGAAGACAGGATCTGTGTGATCTCCCCTGTCAGAACGGAGATCTGCCTTGTTTACACAGGCAGATCCCCATTCTTCTGTCGCTGCGGGGAACGATCACGGGTTGCCAACTGACATAGAGTCTGCCGGACCAGCTGATTGGCTCCCCCTGCTGGCCAATGGGAGCGCGCGCCCACATAAGTGAGTTCCATCTACAGCAATTTGTGGGAACGAGCCACCTTGACGTAGTGCATTAAAGGAGGAAGGTCGGGAAGAATTTGAAGAAACTCTGGGCAAAACAAAATACATATATGATGCAGTTTATCAATACCCTTAACATCCTGTTGATCCTGGCAGTAAATCTGTAATTTTGTACAGCTCTAGAGCAGAGGCTTGGGAGCAAGCACGCAGTGGTGCCCCCAGGGCAAGTGGCTTTCTTGAGGGGGCACTGCTCTAGGGGGAGGAGCCAGGAGCACCTGAAAATAAAAGGATCGGAGCTGCTCTGTGCAAAATCATTGCACAGAGCAGGCAAGTAGAACGTTTGTTATTTTTTTATTTTTTTTAAAAAGCTTTAATACCACTTTAACAAGGCAAAATGGGAGATATTTGCACAACAACATTAGAATTTGGGTTTACATACACTTTAAGGCTGCATTAGGGTTATAGGGCCAAAATAAAGATCAGCTCCATTCAGCACTCTTTACATCCAGAAGCTCAGTCCTTTTATTGCAGTTTAGTTTTTGGGAGATTTGAGATCTAGATGGTGGAGAATTACACCAATTTGAGACTTGTGGGTTCTGTGCATACTCCTCCTTAACCAAATAAAATATTTAAAATTATAGCTAATCGAAAGGAGTGTTTGAACACCCATAATGTAAGAGTATGTGGAGAAAAAAAGTTGGGAACAAGGTTTAAAGTCAGCAGCTGACTTAGCCTACCAGGACTTTACAAACAAATAACTTTTGGGAGGACTGAATATTTAAAGGCATAATTATCCTGAAATTCAAGTTGCCATAAAACAGGCTCATAAAAGGATAACTTCAGTACGCACAATCAACAAATCTGGACTCCAAGCAGCAGTAATGAAATGGGTTTGCGAACCGCTGAAACGTTTAGCATGAACTACAATATAGCAGATTAAACAGCACTGTCTGGGAGCCTATTGATCAGACAGATGTAGGATAGGGATTGGAAGTTCAGACTACTCAGATATTTCCATAAACATATATGACGGTTTCATGTATTGTGTGAAGATTTTCAACTTCTTTATAAAATCAGCACAATTATCTGCAGCACATTCTGGTGTTCTATTAAAGTTGAATACAGATTTTTCAGAACATCTGCAGAACCATTGTGCAGAAGCACATTAGGGCTTTTTTATTTTTCATTTAGAGACGAGGCTTTGATTATTAATACAAGAGAACAAAGAAGAGTGTAGGTGTTAGTAATTTGTGAATAGAAAATGACCTCTTCATGGTTGCTATGGACAATATGATGGTTTTCTTTGATCCAGCTGCATAAAATAAAACATGTTTTCCAAGTTGGGGCAGTTTTTTTGAAGGCCTAGCGTCTTACCTGTGCTACAGGAAAAATTGTTTGCTGCCCATAGCTATCAATTACATTCCTACGGTAATTGTGCAGTTAAGGGTTTGGAAATTAAACAAGGACTTTCCAAGAAACCTTCACACATCTGCCTTAGTGTTCCTTAGAGATGCACAATACCTTTTTTAACCAGGAAAGAATATACATGTGTGTCAAAGCAAAGGCTACAAACGCCAAAAGTACAAGCTATTGTATATTACAAGCCATTTAAATAGAAGTTCACAAAAAAAAAAAAAAAAAAAAAAAAAAAAAAAAAAAAACACCACATACACACATTTATATTCCAAGCACTATAGCCAGAGTCTCACACAGGCATGATTGAATCAGTGAAAAATAGCCTGAGCTGCTGTCACAAAAACTGGGGAGCAGTGATGAAGCAGATAGAAAGTCTGGGCAGCGCTCAAGGCTAGCGATATAAATGGTCAGAATATGATGACCACCACTGATTATAACGCAAAGTTTTGTGTGTTATAATCACAATAATCAGTGGCAGTCATCATGTTCTGACCACTTATAAATCGCAAGCCTTGAGCACTACCCAGACTTTCTATCTGCTTAAATATAAGTTCACCTTTTTAACTATCTGAAATTAGATTTAGGCTTGCTGCTAAAAAGTGGAATGTGTTTATGCAGTCAAGCTGCAGTCATCCAAAAGATAAAGCATTACTGGAAACTGATTCTGTGTTACAGAGAGCAAACTATTGTTCTGTGTGTTTAGCCATTTCGAGTTAAAAAAAACAAAACAAAAAAAAAAAACAAAAAAAAAAAAAACACAACCGTGATATGTGATATGAGCTTTATTGGAATTAAACATTACTGTCAGTAGAAGAATGGCTGCAGCTGAAGGGCAGACCAGAGCGCTGTACACAGGCACAGCATGTTGCATTGAATCTCCTGGGTGACGAAACATACGGGCAGTGTGGTGGGTGTGGGTATGGCTATGCCCACCACACTGCCCACGTGACATTGTCCAGGAAATTTCCTGCAACACGCCATGCCTGTGTACAGAGCACTGGTCTATCCTTCAGCTGTAGAGTCTTCCATCGGATAGTGCTGCTATCCAGGACTACAAGTGAGAAAACAAAGTGGTGCTCATGCTGGGTTAAGTACAAGCCATTTTAATTTTGTGAGTCGCCAATTTTGTATTTGATTTTAATATTAAAGCTTTAACTCTACTGCACTTTGTGTGCACTCTTTCCATTCTGTCATTTGTACATTTCCCCAATCTTGTGAAGAGCAGCAACAAAGGCAGCAAGAGGCGTCTTATTACTCTTAATGATTAAAAATGCCTGGTTTAAGAATATGTGATTTAACCACTTCCAGCCTGTAGGCCATCATATAATGTCCTGGACTGTGAGTGGAGATATTTGAAAGATGCCTGCAGCCTGTTTTTTTCAGCAGGCGATTCCCTGCAAAGTAAAAGCCCTCATAGCGGCTTGATTGACGATCGGCAGGCAGAGAATAAAACCACCAGTGGTGGCAGTTTACCATAGAGGTTACCGCAGACCATATGGTCCCCGGCCATCTCTATGACCCTCGGAGACTGGACGTGACATGGGTGTTTTGTGTTTTGTTTTTTTTGCTGGAAAGACAGATTTTTTTTTTTTTTTTTTTTGTTTGCGCTCAGGCTTTCCAGCCTAGGAGGAGAGATGTGTGGACTTATAGACCCCACATCTCTCGGTAAAGGGGACCTGTCATACCCTATTCCCATTACAAGGAATGTTTGCATTCCTTGTAATAGGAATAAAAGTGATAAAAAAATAAAATAAAATGAATAAATTAAAGGGAAAGTTGTGCCTGCATATGTAAACAGCGTTCAAACCACACGTGAGGCATCGCCACAAACGTTAGCATGAGAGCATTAATTCTAGTGCAAGACCTCCTCTGCATCTTTAAACTGCTAACCTGTAAAAAAAAAAAAAAAAAAAAGTGTCGCCTACGGAGATTTTTAAGTACCGAAGTTTGGTGCCATTCCACGAGTGTGCGCCAATTTAAAGCGTGACATGTTCGTTATCTATTTACTCGGTGTAACATCATCTTTCACGTTATATTAAAAAAAAAAAAAAAATGGGCCAACTTTAGTGTTTTGGGTTAAATTCATAACACCCCCCCAAAAGTCGTGTTTGAAAAATTCCTGCACAAATAGCAACGATTGCCACTTTATTCCCTAGGGTCTCTGCTAAAAAAAAAAAATATATATATGATGTTTGGGGTTCCAAGTAATTTTCTAGCAAAAAAAAAAATTTTGGATTTTTACATGTAGGAGAAGAAGGCCAGAATTGGCCCGGTATGGAAGTGGTTACTACACTTGCACATTAACTGTTTTTACTGATGGATTCTGCTCTTATAGTCACAAGTATTTTGAGTACCCTTAAAAAAAATTTTTTTTTTTTCTTCATTATTGGAATTAAAGTCTCATCTTCCTGTTAACTAACAAAGCATGTGTTTTTTACAAGCATCATCCAATCACAATAATGCTCTTCCAAAAACAGCCACTGCAGCCTAAAAAAAAGAAGACAGGTCTTTGGAGTTAAATAAAACACTCCTTCCATAATCCACCACTGTAAAGAATAAGATCCCTTTCACACTGTGGCGCTTTTCAGCCATTTTAGTGCTAAAAATAGCACCTGAAAAAGTGCCTCTCAAGCCACCCCAGTGTGAAAGCCCAAATGCTTTCACACTGAGGCGGTGCGCTTGCAGTATGGGGAAAAAAAGTCCTGCAAGAAGCATCTTTGGGGCAGTGCGGGAGTGGTGTATACAAGGCTCCCAAAACTCCATGCCCACTGAAATGAATGGGCAGCGCTTCGACAGCACAACTTTTAACCCTTTCTTTGGACGCTAGCAGGGGTTAAAAGTGCCCCAATAGCTGCCGAAAAGCGCCGCTTTAACAGCTATAAAGCACCGCTAAAGCTTGCGGGGCTTTACTGCTAACGCTGGCCCCACCCCAGTGTGAAAGGACCCTAAAGAAGGTATATTATTCTCTCATAAGACATTTATGCCCATACATTCTGAGCCTTGCCAAGTATTGCCCACAATGCATGAGAACACTAGACTGGTGATTGAAAACATTACTAAAATTCATTATCAGATTGTAGCCATCTTGTTTAAATCAGCTTTTAATGTACAGCCACTGAAAGCTGTAAATTTGCACACTAACGTGTCTGTGAAGAACCATCTCACATTTAGAGTCATCCTGTTGAGGTCATTAAATAGAGCCCCGTGCTTAGGACTACTGACCTGGTCCATATATAGATAATTTTTTTTTCACGTTATATAAAAGCATGTTATTTTTTCTGAATGCAACAATGAACCAACATCTTAAGAAGCTAATGCCGCGTACACACGGTTGGACTTTACGTCAGACTTTGCCCGGCGGACTTTGACGTACTTTACGACGGACTTTCTGAATGAACGGACTTGCCTACACACAGTCCACCAAAGTCTGTCGAATTCGTATGTGATGACGTACGACCGGACTAAAACAAGGAAGTTCATAGCCAGTAGCCAATAGCTGCCCTAGCGTGGCTTTTTGTCCGTCGAACTAGCATACAGACGAGCGGACTTTTTGACTGGACTCTATTTCGATGGATTAATTTAAAACATGTTTCAAATCTAAGTCCATCCAACTTTTGAGAAAACAAAGTCCGCTGGAGCCCACACACGATCAAATTTTCTGACGAAATCCAGTCCGCCTGGCAAAGTCTGCCGTAAAGTCCGCTCGTGTGTACGCGGCATTAGAGTGGAGGAGCCAATCCTGTATTATGAGCCATGTTCAACAGAGTCACAATAACATACAATGTTAACATACTGCTAAAACATCAGAATTGACAAGTGCACCTATATCACTCGAGTGAAACTGAATGGAGGAAGATTAGGAAGGTGGAGCGACTCTTTAGCTACACTATATTGTCAAAAGTATTAAGACGCCTGCCTTTACACACATGCACTTTAATGGCATCCCAGACTTAGCCCAAAGGATTCAGTTTTGATTTGGCCCACCCTTTGCAGCTATAACAATTTCAACTCTTCTGGGAAGGCTGCTCACAAGGTTTAAGAGCGTCTATGGGAAGGTTTGAGCATTCTTCCAGAAGCGCATTTGTGAGGTCAGGCCTGTGGACGAGAAGGCTTGGCTTGCAGTTTCCGCTCTAATGCATCTAAAAGGTGTTCGATCGGGTTGAGGTTAGGACTCTGTACAGGCCAGTCAAGTTCCTCCACCAAAAAAACTCACTCATCCATGTCTTTATAGACCTTGCTTTGTGCACTGGTGAACAGGAAGGCGCCATCCCCAAACTGTTCCCACAAAGTTGGGAGCATGAAATTGTCCAAAATGTCTTGGTATGCTGACACCTTAAGAGTTCCCTTCACTGGAACTAAAGGACCAAGCCCAACTCCTGAACAACCACCCCACACCATAATCCCCCCTCCACCAAATGATTTGGACCAGTGCACAAAGCAAGGTCCATAAAGACATAGATGAGCGAGTTTGGGGTATGGGAACTTGACTGACCTGCAGAGTCCTGACCTCAACCTGACAGAATATCTTTGGTATGCCAGGCCTTCTCGTCCAACATCAAAGCCTGACCTCACAAATGTGCTTCTGGAAGAATGGTCAAACATTCCCATAGACACACTCCTAAACCTTGTGGACAGCCTTCCCAGAAGACTCAATATTGAACCCTATGGACCAAGACTGCGATGCCTTTAAAGTTCACGTGCATGTAAAGGCAGGCGTCTCAAAACTTTTGACAATATAGTGTATATAATATAAGGCCCCATTCACATCGTTGTGCTGCACCAGTGCACACACACATGTTCCGTGCCTTGGTGCATGTACTATTTATTCTTTTGTAACATACTGATCTGCAATGTCTTGCCATGCTTTGTGGCGCCCTGCAGTGCATGTCCAATGGCAAGGTTTATTAGGGTGCCATTGAATATCACTGCATCACACCAACTCATGTTACACCAGAGTGGTTGTGTAAATGAGGCCCAAATGAGCAACTCTAATTAACCAGAGGATGCAGCATCCATGTCAAATGATCAAGGAATAAGAAAATGAGTTATGCCTGATGAACATAAAAGGATTTACATTTTGAATCCTTTGGCCCCATGCAGAAGGAAAATTTCATTTTAAAGCAGAACGAACAAAACCCACCGATTTAACAGTTAAAAAAAACAGTTAGCATCCCTGGCATGCCGGGAATGTAACTGTCACAATGTCAAACATATGACTGTCAAAGCATCAAATGGCTGGAGTTATAACTGATCACATGTGCAGCACCATGGCAGTTGCAGATCAAACAGGTTAAAATGGCAGCTTCCTTGGCTGAAAAGGATAGGGGGTGGGGGATTTAGCTCCACTTTAACTGCCTTTATTCACCCACAGTATAGTGAACTAAACTAGAACTGCTATATGCTCACTGATATACTACCATTATCTTATTTGCAGACTTTTAAAGCGGTTGTATACCCGCTGTCTTTTTTTTTTTTTTTTTCCTACACCTGCAAGGGAAAAGGCATAATGAGCTAGTATGTACCGCATACTAGCTCATTATGAGATACTTACCTTAGAACGAGGCGCCGGCATCTCACCTGGTCCACGCCGAGGGAGCTGACATCTCCTCCTCGGCGTGTCTTCCGGGTATCGCGGCTCCGGCGCTGTGAGTGGCAGGAGCCGCGATGTCGTCACTCCCGCACATGCGCCGGGAGACTCCTGCCCGGCAAGCTCCGGAGTTTGCCGGGCTGTCAGCCGAGAATCCCCTGTGCGCATGCTGCAGTCAGCGGCTCATTGCGAGGGGAATATCTCCTAAACCTTACAGGTTTAGGAGATATTTTTTTTACCTACAGGTAAGCCTTATTATAGGCTTACCTGTAGGTAAAAGTTAAAAATAAAGGTATACAACCGCTTTAAAGTGGTGGGGAACACACTTTTCTTGTATCTACCTATAGCAAAATCTGTCTGCTTTCTTCATTTCTGTAGGCAGATGAAGAGATCTTCCCATAGGAATTTCTTTATTCATTACTGGATTGTAACATTTCCTATTGACTTCCACGCTGAGATGTGACAATCAATTCGGTCACGATTTTGCAAGCTATATTTGCAAGCTTTCACACTGACGTGTTGCGGTTTGACCACACTGCAGATGTAGCACACAGTACCTGCAAGTTTGGTGCAGGTTAGCTGAGCTTCCCCACGGAGTTCTACGTCCATTGGTTTTGTAGCGCTTTCTGTAAGCGCACTGAAAATCCTGCATGCAGGTCAAACCGCACCGTATCAGTGCTAAAGAAAATCCCAGACATTAAACCGAAAGTAGATTTCATTTTAAAAATTGTACCTGAAAGTCTAGAACAGTATACAGAAAATGTCTTCATGTTGTGAACAAGTGAAAGTTTCTTCAAGAACAGCAGAGAATCTAAAAGAAGAACTGGCCCTAGAAAAGTACCTCCGTATCAGTTTTAATTATTTGGTGAAAGAAAGAAAAGAAAAAGTAGCCAAACACTGGAAATACTGGCTTGGATGTTTAGAAGACCCATAATAAAATTACTGTTGGATCATACAGAACTGCACTCTTATTCTGACAACTGGGTGTTGAGACAACAAAGGTGATTGGCCTGTTAAATGCATGTGTATGAAATGTTGAGGACAGACTCAAAGCAATGGGAAACGTAACCACTTTTATTCTTTAGCAACAATACAGACTGTTATTTCTGGCAAAGTTACATGAACTGGCTACGACGAAGTGTTTAAAAGGCAATAAATACTCACTTTAGTTGATGAGTGTTGGAATGCATTTGGAAAAAAACACCACAATTAGGACGATTAATGATCTGAACTTTGGAGGCTGACGGAAATCAACCTGAAAACATGCTCTAACAGTTAAACGATGGTCATTAGTGTCACTTTCAAATAAAAATAGATCTATACAATATGTTCATTTGGTCATGTTCTATTTACAAGTTAAAAAAAATTAAATACACAAAGTTACACTCCCCAACTCTGGTAATACAAGTTAGCAGAATAACCTGCAATGATAACAGGTGGATGCTTGTGTGCCAACAAATGAAATAAGATCCAACTTTATCTTTGCAGTGCAAATTATTTGATCACATTCACACAGTATGTTCTAATGCAGAAAAAAAAAAGGATAAGGAACTTGGGTGATAAAGCAGTTTTCAAGACAAGACATTGGTTTCTCTGTCCATTAAAATGGTTTTTATTTTTGTCTAGGATGAGAAGTATAGCCCATGATATGGGCAACACTGGCAAAATGAAAATGTCTTACAATAAAATACATTAGACATTTAAATAAATAAACTTAAAAATCTATGGGAGAAACTTTATTTGAACTAGATGGGTGTAGAATGAGCTGCACAAGCAACAGGCATACCTCTTATGGAAAACAGTGTAAACAGACAAAAACGAAAAAAAAAAAAAAAAAAAAAAATTATGAAATGAGAGTCTAGAAAACAAAAATACTGACTGAGGTAGCAGTTATCTGCTTTGTGCAGGAAAAAATGGCTTATGGCTATATAAAAAGCCCATTAAAGAAGACAGCATTAATGATATCAAACCAAATCCAAATGACCATGCAGAAAGACAGATCATGCTTTGTATTTTTAGACATTTAATCACTTTCCCTAAATCTGCTACTAATTTTCTGCAGATAATGTCCATTTAATCAAATTAAAGTTCCTTTTCACTTCCTTATGTTTGGGTGTTTTTTTTTCTTTTTTTTTTAAATGAGAATGAATATTATGAAACAGAACACTGTACATGCTTTTTCCCCATCTACAAAAAATATTTGCATAAAATAGTGTTAATTCTCTGTACATGAACACTAACTGTATATGTATAAAACAAGATAAAAAAAAAAAAAAAAAAAAAAAAAACTAAAGTGAGGCACCTCTTATCCAGAATTGAGTCAAGAGGTGTGTGTGTTTGGGGGAAGCAAAAACAGACCTAGTATGAGAAACAAAACCTTGCCTTCACCAGCACTATGTTCATGTGAAATTTCAGCAGAAATAGACAGTTGCTTTAAACAATAAAAAAAAACAAAAAATGAATTGGTTAAGTTAAACATTTCCATTCCATAAAAAACGTCAGTCAAGACCAAAACATCTCAGTAATGTTAGTGTCGGTGCTGTAAAGCCATGTAACCAGAGGTAAGGTAATAAACACAAACGGCCAAGAAATTCCCTCAGTGCATGCTGAAAAAGTGCACGGTTTGGCGTCAGGCTTTTCACACTCTTTACCGGGTTCCAAGTAGTTACGGGCAATAAATTTAAGTGTCTCATCCAGAAGAATGACCGGTAATGAGAATTTCAGCACCATCAACCACTGAGTCAGGTTCAATGGAGTGATTTGGAAGATGAGCTATAGAAAAATGGAGAACAAAATTAAAACAGTCAGTGAGAACATTTCTGCAATGTGCAAGATAAGGACAAATGCTGCAAAAGGCAGGTATACTCACAGGTAATGGTTCAACATAAAGAATTAGGAAATGGAGGGACATGGATAAGCAAATCGAGCCCAGAAGCCACACGTTTTCCCATGGAGGCATTCTCAGAAGAGACTGGTTTTCAGACAAGCTGAGAAATAAATAATTGTAAGAAGGGATCTTAATCCTCTGTTTACTGCACATTAAAATCATTCAAATACAGTAATAAAGCAAAACACACAATTCCGAACGAAGATCCACACTCTTATTAAAAAAAAATCTAACAACCATTATGTGGATGTCAGATAATTCCATTAATTTTTTTGAGTATAAAAGTTAGTTTTGCGAGAAATGTATACCTTATCAGAAGTACAAATTACATATAATGAACAAGGAATATGTATAACGGACTGCAATACAAGACCACAGGTTTTCTAGAGTAACAGTGCTTTGCAATATATATTACAGGAATGCTGAAGCGGTTTCAAACACAAAAAGTAGTGAAAAGTCACTAGTGAAAAGGGTCAATGGTTGCCAAAAAGAACGTCCAATTTAGACTCGACTGGCCACAGAACAGTTTTGCACTTTGCAACAGACAATACGGTGCAGTTTGTGGATCATGTTTAGATATGGCCCCTTCTCTGCATGATAGAGATTCACCCTGCACTTTTGGATGGCATGACAAACGGTGTTCAGAGACAGTGACTTTCGGAAGTATTCCTGAGTTCATCAGAGAATCATGCCCATTTTTAATGTGGTGCCATCTAAGGCCCCCCAAGATCACGGGCATTCAATATTGCATCCAGTCTTGTCCCTTGCACACAGATTTCTCCAGATTTTCTGAATCGTTTAATATTATGTACAGTAGCTGATGATATATTTAACCACTTCCCACCGTACGCCAAATGACGTCCTCGGCTTTGAGCGGGGATAGCTGAATGATGCCTGTAGCTACAGGCATCATTCAGATATTGTCTTTTAGAGCCGGCGAATCTGTGCACCATAAGAACGATCATAGCGGCTGTTCCGCCACTTGATCGTTCTTATGGGAGGAGAGAGGCGACGTCCCCCCTCCCGCCGTCCTCCGGTGCTTCTACCGACTCACCGTTACGATCGGTGGGAAGGGGTGATTTTTTTTTTGGATTTCAGGCTTCCCAGCCTTGAGGTGAGATGCAGGGTCTTATTGACCCCATATCTCACTGTAAAGAGGACCTGTCATGCCATATTCCTATTACAAGGGATGTTTACATTCCTTGTAATAGAAATAAAAGTGATCAAAAAAATTTTTGGGGGAAAAAAAAGTGTCAAGCTAAAATAAAGTAAAACTAACAATAAAAAAAAAAAATAAAAAAATTTGAAAGCGCCCCTGTCCCCGTGAGCTCGCACGCAGAAGCGAACGCATACGTAAGTCCCACCCACATATGAAAATGGTGTTCAAACCACACGTGAGGTATCGCCGCGAACGTTAGAGCGAGAGCAATAATTTTGGTCCTAGACCTCCTCTGTAACGCAAAACATGTAACCAGTAAACATTTTTAACTCGTCGCCTAAGGGGATTTTTAAGTAGCGAACTTTGGCGCCATTCCACAAGCGTGTGCAATTTTGAAGCGTGACATGTTAGGTATCCATTTACTCGGTGTAACTTCATCTTTCACATTATGCAAAAACATTGGCTAACTTTACTGTTTAGTTTTTTTTTTTAAAAGCACAAAAACCTGTTTTGTTTTTTTCCCAAAAAAAAAAAACGCATTTGAAAAATTGCTGCACAAATACCATGCGAGGTAAAACGTTGCAATGACCGCCCTTGTATTCTCTAGGGTCTTTGCTAAAAAAAACATAAATGTTTGGGGGTTCTATGTAATTTTCTAGCAAAAAAATGATGATTTTTACATGTAGGAGAGAAATGTCAGAATTGGCCTGGTAGGCAAGTGGTTAAAGGTCTTTGCAATTTTACGTTAAGAAACATTATTCTGCAATTGTTCGACAATTTATAGATGCAGCTTTTCAGTTTGGTGAACTTCTGCCCATCTTTACTTCCGAGTCACTCTGACACTCTAAGCTCTTTTTTTACCCAATTACGTTACTGTCCTGTTGTCAATTAACCCAATTAGTTGCAAAATGTTCTTCCAACTCTTCCTTGTTATTACCACTTTGCCAAATTTTTGTTGCCCTGTACCAACCTTTTTGAGACATGTTGCTGCCATCAATTTCAAAATGACCTTATTTTCTTTTCCTAAAATGGTATATTTTCTCCACCTGTTAAACTCCCCAGCAGATATCAGGTGCAATGCAAGGCTCCTGCAAACTGTCAGTGTAAGCTGTCTGCTTGGACCTCGTATGGGCAGGCAATTACACGACAGGAAGCATCAATGAACTACCTAAAGCGCTCATCAGGTCACTGGTATTTCATTGAGAATTATAAACCGCACTTGTAGTTCTCCCATTCACAGAATTTTATGAATAAACGATGTGACACAACAGGGGATTAGGTGGGGGGTACAGGGGCTGCTGCAACAGTAACATGTTACACCCTGAATAAGGGTGTAACATGTTACAAAAGGTGAACTTATCCTTGAAGCCCAATTTCCATATACAGTGAGAGACAAACTGAGCATACAGTAAATCATTGTGGGACCACATGTACCACTGCATCAGGTCAGTATCCAAAGAAAACCTGCAAATTTCCTCAGTCATCCGTTTTCCACATAGGAAGTGCATCTCCATTAACTGAAATTTTGTATTAATGACACTTCAAAGTGAAACCAAAATGGCAAAAGCAACACTGAACAAGGATACTGTATGGACAGAAGGCACCATAAAGTTCCAGGACGTGCCTCTAGTCACAACCAACATCTTTACTGACCTTACTGGGGTAGTGGACACATTTTCATGCCAATCCCACAAGATAACAAGTAGACAAAAAAGCCTCCCACTCTTGAATGTGGTACTCATTAAAAGGCATTTAGTTTCCTTCTACAAATCTTACAAGTCTGGACAACTGCAACCATAAATATACAGAGGGCACACCAGGCTATTGCATTATCAGAAAATGTATAATATACTCACAAACAAGCTCATCAGAACAGATCAAGATACTGAATGCCGAAAGCCCTGATGAAGAGGACAAGTTCCCCAAAACGTGTTAGCCTTCTGGACTTATACCATTTTTCCTTGTGATATGTTGAGATGATATGCAAGAACCCTGGCATTCAGTACATTGATCTATTCTGATGAGCTTATACACACGTTGTGAGTATATTATACATTTTCTAATTTTAGAGGATAATGTACTAGGCTGATGCATCCTCCATCTATGGTTGCAGTCCATCCCACATAAGCTTGTGCCCTATGGACTCATCACTAGGCTTGTAGCCTAGGAGGAAGAAGGTAGGGGTTGCAAGCCTTAACAAATATGGACCTTCAGAAAGCTTGTCTTGTGCTTGAATTTCAGAGAGAGGTTTCAGAGGCACTGTCAGGATGCTGGCTGTAAATAATAGACCAGAGATAACCATCAATGTTCAGTTAAGTTTACCTGTTCAAGGCATTACACATTTCAATAGTGACAAGGACCGACAGCGCCATCGTCATTGGGTAAGGAGACTCAAAGATTTCACACTGAACGTTCTCATATTCTGGGTTGTCCTCTTTGCACTGAAGAAAATGGCTCTGGAAAGAAAAAGAACCTGAATTAGCAGACACAATCGCTAGACAAATTATTCATAAATTTTTACTCACAGTAAGTTTTTATTAAAGATGTTTAAGATAAAAAGGCAGTGTTTAGAAAGGTGTACAGATATGAGCAAAATAGTAATTTGTTGCTGAGCTATAGCAACCAGTGTCATGGGGGCACATTCAAGCACACAGAGGCCTATAGATTTACAAACTAATAAGATAATGTGGCAGGAATGGCCTAAAGAAATTTCAGGAAGTGTGCAATGGGTTTCCTCCCACACCCCAAAGACCCTAGGTATGTATGAATGCGAGTTAGGGACCTTAGATTGTAAGTTCCTTAAGACAGGGGACTGATGTGAATGTACAATATACTATATGTAAAGTGCTGCATAAATTGTCGGTGTTATAGCAATACCTGTAATAAAATAGTGGAATGACTGAGAAACGGGTTACAGTATATTGCTGGTTCCAAAAAGGATGAGGATTGAGACTGCATAAACTGACAGCAAGATAAACTTTTATCCAAGAAAAAGTTTACCTTCTGCTTCAAATTTTTTGTCACTACAAAAACAATCAATTTGACCACACTTTTAGAATATCAAACGTTCTGAAAACAAACATTTTCAAACAAAAAATTCTACTGCTGTATGGCCAGCTTTAAGAATACAAATCATACCAAAATAGATTAAAAAAAAAAAAAGTAAATACACCACAGGATTATGAGGGATCACTTTACAAAAAGCATTCTTATAGGTACTTGTTTAGTACTAAAAAGCATACAATATCTACATGCAAAAGATTAAAATCTTCCTCCGCTAAACTAAAATTATATTTAGTACCAGTTGATAGAAAGTGATTCTTGGTCCATCATCAGCAGCAATAAACCACCAGGCAGCAGCACCAACTGTAGCGGCACCAACATAGCCTAAGTCCAAACAGAAAGGGGAACAAGCAAAAGTTGTTGTTAAGTCAGTATACATTGCAAGATTTAAAGACAGCCCATAGCTGTAAATCCTAAAAAGGGATTTACATGTGAAAATTTGTTTTTGCAGGTATAAAAATACATATGTACAAAGGACATGGGTGTAGTGATATTTGCTCGTTACATAAGTAGGCTTTGCTTTATGCTGTTCTTTTTATGGGTAAGGTCTAATTGAATAAAAAAAAAAAAAAAAAAAAAAAAAATCAATGCAGTCTCCAATTAGGTCAAAAACTCACAATTCACAGGTAGACAAAGATCATAGCATCTTTTTTGAGACTGCAAACTAAGCCATCAGCGACCTTTTACTGTGATTTGATAATGTTTGCAAAGGTTCTCATTTATCCAAGTCATGACATATCTAGTAGTATTTGGTGACATTCAACCAGACTTGTTCTGTAATTTTCTGTATTTTGAAGCTTATCCAAGCCACTTTTCTGAAGTCAAGAGCCACTACACATCCAACTGGAACAATCATTACTGAACACAGGGGAGTGATCTCTTCCACATATAAATGTTTTTAACATCTCTACAGTGGTGTTCTGATATTTCCTACCTTCATTCATGTAAAAAAATAAAAATTGCATATGAAGCATTCGTGATAAAGGATGGGACTGTGTAACCAACACAGGGAAAATTCTACACCGTCCATCTATTCCCTAGACAACAACATTTGCCTTTCCATAACTGGATCAAGGTTTGGATATAAAATGCTGGACTATTTTCCTAACACTTTGCAACTGAAAGCCAAAATTCACCCATAAAAAGGGAAGTTCTGCTATTCGTCTGCTTTTTTTTGGGGGGGGGGTTGACAGTTTTGACAGGTACCCACTCCCACTCGGATTGTCCTGGTGATGTGAGCAGCAGCTCTCCTTCCCCCTCTCTGCCCACAGCCATCTGGCACAGGTCCCAAAAGGGTGCAGGACTCTGCATGAAGCTCAGCACCCCTCGTGCATGCGTAGTGGGCAGCTGGCTGTGAAGCCACAGCCAGCTGCCCACAATTAAAGCACCGGAACTGGGGACCTGAAGACCGGCAAAGGAACTATGGGTGTGGACAGTGCTGAATCCTTGGACAGATAAGTGCATGTTCGAGTTAGCAGCTACAGTTTTTGGCATATCAGACTGAAGCGCCTCTTTAAGCGGCTTGAACAACCTACAAAACGTCCTCAACATTACTAAGCAAAGTCAAACAAAGTCTAGCTGAATGTGATCAACTACTACTAGTTATGTGATTAGATAATACTGACAGAATCCCTATTGACTTAATTCAATAAGATTCAAAATTAATTTGTACAAAATGAAAAAATACAGGAGGAGAAATGCACCCTGTAAAAACAAATGGCAAGAGGCGGAGAAGCCTTTACATAGAACAGTGAAGCCAAAAAAGTCTAAATAAACAAATGCCATGCCCCCCCCCCCCCCCCCCCGAAGAAAAGAAAACACTCACATCCAATAGTAAGATACCGGAAGAAGAGCCAACCACTTATGAGTGGTTCCTTAGGATTACGGGGTGGCTTGTTCATGATGTCCAGATCTGGTGGATTGAAACCCAGTGCAGTTGCAGGAAGACCATCAGTCACCAAGTTAACCCACAGCAGCTGGACAGGAATTAATGCCTCAGGAAATCCAAGGGCAGCTGTCAGGAAAATGCTACATGGGACAAAAAAAGCATATAGTATAATATCTGCTATAAAAAGAAAACTTAAAAAAAAAAAAAAAAAAAAAAACACCACACAACACAACACCGCACACACCATTCTGAAAAGTCTATACAGTGGCTGGGTATATTTGCGTTTTTAAACCTGCCCTGAAACTTTTTGATATCGGTCTTGTACCGCAAGACCGATATCTATACCAATCCAGAGAGCTACAGATAAAGAGCAGGGTGAATATAAAAAGGACAGCGTTTCAGGAAAAGTTAGCCAACTAAAATAAACCCATGCAAACTGTGCCAACAAAACAGCAGCTTCGGCTGATGCATACCAAACCACTTCTCCGACATTTGAAGAGATGAGGTAACGAATGAACTGCTTCATGTTGTTGTAAATGGCTCGCCCTTCCTCAACAGCAGCCACAATTGTAGAGAAGTTATCATCGGCCAGCACCATTTCTGAAGCCGTTTTGGCCACTGCAGTCCCAGATCCCATAGCTATTCCAATCTCTGCTTTCTTCAAGGCAGGGGCATCATTGACACCATCTCCAGTCTAAAACCAAAAACAGTCACAATGTATTTGAGGTTACAGATTTTGGTGAAACAGAATGCGATTTGGGAATCTTTATTAGACAAATGAAACAAATCGTAAACACTTCATATCAGAACGCTTACTAATATTTCACAGCTGTAATAGAATCAAGAAAGATTTATGACCCTATAAAATAGTATTTTCTAATGTTCATTAACTTACCATGGCTGTGATCTCATCAAAAGACTGCAGAAACTCAACAATTTTGGACTTGTGTGAAGGTTCTACGCGAGCAAAGCAGCGTGCATTCATGCAAGCGTCCCTTTGTGCAGCGGGAGACAACTCATCAAACTCGCGACCTGTGAAAGCCTTCTGAGAAACATCCTCATCTTCACGGAAGATACCAACACGTCGACAAATTGCAATTGCTGTGCCTTTGTTATCACCAGTAATCATAATCACGCGGATTCCAGCCTGTCGACACATTTTCACTGATGCAGCAACTTCGGTTCTAGGTGGGTCCAGCATGCCAACACAGCCAACAAAAGTCAGATTGGTCTGGAGGTGGAAGAAAAAAGAAAGAAGAAAATTACTTTCAACCAGAGCACAGAAATACTTAAAAAAAGTAACACATAAAATTTGCTTTATTAAAAATAAAGCCAGGCATGGCTATATTATACATAACTACACTGGCCAAGCTTGGACCAGCATAACTATGTATACACCTTACCTGGCTGATGTCCCTGGAGAATCAATGAAGTAAACACCATTTCAGTGATAGCCACTTCCTGGCCCACACAGGTGCCATTTAGAGAATACTTTGCATCTTCTGAATAAATGCAAAGTGTTCTCTAATTGGACAAGGTGAAAAGGCAGGACAATGACATCACTTTATCTTCCCACCCGCATTCTCCCTTTCCCCAAATGCCCCCTCCCCCTGTTTTACTCGGATATCCCTATCCTGATACCACATACTCTTAACCCTTGATTACAAGACAATACCTTCTAGATCCAGCTCACATATTACCCCTCAACCATACTCATAAGGTAATTGGATCCTTCGAACTATATGGTAATTTACACAGGCAAAACTACACACACACACACACACACACACACACACACACACACACACACACACACACACACATCAGATTTTGGTATTGATCTCAAAATGTTTTCACTCAATATCAAAATACGATCACTGGTATAACACTACATAAGTTTTCTTTACTTCTTGCAGCATGATTTAAAGTGGTATTAAAAGGTAGAAGATTAGGATCACAGATCACTCCCTAGAGAGCAGCGACTCTCTTCATCCTCTCTCGTCACTGGACATGGAGGCAGCAGTAGGAACCATTGGCTCCTACTGCTGTCCATAACAGCCTGTGAGGAGAGAGCGAGGGTGGGTGGGAGCCGTGCTGAGTGTCTATGGACAAACAGCGCGCTGCTCATGATCGAGCCCGCACGAGTAGCTTGCTATGTGGGCACTTGGCGGAGGGGTGGTGATGGAGCCAGTAGTATCTGCGAGGGACCACAGAAGCGGGCTGCTCTGTGCAAAAGTATTGCACAGAGCAGGTAAGTATGAGATGCTCATTATTTATAAATCATTTAGAGTTTACAATCACTTCTCAAATTTTTAAATAATCGGTTACGGATATTGCTCACTGAGCAGTTTATAGGTATTTATGCCATTTTTTGGCAAGCCATTATTTTTCAAGCACTTTATTCTTCCCGGTTTACTTTTAAGGTTTAAAATTTAATAAACATGTTCAGTTTATACCGGATTTGTGTAGAAATGGTTTATTTTTAAAAACTTTAAATGTACAGAATATCGGCACTTGTTATCAGGCATGAAAGGTGGCTGAAAGAAGTTATTGGCCCTGAAAAAAAAACAAACTAAAAAAACACAACAAACAATAAAATCGGTCGACCCCTAAAAAAAAAAAAAAAAAAAAAAAAAAAAAAGCATGCATTTAATACTTTACCTCATAATTAATGAAATTGGAAGATTCCTCAAGATTCATATCTTCTTTCCGTGGGGGGTTATCATGAGTTGCCAGAGCCAAGCAGCGCAGAGTGTCTCGGCCTGAACCCCACTCTCTGATCACACTCGTAATCTTCTGTTTAATTCCAGGTGTTAATTGTACTTTTGTGCTTCCAACACGGATATGAGTACAACGATCTATTAAACCCTCAGGAGCACCCTATAAAAAATAAATAAAGTATTGACAGTATAACAAGCATTAAAAACACAAAACAAAAATATTGCAAATAGAAATATGGTAATAATTTATTGTATAAAAGGAGATTTACCTTGACAAACATTTTGTTAATGTTAGTGCGACTTGGTTTGTTTGGCGTGCAGTAAACAGACATAGATTTCCTATCTCTTGAGAACTCCAATGTAAATTCCTTCTTCATCAGCTGTTTAATAACCTATAAAACAAACAAGTTATTTGTAGAAGCAAAAAGACACACTAACCACCAGTAACAGTAACCTTTTGTTACGGGGCTCTGTGATTTGCAGTTATAAACCTATAAAGAACAAAAAAAAAAAAAACCCACACACACACACACACACACACACACGACTAACCGAGTTGCAAGCATTGGCACGCTCTATTTTTGAGAGTCCCTTTAGTTCTGTGTCAAATACATTCATTTTTTCAACCAGGCAGGTAAGAGCAGTCTCTGTAGCTTCTCCAACTTTCTCATAAACGCCCTTTGCCTACATTTAATAGAAAACAAAATGACGATAATTGGTTATATATATATATAAAAATAGATGTAAAAAATTGCAGCATTCTAAAAAAGGTCAGGCATATTCAAAACTCACAATATAATTGACATTTACACGGATATCCTTTTAAATCAATTGCCAGTTGGTAAGGAGAGCATGTCCTTAAATAGTAAGGTCGGCCATAAATGGATCGAATCAGTCAGTTCAGCAATGATCAACCGAGATTCAATTCATCTATGTACAGGTTTGCTGTACAGAAGTCGATCTATCGATCTCCTTCAGCATAACCAGCCTATAGGATTTTTTGCATGCGATTACTGTCAGTGGCTATAGCCATCAACAGTGGGCATTGTGTTCTCCTGCCGCTGGCAGAAGACAATAGTGCTGCGGGTTTTTCTTTGTTGCAGGAAAGAAAAAAAATGGCATAATCTTTGGTTGCCTAAAGCTCCGTACACACGGGCCAAATGTCGGAAGGCAACGGCCGGTTAAAAAAACAAAACAAAAAAAAAAAAAAAAAAAAAAACGGCTGACCATTTGGCCTGTGTGTTTGTCAGAGGTGCATGCTGGAAAACCAGCAGCCGACTGACTCCCAATCAGTGCTCTCAGCCAATGGCAGCCCCCCTGTCAGAACACAACAGTTCAGCGTGGTTAGTACAGTGGCTCCGACCGGAGCGGTCAGTTTTTTTTTTTTTGTGCAACCCGCTGTTCGTGTGTACCTGGCTTAAGTAAAGAACCACTCGCTGCATTACAGCATGGTAAAAACTGCATTTTATCTTTGTTTTATTTGAAATCAACAGCAATGCAGAAGTTACAAATTATGTAATACTTTACATCTTGCATAGACTCAAAATGTGCATACACAACTCAAAAAGGTATACAATATATCATACAAACCTCATTGAAGTCCAAAGATGAATCGTTACAAAGTGCACAGATGGTGGCAAGCTCTATCAGGCCGTCATACTGGTGACATTTCACTAGTTTGTCATCTTTCAGCCTATTAATTAACATGGAAAAATATAAACAAAAACACAAAATTCTCCATATTACCAACTGCATATCAGCATGAATGTAAAAAAAAAAAAAAGTAAGTTAATTTGTTCAAACTTAATTTCTGGGTAGCTCTACACAAGGCCTTGTGTTTACAAACTAAACAGTGCATAAGGTACCGTTAACACAGAATGCAAGGCACACACACACACTAAGCTAGCAAAAAGCAAATTACGGCTGAATCACCCACAGGCCTTATTTTCCAACACATCTAGTATTCAACAGCAACAAGTATGCTGAAAACAGTTTAAAATCTACTTTTCTCTGGATTAACACAGACAGTTCTCATTTCAGACACATTGATATAAGACATGAACAAGTGTAGATAAAAAGGGAATGTCAGGATCTAACTAAGCTTAAAACGGCTCCTACCCACCTCCTAACTCCTATTCTAGTAATCTGGCCAGTAACACACCTCCTGTATTAGACTACCTCCATTCGGGATGAAGGAGCACAGGGGCGGTTTTGGACAGCAGCATCATCAGTCTGTTGTGCATGGCGTTTGATGAACTAGTTAGATTTAGCTACACTAACAAGTTGAAGTCAAACTAATACTTTATAAGCAGTTAAAGCAACAGTTTCTTTCCTTTTACGATATTTTTTAAATAACTAAAACCACCCCCGTCAGCTGTAAATGGTTTGTCTCAATCCTGTAACTGCTACATTTGTAAAAGCTTGTGCTTTTGAAAAACAATAGATTTGCTGGCCAGATCACAGGTGAAAATAAGGAAAACAAAGTCGAAAAAAGAAAAACAAATGCAGCCATCACATCCAAGAGGTAAGCTGCAATATAATACATTGCTTTTGGGTTTATTACTGCTTTAATAGGAGAGTACCCCACCACCACTACAGCTACCTCAAGGACACCTCCTCCCCCCTCCAACTTCCAGGATCACACGGCTCTCCACCCCGAAGGACCTTTACAGACTGCAGCCGCTCCTACATACCTACTGGAGACAGCCACATCTGACAGCCAAGCACCACCGCAAAGGAAAATACAAATACATTCTAATTACATTCGTAGTCTGTAGTGTACGGTATATACTGTTCCGATCTGTATTCCACCTAGATGTGGACTAGTATGGAACTTGGAATAATTAATTATCCATCACAGGACATACCCCTCCTACTAGCCACTCCTTCCCATGTACCCATGTCGACCTACCGGCCCATACAGACTGTGCTCCGGTTCTCCTGGCTCTGATGAAGAGGTTACCCTCGAAACACGTCAGCCTTTTCTAAATACCTACCTCAACATGGGCATACCCCAATCTTAACTTTTTAGTGCCTATTTTGTTACCTGTTTTTATTCAACGTAGTATTTGTATGATTCAATATTTATATGTTTGTATTCCTTATACATGATTAAACCATACATGTCTTGATGTAAGCATCTGATCACGCGCCTTCCATCCACCTCCTACTACCCCACCACCACAGCTGCTCTCAAAATAACAGCAAGAAATTACATTAAACTATTTTCAGGTGTAAGTAGGCAAACTAATCAACTTGAAAGTAAAAAAAGATTTAAAGGGACTTACACTTCTCCCATGGGAGCATAAGTGGAGCCTGTTACAGAAAACTCATTCAGAAAGCAATTATCACCTTCAACTCTATCAACAATAAACATCTGTAGGAAGAAAGAAAAAAAATCAGTTGATTCACCTTTTAAGAATAAATGTACTTATATTTAGTTCCAAAATTTTACTTCAGTTTGTCTTAGAAAAATAATGCCGCTTGAGAAATGCTAATAACAGGATGAAACAAAATTGAAAATACCCATGACATCAAGTACATATATATATATATATATTTTTTTACAATTTACACTTCATCTCCCATCTCATCTCCTTACTGAATGACAGGAAGCATCAATGAACTACCTTGAGTGCTCATGAGTGCCCTGGAAGTTCACTGAGAACTACAAGCCACCAGCCGCAATGGCTAAAAGTAGTTCTCCGATTCACAGAAATCTGTGAATGAATGATGCTGCCAAGTGGGTGGATTATCGCATGTTTTTTTTTTTTTTTTTGTTTTTTTACAGCAAGTGCAGGGAGAAGATCCATGGTCCCCTGTCACAACGGGAACTAGGGGGTGCTGGGGCTACTCATTTAGTAACAGGTTACATCCTGGAAATGGGTGTAAAAATGTTATTAAGGCCACTTTCACACTGAGGCGTTTTACAGACGCTTTTGCGCTAAAAATAGCGCCTGAAAAGCACCTGTAAAAACTGACTCTTCTGCAGCCCCAGTGTGAAAGCCGAGGGCTTTCACACTGGGACGGTGCGTTTGCAGTACAGGGAAAAAAAAAAAAAAAGTCCTACAAGCAGCATCTTTGAGGCGGTGTGAGAGCGCTGTATTTAGCGCTTCTAAACCTCCCCTTGAAATCAATGGCCAGCGCTGCCAAAGTGCCTGCAAAGAGCTTCGGCAGTGGCACTTTGCACCTTTTTTCGGCTGCTAGCGAGTGTTAGAAGTGGCCAGCGCCTCAGTGTGAAAGTGCCCTAAAAGGTGATCTTGCCCTTTAACCACTTCAGCCCCGCACCATTTGGCTAGTAAAAGACCAGAGCACTTTTTGTGATTCGGCACTGCGTCGCTTTAACTGACAATTGCGCGGCCGTGCGACGTGGCTCCCAAACAAAATTGACGTTCTTTTTTCCCCACAAATAGAGCTTTCTTTTGGTGGTATTTGATCACCTCTGCGGTTATTTTTTGCGCTACAAACAAAAAAATAGGGACGATTTTGAAAAAAAAAAAAAAAAAAAAAAAAACACATTTTTTCACTTTTTGCTATAGTAAACATCCCACAAAAAATATATAAAACATTTTTTTTCTCAGTTTAGGTCTACATATTTTGGTAAAAAAAAATAAAAATAAATCGCAATAAGCGTTTGATTGGTTTGCGCAAAAGTTATAGCGTCTACAAAATAGGGCATAGTTTTATGGCATTTTTATTAATTTTTTTTTTTTACTAGTAATGGTGGTGATCAACGATTTTTATCGTGACTGCGACATTATGGCGGACACATCAGACACTTTTGGAGCTATTTTGGGACCACATTTATATAGCGATCAGTGCGATTAAAAATGCATGGATTACTGTGTAAATGTGACTGGCAGTGAAGGGGTTAACCACTAGGTGGGTTAAGTGTGTCCAAGGGAGTGATTCTAACTGTGGGGTGGATGGGCTATGTGTGACACGACACTGATCACTGCTTCCGATTACAGGGAGCGGTGATCAGTGTCACCAGGCAGAACGGGCAAATGCTTGTTTACATCAGCATTTCCCCGTTCTTCCTCTCCATGAGACGATCGCGGGTATGCCCGCGGACATAGAGTCCGCGGGACCCGCGATTACTCCCACCGAGCTAGCGGCAGAGGTGCGCGCCGCCGCGCACACAAGCCGCTTCTCTGCCAATGCATATGGGTGTGAGCCGGTCGGCAAGCGGTTAACCTGTCACAGATTTTGGGGGAGGGGGCACGTAGGGGGATCCAGACCACCTGGCAGAGAAACTGCTTACCCAGGATTAATAGCAGGTCACCTGTCCAGCTGTACAGAATTACAAATCTTCACTGTCAGAAAAAATAGTAATCTGGTTTCAACTGTGTATTTAGTCATTTTGTCTGGAGTTTTTTTTTTTTTCTCCCTCCCAAAAAATGAGAGAGGCCTGTAATTGTCATCATAGGTATACCTCAACTAAGAGACAAAATGTGGAAACAAATCCAGACAGACAATCACATTGTCTGATTTGGAAATAATTTAATTTGCAAATTATGGTGGAAAATAAGTATTTTGTCAATATCAAAAGTTCATCTCAATACTTTGTTATATATCCTTTGTTGGCAATGACAGAGGTCAAACGTTTTCTGTAAGTCTTCACAAGGTTGTCACACACTGTTGCTGGTATGTTGGCCCATTTCTCCATGCAGATCTCCTCTAGAGCAGTGATGTTTTGGGGCTGTCGCTGAGCAACACGGACTTTCAACTCCCTCCAAAGGTTTTCTATGAGGTTGAGATCTGGAGACTGGCTAGGCCACGCCAGGACCTTGAAATGCTTCTTACGAAGCCACTCCTTCGTTGCCCGAGTGGTGTGTTTGGGATCATTGTCATGCTGAAAGACCCAGCCATGTTTCATCTTCAATGCCCTTGCTGATGGGAGGAGGTTTGCATTTAAAATCTCACGATACATGGCCCCATTCATTCTTTCATGTACACGGATCAGTCGTCCTGTTCCCTTTGCAGAGAAACAGCCCCAAAGAATGATGTTGCCACCCCCATGCTTCACAATAGGTATGGTGTTCTTTGGTTGCAACTCAGCATTCTCTCTCCTCCTCTGTGTTTCTACCAAACAGTTCTACTTTGATTTCATCTGACCGTATGACATTCTCCCAATCCCCTTCTGGATCATCCAAATGCTCTCTAGAAAACCTCAGACGGGCCCGGACATGTACTGGCTTAAGCAGGGGGACATGTCTGGCACTGCAGGATCTGAGTCCCTGGCGGCGTAGTGCGTTACCGATTGTAGCCTTTGTTACGTTGGTCCCAGCTCTCTGCAGGTCTTTCACTAGGTCCCCCCCCCCCC
Source organism: Aquarana catesbeiana (assembly GCF_042186555.1). NCBI lineage: Eukaryota > Metazoa > Chordata > Amphibia > Anura > Ranidae > Aquarana > Aquarana catesbeiana. Next base: position 240,300,669 of record NC_133324.1, read on the forward strand.
CGTGTGGTTCTGGGATTTTTGCTCACCGTTCTTGTGATCATTTTGACCCCACGGGGGGGAGATCTTGCGTGGAGTCCCAGATCGAGGGAGATTATCGGTGGTCTTGTATGTCTTCCATTTTCTAATTATTACTACCACAGTTGATTTCTTCACACCAAGCTGCTTGCCTATTGCAGATTCAAGTTTAAAGCGGAGTTCCACCCAAAAGTGGCATGTCATTTTTTTGGGGGGCGGGGGGTAGGGGAGTGGGTATCTTCTTTTTAGAGGGACTTCCAGTCCCACTTCATCTTCTCGGCCGCCTAGGCAACTCCTCTTCTTCCCCTAGGCGGTCCCTCCCTGCCAGCAATCTTCTGGGACACATCACAGGTCCCAGAAGATTGGCTGGCCAATAGCAGTACAACTCGCGCATGCGCAGTGCATGCCCGGCCGTGAAGCCGTAAGCTGTCACGGCCGGGTGACCACAGTTGCCATGATGGCACTGCAGAGAGCAGGGGGAGAGGAGCGAGGCTCTGGGCGCCCGCATCGCTGGACCGTGGGACAGGTAAAAGGCTGTTTATTAAAAGTCAGCAGCTACACTTTAAAGCAGGTGGAACTCTGCTTTAAAGACAGTGACAACTTATTTACTCAGTCTTTCAGAACAGGTTAAAAAGGAAGTAACTTAGAAGTATCTATACCTATATCTATACCCAAAATTATTTATGTTTCGGATAGAACAGAGAAGGGCTAGAACACCTGTTAGTAGTAAAAACCTATCCAGGGCTCCATTAAAGAGATTTTCTCCCTATTCTCCGTTTTACTTTTGTTTGGGGGGGGGACAGGTACCTAGTTTTGACAGGTGCCCAATCCCACTTTCGTTCAGATCGCCCAGTTTCTCCTTGTGTCCTGCTGTAAAAGCTCCCGTTTACAGAGTCTTATAAATTAAACTAAAATTTCCTCAGAAATGCTTGAGTCACAGCAGCGATTTCTCAGGTTTCAGTAGTTATACCGGGATGATGCCTGCACCCTACAGGCATCATCCCAGGATGCATCTTTTCAACCTGCGATTCCCTTTGTAGCAAAAGTGATTCAACTGGCTAATTAACCACTTGATCACTTCTGCGGGTGGCAGAAAGGGGTTCCACCCCCCCTCCTGCTGCCTTTCCTAGGCTCTACTGTCCCGGTGATTGCTGCACTGAACAGAGAGGAACTGGCGCCATTTCTCCCTCTGTAACCCCGGAAAATCGGGAGTGACGAGTAATTCGCCACTTCCGGTTCCACCTCTTGCTTTACAGTCGATCAGACCGATCTGTGTCTGATCGGCTGCATGGGAGGCTAGAGAAGAGATTGAGTCTAATAGAGGACCTGTCATGGCTCATGCCGTCACAAGGGATGCAAATCCCAAAAAAATATAAATTCAAAGCGTCCCTGTCCCACTGTGCTTAGGAGCAAACGCATACATTACTCCCGCACGCATAAGTAAAACAGTTATTGCACCACGTGAGGTATTGTTGCTACCGTCAGAGTGAGAGCAATCATTCTAGCACCAGACCTTCTGTGCAACTCTAAACTGGTAACCTGTGAAGGCATTTAAAGCGTCACCTATGGAGAATTTTGCCACCATTCCACGGGCAGACAATTTCAAAGCGTGACATGTTCCGTATCCATTTACTCTGCAGAACATTTTTCCCTATTTACCAAAAAAATTGGGCTAATTCTACGGGTTTTTTTTCTTTAATTCATTAAAAAGTGTATAATTTCCCCAAAAACTGCGCAATATACTGTGTGACAAAAAATTGCAACACCCACCATTTTATTCTATTTAGGGGTTCTAAGTAACTTTTTAAAGGTAGATTTTTACATGTAGGAGCAAAGTGTTAGAGTTAGCCCAGATACGAAGTGGTTAAGAACAGGGTGGGGGATAGGCGTTATATGTATTAGCAGATTTAGATACACTAACAAATTGAAGACAAACTCCAGTTCACACTTTGTAATCCGTTACAGCAAACTTTTGTTTTTCCTTTTGGGATAAAAGGTATTGCAATAATAAAAGCTTATGATTTTAATTCCCTTTACCAGTGTTAAGTGGTTTGTCTCATCCATGTAAACTGATACATTCTGCTGGAGAGCTTGTGCTTTTGAAAAAAAACAGACTTGCTGGCTGGATCACCAGATGAAAATAGACGAAACAAAGTCTAAAAGAAATAAATCTAATGCAGCCATTACAACTAAGCATTGGTAAAGTGCAATAAAATAAAGGTTTGCTTTTGGGTTTAATACTGCTTTAAAAAGAGAATTATGGGTTTTATTTTTTTTTTTTGATTCATACTTGGCCTATGTGGATGCAGCATCAGACTTAAGCTGCAGCTGTCCCCCGGTGTCCCTGTACTAAGAACCAAGCCACCAAACATCGCCGATGGCTTTGTTCTCACAGATCCCCGAGAGGAAAGCTGCTGACTGTCAGTCAGTGTCTCTCCTCTCTGATCCTCCATGCTCACTGGAGCGCTGAGCTGTGGAGGGGCAGGGAGAGGCTGTCCCAGCGGCTCGGCGAGGCTGCCATCAATCAAGGCAGCTGGCGGATCCAGACTTGGAAGTCGGGATGACGCACTGCCTCGTCTGATGGCAGTGACATCAGTGGAGAGAGTACTCCAGACCGCTCTCCGCTGAAAAGGGTCACAGGAGTGCAAAACTAATTGCACTCCTGTGACCCAGAGGAGAAGCCAAGCCTAAAAAGCTCAAGCTTGATTTCTCCTTTAAGGGCCCATTTAGGTCTATGCAGGTACATTGTCATGCACATGCATTCCCAATGTGTTTTTGTGTAGGATTTTGAGTGGATAGAGTTAACAGCTATTGACCAAAGCTTGTTAATACATGTTGCTAATGGCATCTAAAAACACACAATGTGTGCATTTTAATAGGTTGCCATTGCCTTATGGGTCTTTGATATACTAAAAACAGAAATATTCAATTCTTCAGGACGTACTGCATCGCAAATATGGGCACACATTTTTGTTATGGGCAAATTGGGCACGTGCGTCGCTACGCCTGCCTTAAAATGCTACAGTGTAAATGGGCCTTAAATTTTCAACTGACCTGTTAAAGGCAAGTGCATTATTGTGTACAAATTTAATTTTAAACCTGAAAATAATCATTTAGAATATAAATACTGAATGTCTAACTCAGACTCAAATACAATAGCTTAAATGTGCCCATGCAGAAAAAAAAACAAAAACCTATTAGTTATTGGCACAGAGTAGTAGCTTTAGACAAACACTTCCTCTATTTGGGTTGTTGTTGGCAGGAATATACAAGTTCTATATTTGGTCAAAGACATTTGAATGGATGCAACAAATCCCCATGTACTGTACTGCAGCCTCTCAGCCTTAAAGGGGAGCGAAGCCCTCCTATCCTTTACAGCCAAAAGAAGTTGCCATCTTAGCCTCCGATTGATCTGCGGTGCCATGGTGCTGCACATGTGATCAACGACACCAGCCATTCGATAGAATAACAGCCCCATTGAGAGCCAACATAAGCACACTTGTAACCGACAGTTTATTCAAGGTATGCCTTGAATGTAACCATTTAAGCAAAGTTAAATTTAAGTTTAATTCCACTTTAACACAGAAGAACCTTTCATATAGATTTCAAATCTCAGGGCCAGTTAACACCAGAATTGCAAAGGGATGTGTTCCTGTGCATTTCCTGCACGGAGCAATTTTGAAGCTACAAAGGGCTCCGAAATGTGGAAAAAGTAGCGCATGCACTCTTTTCAAAAACATGCTGCACCGAACCACATGCTACTGCAGTAGACGCAAAAGAAAAAAAAAAATCTGGTATTTTTTTTTTTTATATTGGACATACAGTGCTGTTCTAGGACAAAAATATTTTCAGTAAAAGGTAATGTAAAAAATTAAAGTAGAAAAGGCAATTTTGTTTTTCATTTTGGACAGAGTAATGGAGGGTTATATCCTCTGCCAGTTTTTTTCTTTGCCACCTGCATCTCATTGGAGACATTTCCATTCACTTCCTGTCTAATAACCAAAACAGGAAGCAGATAGAAATACCTTGTTGTCACTAAGTTTACCAGATCTAGTGTCCCCACTGCAAGATTTCCTAGCTCTCAGTTCTGGGGACAATTCAAAATTTGGGATTTTTTTCGCTCTTACTTTCAATGGTAAGGGTAAACAGGACAAATAGAGAGGGTAAATCTTCCTAATGGGGACACAGACATCAATAAAAACCCAACAGAGCTTCAAATCCAGCTCCACTCTATCCAAAAATAAAAAGAAGTGTGGCCTTTAGTTATACATTATTATCCAAAAAGAGAACCAGACAGGGTGAATTTGACTTAAATTAATTCAATTTAAATCACTAGTAAAAAGGCTTGATTTAAATCATAATTTTTAAAGAGCAAATGTCATCTCTGTGCCGCTGTGGCTCCTCCTTTGACCCGCTGTTGATTCACCGACAGTCCCATACACTTTAATGGGACGGCTGGTGATGCGGCAGTAACACATAAAAGAAGAGAGGGACGTGGCAGCAGCAGGTGAGTGGATGTCCGCTAACAGGCGCTGCGCTGTCATGATGGATCTGAAATGACAGGTGCTCTTTAAATGCAAGGACTAATTCTTGCTGTTAGTTAGAATCTTTAATATTTTCAAACAAAATTAAGGTTTACTATTTAGAATAATAAGCCCTCAGGTTAGTGAAACAGCGATAGCAGAATCGATTTTAGGTTAAAGTGGGAGTCCACCTAAAATATATATATATATATATATATATATATATATATATATATATATATATATATATATATATATATATATATATATATATATATTTATTTATTTATTTATTAGAAGCCAGCAGCTACAAATACTGCAGCTGCTGACTTTTAATAAATGGACACTTACCTGTCCCAGGGTCCAGCGATGTCAACACCGATTACTCGCTCGACTCTCGGCAGCTGTCGCTGCCATTCTAGGTGAGGGATCAGGAAGTGAAGCGTTGCGGCTTCACTTCCCGGTTCCCTACTGCGCATGTCGCGCTGCGTGTCGTAACTGGTCCCTGCTATCTCCTGGGACCTGTGTGTTTCCCAGGAGACAGCGAAGAGGGACGGGAAGAGGCGTAGACTTCCGTGGAAGTCTATGCCAGGAAGTGGGTGCAAATACCCGTCTTAGAAAGGTATCTGCACCCCCCTGAAAGGTGCCAAATGTGACACCGGAGGGGGGGGGGGGTTCCAAAAAGCGGAAGTTCCATTTTTGTGTGGAACTCCGCTTTAATAAAAGGATAATTACACATAGTTGGAGAACTGCTCAAATTTTATTTATTTAAAACAACAACATTGCCAGTGCATGGTATCTCAGCTAGCAGAGCTTGGATTCATTGAAGGAGTTTACCAAAAATGTAAATATTGCAGAATATACAGCCTCGTGCCACATAACCAAGCTCCATTTTATGCTGAATAAACTAAATTATTAATGCATCTTAAAACAGAAATATATCTTTAGATAGATTTTTTTTTTTTTAACTCCAAAAGCGATTAAAACAAACTTGATAAAAAAAAAAATGAAAGTCCCTAAATCTATCCAGTAGTTTGTAGACGCGATAACTTTTGCGCAAACTAATCAATATAAGCCAAATGCAATTTTTTTACCAAAAATATGTAGAAGAATATATATCATCAGCATAAACTGATGAATAATTTAGTTCTTTTAGATTTTTTTTTTTGGATATGTATTATAGCAGAAAGCAAAAAAAATTGTCACTCTTTTTTGTTTATAGCGCAAAAAATAAAACCACAGAGGTGATCAAATTCCACCAAAGAAAAAAAAAAAAAAAAAAGAAAAAAAAGAAAGAAGGACGTCAATTTAGTTTGGGTACAGCGTTGCATGACTGCACAATTGTCAGGTAAAGCGACGCAGTGCCGTATAGCATAGGTCATTAAGGGGGCAAATCCTTCCGGGGCTGAAGTGGTCAAACTGTTGCTAGCATCAGACAGTGATCAGCAAATGTAAAGTACACCAAAAGTCTTTAGAAGTCTTAAATAATGCCAATCTCCAAGATTCTTGATAAATCCAACATATATAACTGCATAAATTCCCAAAAGACTTAACTCTGTGCTAGTAAAGACGTGATTTTCTAGAAGAAAGTGAATAAAGTCGTTTTCACCAACAATCCCAAAGCAATTCAAAAACAGTATTTCTCAAAAACATGAATATTTTTTTTCTTCACCAAAGTATGCAGCCTACTCCTTTAACAGCAATAGACACAAATTAAGCCCGACAGGATCTAATACTTAATTGCCAAGGTCTCTTGGCTTCATTCCTCGGAAACACAGAGCCCTGTAAGTCTGACTACAGCAGTTATGAAACACTGCAACTAGTCTCTTCTTGAATACTGATCAGCATTTACTCTTGTGAGAAGAAAGGTAACCTTTTTGCCTACGATGGATTAAGTCAAACAAAACAGTACATCAGTTACTCATGGTTTCATGAAGAATTGAAATGCAATTATGTAACCTACTACGCTAAACATTTCTTGTTTATGATCAAAGTTCTGAGCCAGAGTATAAAAGCAGAGCATTGAATAGAAGCTAAAATCACATCCATTATTTCCAACTATTCTGCCAGGGTTTGCCCCTCTAAGCATAAAAAAATGTTAAATGCTATGTGTCTCACAATAGCTTGGTCACATCCTCATCTATTTAGAATGCTGTGAGGGATAGAACCATAAAATTGACCAGTCATCCATGACTCACTTAACAAGACAATGCACCACAGGCTTGGCTGATTGGCACAGTACGATTGGATTTTTTTTTTTCTCTCTCAATCCCCCCCACCTAAGAAATACAGCTTACATTCAAGGTGACCTTGACAGTGCAGGCAAAATCATGCCAGTGTCGCATTCATAGTAATGCCAACACATTTTCCCCCCAAAATATCACAGTACATAGAAAGTGCAGACACAACACCATCACAATCACATACATTGAGGTTTAATATTATATGGATGTTCTCTTACCCTACACACAGACATCTGGTTAGTGGTTAGAGTTCCTGTCTTGTCAGAGCAGATGACCGATGTACAACCTAAGGTTTCAACAGATGGCAAGCTTCTGACAATAGCATTTTTCTTGGCCATTCTTCTAGTACCCAGAGCCAAACAAGTAGTAATAACCGCAGGCAAACCTTCAGGGATAGCAGCAACAGCAAGGGCAACTGCAATTTTGAAGTAGTAGATGGCTCCTCTGATCCAAGAGCCTCCATGAACTGGATCATTAAAGTGTCCAATATTGATCATCCAGACAGCGATACAAATTAGAGAGATAACTTTGGAGAGCTGTTCCCCAAATTCATCCAACTTCTGCTGCAATGGAGTCCTCTCTTGCTCAGTTGCTACCATTTCATCTCGAATCTTCCCAATTTCAGTGTTGACTCCTGTTGCTATAACTACTCCAATTGCTTTGCCAGCAGCAATATTTGTACCCTGAGAAGAAAAAAGAAAAAATTATAAAAACGTGCAGTAAATGGGGTGATGGACTTAAAAATAAGAACATATTTCACCTGAAGAAGTTTAGGAGGTTCACGTTTATCTACGGAGGACAACAGCTCTATGTACTTACCGAAAAGAGCATGTTCTTTTTGTCCTGATTAACGGCACGTGGATCAGGGACAGGGTCAGTGTGTTTGATAACAGACACAGACTCGCCTAGAACACAAGGGAACATTTTCAATCACCCAAAGAAATTATTAATACAAGATTTCTTCCACAAAAGCTAGTATCTTTTGAATCAGTACATTTCTTGTGTTGAGTCCCCTTCATACCTGGGTGCTTTATAGCTTGAAGCTCCAAAACACTCAACATAAAAAAAAAAAATATATCCCATGGTTTTCATTTTTGCCTGTTCACATCTGAGCAGCATGACTTGAAGCTTGAAAAAGTACACAATCTTCAAGCACTTTGGGACTTCAAAGGAATGCAGAAATGCACATGACACCTTTTACCTCTAGTAACTAGCTTTCCATTCCCTAAAAAAAAAAAATTATATATTTTTTTTTTTTTTTTATTAAAGCTGGAGGAGTGTCTCTGCATTCTCCTGTGATATGTCTGGCCTGGACAGATTGCACCATTTCTGCACAAGCTTTAGGAGTTTTTTGTTTGTTTTTTTTTTTTTTTTTTAAACATAAATCTAAAGCCATTCAGTGAACATGAAGAGTTCTTTTCTCTACATGGATCTGATAATGTTGAGGCAATTTTCAAGGAGCACTTTTAGAGCTGGATCGAAGTTGCGCTGGGTGAAGAGTGAAAACCTTTGAGTGTGAAATTTAAATAAGTACACTGACATATGATGAAATATGTTTGTTTTTTTTTTTAATGGTTATTGTATCATACTGTGACACTGTATTTTGATTTGGTTATTCACTTATTTATATATGGATATCAGTTTGGAATTGATTTATAATAGGACAGCGCTACACTGGTTTTTGCTTATAGGTTTAAGGCAAAAGCAAATACTTTGTTTTTTCTTCAGTGGTAGCTTGCTGACACAAACAAACACACGCACACACACACACACACACACACACACACACACATCCTACATACCAGTTAGGATTGATTGATCTACTCTTAAAGTTGTAGACTTGATAGAAGTTAGCCTTATGTCTGCCGGGACTTTATCACCAACTAAAAAAAGAGGAGAGGGAGGAAAAAAAAAATTAAAGAATTTAACAAATCATTTGAATTGCATTTCATAAATTTACAACATATACGTAAAAATGTTTTTATTTTTGTATGTCCACTGAGGGACATGGCTTTGATATAAATTAAACAATCCTTGCTGCACAGGTACAATACTGCAGTCCGTTTACTAGGAGAGAGGAGCATTGGTAAATGCTTCCTCCTGTTTGCAGCATACTAATAGTATCATCTTAGCCTAGGGTAAAGTCAATTTACTGGAGGTCAAGGACTGATTTTTAATGATAAAAAAAGCACCATTATAAAACCAATTTTGATACTGTTGTAACATGGCAGAATTCATGCAGAAATGTGAAATTAAAAAGTAACCCCCAAGACTGCATTGTCTTGGGGGTTACCTAGGTTAAAAAAAAAATCTGCCTTTTGTTTTGTTTTTTCGTTAACTTTTTTGTCCAAGTATAGATCTAGGTTTGTCCCAAGCATGTTTAAAGCCATTTACTGTCAGCTGTCTTACTACCTCTGTTAGTAGTTCATTCTAAGCATCAACTACACTTTCAGTAAAATAATATTTCCCAAGATTAGTTTTGAACTTTCCTCCAGTTAGAGGTCATGTCCCAATGTTCTTGATTATGGTTTCAAAATTGAAAATAAATTAATTTAAAAAAAAACAAACAAAAAAACCCGCCCTCCTGAACCTTATTCACCCCCTTGATGTATTTAAAAGGTTTTAATCACATCTCCCCTTTCCCTTCTTTCCTCCAGACTTGTACCTATTTTTCTGAAGTCGCTCTCAATGCGTTTTCACCCCCCAAACCTTTACCCATTTTTGTTACCCATCTCTGGACTCGTTCTATTTTATCAATAACGTTATGCAAGCGAGGTCTTCAGAACTGAACGCTGTATTCTAAATGGAGGCCTCATTAAAGATCTATATAGGGTTTTCTTGTTAAAGATCTATATTGGGGAATCAGGACCTCTTTCCTCCTGCTGGTGATCCCTCTATTAATGCATCCTAGAATTCTATTCACTTTTCCCACTGCCTGGTCAGTGTTTGCTCATTTTGCAATCTAAAATAAGTACCCGCAAATCTTTTCCTCTGTAGTGCTGGAGAACACTGTACCCCCAATGTTGTACTCTCTCAAGGGATTCTTTTTTCCTCTAGGTGCATTATTTTACATTTAGAAACATTGAACTGCAGTCTACACTGCTTTGACCAATCTTCCAGTAATGCCAAATCATGTTCCAGGTTACAGACACCTCCAGGGATGGCAACCATATTATACACCTTTGCATTAGCAGCAAAAAAACAGTTTGCCCAACAAACCTTTATTTAACTAAAGTAATAAATGACCATATTTAAAATCGGCATATAACATGCACCCTAATTTTGAGGAAAATTTTGAGGGAAGCTTCAGGAAAAAAAAAAAAAACAAAACCCCCCCCCCCCCCCCCCGCACATTACGTAGCCCCCCCCTGCACAGTACACAGCTCCTTTACATACAGCCCCCTTGCACTCCCAGGAGACCCCAATCTTCTAAGACAGCACTGCCAGCGTACTCTAAAGTTTAAAGAAAAATCACTGCCAGTCCCTGCTCATAGATTCTTCCTACACTGTTACTGTCATTGTAAACCAAAGCCTGCAGCAAATACCTCATTAGCTGCATTCTTTCCGGCTGGTCACATGACTGCTCTCCTCCTCCAATCTAAAGCTAAACTCATCGGAGGAGGAGAGCGGCCGGAAAGAAATAGGGAGAATGAGGTATTTGTGGACTTCGGTTTACTATAACACTTACTATGACATTGCAAAAGGATCTATGTGAAGGGACTGGCAGTGATTTTTTTTTTTTTTATCTTTAGAATACATTGGCAGGCTGTCCCAGGGCCAGGAGAGGCGGGATGGCCAGCATGACATCCCCACCCATTCCCCGCCCCCCAGTTGGTAAAAGAAAGATATCGGCTTATAACACGCAGGCACCGTTTGTCCTCGGTTTTCAGGGGAAAAAAGTGTGCGTTATACGTCGATAAATACGGTAATTCCATTAACTTGCCTACAACTGATGTTCAACTCACTGGCCTGTAATTGTCAGGTTCTACCTTGCTGCCCTAGTTGTAGATAGGTACAATATTAGCTGTCTGCTAGTTATAGGGAACTTCTCCCGTTAGAAGAGATTGAGTAAAAAGATCTAATTGTTCAACAACAATATCTCAAAGTTCTCTTAGAACTCTGAGATTAATATCATTCCGGACCTATTACTTTTTCTAAGCTTTAATTGAGCCAGTTCCTCTGCTACCTCTGGCTCCAGAAAGCCTAAAAAATGAACAGTCCCACAGAACCAATACAATTCCCCAACTTGTTATTGTTCGTAAAATTTATTTCTGAGAAGACTGAACAGAGCAGAAGTAATGGTTTGCTACATCCAGGTCTCCCTCAACAGGTGTTGTGCCCAGTTTTTATTTTAGTGATCTCATTGTATTTTTTTCCTTACATCACTAATCTCTTTCTGCGCTTTGGCAGCACTGATGCGTTTGGCCTCCTTTGGTCTATTTTTATACTCTTCTCTGTCAGCTACAACGCCTGTTTCTCCTCCTCAAAAAACTACGCCTTTGGTCTCCATGACTGTACTCTTCGCTGGTTCTCATCCTATTTATCCAACCACACCTTTAATGTCACTTACAACTCTTCTGCCTCCTCTCCCTTTGTCAGGGTCCCCCAAGGTTCCGTTTTTGAACCTCTCCTATTCTCCATCTACATCTCCTCTCTGGGTCAGGTAATAGCCTCCCATGGCTTCCAATTACATCTCTATGCTGACGACACCCAAATCTCTCTCTCTACCCCTCAGCACACTCATTCAGTCTCCTCACGTATGACTAATTTCCTAACAGACATATCAGCCTGGATGTCACACCACTTCCTCAAACTAAATCTATCCAAAACTGAGTTCATGATTATTCCTCCCCCACGTGCCTCTGCCCCTGATCTCTCTGTCAAAATGAATAGCACTATCAGCCAATCCCCACATGCCAAGGTTCTAGGTATAACCCTGGACTTTGAACTATCCTTTTGGCCCCACATCCAAACACTTTCCAAATCTTGCCGTCTCAACCTCCACATCTCCAAAATATGTCCCTTCCTAACCAATGACACCACAAATCTCCTAGTTCACTCCCTGGTCATCTCCCACCTCGACTACTGCAATGCTCTCCTCATGGGATTACCTTTACATAGGCTATCCCCCTTCAGTCCATTATGAATGCTGCTGCCAGGTCTATCCACCTTACCAACCGCTCAGTGTCTGCTACCCCTCTTTGTCAATCCCTCCACTGGCTTCCACCCGCCCAACAAATTAAATTCAAAATTCTAATCACTTACAAAGCCATCTACAACTTAGCCCCCAGCTACATCACTGACCTAGTCTCAAAACACCAACCTACTCATTCCCTTTGTTCCTCCCAAGACCTCCTGCTCTCTAGTTCCCTCGTCGCCTCCTCCCATGCTCGCCTCCAGGACTTTTCCCGAGCCTCTACCATCCTCTGGAACTCCCTACCCCAATCTGTCTGACTTATCTCCTACTCTGGTTGCTTTTAGGCAATCCCTGAAAACCGTTCTCTTCAGAGAAGCCTATCTGGCCCCCACCTAACAACTGTACTTTTACTTTCTCCATCAGATCATCCCCCCACAACTATTACCTTTTGTATCACTTGACCCTCCCTCCTAGATTGTAAGTAAGGATGGGCTTGGGCGTGTTCGCACACTCCACATGCAGAGTCCGCCAGGAAGTCGGCACGGTGCTGCGCTAATCACAGGCAGTGAGACATTTCCCAATCTCTGCAGCCGCGCATCAGGAAAATGTCTTACTGCCTGTGATTAGCGCAGCGCCGTGCCGACTTCCTGGCGGGCTCTGCATGTGTGCACCCGAGCCCATCCTTAATTGTAAGCTCTAATGAGCAGGGCCCTCTGATGCCTCCTATATTGAATTGTACTGTCTGCCCTCATGTTGTAAAGTGCTGCGCAAACTGCTGACGCTATATAAATCCTGAATAATAACAACATTCTCCCCCCCCCCCCCTTTTACTATCTTATTTACCTCTTCTGTGAACCTCTTTAGTGATTATTTTTTTCACTTGCCTGGCAATCTAATTGCCTCTAGGATGGTAGACTTTAATATCACACACTGATTACTAACTCCTGTCATTTTACTTCAACCTTTCAATTCATATTTTTTGAAATTTCCGCACTTTAGCAAAATTTGTCCTTTTGAATCTTTATTTTTTTTGCACTGCAAATATATAAACAAAAAATATTTTTAGAGAGTAATGCTGGCCATACACTATACGAAAATTCAGCCGAACCCATTTTCGAAAAACGAACATTCGGCCGTGAGAGCAAACGATAGTACCATCATGTAATGACCAATAAATCGTTCAGTGGACATAAATGAATCCATTTTTGCTTTTACATATACCTAGTGCAAATAGTTCGAACGGGAAACACATTAACCTTTCAATTTATCATTCGTTTAGCGGAAAATTTCCAAAAAATGTGTCCTTCGTTTTTTTTCAACTCAAAAACGTCCCAATGATTACCGATTTTGTGCCCATTAACTGGCCGAAAAACGAACGAACTGGCCAAATGACCGAATTTCGGCCGATTTTTCTTATAGTGTATGGCCAGCATTAGATTGGGTTCGCACTGTTGCAGTGCGCTGACAAGTTAAGGAAGCCCATACTAAACACATCAATGAAAAAAAGTGCAAGAACAATTTTTGTCAAGGTCCTCAACTTCTAAGCCCATACACACCAATGGATTTTATCTTTTATGCATTATGTATTGTTGAGGTTTATCGTTCACGCCTGATCCCCAACTCCATAAAACAGGAAAATGAACAGTCACGCAACATTTTAGGTTAGTAGCAACAAGTCACTAACTTGGGCTGCAAGCCAGTGGGCCCAAAAATGTAAGTCTTTAAGAGAAACAAGAAACATCTATGTTTGCATCCTACCGTAGATCAGCAGAAAAGCTCTCTTCAAATATCAGTCCACTTTTACAAAACTACTGGTTTCCAATGTGGGCATTTTTAAGGCAGTCGAAAGCAACATGCTGCTTCGAAGGAGTCTCAAAGCATCACAGCGGTCAATAGAGGTCTGAGCACAACAACTCCGCAGACCAGCAGCATCAGGTTTGCAAGTAAAGAAACGTTGTAAACATTAAAAAGGACAATGTAGAGAGATTTAAAAATAGTTCACTGGGAGCCTTGTTTTGCCTAATAGAAGTAAAAGGCATTGGAGTTGATTTACTAAAGGCAAATAGACTGTGCGCTCTGCAAGTGCAGTTGCTCCAGAGCTTAGTAAATGAGCAGAAGCTTTGCTGACTTTAATCATCCAATCATGTGCAAGCAAAAATGCTGTTTTTCTATTTTCCTGGCACGTGATTGGGTATGCTTTGCAAAGTGGAGCTTTACCTCATTTAAGTCTGGAGCAACTGCATTGCAGAGTTTACTTGGCTTTAGTGAATAAACCCCTAAGCCTACTAACCAGATCACTTCCTACAGAGATAATCTGCTATTCTTCCAACACTCCAAATTAAATGACTGATCAGAAATGAATGAGTGGATTTGGCCAACTCTGTAGGAACTGAACAAAATTCTAGCCTTCTATGGGTGCCTTTATTTACACTGTACTGCAGCTGTCATTTGTAACCATCAAGAAGGTTACAGCCATGCCTCACGCCAGTAAAATCTGATTTCTAGGATCCCTCTGCTTTGCCCCGGGCAGGTGTAATTTTTTCGTTCTCTGAAACGGACATGCTGGGGATGTTGTAGATTTAGAGGGTTATCTAAAGAATTCTGGCACAGCATGTATAAAAACCACAGAAAAATGTGAGCTACATACAGCATTAGTACTGCAAATGTTTGTTGTTTGTTTCCTTGCAATTTACTCATACTAATCAAATCATCCAACCACTTCCTTTCTGCAAGCAATAAATAAGTTGCCCAAGAATCCAAGACTTTTTACTTCGCACCACTTTTGAAACAGAACCAGTCTAAATTTTGTAATACCATAAATCAAAAAATAAATACCTACAAAAAAAAAAAAAACCCAACACTTCTCTACTATATGAGAGAGATGAATGACCCCACATTAAAAGCGAACTTCTCTACACTGTGTCCCCGTAGTATAAGCAGTCCCTAGGGAGTCCTTATGCAATTACAAGTAATAGCTTGTTTTGACATTTGCATTCTTAAAGTGGTTGTAAACCACGTTACACCACTTTTACCTACAGGTAAGCCTATAATAAGGTTGTAGGTACTGTGAATATCTCCTAAACTTGCAGTTTAGGAGATATTCACTGTATCCGCTTGTGAAGACGTCATCAGCACAAACGCACTGAAGAAACAGCACACTCGCGCAGTTTCTTCAGTAGCCATGCCGTAACCGGCAGCTCCCGTGGGAGTGACGTTATCGCGGCTCCGGCCAATCACAGCGCCGGAGCCCGCAAACCCGAAAATAACTCCGGGAGACATGTTGCCGGTCACAGTGGTGTGAGGGGACCGCTGCAGGGGGCTTTGATCTTAGGCAAGTATTTCTTAATAAACTAGTATGAGATGCATACTAGCTCATTATGCCTTTGTCTTGCAGGGTCCCCCCCCCCTTTATTTACAATGAGTTGCCAATAAAGGAAAAAAACAAAACCTTGTCAATACTTAGTGAGGGGAAAAAAAGTATTTGATCCCCTGCTAATATTGAACGTTTGACCACTGACAAATAAATGATCAGTCTATAATTTTAAATGGTAGGTTTATTTTAAAGTGGAGATCCACCCAAAAACTCCCACTTTAAGTGATGGTGACCCCCTGGCATGCCACATTTGGCATGTTTTTTTTTTTTGGGGGGGGGGGGGGGGGGGGGGAGCGGGTACCCCTTTTTTAAGGGCACCAAGCTCCCACTTCCTCCTCTGGCTCCGGAAGGAAGTTCCCCCTCTCCCCCCATCCCTCCCTGCAATCTTCTGGGACACGTCACAGGTCCAAGAAGATTGCCCGGCCATTCACAGCACGCAGTGCATGCCACAGCCGGCGCCATGGAGAGAAGCAAGACTGTGTGCCTGCATCACTGGCCCGTGGGACAGGTGAGTGTATGATTATTAAAAGGTCAGCAGCTGCACTTTTTGTAGCTGTTGACTTTTAAATGGGTGGAACTACACTTTAACAGTGAGAGACAGAATAAAAAAAAAAAAAAAATCCAGAAAAACGATTAAAAAAAAGTTATAAATTGTTTTGCATTTTAATGAGTGAAATAAGTATTTGATCCCTTTGTAAAACATGACTTAGTACTGGGTGGCAAAACCCTTGTTGGCAATCACAGAGGTCATACATTTTTGTACTTGGCCACCAGGTTTGCACACATCAGGATTTTGTCCCACTCCTTTTTGCAGATCCTCTCCAAGTCATTAAGGTTTCGAGGTTGACATTTGGCAACCACCTTCAGCTTCCTCCACATATTTTCTATGGGATTTAGGTCTGGTAACTGGCTAGGCCACTCCAGGACCTGAATGTGCTTCTTCTTGAGCCACTCCTTTGTTGCCTTGGCTGTGTGTTTAGTGTCATTGTCATGCTGGAATACCCACCCACGACCTATTTTTAATGCCCAGGCTGAGGGAAGGAGGTTCTCATCCAAGATATGATAGTACATGGCCCCATCCATTGTCCCTCTGATGTGGTGAAGTTGTCCTTTCCCCTTAGCAGAAAAACACCCCCAAAGCATAAGGTTTCCACCTCCGTAATTGACGGTGGGGATGGTGTTCTTGGGGTCATAGGCAGCATTCCTTCATCTCCAAACATAGCGAGTTGAGTTGATGCCAAAGAGCTCAGACCACAACATTTTCACCCAGTTCTCCTCTGAATTATTCAAATGTTCATTAGCAAACTTCAGATGGGCCTGTACATGTGCTTTCCTGAGCAGGGGGACCTGCTGGATTTCAGTCCTTCACGGCGTAGTATGTTACCAATTATTTTCTTGGAGACCATGGTCTCAGCTGCCTTGAGATCATTGACAAGATTCTCCCGTGTAGTTCTGGACCGATTCCTTACTGCCCTCATGATCATTGAAACTCCACAAGTTGAGATCTTGCATGGAGCACCAGACGGAGAAAAATTGAGTTATTTTTTGTTTCTTCCATTTGCTCATAATCACACCAACTGTTGTCACCCTCTCACCAAGCTGCTTGGTGATAATCTTTTAGCCCATTCCAGCCTTGTATAGGCCTACAATCTTGTCCCTGACATCCTTGGACAGCTCTTTGGTCTTGGCCATTGTGGAGAGATTGGAATCTGATGGATTCCTTCTGTGGACAGGTGTCTTTTATACTGAGATTAGGAGCACTCTCTTAAGCCTTGGTTCACACCAGAGGCGGCACGACTTGCAGGTCGCCTCACCGAGGCGACCTGCACACGACTGCCCGGGCAACTTGCAAAACGACTTCTGTATAGAAGTCTATGCAAGTCGCCCCAAGTCGCCCCCAAAGTCGTACAGGAACCTTTTTCTAAGTCGGAGCGACTTGCGTCGCTCCCCTTAGAACGGTTCCATTGTACTGAACGGGACGCTACTTGTCAGGCGACCTAGGTCGCCTGACAAGTCGTCCTAGTGTGAACCGAGCCTAAGGGGAGTGCTCCAATCTCAGCTCGTTACCTGTATAGAAGACACCTGGTAGCCAGGAATCTTGCCAATTGATAGAGGATCAAATACTTATTTCACTCACTAAAATGCAAATCAATTTATAACTTTTTTAAATAGATTTTTTGGGATATTTTTGTTATTCTGTCACTCAATGTTAAAATAAACCTACCAAAAAACGTGCATGCGCGCAGCCACGGGAACAGTCATGCTGTGACCAAGCTCCGCACATCACCGGCCAAACTGAAGCTAAAAATTAGGAGGAACAGGAGACATCCCAAGACGAGCAGCGGGTCACCAGACTGCCATGCAGTGTTGGACCTCGGGGCAAACCAGTTCGGCCCCCTCCCCCTGAGCAGACTCCTTCACCCAAGATGGTGCTGGGTAAGCCAGACACACGCGGCCAAGCACAGCAGATAGCCCCGCTCATCACAGGCTGCAGATATTTCTCCCAGGGAGGACATACGAGACCCATTTTCCTCTCATTCCTCAGGGGATCAGGATGGGGACCCTCGTGGTGAGACCCTCTCCTTGCCTTCGTCCCCCAAAACGCCCCAGGAGCTATCAGAGCATGCAGGCTCTCCAGGCTCCTCCACGGACAAAAAAAAAAAATGGCAGAGCTAGCTGACTTAATCTTCAGCCAATCTAGTCCTGCTCATGGGGATCCTCACCCCAACCTGTTCCCTATGTAGGAGACTGTTGCTTGCCCGCTTCTCTACAATGCTGCAGCAGACACTATCTAAAGCCTGCTCTATCATAACTACTGACATTAAACAGGATATACAGAGTTTTGGTCTCAGATTAGACACTATTGGGACACTATATGTCCGAGGTCTACCAGAAACCCACACAGACCTGGAAGGAGCTATGCACGCTCTCGTGAAAGAAATTATCCCAGACATCTCACCTCATCAGTTGGAGATGGATGGGGTCCATAGGGCCCTGACTGCCCCCAGGTCAGGTGGACTTCTGCAAGAAAATAATGAAGCCGCACTACTTACTACAACGTTAAAAGAGAAATTAAATGATGTCCTCAAGGAATCGCCAGGATCTGACACTATTTGGGACTCCCATTCAGCTGTTTGCAGATCTTGCCCCTTCCACAGTGCAAAAACGCCGAAATATGAAACCTCTCTTACAGCAGCTACTGAACCGTCAGATAAAAATAAAACGGTGGTCTTTCCAATTTCAGCTATCCGTTACTAATCAGTGCAAATCCAACTCCTTTTCTTTTTTTTTTTTTTTTTTTCAAATATTGGTTTTATTAAGTTTTTTCAACACAGAAATACAGAAAGAGTACAGAACAACTGCTGTTATGATAGACAATATAATGTAACATGTGAGCTATCCGATTAGCTACGAAGAGTAGAAAACATAAAACTGTCTCAACTGACCGGTACAGCAATATTGTTTTAATATAAAATTAATAATAACTTTCTTGATATCCCACTCCTTTTCAACCTACCATGATGGGGAAGATTTGCTGCTACAGCCAGGTATCATTTCCAGAGATCGGCCGGCCCCCTCTTCATTTGACCAAATTGGATCATCCCCTGTCCCCAATTTGGACTACCCAGCGCTCTAGGCGAAGCAGGAATAATCCACCACACACCTGAGCAACCACTGACCCCCCGATACTTTGTTTTAGCTAAAGAACCGCTCGCTATAAAAGTATGCACCTCCATTAACATTCAAGGCATCATATGTGGCAATTGTAAACATAAATGTGTCCTTTTTGCGGACATCTTGATGTCTCGTTGCCGGTCACCACCCTCCCCAACTTATATGCAATACTCAAACCATTTACAGCAACCTCGGGTCTTAAATCATGACAAGTCACAGGCCATGAACATCTCTCTAAAGGAAAAGTATGCTCTCAACCCTTAAACAATCTTATAATTTCATATGGCAAACAGAGGCCGTCCCATATTTGGGCATTAATCTCATTCAGACATTACGCACTTTATACGCTAAAAATTACCCTGCACTATTCCAACGGTTAACACCTGATTTAGCCAGATGGCTGCTTCACCCACCGTCGTGGTTTGGCAGACTGCATTCTGTAAAGATTAATGTTCTTCCGAAAATATTGTACTTATTTTGTACACTACCAGTAGCAATTATCCGATCGGAATGGTTGGCATTCCAGAATAAACTTGTATCTTTTATCTGGGGGGATAAGGGGCCAAGGGTGAACAAGCGTATATTATTCACCCCTAAGAGGAAAGGTGGGTTCGGGCCCCCCGGGTTTGCAAAAATACTATTACGTGGCACAGTTGGTCCAATTAGCCAGGTTTCACTCTACTCAGTCCCACCCTATATGGATGCAGGTGGAGGCCTATGCATGCAGGGAAAGGCCAATATTGCATATCCTATGGTTATCACCTAAGGAACGGCTCCCAAATCTATGCCCAGCACTCTCCTCCTCCTTGAATATTTGGGATAGGTTAACAAAATCTAATAACATTAAATCCCAGCATACCCCACTGGCCCCTATTCTTGGAAATAGGAATTTCACCCCAGGCCTCACCCCCAGAACATTTGATTAGTGGACCAACAAAAGGACTCCTATGTATAGCTGACCTATGCAATCATAAGGGAATATTAACAAGAAAAGGTTTTAATGGAGAAATATCAAATTCCGGTCTCGGAATACTTCCGATAAACACAGATAATGCACTTTTTAAGCACTATATCACGAAATTCTGATATAGCAACTATGTCCCCGATGGAATACCAGTGTCAGAATTTCGATAAAATCCGAGGACATATTTCAGAAATGTATACTATCTTGACTAATTCCTCTATTAAACAGGGCTACATGGAAAAATGGGAGGCGGACCTCTAGGAGACTACTTAACTAGATGAATGGCATATTATAGCCCAAGGGGCCTTGAGGTCGCTTATAAATACTTCAATCATAGAAGCCAATTATAAAGTGCTTCTGAGATGGTACATGGTTCCAGCCAGGCTGGTAACTTATGTGCCAGCAGCATTCCCTTTGTGTTTCCGCGGATGCGGACAGGAAGGAACCATGTACCATGCGTCGTGGCAGTGCCCTAAGGTAAGGCTCTATTAAATTAGGGTGTATAAATTTCATCTACACCCTCACCCAAGTGAACCTCGTTAAATCCCCGAGACAGGCACTGCTGGGCAATAAGGTGGAGACAGCGTCGAAATCCCAGTGACGTCTCATAACATTTATATTTATATCAGCAGAAATTATTATTGCAAAATCCTGGAAAAGGGCTGCCTTGCCATTCACACTACTAAAGCACAAAATTTCCTGGATTATGCTTAATATGCGCATGACAGACATTTTACAAGATAAAATGCAGATGTTCCAGAAAGTCTAGGACCCATGGGTCAAATATTTGACGGGAGATCCCCCATCTATACCCGATCAGAGCCGTTTCTGGATGGTAGGAATCGGAGCACGGGGTAATTTTCTACTTCTCTACTTTCCTTTCAACCTTTCCTTTCTCTCCCTCTTCCCACTTTTTTTTGTTTTTTTTCTCTTGGTCTTTGCTGTAGTTTTATGAGTGTCGCCTGGATATTCTCTATAACCCCTGAACAGCGACTACTTCTTCTGAATTAATTCTGGTCTCAGGGAGCCGGGACATGGTATCCTCAATATGCAGATGTTCACCCCTTTGGTTAATACATACAGTGGACAATAAGTGCATCTACAACATACAAAGAGTCACAAGCGGAAGGTCACTTTTAAAATTGCAAAACGTAGAGGCTCCATCTCCAACAGTATATAGAAGATGCTATGTATTATATTTAGGTCACAACTTCAGAAGTGACCTCATAGGGACTAGGCTAGTATGATTTTTATAGACAGTAAAGATCTATACTTAAAAGAACGCACACTGTAGGTGTATCTACACGTTTGCAAATTATTTGGATATCCATAGATTTAGTATATATTTTATACTCTACTAGTTCCTAATAAAGTTTGTATTCAGTTTTGTGAAAATCTCAATAAAAATACTGAAACAGAAAATAAACCATTAAAATTATAGACTGATCATTTCTTTGTCAGTGGGCAAACATACAAAATCAGCAGGGGATCAAATACTTTTTTCCTTCACTGTAACTATGTTTTTTTCTTCAACTCAACTCCATGAATATCTATAAATCACAAACCCTCTAGCAAATATTTAAATGAAAAGCTTGTAACAAAGGCCTATTATATTTGACTAAACTGGACACACTATTTATGTAACGCAAAGAGCAAAAATGTAAACTTGCTGATTCAAGATTTGCAATACAGCTTTATGCAGCCAGTGTAGAGTGAAAGCGACCCCGCGGTTTAAAATAGTTGAGCGTTTCTCAGCTTTGGTCTTCACTAGCGCTATAATCACACATGTAGGTTTCTGCTGTTTCTTTCTAACCATGTTATACCCTTATGAACAAAATTTTGAATGAAGAGGTTTTGCTGCACACACTCAGCTTCCTCTTGATAACCACACAAGAAAGTTTTTGCTTAGAGTGCCTAAAGACAGGAAAGCTTGTCTTCAGGTCCTGTTCAAATCTCGTGGTTGGGATCACCTGCAGAATGGTTGCAGTTCTGCCCACAATTCCAAATCGCATTGCACTAGTGGCAAAACACACCATGTGCATTTATTTTTAATGGCACCTAAACATGTTGTGATTTTGCACGATAAAATTGCGTGGCAATCGCAGCAAACTGCATTACACGAAGCTTGTTGCCCAAAAGAAGCTCCTGCACCTTTTTTGGGCGACAAGCTTCGCGCAATGCAATTACGCGGCAACCGCACCACTTTCAGTGCCATTAAAAATGAACACGTGGTGCATTTTCCCACTAGACGGGGCCTCAGTGATGTAAAAAGATGAGAGTTCAGTGCGTTATCCAAATTGTATTCTTTCCAATCCCATCGGCACATTTTACCCATTACAATGTCAGCAATAACCAACAAGTCACACAAAGGTCATTACCAAGATATGCCCAATTATCTCAGGCAATGCATATAATGTAGATACCCCATCACTTGCAAAAGTCTGTATTTGTCTGACCTCTATGGCACAGTATCAAAGTAGGCCATACCCTACAGCCAACAAAAATTCTACTTGCCAAATTCTTCAATAACTTTTTATACAGTGGCGTGTTTTAGTTCCCAATCAGGTTTTTTTCTTCTTTAAAGCAGACCTAAACCCATCAATTTAACAGTTTCAAAAACAGTTAATTCCTGGCATGCCGGGAATGCCAACTGTCATTTTTGCTTGCTTGCAACCAAAAGGCCAAACCAATAAATGGCTGGTGTCATAACTGATCACATGTGCAGCAAGAAGGCTGTTACAAATGAAACAGAGGTAGGATGGCAGCACCCTTGACTGAAAAGGACAGGAGGGTTTAGTTCCACCTTAAAAATTAGTCCTGGTGATTAGGAAGCGATCACTGTACTGGGCCATTCACCTGTGTCTGAGGCATTTCCTCTCCTGCAGCCACATGTATGCATGCCCATTGGCTGCAGATGATTAGTCCAGTACAGGTGAGTTTCCTGGAGGGCCTGCTCACATGGGTTTGTACTAGGATCCTACACTGCTCTTCCCTCAGACTAACAGTGCTGCTGTCCAGAGATGCTCCCTGTGCTCATTCATCCTGAGTGGGGGCACTGTAATACAGGAGAGGGGTTACTAATAACCAGGTGAAAACAGAAGGAAAAAGCCATCACATCTAAGGATAAGCTGAAATATATATACATTTTTGGTTTTGGGTTTAATACCACTTGAAATAGCATTTTCTGCTTGTGGTGCTCAGATACAGTAACATTCTGCTTTAATTAAGAATTCCTAATCTGAATGCTTGTTATATATGTCAGGAACAGGGATTACACAAGCAGTCGACTAGCAGTATAACCTACCTGGTTTTGATAGGTACCAGCTCCACTTCTGGCTTAGGATTGCCACGGTGAACTGAGTTGGAAATTTGCTCCACCCACCCACTCCTTCCCCAGCAGTCTTCTGGGACACGTTACAGTTCCCAGAAGACTACAGAACCTTTCACAAAGCACAGTGCAACTTGCGCATGCGCAGTAGGAAACAGGCTGTGAAGCTAGAAAGCTTCACAGCCTGTTTCCCTTACTAGAGATGCCGGTGCCTGCACCCAAAGGTGTTTGAAGAATCAGTTTGGGTGGGTACATTGGGGGATCTCAGGACAGGAAAGTGTCCTTATATTAAAATTAAGGTCCCAGAAGACTATGGGACTATTCACAAGGTGCAGCACGACTCGCGCATACGCAGAAGGAAGCGTAGCTGCAAGGCTTTACTTACGGTTTCCCTTAAGGCAGATGCCGGCGCCTGCACCCGAAGCAGATTGAAGAATCAGCTTGCGTGAGGACATTGCAGGATCCCTTGACATGCATGTGTCCTTATATTAAAAGTCAGCAGCTACAATAATATTAGCAGCTGCTGACTTATTTTTTTTCTGAAGGAGCCTGGAGCTCCTCTTTAATGAAAGGTCAGCAATTGCAGAGTTATTTCTCAGTCCAGGTTTATCTGGAATATTAGGCTCCACCTGTGCTGCAGACCAGTGGTTCTGGGTATACAGCTGCCAAAGAGGAATAAAAAGGAATAATTTACATGGGTCCAACAACTATACCACAATATGGAATAAACCCTTTAGATACCTCCCATTTTAGGAAGGTTTTACTGTACTTCACACTGATTTAGTAGAGGTCCTTTTGGTTCCTTTTAGTCTCCCCACCAAAACCTGTCTAGCTACATTTTTGTAACCTGCATATTTGTAAAATAAATACCTTAGGGCCCACATTAGTATGGATGCACAGAAACAAAAATGTACCCATTTTTTTAAAAGAAGAAGAAAAAAAAAAAATCCTACAAGCCTAACATTTGGTCAAACTACAGACTGGCACCTTCAAAAGTATAACTGAATATAATAGGCTCACTAGGGTCAACAAGCAGAAATATTCTGTTTATGTGCCCGATTAAATACAAAAGTGCTAATAAACTTACGGTGAAGTTTATCTTTTTAGGGCTTGTGCACAGGACGTTTTTACAGCTGCTGTAAGGGGCATTTGATTTTTTTTTTTAAACTGCCTCTAAAAGCCCCTCCATGTTAGGCTATGCGCCCATGCACACAAATGGTCAGAGGCATTAAGGCATAAGCGTTTAGGGGCAGTAGATAAAAACAACAACAGCCTGTGCTTCCAGGAGCAGTAAAAACGGAACACAAAAAAAAAAAAAAAAAAAAAAAAAAAAAAAAAAAAAAAAAAAAAAAAAAACGCGGCTAAAGGCATTAAGCCGCGTTTAACGTTTTTACGTTATAGGGAGTGTTTACGAAAAAAAGGCCAAAAATGCCAACGTCAAAAAACAAGGGAAAACGCGCAACACAAAAAAAAAAAAAAGGGCGTTTTTAGAGTGGACATTTTTAAAATGTCCTGCGTGCATGAGCCCTAAAATTGAGTGGAGAAGCACATTGTTAAGGTTTTTTTAGTTGTCTGTGCCCCCATTAAGGGATTCACTCTCTGCATTCGTCCCATCTACCATTATTCCTGGAGAAGAAGTTAAAGTAAAGGCCAAATTTTGAGTTGTCACCAGAGCTTGAATTGAATAGAAATCTTCCAATGGGGACACCAACTCTAGTGACAGCTAGTGGTTCCTTTACCTTGGAGGGAGTTCCTCTCATGTCTTTTTTGGCTATGGGATAGGAAGTGAGGGAATATCCCTCCTAATGGGATGGAAGAAGAAAAAAAAAAAAAAAAAAAAAAACACCCACAACCCAACTTGACAGGGGCTAGAACCTTCCCCCTAGGGCTTGTTTACACTTGCGACTGGGGGTGGTAAAACCCTGCGCTGGTCCATTTTTACCACCCTTAAACGGCTACCCTTTATGCTGCAGAGGCAACAAGGGCCAGCCTGGCAGAGAAAATGAAGGCTAGGCAGAATCAACAGGTAACTCCCAAACACACATAACAAATAAATAAAATTAAAAAAAAAAAAAAAATTCTATCCATCTATCGGCTACTTAATACGTATAGTATATTTCAGAATATTTCACAAATAACTAGGAATACCACTTTAAACTCAATGTAAACCCATTTACAAGTACCTAAAAACGCAATGTACCAAGCCTAAGATTCAAACCTGTAATGAACAGTCAGCAGGCTGGTTGCATTTTGGCAGTACCAGCAGCTAGAGCCAGTTCTTTCCTCAGGCACCAAGTACCAAGGCTCAGAACTCATAACAAAATTACTGGTAACACATATCATATACAACTCTTTCCTTTGCACCTTGCCCCGTAAAAAAAAAAAAAAAAGGTAATCATTTCTGTATTGCAGCCTTCACAATAGTACAGGGAAGCAATTTCCTGCAAATGCCAGTGCAGACACCACATGAATAGAGGAATCTGAAATTGTGTAGAGACAAAATGTAGTACCCAGTCACTGCCTACACACATCCATGGCCCCCTACTCTTAGCTCTCATAACTACAGGATTTTTCAGCCTCCGATGTTAATATTACAGACCAGCTACCTTCCTAGGCAAACTAAGAAAAAGTAAAATCCTCAATAATGACACTGTAGGGAGTGCGGTTTGGGATTTTTTTGACAGTGCCCAGAGGTCAACAACAGTAATAAAATTGACCAACCATGAACCAGGAACTTCATGGGAAATCAGGCATCTGACAGCAAATCGATATTTTAGCAACCTTCAACTTTTAGGCTGGGCTCACACCTATGCGAACTGGATGCGAGGTTTCCCACATCCAATTCGCATAGGAGGAGAATGTGACCGGCCCTCTTTGGAATCAGTTCACATGTCCCAAGGGCGCCTGCGGAGCGCACTGCACAGAAATGCTCTGTGTCTTTGCCCATGTTTCAGGGCCGAATTCAGGCAAAGATTCTGCCCTGACTTGTCCCTGAAACGGAGAACAGGGACGAACAGCGTTGCTGTGTGATCCGTGACCGGTTTAGGTGTGAACCGAGCCTAAAAAGGCATAGCTCATCTTTACCAAAAAGCTGCCTATGCAGAGGAGGGATGTCCAATGATAAAAACAAACTGTAAAATAAAAATGACAGTCTTGCATGCTGGATTTAAAGCTGAACTCCGGGCACAAATAAAAGTATTTAAATACATTTACTTTGTGTGCACAAAATAACTTTACAAATTCCGTGATCACCTCATATAACAGTGACATAATCACTGTGTTGTACATAGCATGTGCAGGGAGCAGAACAATGGGAGGGACCCAGCTGACCCCACCCACTACAGGCTGCCTACAGAAAACTACAGGAAGGGCAGGGACAACACCAGTCACCCTGCACAAGGATAGAGAGACAGCAGCAATCAGGCTTTATTACAGGAAGCTCCTACAGAGAGGCAAAGTTTTACTCTGGAATACTGCACAGGTCTGGAAGAATTACACAAAAACACACCAGGATTTGAGGAAGACTACACACAACAAATTTAGACAATATTTGATTAACCAGGAGTTCAGCTTTAAATGCTACCAACTAAACAATTCCTAGAGCACTTTTTTACATTTACAAAGCAACCTTCTTATAAAGGCTAGTATTACAGAATAGTGTTTTTTTGGCTTTAGCTATGTGTGTGTTCAGGACTACAGTAAATTACTTAATATGACTAGTTTATATTAAAGTTTTTTTTTTTTTAAACCTCCACACACATGCGACACCCAAAGAGCTTCTTGTGATCATAGAACAAATCTATGACCATCAGTCAGTCATTTTCACCACTGTCACAGAAGGCAAACAGGTTTCGACATACAAATGTCATTGGCATACGGCCTAGAATTTCATTTCAAGATATGCATCCCTGTGTGAGGTGCTCCATTTCCCTACATGGACATCTCTCCACAAATTCTATGGCAAAGTCCATACAATACTAAGCATAAAAGGTATTAGCAACACACTCCACATACATCAGCAACTTAACGTGAGTGCGGCAGACATTAAATAAATCGTAGCAACGTCTGCTCTTAAAAGCAATCTGACATTTATAGACATATTAAAGCTTCAAGCATGCAGAATGCTTAGCGTCAAGCAATAAATTCACCAAATTCAAAGTGTACATAGGGATCAGAGCACCAAAACAGTCAGTTCTAAATATAAGCAATGAAGATGAAGTAATATACAGGAAAACATGCAATTCAGCTAACAAAAAATACTAAAGCAGTTTGTTTTGTTTGCAAAAACAAACTGCAGTGTAATGATGCAGTTTATTACTTGAGAAGCTCTTACTAACAAGCCTTTTTAGGTGCAATGCCTACCTTTACCAAAGTGAAACCTCACCTGCAACTTCAACAATGTCCCCAGGAACAAGATCTCTGGCTTTAATCCTCTGGACACTTTTTCGGTCCTGTCGGTACACTTTACCCATTTCAGGCTCATATTCCTTGAGTGCTTCAATAGCATTTTCAGCATTTCTTTCCTGAAAGAAAATATTTTTACATGAAATCCAATGGGCATCCTACTATTATGTTAAAGAGAACATGCTTTGCCCAAAGTGTATAAACCATTCGGGGTCAACTAAGATAAAGGGGATCTTCAAAGGAGGCCATGAACATCACACAATTTTCAGTGCATGTACAGTGAGGGAAAAAAAAAAAAAAAAAAACTATTTGAACCCCTGCTGATTTGATACATTTGTCCTCTGACAAAGAAATGATAAGTCTATAATTTTAATGGTAGGTTTATTTAAGCAGTGAGAGAATGAAGAGAAAAAAAATCCAGAAAAACGCATTTCAAAGTTTAGAGCGAAATAAGTATTTGACCCCTGGTGGCAAAACCCTTGTTGGCAATCACAGAGGTCAGACGTTTCTTGGTTTCTTGTAGTTGGCCACCAGTTCTGCACACAACTCAGGAGGGATTTTGTCCCACTCCTCTTTGCAGATCCTCTCCAAGTCATTAAGGTTTCAAGGCTGGCATTTGGTAATGGGAACCTTCAGCACCCGCTAAATATTTTCTATGGGATTGAGGTCTGGAGACTGGCTAGGCCACTCCATGACCTTAATGTGCTTCTTCTTGAGCCACTCCTTTGTAGCCTTGGCCGTGTCTTTTGGATCCGTGTCATGCTGGAATACCCATCCACGACCCATTTTCAATGCTCTGGCTAAGGGAAGGAGGTACTCACTCAAGATTTGATGATACATGGTCCCGTCCACCGTCCCTTTGATGCAGTGAAGTTGTCCTATTCCCCTTAGCAGACAAACGCCCTCAAAGCATAATGTTTCTACCTCCATGTTTTATGGTGGGGATGGTCTTCTTGGGGTCATAGGCAGCATTCCTCCTCCCCCAAACAGCTTGATTTTGGTCCCATCTGACCAAAACACTTCACCCAATTCTCTGAATCATTCAGATGTTCATTAGCAAACTTCAGACGGGCCTGTACATGTGCTTTTTGGAGCAGGGGTACCTTGTGGGCGCTGCAGGATTTCAGTCCTTCACGACATAGGGTGTTAGCAATTTTCTTAGTGACTATGGTCCCAGCTGCCTTGATATCATTGCCAAGATTCTCCCTTGTAGTCCTGGGCCAATTCCTCACCATTCTCATGATCATTGAAACTCCACGAGGAGAGATCTTGCATGGAGCCCCAGACCGAGGAAGATTGACATGTATTTTGTGTTTCTTCCATTTGCGAATAATCGCACCAACTCTGGTCACCCTCTCACCAAGCTGCTTGGCGATGGTCTTGTAGCCCATTTGAGCTTTGTGTAGGTCTACGATATTGTCCCTGACATTCTTGGACAGCTCTTTGGTCTTGGCCATGGTGGAGAGATTGGAATCTGATTGGATTCTGTGGACATGTGTCTTTTCTACAGGTAACAAGCTGAGATTAGGAGCACTCCCTTTAAGAGTGCTCCTAATCTCAGCTTGTTACCTGTATAAAAAACATCTGGGATCCAGAAATCTTGCTGATTGATAGGGGATCAAATACTTATTTCACTCATTAAAATGTAAATCGATTTTTAACTTTTGAAATGCGTTTTTCTGGATTTTTTTTGTTATTCTGTCTCACTGTTAAAATAAACCTACCATTAAAATTATAGACCGATCATTTTTTTGTTAGTGGGCAAACTTACAAGATCAGCAGGGGATCAAATACTTCCCCCCCCCCTCACTATATTACTACCAAGACTGGACATCCAGAACGTTCCCAGCACTGCTGTAAAATGTATGCAAACAGACTGAGCATATTTTACACAAGACTGTTCTAAAGATGAAACAAATCTCCCTATATAAACATTTTTTACATGTATATCTGCTGTCTTCATCTGTATATATCCTTTAGAAAGTGCTCTTTGTGTTAAAGTTTTTCTCTTCCTGGTTAGCACTGGGAGTGGATTATTGGCATATAGCCAAGAAAGCTGATTGGAGGAAAGGCACACACCCTCTCTCCTCATATGAAAAAGGAAGAAAGGAATGTGCAGAGGTCTGCTCTTAGATGGCAAGCTGACTGCTAATTTATAGCAACCTCCCCCGACACACACTTCTATCTCCCATCTCGGAGAGCGTGTGAGAAGTCATCAGGCTGATAACAGAGCAAGAGACAGCTCCAGGACATAGTGCTTTGTAGAGAGATAAGAAAACACTGCAGATATATGTGCCCAGTTCAAATTTCATTAATTGGGTTTCCATCCACTTTAAAAACAATGAAAAAAAAAAAAGGAAGTGTGGAAGAAGATATCAAAACAGTTTAACTAGCAAAACCCAAACTTACTAGTGTTTTTCCTTCACTGGCATGAGAACACATACGAAGGAAAAACTCACAAGAGGCTGCTTGGGGCCCCAAAGCCACAGGTTAGGCATCAGTGGAACATCATACAAGGTGTATATGTATCCCCATCTTCCAAAAAAAAAAAAAGGCTCCCTTTGTGCCTTGAGAGGTTCTGAAGTCCAAGTTGTATATAGGGATCTCTTCCATTACAGGTTGAGATTAAAGTGGTTTTAAAGTTTTGTTTTTTTTTAAATAACAAACAGGTTCATACTTACCTTCTCTGTGCAATGGAAGTGCACAGAGCTTCCCAGAACATCCTCTTCTCGGGTCCCTTGCCAGCGTTTCTGGATCCTCCTCTCCTCAAGTGCCCCATCCTAATTCTTGCAATTCTGCTACCTAAATATTTTTTACCTTAATGCAGGGAATGCATTAAGGTAAAAAAAAGTTTAGGTTTTAGAACCACTTTAAAAAAGGAGGAGAAGTAGAGCCAAAGCTCTTTTGGCCTTACTTCTCCTAGGGATCACAGGTGTGCACTTCGTTCTGCACTCCTGTGACTCATATTCAGTTCACAGCGGGTGTTACGCAGCTAGTCCAGACCCTGGAGAGATCCTAACTTTAATGTCAGGATCCACAGCTAGCTGCTGAGACCCTGGAGCCAGCTGCTCCTGCCCCCTGCACTGCAAGCGCTGGAGGGGCAGAGCAGACAGCCAGTGACTGACAGTCACAGGCTCTCTGCTTAGTGAAGACCAAGAACTGAGCAATCGGTGGTCTTTGAGCGCTCAATTCTTGGTCTTAGAGGGGGCGGGGGACCAATGCTGCATCGACCTAGGTGACAGACTTTTTTTTTTTTTTTTTTTTAATTAATTCTCAACTCCTCTTAAGATCCACTGCTCTCAGGCTTTAGCCCCACCATCTGTCAGTCAACAGTCACATGTGCTCACCACTGGCGTTCTGGCACCAGTCTGTCCAATGACAGGTGGCAGGATCTAAAGTGAGTCCAGTGTTTTGTATATGCAATTTTAATTTAATACTTGCCCGACTAGCTGCACACATGTACGTTTTCCTTTGCTCTTCTGCTGATCTGTTTAGCCACCAAAAGTGAAAAGAGGAATTATGTATAAGCTGCAAGTTTCAGCTTATACAGGGCTAGAGGACCCTGTCCTATGTGACAGCAAGCTGGGTACCTGAATGGCCAAGTGTGAAGCACCAGTGCTGTTACATGGGAGGAAGAAGAGTGAGTCAAAAGCTGCCCAATTCCTGGAAGTACTGGGTTTCTTTGAACAGAGCGGTTTGGAAGCAAGGGGGAAGAGTACAAATGGTTTGCTGATGGGGCAAGCAGTAAAGTGGTTTAACATCTCAACTTAGAGGAAAGTCAAGATTATGCATTTAGCCTGGGTTTAGGACCCAGGGTACTCCCTAGAGAACAATATAAAGAAAAGTAAAAAGGTACCTGAATGTTGTTATCTGTAATTATAGTCATACACATTTGTGGAGTTAACAGCTTCATTTTAATTTACATTGTGTCAAGACTATGTGACCAATCATGTAAAACTTTGTCACTCTGAGCCAAACTACAGTAGGATAATCATAATATTGTATTTTCCACTCAAATACAAATGATTCTAGCAGATTCTCTCTTGAAATAGGTATGAGTTGCCCTTTGGCAAATGTTTATGCAGTGTGACGTAGCTAACCACAATAGGTTTAGTGAATGGCTGCTAAGCCACCTAACACAAGACTTGAAAATACAGACTACTCTTTTTCTGTTAATCCTTTTTGGACAAATCTTCATCTGGGGAAAGGGGGGTTAACATGCAATAAGTAAACTTTATTACAATATACTGTATGTTCATTAAGAGGGGGGCACCATGAGAGACAGAAAAAAAAAAAAAACTGTTTTATAACATAGGCGATTGCAAAACAATTTAGTATGAGGAAGTTACATCATTTGATGGAAAATGTAAGATCAACAGAAAGTAGCTGTCATTGTAAGCACTACACTGAAAAACTTTGTTCTGACTTCTGAACTGATAATCCTTTACATGTGCTTGATTCTGTTAGCTTTATACCTTAAAACTATATTTAAGAGAAATGGAAGCTAGTACTGCTGTCGATTTTAGATTTTCATGCCACAAGTTTTCCGTTCCATTTGTGTTACAACTTAGAAAGTCACTAACTTAGGACAAGCACGCAACCAACAAAATCTTCATTCCCATCCTGCATGCTTGTCTAAGAAAGTCACACATTCATCTTAAAGCAAGCATCATGCAGTTCAGTGTACATTATTCAGGGGATTATGAACAGGCAGGCAAGTGTATTTTTGGCAGAGGAGACATTGCATGTCTTTTCTGCAATAAAGCTTGCGCACAATTTCTAACTTTTTGCCTTTAGTTCCACTCTAAGTGAATGGTCTTTAACAGACATATACACACACACATACATACATACATTTTTTTTTTTTTTTTTAATTCGGTTGAGTGCCTTGTTTAGGCCTGGAATCCGATATAATACTCATTTTTCAAAAGACAACAGGATGCAAAAAAACAGAAAGTTTATGCTTTTTTTTTTTTTTTAACAAATATTTTCTTACCTGCCACACTCCCACAATGGCGTTTGCTACTAAAATAAGTAAAATTACAAAAGGTTCTACAAAGGCTGTTATGGTTTCTTCACCTTCCTCAAACCATGCCAACACCTGAAATAAAGACAGAAAAAGATTAGCACAAAATCAAAAGTGCAGCAGGCATTGTCTTTGCTAGCTTTTAAGGCATTAGAATTTGTTGGCATTGTTTAAACTGTGGGATATTTATGATACTGTTAGTGCCCATTTTATTTTGCACTCGATTTTCAGACCTTCTAACAAGCAGAAGACATCATTAATGCCATATTCTTAAATAGAACAGAGCTGTCAGAGGGCATAGAACAATCAGATTAGTCACTTTACAAATCAGTTAGAACACTGGGAATAAAAACTATGCAAGTACAAGACTGTACAAAGCTTTTTAACACCTAGATTAAATATGCAGCTCAACATCTGTCCAACTACAGGTTTTTTTTTTTGTTTTTCCTGAAAAACACACACACACACACACACACACACACACAAACACACACACCATTCATTGTAGCATTTGCCGCATAAATGTTTGTGGATTCCAGGCAATTTAAAAAAAAATATATATATATTGAAATAGAGTGAGGTGGCTTCATGTATACTGGATGTTTATCCCCTGTGCATCAAATCACAGCACATGTCAACCTGTCACAGCCTTTGAAATTTGACGCACAAGAATTAAAATTCCAGTGTGCATAGGGCTAGAGCGCTGTCACTCCCACCAAGCTAAAAATAGATAGATTTTTTTACAGTCATTGTCCTAGTTAGATTTCTTCATCACTTCCGGTCCCTTTGATACAGAGCAATCAAAACATTACAGGAGGCTCTAACCCTTTCCCGCTATCCAAAACACTTTTTGCTGTAGTTAGACATGGTATAACATTCTAATGCATATCAGGTCATGGATGTTTATTTTATTTTTTTTTTTTTTTAACATATACTGTATAACAGTCCACAGAAGGTTACATGATCAACATAGCTAAAGCCATCTGACAAGAACCATTCTAGTCATAAAAGGAACAAAATATAGTTAAACAGAACAAACATGCAAGGTAATAAAATTAGTTACAAAATGTATTTTCTTTAAAAATGTGACAACTATTTTATCATACCACAGGGCAGGATAGAGATGATTGTGGCAGTTTGTTTCTCCTTACCTACTACAAACAGGTTTTCACTTACATTATTCTCTATACAGTACTCATACCATTGTATAAAAAACATGCCTATTGGCTATATTATTTCTCCATTCAATTACTGCTACTTTAAGATTAACACATATAGCTGTGGATGTAAATTAATCAATAAAAACAACCACACTTGCTGAGCTGATCAAAAAGACCTACCAAACTATGCTCCAAATAAGTGCACCAAAACCTGAAGATCTAGTAGATCAGGTTAAAACCATGAACCCTCACATTAAAATTTATTGGTTCCATAAAAATACACCATTCTAGTCTGCACTGCAAAGTTTATGGGCTCTTTCACACTGATGGCTAGGGAGCAGTGGTGGCAGGTGCTCAAAATTTTTGAGAGGGGCTCAAACAAACTGAAAAATTCAGAAAATAAAAAAAACCCCATCAAACGCAGCCACTGTGCCCGCCCACTGTCTGCCCGGCACTTACCCTGTCTCGGTGGGGCGACAGGCGGTGTACTCCATGCTCCCCCATGGTTTTTGATGTCTTCCTCTCTTGTCCTCTCCTATGATTGGATGCCTGATAGGCGTCCAATCACAGCGCCTGTAGTTTCAGCCAATCAGGTGATGGGTAACAGACCCGAGCACCTGATTGGTGGAGAGGCAGTTCAGTGTTAGGAAAGAGAATATTCATTCGCTTTTTTAACACAGCTGGGTGAACTGCGAGCGCCAGTGGCTCTAATCAGGTGCTTCAAAAAGTAACCTCGCAGCTGTACTTCAGGCTCCCGAAAATGGGCCGGGTGCCTGAATAGGGGGTGGCAGCAGCAGCCATGTAAGGATTCATGCAATGCATGAATCTATCCACTGGTTATAGAGGGGGTGACGACCATGTGCCCTTATGGACGCACCGCCACTGCTAGAGAGATTTTAAAAAACAGACAGCTGAGCCACACTGACAAGTGGCACCCCTTTCAAACTTGCCCACTGAGATAAAATGGGACTGCAGTTGCAGTGGAGTCATGCAATATATAATTGCAGTCCAGCAATAAAAAGCACGACGACTAATATTCTTTTAAAGCAGAAACGCAGCAAGTGAAAAAAACAAACAAAGCACACATACTAAACTACAGTATATGGCTGCAGCATTGGTATGATGCTGCAGCCGTCCCTTGCTGGCTATAAGCCTGAGAACTGAACGATCATGTGACCGCTGATTTCTCAGACCCACTCAAAGCCTAGAATGGTGACTGTCAGTCACCAGCAATCTGCTCTGTTCTTCCAATGCTCACTGGAGCGCCAGGCTGCGGAGGTGGCGGGAGCAGCTGGCTCAGGCTCTCAGTGGTGCACCAAGAGGCTGGGCCAGCTGCTGGTCAGGCATCTAGGAGGATCCAGACATTATTGTCGAAATACATCAAGTGACATCAGCTGACAGCGGATTTTAGCTCACCGTCTGCTGACTATGGGTCACAGGAGTGCAATCAAGCTTTGGCGATACTTTCCTTTAAAATTAGCTATCCCTTTGAAAGCAAAATGGCTACAGGGATAAAAAACAACAAAAGAAAAAAAAAAAAAAAAAAAAAAAAAAAAAAAAAAAAAACCTCCTTTAAAAAGGAAGTGTGTAGCAACCTAAGCTATAGCAGGTTGGATTTAACTGAGAAAATTAAACCAGTTTTATGAAAGTAGACATAAAATTTAGAAACGGTTTACAGGAAAGCATAAAAAAAAAAAAAAAAAAAAAAAAACCACACACCACACACACCACACACACACACACACACACACACACACGTAAACCTGCATATCCAATGCTAACATCTAGCACTGGGGACTGCAATGGCCTTGTAGAAGTGCAAGCTTGGGGTGTAAACAGATTGTGGTCTTTGATCCTGCAGAGATGTACTATGCGTGGCGACTAGTATTGCTTCTAGAAATCAGAGAACAGGAGCCCCAGCTGCGACAAGCTGTGGGTAAGCATCCCGAAATGTAACTTTTTAAGTATAGCACAGGATTATAACATTTATTTTCCTTCAAAGTATGGTAACCCCAGTTTACAAAACTGTACAAGTAGGATTAAATGGTTACCGTAACAAAACCTATTCTTAGCCTAGGTTCACACCCTTGCGAATGCCAAAGCACATGTAAAACACACAAGTACCCGCGGACAAACTAGGCTACAACTTAGCAGATGCGTGGGGGTGCTTATAATTCTGGCAGTAATGAGAGAGCAACACCGCTCCAGGGGAGACAATCTCCTCTCTGAAGAACAAGGTGCTGGTCCAGTCCGTGCTATGGGCGTGACAGGCAATATTCACAGGAAAGGGCGAATGCACTCCAGACTTCAGAGAAACTGAGCTTTATTGTGTAAAATCAACAAACATCACACTCCCATGATACAGAAGGATAGCAGCATGGTTGACGCGTTTCACAAAAAAAAAAAAAAATCGCTTTGTTATAAATGCTATTATAGATGATTAAGCAAATTTTTTTTCCGTAAAAGGTGTCAACCATGCTGCTATCCTTGTGTATCGTGGGAGTGTAATGTAGTTTG
The DNA here is from genome assembly GCF_042186555.1 of Aquarana catesbeiana. Lineage (NCBI taxonomy): Eukaryota > Metazoa > Chordata > Amphibia > Anura > Ranidae > Aquarana > Aquarana catesbeiana. The sequence continues at coordinate 240,337,034 of NC_133324.1, forward strand.
TTGATTTTACACAATAAAGCTCAGTTTCTCTTAAGTCTGGAGTGCGGTCGCCCTTTCTTGTGAATATTACCTGCCATTAATTCTAAAATGGCACACACACACAAACACACACACACACGTGAAAATGCAGCGTTTTTGGGGGTTAAAATTTACATGATGCCACAGATCATGTGGTTCTGTGCAGCTGCCCCACGGATCAGTTTTGGAAAAAAGGTCTGGGACCATTTCCCTACATGTACAGCGTCACAAACAAATGAATGGGCTGTTGTTCCCATGCACACGCACGCAAAACCTGCAATAGTGTGAACCTAACTTTAGTAGGTAAACCCAGATTAAGATCGATACGCAAAAACATAAAACATACTAGCTCTGTCTTAAGCAAACTTGCACCAACTACACAATTAAAAATGGTTGTAACTAGGCATTTATCCCAAGTTTTGTAACAAATGGCAGCAAACTGCCCTTGCAATCTGTGAAGCAACTAATGTTTGAATCTTACATAGGTCCCCGTAAAAAAATAGACACACTGGGGTTGATTTACTAAAACTAGAGAGTGCAAAATCTGGTGCATCTCTGCATAGAAACCAATCAGCTTCTAAGATTTAGGTGTCAAGGCTTAATTGAAAGCTGAAGTTAGAAGCCAATTGGCTACCATGCACAGCTGCACCAGATTTTGCACCCTCCAGTTTTAGTAAGGCCCCTTTCACACAGGCTTTCCGATCAGGTCTGCCCGTCAGTTTTTCAGATGGACCTGATCGGAAGCCCCCATTCACCCCTATGAAGCAGCGGATGTGACACCCACTGCTATCCGATCCTGTCCGTGAAATCCAGACAGAGACCCTATTTTCCATCCGTATGGTGGATCGGACAGGCGGTCTGTTTTCATCCGATCTTCCCATAGAGGAGAGCGGGGCTCTGACAGGTCTGTCTATGCACAGTGAGCAGGGACGGACCTGTCATCCGCCTGCACAGCGGGAGTACTGAAGCCCTTAAACCAATCATTCTTGATACAGGAAGATAAATAAATAGTCCCCAATTCATGAAGTTCATAAAACAGTGTAAATTCAGTCACAATGAAGGTGCTCTACTTGTGTGCCAAAAAACATAAAAAATCTTGTGCTTTAAGTGATCACCAACATGTACGCCACTAAGAAGGATTCCAAGATCCCTCTTTGTGGAGAACATCTTGGTGATCACTTGAAGCAGAAGATTTTTGATGTTTTGGCGCACAAGTAGAGCACCTTTTTTGCCCACCAAACACATTTACATACAAGTTTATCAATTCACCAATTATGTATGTATTTTATTACCCTATGAGTTGTGTTATGAATTGCTGTATCCCACATAGTAATACAAAATAGCGCAACACGCACTTTATTAGATTATCTAAAAAAGTGTGTGTTGCTCTATTTTGTATTACTATGTGGGATACAGACTGTCTTTTGATTGGGATTACTTAAACACTAAATTTTAAATTGGTTTATGATACACTTAAGGCAGGATATTTCTCTTTGTTACATTTATGATACAGTTTTGGTAAAATCTATAGTAAATCTCAGTGTACAGGACACTTACAATCAAACTGACACAGGGAGACTAGCATTGGAACTACATGGGGACCTACTGAAACAGAAGGTGTTTCACCAACTTCAATTTATCTGTGCGGATACATCCACACCCATGCCACTATATACTGCTTCACAACACATGGCATGGTGGGTGAAGGAGGGTTCTTGATGAGCAAGATTATTCCTACTCAATTGAACAGATCCCAATAAACTCCCAATTTAGCCAATATTCGGAATACAAGACACTGTATAATCTTGCACAAGCCTATATTACACAGCAATCTAAGAGTACTGCACAATGTTGGCGTGCATGAGCCCAAAAAGCCCAGGGCTCCTAAGAAAGCTTTCCAATGAAAACAAAAAATACACTTCCTGTAGCTGCTATATTTATCTCTTGATCATTCATTAAAACAACCTCTCTGTTCATTTGTAGTACAAGCATACATGGAAAAGGAATTATAGGAGTACACATTCTAGTGGTAATTCTGGTTGGGCTCAAAATGAATTCATTATAAAATAAAATAAAAAAAAGGGGGGGGGGGGGGGGGTCAGTTGCTAGACTTAGTCAACAAATCATCCACCCTGCCACCAAGCGTCATTCAGCCTAGAACACTGATCAACATTCCCAGAAGAGGGAAAAAAAAAAAAAAAAAAAGAGAACACCACACAGGATTTCTAGAACATTCTGGAAAGATTTAGCTTTTCAGTTCTAGTGTTGCAACTTTGTATCTCATCACTGCACATCTAACAATACTAGATGCCAAGATTTTATTTTCTCAATATACTTACAAACGATATACAGGCAGCGAGTAGCAATATTCTAACTAATAAATCTTCAAACTGTTCAATCACCAACTCCCATAATGTTTTCCCTATGGAGAAAGATAAACACTTGTCACCATGACTTAAGGACAACACAAAAGCACAAATAAAACAAAGCTGATAAATAAACACCTACCTTCCTCTGCAGGTAGCTCTGTTCCCGAAATGGTTCAATGAGCACAGGGGGGGGGGGGAAACAAAAAACAAAAAGTTAAAAATCAAAGAGACATAGGTCAGTTATGTAAATGAGCAAAGTCTCAGGTGATCCTCAACAGGTATGTCTACTTGCCTGCTCTTTTCCAGGCTACAACTATATGTCCTCAGCTGGTAATAGAAGTATTTCATTACTAACTTAGTACGGTGAGTTTAGAAACATACTATATAGTTAGTTCAAACAAGGTCTTAGTGTAGCTTTAGAGGCTTCATACATTTTTTTTTTGGTACCTGCAGTAGTTTTATTAAAAATTGAGTGTAATATATATATATATATATATATATATATATATATATATATACATACATATACACACACACACACACACACACACACACACACACACATACACATATATACACACACACACACGACAACCTCAATGAAACGTACACAAAGGAATCCTAAAAAATAAATTTTGCTAGAATCCTGCAGGCATACCCACATATTTTGTCTACATTATACAACACACACAAAAAATAGGTTATCCCTCCAACAGTGACCAACAAAAATCCGTACTAATAACAAAAAAAAAAAAAAAAATCATTATCTTTATTTGGCATGTTAGCTAACAAGTATATACGCTTATTCACCCGGGTCTGCCAATTCTACATTCACCTCCTACATAAAGAGGAGGCAGGATGTTGTGCAACTCTTAAGAAAAGGCACAGGGATTAAAGCCAAGATCAGCAATTGGCAGATGTCAGAGAAGTGGTGAAACCGGTTCTGGTACTTGATCTCTCACACACGAGGTTCCATCCAGGCAGCCATCTTCTGCTGATGTGATACTAGGCTCCCATTGAGATGCCGGGATAGGCCCTTACAGGAAGTGCTGACATTATCTCTTTTGATGCGTTTCCCCCACAGAGAAGCCGGTGCACCACGTCAGTGTCCTGGAGCAGCCTGAGCCCCCTCTCACACAAAGGATAAAACACAACAGCCCATCCCTAGTATACAAATAAAGTTGTGTGATCTTTTAATCAGTCACCTGGCAACACCACAAACAGCTGCTGATTAGCACCACTGGCGTGTAGAGATCTTTGGTAATGAGGTGTGGATGAATTTCCCTTTTGTCCCCATCTCTCCCTGTAGCTGGTGGGCAGAAGATGATTTAATCATCAGTAATTTAGCCCTGGCTGCTCCATCACACACACTACAACCTAGCTACAGTCACGTGGCTGGAAAGATGTAACAGACCTTATTACACATGTAAAAGATCAGTAAATACTTGTGTGAATGTGTCCTGATTTTTATTTCCAATACCCACATCTGGCCTACGCAAGTCGAGATTTTTGGTTACGGATCTGAACGCAGTACACCTTTACGCACCCGTGTGACTGTTTCCATAGAAAACAATGTGACAGTGTTCAGATTGGTAACTAATAAAAAAAAGCGCTTTGTAAGTGCCTTTTTTATAACTGCTGTGTGATGGAGGCCTACATTTTCCTACAGGTAGGTACCAGGGCTGCCAACGGTCAGTAAATTCATGGACAGCTTGTAAAATCCGTGATTTTTACATCTGTGCGTGAAGGTCCGTTAGGGACATGCAGACTGCATATCTGTTACAACCACTGATGGACAGATGTAAAATTAACGGATTTTACAAACTGCCCGTATATTTACTGACAGTTGGCAACCTGGGTAGTTAGGTAGATGGAGTGACCACCTAAAAGACCAAACACTCAGGGTGGGGGACTCTTCAAAACTGGATCAGCTGTGCTTGGCAGCCAATCAGCTTCTAACTTCCGGCTTTTCAGTCAAGCTAAAAAAAATGAAAGGTAGAAGCGGATTGGTTGCTATGCACAGCTGCTCCAGTTTTGGCAAGTTCCCTTCTAACCCTCTCCATACACATTACAATCTCTTTAGATCATCCTAATCCCTGTCCATGTATGGATGATCAGAGAGAGAGAGAGGAGATTGCAACATGTATGGGGACATCCATTGGTGGCAGCAAGCGATCAGAGCCCATCACACCCTGAGCATCCCCCCCCCCCCCCCCCCTTGTATCAGGTGATGGAGGGGCCCCTGAGCTGACGTACCATTGGGGCCCCATCTCTCCTTCTGCTTCTTGACCTGCTCCAGGCCCAGCCCTGTGCTCTCATTCACGTTGAAATGGGCCAGCACCTCCTCCACCGTCTTGGTGTGTGCGTTCTCCATGGCCGGCTCCTGCCTCTCCTCCTCCTCCTTAGTGATCAGTCCACACAATAGGCCCGGGCCGTGTCCTCCTCACAGCTCACTGTCCATACGAGGAGCCCCTCACCGCTGGATAGAGATGGAGCCTTCTCTGGATGGAGCCTTCTCCTACCGCCAGGGATTCCTGTACAGCTGGCGAGGCCGGGTCCTTCCACACCGTTCTGCCGGGACCGGATGCACCTCAGCGGCCGGGACTGACCAAGGCTGGCTCCCCCCACACAAATATATAGAGAGAGATAAGAGACGGCACAAGCGCCCGGTCCTATGAAGCGTTGTCTCCGGGCCTCGCTTTCTTGTGTCTGTGCCGTGTCGCACACCTGGCCGTCTCCTCCTGCGCAGCTCCTGCTTCTAGTGTGGCAGCAGGACACAGCCGCTATAGCATTTTATTCCGAGGCTGCCCCAGGCTCACGGTCGCTGCATGTGGACGACTCTGATTGGTGGCAAGGAGCGTCACCGGGCCACGCCTCTTTTCCCCGGCAGGATCCAGGATCACGGTGACGTAGCTCGAAATGTCCCAGTGGGGGAGCTCGGCCTACGCTCAGCTGAGGCTGGAGGGGCGGGGTTTGTGAGAGCTGCTTGTCGCTGCATTGCCTGAGTTCTCTTCATGTGCTGCATGTTCGTGACATGCCGGCTGCTAGTATGTACCCGGCTTATGTGGTACGGGTCTGCACCAAGGCTGGCTTCTATGGTACGGGTCTGCACCAAGGCTGTGTTCTATGGTACGGGTCTGCACCAAGGCTGTGTTCTATGGTACGGGTCTGCACCAAGGCTGGCTTCTATGGTACGGGTCTGCACCAAGGCTGTGTTCTATGGTACGGGTCTGCACCAAGGCTGGCTTCTATGGTATGGGTCTGCACCAAGGCTGTGTTCTATGGTACGGGTCTGCACCAAGACTGTGTTCTATGGTACGGGTCTGCACCAAGACTGTGTTCTATGGTACGGGTCTGCACCAAGGCTGTGTTCTATGATACGGGTCTGCACCAAGACTGTGTTCTATGGTACGGGTCTGCACCAAGACTGTGTTCTATGGTACGGGTCTGCACCAAGGCTGTGTTCTATGGTACGGGTCTGCACCAAGGCTGTGTTCTATGGTACGGGTCTGCACCAAGGCTGTGTTCTATGGTACGGGTCTGCACCAAGGCTGGCTTCTATGGTACGGGTCTGCACCAAGACTGTGTTCTATGGTACGGGTCTGCACCAAGACTGTGTTCTATGGTAGGGGTCTGCACCAAGGCTGTGTTCTATGGTAGGGGTCTGCACCAAGGCTGTGTTCTATGGTACGGGTCTGCACCAAGGCTGGCTTCTATGGTACGGGTCTGCACCAAGACTGTGTTCTATGTTAGGGGTCTGCACCAAGGCTGTGTTCTATGATACGGGTCTGCACCAAGGCTGGCTTCTATGGTACGGGTCTGCACCAAGACTGTGTTCTATGGTACGGGTCTGCACCAAGACTGTGTTCTATGGTACGGGTCTGCACCAAGGCTGGCTTCTATGGTACGGGTCTGCACCAAGGCTGTGTTCTATGGTACGGGTCTGCACCAAGGCTGTGTTCTATGGTACGGGTCTGCACCAAGGCTGTGTTCTATGGTACGGGTCTGCACCAAGGCTGTGTTCTATGGTACGGGTCTGCACCAAGGCTGTGTTCTATGGTACGGGTCTGCACCAAGGCTGTGTTCTATGGTACGGGTCTGCACCAAGACTGTGTTTTATGGTACGGGTCTGCACCAAGGCTGTGTTCTATGGTACGGGTCTGCACCAAGGCTGGCTTCTATGGTACGGGTCTGCACCAAGGCTGGCTTCTATGGTACGGGTCTGCACCAAGGCTGTGTTCTATGGTACGGGTCTGCACCAAGGCTGTGTTCTATGGTACGGGTCTGCACCAAGGCTGTGTTCTATGGTACGGGTCTGCACCAAGGCTGTGTTCTATGGTACGGGTCTGCACCAAGGCTGTGTTCTATGGTACGGGTCTGCACCAAGGCTGTGTTCTATGGTACGGGTCTGCACCAAGGCTGTGTTCTATGGTACGGGTCTGCACCAAGGCTGTGTTCTATGGTACGGGTCTGCACCAAGGCTGTGTTCTATGGTACGGGTCTGCACCAAGGCTGTGTTCTATGGTACGGGTCTGCACCAAGGCTGTGTTCTATGGTACGGGTCTGCACCAAGGCTGTGTTCTATGGTACGGGTCTGCACCAAGACTGTGTTCTATGGTACGGGTCTGCACCAAGGCTGTGTTCTATGGTACGGGTCTGCACCAAGACTGTGTTCTATGGTACGGGTCTGCACCAAGGCTGTGTTCTATGGTACGGGTCTGCACCAAGACTGTGTTCTATGGTACGGGTCTGCACCAAGACTGTGTTCTATGGTACGGGTCTGCACCAAGACTGTGTTCTATGGTACGGGTCTGCACCAAGGCTGTGTTCTATGGTACGGGTCTGCACCAAGGCTGTGTTCTATGGTACGGGTCTGCACCAAGGCTGTGTTCTATGGTACGGGTCTGCACCAAGGCTGGCTTCTATGGTACGGGTCTGCACCAAGACTGTGTTCTATGGTACGGGTCTGCACCAAGACTGTGTTCTATGGTAGGGGTCTGCACCAAGGCTGTGTTCTATGGTAGGGGTCTGCACCAAGGCTGTGTTCTATGGTACGGGTCTGCACCAAGGCTGGCTTCTATGGTACGGGTCTGCACCAAGACTGTGTTCTATGTTAGGGGTCTGCACCAAGGCTGTGTTCTATGATACGGGTCTGCACCAAGGCTGGCTTCTATGGTACGGGTCTGCACCAAGACTGTGTTCTATGGTACGGGTCTGCACCAAGACTGTGTTCTATGGTACGGGTCTGCACCAAGGCTGGCTTCTATGGTACGGGTCTGCACCAAGGCTGTGTTCTATGGTACGGGTCTGCACCAAGGCTGTGTTCTATGGTACGGGTCTGCACCAAGACTGTGTTCTATGGTACGGGTCTGCACCAAGGCTGTGTTCTATGGTACGGGTCTGCACCAAGGCTGTGTTCTATGGTACGGGTCTGCACCAAGGCTGTGTTCTATGGTACGGGTCTGCACCAAGACTGTGTTTTATGGTACGGGTCTGCACCAAGGCTGTGTTCTATGGTACGGGTCTGCACCAAGTCTGGCTTCTATGGTACGGGTCTGCACCAAGGCTGGCTTCTATGGTACGGGTCTGCACCAAGGCTGTGTTCTATGGTACGGGTCTGCACCAAGGCTGTGTTCTATGGTACGGGTCTGCACCAAGGCTGTGTTCTATGGTACGGGTCTGCACCAAGGCTGTGTTCTATGGTACGGGTCTGCACCAAGGCTGTGTTCTATGGTACGGGTCTGCACCAAGGCTGTGTTCTATGGTACGGGTCTGCACCAAGGCTGTGTTCTATGGTACGGGTCTGCACCAAGGCTGTGTTCTATGGTACGGGTCTGCACCAAGGCTGTGTTCTATGGTACGGGTCTGCACCAAGGCTGTGTTCTATGGTACGGGTCTGCACCAAGGCTGGCTTCTATGGTACGGGTCTGCACCAAGGCTGTGTTCTATGGTACGGGTCTGCACCAAGACTGTGTTCTATGGTACGGGTCTGCACCAAGGCTGTGTTCTATGGTACGGGTCTGCACCAAGACTGTGTTCTATGGTACGGGTCTGCACCAAGGCTGTGTTCTATGGTACGGGTCTGCACCAAGACTGTGTTCTATGGTACGGGTCTGCACCAAGGCTGTGTTCTATGGTACGGGTCTGCACCAAGGCTGTGTTCTATGGTACGGGTCTGCACCAAGGCTGTGTTCTATGGTACAGGTCTGCACCAAGGCTGGCTTCTATGATATGGGTCTGCACCAAGCCTGGCTTCTGTGGTACTGGTCTGCACCAAGCCTGGCTTCTGTGGTCCTGGTCTGCACCAAGCCTGGCTTCTGTGGTCCTGGTCTGCACCAAGCCTGGCTTCTGTGGTCCTGGTCTGCACCAAGCCTGGCTTCTGTGGTCCTGGTCTGCACCAAGCCTGGCTTCTGTGGTACTGGTCTGCACCAAGCCTGGCTTCTGTGGTACTGGTCTGCACCAAGCCTGGCTTCTGTGGTACTGGTCTGCACCAAGCCTGGCTTCTGTGGTACTGGTCTGCACCAAGCCTGGCTTCTGTGGTACTGGTCTGCACCAAGCCTGGCTTCTGTGGTACTGGTCTGCACCAAGCCTGGCTTCTATGGTACAGGTGAGGTCTGCACCAAGGCTGGCTTCTATGGTACGGGTCTGCACCAAGGCTGTGTTCTATGGTACGGGTCTGCACCAAGGCTGGCTTCTATGGTACGGGTCTGCACCAAGGCTGGCTTCTATGGTACGGGTCTGCACCAAGGCTGTGTTCTATGGTACGGGTCTGCACCAAGGCTGTGTTCTATGGTACGGGTCTGCACCAAGGCTGTGTTCTATGGTACGGGTCTGCACCAAGACTGTGTTCTATGATACGGGTCTGCACCAAGACTGTGTTCTATGGTATGGGTCTGCGCCAAAGCTGGCTTCTATGGTACGGGTGAGGTCTGCACCAAGGCTGGCTTCTATGGTACGGATGAGGTCTGCACCAAGGCTGACTTCTATGGTACGGGTGAGGTCTGCACCAAGGCTGGCTTCTATGGTATGGGTCTGCACCAAGGCTGGCTTCTATGGTATGGGTCTGCACCAAGACAGGCTTCTATGGTATCTCTATCTAATGTGAAAGAGCCCCAACAGGAGATTTTCCTCAATTGCAGAAATTTCCACTCACTTACTGTAATGTCTACTGTCATGACCTAGTCCTAGGCTGTAAATGGAGATCTCTCAAATGGACTCAGATGGCTAAAAACAATATATGAAAGGGTCTTTAACTATTATGTACTTTAGTAGAAAGTAGGTACCTCATATGTAGCAAACAGTAACCCTGGCATGGCTACTCTTCTTGCCTGTACACCTTGGTACATATTTGTTACAGGCATATATAGCACCAGCAATTTATATACTGTACATTCAATAGGTCCCTGTCCTCAAGGAACTTACAATCTAAGGTCCTTGTATCACATACACACACACACACACACACACACTAGAGCCGATTTAGATAGTAGCCAATTAACCTATCAACATGTCTTTGGAGTGCAGGAAAAAAGTGCCCTGCGCAAATCCACACAAGCACATGGAGAACATGCAATCTCCATGCAGGTGGTGTCCTGGCTGGAATTCAAACTGAGGACCCCAGTACTGCAAGGCAGAAGTGCTTAAAACTAAGCCACTGTATTCAGCTTTTGTCTCTTAGGGTTTATTTATACTACCTTGTGGATCCAAGCAGATAAAAAACCTTTATCACTCCATGACCAAATGTGCCAGGGCCTAGGGCAGTGATGTTGAACCTTGGCACCAGATGTTTTGGAACTACATTTCCCATGATGCTCAGCTACATTGCAGAGTGCATTAGCACCATGGGAAATATAGTCCCAAAACATCTAGGGTGCCAAGGTTCACCATCACTGGCCTAGGGGAACAGAAGAGAAGGATGTTCCCAGTCCATGAGGTGTTGGTGGAGGCAATCAAAAAAGAATGGCACGATCCTGAATGGAAACCCTTCTTCTCAAAGGGCACTGAAGCGCAGGTTTCCCTTTTCAGAGGTTCCAGTGTTAGTTTGGAATAAAAATCCAAAACTAGATGCAGCCTTCTCCCTATCTAGGCATACTGACCTAGCATTTGAGGATATGGGGGTTTTGTCAGATGCTGTGGACACGAGAATGGATTCCCTTTTGAAAAAGTCCTGGGATTCCACTGTGGGCAGTTTGAAGCTGGCCATGATGGTGACAGTGGTGGCCCACAATGGTGGCTGAGTCAATCACAGGCCCACATTGAAGAAAGGACATCAAAGGAATCGGTTCTATCTTCCTTCCCTATGCTCCTCCATGGCATTGCTTACATCGCGGACGCATCAGCTGAGTCCTGATTGCTGTAAGGTCCTCGGTTCCAGCCAATTCCGTCAGAAGGGCTTTATGGCTTAAAACTTGGCAGGGGGCGACACATCCAAAACCAAGTTATGCGGTATCCCTGTCACAGGGGATTTAATTTTTTGTCCCAGGCTAGATACAGTACTAGATCTTACAGCAGACAGAAAAAAGTCATTTCCAGTTAAGCATAAGCTGCCGCAACCAACTAAGAAAAGGTCATGGGTACAAAATCACTTCCTGACACCTAGGGCCAAACGCCAAAAAAAGGCCCTGGGGACAGAGGGAGAGGCAAAGGAGCAGCAATTTTTCGCCCTCCTGACTAAATCTGTAAAACTCAATGGCAAGCTGACTGCGGTGGGGGGAGGATTGGGGGCTTTCCTCCCACAGTGGAAAGCAATCTCCTCCAGTCAATTTAGTCTGAGAATTGTAAGGAGGGGGTATCACCTAGAAGTCTCAAAACCTCCCCCAAACAGACTTTTCATCACGGAACTTCAGAGGGGTCCAGGAAAGGCCAGGGGTCTTCTGGAGGCGCTGCGGGAGTTGAAGGAACAAAATGTTGTAAGCCGAGTAACCGTTGGAGGAAGTAGGCAGGGGCTTTTACTCTCACGTTTTCCTGGTGCCAAAGCCTTTAGGAAAGTTCAGACTGATACTAAATCTAAAGCCTCTAAACCTGTCAGTAACATACAAAAGATTTCGTATGGACTCAATATTTTCAGTAAAGGCGCTGCTTCCTCAAAACTACTATATGGCATCCATAGATCTGAAGGATGCATACTTGCACATCCCTATCGCCCAGAGTTGTCAAAAATTTTTCGGGTTGGCAGTAAGAACAGAAGAAGAAACGATCCACTTGCAGATTCAAGCGCCTCCGTTTGGCCTATCCTTTCACCCTGAATCTTTTTCTCATGTACATTCTTGTATGAGGTTAGTGTTTCAATGTATTGAAGCCAGAGACAGCCAGGAAGCAAACCTGAAAAAAAAACCCTGTAAAGGAAGAGGTATAATACATACCTGTCTCACCACACAGGCCTCAGATCTTCACTCTCTTGAAGAGCCATGATGGTCAAAAAATCCCAAATATCTGTCAGGCTTCAGAGTGTGTTGGATGCCTGACTGCTACAAATATGTTTTTATTAATGATGTATTAAAGGGGTCCATGGGCTTTTCCCATCACTTATCATGAGTACAACTAGGTTACGGTCAGGTAGTTCCCACTAGCTGGGGACAGGATGCCTGTACAATTCAAGGACAGGCTGACACCGTCTGCAGCTGGTAGCATGTAAATCGCTCAAACAGTGATTATATGCGGCTAAGGGCAGAGGAGCAACTTTGTATAAAGGCTGTTTGCGTCTAAGGCCATTCATTCATCTGTCTTTAACCGCAGGTGATCGCTTCTTGTGCAAATACATGCAGACAGGTCCAGAGTCTCTCATTGTTTTGTACAGGCTGAGCAGTCATAGCTAGCACCCAGCCATACCCATTACATAAATATGCTGATCTGGGCAGTAAACAGCCAAGAAAAGCCATGTGAATGAGCCCTTTAAATGTATTCAAAATCCAAACTTTGGAAAAAAAATATTTTGGATATACAATATCTCACAAAAGTGAGTACACCCCTCACATTTTTGTAAATATTTTATTATATCTTTTCATGTGACAACACTGAATAAATGACACTTTGCTACAATGTAAAGTAGTGAGTGTACAGCTTGCATAACAGTGTAAATTTGCTGTCCCCTCAAAAATACTCAACACACAGCTATTAATGTCTAAACCGCTGACAACAAAAGTGAAGTACACCCCTAAGTGAAAATGTCCAAATTGGGCCCAAAGTGTCTATTTTGTGTGGCCACCATTATTTTCCAGCACTGCCTTAACCCTCTTGCCACTAGAATCCTCCTCCATGACGACATCACAGAGCTGGTGGATTTTAGAGACCTTGCGCTCCTCCACCTTCCGTTTGAGGATGCCCCAAAGATGCTCAATAGGGTTCAGGGAGGGGATCATGCACTGCTTCAGTATGTCACAGCACATGTTGGTATTCATGGTTCCCTCAATGAACTGTAGCTCCCCAGTGGTGGCAGCACTCATGCAGCCCCAGACCATGACATTCCCAACACTATGCTTGACTGTAGGCAAAACACACTTGTCTTTGTACTCCTCACCTGGTTACCGCCACAAATGCTTGACACCATCTGAACCAAATAAGTTTACCTTGGTCTCATCAGATCACAGGGCATGGTTCCAGTAATCCATGTCCTTAGTCTGCTTGCCTTCAGCAAACTGTTTGCGGGCTTTCTTGTGCATCATCTTTAGAAGACGCTTCCTTCTGGGATGACAGCCATACAGACCAATTTGATGCAGTGTTCAGCGTATGGTCTGGCAGGCTGACCCCCCACCCCTTCAACCTCTGCAGCAATGCTGGCTGCACTCATATGTCTATTTCCCAAAGACAACCTCTGGATATAACGCTGAACATGTGCACTCAACTGCTTTGGTCGACCATGGCGGGACCTGTTCTGAGTGGAACCTGTCCTGTTAAACCGCTGTATGGTCTTGGCCACCATGCTGAAGCTCAGTTTCAGGGTCTTGGCAATCTTCTTATAGCCTAGGCCAGGGGTCCTCAAACTTTTTAGACAGGGGGCCAGTTCACGGTCCCTCAGACTGTTGGGGGGCCGCACTATAGTTTAAAAAAAATATGAACTAATTCCTAAATTCCTATGCACACATCTTTTTTGTAGTGCAAAAGAATAAAAGAATGAATAATAAATAATAATATATATATAGGGGATGGACAGGGGGACAGAGGGATGGACAGAGGGACAGTGGGGTGGACAGGGGGACAGAGGGGTGGACAGGGGGACAGTGGGGTGGACAGGGGGACAGTGGGGTGGACAGGGGGACAGTGGGGGGGACAGGGGGACAGAGGGGTGGACAGGAGGACAGAGGGGTGGACAGGAGGACAGTGGGGTGGACAGAGGGGGGGACAGTGGGGTGGACAGAGGGGTGGACAGGGGGACAGAGGGGTGGACAGAGGGACAGAGGGGTGGACAGAGGGACAGAGGGGTGGACAGGGGGACAGTGGGATGGACAGGGGGATGGACAGGGGGACAGAGGGGTGGACAGGGGGACAGAGGGGTGGACAGGGGGACAGTGGGGTGGACAGGGGGACAGTGGGGTGGACAGGGGGACAGTGGGGTGGACAGGAGGACAGAGGGGTGGACAGGAGGACAGAGGGGTGGACAGGGGGACAGTGGGGTGGACAGGGGGACAGAGGGGTGGACAGAGGGGGGACAGTGGGGTGGACAGGGGGACAGAGGGGTGGACAGGGGGACAGAGGGGTGGACAGAGGGGTGGACAGAGGGGGGACAGGGGGACAGTGGGGTGGACAGAGGGGTGGACAGGGGGACAGAGGGTTGGACAGGGGGACAGAGGGGTGCACAGGTGGACAGGGGGACAGAGGGGTGGACAGGGGGACAGTGGGGTGGACAGGGGGACAGTGGGGTGGACAGGGGGACAGAGGGGTGGACAGGGGGACAGTGGGGTGGACAGTGGGGGGGACAGAGGGGTGGACAGGAGGACAGAGGGGTGGACAGGGGGACAGAGGGGTGGACAGGGGGACAGAGGGGTGGACAGAGGGACAGAGGGGTGGACAGTGGGGTGGACAGGGGGACAGTGGGGTGGACAGAGGGGGGACAGGGGGACAGTGGGGTGGACAGGGGGACAGTGGGGTGGACAGGGGGACAGTGGGGTGGACAGGGGGACAGAGGGGTGGACAGAGGGGGGACAGGGGGACAGTGGGGTGGACAGGGGGACAGAGGAGTGGACAGTAGGGGGGACAGGGGGACAGTAGGGGGGACAGGGGACAGTGGGGTGGACAGGGGGACAGTGGGGTGGACAGGGGGACAGTGGGGTGGACAGGGGGACAGAGGGGTGGACGGGGGGTAGACAGAGGGACAGGGGGACAGTGGGGTGGACAGAGGGGTGGACAGGGGGACAGAGGGGTGGACGGGGGGTGGACAGGGGGACAGTGGGGTGGACAGGGGGACAGGGAGACAGTGGGGTGGACAGGGGGACAGTGGGGTGGACAGGGGGACAGTGGGGGGACAGTGGGGTGGACAGAGGGGGGACAGTGGGGGGACAGTGGGGTGGACAGAGGGGTGGACAGGGGGACAGAGGGGTGGACAGAGGGGGGAGGGGTGGACAGAGGGGGGGGACAGGGGGACAGAGGGGTGGACAGGGGGACAGAGGGGTGGACAGAGGGGTGGACAGGGGGACAGTGGGGTGGACAGAGGGGGGACAGAGGGACAGTGGGGTGGACAGGGGGACAGGGGGACAGTGGGGTGGACAGTGGGGTGGACAGTGGGGTGGACAGGTGGACAGTGGGGTGGACAGGGGGACAGAGGGGGGACAGTGGGGTGGACAGTGGGGTGGACAGGGGGACAGAGGGGGGACAGGGGGACAGAGGGGTGGACAGGGGGGTGGACAGAGGGACAGAGGGGGGACAGTGGGGTGGACAGGGGGACAGTGGGGTGGACAGAGGGGTGGACAGTGGGGTGGACAGGGGGACAGAGGGGTGGACAGGGGGACAGAGGGGTGCTCACCTGTTCGTAGGCTGTTGCTTGAAGCCTCCGCTCTCTGTCACTCTTCGCGCCTCCTGTCTCCGTGCGGCGTGCGGGACTGTGCTGGGAACTACACTTCCCAGCATGCAGCGCAGCACACGGAGCCCTCCATTACTGGTGTGGGGGAGGCGGCTTGGGCGGAGCGGAGCGGATATGCTCCCTGCCGAAGCCCAGCCGACCTGGCCCCGGCCCGAGCCTGGATTGTCAGGAATCCGGCCCTGGGTCTGTTGGGCCGGATAAATGTCCTCGGCGGGCCGCATGTGGCCCGCGGGCCGTAGTTTGAGGACCCCTGGCCTAGGCCATCTTTATTTAGAGCAACAATTCTTTTTTTCAGATCCTCAGAGAGTTCTTTGCCATGAGGTGGCATGTTGAACTTCCAGTGACCAGTATGAGAGAATGAGAGCGATAACACCAAATTTAACACACCTGCTCCCCAGTCACACCTGAGACCTTGTAACACTAACGAGTCACATGACGCTGGGGAGGGAAGATGGCTAACTGGGCCCAATTTAAAAAGTTTCACTTAGGGGTGTACTCACTTTTGTTGCCAGCGTTTTAGACATTAATGGCTGTGTGTTGAGTTATTTTGAGGGGACAGCAAATTTACACTGTTATACAAGCTGTACACTCACTACTTTACATTGTAGCAAAGTGTTATTTGTTATTTCGTGTTGTCACATGAAAATATATAATAAAATATTTACAAAAATGTGAGGGGTGTACTCACTTTTGTGCGATACTGTAGTAGGGAAAGGTTTGCAACGGTTAGTTTTTATTGCTATCAGTGTCCCCACTGGGGAGAGTCCCCCTATTAGTTTTAGTGACTGTTGTCACAGGGGTTGAAAGTGGGGAAAAGATTTTGGGTTGTCACCCAAACAGAAACAGTGGGGAAATCTTTCAGTGGAGACGCCTGTTCTGGTGACAATTGTCTAGAGTAGGATTCACACTGTTGTGGCACGTTGTGTTAAAGCAGCCCGTTCATTTGGATGTGCATGCCCTATGTTTTTGTACCACGGCGTATCGCAACAAACACTAGCGTGCAACACAGGTGCAAAGGGGTGCGATAAATAATAAATAAAGTATACCCAAAGGCACAACTTTTTTTAGTTCTGGACAGAGTGAAGATGGATTTGAACACCTATCAGAATTTTATTTTTGTCTGTGTCCCGGTTAGGGAGATTCACCATCTATTTGTCCTATTTACCATTATCATTAAAAGTGAAAGTAGGGCTTCATGTACACTGCTGCTGATAGCTGCGTTTTGTTTACAGTCGTTTTTAATGGAGATACATTTTTGACTATTTGAAAAAAAACGCTGCTAAACGCGGTATGTAAACATGGCAAAATAAACGTTGTTAAACGTCGATTACTATCTGTCAAGTTAAATCGTTCAGGAGAGGTTTTAAAATGTCCCGTGTACATTAAGCCTAAAAAGAGAATCCCAAATTTTGAATTGTCCTGAGAAAAGTAATAGAGGAGAAATCTTACAATGGGAAAACTAGTTGTGGTGACCTGGATGGGGGGGCCCAAGAGATTCCTTTAAGGCCCTTTCACATGGGTTGTCTGATCAGGTCCACCTGTCAGTTTTTTCGGTGGACCTGATCAGGCCCTGCAGTCTGCTGACACCCGCCGCCATCAGTTCCAATCCTGCCCGCAAAAACCAGGTGGATGGTGGTCCTATTTTCCATCCATCTGGCTGTTTCGATGGAAACTGACAGGTGGTTCATATTCGTTTGACTTCCCCATAGAGGGGATGTGTTCCTGTCCGCTCTGCACAGTGGAGCAGACAAGACCTCTCATCCACCTGTTCAGTGGGGTTCAGCGGAGCGATCCCCCCGCTGAGGAAGTGGAATCTGCTAGATGGAGGCGCCTGTGTGAAAGGGGCCTTAATTTGCAGGGATTTTCTCTCACCTCCTGTTTTGGCTATGGAACTGGAAGTGAAGGGAAATCTTCCTAATAGGACACATACTTAAAAAAAACAATCTGCCAGGGTTTAAAACCAACCCCAACTGTATCCAAAATGAAGAAAACATTTTTGCCTATAGTTCTACTTCAACAAATACAACAAATTTGTCTTCTGGGCAAATCTTACTCTTTACAAAACTGTAACACTGTTTTTCTAAAATGATCACACGTCTTTGCAGTACTGTGTATGGCTGTGTCTCAAATAACTGTGGAGTGCTTTTTTTGTTTTAAAGGCTAAGTTCATCTTTGGAAAATGTTTCATGTTCCACCTGTATTATGGGTAACATGTTCCAGCTCCTGCCGTCTCTCCCTCTAATCCTTTGTGAATGAATGCATGGGTGCAGATCTGCTGGGAATGAAGATGGCCAAAAAGTTAGAGGGGTTTTTAAACTAGGCGATGGGGGGGAGGGTCCAGAGACAGAGATAGCCAGCGCGGAAGATATTCCAGAGGGTAGTATTGGGGGCATTAGTGGTAGGTTAACCAAAGCACAAAAACACAAGGTGAGTATAGTAGCAAGTCCTAGTTGCAATCTCGAAACACCCAATACAAGGACAATATGCAACCGGTCTAAACTATGTGGCATGTTCACCAATGCCAGGAGCATGGCGGACAAGATGGGTGAACTAGAGATACTGTTGTACAAGGAGGATTTGGATTTTGTGGGAATTTCAGAGACCTGGTTCAACAGCTCTCATGATTGACTGGCAAATATTCAAGGGTATACCCTATACCGCAAGGATAGAGAGGGTAAAAAAGGGGGAGGGGTATGCCTATATATCAAGAATAATGTACAAGTGATTGTGAGAGATGACATCACTGAGGGAGCTAGAGAGGAGGTGGAATCCTTATGGATAGAGCTCCAAAGGGATGAAGCTAAGGGGAAAATAATACTGGGAGTATGCTATAGGCCCCCTAACCTGCGGGGGGAAGTAGAGACGGATCTCCTATCACAAACTGGATTAGCAGCAAGGATGGGAAGTGTTATCATAATGGGGGATTTTAATTATCCAGACATAGACTGGGCGGAGGGAACCGCGCATTCATTTAAGGCTCGCCAGTTCCTTAATGTCTTGCAGGACAATTTTATGGGTCAGATGGTAGACGCACCAACTAGAAATAAAACATTACTGGATCTACTGATTACCAACAATACAGACCTGATCGCGGATGTGGAAATACGGGGCAATTTAGGTAACAGCGATCACAGGTCAATTAGTTTCAGTATAAATCACACAAATAGAAAACATAAAGGGAATACAAAGACACTGAATTTCAAAAGAGCCAACTTCCCTAAACTACAAACCTTGCTAAAAGGCATAAATTGGGATAAAATATTAGGAACAAAGAATACGGAGGAGAGATGGGTTTGCTTTAAGAGCATATTAAATAAGGGCATTAGCCAATGTATCCCATTGGGTAATAAATTTAAAAGAGCGAACAAAAATCCTGGATGGCTTAACTCCAATGTAAAAATGCATATAAAAGCAAAGGAGAAGGCCTTCAAAAAATACAAGGTTGAGGGATCATCCTCAGAATTCATACTTTATAAAGAATGCAACAAGAAATGTAAGGGTGCAATTAGGACGGCTAAGATAGAACATGGAAGACACATAGCGGAGGAGAGCAAAAAAAATCCCAAGAAATTCTTTAAGTATGTAAACAGTAAAAAAGGGAGGACAGACCATATTGGCCCCATAAAGAATGAGGAAGGACATCTGGTTACAAAGGATGGGGAGATGGCGAAGGTATTGAATTTATTCTTCTCCTAGTCTTCACGAGTGAATCGGGGGGCTTCAGTAACCAAAACTGCAGTGTTTATCCTCATGACACAACACAGGAAGCACCTCCATGGTTAACAGAGGACAGAATTAAAATTAGACTTGAGAAACTTAACATTAATAAATCACCGGGACCAGATGGCTTGCATCCGAGGGTACTTAGGGAACTCAGTCAAGTGATTGTCAGACCGTTGTTCCTAATTTTTACAGATGGTCTACTGACTGGAATGGTACCAGCTGATTGGAGAAAAGCCAATGTAACACCAATATTTAAAAAGGGCTCAAAATACATCCCTGGGAATTACAGACCAGTTAGCCTAACATCAATAGTATGTAAACTCTTGGAGGGGATGATAAGGGATTATATACAAGATTTTAGTAATGAGAACGGTATCATTAGCAGTAATCAGCATGGATTCATGAAGAATCGTTCTTGCCAAACCAATCTATTAACCTTCTATGAGGAGGTGAGTTGCCATCTAGATAAAGGAAGGCCCATAGACGTGGTATATCTGGATTTTGCAAAAGCATTTGACACAGTTCCCCATAAACGTTTACTGTACAAAATAAGGTCCATTGGCATGGACCATAGTGTGAGTACATGGATTGAAAACTGGCTACAAGGGCGAGTTCAGAGGGTGGTGATAAATGGGGAGTACTCAGAATGGTCAGGGGTGGGTAGTGGGGTTCCCCAGGGTTCTGTGCTGGGACCAATCCTATTTAATTTGTTCATAAACGACCTGGAGGATGGGATAAACAGTTCAATCTCTGTATTTGCAGACGATACTAAGCTAAGCAGGGCAATAACTTCTCCGCAGGATGTGGAAACCTTGCAAAAAGACCTAAACAAATTAATGGGGTGGGCGACTACATGGCAAATGAGGTTCAATGTAAAAAAATGTAAAATTATTATTATTATTATTCAGGATTTATATAGCGCCAACAGTTTACGCAGCGCTTTACAATATAAAAGGGAGACAATACAGTTATAATACAATACAATAGGATTAAGAGGGCCCTGCTCAGAAGAGCTTACAATCTAATAATCTAGGATGGAAAAGGACCTGGGGGTCCTAGTAGATGATAGGCTCAGCAATGGCATGCAATGCCAAGCTGCTGCTAACAAAGCAAACAGAATATTGGCATGCATTAAAAGGGGGATCAACGTCAGAGATAAAACAATAATTCTCCCACTCTACAAGGCTCTGGTCCGGCCGCACCTGGAGTATGCTGTCCAGTTCTGGGCACCAGTCCTCAGGAAGGATGTACTGGAAATGGAGCGAGTACAAAGAAGGGCAACAAAGCTAATAAAGGGTCTGGAGGATCTTAGTTATGAGGAAAGGTTGCGAGCACTGAACTTATTCTCTCTGGAGAAGAGACGCTTGAGAGGGGATATGATTTCGATATACAAATACCGTACTGGTGACCCTACAATAGAAATAAAACTTTTTCGCAGAAGAGAGTATCACAAGACTCGTGGCCACTCATTACAATTAGAAGAAAACAGGTTTAACCTTAAACTACGTAGAGGGTTCTTTACTGTAAGAGCGGCAAGGATGTGGAATTCCCTTCCACAGGCGGTGGTATCAGCGGGGAGCATTGATAGCTTCAAGAAACTATTAGATAATCACCTGAATGACCGCAACATACAGGGATATACAATGTAATACTGACACATAATCACACACATAGGTTGGACTTGTGTCTTTTTTCAACCTCACCTACTATGTAACTATGAATGAACTACAAGTACTGTCGGCCACCGCTGCCAACGTCTTGTAGTTCTCAATGAACTGCGAGGGCACTGGTGAGTGCTTTCATAGTTCATTGATTCTTCCTGCAATTCGGTAACTCCCTGTATTAGAGGTATGGGCAGACAGTGTACTTAGGGTCTGCAGGATCCCAGCTTTGATCTCGCGATCTTCTGATCACGGGTGCAATGCTTTACAGGGTCCAGTGTAAAAAAAAAAAAAAGAAATCCACTCTTTTTTTACCTGCAAAAAGATGCACATTTATTATTATTATTATTTTTTTAATAAAAGGTGAACTTATCCTTTAACACTACCTAAAATACTTACCAGCAATGTAGACAGCTGTATGTAATGTTGAATGTCATACTCTCTAATAGTGACTGGACAAACTGGATAACCTAGAAACTTTAAAGGAGGTGACATTTCAAAAAGCAGAGGCAAAAATGGTTTGGAATGTTCAAATATGAAAATACAGCTGAGATAAAATACTTCAAAGTGACATACTGACTGGCTGGCATTTTCTTTGGTTGTCAAACATGTTTTTTTAAGGCTTTAAAGTGCTGAGCGCATTTCAGCTCATCTGAAAATGTTGGTTTGAATTGAAAGAGATGTGAATGAATGCAGCGTGGGTCCTTTAAAGTTGCTATGCTGTTATAAATACTGGGCTGCAAAAAAAAAAGGAGGCTGTGATACCTAACTTGTGATACAGGCTCAGTCCAGCTGCAGATCTCTCCTGTAACTACCATTGGAGGTTCTTGTGAGTACCGTCATCTACCAAGAAGTCTTCAGGCAGCATCACAGAGAACTCAGGTTACCCCTCTTGTTCAATCCTCAAAATCTGCAGTATGCACATCCTGGTTTACAGACAGTAGTAGTACATAGCCCATCAGCATGTTCAACATTTGTATATATTACTTTGATTTTCTGTTTGTTTTCTAAAAACACAATGGAGTTGATTTACTTAAAGTGGTATTAAACCCAAAAGCAAACATGTAATATATTACGGCTTACCAATTCTTATGGCTGCATTGTTTTTTTTTTTGTTTGTTTTTTTCCTTTATTTTCCCCTAGTAATCCTGACCAGTAAGTTTGATATTTTTCAGCAGAACAAGCTGTCCTGCAAATGAGGCAGTTAGAGAGTTGAGACAACCCATTTAACACTGACAGAGGGGCTTAAAATGATCAGCTTATATTTATCTATGTAAAACTTTCATCCTATAACAAAAGAAAAATTTTGCCTTCAATTTATTTGTGTATCAATATCTGCCCGCTCTCTGCTGAAAACGGGTCACAGAAGGGCAAAACGAATTGCACTCCTGTGACCCATAGGAGAAGCCCAGCCAAAGGAGCTCAGGCTGGACTTCTCCTTTTAGTAAATCAACCCATGCTTGTAAATCTACATAAAATAAAAAAAACAAAAAAGGTATGTTTGTTAAAAGTTAAACTAAACTAAAACTAAAACCTGGTCTTTTTTATTTTTTTGAGAGCGCATATCACCCCTTCCAAATGTACCATATGTTCGAAAGTGAAAGGTGGACAGATGTCCCATGAGTTAGAAAATAAACTGTACCTGAATATTACTATTATTGTATTTTTATCAGTTATTTTCTTTTTTATGTCAATCAATAAAAATTTATGGGAAATAAAAATAAAATATACCAGATTTATAATACAGAGCAATGCAGACATTGGATGGAGAGAACATTTTCAAATGTATTTCACACAAAATGCTCTGTATTCTGAAGTACATCCTAGATGCCTTGTTTTCACTGTAATCTTTTTATAATATTGCTGAAAGGAAGAACAGCCATTATTTTCAACACAGCAATTGTGCAATGCTCACATGAAAAGACCTTTGCACTCACTAAACATAAAGTGAGCAGAGCAATGACTGCTGCTGTGACAGTTCAGAGGAAATCAGATTGTTAAAGCTAGGTATTTAATTGTTGCTCTAGGTTTGTGACGAGGGTAACTGAAGATTGGCTTCATTCCTAAATAATATATAATAATGTGCCAACCCATCCTGATCCTTGACCACAGCTAGCAGCACACATTGGCTTTGTTGCTTTCATTGAATACATCCATTTAGAGGATGTGGCATTTAATAAACACAAAGCAGTCAGTAGTCTTCAAAGATGCTTGGCTTTACGTCAGATCTGACTTGCAATCTAGATCTTGTAAGTATGGGCCACCCCACAGAGGGGTGAATGTTCTCACCAGATCTACTTTCTGATTATATGAAAGACAAAATTTAGAGTGGAACTTTAGTCAGAAAATGAAGTCCTGCTAGACCATTTCATGCTGGCTCCTTTTGCAGGTATAGCTACAGTTGTGCTCATACGTTTGCATACCCTGGCAGAATTTATGATTTCTTGGCCATTTTTCAGAGAATATGAATAACACAAAAACTTTTCTTTCACTCCTGGTTAGTGTTTGGCAGAAGCCATTTATTATCAATCAACTGTGTTTACAATTTTTAAATCAAAATCACAGCAGAAACTACCCAAAGGACCCTGATCAAAAGTTTACATACCCCAGTTCTTAATACCGTGTATTGCCCCCTTTAACTTCAATGACAGCTTGAAGTCTTTTGTGGTATTTGTGAATGAGGCTCTTTATCTTCTCAGATGGTAAAGCTGCCCATTCCTCTTGGCAAAAAGACTCGAGTTCCTGTAAATTATTGGGCTGTCTTGCATGACCTGCACGTTTGAGATCTCCCCAGAGTGGCTCAATGATATTGAAGTCAGGAGACTGAGATGGCCACTCCAGAACCTTCACTTTATTCTGCTGTAGCCAATAACAGGTCGACTTGGCCTTGTGTTTTGGATCATTGTCATGTTGGAACATCCAAGTACGTCCCACTCGGAGCTTCCTGGCTGATGAATGCAAATGTTCCTCCGGTATGCAAAACATTAAGTCCCCTTTCACACTGGGGCAGTTTTCAGGCACTTTAGCGCTGGAAATAGCCTCTGCTAAGTGCCTGAAAACCGCCTCCCATTCATTCAAGTGTGACTTTTCACACTCGGGCGGTGCACTTGTGGGACGTTCTGAAAAATCCTGCAAGTAGCATCTTTGGGGCAGGTTGGGAGAGCACTGTATTTAGTGCTCCCAAAATGCCCTGCCCATTGGAATGAGTGGGTAGCGCTTCCGAAGCACCTGAAAAGCGTTTCAGAAGCGCCGCAAAACGGGAGTTTTTATCCCCTTCTTTGGGGTTAAAAGCTTCCTGCTAGCAGCCAAAAAGCCTTGCTTAAACAGCGGAAAAGCGCCGCTAAAACGTGCTGCGCTTTACTGCGAACGCGGCTGCTGCCCCAGTGTGAAAGGGGTCTATAAATAAGTGCCTATACTGTTTAAAATCCGGTAATACACTGTCTCGCCCTGCTCTGCACATGCTCTGTTGCTCTCTATTTTTAGGCACTGTCGAGTTTGTAGAGAGCCTTAAAGCGGAATTAAACCCTCCTATCCTTTACAGCCACTGAAGCTGTTACTGTTTGATCTTCAACTGTCATGGTGCTGCACATGTGATCAATTATGACACCAGCCATTTGATGGTTTGACAGTTTGGTTGAGGACACAAGCAAATGTGACCATTAGTAGTCCCAGCATTCCAGGAATGTACCTGTTTTTTGAAACCGTTAAATGGATTTGTTTAGTTCTGCTTTATGATTTCCTCCTGTTCAGGGACTCTAAGCTTCAGCAAAATGGCAGCCTCCAGCAAGAAGAAACAGGAACAATGCCGGAGGCAATTTACAGCACACACTAATTTTGGTAGCATAATTATTAATGTGGAATGCATGTTCCTTGCTAAAGAACATTTGTTTTTTATCAAGTTGTTATGAGTAAAGTTTGACTTTAAGCTTGTAGAACGCTTGCCTCCGTTCCAGCAAAGTGATTGTTGGATCACTCTCTGGGCTTCATCCAGTTGCCTGGTTTTCAGCCCCTTAAATGGCAAGTGGGATACGTGACTCCCCAACACGTGAACAGGAATCATTCAACCACACTGGCACTGTGCCGAGAATGTATGCTGAGCCGCGCATGCACAAAAATTTTAAGAATAATTCCACTTTTGTTGAGAGAAAAACGTTCCCCTCTGGGTGATCTATGCACTTTGCAATGATTTTAACAAACTTAGTATATATATTCCAAAGGCTGCAAAGTGGATATTCATCCCTTTGAATATGCAGGAACGTATGTGCTCATTCTCCTCTTGTCATTCCAGAGGGAGAGATAATAAAAAAACACTCTGTATGATACCAAAATGCTTTTACTTTTAGAGCAAAGAAAAAACTACTAAAAACTCATCAAAATTATCTTTCTTGTCTTATGTCCTCTGAATCTGGTAGACAATTTTAGTTTTATCACATCAGTTATTCTACTATTCTTTTTAGCCTTCTGTATATTTAATAAGTGCCTGTTAGTGCAATGAAGAATATTATCCAGGAGGTTAGAATACTAAGCAGGTTGTGGATCACAAGCAGGACACTTGTAATTGCTTTGGTGGCGTTTACATGGAGACAGCACAGAGGGTTTAACCAAATAAGGATAAGCCAAACTCTTTCTCAACACTATTTTATCATACACCAAGAAACAGAAGCTGAACCATTGATAACATCATTTTCATAAGACTGGAAGATGAAAGTTTTAATATCAGGGGAAATTAGATAAAAGAGCATTACAGCACAAAGATAAAGAATTTTACAAACAATATTCACTCTTATTGAGGCTGCTGCTCAGTATGCCAGGATGATTTTATTTTACTTGCTTGGATATAAAACATCCCACTGTTAAGGATTCTTCTTTTTTTAGTTAGAATATACAAATCATGATGTGAACCCTTACTGAATGGCATTTAATTTGCTAAAGTAGTGTATGTCATAAATATCCACCATTTTTAAAAATAAAATATACATCCTTTCATCCCTTGTTCATTCTCAGTCTCAGTGCTGCTAAACTTTTGGTCTACATGCATGTGCTAGAGCAGGGGTCTCCAAACATTCTAAACAAAGGGCCAGTTTACTGTCCTTCAGACTCTAGAGGAGCTTGACTGTGGCCAGTGGGAGTAGAAAATGTCATGGCATCAGTGGGAGTGAACAATGTCCAATTTTTGGTAATAGAGAAATAGCGCCCCATCGTTGGTGTCAATGGGAGGAATAGTGTCCCATCACCGATGTCAGTGAGAGGAACAGTACCTCATCGTTGGTGTGAGTGGAAGGAAATATGCCCCACTGTTATTGTCAGTGGGAGGAATAGTACCCCAAGGGCTGGATAAAGGCAAGCAAAGGGTTGTATTCGGCCTAGGGGACCACAATTTGGGGACAACCACGCAAGCATTGTGGCTGCATTTCCTGAAAGGGGCAACAGTGAAAAATCCACTTAATGTGTGCTGAAATGACCACCATGACTCCACCTAAATCCAATTGACAATCTGTAGCAAGACTTGACTCGTAAGCCCATGTGACAGAGTAATAATGCAAGAACACAAATTGGAGACACGGACAGAGCATTGTCACTCTTGTAGCGCAGGAGCCGCTGATAATTTGGGCTTGTCTCCCCCACCCATAGCATACACAGCATTTTTTCAACATTCGTCTTCCTTTGACTCAAAGATCAGTCTAGGGGTTTCTTTTAGGGTTTTATTAGAACAATAACTTGGCTAGGGATGGGGAGCATAGGATATCCTGGAACTGTAGAACCACTTGAGGACTGCTAAGATCCTCCTGGCTTCTCTGTATAAAAGTGCAGGTGTAGTAAGGAGTGGTTTGGGTTCCTGGAGGACTGGGCCAACTTCTCAGTCGATAACCGGTACTATAGAAGGGACGGACTGCACCTTAATGAGGAGGATGCAGATCTGGGAATGAAGATGGCCAAAATGTTAGAGGGGTTTTTAAACTAGGCGATGTTGGGGAGGGTCCAGAGGTAGAGATAGTCAACGCAGAAGATATTCCAGAGGGTCCTATTGGGGGCATTAGTGGTAGGTAAGTATAGTAGCAAGTCCTAGTTGCAATCTCGAAACACCCAATACGAGGACAATATGCAACTGGTCTAAACTATGTGGCATGTTCACCAATGCCAGGAGCATGGTGGACAAGATGGGTGAACTAGAGATACTGTTGTACGAGGAGGTTTTGGATTTTGTGGGAATTTCAGAGACCTGGTTCAACAGCTCTCATGATTGGCTGGCAAACATTCAAGGGTATACCCTTTACCGCAAGGATAGAGAGGGTAAAAAAGGGGGAGGGGTATGCCTATATATCAAGAATAATGTACAAGTGAATGTGAGAGATGATATCACTGAGGGAGCTAGGGAGGAGGTGGAATCCTTATGGGTAGAGCTCCAAAGGGATGAAGCTAAGGGGAAAATAATACTGAGAGTATGCTATGGGCCCCCTAACCTGAGGGAGGAAGTGGAGACAGATCTCCTATCACAATTTGGATTAGCAGCAAGGATGGGAAGTGTTATCATAATGGGGGATTTTAATTATCCAGACATAGACTGGGCAGAGGGAACCACGCATTCATTTAAGGCTCGCCAGTTCCTTAATGTCTTGCAGGACAATTTTATGGGTCAGATGGTAGACGCACCAACTAGAAATAAAACATTACTGGATCTACTGATTACCAACAATACAGACCTGATCACGGATGTAGAAATATGGGGCAATTTAGGTAACAGCGATCACAGGTCAATTAGTTTCAGTATAAATCACACAAATAGGAAACATAAAGGGAATACAAAGACACTGAATTTCAAAAGAGCCAACTTCCCTAAACTACAAACCTTGCTAAAAGACATAAATTGGGATAAAATATTAGGAACAAAGAACACGGAGGAGAGATGGGTTTGCTTTAAGAGCATATTAAATAAGGGCATTAGCCAATGCATCCCATTGGGTAATAAATTTAAAAGAGCAAACAAAAGTCCTGGATGGCTTAACTCCAATGTAAAAATGCATATAAAAGCAAAGGAGAAGGCCTTCAAAAAATACAAGGTTGAGGGATCATCCTCAGCATTCAGACTTTATAAAGAATGCAACAAGAAATGTAAGGGTACAATTAGGACGGCTAAGATAGAACATGAAAGACACATAGCGGAGGAGAGCAAAAAAAATCCCAAGAAATTCTTTAAGTATGTAAACAGTAAAAAAGGAAGGACAGACCATATTGGCCCCATAAAGAATGAGGAAGGATATCTGGTTACAAAGGATGGGGAGATGGCAAAGGTATTGAATATATTCTTCTCCTCAGTCTTCACGAGTGAATCGGGGGGCTTCAGTAACCAAAACTGCACTGTTTATCCTCATGACACAACACAGGAAGTACCTCCATGGTTAACAGTGGACAAAATTGAAATTAGACTTGAGAAACTTAACATTAATAAATCACCGGGACCAGATGGCTTGCATCCGAGGGTACTTAGGGAACTCAGTCAAGTGATTGCCAGACCATTGTTCCTAATTTTTACAGACAGTCTACTGACTGGAATGGTACCAGCTGATTGGAAAAAAGCCAATGTAGCACCAATATTTAAAAATGGCCCAAAATACATCCCTGGGAATTACTGACCAGTTAGCCTAACATCAATAGTATGTAAACTCTTGGAGGGGATGATAAGGGACTATATACAAGATTTTAGTAATGAGAACGGTATCATTAGCAGTAATCAGCATGGATTCATGAAGAATCGTTCTTGCCAAACCAATCTACTAACCTTCGATAAAGAGGTGAGTTGTCATCTAGATAAAGGAAGGCCCGTAGACGTGGTGTATCTGGATTTTGCAAAAGCAATTGACACAGTTCCCCATAAACTGTACAAAATAAGGTCCGTTGGCATGGACCATAGGGTGAGTACATGGATTGAAAACTGGCTACAAGGGCAAGTTCAGAGGGTGGTGATAAATGGGGAGTACTCGGAATGGTCAGGGGTGGGTAGTGGGGTTCCCCAGGGTTCTGTGCTGGGACCAATCCTATTTAATTTGTTCATAAACGACCTGGAGGATGGGGTAAACAGTTCAATCTCTGTATTTGCAGACCATACTAAGCTAAGCAGGGCAATAACTTCTCCGCAGGATGTGGAAACCTTGCAAAAAGATCTGAACAAATTAATGGCGTGAGCAACTACATGGCAAATGAGGTTCAATGTAGAAAAATGTAAAATAATGCATTTGGGTGTCAAAAATATGAATGCAATCTATACACTGGGGGGAGAATCTCTGGGGGAATCTAGGATGGAAAAGGACCTGGGGGTCCTAGTAGATGATAGGCTCAGCAATGGCATGCAATGCCAAGCTGCTGCTAACAAAGCAAACAGAATATTGGCATGCATTAAAAAGGGGATCAACTCCAGAGATAAAACGATAATTCTCCCACTCCACAAGACTCTGGTCCGGACGCACCTAGAGTATGCTGTCCAGTTCTGGGCACCAGTCCTCAGGAAGGATGTACTGGAAATGGAGCGAGTACAAAGAAGGGCAACAAAGCTAATAAAGGGTCTGGAGGATCTTAGTTATGAGGAAAGGTTGCGAGCACTGAACTTATTCTCTCTGGAGAAGAGACGCTTGAGAGGGGATATGATTTCAATATACAAATACCGTACTGGTGACCCTACAATAGAAATAAAACTTTTTCGCAGAAGAGAGTATAACAAGACTCGTGGCCACTCATTAAAATTAGAAGAAAAGAGGTTTAACCTTAAACTACGTAGAGGGTTCTTTACTGTAAGAGTGGCAAGGATGTGGAATTCCTTTCCACAGGTGGTGGTCTCAGCGGGGAGCATCGATAGCTTTAAGAAACTATTAGATAAGCACCTGAATGACTGCAACATACAGGGATATACAATGTAATACTGACACATAATCACACATAGGTTGGACTTGATGGACTTGTGTCTTTTTTCAACCTCACCTACCTACCTACTATGTATTGCACAGCCTCTGGCTGCACTGTACTCTCTTGGCTGACTTGTACAACTTCTGGCTGTACTGGGCAAAATTTAAAGCAGTATTGCACTGCACTTGCTTGGAGATGGGGGATATGGGGTTAGGGCAGTCACTTCTCCGCTGCATAGCAGGATCAGTTACTCACTTAGTCTAACAATGGTTGGGCTTCCTCCCACTAACTGCTTTCTGGCTCAGCTCAGTCTCTGGATACAGCTGTCTTCAGTCAAGCATAGCATGGCCCCCAGCCAAGCATAGCTGGGACCTTGATGTCTTCAAAGGCTCCTCTGGCTTACTCTCCATCTTTCTCTGCCCCAGGGCCAGATCCCCCACGTAAGGGTCTCCTCTTGAAGTACTGGACCCAAGTACTCTGCCCTGTTCCTGCCAGGCGTCAGAATATTTATGGGCATAAGTTGCGCTTGTGATATATGCACTCAAAATGGAAAATTACATTTAAAAAGAGTGATATAAAATATATATGAATCAACTAAAAAATAATGATAGCAATAAAAAGATTGTGATATATACACTCAAAATAGAAAATGACATTTGAAAAGAGTGATATAAATTATGTGTGAATCAACTAAAAAATAATAATAACAACAAAAAGAGCAGTGGGTTGAATCCATACACACATCAAACAAAGACCCAGTGGAAGTCCATACACAGATCAGAGACAAAGCACTGATGGAAGGAAACCAATCCGATGAGAAAAAACAAACATCCAGGATTAATCCACCTTCACTGAAGAAGAAAGGAGGGGGAAAAGATATGGAAGAAGTCATCAGTTGGAAGTGAGTCCCAATTAGTATATCAATGCCCTTACCAGAGACAGTGGACCCCCTAAATAGCAAGGTCTTAATCGCAGGCAGATATAGCCCTCTGCAGGGACGAATGGGTCTCCTATGGCTCCGTGGTCTCGCATCTCCGTGATGATCAAAGGCGAAAGGACCGGACTTCAAATATGAAAGTGTCACTCATTGGCCGAGAGGGCCATGAGTACAAAAAAGGGAAAGACTCCAATAGTGTAATAAAGTAGATAAAACAGCCTTTATTGCTCAAGAAAAAGCAGGCGGGAACACACATTGGCCGCAAAAACACAATTAAAATTAGCCGGCAAGCTTAAAAGATAAAACGAAATGAACACCCGTGTACCAGGGTCAGATGGGACGTGAAGGCGTCAGTGCGTAGCACCACCCTACATGTTTCATCATAGATTACGTCTTCAAAGGGGCACAGGCGACGCACTGAAACCATCACCTTTTTACCACCAGACGGCAACCAGACCTCGTTATGTTATGAGTGCCATCACGTGATTTACAAGTAAAAACATTGCGTACGAGAACACCAGACCTCGATCTGATAAATGTCACGCACATAGAGCGCTGTGAAAAAGGAAAAAGAGGAAATCGGACAATATATATCTAAACGGCAAATCTGGATGTGTATAGGATTAAACCACAATCCAAACACCCATGCCGATAATACAAACATCCATGTTAATTACAGAAAGAAGATCTAAATAAAAGATCTAAATGTGCGAGAAAAAAAAATTATACAAATTTAAGACAAAAACAAGTCGGACTGTCAAAAGGGCATTTAAGACAAATGAATTAAAATAAAATGAGAAGGATACCATACTGCTGACATAAAAAATAAATGGTATGCTAGATGACTAGCATCATATCGTGGTGGGGTTCTCCAAAACATGTTAAAACCACAATTCTCACAATTAGAATATGACACCGTTAAGCATTGTCAAAAAAAGCATTGATCTCTATGTCTACATTTAGCTCAAGAGGCCTAAGACATCTGATTTTATAAATCCACCCAATTTCTAGCTTGGAGATGGCATGTCGCTTGGGTCCCCGTCTCCAAGGTATTTTTAATCTATCAATACCAACAAACGAGGTCCCTTTGGGGTCCTGTTTGTGTACTTCTAGGTAGTGTCTTGAAACAGGGTGCCCTTTAAAGCCTCTCCTGATGTTCCCAATATGCTCATTCAATCTAATATGTAACAGTTGAAGAGTCCGTCCCACGTATTGAAGTCCACATAGACAGGTCAGAAGGTGTACGACATTGGGGGTGGAACAGGTGATGAATTACTTTATTGGGAACTCACGAGAGGTGCTGAGGAAATTGAAATGTGTGATCTTCTTATCTCTGATAGCATTAATGGAACATACCGCACAATTTTTACATCTGTAGTAGTCCACTAAGTTTTGGAAAAACATTGGTCTGTTATTGGGAGGGTCACAAACACTAGGAGCCACAAGTGTTTTAATTGAAGGAACCCAAGCACCCAATCATTTTTGACGATATGCCAATGCTTATGTTTTCGTTTTTTTTACTGAAAAATGTTGATGAGAGTACCCTGTTAGAAAAGGACACGAGAAATTTCTGTTGTTCTCACATCCATCTGCCACAATTTTATCAGCAAGCAGGTGTTTGCAGTCCAACAGCTCTACCTCATCGAGTTTTTGATTCAGGAAAGGGGCCTTATACCCCTTTTCTATAAATCTATCTGTAAGGATTTTGGTCTGAGCCTTAAAGTCAGCAATTTTAGAACAGTTGCGTCTCATTCTTATATATTGACTTTTGGGGACTGAGTCAAGCCATGATTTGTGATGACAACTGTCAGGGGGTATGAATGAGTTATGATCTGTGGTCTTAAAATAGGTGGAGGTGAATAAAGAATCACCCTCACCCCAAATCTTAAGATCTAAAAAATTAACATGTATGTTGACTGGCTTCATATTTAAATTCAATACCCCTGTCATTATTATTCTGGTTCTCCATGAATGTATGTAGAAATTCATGGGTACCATTCCATAGGAGGAGGATGTCATCTATATATCTTGCCCACAGGACCAACTAGAGTCTTGGCTGGGCATAGATGATGTCCTACTCCCATTTACCCATGAATAGGTTGGCCAGACTGGGGGCAAATTTTGCCCCCATGGCCACACCCTTATTTTAATAAAATCTGTAGATTTTAAAGATGAACTGTAGAAAAAATCTGTTTCTGCACATTTGCTGTGTAAATGTTAAAGTCCTTTAACCACTTGTCGACCAGCTGCCGCCATTATACTGCGGCAGGTCGGCAAGATCCCACAAACCATCGTAGCTGTATGTCGCTCCTTTAAGTGGGATAGGAGGCGCACCATGCCCGCTGCATTGCAGGGGTGTCGTGGCTAACGGTCGCACTGACTGCCAGCCGCGATGACCGTTGGCCATGAGCGATTGCAGGCACGAGAGTCAGAACAAGGATGTGTGTGTGTAAACACACAAATCCCTGTTCTGTGAGGAGAAGAGAGGCAGATCGTGAGTTCCTAATAGTTAGGAACCACGATCTGTCATCTCCTATAGTCAGTTCCCTCCCCCCACAGTTAGAACACACAGTCAGGGAACACAGTTAACCCCTTGATCGCCCTCTAGTGTTAACCCCTCCCCTCCTAGCCACATTTACAAAGTAATCAGTGAGTTTTTATAGTACTGATCGCTGTATAATTGTCAATGGTTTCAAAAATGTGTCAAAAGTGTCCTATGTGTCCTCCCTAATGTCGCAGTCCCGATAAAAATCGCAGATCACGCCATTACTAGTAAAAAAATTATAATAATAAAAATGCCATAAATCTATCCTCTATTTTGTAGAGTCTATAACTTTTGCGCAAACCAATCAATATACGCTTATTGCGGCCATTTTGTCTCTGGATGCTGCTAAGGCTTTTGACAGTGTGGAGTGGCCCTACCTCTGGGAGATCCTGGCTCATTTTGGCTTGGGTTAGAGGTTTGTTAACTGGGTGAAGATACTCTATTCGGCAGCCCTGACTCTGCAGCACACCCCAGCAGCACTTGCCATTACATACAGTCAGTGGTGAAGGTGCCAGAACTGCGTTCCCCGCGTTTCCGCTGATAAAAAAGCCCTGGTTATAATGCACAAGCAAAATATATACCAGTTATACAATGATAATCTGGGAACATACGGTGATGGCTGTTGCCCACACACCTGGGGTTTTTTTAAGTCCAAGTTCAAATCTCTGGGGTCCGAGGTCCTAGGTAGATACAGAATACAGAATACAAATAAAAAATCTATACAATTAAAATACAACATAAAATAAATAACAGATTTAAATAACAGGCAAACTACCACATACAAATAAAACACCACTTTCTCTAACACCACCCCAGATAATAACCAAAACAATACCAATATACTATAAAAACAACACAAAATCTTGATCATAAACAACCATAATAAAATTTTCACCTCCAGCCCTCACAGAAAAGAATTATATATCTTGATCGCCACAGGCAAAAATGATGTCCTGTGTCGCTCTGTGGTGCATTGTGGGTGTAACACTCTGTCACTAATGGTACTCCACGGTCTGACCAGCGTATTGTGGAGGGGTGGGAGGAGTTGTCCAAGATAGAACGTAACTTGAAAAACATTCTCCTCTCCAACACTGTTGTAAAAGACTCCAATTCCAATCCAACAACATCACTGACCTTGCGAATCAGTCTGTTGGTGTCGGACACCTAAGCCTACTTCCCCCAGCATGCCACTGCATACAGGAGAGTGCTGGGCACCACAGACTCATAAAACATTTTCAGCATTGTCCAGCAGATGTTAAAGGACCTCAGTCTCCTCAAAAAGTAGGGGAGGCTCTTACTCTTCCTATAGAGCACCTCAGTGTTCTTGCTCCAGTCCAGCTTATTATCTATGTGCACCCCCAGATACTTGTAACTCTCTACTACCTCCACATCCACTCATCGGATAGAGATTGGGGTCACTGGTGGCTTCCTCTTTCTGAAATCCACAACCAGCTCCTTTGTCTTTGTTACATTTAGATACAGATGATAACCCTCATACCATGTGATGAGGTTCTCCACCACAGTCCTATACTCAGTCTCTTCTACATCCCTGATACATCCCACTACCGCAGAGTCATCAGAACTCTTCTGAAGATGGCAAGACTCTGTCTGGTAGCTGAAATCAGTGGTGTAGACAGTAAAAAGAAAGGGAGAGAGAACTGTCCCCTGTGGAACCCAAATATTGCTGCTCACTCTATCTGACACACAGTCTTACAAACGCACATACTGTGGTCTTCCTGTCAGGTGGTCTACAATCCATGACACAAGGGAAACATCAACCTGTATTGCTGCCAGCTTCTCTCCCAAAAGATCCAGCCTGATAGTATCAAAAGCACTGGAGAAGTAAAAAAACATGACCCTCACAGTGCTTGCTGACTTATACAGGTGTGCATACATTTACCATGAAAATGATAGCATCCTCAACCCCTAGTCTTGGCTGGTATGCAAACTGCAAAGGGTCTAAACATTTACTAACCATGGGTCGTAACTGATATAAAATAAGTCTCTCCAAGGTCTTCATGATGTGGGAGGTCAAAGCCACTGGTCTATAATTCTTGGAGCCACAAGGACGTGGTATCTTAGTACAGGGACAAGACAGGACATCTTCCACAACACAGGAACCTTTCGTAGACTCAGGTTCAAGATAAAGATTCATTGAAGACCACTCCCCAGCTGGTCTGCACATGCCCTAAGCACCTTGGGGTTAGGGCATGTGCTGATATAACTACCTAACCACTAACCCCCGAAGGTCATTAACCACTTCCGGACAGTTTTACGTTGCTACTTTGAAGAGGAACACCGTT
This sequence comes from Aquarana catesbeiana, assembly GCF_042186555.1. Classification (NCBI taxonomy): domain Eukaryota; kingdom Metazoa; phylum Chordata; class Amphibia; order Anura; family Ranidae; genus Aquarana; species Aquarana catesbeiana. The sequence continues at coordinate 240,372,497 of NC_133324.1, forward strand.
GTTATGGTAGCAGCTAGCTGCCATAACCCCGGTATCCTCTTCTTCAGCGGGCAGTCTGCTTCAAGATAAAAGTGGTCTCTGCGGCGGATTCACCACAAGATCACTTTAATCGGCGGGAGAGGGGCCCCTCTCCCGCCGCTCTCTCTCCGGTGCCCTCCGCTGCTTACCGGAGCCATCGGTAGCAGTGGAGGCAATCGGATCCTCTCCCCAGTCTGACATGGAGATGAGTGAGGGGAAGATGGCCCCCACCCGTCTCCATATCATTGCAGGGCAGAAGCGACATCAAAACATCACTTCCGCCCAATGCTCTTAAAGGAACATTTTTTATTTTATTTTTTTTAAATGACATAAAAAAAAATGTATTGCATTTTAGTGTAAATATGAGATCTGAGGTCTTTTTGACCCCAGATCTCATAGTTAAAAGTACAGCGTAAAAATTAAAAATAAAAGGTAAAATAAATAAGAAAATTTTCTTTAAAATTTTTAAACACACCCCGTCCCGCGTGCAGAAGCGAACGCAATACGTGAGCAGCGCCCGCATATGAAAACGATATTCAAACCACACATGTGAGGTATCGCCGCGATCGTTAGAGCGAGAGAAATAATTCTAGCCCTAGGCCTCCTCTGTAATTTAAAACACGCAACCTGTAGAATTTTTTAAATGTCGCCTATGGAGATTTTTAGGGGTAAAAGTTTGTCACCATTCCACGAGCAGGTGCAACTTTTTTTTTTTTTTTAACAGAAAAACGAGTGGGCGCAACTTTGAAGCATGACATGTTTGGTATCAATTTACTCGGCTTAACATTATCTTTCACAATATAAAAAAATTGGGCTAACTTTACTGTTTTATTTTTTTTATTCAAAAAAGTGAATTTTTTCCAAAAAAAGTGCGCTTGTAAGACCGCTGTGCAAATATGGTCTTACAAAAAGTATTGCAATGACCGCCATTTTATTCTCTAGGGTGTTAGAAAAAAATATATATAATGTTTGGGGGTTCTAAGTAATTTTCTAGCAAAAAAAATTGTTTTTAACTTGTAAACACCAAATCTCAGAAAGAGGCTTGGTGCTTAAGTGGTTAAGCAATACACAATACTTGGCTGTAGCACCAACAAATAACATTACAAAAAATTAACACTTATGGTAGGGCAGTACAAAGTGTGTGTGTGGGGGGGGACAAAGCTTACTACAGTAATGCAGATGTGATAAATAAAGTAAATAGGAGATATAATTTGGACTGATCTGATAAGGTATTAAAGTAATAGGCAGTGATGTATGATATAGCTGTTTTCCAAAGGGTAGGCTACCGTGCTGTTCCCTGCTGACTCAAACTGTATATGCATCCATATCTTCATGGTCATTAAAGCCAACACAGTAAAAAAACAAACTGAATAAATATTTTCTGGAGAGCATAAGAGATTTGCATTTATGCAAACAGCAGTTTTCTATTTTCATAACTATATAGTTGCAGTTTGTTCACACACAAACAGTCCAGCTTGCAGACACAATCTATACTGTATGTACTCAGGCTTTATTTTTTCAGCTAGCTGACACCTGACATACAGTATATTTTTGTTCTCAGTCTGTGGCTCATTATGTGAAGCAGGAAAGTTAAAGCAGAGTTCCGACCAAAAGTGGAAGCTCCGCTTATCTGTCTCCTCCCCCCTCCAGTCCAGTGCCACATTTAGCACCTTTCAGGGGAAAGTGGGTACCTGTTTTTGACAGGTACCCATCCACACTTCTGTCGGACCTCGCCACGGCGAGGTACGTTAGAAGTTCGGCCCCCATCCTCCTTCTCCACCGCCGGGCTATTCAGAAAGCGCAGCGCACTTCACGCATGCGCTGTATGGAATTGGCTGTGAACTAGAAAGGCTTCCCTTACAGGTTATGGCGGCGTCAGCACCCGAGAGCCGATGAAAACATCGGCTGGGGTGCCGACATTGCTGGATTCCAGGACAGGTAAGTGTCCTAATATTAAAATTCAGTAGCTACAGTGTGTATCTGCTGAATTTCAATTTTTCCAGTGGGAGGGCTTGAACACTGCCTTAAGGATCCTTTCACATGGTACTTATGTATTAACACCTTATCTTTCCGGCATTATGTTCCTGCGAAAAAAAATGATGGTCTGTATAAGTGAGTGCTTATACATGTGTATAGGAGTCGCTAATGTCCCGGGTCCCCACTGGTGCATAGCCAGTCACATAGTATTTCCTTCTTACATTCCAACAAAGAAAACAGTCCCTGGGCTTGTTTTTAATGTTTTATTAGGGGTTGATAACTTGGACGGGGTAGGGTATTATGGGTTTCCCATCTTGAAAAATATCCAGAACTATGAACAAAGGGACACTTCCTCCCTATTTACAAAAAGTCCTCTTCTTCCTTTCCTCCTGCACAAGCTTGGTTTTCCAGTGCACAGCACCTTCTGTTCACTCCTGCGAGAAACAGGATGTTACTAGTTCATCAAAGGCCCATTACAGGCAGGAACTGTCACTGTCACAACTGACAAAGTAGTAATGTGAGTGACCAGCATGGTATTCCCCCTGCTTCCCTGTGGCCACTGATTCCAGCTCGACTTGCTTTCAGAAAAATGCTAACCCACCTGGCTGCCACAAGCCATGCCTGGCTGATCTTCCTCAGTTTTATTGGCTCACACAAATGGAGACCTCCCAGGGAAAGGTTAGATGAAGACTTGGCACTAAGTGGTCTTCATAAGAGGCCTTCTGCAGAGGGCAGTCTCTCCCCTTGTCTGTCCCTGCACCGTGCTGATCTACTCGCAGTCTTTGCTCCTTCCTGCTGCCTCTCCGGCATGAATCCTTCCACTGCCTCCTGTATTAGGATCCTTCCAGGCCAGCTTTCCTGAGCACCTGGCCCGATGTAGGACCCCCCCCCCCCTCGGTAAGGGGTCCCTCAAAGGCCATAATAGCCTCTTCTCAGATCTGCTTCTTCATCTTCCACCGACTTCCCTGCTGGAATGGCCCATGTCTATTTATAAGGTTGTCTCAGGCCCCTGCCAGCCCATCTCTGGGGATTGGCTGAGGGCCCAGAAATATTCATGGCAGCTCCTCCTAATCCCCGCCCCCTAGTTCTAGAAGGTTCCCAAACCTTCCACACACCAAGGGGAGGCACCAGAGAGCTGCCAGGATGAGTCTTCCAGCCCTGGCTTCTTGTAACCCTGACCAAATTCAATGACATAGGCTATTTCTTGCCAGAATATTCTTTTTCCTACTCTCAATCAGTGGCGGCTGGTGCTCAATATTTGGGGGGGCGCAAACCAACGCAACCCTACCCCCACCCCCCAGAAGACAGACGAGAAGATGGGAAGGCGGCGACCCCCCCATGTGAGATGGACAGGAAGGCAGCAAGCCCACCATGGGAGGCAGACAGGAAGGCCGCCATAACCCCCCCCCGCAGGAGATGCATGTGAAGGCTGCAAACACCCCCCCCGTGGGAGACAGTTGGGAAGGAGATGATCAGAGGCCTCCTTACCTTAGGAGGCAGATGACCAGGATCCGGGGTAGGGCTGTTGCTCCGTGCTCCAGCTAGTCCTCGCTCCGGGGCTGTTGCTTCTCCTCCTGGCCAAACAGGAAGTGGGTTCCGAGACCCATTTAGGACTCCCGGACGATCGGGTCTCAGGACCCGCTTCCTGATTGGCCGGGAGAAGAATCAGAACAATAGCGAATATTAATTCTCTATTGTCACACAACATGTGCTTAAAAGGAAAAAAAAAACATTGGAATCCATGCGTCTAGTACCCTGCATGTAGACTAGGGGCTGGGTGCATGGATTAGGGGGGTGGCGGCCCTGCGCCCCGTATGGACAGGCCGCCACTGCTCTAAACACTAGTAGCACACACTAGAGTGTGCTACAGATGCAGAAACTTCCATACACTTATATGCGTATAAAAAATTCAGCAAATACTGACCAGAGAGGCTACATGCACACAGCCATAAGAATTTTACTCATCATATAGGCAAGGTTTTTCTGGCACAAAAGTTTCTGCATAATCGATCAGTAAAATTCTTGCCTTTTAAATGCTTACAATTTTAGTTCTATACCCTCCTGGTTTTTTTCCTTCAATATCCAGATGCACTTTTTGCAGTATACAGTAGTTTACACTCATAAAGAAGGACTTTGATGATATAAGCAAGTACTGCAATACTCCCTCCCTCCACCAAATAATGTGACTGGTCTATGGAACACTTTTGCCAGCTTCTGGAAACTATCAATGCCATTAGGACAAAATGTTTATGACTAATTTTATTAAGTAAAGGTGTTACTTTGACAACCAGAAGCCTCTATGCGATATTCTACTAAAAAAAATGTAGAATGGTGTACAGTGCACAGCCAATTCCTGGGGAGAAGAGTTACCGTATATACTCGAGTATAAGCCATCCCGAGTATAAGCCGAGGCGCCTAATTTACCACAAAAAACTGGGAAAACATTGACTTGAGTATAAGTCGAGGGTGAGAAATGCAACGACTACTGTAAGTGGAAAAGAGGGTCAACAATGCCCATCTGCAGCTGCATACCTCAGTGTCCATTGCATACCTCAGTGTCCATTGCATACCCCAGTGTCCATTGCATGCCTCAGTGTCCATTGCATGCCTCAGTGTCCATTGCATACCTCAGTGCCCATTGCATACCTCAGGGTCCATTGCATGCCTTAGTGTCCATTGCAGACCTCAGTGTCCACTGCATACCTCAGTGTCCATTGCATGCCTCCCTGTGCCAATCTGCCTACCTCACTGTGTCCATTGCAGCCTACCTGTGCCGATCTGCATGGCCTACCTGTGTCCATTGCAGCCTCCCTGTGCTGATCTGCATCACCTACCTGTGTCCATTGCAGCCTCCCTGTGCCGATCTGCATTGCCTACCTGTGTCCCCTGTGTCCATTGCAGCCTCCCTGTGCCGATATGCATAGCCTCCCTGTGCCGATCTGCATCTGCATGCCTCCCTGTGTTAATTGCAGCCTCCCTGTGCCGATCTGCATCTGCATGCCTCCCTGTGTTAATTGCAGCCTCCCTGTGCTGATCTGCATAGCTGATCTCGGTGTCATGCAGTCAGACGGCGGCCATTCCAGTGTACAAAAGCCGCGCCTCCTCCTTGTCCTCGTCCGTGATAGGCGGAACACTCAGTTTCCCAGCAGTCATTTTTCAGTGTTCCTCCTATCACGGACATCCTCTCATCCTCGTCCGTGGGATGAGGACGAGAGGACGTCCATGATAGGCGGAACACTGAACACTGACTCACTGCTGGGAAACTGAGTGTTCCCCTATCACAGACGAGGAGGAGGAGGAGGCGCAGCTTTTGTACACTGGAATGGCTGCCATCTGACTGCATGACACGCTGATCAGGTAGGCAGACGACAGTGACTCGAGTATATGCCAAGGGGGGCACTTTCAACACAAAAAATTGTGCTGAAAAACTCGGCTTATACTCGAGTATATATGGTATGTGTATTTATTGGTGCAAGCCTGGTCAGCTCGGGAGTGGGTGATGATGGTGGAAAAGGAGTCCGTCGTCTGACAGTGAGAGAAAACCCCCTCATATACCATGCATTATGTGACCCAGCCCCCCATGTTTCACAGGCATTAGGTGTTCAGATGGACTCCTGAAATCTCTATCTGGACCACAGAAAACATAGGCCTATGTGAGAAGCACTCTGGGCAGGTCTAGAACCTGCATCTGTGCATGTGAACAAAGTGTGGGTTTGGGCGGAGAGCAATGCATGGTGCCCTGAAGACCCTGTATGTAGGTGGGTCCTGGTTGCAAGTATCGGCCATGTGAAGAGGACCTGTGAGCCCTGCTCACTTGCATTCAGATTTGTAAACAAAAAAACGCTTTGAAATGGGTTTTTTAAACCCATGCACATGAGACCTTATTTACATTTTTGTATTTTTTTTTTTTTTACTGTAAATGTGATGCTAGTTTGCAGACATTTCCGTGCCCTTGTGTACAGGCCTATTTAAAGCAATTGACTGTATTCAGAACAGTAAAAAAAAAAAAAAAAAAAAAAAAAAAGGATCTGAAAGCCTAAAAATGCACCTTCAAAAAATTCAGCAATGGCAACTTCTATATTTCTAATCTATAGGATCCTTGTTGTGATCTGTACACCGTGTTACTTTAGTTCTTGTATATATGCACACCAAGCGGTTTGTTTGCACCTTAAGCCTTGCAATAGCTCCCAGTAAATGTCCAAATTTAATACGCAAATGTGAAACTTGAATTTATGTTTACAGGAAAACATTCTGATCCTTTGCAAACAAGAGTTTGTGAAGCCAACTGTTTCAGTTTGTTTAAGTTTGTGGCACTGAATGTTGTCTTCTTAAGCTTTTTAAAGTGAATTAGATAAACAGTCTTACCTGGTAACAGCAACAGCCCACCTGTGCTTCTGATTTTCTAGGTCTGTAGCTGTAGTGCACATAAAGCTGTTCAATCATTCTCTTCTCTTGTACAAACAAGCATTAAGCACAAAGGCGGCTTTTCAAGAGGGAAGATATATCCGATAAGTATTGGAAATTAGAATTGCACTCTCTTTTTCTTGTGAAAAAAAAAAAAAAAAAAGAATTGCACTCTCTATCAGAGTTAATCTGGCTTGTAATAGAATTATAGGCAGTTTCAGGCAAAGTGAAAATCCAATATCATTTTTACTTTTTGACTGGAATACATCACAAAGGGGAGTTTTTGTAATATTGTGAAATTGTATCTTTCTATTTCGTCCTGGACCCATGTAGTAACACAGAGAGGTTCCCCTTAACACCATAAGAAACAGCATAGCATATTATAATTAAGATTGCTTTACTACCACCAAGTAAGTTGCTATGTTAGACATTAAAGTAGAACTAAAGGCTGAACTTTTTTTTTTCATTTTGGACAGAGTAATGAAAGGTTATATAACCAGTAACAGCAAACAAGACATCCCCCATCTAGAAATCCTAAAATCTGTTATCAAACACTGGGACCTGAAAGCTTGTATTTCTCTCAAAATCAAATAATATGGTGATTAAGATGGGGTGAGAGTGTCATTTAATTTTCTGAAAATTTTTTTATCAGTGATGTAAAAATGAAGGCATTCATTTTTGTTGAGTAAATTAATATTTTTTTTGATGTAAGCTTTAAAAACACCCAGTTTTCTTAAGGAGAGTATTTTGGAAAGCTTCCATCCCAAAATATATTAGCCATCAAAAGGTAGAATTTTACATCAGTTATAATGCTTAAACTGATACTAAAAGTTAAATTTTTTTTAAGCTAAAATAAAAAAAGATGTTATATGGTACTTACTTACTCTGTGCAGCGATATTGCACAGAGTGGTTTGTTATCTCAGCTCCTGGAGTATCTGATGGTGCTCTTTGCCCCTCCTTCTCTGCTGGTAAGGGGGCACCCATGCAGGTGCACTCCAGAGACACACACAGTGCGGCTCGGCCACACACCTCCACCTTCTTCTCACAGGATTTGACTGACAGCCAATTTCTCCTGCTACTCACAGAGAGCTCAATTCATTAAATAATATTGCATGCAATATTTGGATCACGTGACTCATTTGATCCAAATGTCACATGCGATGTTGAAAAAAGTGAATTCACCTCTCGATCCCCTGTTCTGGGAGACCTTGACAACTACCAGAAGTAATTGTTGCCCATGCCCATATCCAAGGCCTCAATAAGAAGCTTCCTCTGAGTTCTTTTAAGATTTCGATTGTTCTTTGAAGGCCCATATTACTGCTTTAAGTGCACCCTCTTGTTTTTGTTGGTATAGAGGGATTCAATATCTACTGACCAATATACTGTTGTTATTAACGCACACATTCTGAAGTTAAGCAATAACGTCTTTACTATCTTTCATACATGAGGGGCTATTCCTAACCAGGGGTTTAATTAAATATCAATATACTCCCCTATTCAGGTGTATAAGGAATCTATTCCACTAATTGGTCTTCCTGGCGGCTTACTTTGGTACTTGATAAATAGTAGGTATACGTGGGGCCTTAGGAGTGAAATATTTTGCGTCTTTTTTATTCAGGACCTTACTAGTTTCTCCTCTCCTCACCAATTACACTAGTTTTTCTTTTAACTTTTTACTGGGATGCCCTTTTCATTTTTTATATGTCCCTTCTTCCCCTAAAATTCTTATCATCTCTGTATCAGAATCTTGTTTGTCCAAAATGACAACTTTCCTCCTTTTTGCTAATGTTCTTATGCCTTTCTCTATATTATTATTTTGTCTAGGTTTTTTTATATTCTGTAATCTAATGTCCTGTACCACCATACTTTTAAACACCTCCACGTATTGGTGTCCTTTTGATTTGGGATTGAATGTAGACTTGTTTTTTAGCCAGTATGAACAAATTGTGTTTCCACTGATATTTGCAGTTGTTCCCTCTGTAGGGAGAAATGCTTTTTTAAATTAAGTTTACGTATGGATTTCTGCAAATCAATATAAGTTTCAAATGTATCTAACATTTTATCGGGGGATCTCTAGTTCTTGTGTGAGTGTGTCACTACTAAGATTAAAAACACCCTCTCTTAACCTTCCCTTTACCTTTTTTTTTCCCTCCTTGGTTTTCTGGATACCTTGGGTATCCCCTGGAGTTCTGGTAGATCCTATATGGTTCTCTCCACTTTTGCCACCCTCCCACCTCCTGGTATGGGGGACTCTGATTTGGTGGATTTCTGTATCCTCCATATTCTCCTCTCGGTCTTCCTCTCGGGGGTCTATTGGGTGGATAGTTGTTATAGTACATCTGGTTCTCTTCTCTGTATGTACTTGGTGCAGTATTTCTCAATGATGAATATCTATTGTGGACCAGTACTCTATAATTGGATGTACCTTGTGGATTTCTATTTTCTTGTTAAAAATAGGGTTGTGATTGGTGTGTGGGGCATTGTGGGCCCCCTGATTTCTATATTTAACTTCCTTTGAATCCTCCTTTGTTTTTTCTTTACCCGTACTGGGTCTGGTGTCCACATTGATGGAAAATTCTCTAGAGGGGCTGTTTCCTGCTCATCCTGCCACATTGTTGTCCTTGTAATCTTTTACATCTCTCTGAAATGTCTTTAATTTTGTATTTTTAGTTTCTGCATCCACTTTGGTTAAAAATTCTTCCAATTGTTTAGAATTATCTTTATATTCTTTGGTGTCTATGAAAGGTACAATTTTTTTATTTCAGTTCTGTAATGTGGCTTTCCAACAGTGCCAGTTTTACTCTTCTTCTATGAAGGATAATTTCTAACAGTTTGTGTTCACTTTGGGTAAAAAGTGTGTACCATTCATCCATAAGATCCTTTTGGTCCATACCATCCTTGGGGGTCTCATCTGAGTTTTCTTGGTGTTATATTGCTCTGAATGCATTGCTCCAAGACCGCAATATTCCACCAAGTTCTGACCTGTTTTTCCATAGCATACTTCAGTTGTTTAAATCCTTGCTCCAAATCTATATTTGGTTCATTGTGATTGCTTTTTGAACAATACCTTTAAATTATTATTCCGATTTTTAATAAAATAAAAAATTTCCATATTGCTCCCAACAAGTATATCAGTGCTATGACTGAAACCAATCCTATCCCAAACGAGGAAGCTGCTGCTTTACATAGTATATACACTATATATGCCAATATAAAATATGTATGAGCTGCGCCACCTCCAATTAGTGCTTTTCCACAGTGATGAAAAATAAATCAAAAAGTCAAAATGATTGTAAAGCTGCTGCTATAACTTGTGTTAACACAATCAATAAACAAAAAACAGCGAAACAATAGTTGTGCTATCCTCTACAGTGAAAAATACCAACATGCAATATTTTTGTAATCAAAGTGCAAACAGTGCTCAAAGTATGGCATGGCTACTAAGTCAGTGCAGCAAGAGCAGAGCACAAGCTTGTGGAACCAGCAGACCTACAGCAGCGAAAGGAAGCTAAGCCCTCACCACCAGCCGTAATTGTAGAAAATCACAAAGACCTAGTAATGAGTTCAAAATAAGGTGTCTGCAGCATCCCATCTAACTAGGTGTGTCAGAGGGGATGGAGCCGTTCAGAGTCAAGGCAGAACAGAGAACCCGTCATGCCAAGCGGCTCCTCTTGGGGATGAACTCATGCAAGCATAGAAGCTGTAGATGATCCCTCCAACTCAATTCCCTTTGGTGTTCCAGTATCTGTGATTGTGCCTGCTGTCCCGTGGAGCTTATTTATGGCCTAATACATGCTCTCTCTGATCCTCTGTAATGGGGGATCATGATGTTCTGGTAAGGGCGCATTCCTGCTAAATTGGTGGTGGATTCTACACAGTTTTTCTTTTTCCACAGATTTTTGAGGATAACAATTTTTATAATTTATGGACTTTACTCCACAGTGCACTGGTGCATTTTTTTATTTTTCAATTTCTTATTTTTGTTTATGTTATGTTTTTTAAGATTAATATAACTTTATGTGGGTAGCGCGATTTTTTAATTTTTTCCACTAATTTCCTTGTATTGATGTTGTACACAATAATTGCAGCTCCCGAACCATTGAGTGGTTGGAAATCAGTTTCACAACCACTCTTTAGTCTTGATCTTTGCGCAATTTTTTCCCCATTTTTTTATTCCATTGTGCACATGAGAACAGTCACAATTAGGCATACAGGCCTACAGGCAGTAATAGAGCCATAAAGAATTTTTTAGTAGTTAGTCCCTAAGGGCTCAGTCTCTACAAGCAATAGGGTCATAGCTGAAATGTCTTCTCACTAGACCCAGCGACACAGCGCCAGTGATCCATCTGGTTAGGTGCCTGATCACTCTAGGTTGTCTGGGGGTGAGTCTGGTCCTTAGCACATCATGGACTGTATTCTAGCGGTGGCTCAGTCCATCAGCAAACAAGTCATAGCTCTATAATTTTCAGATATTGACACGGGAAAAAAGGGCCTTATAGTGGCTCAGTCTCACCTCACTCTCTCTTTGTCATCCGGCTCAAGCTACCGACCTTCCACTCCTTGCTCTGCCTCCACTGTCCTGCTCTCTTCCCGATCTCTCCTTGATTTGCATGGGAAAGCCCTGTGTTCATCCTCCTCAGCCTTGACCTGGAAGTCTAGCTAATTAAGTCCAAACCCTCATCCATTTGTACTGTGCAGAACTCTTTATAACTACAAATCCCAGCTCACATTGCAACAGTATTATCATCACAGAGCCTTCTTTCTGCCAAGACTGGCTCAAGTCACTGCTGCCAAGAGGGAGGGAGGGGGCAGAAGTAAGTGTGGTGGATCTTCACACAGAACCCACAGCTGTGCCTCTCTCTTCTCTGCAGTGGCAGAGCCCACAGTACAGCCGCTTTGCCAGCTGAAGCAGCACCTGACTACAATAAAGTTGGCAGTGCCTCCACCCAGAACAGGTTCTCTGTGTACAGAAGGGATTCCCTTCCTGGGAAATTAACCAGTAACCTAATTAAAGTCATTTGGAGCAGAGGAACTTCTGCAACCAGCATATAACATTAACCATAAGTATAAATATGCACTCCAGTATGGGAATAAAACAAGCTTTATATAAGAAAACGATTAATAATAGCACATACATCCATTGTACAAACAGGTATTATCAGCAAAGGACCTGATAAGAGTCCTGATAGAATAGTGCATGTGTACCCAGGTATATATTGTTATTTAGAGAGCTACCTCCAGATAAATGTTGCAGCAAAGTCCAGTTACAAAGGCTTCTGAGGGTGATCACAATGCTATGTCCGTCTTTGTATCGGAGACCTAAAGACAAGATCAGCAGTGATGGGGAGACCCTTCAACTGTTGTCCAACCAGCTTGGAACACAGCTTCTCATACGGAACACTGTCCCTCTACAGCACTGGAACTCTGTCCCTCTAAAGTGAAGTGGCCATCGGATGCCTAACCTGGTTCATATACTAATATACTGGAAAGCGATCACACTGATCCAGTAGCACAGACCTAGCTATGTGGCACTGTGCATGTGAGATAATAACAATAGGACTGAGATACTCTGTCTATCACAATGATTCAGAAACATACCTAAGAAGCCATAGGCAGTTTCAGTTAAAGTGGTTGTTAAGCCACTTGTATAAAATACTCCCATCCACTCTGTATTAGAACAATAAGTTCCCTTGTGCCTGTGTTGTATCATAAATATGCTTATCTGTACTGATAACACACCTTCTTCTTATGATCACTGTGTGTCTTGTGATTTATGCTATATAGTCCTGACTGCTGCACACTTTAATATGTGCTGCACATTACATACTCCTGTACTGACCATGGTGGTTTTTGTCTGAACAGTTGCTGGTTTCTATGTAGTCCCCACCTATTTTAATTAAGTTCTTCTTTAATGTAGGATCAAAGTGTCAGTTGTCCGTCAGACAGAAAGGCATGTGTAATGAAAGCGTTCCTTTGTGCTAAAGAAAATGTAGGTCTGTAAGATTCTTATTTGTTCCACTGTAAATAAAGAATACTTTCTGAGTACAAGGAATGCCGCATAGGTGTGTGATATCTGCTGTGCGCAGGCTCAAAGCCATGCCCCATATTTGAGTGTAATTTAACCACACCTACATTTTGCAGTGGTCTTCTTCCTCCCTAAGGTATCCTCCCTCCTTCTCGAGTTCTAAAATTGGAAGTCCTGCTAAAACAATAGCTAATACTGCAGCAAATAAATGGCTTTCATAGACTTTTAAAAAGTCGTACTGAAATAGTGCAAATGTTGGAGCTCAACTGTACACTTCAAAATCCTTTCTTGCTAAAAGTCCATGGTTAAGATGGTGGTACAATAGCTATCACATTTTCACTAAGCAGCCCAAGTATAACTAATGCCGCGTACACACGACCGGACTTTACGGCATACTTGGTCCGGCGAACCGGAGTCCGTCGGACAATTCGATCGTGTGTGGGCTCCAGCTGACTTTTTTTTCTCAAAAGTTTGACGGACCTAGAAATGAAACATGTTTCAAATCTGTCTGACGGACTGGAGTCCGGTCGAAAAGTCCGCTCGTCTGTATGCTAGTCCGACGGACAAAAACCGACGCTAGGGTAGCTATTGGCTACTGGCTATGAACTTCCTTGTTTTAGTCCAGTCGTACTTCATCACGTACGAATCCATCGGACTTTGGTTGATTGTGTGTAGGCAAGTCCGTTCATTCGGAAAATCTGTCATAAAGTCCGTCGAAAAGTCTGCAGGACAAAGTCTGCCATAAAGTCCACTTGTGTGTACGCGGCATAAGGCTACCTAGCCAAAATGCATTAACTTTTGTACCACCGTCTTAAAGGGGTTGTAAAGGTAAATTGTTTTTTTTTAAAAAATAAGAAACATGTTATACTTACCTTCACTGTGCAGCTCGTTCTGCACAGAGTGGCCCCGAACCTGCTCTTCTGGGGTCCCTCGGTGGCTGTCTCAGCTCCTCCCCGCAATAACTAACCACCTTAATGAGAGCTCTCTCGCATGGTGGTTCGTTATTGCGGGCGCGCTCCCGTGATACAGCCGGCGGCTATAGCCGCTCGCTGTATCACTCGGCCCCGCCCCCGGCACGCCGCGTCATTGGCTGCGCTGCTTTCAATCCATCCACTATAGCCAATCAGCGACCAGGCTGATCGACTGAATGGAGGTCGGGAGCGAGCGGCCGAGTTTCAAGGTGTCAGGTAAGTTAAACGGGGGGGCTGGGGGCGGCGGTATTTTCAAAAGTTTTTTCACCTTAATGCATAGAATGCATTAAGGTGAAAAAATTTATACCTTTACAACCCCTTTAAACATGAACTTAAACAATAAAGGATTTTGAAGTGTACAGTTGAGCTCCAGCATTTGCACTATTTAAGTATAACTTTTTAACCCCCTTCCACTGTCAGCACCATTCTCCACGGCGCCCTACTAACACCACATCATTCTTTTTCTTGGAATCCATTTCCAGTCCTTTCTCCATTTTATCCTGATTTGGCAAATTCTATGGCCTGGATACATTTCTGCACAGTCAGACAATACTCTGCCCCTGTGCTGTTACACATGCTCTGCTATGGGGCTTAGAGCAGTGTTTCTCATTCAGGGTTCTGCGTGTGAGTTTGCCCTGGATCAGAATCACAAGCTGCCATGATGCAGGCAGGTCCGCCACCAGCTCTATAACAACTGCTCTAAGGCAGTAAACACAGCATCATTTGTAACTATGGTGTTGGGGAACTCTGATGTTATAGGGGGATGGATGGAGGGGCCTCTGACATAATAGGGGGTCTCTGACAAGATGGGGGTACCTCTGATGTGGTGGGGGTCTTTTGAAGTGAATTTATTTAATCAAGGCAGTTGTGTGGACTGTCCCATGCTCAGGTTTTCCATTGATAAGTAAAATTTACATTTTTTACTGGGGTTCCAGTTGCTTACTTTTCATGTATACTTTGGCTGAAAAAAAAAACGTTGAAACGATGCTAGGTGTCTGGGGGGGACAGCTTTAAAAGAGACTTTTTTTGTTATTTTTTTTTTCAAGAATCATACTTACCTAGATGGATGCAGCATCAGTCCAATGCTGCATCTGTTCCACGCTGGCTCTAATGCCCCGTACACACAGTCGGACCATAGATTTTTTCCGACGGATGTTGGCTCAAACTTGTCTTGCATACACACGGTCACACAAATTTGTCGGAAAATCCGATCGTTCTAAACGCGGTGACGTAAAACACGTATGTCAGGACTATAAACGAGGCAGTGGCCAATAGCTTTCATCTCTTTTTTTATTCTGAGCATGCGTGGCACTTTGTCCGTCGGATTTGTGTACACACGATCGGAATTTCCGACATTTTGTTGTCGGAAAATTTTATATCCTGCTCTCAAACTTTGTGTGTCGGAAAATCCGATGGAAAATGTGTGATGGAGCCTACACATGGTCAGAATTTCCGACAACAAGGTCCTATCACACATTTTCCATCGGAAAATCCGACCATGTGTACAGGGCATAAGACTGAGACCTGAGCAATCAAACACCGTTGATCAATCGCTTCTTGGAGCTGCATGAGTAGTAGAAAGATGGTGTTGGTCACCACTGTATGCTCTGCCCCCCCTCCTCCCTATGCTCACTTGAGTAGCGGACTGTGGAGGGGGCGTTAGCGACTGAGCCAGGTGTCGGTTCAGGGTTGTGGGCGGATCCCAACCATATTGTTGCAATCTTTCCCCAGCCTAGGCCAGCTCTGTGATGTCAGTTTTGGCTTTACTTCTCCTTTAAAAACACGCCTATAGCCATGTTTTGCAAACTTATTTAAGCGCATTCACATCTGTTCAGGTGCATCAAGCTTTAACACCTAGCATTTAGACACATAGACTAACATAGAGGGGCGTTTAGAGGCAGAAAAAAAATCATCAAACATCTACAAAAGTGGCATTTTTGACACCCAGTGTGCGTGAGCCATTAGTGTGCACATTAGAATCAATGCCAGTAGATGGATATTAATAGAACACTGCAGAAGACTTTGGAAACTTTACACTTTACAGATCCCACAATGTATGATTTTATTCCTGCATTAGGCTGATGCCAGTCTGTCTTGCCCTGCTTTATCATTAACAAAAGGCCATTTTGTCTGTAGGGCAAGTATACAAAATCTCATTAAATAATACAAGTAATGAGTTATAGCATATTCATTATCATTTTTATTGCTACTTATAACTAGAGCTAACTCAAGTTACCATAGCAGCAGTATTTTATATTGTCGCTGACAGGCATTTTTCCAAATTAAAGCTTTTTGGCAGAATCAGAGGTCACGCACCCCTGAAAGCTTTACAGAAGCATTAATATTAGGAATATGGTGATTTGCTAAGGCTTCTTCTGGGTAAAGGGTTTTATGCATTAATACGATTTTACTTGCAGCATTTGTATATGTATTTTATACAAATCAGCTATCAGCAGAGTGGATTGTGGTGTACACCATAAATGGATCTCTGCAATACAAAGAAAATAAAGGTCAAAGACAGATGCAATCTGACTGCATAGGATGTTTTTTTTTGGCATATTTTGGCATAAACATTGAGGCTGGGTTCACACTAGTTCGAATTGGATGTGTGTTTCACCGCATCCAATTTGAATGTCAGGAGACTGTGACCGGCTTTCAATAGAGCCGGGTCACACAGCTACGGGGCAGCTGCGGAGCTGTTTGCAGGAGAGTCCTGTGCGTCTTCTGGTCTGTTTCAGGTTTGAATCTAGCCAAAAATTTGGGCCTGATTCATCACTGAAACGGAGAACAGTGACGCATCGGACCCCTGCTGTGAACTGATCTGCACGGCAGCGTGAACCCGGCCTTAAAGTGATTCTAAAGGCTTAAGATTTTTTACCTTAATACATTTTCTGCATTAAGGTAAAAAAAGCTTCTGTACCACAGGATTCCCCCAAGCCCCTCCCTTATACTTACTTGAGCCCGAACTCGATCCATCGCTGTGCGTGAGAGCAGCAGTTTTCTCGGCTCCCTCCTCACAGGGCAGATTGATAGCAGCAGGAGCCATTGGCTCCTGCTGCTATCAATCAAATCTTGTAACAAGAGAGCGGGGGGTCGAAGCTGAACTATGCATTTGTGTCTATAGACGTGGGCAGCACAGCTCAGGATGGGGCATGCACAAGTGTCCCCATAGATAGCCTCCTATGGGGGCACTTGCCAAAGAGGTGGAGCTAGGAGCCCTGGCAGAGGACCACAGAAGATAGATCGGGACTGCTCTGAAAAAAAAAACATTCCACAGAGCAGGTAAATACATATTTATTATTAAAAAAAAAATGTTTACAATTTTTTGAAGAGCAGATTACCTAAGTGTGTATGTTTATGTCATTGGATTATGTCAGCCAAGGATGGAGAGGAGAATTAGCCAGACATCACTGGCAAGTAAGCCAGTCGTGCTATAGCTTCCATCAGTAAAAAGCCAACTATGAATGGAGGTAAAGGTAAAAAATGTTTAGGCTTTAGTATCCCCCTTCAACCCCCCCCCCCCATTTGGTTCAGCACTGTGCATGTCTGCAGCTCTTGTCTCCTCCTACTGGCCTCTCAGACTTTGCTGAGGCAGCAGGAGCCATTGGCTCCTGCCACTGTCAATCAAAGCTAGTGACAAGGAAGTGGGGGATGGGGGCGAGTCCCGTTGTCTGTGTGAATAGATGCAGGTAGCGAGGCTCAGCAACGAGGCTGCATGAGTGCCCCCATAGGATGCAGACAGGGAAGAGGAGGGCAGGAGCGCCGGTGGGGGACCCAAGAAGAGGAGTGTAGCAGAATCTCTGACCTCTTCCAGTCTAATGCAAACCTTCAAGGCCAAAGATAGCTGTCATCCTTCAATATGTGGAAGGTTGTGAGGTATAGTGGGTGCAAAGGTGGTAAAAATCACTGGGTGCCAGACACTTCTTGGATGTAAAAGAGGTTTTATTTCTTTGACAGTTCTTTTTATATTTTGCAAGGGAAAGAGGGTTAAGGCCAGAACACCCTTAAGTATTTCAAATGGCAGACTCCGAGGCTCCCACAGGAGGACAGCTGTACAGGGAAAGGCCCCAGCAAGGGGCCACTTCTGCACATGCAAGATTGCTGTCTCCTATGGCACCAGTACTTAAACAGTTCCTAACTCAAAGTAACAATTCTCTCAGCTGAACTACAACTTCTCCTTGTAGTTCTTCAGCCCCTTGAGCTCCCAGTCTCTCACTAGACCCTCTTATTCACTGACTCTGAATCCAGTGACCTCCTCAAGGCTTTTAAGGTGGTATCACCCTTAAGCATCACCCACGCTTCCCTGCTGGGTCCCTAGCTTGGCACTTCAGATACCTTCATGCTTCATCCCTAGCTTGACACACAAGGCTGCTCTGCAAGCATCACCTCTGCTGGTTGGGTCCCTGACTTGATCACCGCCTGAAGTTTCCAATTCTCCACTGTGCCTGTTTGGTGAGAATACTGCTCCTGTACTTGCTTCAGTTACTCACTGTGATCCCTGGTAAAGGCGATTGGTCCCTTAGTGGCGACAGCTTCCCTTCTACCTCCGATCACGACAGGTTCTCCGGCCGGCAGAACTGTCACTTTTGGTTGGACTTCAAGCTGCAGTCCCAACTCCGCGCTGCCCTCTTACTTCTGGAAAGGCCCTCAGCCTGGCAGCCTGATGCCCCCGGATAGGACCAATCTCCGAGCTAGCAGCCCGGGACAGACGACACACGTCCACCCAGACGGCGGTCTGGGTGGCACACAAGAACCTGGATCACCTGACCTCACCCGAATATATAGGCTCTTCCAGCAGGCCAGAGGATTCAACAAAATCCCTGCCCACTGGCTGAGATACCCCATATAACCATAACCTGACCTTGAGTCATCCTTCTCAAGCTAAGTGCCCGGCCACCTGGTGGTAGAAGAGGAAAGTACAACCAGGCCAAACTTAGGGAGAAGTCAATGGATCTCTAATAATTAACTACTGTAACTACTCCTGAAAAGGAATTTGGCAAGGAGCTCCCTTACTAAACACCAGGGCGCTACAGGAGTTTTTGGGTAGCTCTGTGCATCTCCATTGCACAGAGCAGGTAAGTATAAACCTGTTATTTATTTTTGATTTTTTTTAAATTTAATTTACAATCACTTTACCCAAACTTAGGATTTAATTAATAAAGTAACCAATTATCCTAAGTAATGCTGCTGATCTGAGTTAATAATTAACAGTTAACAATATTAATATTGTGTAAAGTTAAGAAGCAAGCGCTAGGATGTGACAAAGATGTT
Organism: Aquarana catesbeiana; assembly: GCF_042186555.1. NCBI lineage: Eukaryota > Metazoa > Chordata > Amphibia > Anura > Ranidae > Aquarana > Aquarana catesbeiana. The sequence goes on from NC_133324.1 coordinate 240,391,164, forward strand.
CCTTCCACTTACAGTAATAAATGGAGAACCAAACAGGAAGTGCTGGAACCTCTCTTGTTTGCCACTGCAGATGTGTAGCTCCAGAGACAAAGGTGCAAAGACCTCATCAAGAGTCCAGAGAGATATAAAACTGTTGGGTTTTTTAACTTTATAGCATCTGCCAGTAACTGAAACAGTTTTTGTGGGTACCTGCCGTTTAATGTGAATAATGATTATGCTATTAGCTTTAGTAAAGCACCTGGTAAAGTGTGGGTTACTGCAATGCCATGGTATGAACCAGCCTTTAATTTTGTTTTGAATGGAACAGAGTCAGAATACAACTTCTAACATGTTTTTATTGCCATCTGTGCGCCTGTTGGGCAGATTTCCCCTTGCTTGCTGTCAGATTTCCCCTCGCTGACTGTGTGTTATTGTTATTTGTTAAGTGTTAATTCTTTTAGATTGTAAGCTCTAACAAGCAGGGCCCTCTGACTCCTCCTGTATTGAATTGTTATGTAACTGTACTGTCTGCCCTCATGTTGTAAAACGTTGCGAAAACTATTGGCACTATATAAATCCTGTATAATAATAATAATATTTGCTACTATGTCAGTAAAAGCTCCTTATTGGTTTGTCCTACTACCTGGTCTGAAGTCACTCTAAAGGAGTGCATGCATGGCGTATCAAAAGAGCAAGGCTTACAACTAGGGGACTGAAGTTAGAGAAGATACAGTACAGAGTCTAACAAGCTGAATTATGTCCAGAGGAAGTTATATTGCCGTTGCTAAGGACTACCATATTTGTGTCACTTGCTAATACAGCCAACCAGCCAGGAAAGGGTGACATTACAAAGATGATGTTTACTAGTAATAGTGAAGGGCCTGCAGAACCGGCTGAATTGTGATCTGTCTTGGTATAATTGGTCATATACTATGACCGGCAGTGTATAATATGGTAATGTGCTGGTGCTGACCTGCTAAACCATCTTTCACTCCCTTTCTTTGAATTAGAGAAAGGGGGTGCCTCCAACACCCGTAATATATTGCTTTCTTAATCTATCATTAGCATTACCCATGTACTGCTGTTCACATCCAACTTAAGTATGCTGCGCTCATATACTGTACATCTAGTGCATCTCCTCTAGTCCTCCTCTCATCCACCTCCTGCTCACCCTCCAAACTCTCTGCAACCTCTGCACTGCACCTGTCTGAAATGCCAACGCTATTTCTAGTCCCACAAACTTCTCATCCACCTTTAACATGGCCTCACTCTACTCACCTGTACTGCTCTTCTTACCCTCTATGCTGCTCCCCTGAACTACCTCCAGTGTCTTTTACTGTTTCTGACATCCACTTCCAGAGTGCATACTGCTCTTTTTATCAGCCTCCAAGGCCTCCTATGTACTGGCCTTTTTGTCCATCATGGCTTCCCTCTGTACCCGTCCTGTTTTCCTTCTTCAACTCTTCTCTGTACTCCTCCTATTGCCCTCTTCGAGCTCCCCACTTTACGTTTATCAATCTCCAGCTACTTTCTGTACTTCTGCTCTTGTCCACTTCTGGATTCCCTTTGCACCTATCTTCATATGCTCCTTCAGCACTCTACTGTACTATTTCTCCTGTCTTCCTCTATCTCTCCTCCTGTCTGCCTGTAATATCCTTCTGTACTCCTCTGCTTATCTAACCCTCGCACACCTGTGTCTCCTCTTGCCATACTCCAGCTAAACCTTGTCTTCCTCTTTTCCTTCACTAGCACCCTTCTTTATTGCTTCTCTATTCCCCCTCCAAGGTCCTCTTTGTACCCCTACTATTACTCTTTTCCTGATCCTCTCTGTACTTCTATTGTCCTCCCCCAGCTCCTCGCTGTACTTCCACTTTTTATCCACCTACAGCTCTCTTCAACACTGCTCCTTTTGTCCTCTTACAAATAATACAAATTACAAATCCCTAGACTCTGCAACCCCCTGCATCTATTTCTTTTATTTGTGTGCTTTGTCAGCTGCTGGCTCACCCTCTGGCTCACGGACCTGTAGCAGAGAGCATGGGAGGAGATTCAGAGCACTTCCCTCAGCTCTGTGCTACAGTTCTGACAGGCGGCGGGCAGGCCAGCATGTGAGGGCAGAAGCAGTAGATTTCAGCATTGGAACCAGGGCACTCACAGACAAATGTGTGACACATGCCCTGGATGCCCAGCTCAAGCAACACTCATGCCTTTAATTTTTGTCAACAACCACCCTGTACATAGACTTTTCCTCCCCCTTCTGGAGTCTTGCCAGGGAGTAAGCAGCAAGTCAACCGCAAGCCACTGAGACTGGGAGATTTAATTGGCAATGGAAGCATAACAGGAGCTTTTAATTATGCATCAATGCCAGAGCAGGAGAGAACAAAATGCCATCATGGACTTCAAACTAAGTGACCTTGCGTAATGTTCTATTTTATGTATTTCTGATAAATTATACTGTAATAAACTAAGTTTAGTTAGTAGTATTACTTTTTGTATTTTATTATAGTTGCCTAGATAGGTTGTGACTTTGAGCAAAATGATGTATATCATGTGTAACTGAATTTTACCATATTGTATATATACTGTAACACAAGCTTGCTAAATATTTTAGGGTTGCGTTAAACATAGTATTCCAAATGTTGTGTTGTGGTTGATAGGATGCAGCAAATGTTTTCCCAATGTGTTGCTCACATATAGCCACAACTGCCAACATGCTGCCTATTTATGCCATGAATGCCAGTGTGTTGCATCTTATCACAAGTCGTCCCCTCCCCCTGGTCACTATTAAAACATGCCCTTAAAAACACAAATTTTCTGACCACTCTCCTAATTCAACCAGGCAAGCTCCACACCTGTACAGTCTCAAGCTCACAAGGTTTTAAGATGTCTCAACTATTTCAGTAAATTGGACAGAGGGTCATGTACCTACGACAAGAATATTAATTACTGGCTCTATCCTCATCAGCCTACCTTTTTTCATTTCCCTCCATCCAAGAGGGGTTGGGGCTTCCGCACAATATTTTTTGTTCAGGGGCCCCCCACAAACCTTATTGCAACCTGGTGTGTAGATCATGCTTTGTCATCCTCAAAATATTTGGTTGAACAACTTTATTTGGCCACCCATGCTTGCCTAATGCATTGATTTTCACTATTTGGTTGTTTGCGATAATGAGAAGGTGTAACTAAAATTGTGGTCATGGTGTATTCATTGCTGGCTTCTTGAGTGCTGCATTCATATTATTGAGAATTCAGATGTCAGGGTTTGATGAACATGTTCAGGTATGTTCCTGCTCAGCAGCAAACTATCAGTGCCTTCAACCAGTGTTAATTTTGATGTCAAATTTCGATTTAGTTTTAGTCATAGTCTTTTGACTAAAATGCCATTTTAGTTTTAACCGTATTTTAGTCATCCAAATTATTTTAGATTTAGTCATATTTTAGTCGACTAAAACCTCCAGTACATTTTAGTTGACTAAAATCGAATGATTTTTGTTAAATTTTAATGCATTATTTAAACACTTGCTTTCAGGGCACTTACACCCTCTTCCTGCCTAAGTCATTTTTCAGCTTTCAGCGCTGTCGCACTTTGAATGACAATTGCACGGTCATGCTACACTGTAACCAAACAATTTTTTTATAATTTTCCTCACACAAATAGAGATTTCTTTTGGTGGTATTTAATCACTGCTGGGTTTTTTGTTTTTTACTAAAAAAAAAAAAGACCAAAAGTTTTGAAAAAAAAAATTTCTTTACTTTAGTTTCTGTCAGTAAATTTTGTAACTAAGTAATTTTTCTTCACTGATGTGCACTGATGAGGCGGCACTGATGGGCACTGATAGGCTGAACTGGTGGGCATTGATGAGGTGTTGCTTATGGGCACTGATGAGGTGGCACTTATGAGCACTGATTAGGTGGCACTGATGAGGAGGCACTAATATGCCACACTTATGGGCACTGATAGGTGGCACTGATATGTGGCACTGATGAGCACTGATAGGCGGCACTGATGGGCACTGTTAGGTGGCACTGATGGGAACTAATAGGCGGCACTGATGGGCACTGATAGGAGGCACGGATAGGTGGTATTGATGGGCACTGATGGGCATTGAAGGGTGACACTGATGAGCGACACTGATGGGCATTGATCGACAGCAGTGATGGACATTGATGGGCAGCACTGATAGCCAGCACTGACTGGAATCGCTAATGGGCAATGATTGGTGGCACTTGTGGGCAGTTGTGGGCACTGATTGCTGACACTGGTGGGCACTGATTGCTGGCACTGGTGGGCAATGGTGGGCACTGATTGGTGACACTGTTGACACTATATTGTAATCAGAGCACTGATGATCAGTGTCCTGATTACATGTGTAGATGTCCCCCTGCATGGAGATGCCGCTGATCGGCTCTCCTCGCCACACACTCTGTCAGTGTGAGGCGAGGAGAGCTGATTACTGGCATCACCGTGTTTACATGTGACCAGCTGTGATTGGACACAGCCGATCACATGCGGCTCTTTACAGAGATCGGGGTCGCACCGTGTCCTAGCAACATGGTGTGGCCGCGATCACTGCGCTGCGCGCCCCCACGAGTTGGGCGTCCCAGAACGAGAGCCGAACCACCCCACCGTCACCGTTAAAGTATAACTAAAGGCAAAACTTTTTTTTTTTAAGTTTTGGATAGAATGGTCAGGTTTTTATTACATTAGGTAGCTTCACTGTCTCTATTTGTCTTGTTTACCATTATCACTGAAAGTGAAAGTAAAAGAAAATTCACAATTTTGTGTTGTCCCCAGAAAAATAATAGAGGGGAAATATTCCAATGGGGACACTAGTTCTGGTGACATGGGGGGCTCCAAGGAATTCCCTTAATGTGCAGGGATTTCCTCTCACTTCATGTTTGGCTATGGGACAGGATGTGAAGGGAAATCTCCCCCATGAAAAAAAAGGGGTTATAACCCTGCATTGCATCCAAAATGAAAAATGAAAAAAACATTTTGCCTATAGTTCTACTTTTTCTCTGGAATTTCACAAACTCATCTACTCCTGGAGTAAAAATCCAATAACATGTAGTGGGGATAAGGAAGTAAATGAGAGTGAGGGAGTACACAGGGCAGAGAACTGGTCTGGGGAGGCTGTTATTTTACACAGTGCTAAGCACTACTACCTTGCTGGGAGGGGAAACACTCACCACGTGGTTTGCAGGGCATTGTTCCAGAACTCCCAAGCAGCCAGGCAGACAGAGGGAGCCTGTCAGCTTGTCAGGGGACAGGCAGAGCTCTGAGGAAAGGGCACATTCAAGTGGGTAAATGTCCCTTTGTCACATTTTTGTTCTGTTTGAAAATTGGAATTGATTTTTGTCATAGTTTTCGTCAATTGACTTAAAGGGGTTGTAAAGGTAAATTTTTTTTTTTTTAAAATAACAAACATGTTATACTTACCTTCACTGTGCAGCTCGTTCTGCACAGAGTGGCCCCGAACCTGGTCTTCTGGGGTCCCTCGGCGGCTGTTTCAGCTCCTCCCCGCAAGCATTAACCACCTTAATGCGAGCTCCCTCGCATGGTGGTTAGTGCTTGCGGGCGCGCTCCCGTGATACAGCCGGCGGCTATAGCCACTCACTGTATCACTCGGCCCCGCCCCCCAGCGCGCCGCGTCATTGGATGTGATTGACAGCAGCGCGAGCCAATGGCTGCGCTGCTTCCAATCCATCCACTGTAGCCAATCAGCGGCCAGGGTGAGCGGAGGAATAGCTGTCGGGAACGCGAAGCTGACTTTCGAGGCGTCAGGTAAGTAAAACGGGGGGGCTGGGGGCGGCGGTATTGTCAGAAGTTTTTTCACCTTAATGCATAGAATGCATTAAGGTGAAAAAATTTTTACCTTTACAACCCCTTTAACTCAAATTTTATATTCGCTTAGTTTTCGTCACTGAAACCACTCATCTGCCGAAAAATGATGACAAAAATATTTTTGTCAACTAAATTAACACTGCCTTCAACAATACTACATATGCTTGAATAGTAAAAGGAATTACACTGATGCATGCAGAGTACTGAACTGAGCATAAACAGTATATTCATCAATGCTTGTATTTAGTAATACCTTAAAAACCTTTTTTCGTGATGCCATACTAGCTGCCTGATTAGGGAAATGTCTCTCCTCTCTTCATGGTATTAGCATGTAATAGTAAAGGCAGCTGTACAAAGGACAGTGCCAGATCTAAAACGATTTATCCTTGGTTTCAGAGTGAAGTACTTCATCATTGTGGTCATTAACACGTTTCTAGTGTTAAGTGACATTTTATTTTTAGACATTTTTCTCTGTCATTCTATTTATCTTCAATGAGTTAAAGAGACAACTGAAATATTCAGTTAGCATTAGAAAAATGTATATGATCTACTGATGGAAAAGTATTTGTTTTAACTATTTAGTATCTACATAATGTCCTAGAGCCAACTCTGTTCTTGGGTTTGTGGCTCGTGCGTTGCTGTTAATCATAAGAAAGACAAATTAGTACTTGGCAGACTTCATAGAGCCATAAAGATAAAGTGCTTTCCAAGTACTCTCATTTTTAATTTCACATTTTCCTAATGAGAAAGTGACAGTCAGTTAAAAAATATGAGATAATCTAACATGAACATTTCAGCAGGGCATTTAAACCTCAAAAGGCAGAAATGTTCTGATGAAGTACGTTTAGAAAAAATGAAATAATTATCTTGTAGCTTGTTATACTAAACATATTTCAAGTATAGCTCATGGATGTATGTTTAATAGTCGTTTTCAGAATGTTTGAATCAAAAAAAGTTTTTGGACCAAAAAAATGAATGAAACTGTAAGTGTCCCTTAAGCCTCGTACACATGACGGTATTGTTGGCCAACCGAGCGTCAGACTTTTGTCAAAAGAGCGTGTTCCTGGATCTTGTTTTGCATACTAACGGCATATAATTGTCAGCCAACAAACACGAACGTAGTGACGTACTATGTGGAATTTCAGCTCTTAAGTGCCACCATTTGGGCACCTTCTGCTAATGTCGTGTTTGGTGAGCATTGATTCCGAGCATGCGTGTTTGTACTTTGGACTTTTTTGTGACGGATTTGTGTACAGAAGGTAAGAAAATCTGACAACAGACTGCTGCCCGCCGAAAAATGTACTAGCCTGCCTTACAACATTTGTTGGCCGAAAGTTGGACAACAATTGTCTGAAGGAGCGTACTAACAGTCAGCTTTTAGGCCAACAGTCTGTCATCACACAATCCCCCGCCAACAATTGCAGTGTGTGTAGGAGGCTTTACAGTTTCATTCATGTTTTGGCCAAAAAAACTGGAGCATGCTAAATCTCCCAGCTAGCAAGCAATTGCTACACTTGCCAGGCTTTACATGTTTGTTTCACAATTGCAGCAAATTCACATTGCATGACTCCAGATCAACTTTCTTTGCTAACATTCTGCAATTCTGCTGCAAGTTCTGTTATGTTGTGCAATAGTCATCCTACCACAGGGGTCACTGTGGCTGAATTTTCATGTTGTAGATTTGCAAAGCTCTTGCTGTAGACTCATCACTGTAACTTTGCTCTCGCTAGAGACTTGCCTCTGGAATTTTACTACAGTTTAGAAAAGTGTCAACAAGAACTTATGCTTCAAGTGCTCTGCAAGTGTACAACTTGCCAGTGTTAAAGTGCAGTAAGATAACAAGACTAACAATTCAACACTGCCACAAATTTGTGGCAAGTTATCCATGCTATCTGGGCTGGTGCAGCTGTGAATAGTAACTTTTCAGCTTCTAACTTCAACTCCTTCAATTAAGTTTTTTTTTTTTTTTTTTTATAAAGTTTATTTATTAAGTTTGGTCACATCTTGACTTACATTTGCAGTAGTAGTGTAATGGTGACACAGATATTATCGTTTCATTATAAAATAAAAAGAAAAGGTAACATACAGAAATAGGTACAGTATGAGGGGAGTTTCTCTTATTTAGAGGGTATATGTCCCCTGTGTTGTCACCAGCCTGTTGCTTATAGCAGGCTCAGGGTTTCAACCGACAACCACGTGTTGGCCGACAGGGCAGGCTGCCAAACACAGAACCGCCCTCCTGCCCCATATTGGCCTCAGCTAATGAGGGGGTCTGGGTTGACCCTGACGCCGCCCAGCCCGAGCCCCACACCGGGAGAGGGGGGTAACCAGGACCTCTAACTGACCTCCTCCAGTATTTTGCCTAGGCCCAAACCATGTCTGAGCCCCTCCAGAACTCCAGTGGGGGGCGGAACACTACTGCTACCCACTTGGTAGCCCACTGTCCAGCAGGGAAACTTGGTAGTTCTTATCAGCTATAACAACAACAACAAAGGGGGCATGCTATGCAGGTCCCAATGCAATATTACCATTTAGAGAAGAGAGAAAAAAAAAAGAAAAAAAAAAGAGCACAGAGCTAGAGAGGAGAGTAAGAGAGGGATAGGAGAAAATAAAGGGGGGAGAAAAGAGAAAGCAGTGAGGATAGATAGAGGAGAGGGATCAGGATCATACCTATAAGCTCTTGAGAGTCTCCAGCACTCGCACCGGGCGTCTACCCGCCGGGCATCCGCGGATTTCACCAAAACAGGGATATACAATGTTCTTTGTTAATGCTCAGGTCTAGGGGGAATGCATTCCTCTACTACTGTGGTCGGTCGCGGTGGCCAAGAGCTGGCTCCACTAGTTCTAGCAGTGCCATATCCAGGCTCGAAGGAACGTGGGTGGGACCAGAAAAATGGTCCATCCACAAGGACCACGTGGTATCAAACTTATCTCTGGTGCTCTTACACGTAGCAATCCAATCCTCTGCCTCTCTGATTTCATTCACTTTGCGTACCCACTCCTCCCTGCTCAAAACCTGTGCTTTCTTCCAGTAAATCATAGTCTCTTGACTGCATTCAACAAGTGGGGCAGCGCACTCTTTTTATAGCGACGTATAGGCATGGGAGGAATGTGTAGGAGAAAATGGACTGGGGAAAGGGGAATGTCAGATCGGTAGGCACCCTGTACCAGCGTGACAGTATCTTGTAGTTCGTCTCTTGTATTTTAGAGTCTACAGAGCTTAAATGGGTAAGCGGGTATAAGTGTGTCAGCTGAGGCCTAGTAAATTCCAGACCTAGGTCTGTCTCCCAGGCCTGGATGTATATGGGCTTGGAGGCCGAGGATGTGGACCCCAGTAGTTGGTAAAGTTCTGAGACCATGTGTGGGATTGGTTCTTCTGCTATGAATAGGCCTTCAAAGTGTGTAAGTGATGTAATGTCTCTTATGGAGCTGCCGTGCACCTCGAAAAAATGGTGCAGTTGCCTGTACCTCCAAAAGTTCATTTGATGTCCTCAGGATCTAGCAGTCAGGGACTTGAAGGGTATCAGTTTGCCATTCCTCGATAATTTCCCACAGCTAGCATTCCCGTCGTCCAACCAAGATCCAAAGAAAGCCATGTGTTCCCCTGGAGGGAACCAGAGGAATCCACCTAATGGCGCCAGCAGGGACAAAGAGGGGGCCAGGTCCCGCATCCGGTTGACGCGGTCCTAAGTCTTAAGTGCGTGGGTCGTCAAGGGGGACGTATCATCCGACAACCCCCTGTGTTTGCGCGAGAGCCACGGGGCAAAGGATTGGTTCTTCAATTAAGATTTGACAAGAAGCCCTCTTTCACACAGTGGCCGATTTGGCATGCAATCTGACATGTCAAATAGCATCCAAATCAGAGCCTATTACCGGCAACGGCACCGTCCATATTGGTGTGATGCCGACTTTGCAGTGCCGCAACGATTCCCAAAAGTAGTTCTTGTACTACTTTTGGCAACTTCGGGGGCGATTTCAATAGACATCTGTGCATGAACCTGCACAGATGTCTATCAAATCGCCCCCTGAAGTCGGACTGAAATGCTGGTTTGAAATTGTGCAAGTTCAAAATTTTATAAAACGTTTAAAGAATATTTGTCCCCATTTATGCTCCAGGTATTTAATTGCATCTCCTCCACTAACCTATTTCCGACTCAAAAATATTACTTTGATTCCTAAACCTGATAAAGACTTGACACTATGTTCAAGCCTTATCGTCCAATATCTTTAATTGGAATAGACATGAAAATTTACGCCAAACTGATTGCGTCACGTCTCCAATCTAGACCAAACTGGATTTGTTCAAGGAAGAGAAACACGTGATAACACAATAAAAATGCTCTTGCTTATGGGCTATGCCCAAACAGCTAGAATACCAGCATGCCTTCTCTCGGTTGACACAGAGAAGGCTTTTGATTGAGTCAGATGGTCTTTCCTCGAGCATTCCTTGAGGCAAATAGGGATGGGCCCAAATTTGCTTTATAAGATCTTAGTGCTATATTCTAAACCCAAGGCTAGAATAAGGATTAGTGGATCATTGACTACAAGTTTTTCTATACAAAATGGTACTTGCCAGGGATGCCCTCTGCCTCCTTTGCTTTATGTTCTAGTAATGGAGCATTTAGCAATAGCAAGCAAAAAAAATAAAATAGACAGAATCCTTCTATCACTGGCATAAAGATAGATCAGCAGGAAATAAAACTTGTCCTGTTCGCTGATGATTTTTTCGAAAATTCTGACGGACCTAGAAATGAAACATGTTCTAAATTTTTCCGATGGAACCAATTCCTGTCGGGAAAACCACTCGTCTGTATGCTGTTCCAACGGACCAAAAACGACGCATGCTGTGAAGCAAGTACGAGACGGAAGCTATTGGCTACTGGCTATTGAACTTCCTTTTTCTAGTCTCATCATAAGTGTTGTACGTCACTGCGCTCTGGACGGTCGGACTTTGGTCGGAATTTGGGTTGACTATGTGTAGGCAAAACCGCTTGAATGGAATTCCGTCAGAGTTCCATCGGAGAAACCTTCGGAGCTCATTCCGACGGCAAAACCGGTCGCGTGTACAGGGCATAACTTTACGTTACCAACCCACGTATCTCTATTCCTTCTATTTTATCTGATTTTCAGCGTTTTGGAGTGCTGAGTAATTTTAAGGTAAATTTTAAGGTAAATGTATCAAAATCAGAAATTCTTAATGTGTCACTTTCATCACACCAAGTGACAACAATGAAGAATAATTTTTAGTTTAGATTCTGCTCATCTACATTAAAATATTTAGGAATTAATATTCCTTCAGACCCGACCCATTTATATTCGACAAATTATATCCCTCTTATGCAACGTACTCTTCAAGATCTTAAAAAAATATGATTCTAATCTATATTCCTGGTTCGGGAGGATTAACACACTGAAAATGGACATAGTACCCCGCTTTCTGTACCTTTTTCAAACTATCCCTGTTCCTGTTCCTAGATCTTTTTTTTCGATTTTACAATCTGCTTTTACAAAGTTTATATGGGGGCACAAGAGACCTAGATTAAATAGGAAAACATTAACATTACCTAAAGTGAAAGGAGGAGCGGGTGTACCGGATCTATATTATTACTATGTTGCGGCAGTTCTGACTAGATTAGTGAACTGGTTTCACCATTCAGATACCAAACAATAGGTATCAATAGAACAGGGGTTGAATCAGTTTGATCTTAAGGCACTTCCTTGGTTAAACCTATCTTCCCGCGGTACTCAATAAGACATGCTCTCTTCTTTTCTTATATCTCATTTATTAAGCATTTGGTATTAAATGATTTCGAGGTTAGGGCTTTCTTCGCAAGTAGGACCCATGACACCATTATTTGGCAATCCTCAATTTCCACCTGCAGTAGATCGGTTACAGTTTTTAATATGGAACAAGGAGTCTCACCAAAGAGTGAGCCAGATTCTCTGTCAGGGCAAACTTCCATCCATAATGAATTTAATTTCTACACAACAGCCCTCACTTATGCAATGGTTGGAATATCAGCAAGTAATGTCATTCCTGTCCTCTACTCCCTTAAACCAATCTTTTGATAGAGATCTAAATTTGTTTGAGTCTATTTTGTTACAAAGTACTAAACCAAAACATGTTTTACCAGCAATATATAAGATTCTTATTGCAAAAAACCATCCTGAGCCCCCAGAATTTACAAATAAATGGGCACACAATCTTAATGTTCAAATTGGAGCAGAAGAGTGGGAGAAATCATTTATCCTCACACATTGCTTGTCACCGACAACTAAAGCCCAAGAAACAAGCTATTAGCTTGTTTCTCGTTGGTATCGATGTCCAGCATCCCTGCAGCGTATATACCGAGATGCATCTGACATATGTTGGCGGTGTCATTCTGCTAAGGGTTTGTTGATACACATTTGGTGGGAATGCCCCCAAATTCATCATTTTTGAGACAGGATCATGCAGCTGCATACTACAGTTACAGGAGAGCTAGTCCCCAATACACCACAAATTACTCTGCTATCAATTCTCCGAGGCTTCTATAAAAAATATTAAAGAGGGTCTACTTAGACACTGTTAACAGCAGCAACATTGGTTATCCCGCGACATTGGAGATCAATACAATCGCTATCAGTGAAGGAATGGATAATGGAAATGGATTACATTGAAAGGATGGAGACCCTCCTGTCACACGAATTGGATACATATGAAAAATGCCGTCAGGTATGGGCCCGTTGGAGGACATATAGGGAGTCATCAGGAAACTGGAATGATTTATGGAAATTTAAGCAGAATCTAAATAAGACATAATCTTTCAAATCATGATCTTTATGTGTTGCCATCATTTCCCTTCATGTTTTTTTGTTTTGTTGTGTTTTTTTTTGTTTTTGTTTTATGTAAGCATGTATAATGTATTTGTAAATTGACTGGTATGATTATGCCATTAATGTATGCATATTTGTCTATTTGTATAATAATTTTCCAATAAAATTAAGATTGAACATGAAATTGTGCAAGTTCAGGTGAACTCACAGGTTTTTAAACCAACATTCAGTGTGAACCTAGGCTAAAACCTAGAAGCTGATTGGTTACTATGCACAGCTGCACCACATTTTATGTGCTCTAGTTTTAGTAAATCCCCCCCATATGTCTATACTCAGCACATTAAATACACTGCACATATAAAATGAAGTTCTGTAAGTGGAACTGGTCTAAGTGGTGAGTTAAAAACCAGAGTTAGAGTGAACAAGTCTTGTTTTTTGTTTGCTGGGTTGCATTTTTGGGGCTTTTCCTTTTAGTTTTTCAATTACCTTTTTCTGTCACTTTTTAAATAGCTTTTTTTTTTTAAAAAACTGGATGGCTTAACTCCGATGTAAAAATGCATATAAAAGCAAAGGAGAAGGCCTTCAAAAAATACAAGGTTGAGGGATCATCCTCAGCATTCAGACTTTATAAAGAATGCAACAAGAAATGTAAGGGTGCAATTAGGACGGCTAAGATAGAACATGAAAGACACATAGCGGAGGAGAGCAAAAAAAGTCCCAAGAAATTCTTTAAGTATATAAACAGTAAAAAAGGGAGGACAGACCATATTGGCCCCATAAAGAATGAGGAAGGACATCTAGTTACAAAGGATGGGGAGATGGCGAAGGTATTGAATTTATTCTTCTCCTCAGTCTTCACGAGTGAATCGGGGGGCTTCAGTAACCAAAACTGCAGTGTTTATCCTCATGACACAACACAGGAAGCACCTCCATGGTTAACAGAGGACAGAATTAAAATTAGACTTCAGAAACTTAACATTAATAAATCACCGGGACCAGATGGCTTGCATCCGAGGGTATTTAGGGAACTCAGTCAAGTGATTGCCAGACCGTTGTTCCTAATTTTTACAGACAGTCTACTGACTGGAATGGTACCAGCTGATTGGAGAAAAGCCAATGTAGTACCTATATTTAAAAAGGGCCCAAAATACATCCCTGGGAATTACAGACCAGTTAGCCTAACGTCAATAGTATGTAAACTCTTGGAGGGGATGATAAGGGACTATATACAAGATTTTAGTAATAAGAACGGTATCATTAGAAGTAATCAGCATGGATTCATGAAGAATCGTTCTTGCCAAACCAATCTATTAACCTTCTATGAGGAGGTGAGTTGCCATCTAGATAAAGGAAGGCCCGTAGACGTGGTGTATCTGGATTTTGCAAAAGCATTTGACACAGTTCCCCATAAACGTTTACTGTACAAAATAAGGTCCGTTGGCATGGACCATAGGGTGAGTACATGGATTGAAAACTGGCTACAAGGGCGAGTTCAGAGGATGGTGATAAATGGGGAGTACTCAGAATGGTCAGGGGTGGGTAGTGGGGTTCCCCAGGGTTCTGTGCTGGGACAATCCTATTTAATTTGTTTATAAATGACCTGGAGGATGGGATAAACAGTTCAATCTCTGTATTTGCAGACGATACTAAGCTAAGCAGGGCAATAACTTCTCCGCAGGATGTGGAAACCTTGCAAAAAGACCTGAACAAATTAATGGGGTGGGCGACTACATGGCAAATGAGGTTCAATGTAGAAAAATGTAAAATAATGCATTTGGGTGGCAAAAATATGAATGCAATCTATACACCGGGGGGAATACCTCTGGGGGAATCCAGGATGGAAAAGGACCTGGGGGTCCTAGTAGATGATAGGCTCAGCAATGGCATGCAATGCCAAGCTGCTGCTAACAAAGCAAACAGAATATTGGCATGCATTAAAAGGGGGATCAACGCAAGAGATAAAACGATAATTCTCCCACTCTACAAGGCTCTGGTCCGGCCGCACCTAGAGTATGCTGTCCAGTTCTGGGCACCAGTCCTCAGGAAGGATGTACTGGAAATGGAGCGAGTACAAAGAAGGGCAACAAAGCTAATAAAGGGACTGGAGGATCTTAGTTATGAGGAAAGGTTGCGAGCACTGAACTTATTCTCTCTGGAGAAGAGACGCTTGAGAGGGGATATGATTTCAATTTACAAATATTGTACTGGTGACCCCACAATAGGGATAAAACTTTTTCGCAGAAGAGAGTTTAATAAGACTCGTGGCCACTCATTACAATTAGAAGAAAAGAGGTTTAACCTTAAACTACGTAGAGGGTTCTTTACTGTAAGAGCGGCAAGGATGTGGAATTCCCTTCCACAGGCGGTGGTCTCAGTGGGGAGCATTGATAGCTTCAAGAAACTATTAGATAATCACCTGAATGACCGCAACATACAGGGATATACTGACACATAATCACACACATAGGTTGGACTTGATGGACTTGTGTCTTTTTTCAACCTCATCTACTATGTAACTATGTAAGTTGTTTAAGTGGAAGTAAACCCTATTTTTGAAAAATCACTAACAGGTAAGCTCTTTTACGACAGAGACTGTGTATGTCCCTTTTGTTATAAAAGCTTCTCCCGGCCTTCTAACATGTTTTTTCTTGTTGCACATGCAGAGCTCAGTCTGAAGCTGGCCAGAGACGGATTGAAATTCTGCTGATTTAGCAAGGACTGGCAGAATTTTGATCTGTGTGTAGTCATCCCTGTTCGACAGAAGCCGATCATTAGACTGACTTCTGTCGAACTGGCTTGCTGGAAAACTTTTGTCAAATAGTGGCTGCAGCCCCTGATCAATGTATTCTGACAGTGGAGAGTATCACTGTCAGAATACATTGTCCCAGCACAAGCACCTTGCTTGTGTGTATGGAGCAATTTGCTCTTTTCATTCATTCAGCCTGCTGGCTGAAAAAAAAAATCAATCCATCCATGGACAACTTAAAGTGGTTCTAAAGGCAGAAGGATTTTTACCTTAATGCATTTTATGCATTAAGATAAAAAAACTCTGTGTGCAGCAGCGCCCCGCTTATACTTACCCGAGCCCAATCTCGATACAGCGATGTGCACGAGAGCCTCGGCTCTCTGGGGACACTCCCTCCTCATTGGCTGAGACAGCAGGGGGTGTCATTGGCTCCCACTGCTGTCAATCACAGTCAATCAGGGGAGAGAGAGGGGATGGGGCCGAGCCGTGGCTCTGTTTGTGAATGGACACAAAAAGCAGCGGCTCATAAACGAGCCTGCTCGGGTGCCCCCTTAGCAAGTGGCTTGCTTTGGGGGCACTTGGCAGGAGGGAGGAGCCAGGAGCGCCAGCAGGCGACTCAAAAAAAGGAGGATCGGGGCTGCTCTGTGCAAAATCACTGCACAGAGCAGGTAAGTATACCACGTTTGTTATTTTTTAAATTAAAAAGCCAATCCTTTAAAACCACTTTATGTCTTGAAGTGATTCTGTACTTGACAAAGTAACTCTGGTGTGCATATGCAGTAATTACGTTACCCTGGCCTGGCCAATCAAGATGGCTGAAAAATCTGTACCCAGAAGAATACTGGGTGAAGATGCATGGCAGCACTGACATCACAGTACTAGGGGGGATAATTGCTTACTAGGTAAGTGTGCCATGATGTGCAAATATGCTGTGCATAATTGCACATTATGGTAAAAGCACAGGAGGCCCAAATTGTATTTTTATGGCAGTTTACTTCTGCTTTAACATCTGCAATCCTCCATTTTTTAACTTATCTTATTCAAGAGTAAACAGATACAATGCTAAATGCAATAGTTATTGAATAAGGCTTGTTTTGTTTGTACATATAAAAATAAAGTATGTGTGTGTGTATTGAGGCCTCTACTGCTATAGATGATAACGTGAATCAGCAAAAATAAGAACAGTGTGATGAATTAGTTTGAGCTTTGTGAAGAGTTATTATTGAATGTGATTCCTCCTCAGCTGCTAGTTCCAGCCTCATGAAAATACTGTGTACCCTCAAAAAACTAGTTGACAGACACTGGAAGCCACCGGCTAGCTATTCCAAACCAAGAATGTCCTTTTCTGTGCTCCTGTAGACAAGTTGACAACATCTAAGTGCAGCAGTCCTCACCCACTTTCCCAGATAATATGAACAAGGCCAAAAAAGATTCAAATCTTCCCTAAAGTTTTAGAAAGGCTCAGTCATGGCTGGGAAAAAAAAAACTACTGCAAATATAAAGTACAGACACTCAATCTTTGTGCCATGGCTGAATTCCTGGCATTCTTAAAGACAAAGCTTAGGCATTTCCCAATATTGCTTATGCTTGCACACCCCTTAGATGCTGACCATTCAGGTTCTAAGGTAGGTCATATTCTGGTATACACCCATCAGAGTGTCCCATATGGATATGGATGTAGCACCCCGATGTTTAGACAGAGTTGCTAGTAAATTTACCTGCCAGGTATAGTTGCCTTAGCCAATTGATAGAAGATCAATTGATTCCACCCTATTTATGGAATCTCTGCACTTCTCTCTTCTGTCACTAGATAGCCGGGTATCTGGTGGCATTAGATAAGACAAGGGCATTGCAAGGACAGATTAGGAATCGATGGGGTATTCTTGGGTCCTTTGGCCTGCTGGGAGAGCCTAATTATTTGGGTGAGGTCAGGTGATCGGGGTTCTGTGCCACCTGGACAGCTGTCTGGGTGAACATGTATTGTGCTGCCCCAAGCTGCTAGGCCAGAGCCCAAAGCCTATCCCAGGGACATCTGGCTGCTAGGCTGTCTGAGGACCTATCCAGAAGCAAGAGAGCAGCGTAGGGTTGGGATTGCGGCTTGCAGTCCAACCAGAAGTGACGGTTCTGCTGGTCGGAGAACCTGTCATGGTCGGAGGTAGAGGGGAAGCTGTCGCCACTAAGGGACCATCCACCCTGTTACCGTTGACTACAGTGAGTAGCTGAAGCAAGTACCAGAGCAGTATTCTCACCAACTGGGGACGGTGACGAATTGGGAAACTTCAGCTGGTGTCAAGCCAGGGACCCAGCCAGCAGCGGTGATGATTGTAGAGCAGTCTTGTGTGCCAAGCCAGGGACCGAGCAGGCCAGTGGGGTGACGCTTGAGGAGTATCTGTGAGTGCAAAGCTAGGGACCCAGCAGGGCCATGGGGGTGATGCCTGAGGAAAATACTCAGTGAGTAGATTGGAAGAGCTCAGGAGATCCAGTGGCAGTGGATCAGCAGGTCTAGGTGATAGACTGGGAGTTCAGTTAAGTAAAGATCGAAAGAGGAGATTGTGGAGGAAGTGAAAGAGCCCATTGCAAACTTTGTTAGAAACTGTTCAAGATTGTTGCAATAGGAGAAAATGTGTCTACATATGCAGATGTGGCATCCGGCTGGGTGCCTTTCCCTGCATGACTGTCTACCTTGGAGTCTGCCAATTAACATTGCAACCACTTAAGGGTGTCCTGGCCCTAAACCCTCTCTCCCACAGTTCTGTTTAAGAGACAATAAATCTCTTTGCATTCAAGAAGTGTCTGACGCCCATGAATCTATCTTGCATTGCACCCACCATGCCTTGTAACCCACTCTACACAGAAGGATGTCAGCTGTCCCTAACTCTAGAGGTCACCATTAGGCCTGGAGAGGACCGGGACTTGGCTACATGTAGTTATAATACTTCACAGCCCCAGTAAAACTAAGCCCCTGAGAAATATAAATGGCTGGGTAAGGAATGGGAGAATGTATGATGTACATTGTTAGGTGTGTGGATAGTAGGAATAAAGCAATATCGGATTTTTCTAAAAAAGGAAAAGAGGGAGTCATAGAAGAGCAGTAGAGGAAATGTAAGGAATAGGGGGACTGAAGAGGGGTTAGGGTTTTGGTATAGAGAAAAAGGACGTAAGGTCATAACTAGACAAAACCACAAAGCTTTTCCAGGCCCTGGGCCTATCCGCCCAGGATGACACTATTAGGGCTGGTGCAAGGATTTTTGACACTGTAGGCGAAACCTCATTATGCCGCCCCCTGGCTCCACCCCTGACTCCACCCCCTTTGCCCAGCCCTGGTATACCCCACCTTTTCAATGAAGCGCCCATAGAATGCAGCCCACCAGTGCCCATCAAATGCAGTCTCACCAGCGCCCATCAAATGCAGCCTCCCCAGTGCCCATTGATGCAGCCTACCAGCGCCCATCAATGCAGCCTCACCAGCACCCATCAAATGCAGCCTACCAGCGCCCATCAATGCAGCCTACCAGCGCCCATCAATGCAGCCAACCAGTGCCCATCAATGCAGTCTCACCAGCGCCCATCAAATGCAGCCTACCAGTGCCCTTCAATGCAGCCTACCAGTGCCCATCGATGAATGTTTGCTTGCTTCCATTCATTTGGGAGTCGGGACACAGACACAGTCCTTCGCCGCCACTGCACCTCTGACACTATGTGCGAACGGAGCGGCAGCTGCCTGCTGATGCTGAGACTTAGTTGCCTGCTGAAGAGAGTAGGGACATCAGTGGCCGGGCGCCCTAGATAGCAGTGCGCCTTAGGCGGCTGCCTAGTTTGCTTAGTGGTAGCACCGGCCCTGGACACTATGCAGTTGATTTACTAAAACTGGGGATTGCAAAATCTGGTGCAGCTGGCCATGGTGGCCAATCAGCTTCTTACTTCAGCTTGTTCAATTAAGCTTTGACAAAAAAACCTAGAAACTGCTTGGTTTCTATGCAGAGCTGCACCAGATTGTGCACTCTCCAGTTTTAGTAAATTAACCCCTATTTGTCCACCCCTTACTGCCTCCTGCTCTACCCTATTGACAGGTGAGACTGTTCATCATAGAAGATATAGGAGAATATCTGCGCTAAACCACCAAAAATATATATATATACAAAATAAAATTATTATATATATATAACATGAATACTAAAAAAACTGGTGCAGCATGTAAAAAAAAAACAGAATATCCAGCTCGTGCGAATGTGCAAAAGAGAAAATGCCCAACCACAAAAACAATTAAAAAAGGAAGATTCCTCTGTATGTGAAAAAAATGAAAAAAATGCAAACAAGTGTGATTAAATCATACTAAACATAATAAAATGTGATCAAATGGTAAATTAGGACCAGTCCTATGCAATGTAGTTCATGAAGTGCTGAAATTAATGTAGACAAATACAGGCTTCTTAAGACAGCCAAAAAAGAGAGAGAAGAAGTTTTTCTGTTCACCTAAATTGGCTCAGCACTGCTGAGATGTTCTTTACTATGTTTTTCCAGAAGGTTGGCTCCGTTCATGGATAAGGTTATAGAATAGAAGAGAAAGGCTTCATGGTGCAGTATCGGGTTTAAAATACGGGGAAACACGTCAGGTGGAGCTACAGGTCTTGACTAAGGATGAGCTCCAGCGTGTTCGCACAGCCCACCTGCAGAGCCCACCAGGAAGTCGGCACTGCGCTAATCACAGGCAGTGAGACATTTCCCGATCTCTGCGGCCGTGCATCAGGACAATGTCTCACTGCCTGTGATTAGCGCAGCGCAGTGCCGACTTCCTGGCGGGCTCTGCACGTGCGCTGTGCGAACACGGCGGAGCTCATCCTTAGTCTTGACGTCACCACGCATCAGCTGGCTGGCTTGAGCCACGGCTGTTTGAATATTGAATACCGCTCTTGTTGGATGTCAGTGCTTATGGAAATCTTTGAATAACATTTTAAACCCAGTACTGCACCATGAAGCCTTTCTCTTCTATTCTATAACCTTATCCATGAACGGAGCCAACCTTCTGGAAAAACATAGTAAAGAACATCTCAGCAGTGGTGAGCCAACTTAGGAGGACGGATCCCGCTATTGTTGAGCCTGGAGACAGATGATCTTCCGTTGAGTGATCCCCCCTGTGTGTGTTCATTTGATCTCTATAATCTGAGATCCACCATATCTGGTAAGTGGCGCTGTTTGCTTTGATAACTGATTTTTTGCTGTCCTAAGGAGTCTGCATTTGTGTGCAATCATCTCAGCACTTCATGGACTATATTGCATAGGACTGTTCCTAATTTACAATTTGATCATATGTTTTATTGTTTAGTATAATTTAATCACACTTGTTTGCATTTTTTGCATTTTTTCACATACATAGGAATCTTCCTCTTTTAATTGTTTTTTGGTTGCACATTTTCTCTTTTGCACATGTTCATCATAGAAATCAGCCGATAGGAATGTGTAGAGTTGGAGCTTGCGAGCAAGCCTTGACACTCTTGGCAAAGGCAGAGTTTTGCTTGTTAGAATGGCCAACATTTATCCGTGACATATAAGAAGGTTTGGAAAGCTGCTGTATGTACAGCAGAGTCTCCCTAAGGTGTGGGTGACCATATATAGGTGTAGTGGTACCCCCAAAAGGGCCGCTGATGAATGATTATTAAACGAGATAAAAGTATAGTATAGTAGTAGTAACGACTCAATGCACACTGACCTAGTAACCAGTCAAGGGGATGACTTTTTATGTTTTAATGCTGTTAAAGATAGAACATGGCCTTCCCAAATATTTATACCCTTCCACATCATGTCTCAATTGCCTGAACCTCTTACTGGGATGGCTGGGGAAATATGATTATTCATTACACAGCCTGGCAGGGAACCTCATAATATAGTAAGTGATGCCAGTGACACACAACAGTGCAAGATCACAAACCCACTGAGCTTAGGGAGAAACCGAGAGTACCACTATACAAATCAAAACTGGGCTAACTACTACCCATCTAAAAACTAAATTTTCCTATTAACTGCAAACCTATATAGGAGGGTGCTACACAGGTACATATTTCACTGAAAACTATACAACACTCAACTTCTAAAATACAGACTTTTAATATCAAATTCCTAAGCCTAACACTAACCAAAACCCTAAAGTAAGTCCCTAAATGAATTTACCCTTATTATGCTGCATACACACCTTGCCCTGCTCCTTGAGCCGCAGTGCTGATGGCATGCAGACCTTGCACCAAAGATTCCAGTACCAGGAAAAACTAATGTGACTATATTTTATGGAAATAATACACCATACAAAGAACATTGATGCCTTAATTCTTCTGCTGCAGACTTGGGAAAGCATTTTGAATTGCATAGCAGTGGCTGAACATTATACATTTACATTATGTGTCTGAGAAGTGGTTAGGTTTTTATCAGTTAAATTAGGTTGGATGATGGGCCATTGTGAAAGGTGTTTTCTAGGAATGTCAGACATGATTGATAGTAAACCCACTAACACATAAGAAAATGTGCAGTTTTATTCCTGCACCTACCTGTGCTTCAAATTTGGTCAGGTTTTTATAACCTTGTTCTTATATGAAATTTATCTTATCTAACGTCATCATATCTGATCAAAATGGAGCTGGTACAATCAAAAATAATTAATTGACATTTCCACATGTGAACATTCAGTTTTGCAAACCAATAAAAATTATAGTTGTGGATTGGTAATAGTAAGTCCTAGCCCACATTTATGCTCATGATCAAGTTTTGATAATACTTATTATCAAACAAAGAGACTGTGAGGAAGATTTACTAAAACTGGTGCACACAGAATCTGGTGTAGAAGTGCATAGCAACCAATCAGCTTCTAACGTCAACATGTTCAATTAAGATGCACCTGATTATGTGTGCACCAGTTTTAGTAAATCTCCCCCATGACTTGTTGCTGCTGCTGTTCCAATATATTGGTGGCCAAATGCAGAATGCCTATGAGTGATGGTTATTTTTGCAATTTTGTTAGAACGGGATTCACTGAGCTTTAGTAGTTTATAGGAGTTCCTTCCAGCCCACATACTCTCACAGCCATACTTGCTCTTCTGGCATCCGTCACAATTGCCAGATTGTCCATCTGGGCTTGCCTGACATGGCATGTAGTTAGAGCAAAATGTTCAGTGCTTAACAGCTATTATTAGAAAGAAAATCAGAGTTATGAGAAATAGATTCCAAAATGTATGATCTAAGGTAGAATTAATGGTGAAAACACATATATATGAGTATCATGCTACTATTACATTGTATAGGTTCACTTTTGTGTATGATTTGTACTCTAAAAGAGCCTTCAAATTGCATCCAAAAGTAAATATTAAGACTAACCTACTTGGAATTAAAATATAATTTAACGATAGAAAATCTGATAACAATTTCAGAATATTAGGAACCTACCTGCAGAGGGTTTGCTAGGCCAGGAGCTTGACATTTATACACAACCTGCTCATCTGTCTGTGGTGCAGTCAATCATGGGCATTTGGCAGGTGATAAGCTTTCCTTGCTTTGCCTTTCTGTTGAGTCTACTGTTGTTTTCTACTCTTGTTCCTGTTGTCTTCCCTGGGTCCTGTTATCCATCTATTGGTACTTCTCACCCACAATGGAAATGCCCTGGGAGTGAAGTAAAGCTAGCACTGGTGATAAGACCTTGCTGAACAATGAGGGTGTAGAAGACAGACCAAAAGGAAGGACCACTGGTAGTGTTGTTTTCCCACAGCAAATCAGAGGTAACTTTGATGCAGTAGAAAGATGGGTATATGCAAGTACACATCTTTGATGTCCACAGAGGCTAAGAAGTCTCTCTGCTGGAGGGAGGCTTTGACGGATCTGGTTGATTCCATTTGAATTAAGACATTTAAAACATTCAAATCTATAGCCACCCTTCATTAGGGAGACTTTCTGGTCTCTGTGGGCATCAATGATGGGTGCTTTCTTTCCTGCAGTCCAGTTTTAATGTACTGCCCTTTTTATTTGGTAAGCTGTGCACATGGTGTGGTGTATGACCAATGATTGGTCTATATCCCCTTAAATGGGCACCAAATCTCTACCCTGATTGCTGCAGAGTTCACACTACTGTTGACTCCTAGTATGTGCTTCTAAGAGATTATGTACTTGCTTATTGTTGCTGTTCTTCTCAGGTCTGTCCTCAAACCATTCTTCCTTAACCCTTTCCCTGCCTAGTTTCAGTTCCCATTTCCTGTGTTCCTGGCTGCTAGTGCATCTGATTCTGCTAGGCTCTAATCCTGATCTCCCTAAACAAGCTTTCTTCATAACGATCCTGACCTTTGCTATGTTCTTGACCATGTCTTCATTCCATTTTTCTCATTTTGTCACTGGGCTCTGGTTAGCCATGGCAACCATCCTAAATACAGCCCCGGATTGTGTGCCTACTTCAGACTACTTCAGATTTTCCACCCTGCCTTTACTGCAGAAAAATCTCCATGTTAAATCCAGATCATCTTCCACTGGGAGGCATCTAAAAGTGAGGCAGTGACAACAGCAACCCAACCTTTCTACAGTGCACAGTGGCTAAGTGTTTAGCCCTTCTGCTTAGCAGCACTAAGGTTGTTGGTTTGAATTTTAACCATGACAATACCTGCCTGGAGTTTTTATATTCTCCCTGTGCCTGCTAGGTTTCCTCTCACACTCCAAAGACAGGTCTGTCTAAATTTTGCATGTATGCATGTGGGCTAGGAACCTTAGATTATAATTTCTTTGAGGGCAGGGACTAATGTGAATGTACAATATAAATGTAAATTGATGGTACTATATAAGTACTTGTAATGAATAAAATAAGTATAATTTATGGGTTGCCAGTAAAAGTACCCATGATTGCTAAATATAAACTACCTAATTCAAAATTTTCAACAGTTTTGAATGATAAAACACAGTTGCATAAAAGATGGAGGATCTCTGGCAGCAGAGCAAGCCGGCAAGAATTATAATTTTTTGATATTGAAAGGAAGCACCAGAGCTGTACCATTTACTTATGCCCCGTACACACGATCGGACATTGATCGGACATTCCGGCAACAAAATCCATGGATTTTTTTCCGACGGATGTTGGCTCAAACTTGTTTTGCATACACACGGTCACACAAAGTTGTCAGAAAATCCGATCGTTCTGACCGCGGTGACGTAAAACATGTACATCGGGACTATAAACGGGGCAGTAGCCAATAGCTTTCGTCTCTTGATTTATTCTGAGCATGCGTGGCATTTTGTGCGTTGGATTTGTATACACACGATCAGAATTTCCGACAACGGATTTTGTTGTTGGAAAATTTTATAGCAAGCTCTCAAACTTTGTGTGTCGGAAAATCTGATGGAAATTGTGTGATGGAGCCCACACACGGTTGGAATTTCCGACAACAAGGTCCTATCACACATTTCCATCGGAAAATCCGACCGTGTGTACAGGGCATTACACTTCAGTTTCCCAGAATCTAAAGCCTGTGTAGGGGATCATATATCATTTTTTTCATAAAATACTGATCCACCCGACGTCTCATCCTGCCTTGTATTAAAAAAAAAAAGTACGTTTTATTCTTTGACTTTCTATTTAAAGTGGTTGTAAACTGCTGGATATTTTCTTTTTCCTTACCTACAAGGCAAAGGCATAATGTGCTCATATGCATTCCATATGAGCGCATTATGTGAAACTTACCTGAAAACTAAGCCTTCCAGCTTCCATCCCCACCTGTCTTGCTTCTGGGTTTGCGGACTCCAGCTCTGTGACTGGCCGGAGTCACTTGACCATGCGCACGGGAGCTGTCAGTCACAGCACAGGGCTCTGATGGAATGACACGGGTGGTCGTTCCTTCAGAGCACATGCGCCAGTGATGTCACTGGCTGCATGTACAGTAAATATCTCCTAAATGGTGCAAGTTTAGGAGATATTTACACTACCTATAGGTAAGCCTTATTATAGGCTTACCTATAGGTAAAATTTAAAGATGGAAGTTTACTTCCTCTTTAAAGTGATTGTAAAGTCTATATTTAAAAAAATAAAAAATAAATAACAAACATGTTATACTTACCTGCTCTGTGTAATGGTTTTGCACAGGGCAGCCCAGATTCTCCTCTTCACAGGTCCTTCTTCGCTGCTCCTGGCCCCTCCCTCCTGTCGAGTGCCCCCACAGCAAGCAGCCTACTATGGGGGCATCCATAGAATGCATTAAGGTGAAAAAATGTCTGCCTTTACAACTCCTTTAAGCCTTTTAGTCCAATAAGGACTGAAAAGAGTGTTTTTAGGAAGTTCTTTTACAACTCCAGGGCTGAATGGGATAAGGGAATGTTGAGTACTAAATTGGGGTGATTGGCGCTGTTCGACTGGGTCCACTATGATGTGCACAACAATATATAAGTGTGAAATAAAAATAATAAGTAATAAATAATAAATTGTATGTGTATAAGAATGATAAAAGTTCCAGACGTGTAGACAAAATATATGTGCATGTATAAAAAACCTGACCACAATCTATAAAGTGCAGTGTGTAGTATCACATAGAATGCAAACACTGAAAAAATTAAGTGATAAAGATAAATGATAAAAATTAAATCATTCCAAAAAGTGAGTATATAAATATGAAGAAAATATAAAATTATTTGAAAAAAACTTATTAGTAAAAGTCCTTTGCTGATAGGTACACACAATGGTGCTAAAACATATTGGTAAAACTCCTTTGTTCATATGTACACACAATAGTGATAAGGGAATGTTGTATGTATATGAGGCGGCTTTAGTAAAAATTTTGCACATATCACAAAATTTTGATTTTTAAAAAAAATTTAATTATATTGTTTAGAGTTTTAGGGAAATGCCAACAATGGAGATTTACTAAAACTGGTGCACACAGAATTTGGTGCGGCTATGCATAGTATCCAATCAGCTTCTAGGTTGTATTGTCAAAGCTTAATTGAATAAGCTAAAGTTAATAGCTGATTGGTTACGATGCAAAGCTGCACCAGATTCTGTGCTCTCCAGTTTTAGTAAATCTCCCCCAATATGTTCTAGAGCTTAAAAAGGCAATTCATCGTCAGGTTTATGAGTACAATAAATAAAATATAGTTTATATTATGTTGCAACACCATAGGTATTATTTATATAATATATATGAAACTAATATTATTGTGCATGTAGAAAATTAACATTTTAAGTAGGATAAGATGAAATCATCTTTGCAATATAAAAAACAAATAATGCAACGCAAAAGGTCTCAAAGTTTTGAATTGCATGTTTTTTTATTTTTCATATATCATTTTTGCCTATTCTACTATTCATTGAATTTATATATATGCATACATAATACCTAGTGTGTTGCTACGTAATACCGACTCTATTTTATTTCTTTTACAAGTAGCCCTGATGAAGGAGGCCTTTTGATCCCTCAAAATAAGCTGGTGTTTCACTAGAATTCTGTAAATAATCAACTTTTTCTGGATGGTCAAAAATGTTTAGGACTCTTCTCTCTTTTCGCTCAAAGACCTTTTTCAAGCACACAGACTTTGGCCATGGTAAATTGAAAAACTGCTTGTGTCCAAACAAATATCTGTACACCTATCTGAGATACACACCTACAACTGAGTCCAGCTCCCCACCACCTTGCTTCTCTATTAATCTGATGCATGACTGTTTGTAATTACTGTAAATTGATATAATTTTATAATATTATATTTTAAAAGTAATAGCTATCATAACTTATAGGAAGGCATATGTGGCTTATTATGCTGAATGAAGAACTGATGAAGCTGTGCCCTCACGCAGCATTCACTGTCTTTGTTGTCAAGTGTGGTTGGTTCAACCACCTACATATAGTAAAGCTCCATCTTTCTTGATATTTTCCCTCTCTCTTTAGAGTGTGGTTCATTATATTTATAAATTCCATAGGAATTCCTGTCGTATCTGCTCCTGATGAGTGGACATATCCACGAAACGCGTCAAGCTCTGTTTGATGCCACAGCTACACCATATATGGAATGATACTTACCTACTACTTATCATGTTTGATGTTGTTGCTAATATACTATTTAGTAGATGTACACATACCATGTGAACACAGATGTCATTATCGGGCATGTTGCCGTTGGCCCGGTAACATGATATATTTACATCAATTACCATGTATTCGTCATGATCATGTGTTGATATGTATGTACTCATTCATCCATCATCTTCATGCCTTGTGCACGTTGTTTGTATATACATTAAATTATTTTTCCATTGTTTTTATATTTATGTTACCAAAATAAACAATTTTAATATATTGATTTTTTACCTCCACTATTCTTTTATTCTCAACTTAAACCAAAGATGGAGGCACTTCATTGTGCTTCATTTAAAGTCCCAAATCCCCCCTCATTTCTAACTGAAGCAGATGTACTATATTTTGTCTATATAATATTTTTTTCCAGAAGAATTTTCCATGAAGTGCTCACACAGAAATAGTCAGAGTTCTATGGAGGGATTGCTTACATTGTTATGCAGAGGTATCTATTTTTAATATCCCTTGTCTTCCACATGGACAGAGGGTGCAGATCTCTATGTGTGCAAAAAAAGTATCTCATCTTTTTGGTCCCTTTTGTCTCAGAGGTTGTAGAATATTTGCCATTCCAACCTAATGTGTCATGGTCAATCCAATCTGTTAATTATAGACATGCTGAAAGAAACGGCGTCCTTGTGACATGAATTTATTCCTAATGAATAAACGCGGCTATCTCCACAGCCTTTCAGACAACAATGCGCAGGCAGGAACAAGTTCAAATGTTGCTGCTGCAGTGGGAAGACGGTAACTGTATGTTCCCTCTCTGGAAGAACATCTATTACATGACCAGACAATGAAGAGTATGAAAGTAAAAGCATCCTTTTCTCTACAAGTCATTGTACTGTGCCTGAAGTGTAGGTGTATGATGCAAAGAATGCAAGGTAACTTTTTCAGCTGAGAAAATGACTCAGTATTTAAAGGTGAATCACTCATTTCATAAAGCACTGTTTTCCCTATAGCACCTTAAGTTTATTAACTCTAAACAATAAACTATTTGTTTACTACATTGAATTAATGAATGAAGCATGCTTAGCTCACTCTCGGATTAGTAGTGATATGTATTCGGCTGCATCTTTTTTTTTGGAACAGCCTGAATTCAAGTCCTGAAAATGTCCCTTAGTGAAAGTGATCCATGCTTATTGTATAGCATTATACAGTCTTTTGCAATTCACTGACTACATATTAATCTCACAATGGCAATAAGTTCAAAGTACTCTACTGGGCTGAGATCTGTGGGCTGTGCAGGACATTTGATTATCTAAGTTAAAGCCTTATCTAGCTGAAGGTAGCCAGTTGAAACCAGGTAGACCAAGACCATGAAGGGGAAGCACACGGTCAGCAACAGTACTCATATATGGTAAGTTATTAAATTTTGACAGATATAAGTACATTTTATGTTACCTTGAACAAATGTGACTTCTCCCATTATCATGGTGTTAAGCCGGCCGTAGACGGTTCGTATCTCGGCCAGTTTAGGAGGAGATTCAAACCATGTATGATCAGGCTGAATGCGCCTAAGTTGATAGATCGATCAAGATGGGTGCAACCAGTCTGTCAGATTTTACAAGCGATTGTTGCTAGCAATAATCACTGTGTACTCCCGGCGGGGACAGCTTCACTGCTCCCCTGCTGGGAGAACACAATGGCTCCGCGGGAGGGATGCGCCCATCAACACTGACTGTGGGTGCCGGCTTTATACCATGGCCAGCTTTATTTATGGCCAGCTTTATACCATAAATGAGTACTGTTGCTGACCATGTACTCTCCCTTTATGGTCTTAACATTATACAATTTTCTTGTACAAATTTCCAAAAACCTAAACACAATCAATTTGTATGCAATAAGGCAGGCCCTAGTACTACATAGTTGAAGGTAAACCTAAAGGAAACTGAAAAAGAAAACTTTATAATGTATGGCCAGCTTAAGTCTACCTGTTTACAACTGGCTACCTTCAGCCAAACAACTCAGATAATCAAATGATTTTCAAGTATGCCAAGCAAATTTTCTCAATACCATTTTACCACCTAAGCCTAAACAAGACTCATGTTGTATAAGCCAAATTCTGACCATTTACAGGTTGCATCATTTAACCACTTCATTACCCAGCTATAGTCATATGACGTCCGCAGATGGGATCTCCCATCCTGGGTGGGAATCATATGACGTCCTCGGCTTCCCAGCGGTATAGGGGGCGCAGGCACGTGCCCGCCACGTCACCAAGGAGCCCATGCGCATGCCTGATGGCCATGATGTGACAGAGCAGGAATGTGGATCTGTGTGTGTAAACACACAGATCCACGTCCTGTCAGGGGAGATAAGACAGATCGTGTGTTCCTAGTATATAGGATAGGAACACCAATCGGTCTCCTCCCCTAGTCAGTCCCCTCCCCCCACAGTTAGAATCACTCCCTAGTAACACATTTAACCCCTTGATCGCACCCTAGTGTTAACTCCTTCCCTGCCAGTGACATTTACACAGTAATCAGTGCATTTATAGCCAATGTACGCTTATAGCAATTTTTTTTTTTACCAAAAATATGTAGAAGAATACAATCTGCCTAAACTAAGGAAAAACATTTTTTTTTTTTTTTTAATTGGGATATTTATTGTAGCAAAACATTTAAATATTGTGTTTTTTTCAAAATTGTTGCTCTATTTTTGTTTATAGCACATAAAATAAAAAACGCAGAGATGATCAACTACCACTAAAAGAAAGCTCTATTTGTGGGGAAAAAAATGATAAACAATTCATTTGGGTACAGTGTTGCATGACCGCACAATTGCTATTCAAAATGTTACAGCGCTGAAAGCTGAAAAATTGGCCTGGGCAGGAAGGTGGTGAAAATGCCCTGTATGGAAGTGGTTAAGCAGCTACAGCAGCAGAATAGGTGACAATGCTACAGTGGTTTAGTTGCAGTAGGATGAGCTTTGACACCCTATCAAACAATGTGCCTATCCAATGGTTCTACTGTCAGGAACAAAAAGTATTTACAAATGCATTAACCAGAGTAGCTTTTATTTGTTCAGGCAGTATATATATATATATATATATATATATATATATATATATATATATACACAGTGGATATAAAAAGTCTACACACCCCTGTTAAAATGTCAGGTTTCTGTAATGTAAAAAGATAAGACAAAGATAAATAATTTCAGAACTTTTTCCACCTTTAATATGACCCATAAACTGTGCAAAAACAAAAGTAAATACAAATAAAGCAATCAGCGCAAAAAAATAATTCCTAAATAACCTAAAAACTAATGCAGCTAGCACAAAAAGATCATCACATAATCAAAGTAAAATGCATAAGGTAAGGTGCAGTGCAAGAACAGGTAAAGTAAAATGTAATGACAAATGCAGTATTCAAAAAGCAATCACAAAAAAGTCCAACAAGAAAGGGGAAGAGGGGGGCGTGGCCTGGCTATGGAGGAGTGAGGACGCGTGTTCCCTCAGCTCCCGATACACCGCCACATTACAAGCCGCACAGAGGGGAGATATCGCCTCTGGAACGCCGGAGAACATGTCGCAAGGACGGAGGGCTCTCTCACAGCACTCGAGAGCGGAGGGTTCACGGCAGGAGCAGCTGGAGACATATTTCGGCCCAAACACCGGGCCCGGACACGAGGCCTCCAAGATGGCGCCGACGCCGAAGGCTGGCAAGACAACAAAAACCACACAAAAGGCCCTGGCTCAGCAGCAGCAGCAACAGCAGCAGCAGCACCAGCACTCCCAGATTTCTTCCCCGCGGTTGGTGAGTGATACAGCCCCTCCACTCTCCCCGGGATCCTCTGCCTCCCATGATCAGGGCCCTGACATGGCGGATTTTTTAGGGGAAGGAGACATAAAGCGCCATATTTGGTCCCTCCCCACCAAGGAAGACCTAGAGAGATTCACTGCCAGGGTTGAGAAGGCCTTTAGGGAAGATATAGCCCAGCTCAAGACAGACACTACTCACTTGGGAAACAGGGTGGAAACTGTGGAGCAGAGGCCGGATGAGGTGCTGCCGGCTATTGTTAAATTACAAGACAGATGCAACTCTCAGGATCAGAAAATAGAAGCCCTACTGTGTCAGTTAGATGACTTTGAAAACCGCAGCAGGAGAGCAAATATAAGCATACGCGGTTTACCAGAGGCCACGGCACCAAAGGATATTATTCCCACGCTGGAAGATGTCTTCCGAGAAATACTGGGATTACTGGCCACGGCTCCTGTGGAGATAGACAGAGCTCACAGGGCCCTCAGACCACCCTCCCAAGATGCAGATAACCCAAGAGATATCATCTGCAAGCTTCATAAATATACACTAAAAGACAGAATTATGCAGAAAATGCGTGGGAAGCAATACTTTGATTTTGATGGAGCGCACCTGTACTTTTATCAGGACATTTCAAGACGCACGCTCATGCAACGCAGAGCCCTGCGACCCCTGCTTGAGGCCCTCCAGAAGGCAGGTCTACCCTACCGCTGGGGCTTCCCTTTCTATCTACAAGCAACCAAAGAGGGGAAGAATGTCACATTACGCACTAAGGACGACCTTCCATTTTTTCTAGAGACCCTGGATCTGGAGCCGGGGGACTTCCGAGTGATCATCCTCACTTACATCTACCCCAACCTTGGCTCACGGCCAACTGTAGGAGCCGCAGGCGAGACCGCAGACGTCCTGCATCCACCTCTCCCATGGGACCTGTGTCATCAAGGCACTAAAGGAAGCTGTCCTACCTTTGATCTGCATTCCGAGAGAAACATTCTCCTCATCTGTCACAGAACCACATCTGATTGTCCACTTTTTGTGAAGGGCCCCTGACCACTAACACAGACATGCCGCCTGCAGTTGGGACAGAACCACATATGCACACGAAGCTGCGCGTGACCACCTATCCTGGGATGAATGCCCCTGATCAGGAACTTGGCTTTAAACTTGTGAGAATATCCCAGGAGAAGACACGGAAGCCATAGCTCTGAACTTGCCAAGCCAGGCACTGGTTCTGGACGCCCTGCTTACCCAGTTCTCTGTTTAGCACTTTTATCTCTTTTTTTGAGGTCCCCCCCCCTCCCCCTATTTTTCATTTTTATCTTTTTGAATTTTTCTCCCCACCTCAAGATAGAGCTGCGAACTTTTGTTTTTTGTTATTATAGAAACTCCCCTCTCTTATACACTGTATAATGTATACTGCCTATTGATCAGGAGAGGGCGGTGGATTGGGGCTGGTCCTTGCTCCCCTCCCTCTCGTGATGGTCCACGTCCCCCACGTAGGCCATACCTTTTTAGGTATATATTTCCTATATTTGGAAATAGAGACGGGTCTCGGGCATCTTTCCCTAACGGGGGGAGGCCCGATATCTGACTCACAGGTATACCACGTTGTGGTAATGTTCATATTAATGTACCTTGCAATTTGTCTTACTTACTTTAACTTTGTCTTCTTCCTTCCCTTCTGTTTACTCTCTTCTACTGTATACTCTTTTGTAGGGACTGCCTCCGGCTCCGCGTCCCGTTCTGTGCCCGCTAGATCACTGCGAAAATTACTCATCCCGAGCTCTTCCTATGGCATCACTTAAGGTAATTTCATACAACGTGCGAGGTCTCTGCTCCCCATCCAAACGTAGTAAATTGTGGTGGGAACTTAAGCGATCAGGGGCTCAGGTGGTTCTTTTACAGGAGACGCATTTCACTCCACACTCACTGCCCAAACTGCCCAATCATATATATACCCAATGGTTCCTCAGCAATTCGCCTACTGCGAAATCAAGAGGTACGGCTATTGCCATACATAAGTCTTGCCCCCTCCAAGTAATCGACACTGAAGTAGACTCCTTGGGGAGATATGTCTTTCTTAGGGGGACCATAGCTGGGCAGAAGATCACAGTTGCTACGATCTATGCCCCTAATTCAAACCAATTCACCTTCATAGACAATACACTTGATAGACTGGCAGAATTTAGAGAGGGCCCTCTGATCTTGGGAGGCGATTTTAATATCAGCCCGGACCCACAACTAGACACCTCGCACAAGCGCCCTTCTCACTCACACGCTTTTTTAAAACACTTTCGTAAAACCCTGCAAACACACCGACTCTTAGATAGTTGGCGAATTCTTCACCCGGTTGACAGAGACTACAGCTACTATTCAAAAACACATGACGTCTATACCCGTATAGACTTGATCTGTGTAGATCACTTGGCCCTGGAGCTGCTGCAGTCCTCGTCCATCGGAAATATAACGATCTCTGACCATGCCCCAGTAATGGCCTCCCTGGTTTTGCCACAGAGTAGCTGTAGGACTTGGTTGTGGCGCTTGAACGAATCTCTGTTGGACGATGCTGTAGCGGTTTCTGAGGTTAACAAAGTCCTGTCCTACTACTTTAAAGAAAACACTACAGAGGGGCTGAGTAAGGGGATTGTGTGGGAGGGCCACAAAGCAGTGGTGAGAGACGAACTGATCTCCCAGGGATCTAGATTGAAGAAAGCTAGGCAAGCAGACTTTGACAGGGTACTCCAAGCGCTTCAGCAAGCGGAACTTAGACACAAACAGAACAGCGACCCAGAGGCTCTGAGGGCTTTGATAGACTTAAGAGAATTGTTCTCTCGACTACTGGACAGACAGGCAGGCAGGCGAACGCGATATCTATCGCATAAATACTATGAACATGGCAACAAATGCGGCCGTATGCTGGCTAGAGCCCTTAGAAAAAAAAGAGCGCTTATGCATGTGCATAAGTTACGCCTCCCCACAAGTGAGTACACAGTTAGACCCTCCCAGATAGCCTCTGGATTCCGGGACTATTACAACACATTATATAACCTAAATTCGATACAGACCCCAGAGACCCAGGCCATACGGAAAACAGCCATCCACACAAATCTGACCGCTTCTGGACTGCCAGCACTGACAGACGAACAATGTTCTGCATTAGAAGCACCCATCACTGTCACTGAGATAGAAGCCACGGTGAACTCTCTACCCAACGGGAAGAGCCCAGGCCCTGAAGGCCTATTACAAGATGTTTTTACCTCTGCTATCTGAATCAATGTGTAGCTACTTTAATTCCATAGCAGACGGCGCAGCTATCCCTAATGAAGCCTTACTAGCTCACATTTCAGTAATACCTAAAGAAGGGAAAGACCCCACTATGCCCCAGAGCTACAGACCCATATCCCTTCTCAACATAGATATTAAAATACTAGCCAAGATCCTAGCGACCAGACTAAAACAACTAATCCCACCAATAGTTCATCCCGATCAAACAGGATTCATTACCGGCAGGGAAGCTAGGGACAACTCAATTAGAGCAATCCACCTAATTCATTGGGCCCGAACATCTCCCGCGCCCCCCCCTTATTTGATATTATCCACCGATGCGGAGAAAGCCTTCGATCGGGTGGACTGGACTTTTTTACGGGCTACGTTGGAAGCTTTGGGCCTTCGCTCCCATATGCTTACCTGGATAATGGCCCTATACTCAGACCCACATGCTCAAGTAAAAGTGAATGGTTCCCTCTCCACGAGGTTCCCGATCAGAAATGGCACGAGGCAGGGGTGTCCTCTATCCCCACTCTTGTTCGCCCTTGTGCTGGAGCCATTCCTGCGCACTGTTAGGGCAAATCCAAACATTAAGGGGCTTACGGTAGGTCCTACAGAACATAAACTTTCGGCCTATGCTGATGATGTGCTATTCCACATCACAGAGCCTCTAGTCTCGTTGCCTAATCTGATGCGGGAACTTCAAAATTTTGGAGAGTTGTCTAATTTCAAAATTAACTACACGAAATCAGAGATATTACCCATCCAAATGACATCCTCCCTGACAGACCGACTAAAAACTGCTTTCCCGTTTACTTGGACTAAATCATCCCTAAAATATTTAGGTATAAGACTGACAGATAGATTTGAAACCTTATTCACCACTAATTTCCCTTCCCTAATAACAAATGTGAGGAAAGACTTGACTCAGTGGGCTAAGACAGCCTTCACCTGGATTGGAAGACTTAATATTATTAAAATGAATGTCTTACCCCGGGTACTGTTTTACATGCAGATGATACCTGTGGCCTTACCTAAGAGTTTTTTTACTCAATTAACTAGTTTAATATCCACCTTTGTGTGGAACAATAAGAGACCGAGAATTGCCATTAGATTACTGAGGCGCCACAGGGATATGGGGGGCCTGAGCCTTCCAGACGCACAAAAATATTATCGAGCTATGGTCTTACAGAGGATACTAAATTGGCGCTTCCACACACACTCCAAGATATGGGTCTCATTGGAAAAATATATAGCGGGAAGAAATCTGGCATATGCCCCGTGGTTGGCCCGGGAGCACAGGGGATTATCAATCTATGCGTCTCCATTGACGACCCAGCTTTTGAAAGCCTGGGACCGACTCAATACTAATTTGGACTTGGCGCCCCCGTGTCACCTCTGGCCCCACTGGGAGGATATCAATGGTTCCTGCCTGGGGATCAGGTAGGATTTTTTGGCTCCTGGGTGGATGACAGTATTGCCTGCTGTGGTAAATTGATGGAAAGTAGTAAATTAGTCTCACTAGAAGCCCTCAGAGCCCGGTCAGGGAGTTTCCCTATGGACTTTTGGCGATATAGGCAACTTCATCACTTTTTTAAACAACACGGAAGCTCTATAAGAGATACTTCCTCCCTTACACCGTTTGAACGCCTATTCATAGACGAAGAGCCGATTCCACATATGATCTCGGGACTGTATCAGTTGCTCAGCTTTGCTACTCCAACAGTGAAACCACCATATATCAGGATGTGGGAACGAGACCTGGGGGTAGTCTTTACCTCTGCCCAGCTATCTGCCCTTTATCAACTCACTCGGTCTAGTTCCATTGATTCTAAGACGCAAGAAATGAATTACAAAATAATAATGCGCTGGTACCGAGTA
Source organism: Aquarana catesbeiana (assembly GCF_042186555.1). Lineage (NCBI taxonomy): Eukaryota > Metazoa > Chordata > Amphibia > Anura > Ranidae > Aquarana > Aquarana catesbeiana. The sequence goes on from NC_133324.1 coordinate 240,427,536, forward strand.
CCGGCAGAGTTAGCGAAAATATATCCAGCAACGTCGGAACTATGTTGGAGAGGTTGTGGTCACAAAGGCACTCTCCTCCATATTTGGTGGGATTGTCTTGCAATTAAATGCTACTGGGAGGATATTAAATCACAAATTAAAGATATCATGGGCATTGAAATTCCTCTCTCTCCGGAACATTTCCTGCTACACATTCCTCCCATGCCAATACGCCAGTATAAAAAAAGTATACTGCCCCACTTGCTTAATGCGGCAAAGCGGCTTCTCCCTATATACTGGAAGCGGTCGCAAGTCCCATCCAGAGAGGAATGGTATCACAAGGTGGGAGATATCCGTGAGGCAGAGGACTGGATTGCCACATGTAAAGGAGTTAGAGACCGCTTCACAGCGATGTGGCAACCCTGGACAATATATACCTCAGACTTAAGTCACATTCCTTCTAGCCTAGACATAGCCCTTCTTGAGCTAGCTGACCCATCCTTGAAAGGACGCCTTATTGACCCACAGAGGGGAGCAGACACTTAGGGGACATGTGTTCCCTTCTACTGTTCTAATTTTTAGTAGGTATGGTGCTGTCGGGAGGGCCTCGACGGGGGGCGGAGCTGGACGCAGGTTCCCAGGTATGTTCCAGACTACTTTTTCTTCTCTTTTCTTCTCTCCTCTTTCCTAAATACTATATTGAGCTTTAACTAGTTATGGTTGCCCGTTTAAAAACAAAAAATATGTTTGTTGCCAGGTGACGAATAAGAAATGACTTAGCAAAGGAGCCGACTGGTCCTTGGAGATTTATGGCCATGAGACACCCCGGACAGGGGGTGTTCTAGCGTCATTATGCTGATATGGCTTTGCCGGGTGATTTTGGGGGGGGCCGGGAGCGCGGGGAGAGGTTAGTTGGAGGCGTATGTTGCCCCCTCTCTCCGCGTGACCCCGCTCAGCCCACCTTATAAACTGTTTGCACAACTGAACTTAGCCTAAACCCTGGGAAAGACTTGTCCAGCTCTTATAGTCCCGGGACTAAGACAAGCATGCTTTTGTTTTTTTTGTCACCTGGCACACTGTTGGTGTATTTTTTTTTCCCTTTTTCTTTTTATCAATGCTAGCTACACCAGTTAAAAAGTGACTGTCTAGTATTTAATATACATGACTGATAGCATCGATGTTCTTGTTTTTCTCTCTATGTTACTCACTCTTTTTGTTAAATAACAAAAAAAAATGACTGGTTTATCACCTAAAACTGTTCATCCAGATGGATGTGATTCTATACTCACAGTTTTATAATCTTGCAATGTGATATCCTGTCTTTTATAAATAAAGATTTAAAAAAAAAAAAAAAAAAAGAAAGGGGAAGAGGACTAAAAGTCCCAGCAAGCACCAAGAGGATTCCACATGACAATCGCACAATGCAAGGAAGATAATCTGAAAACAGATTTGGAGTGTTTTTGCAAAGAAGAGTGGGCAGATATTGCCAAGTCAACATGAGCCATGGTGATAGACTCATATCCAAAAAGGCAACAAAGTATTAGTTAACCCTCCTGGCAATATTCCCAAGTGTGGCTTGGGGTTAAATTTCAGTATCATTTGCGGTAACCCCGAGCCACAGGTTACTTACCTTGTCACCAGGATCCTGCGATGTCCCCCCACTGTCCCCCCCCGCCAGATCATCCGCCCGATTCTCGTGGGGGCGGAGCCCAGCGGCAAATTCAAAAAGTTCAAAAAACATAACACATACAGTACACTTCAAAGAAAAAAATGGAAAAATATGGAGGGACAAGAACATAGAATACTTACTATGATATTTAAAAGTAAGAATGAAAAGTGTGCAAGTGCACACCTGCATTAATAGAAACGACAGTGGAATGGGACTAAGTAGCCTACGTAATATATGGTCCAAAGTAATCGTATGTATTCACATTACCTAAAGAGGGATATATATAAAATATTTAATAGTAGATAGTAAAGGTGATCTAAGTAGCTCATCCATGATTAAACACTCACCAACATGCTGAATTGTTTGAGATACTTTGTATGCTGTATGGTATAGAGGTAGAGTCTAATCCTATGGACACTGCTGGTTAGCAGATGTCCGTGGGTGAGAAGGGATCCAAAAGGAGCCTAAGCAGTATATATGGATCATCTGACAACATTCAACCAGAATGTATCTGCAGTGGGATATAGTCTACCTAGAGTATAAAAATGTATACACCAATAAGGAGAGGACCCATGACTCATAAATTATACAGTCAAAGAAAGAGAGATAGTCTACATGAATAAGAAAGAATAAAAATGAAAATATAGTCCTTGCAGGTAAACCAGATAGTACCTGGACCATGAGAGCAAAGCGTTCCGACCCAACCGTCAATGATATCAGCAGTGCACCATATAGGACGTAGTCCTATTTAAATGCACGTCCCGTCCGTAGTCAGCAAATCGGCGCCGCCAACGTGACGTCATCCGGGTATATATCCGAGGTTTGATGTATGTAGAGGTGGCTTTGTTTAGCAACGATCATATGAAATATCTGTTGTACTTTGAGGGGGGCAGGAGGCGGAGCCTAGCGGAGCAGACATGCATTGTTAGAGCTCCACACCGCTGAGGAGAGAAGAGAAGGACAAAGCGGAGCCTGCAGGCTCAAAAGGTATCCATTTGAACCTTTTTGCCCCAGGGAACAAACTGTGAAAGTTTGGGCAGGAAATATGGTACTGGGAGGAAACCGTGGCAGAAATAAAAATCACCTCACAAAGAGCTCACAGGCACTCACTGCAGCTGAAGCAGCTCCAATCACCTCACAAGATACAGCATCAGGGCGCTCTCACAGACAGAAAATGTCACAGCAAGACTCTCCATTTGAGCCAGATACAGAACAAATCCTCTCACAAACTTCTCCACAAGCCTCCTCAGTATCCCCAGTAATATTATTACAATTTGAAAAGATGCATAAGGCTTTAAAACAAACCTCAGACCAAATAACAAAAAGCCTAACCAAAGAAATAAGAGAGCTGGGAAACCGCACCGCAGCCTTAGAAATAAAAATGGATGAAATTAAAATTACAACCCAAGAAAATATAACAGAACTGGAACAATTAAAAAAAGAGAATTTAATACTTCAAACTAAGCTCGAAGTTTACGAAAATAGAGCCAGACGTTCAAACTTGCGCATAAGGGGAATACCTGAAACTGTGACAGACCTGCAATCTACTATTACTGCTCTATTACAAGAACTAAAGCCAGATATCCCTATTGAACGTTTAGAACTGGACAGAGTACACAGAGCCCTCACAGCCAAAAAGAAAGATGGACCCCCACGTGATATAATCACAAAATTTCATTATTACAGAAGGAAAGAACAAATACTAATTGCTGCAAGAGAAAAAAAGGAACTTAATTTTCAAGGACACAATTATCAAATTTTTGCTGACCTATCCCAACTTACTATTACTAAAAGACGATCCATGAAACCCCAACTAATGGAACTGCAACGCCACAACATTATGTATCAATGGGGCTTCCCCTTTTCAGTCAGATTTAACTACCAAGGTACAATTTACAGAAGCAGATCAGCAGATGAACTACAACAAACCCTTTTAAAATTAAATCTGACAGAACCCACAAGCAGCAACACTCCCACACGCAGAAGAATGGCGTCATCTTCACCTTCAGGCAGCACCCAGAAAATTTCAGAACAAAATGGGAATCATCATTCTCACAAAAGAGGCCGTTATGCCACATCATCCATGGACCAAGAAGATTCAATGGACTGACATCCTAATTCCTGATATCTCTTCATTTATTATACTAAGAGATGGTTCTCTATAAAAAACCTATATTTATAACTGAATGTAACTGCATTCTGATAGTCACACACTGTGTGGGATCATGTTACATTCCAGTTATATTTCTTATTACTTCTGATTCATATAGCCTTAGAATATATAAGTGAAATAAGGAAATTCTTGTTCAGTTATATATTATCAGGTAATAACAATAGATTTATTACTTTTTAGGACAAATATGTTCAATAATCCAGAAGTAATGGAAGCTTTTTCTTTCTTTTCTTAAAACAAATATATTATTACCTAACTAGTTCCTAGAATTATGTTTTTGTTTATTCTAATCTGAAGCAATACAACCTCAATTTTATGAGTTAACATATCTAAACAGTTACATATGAATAAAATATGTAATTGTTTACTCTAAAAGGGTTAAAATCCCAAAATAATTCAAACTATCTTCATCAATACCAAAGTTATTAACAGTACCTTTCTAACTGAATTATTTAGCCTAGGGCAAGACTAACCATATACAACCACCCTGGAATAAATAATTTCAACAAAAACTATATTCTGCACTCCAATTAATGAAACATCATTTTGATGTCTTTTGACATAGCACTTCTCTCCTGTAAGCGGAAGATCCGTGTACCCCCATTAGCCCTCCTCATTCTCCCAACCATATTATGTGGGAGTGTGACGAAGGCACTTATTCCCCTGAGAGAGATATTTATTCTCTTTCACGGGTAAATTGTGATTACTTGCAAAAAATAATTTATACAATGTATCATCTAATCTCATATGTTTTTTGTTTACTCTTTACTCCAGAATTCACTGGTTTCTTTTCTATCTATTCATCTCTTCAGTCCACACAGGTTGATCTGCGCAGTCAGCTCTGCATAACAAAAAGTAAGTCAAAACTATTTGATCTGTTGCCATGGCACCACTGAATATACTTTCCCTGAATGTTCAGGGAATAAATGTCCCTCAAAAAAGGACCAAAGCCTTCCGTACTTTCCATAACAAGAAGGCTCACATAGTATGCCTCCAAGAAACACACTTCACCAAAGATTCTACTCCAAAATATATTTCTCCTTTTTATCAACAAATTTACACGGCTTCTGCCTGTACCAAGCAAAGGGGAACTCTAATTGCATTTCACCGATCCACACCATTCACCTTATCATCAGAAATTAAAGACCCAGAAGGTAGATACCTGATACTCATGGGTTATATAATGGATACAGCAATCACGGTGATTTCCTACTACGCTCCTAACAAACAACCTACACCATTCCTCTCACATATATTACAAGTGATTAATACACACAAAATAGGAACAGTAATAATGTGTGGGGATTCGAACCAGGTCCTCCTCCCATTTCTAGATAAATCACCTTTTACACCATACAAAATAACCTCTAGATTACCTTTTTCTCAACTTCTTTCCAAATACAATCTGGTAGATTCATGGAGAGAAAGTAACCCAATGAAAAAGAAATTCACTTATTTCTCGCACCCTCATCAAACCTTCACCAGAATAGATCATATTTTTCTAACAATAGGAATGATACCAGAAATTATTGCATCAGATATAATTCCGATTCCGTGGTCTGACCATAATGCAGTATACACTACTATAGCCTCAGCCATACCAAAAGCGCATGACCCAACGTGGTACTTACCGGACATAATGCTCAAACACCCACTACATCAGATGGCCATTGAACAAGCTTTAAAGGAATACATATCAATTAATAATACAACAGACATCTCCCCAATAACACTGTGGGAAGCTCATAAGCCTGTCTTGCGTGGTACAATACAAAGACAAATGGCACTATTTAAACGGGAACGCAAAAATCTAGCAAAAAAACTAGAACTCAATTTTAATGCAGCCTACATATCATTTCAAGATAATCCATCTCAGAGTACAAAATCTCATCTGGAAAAATCTAGATTGGAATACGATCTATTTCTCACTGAGTCAGTTGATAAATCCCTCAAACGCTCCAAACACAATTTCTACATGAATACAAACAAACCAGGTACATATTTGGCTTGGGCATTAAATTCAACTAACAAATCTTTCAAACCAATACATTTGAAATTATCAAAAAATGTTTACGCTTGTAATCCAGTTAAAATAGTCCATAAATTTCACTCACATCTTGCAACTTTATACAAGACAAACAATGAATTTAATCCTACAGAGGCTGAATCCTTCTTCTCAAAAATAACCTTACCTGAGTTATCTCAGAATCAAAAAAGCAGTTTGGATGAGCCTATAACTATAGATGAAGTTGCTAACGCCATAAAAGACCTAAAACTTAACAAAAGACCAGGCCCAGACGGCTACTCGGCTTTATACTATAAAACATTCTCAGAAATACTCTCTCCCATTCTCACTGAAACTTTTAACAAACTTCTAGATGGACATTCTTTTCGGCAAGAAACACTAATGGCAATTGTTTGTATGATCCCAAAACCCTTTTCTGATGATACTTCCTGTGTGAATTATCGGCCTATCTCTCTGTTAAACCTCGATATTAAATTATTAGCAAAAATAATAGCAAAACGCCTCAATAGCATTATAGGAAAATTAATACATAGAGATCAAGTAGGCTTCATGCCAAATAGACAGGCAGGCGATAATATACGCAGGGCAGTGTTATTGGCACATATTGCTAAAAAACGGAAAATCCCTTTATGTTTTCTATCTCTCGATATTAAGAGGGCATTTGACACAGTATCCTGGCAATATATGCAATATTCATTACAAAAATGGGGTTTTGGACCCCACTTTTTAACATGGATCAAAGCATTATATAATAAACCCAAAGCCTATATAAAATATGCTGGATACAAATCTGAAGCCTTTAATATCGAAAGAGGTACCCGACAGGGTTGCCCATTATCTCCCTTATTATTTGCCCTTATACTCGAACCCATGGCCCAATACATCAGAACAAACCAAACTATAACTGGCATTGAAGTAGGAGGTATTACACACAAATTATGTATATTTGCAGACGATATATTACTTTTTCTATCATCACCACAGGTCTCTGGTCCTAACTTAATACCAGCTCTTGATGGATTTGCAGCCCTATCCGGCCTTATGATTAATCCTAAGAAATGCCTAGTGCTTAATATTTCACTCACAAACATGGAATTGATCCCGGCTAGGGCTGCACTCCCATTCACATGGGCAGAAAAATCAATCCCATATCTTGGAATTCATTTAACAGCATCTCATTCTGACTTATTCTCAACCAATTATCCTCCTGTATTAAGACAGATCACAAATCTAATAAAACAATGGTCGCAACTTCCTTTATCCTGGATAGGGAAGATTAATGCAATCAAAATGACTACTACCCAAATTGCTTTATCTATTCAGAGTCCTCCCTATTCCAATTCCTTCCTATTTTTTGAGAATAGTACAAAAAAGAGCAACTTCGTTTATATGGGGCTCTTCTAAACCACGTATACCTATACACACACTACATCTTCCCAAAAATAAAGGAGGCCTGGGATACCCTAATTTTACTAACTACTACAGAGCAGCACATTTGGCCAGTCTGTCCAAATACAATGCAAAACAAGAAATCCCATAATGGGCATTTATAGAGGCTTCAGAAAATGACCCTCTATTAATATCAAATTTATTATGGCTTGATCCTAAAGACCGCTTTAAAATTCATAATCCCATAACTAAACACTTCTTATCTCTCTGGGATAAACTAAAAACCAAATATCAGTTACAATCTCCACACAATTCTCTCCTTTCTTTTATCAGAAATCCGGCCTTTTATCCGGCATGGATCTACCCAAATTCTTTTAAAGCTTGGACAACATCAGGCATTCAGACACTAAATGACTTCATAGCATCTAAATCATTCCTTTCATTCCCATCGCTTAGAGAAAAATATGATCTACCAAACTCTGAGATATTTAGATATCTCCAAATCAAAAATTTCTATACACCATTCCTAAAGGGGGATACACCATTATCCCAATTATCCATTTTTGAATCAATCTGTACAAAAGATCCATTTGCTAAAGGTACAATTTCATCACTTTATAATCAATTATATGGAGTAGCAAATCTTAATAGACCCTCTTACGTTCAGAGGTGGGAGGAGGACCTGGGACGAACTTTAGAAGACACTGACTGGTCTAACATATGGCTCACATCTAAGTCATCTTCACCCAACATCTTAGCACTGGAGACAAATTATAAAGTCCTAACTCGCTGGTACCTTGTACCCGCTAGAGTGGCAAAATATTCACCTAATACCTCAGCTCTTTGTTTTCGAGGATGCCCAGAAATAGGCACATATTTACACATATGGTGGACGTGCCCAGTAATCCAAACCTTCTGGAAGGAAGTCTTCGTGATTGCATCTAAAATATTTAAAAAAATAATACAACCAGATCCATATTTAACTTTACTTAATCTAAAACCGGAATGGTTAACACTCTTTCAATTCAAACTTATGATCCAACTAAGAACGGCTGCAAAACAAACAGTGGCCAAGGCATGGAAATCTCCTACATTGGTACTAGCAGAAACAATTCACAGAATGAATAATACAATGTCCCATGCTAAAATGGTAGCCATCGATCAAAATCAAATTCCAAAATTTGAAAAACTTTGGCATCCTTGGATAAAACAACAGTTCCTGTCAAACTTCAATGACTCTGTCCTGTTGCCATGGTAACAGATTAAATGACTTACAGAGACACCCATTCTAAGGCTTCAAAGAGAACTAAAAAGAATAATAAACTGACGAGCGGGACAACCTTGTGGACCATACCTCTACCTTTCAACCCTTTTTCTTCTTTCTCTTTCCTTTTCTCCACCTTACTATTAAAGCTCATTATCAGAATTTATTTGACCTATATACACTCTACTTGTAAACAATATGTATAGTAGGTATAAATCATTTAAATACCTACAAAAGTAACTAAGGAAATTATATATATCTTTAATTTAGGTTTACGTGAACCCAATGTTTAATATTTGAAATTTCATGATATTTACCTATATAAACCCTACTGTAAAACAATGAGCTTACTTTATAGATCCTTGTAAACTTACTTTATGTATCTTTATAACATTGTATACTCAATAAACTTCTTTTGACAAGGAAATATCTGTTGTACTTCAACGTTTGTGGTTTTTTAACAATTAATGTATAATTATGTTTTTTCAATAAACTATTTTTATAAGAGAATTGGTGTTACTGTGCCTACAAAGTCCAAAAAGTCCCTCCATTTTTTTCTTTGAAGTATTATTCTTAGGACGTGGCACATTTATATTTTTCATGTATCTACAGTACCACTGTGTGCTATGATACTTTTCCTTGAGACATACAGTACACTGTAATCTGTAAGATTACGTTACTGTATCAAATCATTTCACATCCCTTTTGCCCCCGGAGCTTTGTCCAGTACCTTGCATGCAGTTTTATATTTTATATACTGTTCTTTCTGCCTGGAAACTTGAGATTGTCCATAGCAACCAAAAAGTGTCCCTTTACGTCAAAAGTGGTTTTAGACCAGCTAGAAAACAGCGATAATAAATTAGAACACTTGCAAAATTGAGCGATAGTGAATCGTGGGGAAATTCGTTTTATTATTATTATTATATTATTTATAGTTATTTATTATATTATAATTTATGAATTCGTGTTTCAAACTTTATCATACCCTGGATGTCTACTAGACTCTTGTGTGGACAGATTTAAGTGAGTAATTACTAAGAATTACAGGCCTACAATATAAAACACCAAATTTCTATGCAAAACATTGTACCGCTTTGAGATTCAAAAATCTCACATAATCATACCGCGAGGGAGGTTAAAGGGTGTGCACACTTACGCAACCATATTATTTAATTTTTTTATTTTTAGTTCCCTCCACCCAAAAGATTTCAGTTTGTAGTTCAACTGAGTTGTACAGTTTATAGGTCACATTAAAGGTGGAAAAAGTTCTGAAATGATTTATCTTTGTCTCATTTTTTTACATCACAGAAACCTGACATTTTAACAGGAGTGTGTAGACTTTTTATATCCAATATATATATATATATATATATATATATATATATATATATATAAATAAGAAGGCCAGTATGGTGGCCTGAATTTAGGGGAGGAGTCCAGGGAGTATTTAAGCAGCCTGTAATCTTTATCGGTTCCGGTGCGCGATTCGTTACGTCACTAGGCCGACTCTTCCAACTCATTCGGGGTTCCTGAGTTGCGTGTCCGAACTTCCAGAGGCGTTCGTTTCTCTGTTTGCGGTTTTTCGTAGATCGTGTCTTGCCCAAACTGCCGCAGGTAGGATTCATATATCATTTCTTCATTTTGCGCATCGTTGTTTGCCAGATACCCTGTGTCACCGAAACCCCGCTATGGAACTTGCGAGTCATTCGTTAAGTCTCCGTATGCAGCCTTATTTTAGCCTCGTGCAAACCACAAACTCGTGGCTCAGTTCGTGACCACAAACACCGAGCCGTTTTCATCGGTTTCATTCGTACATTCTCGTACATTGTTGTTTCCCACCACGTAGTAGGCCCATTTCACTTAAGAAACACACTGTCTATCATTTCAGTTATTTTAGTTCGCATTACCCTCTGGTCCGAATCTAGTCGCATCAGCGACTCACCAGTTCGTCCCGACTAGTTTTGTCATCTCATTTCATGTCATGCTTCACAGTCCGGTTCGTTGTCAGTCACAAATTGTGACACACTGATTCGTGCCTCTGTCATGGCAAGTCATTTCATTTGTTACATTTTGCATACCCTTTACTCTATTTCGAATCCAGTCGCATCTGACACGCACCGATTCATGTCGACTCATGCTAGTCATTCCGTCTCATGCATTTCATGTTCCTTATCAGTCGCAACTTGTGGCACACCGATTCGTGCCTCTGTCATGGCAAATCATTTCATTTGTTACATTTCACATACTCTTCACTCTGATTCGAATCCAGTCGCATCTGCGACGCACCGATTCGTACCAACTCGTTCTAGTCATTTCATCTCATTTCATTCCATGCTCCACAGTCTGGTTCAATGTCAGTCACAATCGCGGCACACCGATTTGTGCCTCTGTCATGGCAAATCATTTAATTTGTTACATTTCACATACCCTTCACTCCGATCCGAATCCAGTGGCATCTGCGACACACCGATTCGTACCGGCTCGTTCTAGTCATTTCATTTCATTCCGCGCTCCACAAGTCCGGTTCGTTGTCAGTCGCAATAGCGGCACACCAATTCATGCCTCTGTCATAGCAAATCATTTCATTTGTTACATTTCACATACCCTTCACTCCGATTCGAATCCAGTCGCATCTGCGACGCACTAGTTCACGTCGACTTGTGTTAGCCATTATTTCCTGTTCCATAGACAGATTCGCTGTCAGTCGCTATCGCGACACACCGATTCGTGCCTTTGTCATGGCAAAACATATAATTTATTACATTTCGCATACCCTTCACCCCGATTCACATCTGCGACTCACCGATTCGTGTCGGCTCGTTCTAGTTATTCCGTCTCATACAGTTCCATGCTCCACAGTCTGGTTCATTGTCAATCGCAACTGCGGCACACCAATTTGTGTTTCTGTCATGGCAATCATTACATTTGTCTCATATACCCGTCACTCCGATTCGAACCCAGTCGAATATGCGACACACCAATTTGTGTTGACTCATTCTAGTCATTCCGTCTCATGCATTCCACGCTCCGCAGTCCGGTTCATTATCAGTCGCAAATTGCGGCACACCGATTTGTGCCTCTGTCATGGCAAATCATTTCCTTTGTTACATTTCACATACCCTTCACTCCGATTCGAATCCAGTCGCACCTGCGACGCACCGATTCGTACTGGCTCATTCTAGTCATTTCATCTCATTTCATTCCGTGCTCCAAAGTCCTGTTCGTTGTCAGTCACAATCACGGCACACCGATTCGTGCCACTGTCACGGCAAAGGTTGCAAAGGTTGCAATTTCATGCATTCATTTCGTATACCCTTCACTACAATTCAAATTTAGTCGCATCTGTGACGCACTAATTCACTTCGACTCGTGTTAGCCATTGTTATTTCCTGTTCCACAGACAGGTTTGCTGACAGTCGCTATCGTGACACACTGATTCGTGCCTCTGTCATGGCAATCATTTCGGTCATTTCATTTCTAAAAAAAAAAAAAAAGAAAGAAAATTTGCTTATTTCATTTCGCCCTCATTTCATTTCATATTCCACAGTTCGGTTCACTGTCAAGTCACAGTTTCACAGTTACGTCACACTGATTTGTGTCCCTGTCATGGCAAACATTTCTTTCATTTCATTTCATATACCCTACACGCCGATCCGAGTCCAGTCTCTTTAGCAGAACTCCCATTTGCGTTGGCTTCATTTCGCTCTCATTTCATCCCATATTCCACAGTTCGGTTACTGTCAAGTCACAGTTACGGCACCCCAATTTGTGTCACCATCACTTCAACCATTCAGTGGCCTTATTTCGTATATTGTCTGTCATGTTCTCCTTAGGTCTGGCATTCGTGCATTTTTGTTTCTTTTATCCCGTCATACGCTCTACTGTTGTTCGATGTCGGTCGCCTCAGCGATGCAACGGTTCACTTTTAAATTCAGATCACTTTATGATTCATCACGTCATTTACAGACACCCCTCAGTACGGCTCACCCTACAGTCCAGTTCGAATCCAGTCATAACAAGTCATATTGGCCCACATAGCTTCAGACCAACTGTTCTCAAAGCCATTCACCTTCTAATGGCATAAAGTCACTCTCCGTTGTCCGTCTGTCATTTCTCCTCTAGGTCAGTCGAGTTCAGGTAGTTCCATCCTGCACCAGATTGAACGTTATTCCCCCAGGTTCCGGCCGACTGAGCTTTCAACCTCGAAAACCAGGACTTCTTAACTAGGGCACAAGTCAGCAAGAGCCATGTCACAGGCCGGCAGCGAAGACTTCACATCTGCCCCTCTGTCACCTCTCCGGTTTCAGCGTGCAGTTCCTCAGGGGATGGACCATCCCCAAGTTAACAGCAGAACTAAGTCGCAGGGGCGTGCCCTTCCCCGCTACAGCCAGGAAAGCCGAGCTCTTCAGGCTCCTCTTCCCACCACCAGCGACAGACGGGCCCAGCTCCCAGCTGGCGTCTCATCAGTCCATGTCCTCGGACATTTCTCAGCTTCACATAAAATTTTGTTTGGCGTACGACCTGCCTGCGCCTCATTCTTCCCAAATCCCGAGTTTGAATTCCTTAAATCCTTCAGAGGAATTCTCCCTGAAATATGGGAGGAGTCCGGGGGGTATTTAAGCAGCCCACTCACCTGTGGTCTTTGTCGGTTCCGGTGCGTGATACCCTCCCTCCCATTCGCATTCAGTGCATTTCTCAAATTCATTTCTCTCTTCAAACATCTATTACTTATCTTGGGTATGCCTGCTTTTTTGGTATACCAACCAGCAGACCAGAGTACACTTCAGGTCCATTTCATGATGGTTCACATCCATCCCGGTTGAAGGGCTTCGACCATAAATATATATATCAAGGCCCATCTACAAATATATGCCAACATTTTGTTTTTAACAAATAAACAATCACCATTTTACAATGTGAGGACTATTCTATGTTTGGTTAGGCTTCTGCTTTGAATATCACTCATATCCTTGCCCCCAATAATAACGATTCATAAATTATTTTTGAACAACCAAAGATCCCTCTACACTTACAAAGTGTAACAATGTCCAATAGAGTACATTTAGCATTCTTTTTTGGGGGCTATGTCCACAGGATAATTTTGTCCATACTTGTTTTGTGTGTATAGTGCGCCTTATATATTATTTCAGAAAAACTGCACGGGGGAACTTTAAAAGTGTCACAAATTACCTTAGTCAAGTATAAAACATTTTTTACAATTTATTTTAATACAATTATAGAAAAAAACACAGCAATGTTCCTATTGTATTGTGTAACATTTAATTAAAATATACTGTACATCCATTATGTACTATCCACCTTTCACATTATATACTAAGAAGAGCAATACTTCTTCCTTCCAGAATATACTGATGATCAAAGAATGGTAAGGGGATGGTACTTTGACATTTTCCTGAGAACAAGTCTGCTTCCTTGGAATTAGGGGAAATATATATGAATAAGCATAATGTATCATGTTAATATATAATGTTACACCTATTGTGGAATTATTCCATAACTTCATATCAAAAAATTGCATTACACTGTTTACCATATAAATACCACTTACACAGATATATAATATTTACACATGTATGATATATTTATATATTACACATACTTATATAGCTCCATCAATTTACACTGACCTTTACATAAATATTGTATATACACATCAGTCCCTCATACACATAACTAGGGCCAATTAGGTAGGAGTCAATTAGCCTATCAGCATGTCTTTATTGTGTGGGAGAAAACCCACGCAGGCACAGGGAGAACATGCAGGCAGGTAGTGCTTTGGTTGGGATTCAAACCAACATTCCTAGTGCTGCTAGGTGGAAGTACTAACCACTTAGCCATTGCACTGCCCATATTACCATGTTATTATATTAACATGATGTATTATGCCTATTCATAGATATTTTCCATACTTCTGAGTTCTGAGGAAGCAGACTTGTTCTTGGAAACGGGTCAAGAAAAGTACCATCCTCCCACCATCCATTAAACATCAGCATATTCTGGAAGGAAGAAATATTGCTCTCCTCAGAATATAATAGCTGGATAAAGGGGAATAAACGGTAGTACTCTATAGGTTTATATTTTACTTGAATAATGTACAATGCAGTGGGAGCATTACTGATTTTTATTGATTATGATTGTATTCAAATATGTTGTAAAGAATTTTTTCATACTTTACTAAAATATTTTGTAACACCTATAGTCCCACTTGGTGCAATGGTTCTTAAAGCGGGGGTCCACCTATCTATCGTTTTTTTTTTTTTGAGTTCATTCACAAACTTTTCTTCTCAGCATTACATACTCACATATTTACTTTTTTTATTTATTTATTTCAGGTACTTATATAGCGCCATCAATTTACGTAGCGCTTTACATATACATTGTACATTCACATCATTCCCTACCCTCAAGGAGCTTACAATCTAAGGTCCCTAACTCACATTCATACATACTAGGGACAATTTAGACAGGATCCAATTAACCTATCAGCATGTCTTTGGAGTGTGGGAGGAAACCGGAGTACCCGGAGTAAACCCACGCAGGCACAGGGAGAAAATGAAACTCCAGGCAGGTAGTGTCGTGATTGGGATTCGAACCAGCGACCCTTCTTACTGCTAGGCAAGAGTGCTATCACTACTCCACTGTGCTGCCCATATTGTGTGTAATATGTCCACCTGTGTCAGATTTCATCGGAAAGAATAACTTATATTATTCACTGCAGGCAGTTTCCATCTTCATTGTGGGCATTTGAAGCCCACAAGCATTTATTTCCTGGATGTGGTGAATGCTGTGCTCCCAGCATTCACCGTTCATTCCCGCACATGCTCAGTGGCATCCTGGGAAGCCTGAGACTAGCTCCCAGGAGTCTGGGAGAGGCTAGAAACACGCCTACTCCCATGGGAGGAGAACCAGGAAGTGCAAAGAAGAATAGAAAAATAAAAGGTAATTACGGCGATTTAAATTTTTTTAAACGGCATGTCAGCATCTAGGCAAGGAAGAGAATACATACAGATATTGTTCAAAATTTGGGTGGAACCCCGCTTTAAATGTTCTGCTATAGGTATGGGTATAGGCAGGGGTTAAATCAGGAATCCCCTTTAATGCTGGTCACTCCCCTTTGGAGGGGTGTCTTGAGGATTGGCCAAGCCCTCTGCCTATATTTAGGGATGAGAGGGACTGATCCATGTTTTACAATGTCAGCAGTGAGAAGAGAAAGTTGTTTCTCTTAGCAGGAGAGCTCCCCCTGGAGTTTGAGGGGAAGCTGTGGGGACCAGTGGAGAATTATGGCCTGTATAGCAATAAGCAGCATGCCTAAACTGTAAGTAGGACCACTCCCCTAAGTGTAACTATTCATCAATAACCAAGGATATGCAAGCATTGTTATTGCATTTTATTACCATGTGTATGCAATTTGCACTGAAGGATTGCCAATGGATTGTTGTAACTTGTTACCTTTTTCAAGTATTAAAGTAAAACTCAGCAAAGAGAATACGTGCCTCTTCTCTGCCTCAGCCAGGGAAAAAGTTGTGTTTGATGATATTTGGTAAAAAGTTAAATCAATGGATGAAAAAAGAGCCAAGTGTTAAGTAACCGTGTAAATTATGGCCAAGGAGCGAGTGGTGGTTGGGGGACGGAAATGACCCTCTTGACAATGAGAGAAGACCCCCTTCATGTAGTTGACCTGGGTTCCCCTGTGTTCCTACGGTGTTTAGTTGGATTCCCCGAGCCCTAATATAAACCACAAGTAATTAAAGGGTCCTGTGTGAGAAGAGTGCTCCAGGCAATATGGGGTAAAAAGAACTTTGGACAAGGGGGATGAGTCAGAAAGGCCTTTGGTCTGGATCTGTGCAAATGAAGAGAGAATCAGCTTGGCGCCAAACCAATGGTAGGCACAAAAGCTCTGTCTGTAGGTGGGGCCCAGCTGCACGTGCTGGTCATGTGTAATGGAAATGGGCACCGCCTGCTTATATGTGATGTGATACTAATCATTACGAGCCCTCTCATTTAATTATGTGCATATTCAAATAATCTCTTGTATACTTTTATGTAATAAAGGTAGTATCCACCCATTTTATTTTTAATAAAATATAAAAATACCACTTTTTCTCCTACCATAGTTTTTGTGATAGCATTTTTTTCTTTGTTCAATAATAATAAACACTTTTCCATGTTGCAAAAAAGAAAAGGGGTTGGGACTTTGAATGAGCCACAAGAAACGAGCTGGATATGAAGTCAAAAACATTTATTAGACAAATATACACAACTTGTTAAAAAAGTATACACCACATGGCATGTACAATGATAAATGATACCATGTGGATGATTTGCTGGTATAATAGCCATAGACCAATGCTAAACATCTATAACACAAGATAAAAACATGACACTAAACAGTGTATGATGTTGTGAACCAATATTGCTCCATATAGAAAACCATTGAACAGGCACAATTACATGCGTATAATAAATTGTATGTTGAAAGAATGTGTGTATGCATCCAAGAAAGCTCAACGCTTTTCAGTGATAATTCCACCTCATCAGGAGCTGGTGCATACGACATATCTGTGAAGAAAAAAAAATAAAAAAAAAATATATATATATACATACTGTATCTCACAAAAGTGAGTATGCCTCTCACATTTTAGTAAATATTTTATTATATCTTTTCATCTGACAACACAAAAGAAATTACACTTTGCTACAATGTAAAGTAGTGAGTAAAAAAAAAGGAAGAAAAGTACTGTGCCACCAAACTCAATAGATGAAAGAAACAGGGGGGGGGGGGGGGGGGCGCCACTCTAAGTGTAGTATTAAAATAGAAACATTTATTGTACAAGATTAAAAGCACTTACAAGATATAAGTGTAAGTCATGCTCATCATAAGTATGCAGTCATGGCAGTTCTACTGCGTCCCACAGGCTCCTCGCACAATCCGGATAGCTGGGAAGGGGTCTGGTATGGTGTTATGCTGAACGGCTGTGCTTTCAGGAAAACCAGGAAGTGGTCAGATCCACGCTGACCAGCTTGAACTGCGGAAGCGGAAATGACGTCACCAGCCCAGGGCGGGAGGAAGGGGTCAGGACTGTCTGTGTGAAATGAGAGGCTACGCGCTCGGAGCTCACAGCTCCTTCTACTGGCCTGTTATTCTCTGGAGGAGAGCGTCATTAAATACTCTCCTAAGCATGACATACGCGGCCGTAGGACTACAGCGGTCAGCAGACCCAAAGCAATGGGATCAAGGAATGTAAGAAAAATAAAAAATAATAAAAAGTGGGGCTTACATAGGTTGACAGCTGATGCAAAACAGAGCACATTTTGAGCTATTAGAAAAGGCCAAAAATCCAACTAAGAATGCACAATCTGGATAGCAGCATTAAAAATTGTATATATATAAAAAAGAAGGATTATATTAAAAGATATATATATATATATAAATTATTAAAAATATGCCTGAAAAATAATGTAAAAATTACATTTTGTACAGAATTCATACATGTATAACAGAGGTATCATAATATGTATTTTTGTATACTGCATGACCACACATATGCAGATATACACCAATATATGTATGTGAGAGATGGTTACTCACAATCCCACCACCCCCAACCGCAGACTAAGGACCCAATGACATCCAAATTTGAAGGTGATGACCATGCAGGTCCACTGTAAAAAATTAAACAATATTAAAGAAGCTGGTATCTACGTACATGTATTATAGCAATGTATCTCAATCTCTTCATTAAGTCCCCCTGGTGAGAGAGTATTTAAAGAGTATATCCAGGGGGGGGCGTGGCCTGTGCGGCATGTGAACAGACGTCTAGTCACAGAGCTCCCGCAGTGATCCTGTATTGATCCGGTTCCCGGCACTGTATACCACCCGTTTTTCGCTAGATCACCCGGGGA
Organism: Aquarana catesbeiana; assembly: GCF_042186555.1. Taxonomy (NCBI): domain Eukaryota; kingdom Metazoa; phylum Chordata; class Amphibia; order Anura; family Ranidae; genus Aquarana; species Aquarana catesbeiana. The sequence goes on from NC_133324.1 coordinate 240,445,960, forward strand.
GAATCTCCTCCACACTCCGCTCCCATCCCGGTGCGCACAGAGGGCATGATGACCCGAGGACAGAGAGGAGAAGGCTCTAGGATGGATCCTCAAAATGGCGACGCTCCGCCGTCCACACAGAAGCGTGGCACGGACAAGACAAAGGAGGGACTGAATAAGCAGCAGAAATGCTCCAAGGATGGCTCAGCTGATCACCCTAAGGATATGAGGTACTATGCTCAACAATTGGCTGAGAAATCAGGCTTGACAGCAGCCCAGCCTCTGGGTGATAGTCCTGTATTTAATGACACTGAGGAGGAAGAGGGTGAAAGGGAACAGGGAGCAGGCGCCATGATGGCTCAGGAAGAGGTCAGTGTCGCTGTAGCTGAGGAGCCTGAGGAACCTGATGAGGAGGAGGGGGGTGAACAGCCCACAATGGCTGCCATCTTAAAAGCAGTTAATAAATGCACAGCTTCTGTGAATAATCTACAAGCACGCTTTGGTGGCTTGAAGGAAGAGGTCAGTCTCCTCAGGCAAGATATTCATAAACTCCCTACAATGATTAGAGAATCCCAATCCACCACATGTTTAGCGAGAGCCACTGATACACGCACAGAGGATTTCGAAAATCGTCTTAGGCGTAACAATGTGCGCATAGTGGGGCTACCTGAGAAGGTGGAGTGTCGGGACCCCACGCAGTTCATAGAACAATGGATGGCTGATGTTTTTGGCAAGGTGGCTATCACCCATTTATACATAGTTACATAGTTACTATAGAACAGGCCCACAGAATACCCACAAGACCTCTCCCACCTGGAAACCCCCCTCGTCCGATACTGGCCCGTCTCCTGAATTATCGTGACAGGGAGATTATTCTGAGATTAGCCAGAGAAAAAAGGAACATCCAGTACAATGGCACGCAGATCTCATTCTACCCAGATTTCTCGGCTGCAGTCCAGAAGAATCGTTCGCCGTTCTCTGATATCAAAAAACGCCTACAAAGGTTACAAGCCTCCTATGCGATGCTATATCCTGCGAAACTCAGAGTTACTCTAAGGGGTTGAGCACACGTCTTTGAGCACCCTGCTGGACTCCAACGAAAACGAGTTCCGTCAAGATCGGAGACCTGAAGCGGAGATAGACTGACACCTTTAATACCGGTCCCAGGTTTTTCTTCATTTTTCCCTCGGCTGAGGGCAGTGCCGGAAACTTACATTGATTTCTCTCCTATAAAATGCGAGTTCGAAAATGTGATGGACCCTGGCAATGTACTTGCTAGTATGTACCAGGAACTATGCTATTGCTGCTCGGAACCCCTTCGGGGGTCGGAGGGACCGGTTGTCCCACAAAGTTTTGTTGTCCCTGTTGACACATCGGTGTCCTGGATTACAAGGAATGTTTGCCCTTCTGTGTGTTGAGTACATGAAGACGGATAACCCATATCAGAAGAGGCATTTATGTTTGGCTCACGCACCGTTGTGTGTCCTAAGTTACTCCTTCATACAAGTTTGTTCCGGAGCGTGCATGGTACATTATAATTCGGGTAGAACCGCAACTTCATTTCTCTCTTGCTGGTTGATTTGCCAATTGACAGTACTCTCAAGGTATGACATGAAAGTTCCTTCCTCCCCCCTTGGTGGGAGTAAGAGGAGCAACAAGTGGTTTTCCCCTATAAGTCATTTACTAGTCACTCAAAAATGACGACAGTGACTGTACTTTCATGGAATATTAGGGGTCTGCAAGATCCCCTAAAGCGGACTATGGTATCATCTCTGTTAAGGAAACACCTCCCAGCTATATGTGCCCTGCAAGAGACTTACCTCACGATGAACTCTCTGTCATGCCCTAATTTTAGATGGGTGAGCAAGGCATATCATTCCACTCATACCTCGTATTCTCGAGGCGTGAGTGTGTTGATACACAGCTCCATAGATTACGAGGAACTAGGTTCCGAAATTGATGAGGATGGGAGATATGTCTTTCATTTTTGTAAATTGTTTACTTTTAAATGTATACTAGCTTTTGTCTATGTGCCCCCCCCCGTATAACAATCAGGTGTTGAGAGCCCTGGTGGGATGTCAAATGAAACATCCGGAGATACCATTGTATGCCTTCGGAGACTTTAACAACTATACGGATCAGCTGTTAGATAAACATCCACCTGCAGTGGGTGGGAGGGGGGTACACCGTACAGCTCTTCGGAAATGTATTGAGGAAGTGGGATGGAAAGACCCATGGAGAGCTAAAAATCCGGGAGTGAAACAGTTTTTTTGTTTCTTTAAAAGTTACTCATCACTGTCAAGGTTAGACTTATGTCTATGTTCATGTGTGGCTGAACGATACATCTCTGAGGTGACCTATGCTCTCAGGAGTGTGTCCGATCATTCCCCACTGATTGTAACTCTAGAGGTGCATCCTCCTTCTACAGTAGCAAAGGCGCCATGGAAAATGAACGCATTTTGGTTGAATCTCTTCCCTTCCCATGAGCAAATAGAATCTCATATTGCAGACTTTTGGCGCATACATACCGCCGACAAATTGTTGGCCATGAATTGGGAAGTCTTTAAGGCAGTCCTGAGGGGCCTCTTCATAACCGAAATTCAAGCTATTAAAAGAAGGACACATGCTCAGAGGGTGGGAATAGAACGTATGTCAGAGGATCTTGAGAATAAATTTATTACAGATCCAACTCAAACTAACAAGGAGGCGTGGCTCTCAGCGCAAGATGCGTTGAATAGGATCACAGCATCCACAGCGGAGAGAAAGAGATTTCTTCATAAAGCAGCATTCTATGAAGAGGGTGAGCACACTGGATGCCTGTTAGCAACTATTGCCCACTCTCATCAAACTTCCCCCTCTATTGGGGCACTACGTATGCACCTCGGCGGGATAACCAACTCCCCAGACCAAATTTTGGCAGAGCTGGTGAGATTTAACTCTTCCCTGTACGAATCTAAACAAACATACTCATTAGACTCACTATCTGAGTATCTGGATGGTATCCAGTTGCCCAGCTTAACGGCGGAGTCCAAGGCAGAACTTGATGCCCCGTTAACCATTGAAGAATTGCAGATGGCGACCAGTTTGTTCCCCAATTCTAAAGCTCCGGGAGACAACGGACTCCCCATTGAGGTATATAAACAATATGGCGAGCATATACTTCCACACCTGCTGAAGGTATTTAATGCAGTGAGTCAGAATGGTAACCTCCCTCAATCAATGACCAGAGCAAACATAGTTCTGATATTAAAACTCAATAAAGACCCACTTGACCCGGGGTCGTACCGACCTATCTCTCTTCTACAAAATGATGTAAAGATCCTAGCCAAGGTCTTGGCAATTCGAATGAATAAAGTCATCTCTACCATAATCCACTCGGATCAATCTGGGTTTATGCCCCAAAAGTCGACTGCAATAAACCTTCGCAGACTTTTTCTCAAAATTCAATCCCAGGCAGACAATAGGGGTGATAGAGCATTTCTGTCACTGGATGCCCACAAGGCGTTTGATAGCGTCGAGTGGGACTATCTATGGGCAGTAATGAGGAAATTTGGAATTGGTGATGGATTCATTAAATGGGTGCAACTACTTTACTCGTCCCCAGTAGCAGCCATTAGGGAAGGAGGGAGGATTTCATCACCCTTTAAATTACATAGAGGTACGCGGCAGGGCTGCCCCCTGTCTCCCCTCCTATTCCCTATGGCTATTGAGCCCCTAGCGGCTATGATACGTACTAATCCCTTGATACAGGGCTTTAGATATGGGGACATTCAAGAGAAGGTTATCATGTATGCTGATGACACCATGTTGCTGCTTGGTGATACATCCACTTCACTGTCAGAAGCAATGAGGGTCATTAGCCAGTTCGGGAAGTACTCAGGTCTAGTTATTAATTGGACCAAGTCCTCCCTGCTACTGCTAGACCGTGAACCGTCCCCATCCCAAAGGAATATGCAGGATATCCCGGTCTCAACTTCCCTTAAATATCTGGGCATACAGGTTACAACCCGTACGTTGGACTACGTCAACCTAAACCTAACCCCTTTGATCAATCGCTGACGCGATCGGGTCAAAGTATGGAGTAAACTGAAGCTATCCCAAGTAGGGAGGATAAACTTAATAAAGATGATCCTTATTCCACAGTTACTTTATGAGCTTCATAACTCCCCAATAGTCATCACTTTGAAAAAGTTTAGAATCATTAACTCCCTCTTCCGTTCATTCATATGGCTATCAAAACCTCCTAGAATTAAACTTGAGCAGTTACAGCGCCCCAAAGACAATGGTGGCTTAGCGCTACCTAATCCCTGGGTGTACTATTTAGCCTCCCAATTGCAACACATTGCAAGGGTCATAAGACCTAGACAAGACTTGGTAATGAACCTGAGGGACTCCTCGGCTCAAATACTCCGGTTCACGTCCAAGAGAGAGGTAGCAGATGGTTTAGAGGCCCTACAATACACTAAATCCAATAAACTCTTCCCAACTTACGCTCTTATGCAGAAGATTTGGAATAAGGTCAGGATGCTCCAGGGGGTGGATGGCTTTACTAAATATAGCCCCATTTGGGAAAATAATTATTATTTGGAGATAGCATATGGTCTGAAATGGAAACAATACGGGGTGTCACACATGATACATATATTCAGAGATGGCAAATTGAGATCCTTCTCAGAGCTCAGAGAGGCCTTTCAATTGCCGGTGTCTATGTTTTTTTATTATAGGCAACTCAAACATGCGATAGATGCCCAGAAAGGTACAGACATTTGGATCTTGGAGCCCACATCCATTTTCAATTACCTATTTGAAATAATTAATTATAAAGGGTTTATATTTCTGATTGCTATTCCATGCTCTTAAATCTCTTCCTTAGGGACACACCCCTGAAGGTTGTGTCTCAATGGGAACAGGATGTTGGCGCATTTGAAGAAGAACAATGGGAGGAAGCCTTGCACACCGTTCCCATGTGCTCGTTGAACGCTGCTCAAAAACTCTCCCAGCTTTATATACTTTTTAGAGTACACTACACCCCAGCTAGATTGGCCCGTATGGGAATAGGCACTGACCCCACATGCACCAGATGTTCCAGGGATCACGGAGATCTCATCCATCTCTTATGGAGATGCCCTAAATTGCACCTCTATTGGAACAATATCATTGATACTATTAACAGAGTTTTCCAGATACTGATACATTTAGACCCTAAACCATGTTTGCTGGGGATAATAGATGACCTCCTGACTGAGGATATCCTTAAGCAAGCTATTAGAAGAGCTCTGTTTCAGGCCCGTATGCTTATCCTCAGGCACTGGAAATCCAAAGACCCACCCACGGTGCAGGAATGGATCACACAAATGGGAATCACTCTCCGTATGGAAAAAATCATATATCAGCATAGGGGGTCCTCTAAAAAATATGAGAAATTATGGGCCCATTGGCTGGATGTACCCGGTCTAGCACCAGTGGATTTGGTGTTCGACCGCTTATTCTAAAGCTTATGGTCATCAGATTGATTTAAAAAGGATGTACAGAGAGAATTACATGAATGTTTGCTAATGTATAGGGGAATAGGAGGAAGATCATGGTGGTTATATGAGTCCTACAAAGTACTTTGAACCTGATAAGAGAGTGCGATGCAATGTACTAATTGCTTCTTTTGTGTATGATATCATCCATATTTTGTAAAATACTGTTTATACTCTGGAACTGTATGCAATAACTTACTTTCAATAAAACCTTTTTGTTTGAGAAAAAAAAAAAAAAGAGTATATCCAGAAGGTATCCTGCTGGCACAGCGTTTAAAATGCTCCGTAGCAGAAAGATCTCTGCAGATGGCCTCAATCACCCAGACCTGTAGACCCACAGTGGATTTTTTTGTTCCATCAGAAAGTGTCTGGGGACACACTGTGTTTGTCGCATCCCTGCTCAATGAATCGTCTATGTTTACCAACTCATTGGCGTAAGGGACGGATGGTCCTCCCTACATAAAGGAGACCAGAAGGACATGTCAGGCAGTATATGACATACTTACTGGAGCAATTATGGAACTCCTTGATGGTATATGTCTTTCCTTTTGTAGTGAAAGTTTTTTGCCCATGATGAACAAATTTACACATAAGGCATAATTTTGAACCCCAACCAATACGGTTTATGACACAATTTCATGATTGCCACAGAAAAATGGAAAACATTCTTATCAAACATTGGCCAATTCTGTTGAAAGATCCCCTCTTGGGCTCGTCCCTCACGCAGAAAGCCAAAGTGTCCTATCGTAGGGCTAGAAACATCAAAAGCCAATTAGCACCCAACAGAATTCCTAAGTTCTAGTCTATCGTTACCACTCACATTCCACTCATTCCACTGACAGGCATGTTCCAATGAAAAAATTATGCCTTATGTGTAAATCTGTTCATCATGGGCAAAAAACTTTCACTACAAAAGGAAAGACATATACCATCAAAGAGTTCCATAATTGCTCCAGCGAGTATGTCATATACTGCCAGATGATGTCTTGGTAGAAGAAACGTTGGGACATACAGCACTGGCTCCACAACACTGTGTTCTTCTCCTTGTGATCACATTATACAAAGGCCTGGTTTTATCTACATTGATGTACGTGCAATACTTTATTTAATACATTTTTAGCCAAAGATTTTATGCTATGTGGCGATCTTTTTTTTTCTGTATGACACCTTCCTGTTGACTGGTGGAGCCGATGAGTCTCTATATGCTGAGCCTGGATCGTTATGCTTTCTTGATGTCGGTCCCTGAAAGCTTGATTGTCGAATCTGCACTGCTGTACAATCCACATGCTGGTTCCTGTGATGTTAAAGACCCCATCAGTTTTGCTTGTTTGGCTCTCTGCTGCTGGCAGGTAGCCCACAACATTTGGTAAGAGTACCCTATTACCTTCACTGGTGGTGGTAGCACATTTGATGGTGAATATTGTTTCCTTGTTGTATTGAGCACACACCTCTGACGGTTGTCCTTGGCTGAAAGTCCGAATAGCCACCTATTTTGCACAGTTTGAAAAATTACTTTTTCCACTAAAGTAGTGAGTGTACAGCTTGTATAACAGTGTAAATTTGCTATCCCCTCAAAATAACTTAACACACAGCCATTAATGTCTAAACCGCTGGCAACAAAAGTGAGTACTCCCCTAAGTGAAAATTTCCAAATTCAGCCCAAAGTGTCAATATTTTGTGTGGTCACCATTATTTTCCAGCACTGCCTTAACCCTCTTAGGCATGGAGTTCACCAGAGCTTCACAGGTTGCCACTGGAGTCCTCTGCCACTCCTCCATGACGACATCACGGAGCTGGTGGATGTTAGAGACCTTGCGCTCCTCCACCTTCCATTTGAGGATGCCCCACAGATGCTCAATAGGGTTTAGGTCTGGAGACATGCTTGGCCAGTCCATCATCTTTACCCTCAGCTTCTTTAGCAAGGCAGATCTTGCTCTGCTTTAGTATGTCACAGTACATGTTGCCATTCATGCCAGCAGCACTCATGCAGCCCCAGACCATGACACTCCCACCACCATGCTTGACTGTAGGCAAGGCACACTTGTCTTTGTACTCCTCACCTGGTTACTACTACACACGCTTGACACCATCTGAACCAAATACGTTTATCTTGGTCTCATCAGACTACAGGACACGGTTCCAGTAATCCATGTCCTTAGTCTGCTTGTCTTCAGCAAACTGTTTGCAGGCTTTCTTGTGTATCATCTTTAGAAGAGGCTTCCTTCTGGGACAACAGCCATGCAGACAAATTTGATGCAGTGTGCGGCCACTTGGCCACTGTGGTGCGTGTCAGTTTCAGGGTCTTGGCAATCTTACAGCCTAGGCCATCTTTATTTAGCGCAACAATTTTTTTTTCAGATCCTCAGAAAGTTCTTTGCCATGAGTGAGAGTGATAACACCAAATTTAACACACCTGCTCCCCATCACACCTGAGACCTTGTAACACTAACGAGTCACGTGACACCAGGGAGGGAAAATGGCTAATTGGGCCCAATTTGGACATTTTCACTTAGAGGTGTACTCACGTTTGTTACCAGCGGTTTAGACATTAATTGCTGTGTGTTGAGTTATTTTGAGGGGACAGCAAATTTACACTGTTATACAAGCTGTACACTCACTACTTTACATTGTAGCAAAGTGTCATTTCTTCAGTGTTGTCACATGAAAATATATAATAAAATATATACAAAAATGTGAGGGGTGTACTCACTTTTGTGAGATACTGTGTATATATATATGACTGTTCTTGAATGGCCCGGCCAGAGCCCTGACTTAAACCCAATTGAGCATCTCTGGAGAGACCTAAAAATTGCTGTCCACCAACGTTTACCATCCAACCTGACAGAACTGGAGAGGATCTGCAAGGAGGAATGGCAGAGGATCCCCAAATCGAGGAGTGAAAAACTTGTTGCATCTTTCCCAAAAAGACTCATGGCTGTATTAGATCAAAAGGGTGCTTCTACTAAATACTGAGCAAAGGGTCTGAATACTTAGGACCATGTGATATTTCAGTTTTTCTTTTTTAATAAATCTGCAAAAATGTCAACAATTTTGTGTTTTTCTGTCAATATGGGGTGCTGTGTGTACATTAATGAGGAAAAAAATGAACTTGAATGATTTTAGCAAATGGCTTCAATATAACAAAGAGTGAAAAATTTAAGGGGGTCTGAATACTTTCCGTCCCCACTGTATATATATATATATATATATATATATATATATATATATATATATGTATATATATATATATATATATATATATATATATATATATATATATATATATATATATATATATATTTATATATATATATAAAAGCAAAATTGCTTGTGTAGCATGAATACATGAATTATCATTCGAAGCCCAATCAAACCTTCAGTTTAAATGAGCTAACACATTGAAGGTGCATCAAACCAAAAGGCGTTCAATGTCTTGCAGTTTATTTTCCTTAGAAAGCAGCCACAGCCTAAGTAGAAAAGCCTATCCCCTGTCAACATGCTGTAGAGTGGGATCCTGTCCCTCTTTGTGCATGCATTGGTGTCTCTGCAGAGGTCTGAAGCACCCACTGCCTATTGCCTATACACCTATTGCTGTACAATTAGCAAAGCTCATGCTTCCAGCTGATTGGACAGCTCCGGCTTTGACTCAGCAGGGGCATGTTGGACCTCTGCATAGAGATCACATTCTGGTAGGGGAAAGGCTTTTCTATTAGTGTTTTTTAAAGAAAAAAACTATACCTATTGTTTTGATGCACCCAGGGCCAACGCAAGCATAAGACAGGTTAGGCGGCTGCCTGAGGGCGCTGGAGAGTAGGTGGAGCTAAAACCAGGAACCATTAAAGATGCGCTTATGCCAGCGCCAGCCTAGCTCACACGGACATCTACCTAGCTGAGAGCAGGTCAGGCATTCCACACAGTGACGCCCAGCACAACCCAGTACTGTGCCAATCTCCCAGCCCCTCCCTCCCAGATGAAGGGCAGACAACTTTTGTTTTGTTTCCAGCACCTGCTTCTCTCCCTGCAGCCCCCTCTATAAAGATCAATCCCTCCCACCTGGGTGGTAGCTGAGACACATCCAGTGTAGCAGGGAGACAACTGCTGCTGAGCTGAAAACTTGTGAGAGGAAGAGCTGAGTGAGAGCAGGGAGAGGGGCCAGCAGACACAGGATGGGGAATGGAGCTGAGAGATCCTGTGTTCCGTCAGATTAGGTGACCCGTCAGAATTAGTAACGGAAGTGACGTTACGTTGCTGCCATCTTGCTACACCCCGCACTCGTCCACAGTAAGGATACAGTGAGAAGGGGGCAAGCGGACATCTTGTTACACCCACTAGAGTTTTGCATTGCACAGTTATTTTTAACAGTAAACGCAGCTTATAAGGTCAAATACAGTATTTAGAAATCCGACAGACTGTTTAGATGTTGAATTTTAAAATTAGCGGCAAACCTGCTTATCTCACAGGTTTGCTAATTATTATTATTATTATACAGGTTTTATAGCGCCAACAGTTTGCGCAGAGCTTAACAAACTAAAGGCGGACATTACAGTTACATTACAATTTGGTACAAGAGGAATCAGAGGGCCCTGCTTATTAGAGCTTACAATTTAAAAAGGAAGGGTCAATTGATACAAAAGGTAATAGCTGTGGGGATGAGCTGATGGAGGAAGTAAAACAGTGTTGGTGCTAACAGTGCTAATCTGACAGAACACCGCTGCTTTTATAATTCAACATGTAAACAGTCCGATGGATTTCCAAATACTGTATTTCACCGTATATGCTCCATTTACTGTTAAAAATAATTGTGAAGTGCAAAACTCTGGTGGGTGTAACAAGATGTCTGCTTGCCCCTTCTTGGTGTTTCCTTACTGTGGAGGAGTGCGGGCTGTAGCAAGATGGCGGCGACGGAACGTCACTTCCGTTACCAATTTTGACTGGTCGCCATATCTGACGGAACACCTGCAGCCTCAGTGGAGTGGAAGGTAAGGCAAAGTGTTTTATAAACCACCTGTGTGACTGTCTTATTATACAGCCCTCGGTGCTGATATGTACAGCACCATTTCCTAACACTGTACCCTCTCTCCTACTGGGCGCAGCGTGGAAGTTTTAGCTTGTCTCACTTGTCAGCTGCCTGTAGCCTGGGGGGACGGCAAAATACACCTTCGCCTGAGTGGACAAAAATCCTTGCACCGGCCCTGGATGCACCTAGAAAGTATTTAGATAATTTATACCAAAAGTAGGGTTATTGTCTAAAAAGATATACTTAAAAAGTACATGTGAACGCAACTAAAAAAATAACTCATATCAATGAGATTGTAGGATAATAATGTGCAATTAGCTTATTTACATTATTTCAGCAGAAAACTGAGACTAGACACATCAGTAATTGGGCACGCTTGTAGCTGTGATAAGGCACAGGGTTGGTGCCCTTACATCTCTGTGTTCCTGCAGGCACAAGGAAGTAGCATACATGAAACAGATATACAGAGCTATAAACAAATATGCCAGACTACACATTCTCATTCCAAGAGCTGCAATACTATTCCAGTAAACCATTCCTGCAGACAGGTTTTTAACTACTTAGGTGCCCAAATCCATTAAAAGAGTAATCTCACCACAAATAGCCATAGCTATGACCATGTCCATTCAGATATATCTGTACATTACATTAGGTATTTACAGTTTTGTATGCTCCTATTTGTTTTCAACAAGACACTGATTATAACAATATTATTCACAGCAAATATTCGCTTAAGATGGGATATGCATTTTTAATACATTTAAAATCGATTATTCATATACACTTGCTTTTTTGTACTGTTCCTGTGAATAATTGCCATAATAGTTCCATGTTTCTCTTTATACATCTCTTTGAGAAAATGTAGATAAATTGTGTTATACATTTTTTTCTGTATAATTATAATGGCACTTCCATGAGCACTAGCCCTGTCACATGAGAGAAAGGGGGTAATGGTTAGAAAAAGAAGTAGGTATTTTCTTTACTTGGGGCAGCTGAACAGAGCAGTAGAGAAGTGAGAGAAGGATAGAATGCACTGCTGTGTGATTCTCTTACTTATTAACACCATAGCCATTATTGAAAGCCCCACTCTAGGATGTCCAGAAGTGGGGTCCTCTCAGACACCAGAAAAAGATAATGCCATCACAGGGGAGCGGCAATCTCGGGGTGGGCATCACAACCCTAGATCAATGTACCCACCACTGAGAACTGGCAGTGGCAAGGGACCTGGAGGGGTTAATTAGGTGAGTATATGTGGCTTCACAAGGTAAGAGGGTAGGAAGGAAAAAATGTACAGTAAGAAGTAAGAAGAAAAAAATGTTGCAAACTGTTTGCGGGCTTTCTTGTGCATCATCTTTAGAAGAGGCTTCCTTCCGGGACGACAGCCATGTAGACCAATTTGATGCAGTCTAAAGGTCTGAGCACTGACAGGATGACCCCCCACCCCTTCAAACTCTGCAGCAATGCTGGCAGCACTCATACGTCTATTTCCCAAAGACAACCTCTGGATATGATGCTGAGCACGTCCACTCAACTACTTTGGTCGACCATGGCGAGGCCTGTTCTGAGTGGAACCTGTCCTGTTAAACCGCTGTATGGTCTTGGCCACCTTGCTACAGCTCAGTTTCAGGGTCTTGGCAATCTTCTTATAGCCTAGGCCATCTTTATGCAGAGCAACAATTCTTTTTTTCAGATCCCCAGAGAGTTCTTTGTTTTGTGCTATGTGCATCTTCCAGTGACCAGTATGAGAGAGTGAGAGTGATAAAACCAAATTTAACACACCTGCTCCCCATTCACACCTGAGACTTGATGGCTAATTGGGCCCAATTTGGACATTTTCACCTAGGGGTGTACTCACTTTTGTTGCCAGCGGTTTAGACATTAATTGCTGTGTGTTGAGTTATTTTAAGGGGACAGCAAATTTACTTTTTTATACAAGCTGTACACTCACTACTTTACATTGTAGCAAAGTGTAATTTCTTCAGTGTTGTCACATGAAAAGATAGCATAAAATATTTACTAAAATGTGAGGGCTGTACTCTCTTTTGTGAGATACTGTATATAACAAAGGGTTAAGAGTTGCAGCGTTTTCTGTAGAAGTACTTTCACTACTGTTAAAGAACAGAAGCCAGGAAGATGGAGTGTATTGCTGCTTTGTAATCTACTGGCTCCATATTGTATAGTTTACATTTTTTATTGTCATTGATACTCTGCAGCTACATTAAATAACATGCAAACAGGTTTTCCTACTATGTGTGTAAATTTACATCTCTGATTCCAAAGAACTGTGTGTATGTTAGTAATAGAGAAACGTGAAGTCATCTTTTGTAATCACTATTGCATTATCTACATATTCCAGAGTAGTGTTGCGCCCTACTTTTTCTTCTAGTGCTAGGACTCATTCTGAAAGGTGTATTAAAGCAATAATAAAACTAAAGCAAAATGTTACTTTGGGTCAAAGAGCTACTAGTACCCTCAACAACTAAACCTTGTATGAATAAGTACACACACCAGTATAAAAAAGTGAGATATTTGATACATAATGGCTGACTTAAAAAGCAGCTTTGTTGTATAGAGGTCATATCACTGCTTTAAAGAAAAAAAAGTGCACAACTTATAAAGCACAACAAAGTGTCTTGCAAATGTACATTGGGCTCTGGCGGTTTTGGGAGTCCAAAGCTGGTAGAATACGGGGCGTGTCCGGATGTAAGCCGAGGGGGACGTGTCCCTGTAGAGCTCCGTCCATTCTGAAAAGAATCCTTCACCATCCTCTGCACAGAAAGGCCCGGTGAGCACACACAGCTGCCCTGCCTGTCCCAGTTTGACTCCTGCAGCGATATCGCCCTTCATTTAGGAGTCCGGCGGCCCGGTTGTGTGGATACACGGCCTCCGGCCTTCCACCCCTCAGCAAAGACCCGCCGCCATCTTGAGGCCTACAAAGCCTCCTGAAGCCTCCGCGCTCGGGTGCCGCGATCCGCGGAACGAGCGATCGCCCCACGCCAGCGCATCCACGGCAGCTTACCGATCGGCGGCCAGCTCCAGAAGTGCCCGAGGGACCCCACACGTCCAGCCGCACACACCCGCGGACCGCCGCCATCTTGCGGCCTACGAGGCCTGCACTGTTCTCCTCAGCCAGGTACTGTGACTAGTGGAGGGGCAGCCGGTGTACACCACCCCCCTTTGTGACAACTTCTCTGGGGGGACAGGTGGTGACTGCTTCATCTGGGGACTTTGGGCCAGCATCATTAGGCCTCAGTGGGAGAGCTCAGTATTGCACCAGCCACAGATGTTTATTGCCCCTGCATGACAGTCTCTCTCACTGCTACTGCAGGCTCTTAAAGGGAACAAACCATCCATCCTGAATTTCTACTCTGTGTAACTCCAGATTGCTTGCTCATGCCATCAAAGAGCAAAACAGCGACTAAAAAGGCGCCAGCACAGCCTGCCCAGCTCGCCCAGTGTCCCAGTGCCATTTTGGATCAATTTAAAGCGCTTTTAGTGGACATGGAACAGGCAGCGATTCCAACGGCCTCTACATCTCCTCAAGCACCTGCACCAGTAAGTGATACCACTGTCATCCTTGCAGCCATAGAACAGAGCAGAACCTCCTTACTGGTCCGCATTGACCATTTGGCTGGGGAATGTAACCTCATCAGGGCAGACCTGGACAAATTCAGGGGCAGACTTTCTGAGACTGAGTCGCGAATTTCCGCCACAGAGGACCTCACTACCCACCATGATGATGCCATCCACACATTGCAGCGCACTGTCCAATCCCTGGTGGCTAAATCGGACGACGCCGAAAATCGTCTTCGGAGAAATAATGTGAGGGTCCTGGGTCTCCCGGAGGGGGCGGAGGGGGACCATCCAGCTGAATTCGCGGAAGCATTCTTTAAGAAACTTCTTAACTTGACTGAGGTCACCCCGACTTATGTGGTAGAAAGGGCCCATAGAGTCCCGACGGGCCGGAGCATCCCTGGAGCCCCCCCAAGGCCTTTCTTGGTGAGATTCCTCAATTTCAGAGACCGTGACCGCATCCTCCATGAGGCCCGTAAACATCCCACCCTTCCTTTTGAGCACACAGTGGTGCATCTCTATCCTGACTTCTCTGCAGACCTACAAAGACGTCGCAAAACTTTCACCGATATTAGAAGACGACTTCGGGAACGTGATATTAAATATTCAATGCTCTACCCAAGCCACCTACGAGTTCAGCATGGCGGTTCGGTGAAGTTTTTTGACTCCTCTGACGAGGCCAACACCTGGTTACTATCATTACAGTAATTTTTGAGCCTTCTCTCCAGTCTGCAATCCTGGCTGCTGTTCCTGTCCCAAGGCTCATCTGTTCTAGTTCCGTGGCAGTTTGATTAACCTAGCATATTACTCACTATCATTGGTTAATACTGTTCTGGGGTTTTTTGTACAGTGCAGGACTTCTCCAACCTGGCCTCTGTTTGCGCCATGTATCCCCTCTCCTTTTTTTCTGGGAACATTTACCATTCATGGGGGTAGGGAAGGGGCGCTAACCAACAACGTATCCATGTGAACAACTGACGGATATCCTTGCGGAGCCATGGAGCCCTACAGATACAGACACCGTCTTTAGAAAGATGGACCTTAGAACAGTTTTTTTGTGTTTTTTTTTGCATCTTTTTATTTAAATTTTTTCTATGGTCATGCCTTCCAGGACTTTTTTTGGACAAGTTTTGGGAAAAAGCTGCGTGTACTTTTTGTTTCGGTTTGCTACACAGCAGCAGGGAGTTAATGGAGTTTTGGGATGTTTCTACCTAGCAGGTGCAGCCTTTCACTGTGGTCCCTTCGTTATGCAGATGGTGTGGTACACACATGATTTGCATAATCTACTTTGTTTTTTCTCTTTGATACAGGTACACTATATAATATATGTTGAGTTAAAATGTGAATATGGCAGGATCAAAGGTTAATGTGATATCTTGGAACTTCCGAGGCCTAAACAACAAATTTCGCAGAGCCTTAATGTTTCAATATTTAAAGACGATAACACCGCACGTGGTGTTTTTACAGGAGACACATCTGGATGGGAGCAGGGTACTGGCATTGCGTAGAGCCTGGATACAGAGGGCGATGCACGCAACATACTCCACCTATGCCAGGGGAGTGTCAATCCTGATTAGCAAGGCGGTACCCTGCACCATACACCATGTCATCTCAGACCCGGGCGGCAGGTTCCTGATAGTTATAGCTGACATTAGTACATGCAAGATGGTCTTAGTTAATGTCTATATACCTCCTCCTTTTCAGGTACAGATTCTTTATGATCTCCTTGGTAAATTAGCCCCTTACATGCATCTTCCTCTTATTATAGCAGGAGATTTCAATGCCATACTCTCTGCCGCTTTAGACTCATCGAATGTAGCTAGGGTGGCATCTGCTGACCTTTCTGCCTGGGTGGCTGTGACCTCCCTGACAGAATTATGGCGATGGAAAAATCCCACCACCAAAAGCTATTCACACTTATGAAAAACACACAGGTCCTCCTCGAGAATAGATTTGGCATTCGCTAACGCGCCAATGTTACAATTAGTGGGAGGAGCTAGTTACCTAGCTGGGGGCATTTCAGATCACACACCACTATCGGTGCATATCAGTATTCCCTCAGCTCTTAGGGGGGGGGCATGGAGGTTAAACCCTGGCTGGTTGGAGGTGGAAGAGGTGTCCTCCCATGTGGCGCCACATTTCATTGACTACTGGAAAGATAATATAGGCTCGGCAGACCCCACCACAGTATGGGATGCGTTCAAGGCTTGTATGCGTGGACATTATATCTCGGCCATTAAGCAGGCCCGCAGGTCTCACAATAAAAAAGAACAGGAATTGCAGGAAAAAGAAAGGGTCTGTGAACTTGCTCACGCAAATGATCAGTCCGATATAACATATGAAGAGCTGCTAGAGGCAAGACGCGTGCTGGCACTTCACTTTACCAAATTAACACATACATCCAGGGCAAAAAGAGCTGAATCCATTTTTGAGCAGGGAGATAAGAATGGAAAGTTGTTGGCAATGTTAGTGGCAGAACAGAGGATACAAACAAACATACCATGTATTAAAAACGACCGGGGAGACATTCTCACAAACCCAACTGATATTATGGATACGTTTGTGGAGTACTACAAGGCCTTGTATGCTCCTATACCAGTCTATGATAATCAAGAATTGGATGCATTATTGACGTCACTGAATGTGCCGGTACTGACTGAGACGGATAGGGACGTTTTGGAAGCTGACATAACTGACAAAGAAATTGAAATGGCTATCAGGGCCTTCCCTCCTCATAAATCACCCGGACCAGATGGTTTTTGTATTGAGTGGTATAGACTACATATAGAGGACATGGTTCCCAGACTGAGAGCTCTGTTTCATCATTGTCTTAAACATAAATGCCTCCCAGACTCATTCTTAGAAGCACAGGTGATTCTATTGCCAAAACCAGGCAAGGACCTTTTGACTTGCTCCGCCTACAGACCCATAGCACTATTAAATCAGGATCTAAAAATTCTAACAAAGATCTTAGCTACAAGACTGTCCCAAGTTATTACTACCTTAGTAGACATAGCCTCAAAAATCGACAGACACTAACCTACGCAGACTGTTTACTCATCTGCAGATTGAACATGACAAGTCAGGAACTAGGGTGGTAGTGTCCCTCGACATGGCCAAAGCTTTTGACTCTGTGGACTGGAAATATATGCTGGCGGTACTGCGCCACATGGGGTTTGGGGACGTGTTCATGACCTGGATCTCATTATTGTATAGCAATCCCAAAGCGGTCATAAAGCTGGGCACCTCGGTCTCCTCCCAATTTACAGTGGGTAGAGGCACACGCCAGGGGTGCCCGTTGTCACCATCTCTATTCGCCCTAGCAATAGAACCTTTGGCCATAGCACTGAGGAGATCTCCTGACGTGGGAGCATTGGAGGTGGGAGGTATACGGGAATGGATTGCACTCTATGCAGATGACATGCTACTTTTCCTAAAAGATGCAGGGCCGTCGCTAAAGGCAGTGTTTGAAATACTGGATAAATTTGCCATCTTTTCGGGACTGCAGGTTAACTGGGAGAAATCCAGTGCAATGGCTATTGACGCAGACACCCAGGCCTCGGCAACCAAACGGGTTCCCATTTCATGGGTAACGGAGTTTAAGTACCTGGGCATACGTATATCGCCCAGGGTTGGTGATTTTATGTCCATAAATTTACTCCCTGCATTGGTCAAGGTCAAATCGCAGCTTGATGCCTGGAAACATCTCCCATTGTCCCTAATTGGTAGGGTCAAACTACTTAAAATGAAGATTCTCCCAGTTTTCTTGTACTTCCTGCGGAACACACCAATTTGGATCCCCTGTTCTTTTTTTAGGAGGGTAAACAGCTTATTTAGCTCCTTTATATGGGCCACTGCACACCCCAGAATTGGTCTCCGTACTTTACAGGAGCCATGGGGTCAAGGTGGACTGGCGATGCCAGATCTTTTCAAATACTTTATAGCGGGACAGATGGTGATTGCCAGACACTGGTTGATGAGGGACGATGGGGACTCAGCAACAGTATTAGAGACAGCTCTCATGGGATCGTATGAGAGCCTATTCTATTTAGTTTACAGGGGACCCCAAGCCTCCCCATCCCTGACTGCCTCAATGCGTGTCAGTGTCCGCGCATGGGACAGGGCACGAGTTTTGATGAAAGTCGAAGATGGGAGCTGGTCACAGGACACCCCCCTATGGTTCAACCCTAGACTAACACACTTTGGTGCGATCCCTGACCCGGTGATTTGGGCCAGGGTTGGCATTAAACAACTGAAGCACATAGTAGGGGGGGGAAATTACTCACATTTGACCAACTTAAAGATAAATATAATCTTCCTAACTGGTATCTATTTAGATACCTCCAGTTGAGACATGCTTTTCTTACTCAGTTCAGTTCTGACACACTAGAGCTGGGCACATCCCCATTGGAGAACATGCTCGGGGCTGAGGACCTACAAAAACCGCTATCAACAGTCTACAAAGAACTATTTGTGGAAAGACCCAAAATGCTTAACAAATGTAAAGATACATGGAGTGCATTGGTAACAGATTTTGGGGGGGAAGATTGGGACGACATGTGGGATCACCCGTTCCGGACTCTGGTGTCGGCCAGGGATAGGCTCATTCAATTTAAAATACTCCACAGGGTGTATTATACTCCTGCAAGGATAGCCGGGCTATATGGTACAGGTGCAACAGAATGCTGGCGATGCACGGTTAGCCATGCTGATTTTGACCACATATTTTGGCAGTGTCAGCCGATAAGGGAGTTCTGGAAGGGGGTATCACGCACTATACAGAAGCTACTTTCTAGCAAACGAAATATTTTATGAGTATGGAATGTGATTTAGCCATAGTGAAAGCAATATTCAAAGGCTGTGCAAGAGATTCAGCAACAGTGAAGGGCTGCACAAGGGTAAGGGTTAGGGGGGAGGGAAGGGAGGGAGAGGGGGGGAATTTTGGTACACGTTGTACTGTACTGTATGAGCTGTTAAAATGTTAATAAACAAAAATTTTCAAAAAAAAAAAAAGCTGGTAGAATACAAAAACTGAAATGCAGTTGTAAATTTTTTTTTTTTTTAAATCAAGGAGAGTCCAGTTATATAAGCTTTTTGTTTTACTAAATTAAGCATAGAGAATTCAGTGTGGTATTGCAGGGTATTCACCCTTGGCCCAAATTAAATAAATGGGGAATAAAATGTGGGCCATCACGTGCAGACCCCAGAGAACAGATAGCGAAATCCACTCAAATTTATAAATGAGCCCATAAAGACACAGCAGCAAAAACTCCACACTATGCCTGCTTTTTTCATTTCATTCATAAAATTCTGGATGCAGTGAGCCCCGGTTCACACAGGGGCGACTTGTCAGGTGACTTAGCCGCCTGACAAGTCGCGTTCTGTTCTGTACTACGGAACCATTCTAAAGTCGCAAGTCGCTCCGACTTAGAAAAAGGTTCCTGTACTATTTTTGGGGTGACTTCAGGCGACTTGCATTGAGTTCTATACAGAAGTCGTTTTGCAACTCACCGCTGAAGTCGTGTGCAGGTCGCCTCGGTGAGTCGGCCTGCAAGTCGTGTTGCCCCTGTGTGAACTGGCAGTGAGGAGCCTGCTGTGTTTGTGGGACTGTTGTCTGTATAGCACTGCAGAGAACACTATGGTAGAGTGTCACATGACCTGTCACATGATCTGTCACTTTTATGCTCACTATTTCTTGGAATATATGGGGCTTTGTTTGCAGTCGAGTCACATTTTTTAAAAATTGTCCCCTAACTGTAAATTTGTAGTAGAGTCTGTTGTTTTGTAATAGTTGCTAGTATAGTGTGAAAGACTGTGTACAAGTGATGGTTGTTGGTGTCCCTTTATATATTTATTGGAGAGGAAAAATAAATGTACAAAACAAAACTTTGCACTATACAGTTTACGCAATATAATACAAAGTAAAATTCAATCTCCGAAATAAAAAATGTCCACTCTGTATAAGGCAATATATTTAGCAATATATTTAGCATCTTTTTTCAGTTACCTACCTGCTGGAAATATTGCCAACACACAACATCCAAAGAATTGCAGATAGATTTCAGTGCATTGATAATTTTTTTCTTTTTTTTTTTTATCTGGTATTTAGTTGGCAGGAAAATAAACCTGGAAAAGCACAAAAACACATTGGGAAAGGTAAACAGACATATTGAGTTATTCATATGAACAATGTTTATTTAAAAGTGTGTTTTTGTCCAAAGGGTAGACATTTTCAAACATTCAATTATTTATGTATTATAAAGTGTACTGTGGTGGCATTTAAATAAGATGTTTATTATGTTGCTTATGTTTTTTACCCACCAATAAGATTACAACTTTTAGATTCCATCTGTCAGTATTTTAAGTTTTAAGATGATTTGTGGCAGTAGGCAATTAAAGTTACTGTGAAATGCCTTCAGAAATGAAAATTCTGATCTTTTATTTTGGTAACTAAATGTCATACATTTTGCTGATATATTCCTAGAAATGGAATAAGGAAAACAGTATATTTAAGGGTTCAACTGAAAATTCTCTCAAAAATATCTAAACATAGGTTGTCCCATATCCTTAGTACATCACACAGGTTGCACTACAGCAGAGGCAACTATTAACTTAATCTATTCTGACCCAATAGGCTTCATTAAAATATGTTGGATTAATGGAGAACCTTGTGGTTTTGTGTAACAATTTGTGAGTCTTGGGAGATAAAAGAACTTCTGATTGTGATTTCATTCCTTCCAGAAGTACTTAATGTTTACCACTTGCTAACATACCTTTCCCGATTTCCTTCTTTACCTTCTACAAGCCCCTTTCCACATTCATTGATAACTATTACTACCAATAAAATGAAAAGATGTCTTTCTTTCATCCAGTCTCATGATCCAAACAGCTCCCTTAAGCCTCGTACACGCGATCAGATTTGTCAGTGGGAATTGTGTGATGACAGGCTGTTGGCGGAAAATCCAACCGTTCCTATGCTCCATCGGACAATTGTTGTCGGATTTTCCGCAGACAAATGTTGGATAGCAGGCTTTAAAATTTTCCGCGGACAAATGTCTGTTGTCGGATTTTCCCAGCGCGTTTACACAAGTCCGTCAGACAAAAGTCCAAAGAACAAAAACCCATACTCGGAAGCAAGGACGAGCCAGAAGCGGTCGGTCTTGTAAACTGTTACTTGATACTGTTGACCACCCGCTCCTTCTCAGTAAACTACATTCCCTTGGCCTCCGAGATTCTGCTCTATCTTGCCTATCTATCACAGCGCTCCTTCAGTGTCACCTACAACTCTGTCTCCTCCTCTCCATTGCCCCTTTCTGTGGGGGTCCCCCAAGGCTCTGTTCTTGGACCCCTTCTCTTCTCTATCTACACCTCCTCCCTTGGTCACTTGATAACCGCCCACAGCTTCCAATACCACTTATACGCCGATGACACCCAAATCTATATGTCTACTCCACACCTCACTCCTTCAGTCTCCTCTGGCATTACTAACTGACATATCAGCATGGATGTCGCAGCACTTCCTTAAACTAAATCTCTCTAAAACTGAACTATTAATATTCCCCCCCGCCCATGCCCCTCCATGACTTTTCCATCAAAATCAACAATGCAACTATCAGTCCCTCTTCTCACGCCAGGGTACTAGGCGTAATTATAGACTCTGACTTGTTATTTCAGCCTCAAGTCCAATTATTGTCAAAAGTTTGTAGAATTCACCTTCGTAACATCTCTAAAATGTGCCCCTTTTTAACAAATGAAACCACCAAGCTCCTCATTCACTCCCTCGTTATCTCTCGCCTTGACTATTGCAACTCCCTTCTCATTGGCCTGCCTCTCCATAGGCTTTCCCCTCTTCAGTCTATCATGAATGCTGCTGCCAGACTTATATACCTTACCAACCGCTCAGTGTCTGCCAACCCTCTCCTCCAATCCCTACACTGGCTCCCAATCACCCAGCGAATTAAATTCAAAATACTAACCACAACATACAAAGCCATTCACAACTCTGCCTGAGCTACATCACCAATCTTGTCTCCAAATATCACCCAAATTGTCCTCTCCGCTCTTCTCAAGACCTCCTACTCTCAAGCTCTCTCATCCCCTCCTCCCAGGCTCGTCTCCAGGATTTCTCCAGAGCCTCTGCCATCCTCTGGAATTCGCTACCTCAACCTGTCCGGCTATCCCCTACTCTTGCTACCTTCAGGCGATCCCTGAAAACTCATCTCTTCAAGGAAGCCTATCACATCTCCAACTAATTTTTTACCACTTCCATCAGCTCATTCCCCACAGTTACAACCTTTTGTACGACCTGCCCCACCCTATTAGATTGTAAGCTCTTCGGAGCAGGGCCCTCTTAATCCTCTTGTATTTTATTGTATTGTAACTGTATTGTCTCTCTTTTATATTG
Source organism: Aquarana catesbeiana (assembly GCF_042186555.1). Taxonomy (NCBI): domain Eukaryota; kingdom Metazoa; phylum Chordata; class Amphibia; order Anura; family Ranidae; genus Aquarana; species Aquarana catesbeiana. The sequence continues at coordinate 240,468,458 of NC_133324.1, forward strand.
TAAAGCGCTGCATAAACTGTTGGCGCTATATAAATCCTGTATTATAATAATAATAATAATAACTAGCATTCGTAATGGAGAATTAACATTCGTGACGTGGCAAATTGTGAAATCTTGAAATGCAGCGCACATTCTCTTCTTCTTTAATGGGATAATAATGAAGCTGCTCTACTGGTGATACTGATGGAGTAATTGCAAACGAATTTTCAAAGGCTTTTTTTTCTAATGATATCAAGAATAATATTATTATGCTTTTTTTTGGGGGCGGGGGGGGGGGGGGGGAGTTACCACAGCACCATTATTCCGTAGTTTTTAAGATCAAAGATGCAACTATGTTGGTGTTCCTTGTCAATTTTACTTTGTATTTTTTTAAATGTAACTGCCTACTCCCAAACTGTCATTTGAAGTAAAACACATAGCCAAGTATTATTCTCCACAATTTTTTTTATTGCGCATTAAAAAAAGAAAACAAATAAAATTAGACATGCTATCTGCCAATAGAACTTAACCAAAAAGTGCATTCTATGCATCCAAAAATATAGAAAATATAACAAATCAAATCATTATTATTCAACCAAAAAATAAAATAAAAGCCTCATGCATGTGTCATGCTTCTTAATATAGGGGGTCAACAATGCCAAGAGTTGGTGAAAGCAGGGGTCCGTCATCCTGAGATAATTCTGAAAATCATCCGGATTATTCTCCTGGAGCTCCCGCAGCAAAGACATATTACATAATTGGTCACGAATACAAACCCCACGATTGTGGGTTTGTATCTGGTCTTCAGTGCGTGACTCTTGTCATTGTGTTCTTGTTTGTTCATTACTGTTTTTCAGGTCGCTCTTCACAGGCCTTGCTGTTCTTCAGTGCGTTCTGTTACTTCGTTCTGAGCAGCCGACCGTTTTCTAGCCATGTTGCATATACGTACTCCTCGTAGAGTTCGTGCTGTGTGGGGGCTTGGTGTTGGGGTCCTTACCTTGACACAAATCCAGTCCATGAACAGGGTGGGGAGGAGTTCATGGACCAAGAATTGGTTGCTTCAGCGTGACCAGTTCTTTCACATGCATTTGCTCCGTGAGATCCGTGAGAATAATCCTGATGATTTCAGGAACTTTCTCCGGATGACGGACCCCGTATTTCACCGTTTGTTGGCTTTGCTGACCCCTTATATTAGCAGGCAGGATACCTGCATGAGGCAAGCCATCACTCCGGAGCAGAGGCTAGTCACCACCCTGCGATACTTGGTGACGGGGAGAAGCCTGCAGGACTTGAAGTTCTCGACAGGCATCTCGCCCCAGGCTCTGGGAATCATTATCCCAGAGACTGTTCTGCCATCATCCAGGTCCTGCAGAAGGAGTATATTAAGGTAAGATTTTTATCCTTTTATATCACATTTTATTGTATTTAATGTTTGATAATATATTGTATTTCTTTCCTCATTCCCTAATTACCATGTTTGTAATATGCTGTGAATGTCCCCTTTGTCCTCATTCATGCTGGATTTTTCTGTAATTTTTTTTTGTCCTTCATACATATTTGCCTTCACTTACCTCCCCAGCATGGTCTCGTGGCCCTTTATTCACCTCATGTAGTCACTTAACAATGTATTTTATAGGCTCCATGGTAGTGCTTTACCCCAAACACCCCCTAAAATGTTTTTAAATGTGATTTGTGCTTTAAATTCAGGCAGAGTGCCAGAGGCTTTTTTTGGGGGGTCCCCAAATCATTTGGAACCCTCCCTTCCCCCAACTGCTAAGTCAGCTGATACCAATTCTCTATCTATCCTCAATCATCTATCTGCTGACTTTGCCAAACCCATACACACTATACCCATCTCTTTAGTGGTCAGATGTATGGATGAATTACCCAAAGCATGTAGTGCAACGGCCTGCCTGAATACTTTCAAATGGTACTGTTTAAAGTTTTTGTATCCTATTATTATCTTGATAGGTAATAGCAGAATTTCCAAATGTGCTAAAATGTGTACAGTGTGTATTTATATCTTTGTATTATGACACTTCATACCTGTCCAGTGGGCTGTCAATAGTGTAAGTAAGGAGGGGCTGGCCAAAGTAACACACATTATTTAGGCATTCATCTCTCAATGAAGTGGAGAGGGTTACCTGTCCAAGAGCCCCCCCCCCCTAAAATGTTAGAAATGACCCATGAGAGGGGGGGGGGGATCTGATAGGTGGACCTTATACTTTAGTCTTTAAAAACTCCCTCAAATAAATGTTATCTTGATGTTGGACAAGAATGTTTGTGTCTAATCTGCTTTCCCTGTTTATGTGCAAAATGACTAATTTTTTTTTTTGTTTGACTCCACAGTTTACTTCCACACCACAGGAATGGCAGACTGTGGACTCCCACTTTGCCCAGCAGTGTGACTTTCCTAACTGCGGAGGGGCAATTGATGGGAAACACGTCCACATCGTCCCACCACCCAACTCGGGGTCATACTATTTCAACTATAAGGGGTTCAATAGTATTGTGATGTTGGCGGTGGTGTCGGCTACTTACGAGTTCCTGTATGTGGACGTGGGGAAGAATGGCCGGATGTCCGATGGTGGAGTCATCGCCCAGACGGAGTTCTACAGGCATCTCCAGAATGGCAGCTTGGACTTGCCACCTCCAGAAGACAATGTGGAAGGACTCCCATTCGTCTTTGTAGCGAATGAAGCATTTGGACCATCTTATGTGGCCATTCCCGATGAGGACCCTCACCCCGGACCAGAGGGTTTTTAATTACCGGCTGGCCAGAGCCAGAAGAGTGGTGGAGAACACGTTTGGAATCATGGCCGCCTATTTCTTACATCCATACACATGGCGGAGTACAAACTGAATCACATCATCCTGGCGTGCTGTGTTCTACACAACTTTTAAGGTGACATTCTGCCAACTATGCTGGCTCAGTTGGGCCTGAGGCTGGAATTCAAAATGAACCAACCCTGGCGGCGCTTGAAAGTGGCCGTCCTGTTTTGCCCCCCCTGAGTGCCCGTGATACCTTGAATACTTTGCGGCTAGGGGGGCTATCTATATGCCAGACAATGTCTGAAACCTTTTTCAAATTAAAAAAAAATGTAACTACTAAAATCTTTGGTGACATTTACTGCTTGTGTTTCTTTTAGCTGACCCTGACAGAAATGTGGTGAGTCCTGAAAATGGCGTGATTGTGTAACATTGCAATGCATTGTTGGGTGTTATTTAGTAAAGGCAAAGACACTTTGCACTACAAGTGCACTTGAAACTGCACTTGTAGTGCAAAGTGGATTTTCCCTTAGGAAATAACCCCCATTGTCACTGAAAACACCAAATAGAGCACAACAAAAGTTTTGGAGCGTTGAAACAATAATCCACACATTCTTGATTATCAATCTTTTTAATACCAGCACAATCACATGTGCATTTAGAAAAGGTTTTTAAAACAAACCAACATGTTTGTTTTATAACAATTTTTGGGGTCACATTAGAAAAAGTAGAAATGTCCATTTAAGATAAAACAGGCATGTTTAAAACCAACAAAAAAGACACAAATCTTAAACTTACAAAGTTCACATTTGGTAGAACTCGAATATCAGATATCAGATATGAGTATTTACAAACTGTGTTTGATATAGCGTTCAGATGGGGTGAAGTCACCCCTAGAAAAGCCACATTTTGAAGATGCACACACATTGTAGAATGTCAACATGTGCTAGCTGCCATAACGGGGAATCAAGGAACGTGTTTTGTGGGTGCAACCCCTTCCTCACAGCTACTTTATTATTGAGGAAGGGGTTGCACCCCCAAAACGCATACATTGATCTCCCGTGATGGCAGATAGAACATGTTGACCCACTGTGTGCATCTTCAAAATTTGGCTTTTCGCAAATATGTCAAAAAATGGTAAAAATTTTTAGCTCACAAAAAGCACAAAAAAAAAGGGATTTTGATTGGTTTTAAACTCTCCCTAAAACATCAATGGTGTTCTTCATTTTTTTTTTGAACATCATTGATGCTTTTCTGGATGTTTTCCAAGTCCCTATTACACCCCATGATCTCCCCGATCAGGATCTGTGCACTTTCTGAGGCAAAATGCCCTGGATCCACAACATCACGATCACCTAAAAAGATAGAAACAAAAACACACCATGTATTATAAATATGCCGGCATCCATCTCTTACCTGAGCCTGTGGTCGCAGATACTCACCTGTTGTGGTGACAATTTTCACCACATCTCCTTCCTCCTCCTGCTCTGCTTGGCTTGGGTTGGTTCTCCACTTCTTCATGAGGTGGGGGGTCTCTGGTCTCCTCGGATGAGGGGTGTCCTCCGAGTCTTTTATCCCCTATGTAAAAAAAAATAGGTGTACTTAGCACACAGATATTTGATGACAGAAATAGGAATATGAAACATTGCTTGGAAGTGGGGTACAATTGTCTGTTTTGGCAGATGTAGAATTTTTATTGTCCTTTGTCAAGCTTCAATACTTTACCTGTTTAGTACAAGCTTCACAAATGGAGTCACCCCTATAGTATACACTGGAGCACCTGTGTGGGGCCCCCTAATAAAAAGGGTGTTCTGGTGTCCCACAATAGTGCTCCAGCGTCCAGATGTGTAAACTGCTGCTGAGTGTCCTCTCCTTACACAGAATCTAGTTTGCATTTCATTCTAGTTACAAACCCATCTACACAACCAAATTATTTTAAGACAAGTAGGCCATAAAAAATGTTGGCAAATGCATATGGCCAAAACAATGGTGTTTTCTAGGCCGAACAAACAATGATTTATCCGAACGAATAATGTGCTCATGAACATGAAAGTTGCCATTTTAAACTGTACTACAGTTAAGAAAAGCACATGGAGCAGCACGAACGTAAGAAAAATAAAGAATAGGAACACAGGACAACTACTTACTTTTTTGCAGCACTCTCCGGATCCTTCTGTACTGCTCATGCTCTCTTAATTTCAAGTCCGACCACCGCTTCCTGAGCTGATCTTTCGATCGTCGTACCCCGAAATTCCGGTGCAGACTCTTGACCACTTTCGCTATTATCTTGGCCTTTCGGACATTGGGGTTGGGGTAAGGTCCATACTTCCCGTCATAAACAAGATATTTGGGGGGCACACCCTAAAAGATGCATTAAAGCTGGTGCAGCCATAAGACCATACAGCAGAGCAAAATATTACAGCACACACATGCAAAAAAGACATTCACCTCCAGCAGGGCTAGTTTAAAACACCTAGACAATTTAAAAAATCCCCATATTTTTTGATAATAATATTTTTTTAAATTGTCTAGGTGTTTTAAACTAGCCCTGCTGGAGGTAAATGTCTTTTTTGCATGTGTGCGCTGTAATATTTTGCTCTGCTGTATGGTCTTATGGCTGCACCAGCTTTAATGCATCTTTTAGGGTGTGCCCCCCAAATATCTTGTTTGTCTATTGTATGGATTCTGACCAAATCCCTTTGGGTGAGGAGCACCCCAATCTCTCATTAAGTATCTCTCATTAGTGTCCACTTGTGTCATGGGTGGAGACCTCAAAGTTCTCCCATATAGAAGAGTGTATTGCTCTCATGGTTCAGAGAAGCAGGATCTCCCAATCCATGGATAGTGTAGGACCCACTAATCATGGGGTACTTTGACGCAGTAAGTGCGCTTAGCACCATATAGCAATATGGTGTGACCAAATCCCCATATTTTTTGATAATAATATTTTTTTTAATTGTCTAGGTGTTTTAAACTAGCCTTGCTGGAGGTAAATGTCTTTTTTGCATGTGTGCGCTGTAATATTTTGCTCTACTTCCCGTCATAGTCGGCCTTCTTCAGGATGTCCACCATCTCCAACATCTCCCCAAAGGACATATTTGATGCCTTAAATCATCTCCTTCTGGATCGGGACGTTTCAGGCTCCGGGCTTTCCTCCTCCTCGTTGGTGTAATTATCTGACACCTGCTGTGTCTCCGCCATGTGCTCTTCCCCCACTGCGCCGAATGAGAAGGGGCGGGGAATAGACTAGAAAGAACGTCAGGGTGGGCGGAGTTTCACGCATGCGCAGTGTCTATAAAGCGTAACACGCGTGCGTAGTACGTACGATCTGTGAGCGAAGGAAGGAGTAACGGAGGGGCCGATCCTGATAGCGAAGGTAAGATTTAACATTGGGCCTATACTGCTTCTAGATTGAGGCCTGTATTTGCACAAGTTTAGAAGACTTTAGGCTGACATTAGTGTTTGTCTTGTGTTGTGTCTTGCAGTGAAAATGGATATTTTGAATGATCAGGACTTTATACCAATCTTCATTGATATGTTCAGGGAGCTGCCTTGTCAATGGCAGATAAACCACCTTGAATATAAGAACCAAACAAAGAGGAAGGCAGCGCTGGATAATTTGTTGGAATTTGTGAAGACGGTGATCCCCACGGCAGACACCATCTATTTGAAGATCCTAATTGGTGGCCTGAGGAGCACTTATCTAAGGGAGCACAAGAAGGTCCAGGATTCCCTGAGATCAGGAGCTGCAATTGACATTTATGTCCCCAGGCTGTGGTAATATGACAGACTGCATTTTCTGTCAGGTCAGACTGAACCCAGGCCAGCACTCTCCACTCTTCTTTCCACGCTTCCTCCCCCCCAGCTGAGGCTTCTGACGCCCAACCTGGCCCTTCCAGGCAGCAACATGTGGAGGAGCCCAGCTTGAGCCAGGTATAGCATTCTTCTAAATATTGCTGGTTGTCCAATCAATGATGTTAACTAGATGTTAGTTTGGAGTACTAATTTAGGATTGTGATTAATGAAGCAAAAACTAAAACGATGTCCCTTTTTCATACACAGGGAAGTCTCAGCCAGGAGGTGGCCAGGCCAAGCAGGCTGCCTGATACCCAGGTCCCTCCCCTCCACCTTCAAGGACAAAGTGGCAGGAAGAGGAGTAACCTGGAGGAGGCTGCCATAGGCCTATTTTGGAAGGCTACTGAGGCCCTCAGAACACCCCACAGTGTGGAGGAGGACTTTGCTGGCCTAACTGCATGCAAAATGATGCAGATGGAGGAGGGCCAACGACTCCTATGTGAGTTTTTAATTTTGGAAGCGCTAAATAAGGGCTTGAGGGGCCAAATCACGTGTGCAACCCACATTTGTGACCTCACACATAGTCCTCTTCCTCCTCCAGGTCCTACTCCTCCTCCTCCTCCAGTTCCTACTCCTCCTCCTGCCACATCTCCAACACCAGAGCCACAGTGTGGAAGGAAGCGTGGAAGGAAGACCAGAGAGTGATGACCTGGGTTCAGTCTGGTCTGGCAAAATATGCAGCCTCTTGTATTACCACAGCCTGGGGACATACATGTCATCTGCTGCTTTCATGATCTCTGGAACTTCTGGACCAGACTGCACTCTCTTACATATGGACTCCTCAGGCCACCAATTTTGCTGTAAAAGAATTGGTGTCTGCCCTGGGGGTCAAAGGCTTCGCCAATTTCTGATGTTTCTCCAGTGTTGCCTCCCTCTTTGTTTGGTTCTGAGCCCTTAATAAAGGAATTTTTTTACAATTATACTCGCCTATGTGTGTTTACTTCAAAAAGGACAGTTTGTTTGTGAGGAGGCAGGTACATTTCAAATATACAATGTGAAATTAACAAGAGACACCAATACCAAACAATCTCCTTGAGATTAAATTATACAAGATAATAATGGTGTTGTGGTAACTTGACACACAAAACACACACAAAAATATTCTGGAGTAAAATAAAAACAAAAAACATCAGCCTTGAAAAAAATACAAAACAAAAATAAAAAAAACAAAAACATTTTTTTGTCAGATGTGACAAATCAAAATATATTGAGGGAATCACGATAAATAATAAAGAAATAAGTTTGTGAGAAGTCTGTGTGAATATGAACAGCAAAACTACTTAATTCTTCTAGCATTATAAAGAAGAAGAGAGTGCGCTGTATTAAACAATTTTAAACATTGCAGCCTGACGAAAGTGCTCAATCCATTCCGAACGGTAATTTTACCAGACCGAGCTGTTCCGTCTCGGAATTTCTTCTGAGCATGCGTGGCACTTTGTGCGTCGGAATTGTCCACACACAGTCGGAATTGACGCGATCGGATTTTGTTGTCGGAAAATTTTATAGCCTGCTCTCAAACTTTGTGTGTCGGAAAATCCGATGGAAAAAGTCCGATGGAGCCCACACACGGTCGGATTTTCCGACAACACGCTCCGATCGCACATTTTCCATCGGAAAATCCGACCGTGTGTACGGGGCATAACAGACATGGCAGCTCCATCCCTTGTAGGAAATCTTGCAATTCTAACAATGTGTAATCCTGCCTAGACCGATACAAATCCGAGTAGAACCCCACCAACTCCTGCATAATAGCATTAGGGTCATTCTCCACCTTCCCCTCACCATTGTGTAGGGCCCTAATAGAAGGAGAGGTCTGGTTCGACTGTACAATTTTGGCCAGCAACCTGTGCGTCTGCTCCCCTCCTCATAGAAGGCCTGCCTATTGAAAAAGCTTTTCTTATCCGCTGAGGATGTTGCCAGGCGGTCCACCGCCGCCTACGCAGCCATACAGGCTTCTCTAGAATCATCAGAAGAGTTAGCAGTGAACTCTGCCTCCAGTCGACGGACCAGCTGTACAACCTGTTCCTTCTGTACCCTAGAATTGTGTTTAGTTGCGTTTACCTCATTGATGAATAAGCCTCTCAGGTATGCCTTGAAGGCATCCCATGCGACCAGGGGGTCAGGGTGTTCCCTATTGTCCTGCCAGTATGCAGAGATTGCGTCAGTAATCCTGCTATGTGAGGTGAAGAGGTTTAGCCAAAAAGTGTTAAGCTTACAGGAAGCCCTTGGTAGGGTTGATGTAGGCCCAACATTGAAGCATACCACCAGGGGGGAGTGATCAGAAATTCATCTTACTAAATATTGTATGTCTTAGACTAAAAGTGTGGCAACCTGGGTACAGAGGCACATGTCGATTCTAGACAGGGATAGGTGGGACAGGAAAACTGTTTTTGTAGTGGGTTGCCGTACCGCCATGGATCCATCCATCCTACTTCCTCTATAAATTTTAGTAGTGTAGTGCGGGGGCGTTTAATCCCCACTATAGGAGGGGGGTGTTTGTCCGCCTCTGGATCTAAATATCCATTAAGGTCTCCAACTAGTATTGGGGGAATGTCAGGGTTACCCAGCTGGTACGTCAAAAGGAGTCCTAACACTACAGAGTTAAAAGGAGGCGGTATATACACTGCTGCAAGAATACATTTAACCTGAAATGGTCTACATAACAGAAACACATATCTCCCCTCAGGGTCTATCATTTTGTCAAACAGCTGGAAATCCAAAGACCTGTGTATCAAGACACTCACCCCCCTGGAGTAGGAGGTAAAAGTAGAGTGATACGCCGAGCCCAACCAGGAGAACTGCATACATGATCAGATACCATATGGGTCTCCTGCAGGGCACATATTGCAGGCAGCTGTTTTTGAAGAGCAGTGGAAATCATTGTGCATTTAAGAGTGTCTCGGAGGCCCCTAATATTCCAAGATACTACTGGGATAGCCATCTGTCCAGATTAGTAGAGAGGTAACAGTACACTGGATATAGATCATGTACCTCAATGTCTCCCCCTGCCCAGCCAAGCAAGGAAGCAATGAAGGCCCATGTAGGCCTCGGAGGAAGGGCCACACTGGGCTGGTCAGAGTGTCCCCATATGGCGAGGGCGCTGTGGTGCCATGTCTGAAAAAGATTGCTGGAATGATAATTGTAGATAGCCTGAACGAAAATCAAGAATAACATAGAAATAACTTTGGCGCTGTCATCACCTCGATGGAATAGAGCAGTCCCCCAGGGTAGGAAGTTCTTTAGGGGGATGCTAGCAAGTGGTGTGCCATTCCAGGAGGAAGCAACAGGCTTCACTAGAGTTAACAGCCTATGGTCAGAAGAAGTTCCCTGTCTGACCAATTGTAAGAACAACTGTCTAAGAGCTATCGAACTGGCTCTCAATTTGTAATCAACAAATAAGCCGATTTCGTAACGCGTGCTCGCTTACGGTTAAAACAGCGTAACAAGGTCTCCCAGCCGGATCCTCAGAATTCCTAATGGTTAGGTATCAGAAAGGTCTTTGCTCTTCCAGGCTATGTCATTTGTATAGCAGAGTACATCTAAGTGCGTCAGTCCTCTGCTGACGCATCTCTTCTGGCTTGGCGAAGCACTTGCTCATTGGCATCCAGCCAGTCAGAGGCCTCCGTAGCTGAGTCAAAGAAGTGGGCTTGTCCCCTAGCCAATATTCGGAGCCTGGTGGGAAACAAGATGACATAAGTGGCCTACAGGTGTTGAAGTCTTTTCTTGACCTCCGCACTGTATTTCTGCCAAGAAGTCAGGGTAGAAGGAGATTCGGGTGCTATTAAATTGGAAGTTACGGCGTTCCCTGGCCAAACGGAGTACAATCTCCTTATCCTTGAAGTTGAGAAGTCTGGCGAGTAGAGTGTAGGGCGGGTAGCCTGGTGGGAGAGGCCTAGGAGGAACCCTGTGAGCCCTGTGAAACACTCCTGTTCACATGCCGCTCTTGGTCACGCCCCCTTGGCATTCAATTTTAAAGAGACATTGTCACGCTTCTCATTAAGAGCAAAGTGGGAGCTTGTTCACATAGCCCATCCCCCTAGGCATGTATACTTACCCTTGTTACCCCCCTGCCCCTGATGTAACATTCCTACCTGTGTAGGCACCAGTGTCAACTGGTGTTGGAGCTTTGATGGGAATAAAGTCTTGGCTCCTCTCCCATAGTTTGGGCCTGGTGATCGGCTGCTCAGGCACAAATACTACCACACGGGGATGTCATGTGCTCTCCCATACCTGTTAACCCTACTGCATTTCTAAGGGCGCTGATAGTGAGGGGAAGAAGTGAGGGAGTGTGGATTTATCCGAGCTTTGATGAGCATCTGGTATAGATTTTCAGGGGGACCTTATGCAAAAAAAAAAAACCTGACCAATCAGCCTATCTGACCAGGAAAGGGAGGGATAGCGAGTGTGTTCTTCCCCATACCCCCCAAACCATACCAGGCCATATGCCCTTAACATGGAGAGGAACCTTTGGGAAGTCATTGCTCTAGTACATTGTCAGGCATATTTAAATAACTTTTATAAAAAAAATAGTTGTTGCTTTAGGTTTTTCTCCGTTTGGGCAAGGATAAGTACATACAAAATTACCTGCCGCATCTTCTGTGAATCAGCTTTTCAAAAAGATTTTTAATTATTACTAAAAACAATAGAAAGCAGGGAAAAATGATTGATTTGAGCCTCTGCTTTCTATGTATCTAAGGTATCTATCTACACCTGTAACCGAATAATGTCTACTAATGTCAGAAACAATTGAGTACTGACCGTGATACTTTTTTAATTTGCACTAACATACAGTTTTTCAGGACAAGCTTTTGGGGTAGAAGATTCAAGATGCAATCAACTTTAGAGGAATTTTTTGTTGTGATACTGCCATCTGAGCTCCCAATATCATCAATTTTTGCTTTATTTTCCTCAAACACTGTCTATATCAAGCAGTTTTCATGTAAAATGGCTGGTTGATGCCCAGTTCATTGAATAAATGGTCAGGACATCATTATGGGAAAAGTCCATGCACTATAGGCTTCCTGCCCCAAGATCTGCTGAAGACAACAAAAGGGAACCTTTTAAGGCATTAATGACTGAACACAATAGAATAGCTCACACCTGCATCGCCCAAGGCACAACACAAACAGATGCAACTGCTGCTGCTGTGATTGTTTGTAGTTCATTGTTTTAAATAGCAACCCAAACACTATCTTTTTCCAGCCTTGGTTCAGAAAAGCAAGAATGGAGGAGCATTTAAAGCTGAAGTTTAGCTAAAATATCCCTACAGTTTTAATCACATTACTTCACTAACTTACTTGTAATAAAGTATTTCCCACATTGTGCAGGCAAATGGATCCTGTAGAAATCTTCACTGAATTTCGGGCGCTGCAATAGTTACCTGCTTCACATCTTCAGGCAGACCAGCAGTAACACATAAGCCTGGTACGCACGGATCTACTATCAGGAGACATCGGCCGATTAAAAAAAAAAAAAAAAACAGCCGTTCGGCCAACCTCTGTTGGACGTGCATGCTGGAAAAAAAGCTGATCGGAGTGTCAGTGGGTTGCACAAAAAAAACAATGTTATGCCCTGTACACACGGTCGGATTTTCTGACGGAAAATGTGTGATAGGACCTTGTTGTCGGAAATTCCGACCGTGTGTAGGCTCCATCACACATTTTCCATCGGAATTTTCGACACACAAAGTTTGAGAGCTTGCTATAAAATTTTCCGACAACAAAATCCGTTGTCAGAAATTCCGATCGTGTGTACACAAATCCGACGCACAAAGTGCCACGCATGCTCAGAATAAATTAAGAGGTGAAAGCTATTGGCTACTGCCCTGTTTATAGTCCCGACGTACATGTTTTACGTCACCGCGTTTAGAAAGATCGGATTTTCCGACAACTTTGTGTGTATGCAAGACAAGTTTGGGCCAACATCCGTCGGAAAAAATCCATGGATTTTGTTGTCGGAATGTCCGATCAATGTCCGATCGTGTGTACGGGGCATTAGTGTGTACCAGGCTATAGTCTGATAAGGATAAACCCCCTTCTTTCTCCTCCTCCATTGAGAAAAGTTCTTTCATGGATTGCACTGCCTGTAACAGGATCCATAAATAGAGGAGAGAATCCTGTGACTGATCAAACGCTCCCCCCATTCACAGATCATGTTATAAGCAGTGTAGTCAATGAAAGAACTTTTCTTAATGGAGGAGGAAGGAAAGAGCGTGTTCCCATTGAACCATCAGCTCTTCTGCTCTACCTGAAGACCTGAGGCTGTTTACCATTGCAGCATTGGAAGTTCAGAGCCTGGAGGAAGACAGGCATCCCTGCAATAAAGATTTCTACAGGATTCAGTTTCCTATTTTATCACAACTGACCCTTCTAGTTCTTATCTTGGGATACAGAAATAGCTCAGTGAATGTGGTGAAATTTAACTTAGCAAAGAATACCCAATCATGTGCAAGACAAAAGAGCATTTTTTGCTTGCACATGATTGCATGATGGAAATCTGCAAAGCTTCACTTAGCTCTGAGGAAAATTCAACTTTTTTGCAAAGTGAACAGGCTATATGCCTTTAGTAAATCAACCTCATTGAGTAGTTTAGCAAAAGACACTAAGCAGAACGGACACCAATCAGTCCACAAAAATGCTGTGTGTTGTCATGTCATAACGTTAAATAAAGTGTTACTAAACCCAGGACCCTGAAGTCACTATATGTGGTCTCCCACACTATACAGAACACGGAAATTACATTATTTAGTAAATATAAACTGCTAAATACCTTTTCTCATCAACAGTATATAGCAGTATTGTGACTTCTATCAGTGTCTGGTTAAAGCTTGCAGGAGGAGCTTTCATTCTGCTCTGACTGTCCTATAAGGCTGCAGAAAAAAATAGATTATAGTGCACACATACAAAAATGACATTTAAATATTGAAAAGCTATTTTAAAACACCTGAACATATTCAAAAATATGGGGATTTGGTCACACTAAATGGTCATATAGTGCTAAGCCAACATACTGCGTCAAAGTACTCCTTTATCAGTGGGTCCTACACTAGTAATAGAATGAAAGATCCTGCGTCTCAACCATTGGAGACAAACTCCACTATTACTAGTGTAGGACCCACTGATAATAGGGTACTTTGATGCAGTAAGTGGGCTTAGCACTATATGACCATACAGTGTGACCAAATCCCCATATTTTTGAATATGTTCAGGTGTTTTTAAATAGCCTTTCAGGATTTAAATATCATTTTTGTATGTGTGGGCAATAATCTATTTTGTTCTGTTTGCGGTCTTATAGCTGCATCATCTTAAATGTAAATGCATTTTTAGTCTGTTGTTTCTATAAGGCTGAAGGACCCCTGACCCTCTGTCTGGACAGTGCCAATTGGCCCTGTGCTGATCACATGCACCCTCCCAAGAAAAAAACTCTCTAGCAATATACACCAAACTGAGCATGTGCAGCTTGTCCCCTAGCCTCTGTTCTATCGGCAGAGAGTTTGGGGACTGTGGAAGAAGGGGAGGAACAGGGAAGACAGGATCAAACAGCCTTTTAACACAATGCAGAAGATTACCCTTTTAGGTTCCACAGTGAGAATAACAAGCACGCTTTACTGCATATACAGACTGATTTTACTGTTGTGGGTTTAATAACACTTTAAGAGCTGAGTATATTTATATTAGATCAGCAGATATCCTGTATACTTGCAGTCTTTATAGGGATACAACATAGAAAAATGTGTGTGTGTGGCAAAGATGCACAGCATATATTTTTTTTTTACTTTGCTTTTGGATATGCTTTAAAGAAGTTTAAAGCACATTCATCTTACAATTATTCTTGCTTCATTGGGCTTGTACTAGTGAAGGTATGCATTGGAAGTTTCTCCATAATTCCTTTATGTGATGTTTGCACAGATTTGAGGTGTAGCTCTTTCCTTTTCCGTTCAATAGTTTTTATAAGGTTACAGTACTGCAACTTTTTCCATTACAGTCTCAAAAACAATAGTACATTATATTAGACTTTTCGTGGAGGCAATGACTGAGTATGGTATTGGTATATAATTAACACTTGTAACTTATCCAGGGTGGGGATGAGCACAGAAGGTGTATTCTGCTTATTTGACTCCACAATACCTTTAGATCATAGATAGGTTACTGATTATGTGCATTATACTGTAATAAGAGGCAAGCAGAAACATGTAAATTAAGAGGAAAAGAGGAGGAAATAAGGAAGAAAATGAAAAAGCACAAAAAGCAAAGGTAAGGGGCGCGGGAGGCAGAAAGTTAAGGGAATGTTAGCTGCCTTTTTTAACATCGCTGCCTTCTTTTCATATTCATGGGCCATGGCTTTTCAATATTGTGACCATAATATTACACATTGCAAGTCATACGGTTATTAAATTGCAGAGTTTTGGGGGTTGAAATTATCATTATTTGACCAGGAAACACAAGAGTTTTACAAAAAGCACCAAAGCACAAAGTCTGCAGACAGAAGTGAAGTTGTAAAATAATAGTGAGGCAGCATTCCGGCAGAGTAAGGCCAGAAAAGGTTCAGCAAGCAGATAATCAGAAGCAAATAATCAGACAATGATTATGATAGACAGCAGGGAGACACACACAGCAGGGTATGTTAGAACCAAAATTACATCAGGAACAAAATATCAAACACACACAAAAAGCATGACACGTACAACAAAAATCATTTTGTTCTGGCATAGACCCAGTGCACTGAGCATAATTTACATTTAATATATAATTAAATCAGAGACCTGTTTGGAAAAAGCTGGTGGTTCATTCTAGCAAGCTTACTTAAGGTATGAATATATGGACAAGAAAGAATGATATAGCCAGCCTGTGTGTGTATGTTTATGGAGATAGAAGCAAGTGTCTGGAAAGGATCCGTTATTAGCAAATTGCTATTTTCAGAACTAACAAGAAAAATTGCCAATCATTTACTCCAGTTTATAAGTATTTCACTTGCATAGCTTCCAACTGTCCCTCATTTGTGTCTCTTTTGAGAGTAAATCCCTCTGTCCTCGAGCAGCCTCGGTTGTCCTTTTTAGGTCTGATGTGTACACCTCTGTACGAAACGTACAGTGTAAGGCCCCTGTAAATAATCTGTCTGCTTATCCCCGCTGAGCAGGCAGATGGCTGGTCCGTGTCCGATCTCTTCTATGGGCGGTCGAATGTAAATGGAACGCCTGTCCGTTTACACCCGACTGCCATTCAATCCACCAGACAGATGGGGAACTGATCACCATGTGTTTTTAGCGGACAAGATCGGATCAGATGTCGACATCCACCGCTCCATAGAGTGCAATAGATGGTCCGATCAGGGCCACATGTCAATTTTTCTTGGATTGTTCTGCCCATGTGAAAGGGGCCTTATACTGCACTAAACTTTTTATTTAACCTATGTTACTGCATGTGTTAAAACAATATTTTTTTGCATATTAGATCTTTGTGGTACCTATAACTGAGACTTTCGCAGAAAAATATCCTTTGCCTACATACTTTGTGCGAAAAGGCGCCCCCCTTTATTATTTCAGAAAGTTGGGCGGTATGAGGTTGCACTATTATGTAACTGGTATTCAAATTGACTGCTTCCCCATGTATGGGTATGTTACACTAATCACATAAACTAGGCATAACCCAGGAAAAGGAACAGTTTTCACATTGTGTTTTTAACATTTGTGCAAAATGAATAAAGCGAACAATATTTAGGTTTAAAGTTTTAATTCCTCAATGTGTGCGTAATACACCCTTTCTTTTTTTTTTTATTGAAAACCAAAAAACCATATGATACTTACAATTATAAGGGGGGGCAAGGTCAATAAAAAGAGACCATCCAGCTGAACATGTCACAGTTGTGCTGGGGTAGGGAAGATCTTGTAAACAGACTCCAAGATAACGGGATATTCAAAAGAAAGCCCAACCCTGGCGCACTCAATCCACAACAAATAAATTAATTTTGTGTGATGTATTGCTTTAAAAGGAATCTGTCACAAAGCAAAATATTCGTGCAAGAAGCATTTGATGGAAGCCACAGTTGTTTGGCTTCAAGAGTGCTTGCTAGGTCCAAGGTAGTACAGCTGCGCCAATTTTTTTAATAACTGTAAGTGATTTTGCTGCCTTAGAGTAAAGCAGTAATAAACAAGCATGTTTTTTTTTTTAACCTGCAAGGTAAAGTTACAATGTGCATACTAGCACATTATGTGAAACTGCTCTTAAAATGACACCTTCCAGCGACACACTGTCGCCGCTGACAGGGCTTCCATCTTCACCCAGTTTTCCTTCCAGGTTCGCGTTCTCCGGACATCTGATTGACCATGCCGTGATGACATTATTCCCACTATTCATAGCACAGGACTATGAAGGAATGGCATGGGCATGCAATTCGGTGCATGTTTAGGAGGTATTTTTTGTACATATAGGTAAGCCTCATTATATGCTTACCTATAGGTAAATATCAACCGTGGGAGTTTACTCCCACTTTAAGCAGCTCATCTCAGCTTTCACCTGAGCTTTTTCATGCAGCTATTTTGCTTCATGGCACGTTCCCTTTAATTACTGCATTATGAAAATAAATGGTAAAATCTCTATATACTGTATATAAAACAGATTTTGACCCAAAACCAGTTGCGTCCAAAAATGATTATATATACCTGGCAGAATTTGTTAGATGTAGAACATTTTAGACTTTTGCAATAGTAGGGAATAAGGCCCCTTATTTTTTTATGTGGTAAAAATGCCTATTTTCCTTGACAAAAGCCTCCTGATCCTGTAAAGTATTTGCTTTTCTAACATTACTGTATGTTTGAAATTTGCCCAAAAGTAACTCATTGCTGTTGAGGTAAAGAAATTGTGATGGCCACACCGGAACTGCTTTTTTCTGTTGCAGAGGGTTCACTTGGCCTTTTGTTTCCGATCATTGTAATTTTGGAAATTGCAAGTGCACCCAAAGCTGACGAATGCAAATTTTCCTCCAATATTTTCAAATGAGCTGCTGTGACTCACACACTCCCAAAACAGCAAAAAATCCACCTCCATGATTCACAATATTGGTGGTGTACTTCTCATCGTAGGGCTTGTTGACTACTCTTAAAATATAAATAAAAGTGGTAGTAAAGTCCAATATAAAACTTGTACCTACAGGTAAGCCTACAATAAGGCTTATCAGCAGGTACAATGAATATCTCCTAAACTTGCACTGTTTAGGAGATATTCATACGGGATGCAGCCAATGACGTCACTGGCGCATGCGCTCTGAAGGGAAGGCATACCCGTGCTGTTCCTTCAAAGCTCTGTGTCTAGGCTGTGAGCGAAGGAGTGACATCATCACGGCTTGGCTATTCATACAGCTGGAGCCTGCAAACCCAGAAGGAAGACCGGGTGAAGATGGAAGCCCTGTCGGTGGTGACAGCACGCCGGTGGAAGGCCTTGCTTTAAGGTACGTATGCCATAATGTGCTAGTATGTGGTGCATACTAGCACATTATAACATTAACTTGCAAGTCGACTTTTTTTTTTCGTTAAGGACTTAACTACCGCTTAAAAAAAAGAAAAGGCTTCTCTTGGCGTTTTTGGCTTATTGTAAGTGGGCTTTTCCATGGCGCTGTTGCATTTTACAAATTCAGCCAGTGCTGGATAAACTTATGAGTACAACTTATGATAAAAAATTTTGTCCCACAAAAGGGGTTATTTAACAACAAGGCAGTAAAGGTTATGTTGGTACATCAGTACCTTAAGCCCCAAAACAGGCTGGCAAGTAATGGAATTTAAATTGTTTAAATGCTTAAATCAAATCTTAATCTTCTGCTCTTCTGCTTATATTCTTTTGAAGGAGAAAGTCATCTCATGCAATAGTAAAATACATTTTGTGAAAAGTTTAAAAGCTTTAATTTTTTGGTAATAACATTTTCAGGTTTACATTATCTTAAGTGTTTCCTTTCTAATTTACATAAATGTCACATACCCTGACCCTGACATGTATCAGTTTTCCTCATTATTGAGTATAACATATTTTCTGTTGACAAGCGTTTAGTTACTATTTAATTATTATGGCGGGGCTCAAGGTGATCTTTGCCCCAAGTAGTAGTGAGTTGGTAGAAGTGATGCTTAAAATAAAAATTCAGCAGAAGGTGAAGATGCTACAACCAGCATCTAGTTACATGATAGCCAAAATTTTGGCAAATGTTCAGATCAACTCAACCACAGGCTTTCAAGAAATCCTTTTCAGATTTTAGTCTAAAGAATTAATTACTTTGTTCAGTGATGATTCCTCTCAAAGAAATATTCATAGTGGAACTGTAATCTGTTGTTACAATAAATCAATACATCTTAGAGAAAACACTTAACCTCGTTTGTTACTTGGAGAATACACCACCTAAATGACTCCACACAAATAAAACCAATTTACTGGAAGATGGACCAACCGCAAATGTGTATAATGTAGTGCATAGTGGTAATCTGGTAATGCTGTTATTTACGTTATATGCAACTCCTGTTATTTTAGTTATATGCAACTCCTGTTATTTTAGTTAACCCTAAGATTAGGGCTTAACCAGCATTGGCTAGAGCCAAGTTAGGCATCCAACGACCACTTTTGGCAGTTAAAGGTCTGGTCACATGTTGGATTAGAAATTACTAGGGAGGAACTAAGGAGTTAAGTAGATGGGCTGACACTGAGTTCAAGTGCCACACCATGGTTTCTAAGTGTGAGAAGCTACATTCCAGGCTTATTGGACAACAGCTGGAGGATCTCCCCATTGCTGCTGATTTGTCTTTAGATCTCTGACATAAAGACAGAGGCCACACTGTGATCATCCTCAGGGGTCCTTACAACTGAATTTTGCTGCAACATTCTTCTAGAGGTGTCTCCAATATATGTGCATAATTTCACCAGAACGCCTATTGAGCCCTTTACTGATAATACCTGTTTGTACATTGGATGTATGTACTATTAATAATCTTTTATTATATAAAGCTTGTCTTATTTCCATGCTGGTGTGCATCTATACACACAGGGCAGCTGATAGGAAGGACCACCAGTCCTCCTGTAGGGGGCCCAGGCACACAGGGGGGCCCAGCAGGGAAGCGGATCGGTATGGTATGGCAAGTACAGGAACGATGCCCTGTGTGTCCAGTGGCAGTTGCATCCATTAAGGGCACATGGGCGCCGCCTCCTCTCTCCAGCGACCCCCTCTATGTAAAATGGATCCATGGCCACTGTAGCCACCCCCTATTCAGGCGCCCGGCCCCTTTTCGGACGCTGGGCACCTGAATTACAGAATTACAGTGGGGGTGTTTTTTTGAAGCACCTGTTTAGAGCCATAGGCTCTAATAGGCTTCAAAAAAGGTTACCTGCGAACGCTGAGCATTGCACTTGCAGTCCACCCAGGTGTGTTAGCAAAGCAAATTAATATTTGCTTTTCTAACACTGAACCGCCTCTCTGCCAATCAGGAGGTGCGGATCTAATACCGGTCACCTGGCTGAAGGCAGAGGCCATCCCATTGGCTGCCTAGCAGAACAGGAAGAGGAGACTCAGGGAGGACACAGGAGCCATTGCCTAACCCATGCTACCCGTCCCACTGTCACCCGCTGCCTGACCCGCCACCATGATGGGGTAAGTGCCGGGTGGACAGCAGGCGGTCAGTGGCTGCATATTATGGCCACAGAGACTGTATATGATAGGCACAGTTGGCTGCATTTGCTGGGCACAGAGGCTGCATATGATGGGCACAGTTGGCTGCATATGATGGGCAGAGTGGCTGCATTTTCTGGGAACAGTTGGTTGCATATAATGAGCACAGTGGCAGCATATGATGGACACAGTTGGCTGCATTTTCTGGGCACAGTTGGTTGCATATAATGAGCACAGTGGCTGCCTATGATGGGCACAGTGGCTGCATTTGATTGCACAGCGGCTGCAATTGATGTTTTTGTTTTAGTATTTCTCTGAATTTTGAGCACCAGCCACTACTGTGTGTGTCTCTCCCTCCAGCAGCTGAATGCCAGAGGGAGAGACACACAGGGCATCGTTTCTGTACTTGCCACACCACACTGATCCACTTCCCTGTCTGGGTCACATATTCTCCCTCCCCCCCGTGTGTGCCTGGGTGCCCCAGCACTTTCCTGTCCCCCCGGGCACTGTGGCAAAACAGGTGGATGTGTCTGGAGTGAGAGTTGGGCTCTTAATATCTTAATATACAGGCACCTCTAGGAACTGCCCAGGGGTCCTAGGTGCATGGAGGGTGCCTTGAAGTTTCCTCCCAGCAGTCACTGTCCTGCCAACAGTTCCCCTCGCTTTGGTCGGCTCTTTTGCATCTCCTACAAGTCAGTCACGTTATCCGTTTCTCATATCTCCAGCAGTCTTCTGTGCTCTCTACCACCCCGGCATCTTCTTCCATGCCTCAGCCAATATCCTGTTTTGCTCCCTTTTATCCTCACAAAGATCCATCCGTTTCTGCCTATCACAATGCTTCCCTGTCAGGTCCTTGTTAACCCTTGCTACCTTCTCCCAGCCAGCCGGTTTGCCAACATTTAGCTGCCAAGCTAATTTACAGCCTCTTCCCGGGCTGACTGGAATTCTCTTCCTGACACTTTCCCAACAATAGTCCCTCACTAGTTCCCTCACTCCCCTTCCCCTCTCCCAGTCTTCTCTGGAGGTACTTCACCTTCAGACAGGTGTTGTCTACCCCCCCCCCCCCCCCCATACACAAACATTGCAAATGGCCAGAATCCAGCCCCTTGATCTCCATATATTTGCCTCTCCTCCCCCTTTCCTCATGCTAGCACAAATCCTCCTCCTTCTGTATCCCTATACAAACCAGGATCACCCAGTTTCACTCCTGTTCTCCTCTACCCATCCCCCATCTCTTATCCATTTCCCCCTTTTATCCCCTCTCTATTCTCCCCTACCCCATGGTTCCCAGCCCCCCCCCCCCCCATTTTTGTCAGGGGTTAAGGAAGAACCCAGAGGCAGAGCATCTTATTACTGCTGCTGCTTGTGTAGGCGGGATGTGTACTGCGCCAATCCATGCTGACCCTTCTCTCCTATTCATCCCATGTGATTGGCGCAGTAAACATCCCACCACACAAACAGCAGCAGTACCAGTAACTCACCTATAGGAAATACAATACATAAAACAACCCATGAAAACCACATAGCGAAGTAAGGGGAGGGAGGGTGGGCAAGTGTCTTCCACGCTGACCCTCGATCAACCTCTCCCTTCTGCTGGATCCTGCTGCCACACCCAACCATTCCCTGCCCCTCCCCCCTTTTGGCCGTCCAATAAGATAAGCCTTGTACTCTTATTTTACAAACCCACATTCATTTCTTCATCTCTTCATTTCTATTCTAGCCTGAACGGTGATCTTGAATGACATTTGTAAAAGCAATCTTTCCAGTGTGATAACTTCACTTCATTTATCACTGAAGGACAGTCATTAATCACGACTATGAGACACTCCACATCTTTCTGAAGAAGAAACAGATAAAGTGTCTTAGTTTGTGGATCATCCCAGAAAAGTAGCAGGAATGTGACACAAGACATGGGAAATAAATATTTAGCATATTTTATATTTATAGCACTCTGACTGCTATGCTGACTTGTGGAATCATAAGCCGATTTTCTATAAAAGGAAGTCATTTTAACACTAGACAAGCACAGTCACTCTTCCTAGTATAATGTTCTGAGGGTTCATTTTATAAGACGGGGTTCATCCATAGCATTGATATATCTCCCGATGTTTGCCACAAAGATTTTGTGGTACTTTGGAGGTCTTGAGTGTATAAACAAATGTATAGTCAAAAAATGTTTTTTTTGAAATTTTGGTTAGCAAACCATTAGAACTCCTGTTCCTTTTTTATTGCTATAGTCCACAGAAAGATGGAAAAGAGGCCCTGGGTACAAATTCCTAGCAGGCAATTATCTTTTTTTTTTCTGGGCATAATAGCTCTAGTTTAGCAGTTCTCTACAGATCAAGGGACCCCCTTAGGAATGGGGGTCACCCAAATTTGAGATTCCACAGGTAAACAGTCTAATAACAGCACCAAAACAAATATCCAATTGTCCAAAATCATTTCATGGTAAGGCCTCATGCACACTGGACATTTTTTGACGTTTTTACAGCAGCTGTTTTTGGCAGTAGACATTTTTTTCTACAGTCACTAAACTCTCCATCATTTTATCCTATGTGTCCATGTACACATAGGCTGTTATCAGCAATTTTGGGCAGTGACGTTTTTGAGCAGTAAAAAAAAAAAAAAAAACTAGTGGGTTCTGAGAGATGTTTTTCAGCTGTAAAAACACTCTAATGCTGATAAATGCTAATAAACATCAATAATTTTTTGATCCATTGAAAAAAAATTTTAAAAAATTTTATTAAAAAAAAAACGCTAAAATGCTAACACAAAAAACTCTAAAAAACGCTAATAGAAGCTAAAAAACGCTATTGCAAAAACGTTGAAAATAAGTTGAAAAACTCACTGCAAAGCTACTGACATTTTTTAACGTCATTTTAACGTCCAGTGTGCATGAGGCCTAAGGCCTCTTTCACACGGATGATCCGTATGTCCGTTTTTCATCCATCCGTTTTCGGATGAAAAACGGACATACAGTCATCCCTATGGAGCGTCGGATGTCAGCGGTGACATGTCCGCTGACATCCGACCCGCTCCGATCCGAAAAGTGTAACGGAGGAAAAACCTACTTTTTCCTCCGTTTTCGGATCGGATCGGATGACGACGGACACTACGGACCGTCATCATCCGATCCCCCCATAGGGGAGAGCGGCGCTCTGACAGGTCCGTCGCTGCACAGTGTGCAGCGATGCACCTGTCATCTTCCTGCTCAGCGGGGATCGGCGGAGCTATCCCCGCTGAGCAAGCGGATGTTCACGGGGCGGATCATGACTGATCTGCCCCGTGTGAAAGAGGCCTAAAAGTGATTCACGGCACAAATAAGGCAAACAACACATTTCAGGGGTCAGACAAACTCCCCCTTCTTCAGGGCCCTGGTTTTAATGATGGGAGTCCAAGCCCAGTTTAGTAACCAGGAGCAGTTATTATTGGTATGCAAGTCACAGGGCACCTCAAATCTGTATAGCACTGAATGAAACACAAAAATTGATTACATTGTAGCTTACCAGTGATTAGATGTGGTGGCTGTTGCAGTTTTCTTTTCTTTGACTTTTTTCCCTCAGTTTTTACCTGGTGATCTGGCTAGGAACACACCTCCTGTATTAGTGAGACACAACTCTGGAGGAATGAGAACAGGAGGCACAGCAGACAGCAGAATTGTCAGTCTGTGGGGGAGGGTAGTGTTAAACATATTTGCAGATTTAGATACACTAACAAATTAAAGCAAAACTTCAGGCCACACATTATAAGCATTTACACAACAGTTTTTTTTCCTTTTGGGATAAAGGTTTTGCATGCAAACATAAGAGCTGCTTTTGTAAAACAACAGACTTGCTGGCTGGATGGTCAGATGAAAATAGAAGAAAACAAAGCTTAAACAGGGAAACAAATGCAGCCATCACATCTAAGCATTGATAAGCTGCAATATAATAAAAGTTTGCTTTTGGGTTTAATACTGGTTTAAGACAATTGTCTGTGTCCCCACTAAGTATATTCAGACTATTTGTCTTGGTGACTATTTTCAGAAAATGATGGGAAATCCAAAGTTAGAGTTCTGACCAGAACAAGAGATGGGGGGACAATTTTTCCTTGGGGATGCCTGTTACGGAGACAACTGTTAAAGAGGGGAATTAAAGTGATTGTAAACTATCACCTTGTAAAACAACCCATTCAATTTAAAAATGAAATGAAAGAGAAAACATTTGTGTATAAAAACATTATAAATACCTTTTTTCCTTTTTTTTATAAGTGATCACATACCCTTTGTTCCCTCTGTTGTCAGCTGCATAAGAGCTGGGTGGAGGAGAAGCAACAGTACACTGAGCTTCTCAGTGAATGGCTGTGCAGAGGGGGGTTGTCAGGACAAGTCTGATCATTGGAGGAGAGCAGGCTGAGTTCCCAGCAGAGCTAGGGAACTGACCACAGTGTGGTGCCTGCTTAGTGTGGTCAGTTTTTAATAGTAAAGCAGAGGGACTGGCAAGAACACTGGGGATTTCACATAAAGGAAGCAATACAAAGAAAACAGGATAGGTTTTTATACAAGTACATGGTACAGCAGATACATATCAGGAATATGAAATGCTGGGGTAATCAAAATTTTAACCTCAATTTTAAGGGGATTTCCTCTCACTTCTTGCTGTGTCTCTAGGGCAAGACAAACAGCTAATAATACATGGCTTTTAAACCATGCTTACTTTATATGCATCAAGAACATTTGTTAATAGCACACTTTTCATGCATTGGTCCTTTTATGTGCTAAAGAATAATAATTTATTATTTTATTTATTATGTTTTGTTCATTGTTTATTATTTGCAACAATATTAAGCTGTCATAGACAGAAGAACACAATGAACTTGTCACAACACTACTTGTCTCTCTGCCAGAGTGTCATTTTCAGAGCTGTGAAACAGCTACAATAAGATTACCTTCTGTTTACTAATCTAGATTAGGTATCAATTAGGTCAAAAGGGTAGGGAATTTATAAAAACGTCTACAGGTTGAGAAATAGAAAACTTCTGTACTTTACTAAAAAGCCTGAGCAAGCGGACAGGAATTCAACTTCTTACAGCAAACATCTAGAAATGATAATTGTGCCTAAGCTTTAGATTTGCAACTGCATAGCGAACATTTAGGCTCAGTTCATACCTAAACCGGCCGGGGATCACAAAGGAGGGCTGTGCGTCCCTGTTCTCCATTTCAGGGACAAATCAGGGCCAAATCTTTGCCTGAATTCGGCCCTGAAACGGAGCCAAAGATGCACAGCGTTTCTGTGCAGTGCGCTCCGCAGCCGCCCCGGAGATACTCCACAGAGAGCAGATCACATTCTCCTGCTATGCGAATTGGATGCGGCGGAAATCCACATCCAATTAGCATAGGTGTGAACCCAGCCTTAGAAATGTTAATTGCACTAAAAGCAGTACCCTGAAAACAATCTACCTTTAACTTGAATTACTACTGAAAAATAGCAAAGCACATCCTTTGTCTGAAACCTCATAGCTGTGTATCGGCGGTGTGAGATCATCTAAAGCCAGACATACAGTAGATGGATCAGTTAATCATCCATGATACATCGACCGACTTCAGAACAAACAGCCTGAGTTTTAGCATGTGATTACTGCTAGCAGCTATAGTGGCCAGCAGTGATCACTGTGGCAGAATACAACAGTGCTGCGGGGGGGGGGGGGGGTTCCCCATCAACACCAACACCCAGAGTGGAAGGAAAGAAAATTGTATAGTCTATGGCTCCCTTAAGGCACTGCTGCCTCTGCTTCTTTCATGGGATTTGGAGTGAGATTAGGTCTGCAGTCACACCTTGTCTTTCCAGAAACGTGCAAAAACATACCAAACTGTGCATTGCATATTTCTTAATGGCACCCCAAACACGGGTAGCAGTTGTCGCACATTTGTGGCAAAAAACACACCAAAAGACACATTGCAAAAACATGCAGGTTTCACTGCCAAAAAAAGGCATCTGTCACACATAGGGCAGCCGATTCAATTAAATGAGCTGCCTTATACTGTGGCACGACAAACATGAATGAAAGGCGCAAAAAAGCAATGCATTGTGTAGGTGTGAATGGGACCTTAGTTATTTCACTATTGTGCTGCTTGCTGTCTCCTTGGTAAAGAGAAAGTGCGAGGATCTCCATGCTTTAGCTATTTTCATTCTGGAGTTCTGTCATTTCTACATCTCCTCTGCTGCTTCTTGATCCATAGAATGAAAGCGGTAGGAGCAAAGAGGTTCATGCAGTGCAGGTCCTTAGGTACAGATTCTTCTCCAGCAAGCAGATCAGTAGTAATGTCACCAAACCTCATTTCAGGTCTCATTGATTAGCAGCGCCTTTAAAGTGGTTGTAAACCCATATAAAAAAAAAACCCCTGCAAGACAAAGGCATAATGAGCTAGTATGCATTGCATACTAACTCATTTTGCAATACCTTAGATCGAAGCTGTTGCAGCGGTCCCCGTACACCGCTGTGACTGGTGACGTGTCTCCCGGAGTTATTTCCGGGTTCGCATGCTTCGGCGCTGTGATTGTCCAGAGCCACAATGACGTCACTCGCGGGAGCATGCAGGAGCCGCCGGTCACAGCGCAGGCCCTTTAGAAACGGCACCATCGAGCCGTTTCTTCAGTGCGCTTGCGCCGATGACGTTGGCGCAAGCGCAAATGGTAAATATCTCCTAAACCGTGCAGGATTAGGAGATATTTACATTACCTACAGGTAAGCCTTATTATAGGCTTACCTGTAGGTACAAGTGGTGTAACAGGGTTTACAACCATTTTAACACTGCAGATCTACATCTATGAGGCTGCAGGGACATTACTACCCAAGCACCCTCACAGGCAAGGAAGTCCATTGATCATTTTTGAGGGAATTTCAGGACAAAGGATAGATTTTCTGAGTACTGCTTAGGCATGATTAACAATTCTACATATTCCCTAAAGAATAGAGAATAATCATTTTCTGAGTTCACATCCACTTTAAATTTCTAGCGACCCCCTTTTCTTGCATGCATATTTAGCATTCTCAAAAGGTGACTGCTATACGTGAACCACAGTATAGCACTGGTCTTCTGCTCCTAACGGACAGTCGGACACGAAATCATAAAAAAAATAAAATGATTTGGCTGAAGTTTAGCTTTAAACATAGCAAACCTTCCCCTTTTTTCATTTAAGTCCACTTTCCCCATTGGTATCCAAAATGAAGAAAAAAAACCCATTTTGTCTTTACTTATACTTTAACTATTAATTATCATTGACTTAAAGGAATTATCACCTAGGCACACAACCAAATGATTATATATTTAACCCATAAAATCACCATCTGCTTCATGCTTCAGTAATCTTGCTAACTGGAAGACAAATAAATGAATGAATGAAAAGCCTGAATTCTGAACATTCCCAGATAGCATCAGCCTTTTCTAATTAAAGTCCACTTTAAGAAAAACAAAAAAAAAATGTAGCCCTTGAAACTGCGGATATGAAAAGCAGAAAGCAGAATTCAACATATCTGCCTGTATCTCGACACAGTAGCTGGCACTGAAAGGCTGATGCTCTTAGTATTCAGATCAAATGCTGCCTACGTTTATATTCTACTCTCACTCTACAACACGACAAAAGGTATTCTTTGAAGGTTATAGCGTTCATAATCACAGGTCCAATGTTCTTTGTGTTAACTGCAAAATCATTATGCTCCTCTTTCACTCTCCACTTTTCTCAGGGCACATTTAATCTGTGTTTTATCATCAGTCACAGCCACAGGCATGAAAACCCGATATCTACAAATAACCTGGATTTTGCTTAGGAAGATAGGTGAGGCTTTGGGTCATTGATATTTGTATATTTGTTTGAAAATGGGCATTATACAAATTTGTCAGACATAACTGCATTTACAAGGTTAAACATGCTATAACAAAAAGCTGAATCAGGATTTTTTTTCTTTCTGAGGACCACCTAAAGTACTGGAGAATTAAAAGCACTAGGATGCTGCCTATTGTTTTTAATATGTGAAACTGAGATGAGGTGGTAACTTGTCATCTCTTCTTTCCGCTAAGTGGAAGCGCTTGTCTGATGTTTGCACATGCACTCATCAAATAAGAGGTGTCCAGGGATTACACATATCCAGCAGGACTCATGCACAGCCTGGGGGGAGCGTGACAGGCCGAGTAAGGCTCTCATCTCATGGGCTGCCTATAAAAGGAGGTTTAAAATAGGATGTGTGCTACAGACTGGCTGAAGCCCTTCGCATTGTGCACTGCAAGGTCAGCAGATGAGCAGCCTATGTTCACAGTCATTCAAAGTGAGCTGGAGGATGGGGCTTCCCAATAACATATGTGCAGAACAACCAACAAAGGGGACAATATAACATATAAAGGCTGCACACAATGGACCATATCTCAGCCTATATACACTATAACCTCAAACAACTGTGCACGTGTTCCGTCTAAGGGCTGACCAGACATGATGTACAGTCAGAAAACACCAGTGAGCTGCAGGATGTCAGGTCACTGAGTTGTTAGGCAAAAAAGCATCAGTTATTCAAAAGATTTACATGGTATCGCTTTTGTATTCCATATGTGTGTAGCACTACCCCCATAGGAGCCGCTAGCTAAGATGGGTCCTCTGTTGCTGGCCTTGACCTTCTCAAAGACCTCAGCCCCTCTGACACACCAGGCTGTGTACACAAACACAATTTCACTGAGAGATAACAGACAGTGACATTAGTACGTAGCTAATATACTATTTTAAAGAGCGCAAGCACCAGGCCGGTTAGTATGACAAACTTAATATATTGTCATAAAATAAAGTGGGTAAAGGTAGGCAAGAATAAAAGGTAAAACAAAAAGCAATTGTAGTGATACACTTAAAATGCAGGATAATTACGATCATCGTAATCAACTTAAACTGTAACAGTGTCATCTAGAATATCATAAGGGCAGCCGGAGACAGATAGAATAAACCTCCAAAGGCTATGCTGCCCTCGGCTCTAGAGTGACTTTGCTAGGTCCAAGTCTGCAAATACTATGAAACAGGGAGGAAAAAAATCTCCAAAATG
The DNA here is from genome assembly GCF_042186555.1 of Aquarana catesbeiana. Classification (NCBI taxonomy): domain Eukaryota; kingdom Metazoa; phylum Chordata; class Amphibia; order Anura; family Ranidae; genus Aquarana; species Aquarana catesbeiana. The sequence goes on from NC_133324.1 coordinate 240,497,753, forward strand.
AGGAAAAAAATTGTTATTTCTGCTGGCATGGTTGGAGTTCTTTTGATGAAGCACTAATGGTGATGCTGAGTGGCTTCCAGATTCTCCCAGTTGAAGAAGGTGATGATTTGAGGAGGAGCTCTGGCAGGAAGAACTTGAACAAGGGTTAACAGTAATGAAGATGATAAGCAGGAAGTGCAGAGAGGGGTTAAGTGGATCTGAGCTAATAGGGTAAGCCAGAACAGGTGATGTGGCACTGCTCAGTGGTATGCTGCATAAGCACAGTAGTGTCTAAGGAACAGGATGGCAAACTGTCTTAGCTAGAGTCTGGCTGGGTTCTGCAGTGCAAATTGATTGGAGGATTAGCACCCTTCTCACCAATCCTGCACTTCAGCTGTGGATACTGACGGCAGAGGAGCCCTTCCTGAAACAGTGGCTTGAGCTGCAGTGAACCTGCTCTGTATGGCTGTAGGCATAGATGATGAGCAGCTAACCCACTTTGTAAGGCTGTGGGTGCAACGAGTAGGCCACACTGTTGGGTGTGTGCCCTAGGGCTCAGAACTCCCTGGACATTCACTTCCTTCCCCGGTCTGGTGCCAAGTCCGGAACTTTTCCGGGGCAGACAGTAAAGGGATTCCCCTTGTCTCCTCCTTGAGTCCCAAGTCTATTTGGATCTGTAGTTCTGCAGCCATCCTATACAATGTAACAGTATCTTCAAGGGACTACATGTCCCAGCATGCTTTGCAACAGTCATGTGCCCTCCTCCTGCTCCAAGTCTGTTTGGATTTTTAGTTCAGAAAGTCAATTCCTACTTTATTGAGATGTCGTTTTGCATACTTCCCAGCTTTTGAACTTCAGAATGAGGGACACTTGAGGGAGAAATTGACCTGTAGTGCACGTAGTGTGCTGTGGCAAAATGTGGGTGTGGCCGAACTCTTAGCTCTGGGAGGGGCGTAAGGGGCTTGGTTAAACAACCCAGGCTTCCTTGTACCTATAAAATATGCTTTGATTGCTTTGTCTGAGCCTACCTTAAAGAAGAACTTCATTAAAATAGTCAGGGACTAGCAGCCAGCAACCTTTCAGACAATGAACACTTTGATGAGAAGTATATAATGTACAGTATTGTGTATACAGTGTAGTGGTGTGTAAGGCAGAGCACAGGGGTTGGGGAGTGCTGCAGTCAGTGTCAGGTTTAGGATACATAAAGTGTAGAGTTCAGAAGTGCGCTACATTCAGGGTGCAGGGATGAAAAGAACGCTACGTACACAGTACAGGGTTGAAGAGTGTGCTACATACAGAGTGCAGGGTTGAGAAGCACGCTACATACAGAGTGCAGGGTTGAGAAGCACATTGCACACAGTGTGCATGGTTGAAGAGCACGCTACAGTGTTCAGGGTTGAGGAACACACTACATACAGAGTGGAAGGTTGAGAAGCGCACTATACACAGTGTGCAGGGTTGAGGAGCACACTACATACAGAGTCTAGGGTTGAGGAGCACACTACACACAGTGTGCAGTGTTCAGGAGCATAATAGATACAAAGTGCAGGGTTGAAGAGTGTGCTACATACAGAGTGCAGGGTTGAGAAGCACGCTACATACAGGGTGCAGGGTTGAGGAGCGCACTGCACACAGTGTGCAGTGTTCAGGAGCATAATAGATACAAAGTGCAGGGTTGAAGAGTGTGCTACATATAGAGTGCAGGGTTGAGAAGCATGCTACATACAGGGTGCAGGGTTGAGGAGCGCACTGCACACAGTGTGCAGGGTTGAGGAGCATGCTACAGAGCGCATGGCTGAGGGGTGTGCTACGTATTGAGTGCAGGGTTGAGGGGTGTGCTATGCACTGAGTGCAGGGTTGAGGGGTGCGCTATGTACAGAGTGCAGGGTTGAGAGGTGTGCTATGTACAGGGTTGAGAGGTGTACTAGATTTGAGGGTTGTGCTGTGCACTCCCAAGCTCTCCCCCTTCCCCCATTCCATTATAGAGCTCTCTTCCCCACAAATCCTCTCCCAAGAATGCATGAAAGAGTGGGCTGCTGCAAAAGAGCAGCTACAACTTACTCACCCCGGTAGCCTGCATAGATATGCTGTATCAGAAGGAGCTTCCGCTGAGGAGCTGATAGCGGCCGTAGTGTGTAGCTTCCCTGCCCCCTCCCTCCTCTGCTTTCCTATAGAGATGTACAGGGGGGGTTCTGTTTGGCCACTGGGAGAGTAGCGCTTCCATTTTTACAAGTGACAGTAGTAGGAGAATAGTGAGCAGCATCAGAGGAGGCAGAACTTTCCGGCACTTGTTCAGGCGCTGGGCTCCACGCCGGGACTCAGCCTTAATTCGCCGGGACTTGCATTAAATCCAGGGATGGTCCCGGCGAATCTGGGACAGTTGGGAGGTATGCGTTTTGAACAACATCTCCCATGATCCCAAGTGCTCTGCATTACAGTCTATGAGATTGCTTGGCTAGGTATCCTGCTCTTTGATTGGTCCTTTGCTCTGGTGCCAGGAGGGGAGGGGTGAGCTGGGGGAAGAAGACTAACACAGAGCAGCAGCACAGCGAGCATGAGAAAAGGATTTTTTCACAGGCTGCTCTGGTTCCCAGCCTAACAATGTAGGGGGAGGGAAAAGCAGAATAATTTGCAGCTACATGGAATGCTGGGTTGCTTTGTTAGTCAGGCATAGTCAGGGTTAGATCTGGTGTTCTGGGACTGGTAGTTTCCCAGCAGGTAGGGGTGTGAATTGTCCATGCCTGACCAAAAGTTGGAGGTCTAAAAATTTTGAATATTAAGATGTAATTTGTAATGCAAGTTGTATTATTTTTCTGAACATTTGTTTAGATTCATGTGTAAACCTGGCTGTAGACACTATGATCTTTGGACATCTGAGAATGAGAATGGTTTGACCAAAAAAAGGGTGTATGTACCTGTGTGTGTGTGTAATATAATAATCAAAGAAACAATGGCAATCAGCAAACAGTGGCAATCAGTCAATTTTTTAGAACTTCAGAGAACAGCTAGGGGTTTCTGTTTATATTTGGAACCGTATTTATATTATGAAATAATGCCTGCAAAATAAGACCCATCTCATGTAAAAGGGTTTTAATGTAATTGCCTGTATGAACTCCCAACGTACCTATACAGTTGATATGGTGTGGTCATTGCCACATCACCTTGATTATGGTCATATTGAGAAATGGTCTGTGGGCAGTATATAACCTCTGCTGACACTGGCTGCTAACTAATCTGTGGGAGAGAAAAATTGGTTTGGGATGGATTATCCCTAGCAAATCACTTCTAAAGTAATGCAGACCCTGTAACCTTCCTCTCATAGATAAGCAGAATTCAAAAGACATAGGACAAACAGCTTTTTTTTCAGAGCAGAAACAGATAGGAATATGCAACAACATTTGTTAAAATGGAGTTCTGCTCAGCCCTCCAAACACATACTGTAGCTGCTGACTTTCAATATTAGGACACTTACCTGTTCTGGAGTGCAGCGATGTCGGAACCCCAGCCGATGTTTCCATCAGCTGTCGGGTGTTGCTGCCAGGGCCGGACTGGCCTACCGGGATACCGGGAGATTTCCCGGTAGGCCGCCTGAGTTGCGGCTGCAGTGCTCCCCTCCTGCTCCTGTGTGTCACGGAGCTGGCTGGGTCTGTGTTCGGCGGCCGCGCTGTAACACTGTCCCGCCCCCCTAGACCGGCTTGTGTGATAGTGGATGGAATCAGTGTTCCGCCTATCACACGAGCCGGTCTAGGGGGGCGGGACCATGTTACAGCGCGGCCGCCGAACACAGACCCAGCCAGCTCCGTGACACGCAGGAGAGAGGGATCCAGTAGATGCCCGCCCGTACAGTCCGCCCTGTGTGCCTGTATAGGAGGGTCGGCGGGGGGGCGCATATAGAGGAAATTAGCTTTCTATATTCTTCCATGCAGCCGCTGAATACTTCCAGGAGGGAGAGGAGGAGAATCAAGTATTCAGCGGCTGCATGGAGGAATATAGAAAGCTAATTTCCTCTATATGCGCCCCCCCGCCGATCCTCCTATCCAACTTCTTTTACTGGCCCCCCCCAGTTCTCCCTGTGCTCCCTGGCTCCCCCCCATGCTCTCCTCCCCTCACCACACTCTCCAGCCCCCCCCCTCACAGTTCTCTCCACTCGTGTTTTTTCTGCCCCCCCCTGCTCTCCAGCTCTCCCCATCCTACTCTAGCCACCATCCCAGTGCTCTTCACTCCCCCAGTGCTCTCCACCCATGTTCTTTCTCCCCCCCCAGTGCTCTTCAGCTCTCCCCATCACTCTCCAGCCCCCACCCCAGTGCTCTCCGCCCCCCACAGTGCTCTCCAGCCCCCCATTCTCCGCACCCCTGTTTTCGGTCCCCCCCTGGTGCTCTCAAGCTCCACCCATCGCTCTCCAGCCCCCCCCCATGCTCTTTGCCCCCGTGCTCTCCACCCCTGTTTTTTTTGGCTCACCCTCCAGTGCTCTCAAGCTTCCCCCCCAGCACTCTCCTCTCCCCACCCCTGTACTCTCCACTCCCCCCTGCATTTTGCCCCCACCCATGTGCTCTCCAACCCCCGCCAGTGCTCTCCAGTCCCCCGTGCTTTCCACCCCTGTTCTTTCTGGCCCCCACTGGTGCTTTCAAGCTCCCCCCATTTCTCTCCACTCCCCCCTGCTCTTTGTACCCCCCCAGTGCTCTCCACCCCTGTTTTTCTGCCCCTCCCCCACTGGTGCTTTCAAGCTCCCCCCATTGCTCTCCACTCCCCAGTGCTCTCCACCCCTGTTTTTCTGCCCCTCCCCCAGTGCTCTTCGCCACCCCACACTCTTAGCCCCCACAGTGCTCTCCACCTCTGTTCTTTTTGGACCCCCAGTGCTCTCAAGTCCCCCCCCCCAGCGCTCTCCGCTCCCCATCCCTGTGATCTCCACTCCCCCCTGCTCTTTGCCCCCACCCATGTGCTCTCCAACCCCGCCAGTACTCTCTGCTCCCCCTTCTTTCCAGCTCCCACCCAGTGCTCTCCACTTCCCCAGGACCAGAGGACAGGCTGACTGGGGCCGGAAAATGAGGATGGCTGAAGGTGCAGGTGGCCAGGGACCACTCCATCTCACAGCAAACAGATCCTCTGGAAGGAGCACTGTCCCCATCCAAAACGAGAACAGACCCTGCCTGCTGTTGGCCATCATGGATATCCTGCTGGCATGCAAGGTACTGTACCGAGCATCAACAACACACCTTCCCACAGACAGGGACTGCTGACTGGGCCATGGGGCACAGGAGGGGCTGCAATGATGGGCACAGTGAAGCTGCATTCCTGGGCACAGTGAGACTGCATTTGATGGGCACAGTGAGACTGCATTTGATGGGCACAGTGAGACTGCATTTGATGGGCACAGTGAGGCTGCATTGATGGGCACAGTGAGGCTGCATTGATGGGCACAGTGAGGCTGCATTGATGGGCACAGTAAGGCTGCATTAATGGGCACAGTGAGGCTGCATTTGATTGGTACTGATGAGGCTGCATTTGATTGGTACTGATGAGGCTGCATTTGATGGGCTCTGGTGAGGCTGCATTTGATGGGCACTGGTGAGGCTGCATTGAGCTCCTGTATCATGTCTGCAGTCTCTGACCATCTCCTGTATCATGTCTGCAGTCTCTGACCATCTCCTGTATCATGTCTGCAGTCTCTGAGGGAGTCTGCAGAGGAGTCAAGAGTGGGAGCACCGCCGGGACGGTGCACCTGAGAGGAGGTCAGTGACAGCACCGCTAGGCCAGTCTGAAGGGGGGGTCACTGATGTAAGGGGGGAGTGAATACGATAATGTAAGGGGGCACCGATATAAAGCACAGCCTTATATCAGTAACCCACCCCCCCTTACCTTAGTGTATTCTTTCTGCGGAAGGTGGTCCCCCCCCCCCTCCCACGTTCTGAGTTCCTGGGGTCCCCCTTGATGATTGATCACTTACCACTTTTAACTGGAATTTGCTTATATATATATATATATATATATATATATATATATATATATATATATATATATATATAAAGCCCTATGTGATTTCATATCTGTCTTATCTATATATAATACACTCTTCAAATGTGCATTTTATGGTTTTCCCTTTCATGAACAAGAAATCAATGACGTTATGCTGTTGCGGTGGTATAATAATGCTGTGGGGCTGGTATGAAATTTTTTCCAGGGCTGGATGTTATTCCCAGTCCGGCCCTGGTTGCTGCTGCCATTGCTGGTAAAGGAACCCGGCAGTAAAGCCTTGCTGCTTCAGAGCCGGGTCCCTACTGCGCATGAGCAAAAGTGCGCTGCGCTCCCTTACTGGTCCGGAAGCAGGGGATGGAGGAGGGGACCGGACTTCAGACGTACCCCGCCGCATCGAGGTCCGACGGAAGTGGGAAGAAGGTACCTGTGAAACACAGGTACCCGCTCCCCCCGAAAGGTGCCAAATGTGGCACAGGAGAGGGGAGGAAGCAGAATAGTGGAAGTTCCACTTTTTGGTGGAACTCCGCTTTATATTTCCCTGCAATGTGCATTGATCACCCAGAGAGAATTGGTCTTTCCTAAAAAAAAAGTAGAGTTACTCTTTAAGAGTAATGACAGTTGATATAATTTTGTGATTATTGTGTATGGTTTTATTTTTTTTTAGCCCACAAATATTAAAATCTATAAAGCTTTCTGGACAGTTCACATGCCTTTCTCAACCTTTTTACCCCAAATGAACCCTTGAAATGATTTCCAGGTCTCAACAGTTTACCCACAGCTCATTGTGAATTAGTATGCCTAGGAATTTGTAAAAAGTTTCAAATAAAAGAAGGACTGCAGCTACCTTCAACACTCTCCTGCTGTTTATGACAAAACTATTTTCAATAATAATCCTGAGATGAAATAAATACATATAAAAAATGTTGCACAGGTAGTAAAAATTGTGCTTTTCCCTAACATTAGTGCTCAGCCTAGACATAAACTATTACGCAGGTGGCCAGATGAAAACTGCCCTCTTGCATTGCTGGTCAGTGTAGGTCGGGATAAGTTCTCCATTGCTCAAGAAACCCCTTGCAACCTCAAGAGGAACCCTAGTTAAGAAAGGATGCTCTGCAGTGTTCTTGAAATGTATCTGTATAACTAGCAAGCTGCTGGCTGGAATGTGAAGCTCAATTAGGGCAGTAGGGCAGTAAGGCAGCACAGTAGCTAAGTGGTTAGCCTAGCAGCACTAGGGTCAGTTCTAATTCCAACAATGACACTACCTCGAGTTTGCATGTTCTCCCTTGTGCCTACATTGGTTTCGGGTGCTCCGGTTTCCTCCCGCACTTCAAAGACATTCTGGTAGGTAAGTTGGCTCCTGTCTAAACTGGCCCCAGTATTTGTATGTGTCAGAGAACCATCGTAACAAGTACTCGTTCCTGTGCGCCAGCCGTCAGTCTTCGTTCCTCCGATACAAACGTGCGTATGTCAAGTCGTAGACAAGAACGAACGGGCCCCGGACCAAGCATGCACATTGGCGCACCCACAAGAACAAGTGTACGTGTGCACACGCCAACGAATCATGGCGCACGGCGCCCTATTTAAATGAAGAGCTTACCTAGTGTCAGTGCTGGATTGTCTTCAGCTCGTCCCTGTGTACCTGTGCTGTCTTGCCTGATTGATTGATCCTTATCCTGAACACCCAGTTTCCTCTGACCACTCTCTCGGATTATCCCTGCATCCTTATCTGCCTCTGCTCCCTGCATCAACCCCAGCTTGGACTTCTGACTACGGTTCTGTCTCCTGATCTTATACCCCGCTGCCAGTCTGCTGCCAACCTCTGCCTGTCCCTGACCACAAGCCTGCTTTCCGATTGTGTACCTTACTGCCAGCCTGTTGCCAACTCCTGCCTGTTCCTGACCCTGCAAGTGATCCTGTTAGACTTTTCCTGGACAAGTCCAGTGATCAGTGTCCCACCTCCTCCACGAAGGCTCCGGTGTTCCTTATCTTCAGCCACCTGTCTGCAGGCACCTGCACCCTTCCGCTGCCCTAGCAGTTCCTGTCTCAACCTCCAGGGGTGCTAGGACCGGGACCATGCAAGAGGCCGCCCTTGTCATTTCAGACTCTGCTGTAAGGTACGTGACAGTATGTATGAATGTGAATTAGAAACCTTAGATTGTAAGCTCTCGAGGACAGGTACTGATGTATAATAAATATGCCAATTGATGGAGCTATAAAAGTACCCATAATAATAATTAGGACAAAATAGTGGCTTTTTGTAAAAATGGTAGAACAGAAAGTGTAGGTAAAAATCACAGCACATGGCAACCAGGTTTAAATCATGTTTATGGTGGACATTTAATAAAAGAGATGCGAAAAGATTCTTACTTTTCTCATTCCATCTTCCAGCTGCTGCAAAATGACAGATGTTTGGGAGGGTAAAAATAGGAGGGCTGGGTATTTACATCACTAATGTGCATCCTTTCCAGCTTACAAAGTGCACTTTAAATAATTAAATCAATAATCTGATTGCAATTGGTAACTTCCTTATTTTTCCTGCATTTGTAGAATACCACAAGAGGCGTTTTATTAAAGTTCCTTTTTTCAATGCCAAGTAAGCGTTGATGAAGCAGCATGCTCATGTCATGTCCTGCTGCCCTACTTCCTCCAACTGCAGACCGGGTGCAGTGTGTACAATTGAGCTCTGCCGTTTAAGCTCAACAGTGGGAAATGCCTTTAACTGAAATGTAATTTTGTGCTGTCCTCTGATCAATGAAAGACTATACCACTTTATGCCGGCACCCTTCTTCTCATGGGTCGGTGATCTTGAACTAGTGTAGGGGTAAGATCTAAAATAGTTACTATTGCACATGGATTGCATAGTGCCCTTTGTCCTGGTTACTTCACTATCTAAACCATGTAGGATTTTAACCACAATATTAATAATTAACTGCGATACACACTTCACAATGAGATAGTGGCAGTGGATATTGTAAGTATTGCTGAATAGTGAACAGTATGAATACTGAGAAGTGAACTTCAGTCTCTTGTCGTTGTGAAGCCTGAGCTCCTGACACATACACAGTTAAGATCCTCTAGCAGGTGCAGAGGTGAGTGAATATAATTCTGGTACTTATATTCCAAACCTATTTCATAACAAAGTCTAAACATTTCATATTTTTTCTCCAATATATACTTCTACTGTATGTTGCAAGAAAAAGATTATAAATCATTTGGATATGCATTGATTTCTGCAAGAAATCTTCCTAAAATGAGGTTGTCCTACTCTTGTATAATGGCAGCTTTGTCTAACACTATTTAACAATGTCATGTGTTTAATATTTTTTTAAAACAATTAAGGTCCTTGCATTTTCCCTTCACAATCCATTAAGCCCCATACACAAGATCAGAATATCGTACAAAAAATACCGCTTTCAAAGCAATCGTACGATAATCTGATCGTTAGTACACAGCTATTGTCCGAAAATTTCCGAAGGGACAAACACAAAAATTTTTCTCATACAATACCAGATGGTATGATTTTCGTTTAATTAGTACAGTTTTCATCTAAAAATATAATACAAATATACTACAATACATTACATCACTTCCGAATTTTTATTCTGTCGTATGAGAATAAAATGATCAGAATATCGTACAAACGATTATGATTTTCATTTAATCAGTACAGTTTTTGTCTGAAAATACAATACAAATGTAGCACCCTCTAGTTAGTGAGTGTTAGAGGTGAGGATTTTTGACAGGGTAGGAAAATTTAGGCAGGCCTAGCTGGTGGCTTGGCCTGTTTATTTTCATTCTGGGCTGGGAGTGGCTCAGGGTGAGTTGAGTGACTGACAGGTGGCATCACCATCAACTCCCCTTCCTTCTAGAAGGTCCTGGAAGGAGAGGAGGGGAGGAGAGGTGGAGCTGCCTGAGGTGTCTGGGAAGCCTTGACCAATCCCCAACTTGGATTGGCAGGGGGCAGGCCTACTTAAATACCTGTGGTCAGCGCAGCTGAGGAGGAGTTGTTGGGTGGAAGAGCTGGAGTGAGAGGCTGTGGAGGCTATTGGGCCCACAGGGAGCTGTTGGGCCCACTGGGCTGGGGTTTGGGTGCATCTGGGAGGAGTGAAGAGATCCTGGAATCAGAGGCACATGAGAGAGCAGGAGAGAGGACAGCGGGAGAAAACACTCTAAGAGTCTCCAGGAGGACTACTGGTCACAGCCAGGAGGGCTGGTGAGTGAGCACAGTCGGGAGGACTGGGGTGGCACGCCTGAGAGAACTGGGAGATTGCAGTTTGAGAGATGGGTGCAGAACCAGTGGAGAGAGGACTGTGGAAAAGGGCAGTGGAAAGGGGTCTTTGCAGCCATGCTGGCTGGCAGGGCCTGAAAAGAGTTATCTTGGAGTGGTAGATGAGGAGAGGACAACTAGCACCCAAACTATTCTATGGCACAGAGGCCCGAGGCCCTTACCCGCAAAGGCAGTTCATTGAGGCCTGGCAACTTTCAGCAACCCCCAAGGGGGCATGGTTACAAAAATACATTACATTGCTTCTGAACTTTTATTCTGTAGTACAAGAATTTCCATACTTTAGTAACCCGATTCATTTTCGATATGGAGACTAGCGTGCAAACAAAACGAATGATCATTCGTCCAATAATCTCATTGTGTGTACTAGGCTTAAGAATGATGTTAGGTAGATAATTAGAAAATCTAGTGTTTTTATTAACTAACTACTTGGCTTCTATGTTTTACTGTATTTACAATGCATATTTATTTGTTTCTAAACAATTAATACTCAGTTTTTAACAATATAAAAAAATTTAAACCATGTATTATGTGCATATTTTGCTTGGAACATCATATATTTTATCAACTTAATTTTATTATTAATTATATAATAAATAATTAATAATATTATTAATAATTGTTAATTATTAATTAATTATTATTATTAATTATTTTTAATAATTAATAATTATTAATTATTTTTAAAGCAGTTTTATACCTTTGATTTTTATTTTGAGTCATGTACTCATATTTACAAAATTTAAAATCTTATCCACAGAGATTTATTTTTTATTTTTTCTATCAATATCAATAGTGAACATCAACCCCCTAAGAAATTTTAGTCTATGTGCTGGGGTGCCCCAGGTATTTTAGGACTCTAGAAGCACCTCTGAAGTGCAAGCTCTGTCAGTAACTAAATTGTATGTGTTTTTTTACCAGTACCTTCAAACCACGTCTTTAGTCTTCTCTGAATTAGTCCAATTACTCTTATTTGTAATGCCATTATCCTAAAGGTTCACAGAATTTCAAGTGCCTTAATTGTTTTTAAAAAATACAAGAACAATGTTAAATAGTGTTAAACAAAACTGCCATTATGTAATAGTATGACAATCTAATTTTAGGAGGATTTCTTGCAGAAATTCATACAAAGCCAAATGATCCAAATGATTCATGGGATGATGGCAATAATTAGTGCAAAAGGGCACTCAGTTAGGGCTAGTTTACTTGCTTCAAAACAAGGCTTCGGACAGGCTTAAAGCTCTCTGAATGCCAGTCAAAGCTCCTGTCACTAAATAAAATGGTTAGCTTACAGTCCTGTTTAGACCTTACTTTTGCTTTGTGCTTTGATGAGGCTTCAATGAGGCTTTGGTGGGGCTTCGATGAGGCTTTAGTGGAGCTTCGATGGGGCTTCGATGAGGCTTCGATGAGGCTTCAAGTGAGCTTTGCCATAGACTTCTATGGAGGCTTTGAAGACGCTTTGAAGCACTACTGAAGCTACATGGGGTATAATTTTTGAAGCGGAGCCAAAGCAAAGCAAAAGGAGGTGTAAACAGGACTGTAAGCTAACCATTTTATTCAGTGACAGGGGCTTGGGCTTGGACTAGCGTTCAGAGAGCTTTAACAAAGCCTGTCGGAAAGCCGAAGCAAGTGTAAATGAGCCCTTAAAGATCTGGGGCATATGCCCTGATGGCCAGGGTCTAGCAACACAACTGCTTCTCAGAAAAGGTTTGTCCTTGGACACCATAAAAAGACATTTTGGAGTACATTAAAACAAGAGCTGTAATAGCATTTATTACTTATACATTATATACTCCATTAAAAAAGAGGAATTCATACATATCACTGTACCATTTTGATATAGGACCATTTTGCATTTATTACTATGCTTTTATTTGCACTTTCTGTCTGATGATTAATAATAAATTAATAAAATATAGTTTAAAAAAAGTCTAAGCTCTGAGCGCTTAAAAGTAAGACAAATTATCAAGGTATAGAGGGCATATAGCTCTTCTAACAGTCTCCTAACATTCTGGGGAAAAAAAGCATCTATTTACCTTGACAATGTCTTTGTTTAATTGTCTCCATAAGATAATAAACCAGAATGATGTCTGTAGAAGAATACCATAGAGGAAACCATTGTTCTCTAGAAAAAAAGGTCATGTGAATTAGATATATAAAGGACAACCTGGATGTTCCACAATGGTTTTAGCAAAATGGAAGGATGAGACAGCAGTTGAACTTTTTGACAGTTATGTTTGGAGGGAAAGGAGCGCCATACAAGACAAAAGCCTCTCTCCAACTGCCCAACTGCCAGGCCATCGTGGTTTGGGACTGTTTTGCAGCCTCAGGCCATGGCCTGCTTTTACAGAGGGAATGTCACCTGAAGCTGTACAAGTGTATGTAAACTCTAGGAGGTCTATTAATAAATGTTTTCAAAGCTATAGAGAAGGACTGTAGGATATTTTGGGTATGTAAATGCTCAACACTAAAGCCGTGTACACACGAGCGGAATGTCCGACAGAAAAAGTCTGACGGAAGCTTTTCATCGTCTATTCCGATCGTGTGTAGGCCTCAACGGATTTTTTTTTCGAAAATTCTGACGGACCTAGAAATGGAACATGTTCTAAATATTTCCAACAGAATCAATTTCTACCAGGAAAACCGATCGTCTGTATGCTGTTCCGACGGACCAAAAACAACGCATACTCTGAAGCAAGTACGAGATGGAAGCTATTGGCTACTGGCTATTGAACTTCCTTTTTCTAGTCCCGTCGTAAGTGCTGTACGTCACCGCATTCTGGACGGTCGGACTTTGGTCGGACTTTGGGTTGACCGTGTGTAGGCAAGACCGCTTGAATAGAATTCCATCGGAGTTCCGTCGGAGAGACCTTCGGAGTTTATTCAGACAGCAAAACCGGTCGTGTGTACGCGGCATAAGGCTAACCATAGGTTATACATTTTTATTAATTCAGCTAGCGGGCTGAGTGAAAAAAGCCAAGGAAAATTAAGTTCAAAAGCCAATGCGGCTCTTCTGCTTGATTCCAAGCATGCGTGGAATTTTGTGCGTCGGAATTGTGTACACACAATCGGAATTTCCGACAATGGATTTTGTTGTCGGAAAATTTGAGAACCAGCTCTCAAATTTTTGTTGTCGGAATTTCCGACAACAAATGTCCGATGGAGCCTACACACGGTCGGAATTTCTAAAAAAAAAGGTCACATCGAACATTTGTTGTCAGAAATTCCGGCCGTGTGTACGCAGCAAAAGTCCACTTTTCAATGATGCACATGCAGTTCAATTGATAAGAATGTCATGTAATGGGTTATGATGAATTGTTTTAAGACATAAGTCCTTAATCATTTACGTGGAATGTGAAAAGATCAACATCCAAGAGGCACTTGGTGTGACACACCAATCTGGTGAGAGTTCAAAGGGATTCCCAGTCTGTGCATGCAGCATTTCTAAAGTATCCTGAAGAAGCCACATATTGACGCAACATGTTGAGCTGAAGCTACTGCATCTGTATTGTAGCCGCATGGATTCTCTATGATTGTTTTATATGAATTTGCTATTTTTATTGTTTATAATAAAATTCTGGATATTTTATAATAATTGTGTTGGCACCTTTAAAATACCATCACTTTCTCTATACATATGCTTTAAATTTCTCCAAAGGGATGTGGTGCCTTTGAGCCTCAGACACCAGAAAATCCTATTCCTAAAAAACCTATTCAAATGGCTACAGGCCCAAAACTGAAAATAACATAAATGTCCAAACCCCCATTTCCCTCATTGCTCTGGTGGGCTTGTAAATGGCTGAGATGAAATAAGCCCTAGTTGCACAGCCCCTAATACAGCATGCAGTTGTTTCTTTATTATGGATTTGAACAGTGGCAATGGGAAGCATGACCCTGAAAGCAGATCAGACTTATTGGAAATGACATTCTCACCTAAATAGGAACTTTGCCAAGAAAAAAAAGTAGAAGAGACACTATGGGGTTGTTTTACTAAAACTAGAGAGTGCTAAATCTTGTGCAGCTCTGCATACAAACCAATCAGCTTTCATGTTTTTTGGCAAAGCTTAATTGAACAAGCTGAAGTTAGAAGCTGATTGGCCACCATGCACAGCTGCACCAGATTTTGCACTCTTCAGGTATAGTTACATAACCCCCATGTCTAAAGGCTTCTTACCTTCCTGCTCACAACTTCTTTAAAATGCACGCTGAACTGTGCATACGTTGCATCACTGAAAAAGCGGTGAGTATTTGTGGACTGCAGTCCCTATTTAAAATATACCTAGGGGCCACAATTTAATATATTATAGCTTACCACCCCTTAGGCCCCTTTCACACGTGCGGACAGTATGTCTGTATTTCATCCATCCGTTTTCGGATGAAATACGGACATACATGCATCCCTATGGGATAGCGGGTGTCAGCGGATGAACATCCGCTGACACCCGATATCATCCGTCCCTGCTATGGTCCGATTCTGCATACGGAGGGAAATCCTATTTTTCTATCCATCTGCAGAGCGGATCGGATAAACATGGACAGATGGTCCGTGTTCATCTGATCCGCCCATAGGGGAGAGTGGAGATCTGACAGGGCGGTCCCTGCACAGCATGCAGGGACCACCCTGTCATCCGCCGGCTCAGCAGGGATCAACGGAGTGATGTTCACTGGGTGGATCATCACGGATCCGTCCCGTGTGAAAGGACCCTTAGATAGTAGAGGTATTCTCAGAAATTCCTGTGTACTTGACTAAAATCTCAAAATATGTTCTCAGCTTTCCAAGTTATCTTTTAAGAACTACACAATCCCTCCTCCCTATGTACTGGAGATATGGAGAAGGGGAGGAGTTTGTAGTCCAAATGAGAATAACAGCCCAGGGTGGCAACGCTTCTCCTCCACAGGAAAAGTATGACAAGTGAGCATTGTAACCCTAGGACAGGAAATGTGTTGCTCATCTATGGACTGGTAAGCTGCAATATATTAAAGATTTGTTGTTGGGTTCAGATATGCTTTAATTCATGCATTTAACCGAGCAAACAAGTACTTATATAAACTTATATATAACTTATATAGCTGCAACTTTTAAAATATCTCCTCTGGACAGGTGGCAATAGCGGGATGCCTACTAGAATGACTGTCCTTATTTCGACTTTATATGGCACAGTGTCTCTTGGCTCACAATCAAACTTGTCACGTCAGTACCAAATGAACAAATGTTCAACACGTTTTTTTTTCTTCTTCCTTGTTCATATTATAAGATAATATATACACTATAGCCATATTAGCTAAACAAATATTACCTAATAAAAAAGAGGAACACAACATTACCCTGAAAACACCAAGATATTTTGCACAATTTAAACAATCTATAAACTAGAACACTAGGTTTAATGCAATACAAAGTTTTAATGAAGCTGGCTGTCCTTGCTCAGATAGGCATACACCTTCATACATACTTGCACATATATGTATTTCAATAGACCCATGAAACTCCTAAATTGGAAAAGCAGCTGAGACCAAGGTCGCTTCTGTTGTTGGTGAGGCTTCGGTGAGGCTTCAAGTGAGCTTTGCCATAGACTTCTATGGAGGCTTTGAAGACGCTTTAAAGCATTACTGAAGCTACATGGGGTATCATTTTTGAAGCGGAGCCAAAGCAAAGCAAAGCAAAAGCAGGTGTAAACAGGACTGTAAGCTAACCATTTTATTCAGTGACAGGGGCTTGGGCTTGGACTAGCGTTCAGAGAGCTTTAACAAAGCCTGACGGAAGCCGAAGCAAGTGTAAATGAGCCCTTAAAGATCTGGGGCATATGCCCTGATGGCCAGGGTCTAGCAACACAACTGCTTCTCAGAAAAGGTTTGTCCTTGGACACCATAAAAATACATTTTGGAGTACATTAAAACAAGAGCTGTAATAGCATTTATTCCTTATACATTATATACTCCATTAAAAAAAGAGGAATTCATACATATCACTGTACCATTTTGATATAGGACCATTTTGCATTTATTACTATGCATTTATTTGTACTTTATGTCTGATGATTAATATTAAATTAATAAAATATAGTTTTAAAAAAGTCTAAGCTCTGAGCGCTTAAAAGTAAGACAAATTATCAAGGTATAGAGGGCATATAGCTCTTCTAACAGTCTCCTAACATTCTGGGGAAAAAAAGCATCTATTTACCTTGACAGTGTCTTTGTTTAATTGTCTCCATAAGATAATAAACCAGAATGATGTCTGTAGAAGAATACCATAGAGGAAACCATTGCTCTCCAGAAAAAAAGGTCATGTGAATTAGATATATAAAGGACAACCTGGATGTTCCACAATGGTTTTGGCAAAATGGAAGGATGAGACAACAGTTGAACTTTTTGACAGTTATGTTTGGAGGGAAAGGAGCGCCATACAAGACAAAAGCCTCTCTCCAACTGCCCAACTGCCAGGCCATCGTGGTTTGGGACTGTTTTGCAGCCTCAGGCCATGACCTGCTTTTACAGAGGGAATGTCACCTGAAGCTGTACAAGTGTATGTAAACTCTAGGAGGTCTATTAATAAATGTTTTCAAAGCTATAGAGAAGGACTGTAGGATATTTTGGGTATGTAAATGCTCAACACTAAAGCTGTGTACACACATGTCCGACAGAAAAAGTCTGACGGAAGCTTTTCATCGTCTATTCCAAACGTGTGTAGGCCTCATCGGACTTTTTTTTTCGAAAATTCTGATGGACCTAGAAATGGAACATGTTCTAAATATTTTCCTACCGGGAAAACCGATCGTCTGTAAGCTGTTCCGACGGACCAAAAACAACGCATGCTCTGAAGAAAGTACGAGGTGGAAGCTATTGGCTACTGGCTATTGAACTTCCTTTTTCTAGTCCCGTCGTAAGTGTTGTACGTCACCGCGTTCTGGACGGTCAGACTTTGGGTTGACTGTGTGTAGGCAAGACCGCTTGAATGGAATTCCATCGGAGTTCCGTCGGAGAGACCTTCGGAGTTTATGCCGACGGCAAAACCGGTCGTGTATGTACGCGGCATAAGGCTAACCATAGGTTATGCATTTTTATTAATTCAGCTAGCAGGCTGAGTGAAAAAAACACGCCGAGAAAAATTAAGTTCAATAGCCAGTGCAGCTCTACTGCTTGATTCCAAGCATGCGTGGAATTTTGTGCGTCGGAATTGTGTACACACGATCGGAATTTCCGATAATGGATTTTGTTGTTGGAAAATTTGAGAACCAGCTCTCAAATTTTTGTTGTCGGAATTTCCGACAACAAATGTCCTATGCAGCCTACACATGGTCGGAATTTCCAACAACAAGGTCACATCGAACATTTGTTGTCGGAAATTCCGGCCGTGTGTAGGCTGCATAAGTCCACTTTTTCAATGATGCACATGCAGTTCAATTGATAAGAATAATGTCATGTAATGGGTTATGATGAATTGTTTTAAGACATAAGTCCTTAATCATTTACGTGGAATGTGAAAAGATCAATATCCAAGAGGCACTTGGTATGACACATCAATCTGGTGAGAGTTCAAAGGGATTCCCAGTCTGAGGTTCTCCCACAGAGGAACTGTTACACCTGGTGCCAAACTGCAATGGGATATATGTGTACAAAAAAGTTAATCATTCACTCGGACGCTCCATCATCTTTTATCAAACGTTTAACAATTAATAATTTAGCACACGATTCATGCATTTTTCTAAATTTTATTAATTATTTTCAGCATGTTTAGCATCATGTCTCACTGTATACACTCTTCCTGAAGCCAAATTCCAGGAAGCCTGAAAAATTTGTTCGTTTTCGTAAATTCGAAAATTAGTAAATTAGAAAATTTGAAAATCCGAAAATAAGAAAGAAAATTTGAAAGAATAACTAACTGACAATAACTATTAAATTATAGGTTTTGAAATTTCCTTTCAAAATATTATTATTAATTTGTTACATTCCATTCATTTAGATACAACATTTTTTATTTCGGATAATTCGTAGCTTCGGATAAATTCATATTCGTTACGTTCACTAACAGTCAAATTTGAAAGGAAATTCCAATACCGATAATTTGAAAGTCAGTAATAGTTAGTTATTATTATTAGTTAGTTATTATTTCAGATTTTCTAATTTTCGGGTCTTTGGATTTTAGAATTTCGAAATTCTGAATTTTTCCAATTTTCTAATTTACGAATCTTTGAATTTACGAATTTGAGAATTTTTCGAATTTACGAATTTTCTAATATTGGTAAAAATTAGTTAAACGGGTTTAATTCATCCAAATGTATTAAAAACTAATTTGAAACAAAACGAATTGCACATGTCTAATAATTTGAAAGCTTACTGGAGCTAGGCAAATAATTTTTTAGGGGGCATCTGTTCAAAGCTTCTTATCTGGAAATCCTGCAAGTAACAGCACTTCCTGTTGCAGGCTAACAATGCAAAGCCACTGCCTTGTAATTAACAGCAGCGTTGGCACCCCACCATTCAAGCTGCTTCAGTTAGCCATTAGAATATCTATCTGCCATTTATTAGCTGTCCTGTTCTGGTTTATGACAAGTGTGGTAAACACTATAAGAAAATTGTGGCGAACGATTGTCCGATTTTCCACTTTGTTTCACAGCAAGGAAGGAAATAATGTATGAAAATTCTCATACGACAAAGGCGCTTTTTGTTGTTTTTTGCTTCTGATCATGCACAGTCTTTCATTTCTGAGTTTTCTCGTACTAAAAACGTAAAAAACGGTAAACATTAAACAAAAATCGTTCGTTTGGTTCCTGTATGAGAAAAATTTGGGAGTTTGTCCCTTTGGAAATTTTCATTCGGAAGGTCGGAATCGGCTGTCGAAAGTTGTGTACACATTATGCGATAATCATACGATCGTTCCTCAGACGAAAATGTTTCCCTCATTTTCTTATAGTGTGTATGAGCCTTTAGAAGAAAAAAAGAAAAAACAGACACCGACATACAACTAGTATTTTCAGAATGACAATCTACAGATTTCTCAGGCACAGTTTACCTGCACAGTATGTTAGACTTACTCTATTAATATCATGCACAGAAAACTGCAGCAAAACGGAAGCAGTAGCCTGGACCTACCAATAAGGATTCATGTGTTTTATTGGTACATGTTAGAGGATGACATTGACTCCCTACAAAAATCAAAACATATGTATAGAAAAAGAGATGGGATTTTAAAGGTGCCAATACAATTATTATAAAATATCCAAAATTGTATTATAAACATTAAAAATTGCAAGTTCATATAAAATCATCATAGAGAATCCATGCGGCTACAATACAGATCCAGGACTTCAGCTCTACATGTTTTGCCAATCATTAGCTTCTCCAGGAGACTTTTGAAATATTGCATGCACTATCACTGAGGTACTCATTAATTATTCTAATAGGACAAAGAATTAGACAATGCACCAACAGGACAATCCGTAGGGATATCAGTAGACCATAGGGGAGAATATGGCCCAGTAAAATGCCTGCCAATTTTATTAAGGATGAAGAAACATCCAAACAGGTAGATTTTACAGAACCCCTACTTGTCTCTATCTTAAGTTGCACACTGCAGTTTAGGCATTTACTATTTTATCATATAGAGCTGCAAAAAGATCATCCGCTCATAATTGCATCTAGACAAGGTCACTAACATAGTGTGGATCCAATGTCCATCCTGGGACAATCGGCATAGTTTAGCCTTAACAAATTTGGCAGGCATTTTACTGGGACATATTCTCCCCTATGGTCTACTGATATCCCCACGTAGTGTCTTGTTGGTGGATCATTCAATTCTTTGGTCCATTAGAATAATTGATTGCCTTGGTGATTGTGCATGCAGCATTCCTAAAGTATCCTGAAGAAGCCACATATTGGCGAAACATGTTGAGCTGAAGCTACTGCATCTGTATTGTAGCCGCATGGATTCTCTATGATTGTTTTATATGAATTTGCTATTTTTATTGTTTATAATAAAATTCTGGATATTTTATAATAATTGTGTTGGCACCTTTAAAATACCATCACTTTCTCTATACATATGTTTTGAATTTCTCCAAAGGGATGTGGTGCCTTTGAGTCTCAGACACCAGAAAATCCTATTCCTACAAAACCTATTCAAATGGCTACAGGCCCAAAACTGAAAATAACATAAATGTCCAAACCCCATTTCCCTCATGGCTCTGGTGGGCTTGTAAATGGCTGAGATGCAATAAGCCCTAGTTGCACAGCCCCTAATACAGCATGCAGTTGTTTCTTTATTATGGATTTGAACAGTGGCAATGGGAAGCATGACCCTGAAAGCAGATCAGACCTATTGGAAAGGACATTCTCACCTAAATAGGAACTTTGCCAAGAAAAAAAAAGTAGAAGAGACACTATGGGGTTGTTTTACTAAAACTAGAGAGTGCTAAATCTTGTGCAGCTCTGCATACAAACCAATCAGCTTCCATGTTTTTTGGCAAAGCTTAATTGAACAAGCTGAAGTTAGAAGCTGATTGGCCACCATGCACAGCTGCACCAGATTTTGCACTCTTCAGGTATAGTTAAATAACCCACCATGTCTAAAGGCTTCTTACCTTCCTGCTCACAACTTCTTTATAATGCACACTGAACTGTGCATACGTTGCATCACTGAAAAAGCGGTGAGTATTTGTAGACTGCAGTCCCTATTTAAAATATACCTAGGGGCCACAATTTAATATATTACCGCTTACCACTCCTTAGGTAGTAGAGGTATTCTCAGAAATTCCTGTGTACTTAACTAAAATCTCAAAATATGTTCTCAGCTTTCCAAGTTATCTTTTAAGAACTACACAATCCCTCCTCCCTATGTACTGGAGATATGGAGAAGGGGAGGCAACGCTTCTCCTTCACAGGAAAAGTATGACAAGTGAGCACTGTAACCCTAGGACAGGAAATGTGTTGCTCATCTATGGACTGGTAAGCTGCAATATATTAAAGATTTATTGTTGGGTTCAGATATGCTTTAATTCATGCATTTAACTGAGCAAACAAGTACTTATATAAACTTATATATAACTTATATAGCTGCAACTTTTAAAATATCTCCTCTGGACAGGTGGCAATAGCGGGATGCCTACTAGAATGACTGTCCTCATTTCGACTTTATATGGCACAGTGTCTCTTGGCTCACAATCAAACTTCTCACGTCAGTACCAAATGAACAAATGTTCAACACGTTTTTTTTTTCTTCTTCCTTGTTCATATTATAAGACAATATATACACTATAGCCATATTAGCTAAACAAATATTACCTAATAAAAAAGAGGAACACAACCCTAAAAACACCAAGATATTTTGCACAATTTAAACAATCTATAAACTAGAACACTAGGATTAATGCAATACAAAGTTTTAATGAAGCTGGCTGTCCTTGCTCAGATAGGCATACACCTTCATACATACTTGCACATATATGTATTTCAATAGACCCATGAAACTCCTAAATTGGAAAAGCAGCTGAGACCAAGGTCGCTTCTGTTGTTTCCAAAAATAATCTTGAAACAAAAGGCAGGAGCACTGCTTTGAATGTTATCTAGACATATATAGTTTCAATCAAATTCTTGAAGAAGTGTCAGTCTAAAATTTGCTTGACATTGCCAAACCACCAGCAAGCGGATCCCTTTAAAAGGCCAAGGAGAGCAGATTGACACATATAATAAGAGGGATGTTTTCTTGATGAACACAAGATGTGCTTTCTAGATGCTATTTGTTGAATGTAGGTTCGGTTTCACAAGCGCAGGCAGAATAATGATTTTCTTTGTGTATTTTTTAAAAAGTAGAACATGGGAGGGGGGGATGATTAAAACCTACAGCCATGATACGTGGTTTACAAAGAGTAAATTCTGCCTGTACATCATCTGTTGTTCTCCCAACACAGCAGATACAATTACCTACGTCAATAATAGCATTCTTAATAACAACCTGGTTTGGTTCCAGTTCTGCACAGCAGCTGGTGGCTATTCTAACCCATTATAGATTCTGCACTATAAAAAAAACACACAAAAGCCCATGTGTTGTGATATTGGCACAGACAACACAGATATATTTTTGGAACTATTCACAATTAATAAATAAATACAGGCAACAATGCTTATTGGCACGGGTTATATGAAGGTAACGCTAAATACAGATTTCCATAAGTATTTAGTGGCATGATTATGCAGTGTACAAAAATGTAATTGCTTTAATTGCAGTCTTGGCTTACAGAGCAAACCTTAAGTATGTACCTATTTATCTTCTCCCAGTCTGTGTGAAGGTTCGTCTGTATCCATTTGTTATATTACCTGCATTGTACTAAGGTTAATGGTTGCCCTATAATGCTTTTACTTAGAACTCTGGAAAACTGCCTAAGATTTAGGGTCAGAGAGTTGGCAAGGGTAAAAGTAGGCCTCAAGTTTGAGCTATGACTTCTTCAAATTGCATTGATGGAAGGCTCTTTGAGGACAAATGCTTCTATAAGTTCATTGCCATAAGGCTGTGAACTTCATATCCTTACATAAAGAGGAACAGTGCCTCCACAAATCTCTGCATGTTAGTAAGTTCCCAGAAATCACAAACCAAAAAGATGACGTATTATATTTGCTGCTTTTCCTTGCTAACTCTGAGAACAAGCCTTCTTCTAGACATGTGCGATTCGTTTCCTACGAATCGAAAAATCATACAAATTTCCGTAAATTCGTACTTTCGGGAGGTTCCGAAATACGAATTGCTATGCTTCCGAATTTTGTACGAAATACGAAATTTCGTTTACGAATTTCAGATCCAAATTCCTAACGAACATTCGTAATTGTTACGAAAAGTTATCAAACCTAAAAGTTAAAAACCCAGGAAGTCAGCACAGCACAGGGATGGTGGGAGCCCCTCATAATGATAAATTTATCATGATGAACATTCATAATTGTTACGAAAAGTTAACGAACCTAAAAGTTAAAAACCCAGGAAGTCAGCACAGCAGAGAGACGGCGGGAGCCCCTCATACTGATAAATTCATCATAACGAACATTCCTAATTGGTACAAAAAGTTAACGAACCGTATTTCGTACAAAATTTTGGACATGAATTACGAAATACGAATTAATTCTAATATCTAATAATAATTCTAATACGAAACGGAACGGAACGATACAAAAAAAATTTATTGACAGTGCACATGTCTACCTTCTTCCATGCTAAAAAAGTTCCTTCCAATACCCAAATACTCCTTGTATTAGTATGTTTCTCAGAAGTCCTGCTGTGTCAGGTAGTATAACTCTGATTCTGATCATATTTGCATTATGACAAAGAACTCAAAAGCCTGGTACACACTAGGGATGAGCTTCGTGTTCGAGTCGAACCCATGTTCGACTCGAACATCGGCTGTTCGATCGTTCGCCGAATTGCGAACGTTATGGGCCGTTCGCGCTAAATTCGTGTGGCGCGTCACGGCCCATAATTCACTGCGGCATCGCAGTGCATTGCTGGCTGATGATTGGCCAAGCATGCACTATGACCCGCATGCTTGGCCAATCACAGCGCCATCAGTAGAGAGAGCTGTAATTGGCCAAAGCCAGGGTGGCTTTGGCCAATTATGGCTCAGGGGATTTAGTACACACCCCACACTATATAAGGCCGCCTGCACGGCGGCCCTGTGTAGTGTGTGTTCCGGTGTGCTGAGAGATAGAGAGAGAGAGAGACAGTGTCATTTGATTTGAGTTAGATAGATTAGGCAGAACAGTCAGTCAGTTAGTTGCACTTACAGTGTATTGTGTATATATATGCATCCCAGGTGTTGCATATATATATATACACTGTATTCAGTTTAGCTAGATCCGTTCCTGTTATCTTCTATCTAGACTATTTACATTTAATGCAGTGCGTCCTGCTCACAGTGTTCAGCTAGATCCGTTCCTGCTATTTACATTTAGTGCAGTGCGTCCTGCTCACAGTGTTCAGCTAGATCCGTTCCTGTTATCTTCTAGACTATTTACATTTAGTGCAGTGCGTCCTGCTCACAGTGTTCAGCTAGATCCGTTCCTGCAATTTACATTTAGTGCAGTGCGTCCTGCTCACAGTGTTCAGCTAGATCCGTTCCTGTTATCTTCCTACTGACAGGCAGGCTTGTCTGGTTACAGTATATAAAGCTACCTGAAGAAAATTACAGGTGTTCTATTTGATCCTATTAGTACCACGGTCAGGCAGCTAGACTATTTACATTTAGTACAGTGCGTCCTGCTCACAGTGTACAGCTAGATCCGTTCCTGTTATCTTCCTACTGACAGGCAGGCTTGTCTGGTTACAGTATATAAAGCTACCTGAAGAAAATTACAGGTGTTCTATTTGATCCTATTAGTACCACGGTCAGGCAGCTAGACTATTTACATTTAGTACAGTGCGTCCTGCTCACAGTGTTCAGCTAGATCCGTTCCTGTTATCTTCCTACTGACAGGCAGGCTTGTCTGGTTACAGTATATAAAGCTACTTGAAGAAAATTACAGGTGTTCTATCCCAGCTTAGTGCAGCTACAGGCCATTAGTATGTCTGGAAGGCCAAGAAGGAGAGGGACAAAAAAGTGAGGTGAAATCTTCTGAAGAGGAGGAAAGACAGCAAAACAAATGTCACAGGGGTGATAACCCTTCCCTATGTTTTCCATAAAGCTTAGAAAAGATTTTTTGGCTGGAGCTAAACACGTTAAAAATGTTCAAAATTACAAACAGATTCTACTTAACAACAAACCTACAGTCCCTGTCTTGTTTGCACCGCCTGTATACTGCTGTTCAGAGTATATAGGGCCTGGTGGCCCCACACCTTTCCTTATTTTAATTTGGGTGCGGGGTTCCCCTTAATATCCATACAAGACCCAAAGGGCCTGGTAATGGACTGGGGGGTACCCATGCCGTTTGTCTCACTGATTTTCATCCATATTGCCATGACCCGACATGACATTAAACCCGCAAGCAGTTTTAAATGAGATTTTTTCCTTTAAAAATGACATTTGGTGCAGGGACTGTTCTAAACATGGGAAACACGCGTCACTTTACAGGCATACTATAGACACCCCCCAGGTACGATATTTAAAGGAATATTTCACTTTTTTTTTTTTTACTTTAAGCATCATTAAAATCACTGCTCCCGAAAAAACGGCCGTTTTTAAAAGTTTTTTTTGCATTGATACATGTCCCCTGGGGTAGGACCCGGGTCCCCAAACCCTTTTTAGGACAATACCATGCAAATTAGCCTTTAAAATGAGCACTTTTGATTTTGAACGTTCGAGTCCCATAGACGTCAATGGGGTTCTAACGTTCGTTCGAACTTTCGGTCCGTTCGCGGGTTCTGGTGCGAACCGAACCGGGGGGTGTTCGGCTCATCCCTAGTACACACTATGGGGTTGATTTACTAAACCTGGAGAGTGCAAAATCTGGTGCAGCTCTGCATAAAAACCAATCGACTTCAGGTTTTAATGTCAAAGCTTAATTGAACAAGCTGAAGTTAGAAGCTGATTGGATACCATGCACAGCTGCACCTGCACCTGCAAAGTTAGTATAGCGATCTACCCTGCTGCGCTGTTGTGCCCCCCCCCCGCCAGAACACTCCGATCAGCACTCTTTGTCATTGGCTGCTGGTTTTCCAGTATCCTCGTCTGACAGAAGCCAGCCAAACGGCCAGTGTCTGTCAGACAGGGTGGCATACACACGGGCTGAATGTCGGACGTTTTTTTTTTTTTTTTTTTTTTTTTTTTTTTACACATTCAGCCGGTGTGTCTGGCTTTAGTAATCTCACTGAACTGGAGCCTGATTTGTCTAGTGTCACAAAAACAATTATCATTCCTTACCTCCCAGACCATGTTTGCAAACAAATTATATGGCCATGAAAGCACTCTTTGTATTCCCAATACAAAAAGTTTTTGTGAATATTGTACATGTAAACTACAGTTGTAAGCAATACACAAAGGACAACAATTTCCAATGAAACTAGCTGAAAACTTCAAGATGAGCAACTTAATAATATATGGCTCTTGGCTTGTTGATATTGGGCAGGATCACCTCAAAATAAAGCATTTTAAAGAGGAATTTTTCTTAGAAAATTAAAGTGTCACTAAACTCATATCATAAAAAATGTTGTATTACATGCTGTTCATACTCACTCAGTCACTAAGAGATTTGTTTTCTGTATTCTGCAAAAAACCTGGTTGATCCTGCTTTTCTCTATCTCCATTTTCTGCCCATGTCCCCAATTCAGCTAGGGATTTTGCAGAGCAGTGTTGACAGCTCTGCACATGCTCAGTTTTCAGTGAGTTTCTATGCTGAGCATTTCCTCCCTATCACGTCTGAGCATCCCATGTGGCTTTAAATTACACATTTCGGCGTATATTATTATTATTATTATTATACAGGATTTATATAGCGCCGACAGTTTACGCAGTGCTTTACAACATTAGGGCAGACAATACAAGTACAATACAATTCAATACAGGAGGAATCAGAGGGCCCTGCTCGTTAGAGCTTACAATCTAGGAGGGAGGGTCAAGTTATACAAAAGGGTAATAGCTGTGGGGGATGAGCTAATGGAGAAAATAGTGCAGTTATTAGATGGAGGCAGGATAGGCTTCTCTGAAGAGGAAAGTTTTCAGGGATCGCCTAAAAGTGGATAAATTTGGGGACAGTCTGACAGATTGGGGTAGGGAATTCCAGAGGATGGGCGAGTGGTAAATGGCAGCCCACTACCTCCCTCCTCCTCCATGCCCACTAACCAGCTAAATACAATGGGGATGGGATATTACACGTAGATTGATGGAGGCTTCACCTTCCTCCTATTCTAAGACACAGGCTGGAGGGGCATGGCACAGCCTGTGACTGGTGAAATCCACCCACACCATGTTAATAAATAATAAAGATTTGATTACTTTTTTTTTTTATAATTTATTTATTTTTCTTTTATATAAACAGGAGAGAAATGAACAATCCTTCTGTATATTACATTCCATTTCTACACATACAGCCAGACAAGAAACAAACAAAAAAAACAAAAAAAAAAAACAAACAAAAAAACATGATAATAACTCGATACATTCCATTCCATCTACTCCTGTCTGTTTCTAATATATTATCCAATAAAGATGGATAAAAGAATGAACCCAAATAAACATAAAGAAGTCACAAAAGAGGCAAAGAACACAAAGAAATAGGATGAGTAATCTTCCTCTCTCATTTCCGTCCTCCATGTTGTTACTTCTTGCTGCGTGAGGAGGGGGGCGCTTCCCCCAGACTCGGCCATAATACTCCAACTACCTCTCAGTATTCCGACTGCAGTTCCTATTTATAGTCCATTTCCCCCTCCTTTCCTTACCCCCCTCCCAAAAAAAAAAAAAAAAACCCCATTTAACTTCCCTCCTTCCCCCCTCCCCCCCCCCTTTTTATTTGTATCAATTCGTTTTTTCCCTTCCTCCGAAGAAATAAAACAGTTTCATGGCGACCACGTTTTTTAAATAAATTTCCCTTTTTTTTCTAGTTGTCCAGACTAGATCTTCCATCCTGTTTACTTCCTCTACTTTCCTAAGCCACATACTCACTGTAGGGGGTTGTGCCTGTTTCCACTTAAGCGGGAGGCATGCTTTAGCTGCATTCACCAAATGACACAAAATAGAGTTCCTATATATATTCCCCGGAATCTCTGACAGATGCAAAAGGAAAAAAGCTGGGTCTTTCTGTATTTCCACATCGCTAAATTTTTGAATTATCTCCCGGACCTCCCTCCAAAATGTTCTCACTCTGGGACAAGACCAAAAAACATGTAACAAAGTTCCCTGTTCTATCTGGCATCGCCAGCATCTGTCTCATGCATTCGGGAAACATTTTTGAAGTTTATCTGGGGTTCTGTACCATTGTGAAATGATTTTATAATTAGTTTCCTGTATTTTGGTACATATTGCTGTCTTAAATATTGAATGTATCATATAATCGTTTTTTGTTCCTCCGAAAAGGTCCTCCCCAAATCTGTTTCCCATTTTCGGAGGAAAGGTAACTGATAGTTCTCTGATGGTTTCATCAGCAACGCATACATTCTGGAGACAGCATGCTTTATTGGTTCAGTCTCCATACAATATTTCTGAAGTGGTAACAGATTCCGATCCAAAGGACTTGGCGGTACCCTAGTACATAGATAATGTCGTAGTTGTACGTAGTTGCCGACCAAAAATTTAATTGGAGGGGCCATTTCTGTCTACCAATTCCTGCACTGTTGGCCATCTGCCAGATCTCAGAAAATGCAATGCCTGATACAGTCCCCGTTTGATCAGGACGTCAAAAGGTCCTTTTTGTGTTCCTAATATGAATTGCAGGTTCCCCAATATAGGTACTAAGGGTGATTCCTGTGTTGATAACTTACCCTTAAAAATGAGGTTATAACAGACACGGAGGGTAGGTCCTATTGTTGGGTGCGTCTTAGTTTTAGATGCCAAATCCTTAAAACACCAAGGGGCCCTATACAGTAATTCCCCACTCTGCACTTGCTCCAATCCTGGCCAGATTTTAAGTTCCCCATGTCGGCACCAATCCAACAGGCGGCCCAGATGTACTGCCTGGTAATATTTATATATATCTGGGACAGCCAGCCCCCCTTTTTGTTTTGGTAGGGACAACAGTGTCCTCCTGATCCTAGGATGTTTGTGTGCCCAGATTAATTTTGTAAATAATATTTGTATATTTCTAAAGAACTTCCTAGGGATTGCAATTGGGATTGCCTGAAGGAGGTACAGAATCTTTGGCAGAATATTCATCTTAATTAAATTGCTTCTTCCAAACCAGGAATGTAATCCCTTATGCCATCTCTCCAATAAGCCTCACACCTTTTTTAACGCTGGTGGGAAATTAAGCTCATATGTTTTAGAAGGGTCCACTGCTATACAAGTCCCTAGATACTTCAGGAATTGATTTGCCCATTTAAATTTATAATTTGCTTTTAATGACATCATCATTTCTTTCAGGACAGCTACCGCCAATGCCTCTGATTTAGAGAAATTTATCTTGAAAAAGGACAGTGTACTGTATGTCTCAATTTCTCTAAATAAGTTTGGGAGTGAGATTATGGGATTGGTCATTGGGAAGAGCATATCATCTGCATATACTGCAACTTTATGTTGAGTTCCTCCTACCGTTATTCCCCAAATATCCTTATTAAGCCGAATTCTACATAACAGAGGTTCCAGTATCAGTGCAACAATAAAGGGGACAGTGGGCATCCCTGCCTTGTCCCATTCCTTGTCGCAAAAGGGGGGGAGACTACTCCATTTACCTTCACTTGAGCTTTAGGTTCTTTATACATGCCTGCAATCCATCTAATCATTTTCCCTCCCAGTTTTATGTGACGAAGGACTGCAAACATGAACCCCCATCCCACCCTATCAAATGCCTTCTCCACGTCTGTTCCTAGAAACACACACGGAGTCTTAGTTGAGTTTGCTATATGCATCAAATTCAGGGTTTTGATGGTATTATCCCTTGCTTCTCTTGTTGGAACAAACCCTACCTGATCCTGATGGATCAGGAAGGGTAATTGCTGTTGTAGTCTTAAGGCTATAATTTTACTGAATATTTTTAGATCCGCATTCAATAAGGATATTGGCCTATAACTTCCACATTGCTTTGGATCCTTTCCTTCTTTTGGAATCACTGCTATCATAGCTCTTAATGTCTCTGAATGGAAAGAGGCTCCCTCCCCCAGCTCATTAAACATTTTAACCAGATAGGGTCCCAATATTGATGAGAATAACTTATAGTACTGGGCCGAGAGCCCATCTGGTCCTGGTGCCTTCCCCATTTTTGCTAATCTTATTCCCCTCTGTACCTCTTCTAAAGTAATTGGCAAGTCCAACTCCTCCTGCGCACTAGTTGTCAGGCACGGCATTCCACTTGCTTTTAGATACTCCTCCATCACTGTTCGATCTGGTGCGTCCATATTCAAATTGTAAAGTGAAGAGTAGAACTCGCCAAACACCTCGGCTATCTGTCCAGGCATCCCAACCTCCTCCCCATCTCTTTTCCTCACTGGATTTGATTTCATATATATATATATTTGTATGACAATTTAAAACAGTTTATTGATATTACTGATTTAATTTTACTCTATATTCCAAAGGCTGTTTTTTTTTATTTGATCATGTGACCGGCAGCAGAAGACTAGAAGCTCCTCCTGCTGACAGGCTGAGAAAAAGTTGGGTCATGTGACAGCTGTATATCGATCAGGAAAAAGGTACCTAGAAGGTTTTCTATTAAAATAAATAATGTCATCATCCATATTCAGAACGAGAAGGGGATGCTGTAAATTAAACAGTGTGTGTTTAGTATTACTTTAAGTCCTGTTAGATCACTTACAGAGATACAGAGCCTTGATAAAGTGTTAATACCCCTTGAAATTTTCAACATTTTGTCACGTTACAACCAAAAACGGAAATGTGTTTTATTGGCATTTTATGTGATAGATAGACCAACACAAAAGTTTCACATAATTGTGATGTGGAAGGAAAACGATAAATGGTTTTAAACATTTTTTACAAAAAAGACCAAATATTTGAAAAGTGTGGTGTGCATTTGTATTCAACCCTTTGTATTTGTATTCAGCCCTTATTCAGCCCTTTGTAGAACCAACTTTCTCTGCAATGCTATACGCCCCTTTTTAACTAATGACACTACCAAGCTTATAATTCACTCCCTGGTCATCTCTCGCCTCGATTACTGCAATTCCCTCCTCATTGGATTACCTTTACATAGACTATCCCCCTTCAGTCCATAATGAATGCCGCTGCAACACTCATCCACCTTACCAACCATTCAGTGTACTAACAATAATTTACAAAGCCATCCATAACTCTGCCCCCAGCTACATCAGTAACCTAGTCCCAAAATACCAACCAAGCTGCTCTCTTCGGTCATCCCAAGACCTCCTGCTCTCTAGCTCCCTTGTCACCTCCTCCCATGTTTGCCTCCAGGATTTCTGAAGAGCTTCTCCCATCCTTTGCAACTCCCTACCCCAATCTGTCTGACTGTCCCCTAATCTATCCATCTTTAGGCGATCCCTGAAAATCTTTCTCTTCAAAGAAGCCTATCCTGCTTCTAACTAACACTGTTTTACTTTCTCCATCAGCTCATCCCCCCACAGCTATTACCTTTTGTATCAATTGACCCTTCCTTTTTAGATTGTAAGCTCTAACGAGCAGGGCCCTCTGATTCCTCTTGTAGCAAATTGTAATGTAACTGTAATGTCTGCCCTCATGTTGTAAAGCGCTGTGCAAACTGTTGGCGCTATATAAAACATGTATAATAATGATAATAATAATAATTACAGCTGCAAGTCTTTTTGGGTATGTCTCTACCAGCTTTGCACGTCTACAGAGTTAAATTTGTGCCTATTCTTCACTGCAAAATAGCTCAAGCTCTGTCAGATTGGATGGAGAATAATGTGGAGAACAGCGGCGCTCTTCTGAGTAAAGTATATTGAAATGATTAATGATGAATTTATTAAGATAAAAAAATAAAATAAGAATAAACTCACAGGGTAAGGTTTAAAAAGGATAGTCACAAGGACTATGTAGTCCTGATCCAGATAGCCTGCAGTGTGGGGTGCTGCTGTCTCGCTAGCTGCAGGGGTTTCCAAGGCTCTGATTCAAGCTGGCAGTCGTCTCCCTGTCGGCTGTGATGTCACTGGATATGGGGTACAGGCCTGCGGGACCTTCTAACACATGAATATGCTTTGATCTAAACCATTCCATTGTAGCTCTGGCTATATGTTTAGGGTTGTTGTCCTGTTGGAAGGTGAACCTCTGCCCCAGCCTCAAGTCTTTTGCAAACTCTAACAAGTTTTCTTCTAAGATTGCCCTGTATTTGGCTCCATCCATCTTCCCATCAACTCAGAGCAGCTTCCCTGTCCCTGCTGAAAAGAAAAACATCCCCACAACATTATGCTGCCACCACCATGTTTCACGGTGGGGATGATATATTCAGGGTGATGTGCAGTGTTAGTTTTCCGCCACGCATATCGTTTTGCTTTTAGGCCAAAGAGTTCAATTTTGGTCTCATCTGATCAAAGCACTTTCTTCCACATGTTTGCTGTGTCCCCCACATAGATTCTTGCAAACTGCAAATGGGATTTCTTATGGCTTTCTTCTTGCCACTCTTCCCTAAAGGTCAGATTTGTGGAGTGCACGACTTATTGTTGTCCTGTGGACAGATTCTCCCACCTGATCTGTGGATCTCTGCAACTCCTCCAGGGTTACCATGGGCCTCTTGGCTACTTCTCTAAATAATGCTCTCCTTGCCTGTCAGTTTAGATGGACAGTCATGTCTTGGTAGGTTTGCAGTTGTGCCATACTCTTTCCATTTTCAGATGATGGATTGAACAGTGCTTTGTGAGATGTTCAAAGCTTCGGATATTTTTTTTTTTAACCTAACCCTGCTTTAAACTTCTCTATAACTTTATCCCTGACCTGTCTGGTGTGTTCCTTGGCCTTTGTGATGCTGTTTGTTTACTAAGGTTCTATAACAAACCTCTGAGGGCTTCACAGAACAGCTCTATTTATACTGAGACTAAATTGTACACAGGTAGACTCTGTTTACTAATTAGGTGACTTCTGAAGGCAATTGGTTCCACTAGATTTTAGTTAGGGGTATCAGAGTAAAGGGGGGCTGAATACAAATGCACACCACCATTTTCAGATAATTATTTATAAAAAATTTAAAAACCATTTATCATTTTCCTTCCACTTCACAATTATGTGCCACTTTGTGTTGGTCTATCAAATAAAATCCCATTAAAATACATTTACGTTTTTGGTTGTAACATGATAACATGTGGAAAATTTCAAGGGGTATGAATACTTTTTCAAGGCACTGTAGCTATGTAACACTTTTAAAATAAGTGCCTATACTGTTTAAAATCCAGCAATACACTGTCCCACCCTGCTCTGCACATGCTCAATTGTTCTCCATGTTTAGGCACTGTGCCTAATCTGCTAACAGACTAAAAATTTACTGCTGTTCAATGGCTCTGGGCTTCAGCAAAATGACAGCCTCCAGCAAGAAGAAACAGTAACAATGCTGGAGACAATTTACAACACACACTCATTTTGGTGGAAAAATATTAATGTGGAATTTATGATCCTTGCTAAAGAACATTATTTTTATTAAGGTGTTATGGGTAAAATTCCATTTTAAGTAGACACTAAATCAAATTAGCCACCTCCTCCTTCCCTTGGAGAACAGTTAACATTTCCCTTGTGTGTTTTGAGTTGATTCTTCCCACTTACCATGTCATTGCAAATTAAGAAGTTCTGTTATGATAATACCTGTTAAAAGCAGCCCACATCAGGTGATACAATCCAGTGCCTTGTTACTGATTGGCTGGTTTGAATTGTGAGTTCTACTCGCTGTGTATATCGCTCCTGCCCATTGAAATCAATGGGGCACCGCGGCTATACCGCCGGCAAAGCGCCTCTGCAGAGGCGCTTTGCGGTGGTTTGTAACCCTTTCTCGGCCACTAGAGGGGGGTAAAACCGCCCTGCTAGTGGCCGGATACCGACGCTAAAACGACGGTAAAGCGCCGCTAAAAGTAGCGGCGCTTTACCGACGACGCACCTCCCGCCCCAGTGTGAAAGGGGTGTAGGACTAACTTATAGGTGTACTAAACTAAAATGAAAACTGACTAACCGCAGTTTCAACTAGAGTCTGCTTCTCAACTCGTTTGGTATTTAAATTGGCATGTTAACTTGAGTTCATATTTTATTTTATAGTGGTAGATATATCTGTTAACTTTCAGTAGCTCTATATCTTAAACAGCTTGCATAGCCATATTTGATCTTAAAGCCCACAACTGAACTCAACTTAAAGTGGAACTTTACCCATACAACTTGATAAAAAGTAATGTTCATGAGCAAGGAACATACATTCCACATTAATAATACCAGAATTAGTGTATGCTATAAATTGCCTCCAGTGTTGTTCCTGTTTCTTCTTGCTGGAAGCTGCCATTTGCCTGAAGCCCAGAGCCCCTGAACAGCAGGATATCATAAAGCGGAACTAAACCCATCGATTTAACAGTTTCAAAAAACAGTTACAATCCTGGAATGCCGAGATTGCTAACTGTCACATTTGTTTGTGTCCTCAGCCAAACTGTCAAACCATCAAATGGCTGGTGTTATAACTGATCACATGTGCAGCACCATGGCAGTTGCAGATCAAACAGAAGCAGTTTCCTTGGCTGTAAAAGATAGGAGGGTTTAATTCTGCTTTAAGGCTGTCAGCAGATCGACCTCTACAAACTCGACAGTGCATAAAATAGAGAGCATGTACAGAGCAGGGTGAAACAGTGTAGTACTGGATTTTAACCCCTAAAACAAATCTTAATGCCGAAGCACAATCTTGCAACTTTGACATGCGTTAGTAAAATTGTACATATCACCACTACTTTGTCTATGCAGGTGGATTATACGTTGTTTTTTTTCAGGGCAAATTGGGCTTTCAAAGGAAAACTGGCCCAAAACAGTAAAAAAATCTTTCTTTTTTTAATTCAGCTGTATATTTCTTAAATTCTCCTGCTCCTGATGATCGCAACAATACCACATATGTGTATGTTATTAGTTGTTTGTACCCATAGTACAGCCCAGAAGCAATAGTGCAAATTTTGCTTTTTTTAAAAAAAAAAAAACACACTGACACTGATGCTAATTAAAAAAAGTAAAAAATAAAATAAAAATCCTGCCCAAAATATACTGACTCTGACCTTGACTCAAACACTAACCTTGGCACTAATCTAGATAAAACCTGGATCTAGGTATTTTTTCTTTATTTTGTATTACCGTATTTATCGGTGTATAACACACACCTTAACTTTAAGAGGGAAGTTTAAGAAAAAAAAAATTAAATAAGGGTCAGTGCCCATCAATGCAGCCTGATCTATGCCCATTTGCAGCTTCTAATATGCCCATTATTGCAGCCTGTTTAGTGCCCATCTGCAGCCTCTAACATGCCCATCTGCAGCCTCTAATGTGCCCATTATTGCAGCCTGTTTAGTGCCCATCTGCAGCCTCTAATATGCCCATTATTGCAGCCTGTTTAGTGCCCATCTGCAGCCTCTAACATGCCCATCTGCAGCCTTTAACATGCCCATCATTGCAGCCTGTTTAGTACACATCTGCAGCCTCTAATGTGCCCATTATTGCAGTCTGTTTAGCGCCCATCTGCAGCCTCTAACATGCCCATCATTGCAGCCTGTTTAGTACACATCTGCAGCCTCTAATGTGCCCATTATTGCAGTCTGTTTAGCGCCCATCTGCAGCCTCTAACATGCCCATCATTTCAGCCTGTTTAGTATCCATATGCAGACTCGCCTTTGCCGATGATTGCAGCTGCGCCAGTGCTGGATTACACAGGTCCGCAATCTCCTGTGCGATCTCCTGCTGCCTCAGAGTGGAAGGAGTGGACGAGCGCCACTGGATTACACACAGCCGCGATCTCTTGTGTAACCGGCGCTCAGTCACTCACAGTCCCGTCCGGCTCATATGATGGACAGAACAGTGGTCCAATGCCCAGCCAGGGAGGTGGGACTGTGTGTGACTGAGCGCCGGATACACAGGAGATCGCAGTTGTGTGTAATCCAGCGGCACTGGTCCCCTCCTTCCATTCCGGGGCAGCAGGGATTGGCGTTTAACAAGCACACACAATTTCCCCCTGATTTTCAGGGGGGAAAGTGCGTGTTATACACCGATAAATATGGTATTTATTTATTTTTACACACACTTTTTTTTCCTCTCTGCAAGGAAAGAGAAAGATACATTGTACGTTTCCTTGTCGTCATTCACAGAAAGAGAAATGCAGGGGCGGGTTCCACAGTGATCACAGCAATCAGGTGACCCAGAATTGGGAGTTCTAAGTCCCGCTTGTTAGTACGGGGCCCAGGGCTCTCGGTGAGACCCCAGGCTGGGAGATACGCATATATGCGCCCCCCGGAAAAAAAGCCCAGTGCAGCAGGGCCGCATATATGTGTTACGTTGGTGGGAAGGCGTTAAATAGTATTTTTTTTGTTTTTTTTTTCATAGCTATACATGCAAAAGGGGCCAAGCTGAAGTGATCTAGCAGGACTTCATTTTCTGAGTAAAGCTGGATACACACTATAACATTTTCTGTAGATTTTTTCCTTCATATTTACCAAAACCAAAATATATGAGGTCAAACCTTAAGAGTTTCAATTTTTATGCCCTTGCACTACATGGCTTTGGTAAATCTAAAGGAAATCAGACAACAAAAGTTGTATAGTATGTATGGGGTCTAAAGTTCCACTTTAAAAGTAGGGCTGAAACAATCAACGCTGTTCTAAAAGCTTCAATTGCAAAGCATCAATTCTTCCAGTGCTTTTCTTTCTCCCATGAGAAAGAAGTTGTGTCCATACAGCAGTCCGACATGTCAGAACTACGGTGCATGGATCAGCAATTGAGTTCAACTGGGCTTTCATAATAATTAACAATATCCATAATAGAGACTTATGGGCCCGTTCATAATGAAGAGTGGATACCACTAAATGCTCCTCCTGGACACTCCACAATGCACCTGCATTTTATGTGTAATTATAGACATGCCACAGTCCAGAGCGTGAGGTGTCCTACAGAGTTGTTCTCTTCACAATTCTATACAAATTCATGACTGGAGGGAAAGTCATTTACATGACTTTGACAGGTCATGTAAATAGATTCTCCTCCCAGCACTTTTTTCCTCCATTTTTTAAAATAAATGAGTCCCAGAACAAGCAGAGAGCCAAGCACATTAGTAAAGCACACCACTGTACTTTGTAAATGTGCCCATGTTTTTATCTTTACCTTTTTTAAAGCAGAGGTATGACTGCAGTAAGCCCATGCTGTTGCTTTATGAATGGGCCCTATGTGTTTCTGTTTATAATATATTTATTATGTTAAATATTGCACATGATTGTATTTACTATTTGAGGTCACCAGGTGGATAGCTAGGGTCCTTTTCATACAGTGTGTTTACCATGCTAATCTTACGGTAATTACTTTGCGAAAAAATGCTTCTTTTTTTTTTACAAAGCTGAATAGCTGATGCCCAAATTACTTGGAAAGCTAAATTAATCAGATGAGTGATTTATCCCCATTACTCCTCCCTCTCCCACTCTCTGCTCTGTAAAGCCTCGTACACCCTGCAAGTTTTTTTTTCATTCAAACCAGCAGCCTGAACGAAAAAAAAAAAACCCGACAGCTTAGGTTGAAGGCGCTGTACTAACAATCCAATCTCCCTTGCTGTGCTATTGTGGTCTGATAAAGGGGTGGGCCCTGTAATGGAGTCACTTCCCACACTCCCCTTGAGTGCTTCCGTCATATACCGCTTCCTCCAGTCTGAATATAAATATTATAGCCGCATATTACAACCAAGAACTAGGCAGGACTCGTTTGGCGGCAAAGCTGAAACATGAACTGTTTATTTGTACACAGGTACAGAAATATAACTCAGAGGACAATCCCCCCTCCTTTGCGTAATGACACAGGGCAGGGTAAACCACATTCAGTAACAGACACACAGGTGTATTCAAACTTCTCATCAGTAGACAGTCCTATCAGCACAGAGAGCTGTCGGAGGAATTCCCCCCTCCCTCCTCACAGCTAATCCACATACACATATACATCCAATAATACTTTTCTCCCAAGGCAGACACAATACAACAATGGGATACAGGCACTTAACAAACACATAGCAACCCCACCTCAAATATCTAGCAATGGTCTCTGAAGAATGATGGACTTTATCTTCATATATTCTTGAGGGATATTGTTCAGAAATATTAATGTCCCAAGTGAATGAGCACCTTTATTCCTTCAGCACAAATCACACATATAGAATCCAGGACAACTGTGTTTAAAGGAAATGCTTTATGGTTGTATGTTGAGTCGGGTTAAACAGTCCCGATTAGGGTTCTTGGTCACCCTGTGCCCCAAGGTGACTCCTGTCACAGCCCCGCCTCCCCCAGAACATTCTGGTCAACGCTCTCAGCCATTGAGTAGGAGCTGGTCAGCAGACCTTTTTCGTCTTCTGTTGGACCGGCTTTAGTACACACGGGCCAAATGTCTGTATTGAACCGGCCGATGCCGCCCGACGTTCGGCCTGTGTGTACAGGGCTTTTGCTCTCTGTAGACTTTCAGTTAGTGAGAGCCTGCCTAAAAGGAAAAGGCATCTGCTGTTCTCTCTCTATATAGAAAACCTGCAAAACCTGTGTCATGATGAATGAAAAAACTACTATTGTTTCCCTCTGAAAAACATTCCCTTATATCCCATACTAGAAAAAAACAAATTAATTTGATATGTAGCTTGTCCAAGAATGTCACTGTACTTTGACTAATACTTTATAATTATTTTCTCCCGATTCGTTCATTTTTGGAATGAATGGACTTTCCCGAACATAAAACACATACACTATTAGAAATTCCTTCCTTCAAGAAACATTTTTCATCCTGCTGCTTCAAATTTTCTTGTCACTGTGGTCAAAAATGAATGTCTAACAATTAGAAATCAAATGAGCAAAAAACTAAAAACTTTAAAACTAGTACTGCATGGCCGACTTTACTATTAGACATGTGTATTTTTGTAGGCCTTGGTGTGCGTTTTCTTTGGTCTCTATGATGTAGTTAAACTGTATATATGTATATTAGAGCAGTCTGGTCATCCTGTGTATGTTTTTTGTATCTCTTTGTTCGATTTTCTGACGTTAGAAATTGTTTTTCTCAAAATACATTTGAAGTTCTTTGCTGCATCTATTTTAAGACGTACAGGAAAAGAAATCAAAACTTATGACTGATGTTGAGCCTATTTCAATATGAGAACATACCATAAAAGATGTTTTAGCAGATTCAGCTGACTCTTTCCTACTTTCTCCTTGTAGATATGGTATTTTACAGTAGAGGTCTGCAGTGACGCCCTTGACTCTCTTGAGAGATGCTAAAGAAGTAACTGACATCACTTCAACTGGAGGTCTGAAAGCCCCCCACCACAAGGTCACAATTTCCAATGGAAAATGTGATACAGGGTTTAACTTATGCTCGACTTCAGGGGCATGCAAACATTTTCTGGTCGATATGCTAATAGTTTTACTGGTGTGCACTCCTCTGATTCCTATTTAGGTGTGTGCTAAGCAGTTGTGTGTGTGTGAACTTTATTGAACAGAGGTAAAGAAGAATTTTCACAGCCAATATCTGAAGAGCAATTTATGCTACCACTATCTTTTTCAATTAGAAAATGCATTGCACAGCGGGGATGAATGATGCTATTCTTAGTTCTCCTAAAAAGAATCCCTATCCAGGTTTTACCTGGAGAACTCTGTATTTGTGCTAACCAAAAAATCTAAAGAAACCTGTCTCTATTTTAAAGGACATATGAGATTTAAACTTGTAAAAATCTCAGTTGAGTACTGTCCATGATACTTTTTTATTTGCACTAACGGTTAGATTTTCAGGACAAGCTTTTAGGGTGTATCCCATTCTTTTTTATCTAAGCAGTATTCAAACCAGTTGTTATAATATTGTTATGCTATAATATACATAATATAAAATGTATAGAAGGTGATGACTTTAAAAGTCTTTTTTAGTGGATATCAATTAATTATAATATTAAGATATAGAAAGGACAGAGATACTCAACTGTAAGCACCACATCCTATAATAAAGTACTGAATAAGGGATAAGGGCTAAATTGCCCGGAGGATGGGGAAAAAAGGACTTTTAAGGTGCTGTTTACATCAAAGATATAATCAAAAATTCTGTACAATCCTATTAAAAAATGAAAATTTTTATTGAATTTAGATTAAAATATTCATGTCTCTCATAGAAAGTGGGACATGCTTTTAAGAACAATATGACATTAATGAATATCACCCAAAATTGTTCACATTGGATAATGCAACATAAAGCAACTACTTAAAGGTGCCATGACAATCTGCCGCTCGACATGTTTCGCTCTAATACGAGCTTCTTCAGGAGTTTAAAGGCTATGATTGTAGTGGATTCTATAATGATGGGAGAATAAATAATAATCAATACATGCATACAAACATATTAGAAATACATCAAATGGATGAATAAACTAAATTATCAGAAGACAGGTTGATACAGAGCATATAAATGCATATATATAAATAGAAGTTTGGAAACCAGACAGTTCAACCAAATATATATGAAAAGTTAAAATTTGTATATCTTACCAGGCTGTAATGCATCAATGCGACATAAATGTTTCAATAGAGTGGCAACATGAATGTTTCAATAGAGTGGCAAATTAGTGCTGATTTTGAACCGGGAAGTTATCTCATATATATAGGGACATCGCTGCCATAGTGTGACCACAGGGGAACATAAAGTTGTATACTGGCCCTTTAAAAAAAAAAAAAAAAAAAAATAAATATAAAACAAAATTAAAATTGATGAAGAGGGGGGAGAGAGAAATGTATGGGAACAAAGAAATCAGATTCCCAAACATCCTTGTTTGGTTTTAAGGTGTATTTTAAGGTAGAGCCAATTAGGAGTATTTACCTAAAGCATAAAAGTATCACGGCAAACATGTGTTAAATGGATATGGCTAGATACCATAGTTTAATCAAACCAGTCGATGGTGACTACAAAAACGATAACCAACCGCGATGTTTTCTAAGTAGAAAAGAAATACAGTTGTAAAGGACCATAAAAGTTCCACAAGTGCAGCTCACTGCCAACTGACAGTGATGCTGTAGAGGGAGAACTTACTTTGTAGGCAGTAGTCCGGCAAGCAGATTTGGGAGAGCTTCACGCTGCCTCCATTGAACGGCGCCGGTAGCAGAGCTGTGGGCGGTGTATGACCGCCTTTATGTACCCCCACCACGGCGGCGTCTGATTTCGCCGCCGTGATGCGGACGCTTGTTGAGGCTGGCTGCGTCACACTCTGGGGGAGGAGGAACGCAGCGGCGTCAATCTGACATCCGTAGCGTGCCACAAGCGTAGTGCGCATGTCTATGGATTCATAGAGCCCGTGAGATATCCG
Organism: Aquarana catesbeiana; assembly: GCF_042186555.1. Taxonomy (NCBI): domain Eukaryota; kingdom Metazoa; phylum Chordata; class Amphibia; order Anura; family Ranidae; genus Aquarana; species Aquarana catesbeiana. The sequence goes on from NC_133324.1 coordinate 240,539,046, forward strand.
GGCGCCGAAAACGCCATGTTGGTAATGGGAAAAGAAAAAGTATAAACAGATAGAACTAAACTAAAGCATTCAGCCTATCTGACAACCAATAAATGAAAATAGAGGCTCATATGTATCATATTATGGGTATTATAGCACCCTATTTAGTACAGCAACCAGGATCAAAAAAGGGGCCACCACTCTGGGGACGATTGGCTCTATATCTCCAATAGTGGGTGCCCCGGGCGTCCGTGTGGTCCAAATTGACAGAGATCGACCCAGCATGAGAATATTCCCGGAATATTGTTGCCAGTCATAAAAAGAAATAAACGGACTTTTTGTTAAAAAAATCCTTAATAGATATTTGCAACAACAGCCTGTAAGAGTATAGCACAAAATAAATCAGTGAAAGTTCAATGATATCAAGTGTAACATACAAAAATGTACATGGTCATAATCTCGTTATTATTGAATATTTTAACATAGCTTATACAAATATGAGACGCCAAATCAGTACAGCATTGAGGATACAGAATATAGTTAATATTTTAACATGAATTATATATGTATTTGACGTCACATTAGTACAGCATTGAAAATATTAAATGTGATTAATGACCTACCAAGATGGAAAAGACAAGGAAAAAGAAAAAACAAAGGAAACACAAAATCAAAAAATCGAGAAAAAAACGAAAAATACCTTTTAGTATTAGATTACACTATTATGTTGTATTTGGAAAACCAAAACCTGAAAAATCAAAGAATGGAGAAAGGGAAGGGGGGGGGAAGGGGAAAAGAGGGGGGAAGAAGGGGGGGGGAAAGAGGGGGGAGGAACCAGGGAGAACAAAGTCATGTCTGAACTGGGGATGCCCCAGTTTTTAAAGAAATGGCTTAAAACTGAACGCATCGTTCATGCCTGGATGCTGGAGAGCTGATAGCTCGTGTATCCAGCGTGCCTCCTTTTGTAGGAGGAGCTTATCATAGTCTCCCCCTCTTACACCCGGAGGAATATGTTCCAAGGCAAAAAAGTGTAAACAGTTAGCGTCAAAGTTGTGCTGCAGGCCAACATGACGACTGATGGGGGTTTCCATTCTTTTTTTCTGTATAAGGGAAACATGATCCCTAATGCGGCAAAAAAAGGGTCTCTTAGTTTTTCCGATGTAAAACATCTTACATTCGCATAACATGATGTATACTATACCGATGGATTGGCATGTTACTGCAAATCTAGGTTTAAACAAATGATCGTTGGGCAACAAGAGACTACGAGAGGCTAAAATATATCTACAGTATGAACATTGGTGGCAGGGTCTACTTCCCCTATCGGTTTCTTTGATTTTTGCACTGTGGCTTTCATAGTGGCTATGTACAAGTGAATCTCTAAGTGATCGACATCGTCTGAAAGTAATCTCCGGATATGGATTTAGATGTTTGGCCACCTTTTCGTCTCCCATTAATAAATACCAGTACTTTTTAAGGATATCACGTGTTTGTTGATGTTGATTAGAGTAAGTAGTGATGAGCCTGACACCCGGGTTTCCACACGTGAAAATGAACTTAAAACGAATTTGGAGACTTATGTAACAGAAGTTCTAAAAACAAAAGAAAAAAAATATATTAGAGACAAACTAGCGTATGACAATAAACAAGCATACAATTGGTCACCAAATAATTACAGAAGGAAAAAACGCAGTAATCAAAAACGTCAAACTAAACAGGCAAATAGTGAACCCAGTGACTCTGACTCATCTGTTTCCTCTGTTTCTTCACTACAGGCACAAGAATTTACTCGGCTTACGAGAACTCAGGATTCATCGAATTCTAAACACTCCAGAGAAAATGCACCTACGGGTACTGTGAGACGCACACCCAACCTTAAGACACCCATGGTCACTCGAGCGGGTGCCAATAAAAGTTTACTCACCAGCGCACCAATACACTCTGAACCCCTCCCTAATATTTGCACCACGACTTGCGCACCACCCACCGGGTCTTGCACTTCGGTAAGTAATTGTAACACTTTTCCCTCGCAACAGGATTTTCGTCCAGCCCCGATTTTCACACAGACGATGTCGGATCCCAAAAGAACCATGAGTTCGGATTTGGGGAATCCCAAACCCCAGAAAGCCAACTCGAGGTGATTAATATCTCCTCCTGCCCTTTGTCGGCAGAAGAAATTTCCGTACTACAACTGGGTCTTACCTTTTGCCCTACGCGAAGGGTGGACCCTTTTGAATTGATAAAAGATCTTAATCTTTTCTCGAGGAAACTTATGTTTAAAATTCTCTACGATAGACCATCTCCATCTGTCCAGAGTTCCTCTCTGGACAATCCTCTCTGGAAAGATATGTCCATTAATGATATTAAGGCTATGGAGGACCTAATGGAGCTGTGGGAGGAGGGGGGGATCAATGAAACAGACCTGCTCGAGGCCCTTGTCCTCGAAACGGCTGGTGATCCCCCACCTCCCTCCCCACCTCCATTGGTCCATCCTCATGTTCCGAGTACTGTCAAACCCCGTAATTATAAACCTAAATCCTCCAAGTTTCCTGCTCTGCAAGGCAATCCCAACGTATGGGCCTTCACTAACCAAGTCACCAAAGAGATTATGAATACCAAATGGAAAAACACCTCCCAAACTAATTTGACTTCCTCTCAAATTAATGCTTTGAAATCTCTACAATCAAATCAAAGCATTATTATTAAGCCTGCTGATAAGGGCGGTAACTTGGTGGTGATGGACAGGGGCCAATACAAGTCCATGGTGTTGGCCATTGTCCAGAACCATGAGTGGTACCGGAAAGTATCACCAACCCATGTTGCTTTAACCAATAATCGTTACCAACATCTAATTGGTTCGGCCTATCACAGTGGTCTTATTAACAAGTCTACCTGGGAGTTTCTAAATGTTACATCTCCGAGAATACCCACAATGTATGCTCTCCCTAAAATTCATAAGAGCCAGACCAAACCCCCCGGTCGTCCGATTGTCTCTGGTAATGGCAGCCTTACCGAAACAGCCAGCCAATTGATTGATGACTTCCTGAGGCCCCACGTCGAGGGTTTGGTGTCCTATCTTCAGGACACCAATGACCTGCTACGCGCCCTCGATGGGGTATCCCTTCCCGGGGGCGCGTGGCTGGTAGCCCTCGACGTGGAGGCCTTATACAATTCGATTCCCCATCAACAGGGGGTGGAAGTTGTCAAAAATTTTCTTTTTCAAAATCCTGAGATAACCTCTCAGTACAATGAATTTATTTTGAAGTTGTTGTTGTTTGTTCTCTCCAACAACATCTTCCTTTTTGACGGATCCCACTACCTCCAGATACAGGGGGTGGCTATGGGGACCAAATGTGCCCCCTCTTACGCCAACCTGTATCTGGGGGGGTGGGAACTGGATCTGTTTTCCAGAGACGACATGCAGCAATATATGGAACAAATCCCTCTATGGAGGAGATTTATTGACGACATTTTCTTTATATGGGTGGGTCCTAAAGATCTTCTTCTGTCTTTTTTGGAAAGCCTAAAAATCAATAGATTTAATCTCAAATTCACTGTTGAATTTAGTCAATCCAGTTTGACTTTTTTGGATACTCAAATTATAGTTAAATCTGATGGTAACATCAGAACAACTTTATACCGGAAACCCTCTGCGGGCAATTCCCTGTTGCACGCCACCAGCTCCCACCCGGTTCCTCTTATCACGAGTGTGCCCTACGGGCAATATTTACGAGCAAAACGCAACTGCAGTGATGAGTCTGACTTCGAAAGGGAAGCTAAATGTTTACGCTCACGCTTCCTCAACCGAGGGTATAGCAAAAAATGCCTTAAAAAAGCATACCTCAGAGCAAAAAACCAAAATAGAGCCTCTCTTTTGCATAACACCAGCTGTAAAAAAGCCAACCCGGGTGTCAGGCTCATCACTACTTACTCTAATCAACATCAACAAACACGTGATATCCTTAAAAAGTACTGGTATTTATTAATGGGAGACGAAAAGGTGGCCAAACATCTAAATCCATATCCGGAGATTACTTTCAGACGATGTCGATCACTTAGAGATTCACTTGTACATAGCCACTATGAAAGCCACAGTGCAAAAATCAAAGAAACCGATAGGGGAAGTAGACCCTGCCACCAATGTTCATACTGTAGATATATTTTAGCCTCTCGTAGTCTCTTGTTGCCCAACGATCATTTGTTTAAACCTAGATTTGCAGTAACATGCCAATCCATCGGTATAGTATACATCATGTTATGCGAATGTAAGATGTTTTACATCGGAAAAACTAAGAGACCCTTTTTTTGCCGCATTAGGGATCATGTTTCCCTTATACAGAAAAAAAGAATGGAAACCCCCATCAGTCGTCATGTTGGCCTGCAGCACAACTTTGACGCTAACTGTTTACACTTTTTTGCCTTGGAACATATTCCTCCGGGTGTAAGAGGGGGAGACTATGATAAGCTCCTCCTACAAAAGGAGGCACGCTGGATACACGAGCTATCAGCTCTCCAGCATCCAGGCATGAACGATGCGTTCAGTTTTAAGCCATTTCTTTAAAAACTGGGGCATCCCCAGTTCAGACATGACTTTGTTCTCCCTGGTTCCTCCCCCCTCTTTCCCCCCCCCTTCTTCCCCCCTCTTTTCCCCTTCCCCCCCCCTTCCCTTTCTCCATTCTTTGATTTTTCAGGTTTTGGTTTTCCAAATACAACATAATAGTGTAATCTAATACTAAAAGGTATTTTTCGTTTTTTTTTTCTCGATTTTTTGATTTTGTGTTTCCTTTGTTTTTTCTTTTTCCTTGTCTTTTCCATCTTGGTAGGTCATTAATCACATTTAATATTTTCAATGCTGTACTAATGTGACGTCAAATACATATATAATTCATGTTAAAATATTAACTATATTCTGTATCCTCAATGCTGTACTGATTTGGCGTCTCATATTTGTATAAGCTATGTTAAAATATTCAATAATAACGAGATTATGACCATGTACATTTTTGTATGTTACACTTGATATCATTGAACTTTCACTGATTTATTTTGTGCTATACTCTTACAGGCTGTTGTTGCAAATATCTATTAAGGATTTTTTTAACAAAAAGTCCGTTTATTTCTTTTTATGACTGGCAACAATATTCCGGGAATATTCTCATGCTGGGTCGATCTCTGTCAATTTGGACCACACGGACGCCCGGGGCACCCACTATTGGAGATATAGAGCCAATCGTCCCCAGAGTGGTGGCCCCTTTTTTGATCCTGGTTGCTGTACTAAATAGGGTGCTATAATACCCATAATATGATACATATGAGCCTCTATTTTCATTTATTGGTTGTCAGATAGGCTGAATGCTTTAGTTTAGTTCTATCTGTTTATACTTTTTCTTTTCCCATTACCAACATGGCGTTTTCGGCGCCCGGATATCTCACGGGCTCTATGAATCCATAGACATGCGCACTACGCTTGTGGCACGCTACGGATGTCAGATTGACGCCGCTGCGTTCCTCCTCCCCCAGAGTGTGACGCAGCCAGCCTCAACAAGCGTCCGCATCACGGCGGCGAAATCAGACGCCGCCGTGGTGGGGGTACATAAAGGCGGTCATACACCGCCCACAGCTCTGCTACCGGCGCCGTTCAATGGAGGCAGCGTGAAGCTCTCCCAAATCTGCTTGCCGGACTACTGCCTACAAAGTAAGTTCTCCCTCTACAGCATCACTGTCAGTTGGCAGTGAGCTGCACTTGTGGAACTTTTATGGTCCTTTACAACTGTATTTCTTTTCTACTTAGAAAACATCGCGGTTGGTTATCGTTTTTGTAGTCACCATCGACTGGTTTGATTAAACTATGGTATCTAGCCATATCCATTTAACACATGTTTGCCGTGATACTTTTATGCTTTAGGTAAATACTCCTAATTGGCTCTACCTTAAAATACACCTTAAAACCAAACAAGGATGTTTGGGAATCTGATTTCTTTGTTCCCATACATTTCTCTCTCCCCCCTCTTCATCAATTTTAATTTTGTTTTATATTTATTTATTTTTTTTTTTTTAAAGGGCCAGTATACAACTTTATGTTCCCCTGTGGTCACACTATGGCAGCGATGTCCCTATATATATGAGATAACTTCCCGGTTCAAAATCAGCACTAATTTGCCACTCTATTGAAACATTCATGTTGCCACTCTATTGAAACATTTATGTCGCATTGATGCATTACAGCCTGGTAAGATATACAAATTTTAACTTTTCATATATATTTGGTTGAACTGTCTGGTTTCCAAACTTCTATTTATATATATGCATTTATATGCTCTGTATCAACCTGTCTTCTGATAATTTAGTTTATTCATCCATTTGATGTATTTCTAATATGTTTGTATGCATGTATTGATTATTATTTATTCTCCCATCATTATAGAATCCACTACAATCATAGCCTTTAAACTCCTGAAGAAGCTCGTATTAGAGCGAAACATGTCGAGCGGCAGATTGTCATGGCACCTTTAAGTAGTTGCTTTATGTTGCATTATCCAATGTGAACAATTTTGGGTGATATTCATTAATGTCATATTGTTCTTAAAAGCATGTCCCACTTTCTATGAGAGACATGAATATTTTAATCTAAATTCAATAAAAATTTTCATCAATTAATTATGTTTATGAGCCTAAAAATTTTGCAAGGGATATGTGTATTTTAAAGTGAATGACTTTCATTGGCCTGTACTTGAGATAACAGCATAAGGCAGGCTATACACGGTGCAAATTTCTTTCCTGTGGCCACGGGTTGCAGGAAAGAATTTTGCATGAATCCCCCATCCACACAGACAGTGCTGACAGGGGAATCCCTCTTCCCGAGCAATTGTGTGCAGCGGGGGGGGGGGCAGGGAAAGCCGCCCCTGCCGGGAGAAGACAGTGATTATCGCCAGCAGCTATAGCAGCCGCTGTCGACAATCGGAAGAGAATCCGGCAGGCTGGTTGTACCAAAGTTGATAGATCAATCAACTTGGTACATTCAGCCTGCTCATTAACACTTTGAATCTTGGCCGAGACCAAGCCGAGATTTGAACCGTGTATGGTGGGGGCCTAAGAGTAGGCAGCCTAAATTGGAAGTCCAGGCTAGATCTAACTAACCTTAAAAACGGTTACCTCCCCCCTCCTGACACCCATTCTAACTACCCTGTAGAAGGATATGTGCTCTGTCTGGCCATGTCAGTGGCGGAACTACCAGGGTCGCAGCAGTCGCACTTGAGACTGGGCCCTGGCATTCTGCCACTGTTGGAGGGCCCAGCGGGGTTGCTAGTCCAATGGCTCTGAGCGGAGAGCGTATCTCTCATACAGCTCACAACCGGCAGTTCTCCCTGCTCCCTCTGTCCTCTCTCGCACGGGATGAGAGAGGAGACATAGCCAATCTGCTCCTTCTCTTCCCTCCCCTCTCCTCCTGTGTGCTCTGCGGGAAGTCAAGTGTGAAGCTAACAAGCTCAAATTCCCTGTGGTACACACATGAGGAGAGGGGAGGGGGGAGAATGAGCAGATCGGCTGTGTCTACTCTCTCATCCTGTGCGAGAGAGGATGGAGGGAGCAGGAAGAACTGCCGGCTGTAAACTGTATGAGAGATACACTCTCCTCTCAGAGCCATCCTAAGGAGACAGGCTGCATTGATGAGCACTGATCGGATGCACTGATAGGTGGCATTGATGAGCAATGATGGGCACTGATAGGCGGAACTGATGAGAACTGATAGGTGGCACTGCTGATGGGCACTGATTGGTGGCACAGATGGACAATGATAGGCGGCATTGTCCAGCAATGATAGGTAGTACTGATGGGCACTGATAGGCAGCACTGATGGTCACTGATGGGCAGCATTAATGAGCACTGATAGGTGGCACTGATAGGCAGCATTGACGAGCACTGATAGGTGACACTGATGGGCATTAATAAGCACTGATAGGCAGCACTCATAGGCTGCACTGATGGGCACTGATAGGCACTGATGGGTACTGATAGGTGGCATTGTTGAGCAATGATAGGCGGCACTGATGGGCAGCATTAATGAGCACTGATAGGTGGCACTGATGGGCACTGATAGGCAGCATTGATGAGCACTGATAGGTGGCACTGATGGGCACTGATAGGCGGCATTGATGAGCACTGATTGGCATTGAGCACTGATAGGTGGCACTGATAGACAGCACTGATGGACACTGACAGGCGGCACTGATGGACCCTGGTAGGTAGCACTGATGGGCGACACTGATAGGTAGTATTTATGATGAGCACTGATAGGCGGCATTGATGAGCACTGATAGCACTGATGGGCAGCATTGATGGGCACTGATAGGTGGCACTGATAGGCAGTATTGATGACCAGTGATGGGCGGCACTGAAATGCAGCACTAATAGGCATCATTGATGGACACTAATAGGCGGCATTGATGAGCACTTATAGGTGGCCTTGATAGGCAGCACTGATTATCAGTGTAAACAATTTACTGACATTCTTGACAGCTAACAGCTCAAATTTTCTTACACAGACACAGTGTGGGAGGAAAGGGCTGCTGATAACCAGCAAGTCTATTTACATGTGATCGGCTGATCACATGGTAAAGGGCCTCCATGATTACGCTGGATGCACATCCCAGGGGACACATGGGAGGCAGGGTTTTGGGAGGATGTCCATGGACACCTTCCGAAAATTGGAAGCCCAGGGCTCAGATTGGAAGGGGGGGTTCGGGGGGCCCATAATGGTTTCTTGCACCGGGGCCCTAAAGGTTCTAGTTACGCCCCTGGGTCATGTGATTGGCTCCCAGCCGCCGGCTTTAGTGTAGAGAAGGGATGCCTCATAGTTAGTTAGTTATGGGTGACATCATCACCCAGGTTTTGCAGCCATTTGTGGGCACTCTCTCCTCTCCTCTGAAGTCAGGCGTTGGGGATTTTATGTGACTGGATCAGAGCACCCTGAGAATAGGTGAGTATCTGCATCTTCCTTCTACAGAGTAGTTAGAATAAGACCAGATTTAAGCTTGGTTAGATCTAGCCTTGATTTCCACTTTAACATTACTCTGTGTTTTGTCCACACAGAGAAAATGTTTGTACCCTTCCACAAAAAAAAGGAACCTACAATAAACTCTGAAATAACTTGAAGCTAATCTAAGTAATTGACATCCATCGCTGTTTATACCAAATTCAGTAAAAATCTGACTTTGTTTAGATTTTTGATTCAACAGAATATTTTAAATAATGAAGCAATTAGGCCTCATACCCACAGACATTTTTAAAAAACGAGCTGTAAAGCTAGTACTGACGCCTGGAAAAAGTGGCATGAAAAACGCGATTTTTACCCCGCTATGCATTAGCGTTTATGCACGTTTTTGATAGATGAGGCAATCCTTCTCATTGTCTTGCGAAGGCTGCGGAGAAGGAGACAGGAGGAGGAGAGAAGCAGCAGACGTCGTCAGTTGTGGGTGCATACAATGGTATCCCACCGGGTGTCTATGGGTACTTTAGAAATATGTATTCCCAACTGCGCTCATATCCAGCAAAATTCCTCAACTTCACAAGGATGTCTGTGCCGCTCTTTGATGAGCTGTTGGAGAGGCTCAGGCCAAGGCTGACGAGGATTGGCAGAGGCTGGTGCTCCACTTCGTGCTCCCTTATCCTCGTCTATCAGGTCCCTCCTGACATGTTCGCATAGTGATTTCCACCGGCGATGTAAAATCCTGCCTAAAGAAACGTGGAAAACAAGGGTTAATAATATGCATTCTTCATTTACTTTACACAAGAAACAGATCATGCATTCAATGAAAATAGACTTACTTGTTTCCTTTCTTACTCCATTTGACATCTCTTCTCAGCCAGGGGTTATAGACGCACTTATATCCTCCCACGATTTTTCACTTTCCTAATATGGTCTCCATGTAGTGGATGTGCCACATCCCACAGTTAAGGATGGGCCTCAACAGCATTAATCAGGTCCACCTGAGACACTTGCCATCTTATCTTGGTGTCTCCTCTGTCCTACCAACAGTCACACAGCTGTGCAAAGGACTGTTGGGTAATATCATGTCCAGACAGGAATTTCCTGTTTTTACAGAGATTACAGTGTCCAATAAAATTTTTACAGCTTAAAAATGCCAGGGCTCAAAAATGCACAAAAACGGCGATGCGGCGCATTTTTGTGCATTTGACGTTTTTACAGCTCTAGCACCGCGCCTCAGAACGCCCTGGTCCTGGGTTTTTTTTTTGGAACTTAAAAACGCCTATGCCATTTACAGTTCAAAAACGCCATGGTGGGCATGAGGCCATAGGCTAACATGGAGAGGCATTTTTAAGCAGCAAAAAACGCTCATAAAAGCGGCTGTAAAAACGTCCGTGGGCATGAGGCCTTAAAATGGTGTAGGCAAAAATGATCCCTTCCTTAAAAGGAGAAGTCCAGCCTGACCTTTTTAGGGGTCACAGGAGTACAATTCGTTTTGCACCCCTGTGACCCATTTACAGTGGAGAGCGGTCTGAAGTCCACTCTCCACTGACATCACTGCAATCAGATGAGGCAGCGCGTCATCCCGACTTAGGAAGTCTGGATCCGCCAGCTGCCTGGACTGATGGCAGTCTAAGCCTCTCAGCGAGCCGCTGAGACGCTGACACGATTGTTCACTGCCTCTCCACAGCTCAGCGCTCCAATGAATGTGGAGGAGCAGAGCAGGAGAGATGCTGGCTGACAGTCAGCGTCTCTCCGCTCGGGGAGGTGAGAGAACCGAGACATGGGCGGTGTTCGATGGCTTGGTTCTCAGTGCAGAGACACAGGGGGACAGATGCAGCATCGGTCTGATGCTGCATCCACCTAGGTAAGTATGAATAGGAAAAAAAAGAAAAACATGCTTCTCTTTTAACCTAATATTTTGTTGCACAACCTTTAGAAGCAATCACTGCAAACAAGTGATTTTGTAGCTCTCAATGAGACCTCTGCACCTGCCAACAAGTTGGTTGGGACACTCTTTCGAGCAAACTGCTTCAGCTGTCTCAGGTGTAGAGAGTGCCTTTTCCAGACTGCATATTCCAGCTCTTCCCGTAGGTATTTCTATAAGATTCAGATTAGAGCTCATTAAAAGCCACTTCAGAATAGTTCAATGTTTTGTTTTTGCCATTCTGTGCTTTTAGCTGAGTTTTGGGTCATTATCCCATTATCTCTGACTTTCGGACACTGGGCAGTAGGTTTTGCCTCAGAATCCCTCAATAGTCGTGATATTTCATTGGGCCATGCACAAATTCCAAGCACCCTGAGCCAGAAGCAGCAAAACAGCCCCAATTTATAACTGAGCTCCCCCCTTGTTTCACAGTACAGTGTTCTTTCGGTTTAAAGTGATTGTATTCGTTTGGGTTCGTTTTTTTAAATTTTAAAATAACAAACATATCATACTTACTTCCACTGTGCAGCTCATTTTGCACAGAGTGGCCCCGAACCTGCTCTTCTGGGGTCCCCCGGCGGTTCTTTCGGCTCCTCCCCACATCTGATAACCCCCTTCCCCGAGGGGGTTACTTTGCGGGCGCGCTCCCGAGTCCAGCATTTGTGTCTATAGACACAGAGTGCCGTACTCGGCCCCTCCACCCTGGCGCCCGCATCATTGGATTTGATTGACAGCAGCGGGAGCCAATGGCTGTGCTGCTATAAATCTATCCAATCAAGAGCCAGGACCCCATGGAGAGAGAGACAGCGTGTCCCCGCCGAAGAGATGAAGGGGTTCAGGTAAGTAAAACGGGGGGGGGGGGGCTAGGACGCCGGTGGCTGCCAGGTGTTTTTTCACTTTAATGCATAGAATGCATTAAGGTGAAAAAACACGAACCTTTAAAACCCCTCTAAAGCTTTGTTTTTTTTCATATTTAACTATACAGCTGATAAGACCTGCCAAAAAGCTCCAGTTTAGTCTCATTCACCCAGAAGCATTATGGTTTGTCAATATGCATTTTAGCAAATTCCAGTCTGGATTTTTTTTAAGTTTATGTTCAACAGTAGCTTTTTCATTTTTCCTTTGAGCGCACCGTTGTTAAAAAAGTGAGTGATCAGTGCGATCAGATGCTGATGTACGTTGACTTGGAGTTCTGTTTTTATCTCTTTGGGTGTTTTCTTTGGCTCATTGTCTACCATTCACACTATTCTTCTGTTCAGTCTCAGGGCTAATTTTATATTGATTTATTTGAGTTTGAGCAGCATTTCAGGCCAGAGACAATCACGTCAGTAACTTTTGCTTTTCATTCACCTGTATGGCATAGCTACAAATCACTGAATGAGAGTAGAGTAAACCAACTCAATGCTGTATCACTAGTTTAGCTTGTAGCAACAGCAAATCTCTCCTTGTGCCTTCTTCCATTCTATACCAAACTCATGCCCATCGCTTCCCTGTGTCTCTACCTAACATTTTCGCCTGTTGGCAATATAATATGTTTGATGTTCCTGTTTAGGAATAGATCTAATGGTTTGAATTTTTATTCAGTTTGGACTATGGAAAGACCATGCCACAGGCTCTCTCCCCAACCTCAATCTTCCTTTACACGCACAATTAAATACAGGTGTCTACCTTTACCAAACACTTGGGATGTTCTGGACTTGGAAAAGACCTTCTTGCAGTCCTAGAGACCAGACCACATGCATACCCCTGCAACACTTGAAATGGACAGCTCAATTCTCCAACATGCTACTCTTATCAATGTCTAACTATTTTCCTTTCTTTCCTGCATTTTTTCCCAATTTCCCCAATTTGTGGCTGCGGTTTGGGGTCCTCCTGCTTCTCCCATGGCTTTGTTCTCTGCATCTCCAATGCCCCCCCCCCCCCCCCAGCCTCCAGTGGTTCAAGCCATCCATTGGACCTCCGCCCCATCCCTCCCAGTCCTGCTGTAAGAGGGAAGAAGACAATGGAGAAGACCGGGCAACCGCTAGCAAAAGAGCGGGCAAAAGAGCAGAAGATAGCGGAGGAGCCCGGCAGAAGACACCGGAGAGCGCATAGAAGTTGGAAGAGAATCCCGAAGTCAGAAGAGGCCCCCAGAGCTGCCTAATAAATTACTTTAAAAACCTGTGTAGTGTGTTTTTTTTATTGACACTTTTTTCCCCAGGTGAATGAGTAGGGGTACGGTGTACCCCTACTCATTCACACGGGGTGGGGGGGCGGGATCTGGGGGCCCCCTTATTAAAGGGGGCTCCCAGATTCCGATAACCCCCCTGCCCGCAGACCCCAACAACCAACGTCCAGGGTTGTCAGGAAGAGGTCCTAGTCCTCATCAACATGGGGACAAGGTGCTTTGGGGTGGGGGGCACCAACCCCCCCATGTTGAGGGCACGTGGCTTGGTATGGTCCAGGAGAGGGGGGGCGCTCGCTCGCCCCCCTTTACTGACCTGCCGGGCTGCGTGTTCGGATAAGGGTCTGGTATGGATCTTGGGGGGGACCCCCACGCCATTTTTTTTTTGGGGGGTCCCTCTTAAGATCCATACCAGACCGAAGGGTCTGGTATCGTCTTGGGGGGGAACCTCACGCAAATTTTTTTTTACATTTTCGCTGGGTTCCCCCCTCAAGATTCTCAGCACGCAAGTCGCACCGCAAGTCGGATCCTCTTCATCCGACCTCTGGTGCAACCTCTATTCAAATCAATGGGCTCCCATAGGGAACCATTGGTTTTGAATAGAGACAGAAACGCCGGACGAGGCTTAACACAGCGTAAAAACGTCCGTGGGCATGAGGCCTCGGGCCTCATGTCCACTGGATGTTAAAATAAAGTTATAAAAACGCCAGTAGCTTTGCAGGGAGTTTCTCAACTTTTTGTTAGCTTTTTTCAAAGTTTTTGCAATAGCGTTTTTGCGTTTATTTGCGTTTTTCCGCGTTAGCGTTTTTTAGCGTTTTTTTTTTTTTTTTTGAAGAGAAATTTTTTATTTATTTTTTCAATGGATCAAAAAGTTAAAAAATGCTGGTGAGCGATGTTTTTGAGTGTTTATCAATGTTTATCAGCGTCAGAGCGTTTTTACAGCTGAAAAACGTCTCTCAGAACCCACTAGTTTTGTTTTTGTTTTTTTTGCTTAAAAACACCACTGCCCAAAACTGCTGATAACAGCCTATGTGTGCATCTACACATAGGATAACATGATGGAGAGTTTAATGACTGTAGAAAAAACCGTCTACTGCCAAAAACAGCCGCTGTAAAAACATCCAAAAACGTCCAGTGTGCACGAGGCCTTACAGTTTAATTATCATTGTTGCATATGTGTGTGTGTTTTATCCCTCAGAGATTGTACTGGAGAATCAGGCTGAAGGGGGGGTGGAAGCAGCTGGCTTTGGCTCCCAGGCTCATGCCGAGATCTACCCATCAATTGTGCCCCTCGCCGTGCTATCAGCTCTTGATCCCATCAGCCACACACAGTCAGGTCTTCCACTGCAAATCGCGTTATCCAGAGCTCTGTTTGTAGCTTTTGTACCATAGAGGGACAGATGGCTGAAGCAGGGCCAGGTGTGGTGTGGCGAATGTTAGTGAGGGTGAGTGATTCTGAACAGTGGACAGCTGTGTAGAGCCGACAGACTGCTCTGTCAGGTAGAAGAGGTGGAGGGGGACTAGATAAGTTAATTGAATCAGGCCAATTGATACTTCATAGTTCATTCAATTGAAAATGGCACGTCTGACACACTACTGCTTATTACATATGCAATGTATGTGCTATATAACAAAAAAGAGGAAGAATAAATATGCAATATAAGCTTATAATAAAATATTCAAATACATGGTAAACAGACAGCAATATACAAAAATATTTAATGAGCAGGACACTCAAAGTCCATAATCCTGGCCTTCTGTGCTGTTGACCTCTTCAGTTACAACTGAAAACTGGTGGATGTCTTAAATGTGGGGTGACAGACGGTGTGTGTGTGTCTTGACTACCTGTTACATACTACTGACCTGTAAACTCTATGTTACCTACTCCTGACCTTTGAACTCCCTATGTTACAATTTACTGACCCCCTGCACTCTGCATTATATCCTACTGAACTCTGGGATACTTACTACTGACCCCTGAACCCACATTACAAGCATTCTAAACTCTAGTGATCTTTGATCTCTTCCATGTTTAGGTAGATTTCCACCTCTCCAAGGTTGCTTACACCTGGTTTAGAGTGAAAATCTGGATCTTCAGTGTTGAATCTGTTTCAGAACTTTGCAAACTGTCTCACTTGGGTGCCTTGAAATACAGACATGCAATACTGTAAATCAATCACAGAGAGTTTGCCAAATGAAGGACAGTCTGATTTGAGACTTGTGTTGCTTTTTTGCTTGATAAATGTCCCCCAGTATATTTTCTTCTTAATAATGTAGTGCAGAAAGTGATAGAGGTTTTGTGGCTAGCACTGTACTATTGCGGTGCCGGTACTGGGTTCCTGAGTTTCATTACCACCTGGAACACTATCTGCATAGAGCTTGTACCCTCCAAGGGTTCCAATTTCCTTTCACAACCCAAAAGTACTAAAAAAGTACTGATAGTTTATGGGCATTAAAATAAATAGGAGGTCCTCTTGCTCATTTACTACATAATAGCAATATTTGATGACAAAATATGAACAAAAACAGCAGATGCTAGCGATTGGGACTCCTCTGGACACGCTCTAGACACCGGCAAAACCATCATAAGATGTTAATCTCCTACAAGCACATCTGTAATTACCTACATGTAAGTGTTGGATACTTCTATTGTATTATATATTAAACATTGCACTCAGAGGCGCTCTTCTGTGCTTTTTTTTCCATTTTGATGACAAAATAGTCCTAGACAAGAGAGATGGAACATAGTTTTAATCTACCCACATCTTTACTTACTACTGTTTTAGGACTCCATTTAAATCATCATTAGACTATACTAGAAAATTAGGATAGGCACTTCTTGGATAAGTTACATGCAATTTTTTACAAAGATAGTGGTTTAATTCAGGATTAGCCCTATTTCCTAAATTTTACATAAATATGAATGTAATGTTAGTGCTTTGTAAGTAATGATCACATAGTGAGTAAGGAAATTGAATGCGGTAAAAACATTGCTATTTGCTGCAAATATTTTATTCAAGAAGCATCTTTAAGAGAAGTAAACTCAGTGAACTGAAAATTCTATCTAGAAATCACAGCACATGCTAGACAGAATGTCAACCTAATTTACCTTACTCCAAGTTTTATGTTATCCACTAGGGATGAGCCGAACACCCCCCGGTTCGGTTCGCACCAGAACCCGCGAACGGACCGAAAGTTTGCACGAACGTTAGAACCCCATTGACGTCTATGGGACTCGAACGTTCGAAATCAAAAGTGCTCATTTTAAAGGCTAATTTGCATGGTATTGTCCTAAAAAGGGTTTGGGGACCCGGGTCCTACCCCAGGGGACATGTATCAATGCAAAAAAATTTTTTAAAAACGGCCGTTTTTTCGGGAGCAGTGATTTTAATGATGCTTAAAGTAAAAAAAAAAAAAGTGAAATATTCCTTTAAATATCGTACCTGGGGGGTGTCTATAGTATGCCTGTAAAGTGACGCGTGTTTCCCATGTTTAGAACAGTCCCTGCACCAAATGTCATTTTTAAAGGAAAAAATCTCATTTAAAACTGCTTGCGGGTTTAATGTCATGTCGGGTCATGGCAATATGGATGAAAATCAGTGAGACAAACGGCATGGGTACCCCCCAGTCCATTACCAGGCCCTTTGGGTCTTGTATGGATATTAAGGGGAACCCCGCACCCAAATTAAAATAAGGAAAGGTGTGGGGCCACCAGGCCCTATATACTCTGAACAGCAGTATACAGGCGGTGCAAACAAGACAGGGACTGTAGGTTTGTTGTTAAGTAGAATCTGTTTGTAATTTTGAACATTTTTAACGTGTTTAGCTCCAGCCAAAAAATCTTTTCTAAGCTTTTTGGAAAACATAGGGAAGGGTTATCACCCCTGTGACATTTGTTTTGCTGTCTTTCCTCCTCTTCAGAAGATTTCACCTCACTTTTTTGTCCCAATGAAAAATGTTTTTTGAAAATTTGGGTTTTTTTGTGGAACAAGGATTGGAAAGCATCAGTGGAAAGGAGAAATTGTTTTCCCATATTAACTCTTACAGGAGAGAATTTCCCTTCCTAGGGGTAGATTTCATCTCACTTCCTGTTGTCTCCTTCCGTTTGCAAGTAGGAGTCGTTTGTAAGTTAGATGTTTGAAAGTAGGGTCCTGCCCTATATACTCAGCAGAAATTTGGGCCTTAGGTGTTGCTGTGGCCACAACACTGTAAGCCCTCACAGGGCCCTGCTGTGAAATATTAGATCAAGAATTGTAATTACATGCCCCTGTTGAACAGGAGCTGAAAAATTAGGCCTTAGGCACTGGTGCTGGTGCCACAACACTGCAACCCCTCACAGACACTCTAGTTGGAACGCAGGAACGAGCCCTGCTGCAAAGTATTGCTTCAAAAATTGTAATTACACGCCCCTGTTAGACAGGGGCAGAAAAATTGGGCCTTAGGCACTGGTGCTGGTGCCACAACACTGCAACCCCTCACAGACACTCTAGTTGGAACGCAGGAACGAGCCCTGCTGCAAAGTATTGCATCAAAAATTGTAATTACACGCCCCTGTTAGACAGGGGCAGAAAAATTGGGCCTTAGGCACTGGTGCTGGTGCCACAACACTGCAACCCCTCACAGACACTCTAGTTGGAATGCAGGAACGAGCCCTGCTGCAAAGTATTACATCAAAAATTGTAATTACACGCCCCTGTTAAACAGGGGCTGAAAAATTGTGCCTTAGGCACTGGTGGTGGCGCCCAGAACCAAAAATGTTCTTACAAGCTATCAGCGTGATGATTGAGGAGGAAGAGGATAATTACTCAGGGATAGTCACTCAGCATCAGCATAGGCAGTCTTTGAAGGGATCTGAGATTTCAAAAAAAATTATTCGGTTACATCAGCATCAGGTGCTTGGTAGCTGGTGGTGATCCAAGACTCATTCATTTTTATGAAGGTCAGCCGATCGACCGAGTCGGTGGACAGACGCACCCTGTGATCGGTTACCACGCCTCCAGCAGCACTGAATGTGCGTTCCGAAAGAACGCTGGATGCAGGACAGGCCAGTAGCTCAATTGCATACTGTGCAAGCTCTGGCCAGTGATCCATCCTCAAGACCCAGTAACCCAGAGGATTTTCGGTGGGAAAGGTGTCCAAGTCTGATCTTGCCCCTAGGTATTCCTGCACCATGTAAAACAGACGCTGGCGATGGTTGCTGGAACCGATCATACCTTGGGGCTGCGGACCAAAAAATTGTCTGAACGCATCGGTCAGACGGCCACCTTCTCCACCGCTCCTTCTTTGACTGACCGAAGCCTCAGCAACATGTTGTCCAGAAACAGGAGTTTGTAACCTCCCAGTCTCTGGGAACGCGTTGCACAGACCTTTCTGCAAGGCCTCCCAAAGATGTTTCATCCTCTGCTCCCTCTGCGATGGCAAGATAAGGTCCGCAACCTTACCCTTGTAACGTGGATCAAGGAGGGTTGCCAGCCAGTATTGGTCCTTCTCCTTGATACCACGAATACGAGGATCCTTACGCAGGCTTTGCAGGATCAGGGAGGCCATGCAGCGTAGGTTTGCTGAGGCATTCGGTCCGGAGTCCTCTGGGTCACTAAGAACGACATGGTCCGCAGCCACCTCCTCCCAGCCACGTACAAGTCCATGTGTTTCTTGGGACTGATCCCTTAAAGACTGCTGCTGATGCTGAGTGCCAGGCTCCACCTCCATACTGACACAATCTTCCTCCTCCTCCTCTTCCTCCTCGTCCTCTTCCTGTGTGATCGGCGGGCACGCAGGAACACTGTCTGGATAAAGGGGGCCTTGAGAGCTAAGGAAGTCCTCCTCTTCCTGCCTCTGTTCTGCCTCAAGTGCCCTGTCCATTATTCCACGCAGCGTGTGCTCCAACAGGTGGACAAGGGGGACAGTGTCACTGATGCATGCACTGTCACTGCTCACCATCCTCGTGGCCTCCTCGAATGGTGACAGGACAGTGCATGCATCCCTGATCATGGCCCACTGGCGTGGGGAAAAAAAACCAAGCTCCCCTGACCCTGTCCTGGTGCCATAGTCGCACAGGTACTCATTGATGGCCCTCTGCTGCGTGTGCAGCCGCTGCAGCATGGCCAACGTTGAGTTCCACCTGGTGGGCATGTCACAGATTAGGCGGTTCTTGGGCAGGTTAAACTCCTTTTGGAGGTCCGTCAGCCGAGCACTGGCATTATATGACCGGCGGAAATGCACACAGACTTTCCTGGCCTGCCTCAGGACATCCTGTAAGCCCGGGTACCTGCCCAAGAACCGCTGCACCACCAAGTTAAGGACGTGAGCCAAACAGGGCACATGGGTCATTTGTCCCTGTCGGAGGGCAGAGAGGAGGTTGGTGCCATTGTCGCAAACCACCATTCCTGCCTTAAGTTGGCGTGGCGTCAACCACCTCTGAACCTGCCCCTGCAGAGCTGACAGAACCTCTGTCCCAGTGTGGCTCCTGTCCCCCAAGCACACCAGCTCAAGCACCGCATGGCATCTTTTGGCCTGCGTACTTGCGTAGCCCCTTGAACGCCTACGGAGCACCGCTGGTTCCGAGGAAGAGGCCATGGAGGAAGAAGAAGAGGAGGGGGTGGAGGAGAGAGGTGTGTCACAATCAGCATTTTGGAGGCGTGGTGGCGGAACAACCTCCAACACTACTGCACCTTGTCCTGCATCCTTCCCAGCTGCCAGCAGAGTTACCCAATGCGCCGTGAAACTTAGGTAACATCCCTGTCCATGCCTGCTGGACCATGAGTCAGCGGTAATATGCACCTTACCGCTGACCGCCCTGTCCAGCGAGGCATGGACATTGCCTTCCACATGCCGGTAGAGAGCCGGAATCGCCTTCCGTGAGAAAAAGTGGCGTTTGGGTACCTGCCACTGAGGAACCGCACATTCCACAAACTCACGGAAGGGGGCAGAGTCTACCAACTGAAAAGGCAGCAGTTGAAGTGCTAGCAATTTTGCCAAGCTAGCATTCAACCGCTGGGCATGTGGATGGCTGGGAGCAAACTTCTTTCGGCGGTGCAGCAGCTGGGGCAGGGAAATTTGCCTGGTACAATCTGACGTCGGTGTACCAAAAGCAGATTGCCCACAAGTACTTGGCTGTGACACACCTAATTCTACACCTTCATTCCTCTCACTGCAGGTCTCAGAGAGGACTGAAGGTCTAGTGGGGTTGGAAATCTCAGCTGATGAGGAGCAAGGAGAGATCCTCTTTGTTCTTTGGTGTGGGTCTTTTAGATACGCTTGCCAACGAACTGCATGGCAGGTCAACATATGTCTGGTCAAGCATGTGGTACCCAAGCGGGAGATGTTTTGGCCACGCGAGATACGCTTGAGACATATGTTGCAAATAGCAGCGGTGCGATCTGATGCACTCGTCTCAAAAAAGGCCCACACCAAAGAACTTTTTGAATAACGCGCAGAGACTGCAGCGCCCTGCACATGTGGAGCTTTGGGGTGTGATGCAGTCAATGTGCTGCCCTTAGGCTGGCCCCTGGAGGGCATCCTGCCTCGTTGGTGATGTGCCGCCGCCTCCTCCTCCTCCTCCTCCTCTCTCCTATCAGGCACCCACGTTGAGTCAGTGACCTCATCATCCCCTCCCTCCTCATCACTGGAGCAAACCTGGCAGTATGCTGCAGCAGGGGGAGCATGACTGCCAGATTGCTGTCCTTCTTGGGCACCCCCTCTGTCCGTGCTCATGTTACTGCCTTCATCGAGCTCAGTATCGTCATCAGAGCCTTCCAAACGCTGGGCATCCTCCTGGAGCATGTACCCAACACTGTGGTCAAACAGTTCGAGGGAATCCTCATGAGGACATGGTGGAGCTAGGGAAGGAGTCACTGATGACATTGAGCTGAGGGAAGAGGCCGCTGCTTTGCCAGACAAAGCACCCTGGGCATGGGTGAGAGAGGATGAGGAGGATGAGGACGGCTTGGTCATCCACTCGACCAAGTCTTCCGCATGTTGCGGCTCAACACGGCCAGCTGCCGAAAAAAAGGCCAAGCGTGTCCCATGGCCACGTGCTGATGAGGATGCACCGTCTCCACGACCAGCACTAGACACAGAGCCTGCTTGCCCTCTCTTATTGGCTTGTGACTGTCTGCCTCTCCTTCTTGGCCTTCCAGACATACTAATGGCCTGTAGCTGCACTAAGCTGGGATAGAACACCTGTAATTTTCTTCAGGTAGCTTTATATACTGTAACCAGACAAGCCTGCCTGTCAGTAGGAAGATAACAGGAACGGATCTAGCTGAACACTGTGAGCAGGACGCACTGTACTAAATGTAAATAGTCTAGCTGCCAGACCGTGGTACTAATAGGATCAAATAGAACACCTGTAATTTTCTTCAGGTAGCTTTATATACTGTAACCAGACAAGCCTGCCTGTCAGTAGGAAGATAACAGGAACGGATCTAGCTGTACACTGTGAGCAGGACGCACTGTACTAAATGTAAATAGTCTAGCTGCCTGACCGTGGTACTAATAGGATCAAATAGAACACCTGTAATTTTCTTCAGGTAGCTTTATATACTGTAACCAGACAAGCCTGCCTGTCAGTAGGAAGATAACAGGAACGGATCTAGCTGAACACTGTGAGCAGGACGCACTGTACTAAATGTAAATAGTCTAGCTGCCTGACCGTGGTACTAATAGGATCAAATAGAACACCTGTAATTTTCTTCAGGTAGCTTTATATACTGTAACCAGACAAGCCTGCCTGTCAGTAGGAAGATAACAGGAACGGATCTAGCTGTACACTGTGAGCAGGACGCACTGTACTAAATGTAAATAGTCTAGCTGCCTGACCGTGGTACTAATAGGATCAAATAGAACACCTGTAATTTTCTTCAGGTAGCTTTATATACTGTAACCAGACAAGCCTGCCTGTCAGTAGGAATTTAACAGGAACGGATCTAGCTGAACACTGTGAGCAGGACGCACTGCACTAAATGTAAATAGTCTAGAAGATAACAGGAACGGATCTAGCTGAACACTGTGAGCAGGACGCACTGCACTAAATGTAAATAGTCTAGAAGATAACAGGAACGGATCTAGCTGAACACTGTGAGCAGGACGCACTGCACTAAATGTAAATAGTCTAGAAGATAACAGGAACGGATCTAGCTGAACACTGTGAGCAGGACGCACTGCACTAAATGTAAATAGCAGGAACGGATCTAGCTGAACACTGTGAGCAGGACGCACTGTACTAAATGTAAATAGTCTAGCTGCCAGACCGTGGTACTAATAGGATCAAATAGAACACCTGTAATTTTCTTCAGGTAGCTTTATATACTGTAACCAGACAAGCCTGCCTGTCAGTAGGAAGATAACAGGAACGGATCTAGCTGTACACTGTGAGCAGGACGCACTGTACTAAATGTAAATAGTCTAGCTGCCTGACCGTGGTACTAATAGGATCAAATAGAACACCTGTAATTTTCTTCAGGTAGCTTTATATACTGTAACCAGACAAGCCTGCCTGTCAGTAGGAAGATAACAGGAACGGATCTAGCTGAACACTGTGAGCAGGACGCACTGTACTAAATGTAAATAGTCTAGCTGCCTGACCGTGGTACTAATAGGATCAAATAGAACACCTGTAATTTTCTTCAGGTAGCTTTATATACTGTAACCAGACAAGCCTGCCTGTCAGTAGGAAGATAACAGGAACGGATCTAGCTGTACACTGTGAGCAGGACGCACTGTACTAAATGTAAATAGTCTAGCTGCCTGACCGTGGTACTAATAGGATCAAATAGAACACCTGTAATTTTCTTCAGGTAGCTTTATATACTGTAACCAGACAAGCCTGCCTGTCAGTAGGAATTTAACAGGAACGGATCTAGCTGAACACTGTGAGCAGGACGCACTGCACTAAATGTAAATAGTCTAGAAGATAACAGGAACGGATCTAGCTGAACACTGTGAGCAGGACGCACTGCACTAAATGTAAATAGTCTAGAAGATAACAGGAACGGATCTAGCTGAACACTGTGAGCAGGACGCACTGCACTAAATGTAAATAGTCTAGAAGATAACAGGAACGGATCTAGCTGAACACTGTGAGCAGGACGCACTGCACTAAATGTAAATAGCAGGAACGGATCTAGCTGAACACTGTGAGCAGGACGCACTGCACTAAATGTAAATAGTCTAGAAGATAACAGGAACGGATCTAGCTGAACACTGTGAGCAGGACGCACTGCACTAAATGTAAATAGCAGGAACGGCTCTAGCTGAACACTGTGAGCAGGACGCACTGCACTAAATGTAAATAGCAGGAACGGATCTAGCTGAACACTGTGAGCAGGACGCACTGCACTAAATGTAAATAGTCTAGAAGATAACAGGAACGGATCTAGCTGAACACTGTGAGCAGGACGCACTGCACTAAATGTAAATAGCAGGAACGGATCTAGCTGAACACTGTGAGCAGGACGCACTGCACTAAATGTAAATAGCAGGAACGGATCTAGCTGAACACTGTGAGCAGGACGCACTGCACTAAATGTAAATAGTCTAGAAGATAACAGGAACGGATCTAGCTGAACACTGTGAGCAGGACGCACTGCACTAAATGTAAATAGCAGGAACGGATCTAGCTGAACACTGTGAGCAGGACGCACTGCATTAAATGTAAATAGTCTAGATAGAAGATAACAGGAACGGATCTAGCTAAACTGAATACAGTGTATATATATATATGCAACACCTGGGATGCATATATATACACAATACACTGTAAGTGCAGCTAACTGACTGACTGTTCTGCCTAATCTATCTAACTCAAATCAAATGACACTGTCTCTCTCTCTCTCTATCTCTCAGCACACCGGAACACACACTACACAGGGCCGCCGTGCAGGCGGCCTTATATAGTGTGGGGTGTGTACTAAATCCCCTGAGCCATAATTGGCCAAAGCCACCCTGGCTTTGGCCAATTACAGCTCTCTCTACTGACGGCGCTGTGATTGGCCAAGCATGCGGGTCATAGTGCATGCTTGGCCAATCATCAGCCAGCAATGCACTGCGATGCCGCAGTGAATTATGGGCCGTGACGCGCCACACGAATTTAGCGCGAACGGCCCATAACGTTCGCAATTCGGCGAACGATCGAACAGACGATGTTCGAGTCGAACATGGGTTCGACTCGAACACGAAGCTCATCCCTATTATCCACTGCAGACAAATTTTGTAGTCCCTTACATGTATTTTGTATGTACTCCTAAGCAGTTCTGCAGTCTCATGTCACATTATTTTGTGGTGTGCAACTGTACTTTCTGAGAGACTGAAGTATCTACAGTGGGCAGAGTTGATAGTACTTGGTTTGCACATTTGCATACTTAGGAAAGTGTTTTCATAACACCAGAATATTGGTACAAGACAGTTTTAACCACTTGCCGACCGCCGCATGTACATATACGTCCTAAGTTTGGCGGCGGATATCGTTGTTATGGCAGCAGCTAGCTGCCAAAACCCAGGTATCCCCGTTTTCGGCCAGCGGTCGGCTACAAGATAAAAGTGGTCTCTGCGGCGGATTCGCCACGAGATCACTTTTATCGATGGCGGGAGAGGGGCCCCCCTCCCGCCGCGATCCGGTGCCCTCCGCCACTGCCGACGGCTCCGATCGCGTCTGTCCTATAGCTGTGCATGGAGACGAGTGAGGGGAAGATGGCGCCCACTCGTCTCCATGCCACTGAAGGGCGAAAGCGACGTCAAAACTTCACTTCTGCCCATACGTCTTAAAGGCACATTTTTTTCAATGTCATTTTTTTAAATGACTTTTTTTTTTTTTTTAATTGCAGTGTAATTATGAGTTCTGAGGTCTTTTTGACCCCAGGACCTGTCATGCTTTTTTCTATTACAAGGGATGTTTACATTCCTTGTAATAGGAATAAAAGTGACACCATTTTTTTTTAAACAGTGTAAAAATAAATAAAATCATGTAAAATAAATAAGAAAAATAGAAAGA
Organism: Aquarana catesbeiana; assembly: GCF_042186555.1. Classification (NCBI taxonomy): domain Eukaryota; kingdom Metazoa; phylum Chordata; class Amphibia; order Anura; family Ranidae; genus Aquarana; species Aquarana catesbeiana. Next base: position 240,564,088 of record NC_133324.1, read on the forward strand.
ATTTTTTAAAAACGCCCTGTTCCGACGAGCTCACGCAAGAAGCGAACGCATACGTGAGTAGCGCCCGCATATGAAAACGGTGGTCAAACCACACATGTGAGGTATCACCGCGATTGTTAGAGCGAGAGCAATATTTCTAGCCCTAGACCTCCTCTATAACGCAAAACATGCAACCTGTAGAATTTTTTAAACGTCGCCTATGAAGATTTTTGAGGGTAAAAGTTTGACGCCATTCCATGAGCAGGTGCAATTTTGAAGTGTGACATGTTGGGTATCAATTCACCTGGCGTAACATTATCTATCACAAGTGAAAATAAAAGTGAATTTTTTCCAAAAAAAGCGCGCTTGTAAGACCACTGCGCAAATACGGTGTGAAAAAAAGTATTGCAATGACCGCCATTTTATATTCTGGGCCGAAGTTAAAGGAGAAGTATAGCCAAAGCTTTGTTGGCTGTGGATCACAGGGGTGCAGTTCGTTCTGCACTCCGGTGACCCATTTTCAGCAGACAGTGGACTAAAAGCCTGCTGTTGGCTGATGTCTCTCAGCCACATAGTTGGGATCCACACACATGCCTAGACTGGCAGCTGGCTCAGTCTCTCAGCGAGCCGCTGAGAGTATGAGCCAGCAGCTCCCGCCCCCTTCACAACCCAGCACTGGAAGGGCAGAGTAGAGAGCCAGTGACTGACAGTCACCAGCAAACTGCAGCCTGAAGAACAAGAGCTGAGCGATCAGCTGTGTTTGATCTCTCTGTTCTCGGTCTTGGAGCCGGCGGGGCACAGGTGCAGTATCGGACCAATGCTGCATCCAGCTAGGTAAGAATAATTTTTTTTTGTACCTAAACCCATACTTCTCTTTTAAGTCTTGTCCCCTCTAAAGCAATGATAAATAGAACTCCTGTGGCCTGTAGAGGTTTTGCTAGGGGATGCGGCTAAGTGCTAAAAAGAGGGCAGTGTTTTTTTTTGTCTCTACTTAGAAGTCTGTATACTGTAGACATGTGCATGACGAAAAAATGTGTTTAGTTTAGATTCGTTAATGTAGTTGTTTAATTTCATTAAATTTGCTTGACTCGTTGAATTCATATTCGGGATTCGTTTTATGTTTTTTTCAAATTTTCTCAGAATTTTTTTTTATTCAAAACGTTAGAATCTATACATTTTGAAACGGTCGAATCAAAAACTTTAGATTTTTTCGATTCAAATGTGGAAAGAGAGCAAAGTGAACAAACAAAAGAAAAATCTTCATGATGATTACAATGACTCTTTAAATCACCTTTGGCTTAAGTAAAACAGCATTATTTTTTCAAAACGGTACTCTGATAACACACACAGTCTTTGATTTCAGAAACATGTTTGCAGTTTGAATTCAGTGTAAAACTTGATTCGAATTTCAATTCGAATTTCGGAAATTCAGACAAATTTTGTTTCATTATTCGGAGCATTCAGCAAACTTCATTTATACTGTCATTTGGGTATTCGGATATATCCGAATCTCCGAACAATGAAAAATGAATGTGAATATTTTTTCGAAACAAAACGAACCGCACATGTCTAGTATACTGCATACAGCCAGAGTTTAGAATCTAAGCTCCTCCCCAGGTACAAAACAACTCATATGTAGATGAGTGCACGTATCTGTAGATATTACAACATTTTACCAAACATCATTAAGCATTTGGGTATTCATGATAGTATTAATAGTAGTATTAATAATTACTTTAAGCCTAGTGTATTTTACATAGGTTTGATGGGATAAATAGAAGACTTGGGCAGGTAGGTTGTGTCTCCTGTATGCAATTTAAGACTTTATTTTCAGGTTTGACTGGAGCGTAACGTCAATGCAATACATCCATAGTGAAGTATATATAAAGAAATGTTTATTTAAAGGGAGGCTTGGCCCAGGCATGCAGACTACATCCTCTACAGAGTAGGCTTGAAAAAGATAGCTGTGAGCAGTCAGCATTACACAAAGAATAAACACTAATCAAAGGACACTCAAATGTATAACCAACACAGCTCTGGGGCTATATTTAGATGGCAGGCAATCAGTGAGCAGCTTTCATACTGAACAGCCTCAGCAGCACAACCATATTGTTACAGATCACAGGAAATACTTTCCAATTGCTCATTTCATACCAATTTATAGTCACTTCCAGAACACAAATGTTGTAGCAGTAATTTACGTTATGTAATTTTTTTTCCCTTATTAAAAAATGTGAATGGTGAGCAGTTATGAATAGTTTAAAAGTCTCTTTCCTTCATTCAAAAAAGTGTAGCTAATCCTGTAATACCATGCTTTTCGGTATGTCTCATGTATGTCCTGTGGGGGGAGGGTTAGATACTCCATCTGCCTGATTTTCTCCACCCTGCATAGCCACTTAGAAACCCATCCCAAAGGAATACAGGATTTGGTGGCATTGAGAACATGTCTGAGAAGTTTTTGTGGCTCTTGATGAGGACTGTCAGGACACATGGGGAAATTAACCTTAATCTGTGTTGCATTGCCAACAGTAGTGTTTGACAGGATGGAGGACTTTAGTGAGAAGTGTAGTATCTTCTGACATTGCTCTGTGGTAAAGTCTATATGTCTTTCTCCCACCGCTTCAAATAGGGGACCATATGCCCTTCGGTAAGGAAAGATGTGAATAAATGATGAACAAGGGGGGTCTTAGAGAGCCTTAGAGAGCCTACTTAGTCAATGCAAAGTTGGTTTTCAAAGAGATTTAGTGGTCTTGATAACACCAAAGTAGGTGGTAGATTAGAGATTACATATCTGATTTGCAAGGACTTCCAGAGGTTAAGGTCACGGGGCCATCAGTTTTTGTCAGCGCGCCTATGGAGGGCCATATTTCGGAGAGGAGAAAAGGGGAGGCTTGATGTAGCTTTTTAGAGAGTAAGTCAAAGAAAAGGCCATCCAAGGAGCCGAGGGTAAATTTCAAGTTAACAAGGAGTAGGTGAAGGAAAGTTAATTTTTTCTCTAATAACATCACTTAAAATCAACAGGCTTTTTTATTTGGCTGTTTCAATTTTATTTCCAGTAGGGCTGAGACATCCTGCTATTACCACCAACACTCCAACCAACCTATAACATGGACACTTCCTCTATGAGCGGCATGTTTATGAGAATAACAAATAATTAAAATGCCCCTATGGCCATGGGATAATAGCTAACCTACTGAAAATCTCCAACCTGCTGTGTCTGCTGATAGGTAAGATACATTTACATGTTGCACAAGGAGTAATACATTCCTAGGTTTGAAATGAAAGTGTATAGGCAGCTATTACTTGGTATCTGAGGATAGAATGATTTCACAGGTTGCATCTTTACTACGACCTATAGGAAGACAATTCCGAAAAACTCTGTTTTAAATGATCAATGTTGCCATCCACAACATGCAATCAAAGTTCATATCCAGGGGACAAAATAACAGATTAAACCACAAACTGCTCGTTCACCTGCATAAACTGTTGATAGACACACATGAAAGAGAGAAAGGGAAGAGACCTATTTAAAAAATGTCAACAGAGGAATTATGGAGATATGAAAGAAAAAGGAGAGACATTCTCTGTCATTTTTTTTAACTAGATTTAGTGCTAATTTTAAACATATTATGGGAAGCGAAACTCCACCCTCTGAATCAACATTAAATATTTTTAATCTTTATGCTTCTAGCATTAGTAAATATGGAAAATAGAAAACTGCGCTCTGAGATAATGGAAAGCAGCTGGCACTCGCTAGACAAATCGTGTAAACAAATAAAAAATAATAATAGTGCAGGGCTTGTAGTTAGAAAAAAAGATACAGTACAAGTGAACAAATATTAGTAAAAATATTGTGACATAGAAAACTGTTGATATGCACCCAAATGACAAAAACACAAATGCTACAGTAAACAAATAGTGAATAACATGCTCTGATCGATAAACAAAATAAGCAATGATTTGATTTTCTCGGTGGACTTTTTTTTGTATTCACTTTTTTTATTCATTTTTTGATTTAGGAATATTTAATTTGGAGTTTTTGAACTTTAATCATTCATTGCTTTTTTTGTTTATTGATCAGAGCATGGTATTCACTATTCATTTACGGTTGCATTTGTGTTTTGTCATTTGTGTGCATAAAACAGTTTTCTAAGTCACAATATGTTTACTAATATTTGTTCATTTGCACAGTATCTTTTTTCTAGCTACAAGCGCTGAACTGTTAGCCTTAGTAAATAGACAGGAAAGTATATCATATTTACTGGTTTTCATTTTTATTTATTTTTTAACATTTTTTTAGTTGCTTCCGAGTTTCCAGGTCTAGGTGAGTGATGCCATACATCTCAGGAGACATTAGGAGTGGAGAAGGGGTTTTCTCAGCTAAGCACACCCTCCTGCCTGAATGTCTGTGCCAAGGACAAATGGATTCCAATAAGTAAATGCTACATGAATCATCTCCCTCTTACTCAAAATTTCTACTTTGTAGGGCTACTACAATACAAAGAAAAAAACAAAGAAAAATTATATATCTATATGCAACCAACTGCTTGACAAACATTTTTATTTGTAGAATAGTTTTAGGCACGAAACACATGAAAAACATAGCTATACAGTACCTATTAAAAACAAACTCAACTCTGAATGATCCTAATAGAAGAAAAAAATTCATGAATACATCCTAAAGCATAAATATACAGTATCTCACAAAAGTGAGAACACCCCTCACAAATTTTGTAAATATTTTATTATATCTTTTAATGTGACAACACTGAAGAAATGACACTTTGCTACAATGTAAAGTAGTGAGTGTACAGCTTGTATAACAGTGTAAATTTGCTGTCCCCTCAAAATAAATCAGCACACAGCCATTAATGTCTAAACCTCTGGCAACAAAAGTGAGTACACCCCTAAGTGAAAATGTCTAAATTGGGCCCAATTAGCCATTTTCCCTCCCCGATGTCATGTGACTCATTAGTGTTACAAGGTCTCAGGTGTGAATGTGGAGCAGGTGTGTTAAATTTGGTGTTATCGCTCTCACTCTCTCATACTAGTCACTGGAAGTTCAACATGGCACCTCATAGCAAACAACTCTCTGAGGATCTGAAAAAAAGAATTGTTGCTCTACATAAAGCTGGCCTAGGCTATAAGAAGATTGCCAAGACCCTGAAACTGAACTGCAGCACGGTGGCCAGGACCATACAGCTGTTTAACAGGACAGGTTCAACTCAGAACAGGCCTCGCCATGATCGACCAAAGAAGTTGAGTGCACATGCTCAGCATCATACCCATAGGTTGTCTTTGGGAAATAGACGTATGTGTGCTGCCAGCATTGCTGCAGAGGTTGAAGGGGTGAGGGGTCAGCCTGTCAGTGTTCAGACCATCACCGCACACTGCATCAAATTGGTCTGTATGGCTGTCGTCCCAGAAGGAAGCCTCTTCTAAAGATGATGCACAAGAAAGCCTGCAAACAGTTTGATGAAGACAAGCAGACTAAGGACATGGATTACTGGAACCATGTTGTGTGGTCTGATGAGACCAAGATAAACTTATTTGTTTCAGATGGTGTGGTGGCAGCCAGGTGAAGAGTACAAAGACACATGTGTCTTGCCTACAGTAAAGCATGGTGGTGGGAGTGTCATGGTCTGGGGCTGCATGAGTGCTGCTGGCACTGGAGAGCTACAATTCATTGAGGGAACCATGAATGACAACATGTACTGTGTCATACTGAAGCAGAACATGATCTCCTCACTTCAGAGACTGGGCGGGAGGGCTGTATTCCAACATAACTACCCCAAACACACCCCAAGATGACCACTGCCTTGCTAAAGAAGCTAAGGGTAAAGGTGATAGACTTGCCAAGCATGTCTCCAGACCTAAACCCTATTGAGAATCTGTGGGGCATCCTCAAATGAAAGGTGGAGGAGCGCAAGGTCTCTAACATCCACCAGCTCCGTGATGTCGTCATGGAGGACTCCGGTGGCAACCTGTGAAGCTCTGGTGAACTCCATGCCCAAGAGGGTTAAGGCAGTGCTGGAAAATAATGGTGGCCACACAAAATATTGACACTTTGGGCCCAATTTGGACATTTTCACTCAGGGGTGTACTCACTTTTGTTGCCAGCGGTTTAGACATTAATGGCTGTGTGTTGAGTTATTTTAAGGGGACAGCAAATTTACACTGTTGTACAAGCTGTGCACTCATTACTTTACATTGTAGCAAAGTGTAATTTCTTCAGTGTTGTTACATGAAAAGATATAATAAAATATTTACAAAAATGTGAGGGGTGTACTCACTTTTGTGAGATACTGTACATTCTGACTCATAATAAACGTATTAACCATATACAGTATCTCACAAAATTGAGTACACCCCTCACATTTTTGTAAATATTTTATTATATCTTTTCATGTGACAACACTGAAGAAATTACACTTTGCTACAATGTAAAGTAATGAGTGTACAGCTTGTATAACAGTGTAAATTTGCTGTCCCCTCAAAATAACTCAACACACAGCCATTAATGTCTAAACTGCTGGCAACAAAAGTGAGTATACCCCTAAGTGAAAATGTCCAAATTGGGCCCAATTAGCCATTTTCCATCCCCGGTGTCACGTGACTCGTTAGTGTTAGAAGGTCTTAGGTGTGAATGGGGATCAAGTGTGTTAAATTTGGTTTTATCGCTCTCACTCATACTGGTCACTGGAAGTTCAACATGGCACCGCATGGCAAAGAACTCTCTGAGGATCTAAAAAAAAAAATTGTTTCTCTACATAAAGATGCCCTAGGGGCTATAAGAAGATTGCCAAGACCCTGAAACTGAGCTGCAGCATGGTGGCCAAGACCATACAGCAGTTTAACAGGTCAGGTTCCACTCAGAACAAGCCTTGCCATGGTCGACCAAAGAAGTTGATTGCATATGCTCAGCATCATATCCAGAGGTTGTCTTTGGAAAATAGACGTATGAGTGCTGCCAGCATTGCTGCAGAGGTTGAAGGGGTGGGGTGTCAGCCTGTCAGTGCTCAGACCATACGCCGCACTCTGAATCAAATTGGTCTGCATGGCTGTCATCCCAGAAGGAAGCCTATTCTAAAGATGATGCACAAGAAAGCCTTGCTGAAGACAAGCAGACAAGGGCATGGATTACTGGAACCACGTCCTGTGGTCTGATGAGACCAAGATAAACTTATTTGGTTCAGATGGTGTCGAGTGCGTGTGGCGGCAACCAGGTGAGGAGTAAAAAGACACAGGGGGTTATTTACGAAAGGCAAATCCAATTTGCACTACAAGTGCACTGCAAGTGCACTTGAAAGTGCAGTCGCTCTAAATCTAATAGGTGGATCTAAAATGAGGGGAACCTCTGCTGATTTTATCATCCAATCATGTGCAAGCTAAAATGCGTTTTTTTATTTCCCTTGCATGTCCCCCTTGGCTTTACAGTGACTTTACTTCCAAGTGCACTTTCAAGTGCACTTGTAGTGCAAAGTGGATTTGCCTTTAGTAAATAACCTCAACAGTGTCAATATTTTGTGTGGCCACCATTATTTTCCAGCACTGCCTTAACCCTCTTGGGCATAGAGTTCACCAGAGCTTCACAGGTTGCCACTGGAATGCTCTTCCACGACAACATCATGGAGCTGGTGGATGTTAGAGACCTTGCGCTCCTCCACCTTCTGTTTGAGGATGCCCCACAGATTCTCAATAGGGTTTAGGTCTGGAGACATGGTTGGCCAGTCCTTCACCTTTACTCTCAGCTTCTTTAGCAAGGCAGTGGTCATCTTGGAGGTGTATTTGGGGTTATTAAATCTTTCCAGTAATCTAATTAAAACTGAAAAAAAATCATATATTTTTTTTTTTACACAGGTAGTCAGTGTATGTGATGGAGCCCCATTGCCAAATACATGGGAGTGGGGTTGAAATATCTAGAATAATTTTACATTGGACATATAATTGGACATTCATATAATTAAATAAGTACTCTCTACAATTCTAAAAACTGCAGTAAAGATGTTTCCCATAGCAAAAATATTCCAGCTGTCATACTTCCAGAGGTAATAAAACAAATCCAAAAGTGACTGGATGCACTTTATCAACATACTGTATTCTAGCTGTTACAAGTGAAATCTCTTATCTATCTTCTAGTAGTGGCAGGGGAAAACCATGCATGAGACAAGGACATCCAGGAACAGTCCAAGCAGGTTTGCCCTGCATTTTATTTCACAAGGAGGCAAAAAAAAAAAAAAAAGATTAACTGGTGAGGGTGCTTTACCATAAGTCCATAGCATAAAAAAAAAAAAATCTATTTATCTAAACTACTAACTAAACTCAGGTCAGTTCCTAAATAACAGGGTGCCCCTCAAACCATACAGGTGGCTCTTTTTGTGTTTTGTTGATAGTCAGCCTTTTCACCCAGCAGCAGGCTCTCAATGTACAGGGGGAGAGACCTAAGCATCAGTCAGTTTAAGAGAGAAGTATGGGCTTAAAAGTAAATTAAAAAAAAAAAAAAATATTATATATATATATATATATATATATATATATATATATATATATATATATATATATATACATACACACACACACAGTATTTCACATTTTTTGTAAATTTTTAATATATCTTCTCATGTGACAACTGTCAGGGCTGGGCCCTTCCTTCTCTGAGCTGGCCACTCAGCTGTCAGCTAATTGCCAGTTTCCATCTCTCTCCACAGTTACTCAGCTGTTATTGATATCCTGCTCATCAGTCCTGCCTACTTAAGCCATCCAGTCCAGAGGAGCTCTGCCTTCACCTTGGTCAACATCACAGAAACAATCTCCTGTGATCCTGTTCAAGACTTGCTTTGCTGACATCACTTCTAGCTCCAGATCCTGCTTGCTGTTCCACTACATTGATTCCTGACTTCTGGCTTAGCTGACTATCTGTTCGGGTTACTGAACTTTGGCTATGTTTTGACTACGTTTGTCCTTTTTACTTTTATTATTAAACAAGTGTGATTTAACTGTACTTCTGTCTCGGCCTGATTTCATGGTTTCTGACAACACTGAAGAAATTACACTTTGCTACAATGTAAAGTAGTGAGTGTACAGCCTGTATGACAGTGTAAATTTGCTGTGACTAAAATGACTAAACCGCTGGCAAAAAAGTGAGTACACACCTAAGTGGAATCTGTCCTGTTAAAACGCTGTATGGTTTTGGCCACCGTGCTGCAGCTCAGTTTCAGGGTCTTAGCAATCTTCTTATAGCCTAGGCCATCTTTATGTAGAGCAACGATTCATTTTTTTCAGATCCTCAGAGAGTTCTTTGCCATGAGGTGCCACGTTGAACTTCCAGCGACCAGTATGAGAGAGTGAGAGCGATAACACCAAATTTAACACACCTGCTCCCCATTTACACCTGAGACCTTGTAACACTAACGAGTCACATGACACCGGGGAGGGAAAATGGCTAATTGGACCCAATTTGGAGATTTTCACTTAGGGGTATACTCACTTTTGTTGCCAGCAGTTTAGACATTAATGGCCGTGTGTTGAGTTACACTGTTATGCCGCGTACACACGATCGCACATTCCGACAGCGAAATCCATCCAACTTGTCTTGCATACACACGGTCACACAAATCTTGTCGGAAATTCTGAATGTCAAGAACGCAGTGACATACAACACGTATGACGAGCCGAGAAAAATGAAGTTCAATAGCTAGTGTGGCTCTTCTGCTTGATTACGAGCATGCGTGGAACTTTGTGCGTCGGAATTGTGTACACCCGATCGAAATTTATGACAATGGATTTTCTTGTCGGAAAATTTGAGATCCAGATCTTAAATTTTGTTTGTCGGAAATTCCGACGGAAAATGTCCAATGGAGCCTACACACGATCGGAAAAAGCTCCTATCGAACATTTCCCGTCAGAAAATCCGACCGTGTGTACGCGGCATTATGCATGCTGTACACTCACTACTTTACATTGTAGCAAAGTGTAATTTCTTCAGTGTTGTTACATGAAAACATATAATAAAATATTTACAAACATGTGAGGGGTGTACTCACTTTTATGAGATACTGTCCAATCACGGCTGATCACGATGTAAACAGGAAGAGACGGTGATTGGCTTTTCCTCACTCGCGTCTGACTGCCGGTTCTCCTGACAGGGGGGGTCTGCACTGATTGTTTATTAGCGCAGCCCCCCCTCGGATGCCCACACTGGACCACCAGGGAATACCGCCAGGACCACCAGGGAAGCCCCCAGCATGTGGATGACCCCATGGCCATCCACATGTGAAAATTGATGCCAAACATAAGCCAATCAGTGCCCACAAATGGGCACTGACTGGCACCTCTGTGGCACAATAAAAAACAGTGATGCCAAGCAATGCCACCCATCAGTGTCATCAGTGCCCACCTATTAGTGCCACCCATAAGTACCCATCAGTGCCACCTACGAGTGCCCATAAGTGCGGCCTATGAGTGCTCATCAGTGCTGCATACCAGTGCCACCTATCAGTGCTGCCTATCAGTGCCCATCAGTGCTGCCTATCAGTGCCCATCATCAGTGCCCATCAATGCCACCTAATTGGTGCCCATCAGTGCCGCCTTATCAGTGCCCGTCAGTACAGCCATATCAGTGCCCGTCGTTAAAGAAGAAAACTTACTTATTTACAAAAATTTTTAACAGAAACAAAGAAAAACTTTTTTTTTTTCAAAATTTTCGGTCTTTTTTTATTTGTTGCTCAAAAAATAAAAAAATCGCAGAGGTGATCAAATACCACCAAAAGAAAGCTCTATTTGTGGGAAGAAAATTATTAAAAAAATTTTGGGTACAGTGTAGCATGACCGCGTAATTGTCATTCAATTTGCGACAATGCTGAAAGCTGAAAATTGGCTTGGGCAGGAAGGAGTATAAGTGCCTGGTATTGAAGTGGTTGAACGATGCTCAATTGGTACTACGGGGCCCAAAGTGTGCCAAGAAAATATCCCCCACACCACCACCACCAGCTTGAAAGGTTGATACAAGGCAGGATGGATGCATGCGTTCATGTTGTTTATGCCAAATTCTGAAGCTACCATCTGAATGTCGCAGCTGAAAATGAGATTCCAGCCTGTCTTGTACCAACAACCATGTCATGTTCAAAGTCACTTAAATCAATCCCCTTTCTTGGCCATTCTCATGCTCGGTTTGAACTTCAGCAAGTTGTCTTCATCACATCTAGATGCCTAAATGCCCTGAGTTGCTGCCATGTGATTGGCTAATTAGCAATTTATGTTACCAAGCAATTGAACAGATGTACCTAATAAAGTGTCCGGTGAGTATATATCCACACATAGATTTCTACAGGGACCACAAAGACCACATATACATGGCTTACATATCACCCATATTGCTAGGACCCAATAAACAGATGACCATAAAGAACATAATGAGTCTAAAGGTTCACTCACTCTCATGAGACTTTAAATTGAAGAGACTTTATTCCGTGTATAAAGGCAAAAGTCTATCCATCAAAGGAGAATGTAGGGAGCACCACCACAGGATCAAGAGGGAAAAAATGCACTGAACAGATTAGTTTGTATCCCAACTTCCTCAGAGACTGCCCAACCCACAAAAGAGTTCCACATACCTAAATATCAGGCTAGGCAATAAAGATTTCACCCAAACACAGCCCCCGCCCCTTTACTGGAAAACCAGGGTATTCCATTGTTCCACTCAGTTCCTCCTACAGGGAAAAGCCTGCTAAAAGCACGTTGGCAGCGTGCCATCATCACGCACACACTGGAAGTGCCACAATGCATAAAAACATCACAACATTGAAAAAGTCATGATGTAAGTGTAACATGCTTATGTGGTGCCTTAACGCACAGAGCAGAATGACACTACACTCTCCTAGGTGGCAAACAGGAAGTATTACCATTCTAAAAGGCAAACTTAGCCCGGAGTGCAACCAAGGGGGAAACAAACAAAAGACTAATAAATACATTCTTATAATAAAAAAAAAAGGGTGTGTTGCATGTAAGTCTCAGATCCATTTGGATACTCGCTGTAATTTTTGTTTGCACACACTCCTCTCCTCAACTGGAGTGTAGTATTGCCCTTTATTTGGACCAAGAGTAGGTGTCTTCGCAAAATGTCTCTGATGGCCATCCTTGCAAAGTGTCCATCAATATACTCTTGCAAAGAATCCATAGGTCCCAGCCCCACATCAGCAAACATGGGCCAGGAACTCCCCTCCCTGTGAAGAAGAAAAGTACAGGGGGCATACATTTTGCCCCTCGAGGCCAAACTTCCACGGAACATAACTGAAACCTCTTCAACTTGGTGAGCTTGTGTTAAGCAGCCACTTCTAGGCCACGGTAGTTGCTTAGGTGAACTGTAAGTTATGGGCGTAGCAATAGGGGTTGCAGGGGTAGCAAAGGTTACCCCACATATGCTCCAGGGGGCCTGGACAGCAAGAGAAACCATCATGCCTGCAGAAGCTGAAAGCCCGGTTCTCCTCCTCCCCACCAGCATTCAGCTACTGCAGGAAAATACAGCTGATCAGATGTAGTAAATGCCATCCCCACAGTTCTGCTCTTCTTCTTGCCCAGGTGCCCTGTGTAGCTATATTGGTCCCCCTCCCCCGCAGCCCTGCTGCTTGGCTCGAGATCACAGTGAAGCAATCAGGGATCCAAGCTTGAGCCGAAGAGTTCCCTGAAAGCATTTAACTCCATAGGAGCCAGGTAACAACAGAGGTAGGGAGTAGAGGATTTAATGGGATTTAAATTAGTGATGCTATATACAGTAAGTACCTGTAATAAATAAGGGTGTCTCTTTTCTTTCAATAAAATATTGATGTGATGCTGAGTCAAACTGGGAGCTGGCACCCTCGACTGAACGGCTGTAGGAATAATTATGTGAAGGAGAGCGTGAGTTTTGTTTTCACAAATGATATAAGCAGCTAATTGAATGTTTCAGGGCAGGCTGAGCACTTTTCCACTGACCGTTGACTATTAGGGCGATCATTATTCCCTAGGCCAATGTTTCTCAACTCCAGTCCTCAAGTAGCCCCGCCAATAGGTCATGTTTTCAGGCTCTCCATTATTTTGTACAGGTGATTTGATCAGTTTCTCTGCCTTAGTAATTACCACAGCCGTTTCACCCGAGAGAAATCCTGAAAACATGACCTGTTGGCGGTACTTGAGGACTTGAGTTGAGAAACATTGCCCTAGGCTACAGAATTGTACATTCTGGTAAACAGTATTTTTACCATTTTATCTAAATATGTATTTTGTAAATGTGTTTGTAATTGCTGTAAGCTGCCATAGGTTGATCATCTGGGATGGCTTGTACAAGACGATTGTTATTATTTACACCAACATGGCTGGTGGCCAAGCCTAGAAAGCCTGTCACCCTTCCTTACTTTGCAGCAAATGCCCATTGTAAAAAGACATTCTGATAAGGAGGGGGTATCCAGGCAGAGGTATTAATTGTTCGCTACAGCTGCTAAACTTGAGTTTAGGAGCTTTTGGCATTTTTTTGCCAAAGCTCCTAAACTCAACTCCATAAAAGCCTACGTGTCCATGTACACACAGGCTTTTACCAGGGTTTAGGAGCTGCTGAGGTTAAGGGATCTTCAACCTTCTCTCTCCTGAACGCAAAAGAATTGCGTTCAGGATAGAAACGTTTTGACCGCCGGTAGCAAAATCGCGCCACAATTTTCCCACGTTTTCCCGTGGCTGGTGGTCGAAATAGGCTATGTGTACATACAGTATAAAAGAATTAAAGCACCCCTTTACTATGCACACAGGTTTATGCTGTTTTAATTGTTTTTATTGAACTTTTTCAAGTAGTACAAAAGAAAAATCATTACATTATGTAACAAAAGAATATGTTGGGTGTAGTTCCGCTTTAAGAGCATTGGTACAGTGTTAAGACAAATAGTGATTGAGACAAGAAATGTCTGTTCTGCGGCTTTAACCTGGGGCTAGGCAACCATTACAAGAAAAGGTAGGTGTCAGATCTTTACCCAACTCCATATGGCCACCAAAGCCACTTTATTGAGAAACATTATTTGTAAAATAATAATGCCATTTAATATAGTTATGTATATTGATTGTATTTTGATCAATTTACTACGCAAAATAAAAAGGAATCAGACTTTAACTAGATACAAGTCACACAAAAGAAATGGTAATTTAAACTTGTACCGAGATATATTTTAGAACAAATGCTTTGGAGACTCTACAGACCTGAAACACTTTTCAAGCAACAGCCCTTGTAGTAATGCAAGTTTACCTTTTATTATTAATTTGTTTGACAGCTAAAGTGTATAAGTGACAGGATGGATTAATTAGATGAGTGTATTTGGCAGTTATACCACTGCCAAAACCTAGCTAAAATATATTTTATATAAATTCATTAGGTGCACACATATTTCTTCCTACAGTTTGCAGAACATCTATAAGATGAGGCGGTCTTCTCCTCCTTCTTGAATCACTCGCTCAGTTAACACTTGATTTTGCAGTTTCAGAAAACCCGTTTTCTTACATTCCATCAGCTTCTCAAAATCTTTCCACATCTTTACTTGTTTCATGTTTGGTCCATGGCTTTCTCTTACTGACTTTTGCTGCTCTCTTAATTTCTGCAATAAAAAAAGTAAGATATAGATTGTCTTTTGCTTTTATTTTTTGACCTTGAAAAGATGGGTAATTAAAAGAAACCAGTTTATTAAAGCTGAACTTCAGGCAAAAACATTTAGTGTTGTGATTTCCTTTAAAAATAAGTAAATGTAAATTTATAAACAACTAGCATAAATACCTGCGGTTGTAAACCTTCCTTTTTTCTTAAATAAAAATAACAAACATGCCTATACTTACCTGCTCTGTGCAACGGTTTTGCATAGAGCAGCCCCGATCCTCCTCCTCTGGGGTCCCCCGCCGGCGGTCCAGGCCCCTCCTCTTCATCGGGTGCCCCCCACGGAAAGCTGCTTTCCCTGGGGGCAGCCATGCGGGCTCGCTCCTAAGTCCTGCTGCTGCGTCCATTGACTAGGCCCCGCCCCCCACTTCACAGGATTTGATTGACAGTAGTGGGAGCCAATGGCTTCAGCTGTTATCAATCTGTCCAAAGTGGAGAGTGACAGCGGCTGGAACTGCTGCGCTCCTGAACATTGCTGGATCGGAACGGGCTCAGGTAAAAAAGGGGGGGGGGGGGCGCAGCTGCAGCACAGAAGGCTTTTCACCTGAATGCTTAGGTGAAAAACCTTAAGGCTTTAGAACCACTTTAATCTGTTGTGGTATCAGCTACCTGTCAGCCTTTGAACAGCAACGAAGAGACTGGGTGAAGGAGGGGTAGCACTAGGAGCTAATCAGGTTGTGTTGCATGCACATCGGCTGACAGGAACAATGATGGTGATTGGATGAACCCCTGATAATGTCTATATGAAAAAATGCATAGAGAGAAGTGGAAGAAGCGGGACAGGAAGAAGTGAAGTCATCATGCACACCAGAGTCTGCTACTGACTGTGTAACATTGGGGTCGCTTTACTAAAACTGTAGAGTGCAAAATCTGGCGCAGCTGTGCATAGTAGCAAATCAGCTTCTACCTTCAGATTGTTAAATTAAGTTTTGAGAAAAAAAAATGGAAGCTGGTTTCTATGCAGAGCTGCACCACATTTTGCACTCTCCAGTTTTAGTAAATCAACACCATTATGTACGGGCACTTTTATCAAAAGCTTTTTAGTATCAATACATGTGAATGTTCTTTTGATTATAACTGGTTTTGACCACCTGAGTACCTTGAATGTTGGTGATACACCCTTCAACAAAATTTCTAGGCTATCTCCTACATTCCACCTCCGCCATCATTTTTATTGGCAAATACTGGCTGGCACATCCGATCTGGATTGCCACAAATAGGATGAGTCCTCTTCTAATTATTAGTAGTTTTGAGTGTGTGAAGTGAGGCAAGAATTCTAAGAAGCACTGGATTTTGTTTTTTTTCAAAATGTAATTTTTTAACATGTTACTATGAACTTTTTGACTTGACCTAAAAATGTATAGACAATGTTTTGTAACCTGCTATTATGTACATGGGGGCTAATGGAAATATAAGACTGTACTATTATTGATACACTAATTTGGGGGCTTTTTACAGGTGTAGCGGCCTAATTTTATTTATTCATTAGGTTTGTATTTGTATACTGCTAGCATATACTTTTTGAACAATAACATAAATTTATACATATACAAGCAGCTGGGGCACATGTAGATAGATGTTCATAATACCCTACTGTATATCAACTCAGGTCAGTGAATTACAGCCACGGTACTGGAAAATGACTAATCTCTTGAAATCCAAATTATGCACACTTGTTTATTGACCATACAGCACTGATGTGTATATTGAAACCTAGGAATATTTGTGGTTGCTATATTTAGGACCAATATGAGAAAGAAAATAGCTAAAAATATCTGGAATAATGCAAAATATGTTGCACATTAAAAAAACTAAAACTCCCTTAATAGGAGCTCCTACCTTATCTCACTCCTTTGCGAACTAACCCATTACTAACTTCTGCATTCACCCCATTGGCAAATATATTTCATAATCCTGCCTTTCCTCCCGGTATGGACATAGGGGCATTTAAGTGGTGGACAGACAAGGGCTTATATTGTATCGGCCACTTCTTCAGTCACGCCCCTTCACCCTCTCTCATGGTTCCTCGTCCTAAAAATGCCTGTTTCAGAATTTTTAAAATTTTTTTCAAAATTTCTTACTTTCCACGTTCGATTTGGCCAGCCAGAAGGTGCACTAGGGATAAGGGCACTAAAGGGGGCAGCTCTATGATGTATGAATCGCTGCTCACCCCACCTCAGAAACAGCCATACATGCTGGCCTGGGAGAGGGATCCCAATTGTGATGATGACCTGGATTCCTGGTCAGCTAGGCTTCAGGTCGCCTATAAGGGAATAATATATGTATCTCTTGTAGAGGCCAGACTTAAAGTGCTCACCAGATGGTACTTGGTTCTGACTTGCCTGGCCAGGATGTATGCTAAGGCAACATCGGAATGTTTCAGGGGCTGTTTATTGCGGGGTTTGATGTTGCATATATGGTGGGAGTGCCCTAAAATTAGGGTATTCTGGAATAGGGTGTTCTCGATGCTCGGCAAGGTAATAGGGCCCTCTATTGATCAACAACCAAGCTTGGCCCTGTGTAATGGTTTACCTAATGAGTGGCCATGTCCGTTGAAACGTCTGATTTACTTTATACTGCTGGCAGCTAAGATCACTATTGTGGGAGCATGGAAGACACCCCTAGTATCACCTAGTATTACAGTCGATTTAAACACAAAATATCATGGATTATGATACATGAAAAAATTGCTATTATTATCAACGACCGAAGTGCTTTGAACGAACATGGGAACCCTGGGCATCATATATTCATGTACCTTTGTTGTGACCATAGGTACTGTGCAGACACCGAGCTCCTCCCCCCCTAATATTTCTACATCTTCGTCCTAGTTCTCTCCTAGTCCAAAAGCTCATAAAATAAACAACAACTTTTTTTCCCCCTCTCCTCTCCTTTTCTCCTTCTTTTGTCTCTATCCTTTTCGCTTTCCCCTTTTTCTTTACAACACCGAGAAATTCTCTCTCAAGGTTCAGTTGTGAGACCTACGGTTGTACTATAGTGGGTGACAGATAGCGTTAACTGTGATTTACGACTAATTAACTGAATTCACCTTCTTGGTTCTGTTATTCGCTACACGTCAGATTGTCTAAACTAAAGAGTTAGTGGGTTCTGTTCCTATGACTTGATATCACCACTTCGTTAGGTCTTTTTTTATTGGTCTTAGAACTTGCCCAACTAAACTACTGTCCTGAAACTCTCTAATTGAACAAAAATTATAACCTTCAACAATTCAACCTGAAGTTGGGCAGTGTTATCCTGCCCCTGTAACAGCTTGCTCCCATATGGAGTGGCGGGGGATGTGGAGTGACACCTTTTACTTTAGGCTTAGCATTAGTGTTAATTGTGTTCTTTCCTGATTGTTACATGATTATAGCAAAAGATTTTATCCACGTGAATTTCTTTACAATGTCCAAATATATAACAGATGCTGTTCTATTTTTGTTAGTTCATTACGTTAAAAGTCAATAAAAATATTGAAACTAAAAAAACTAAAACTGCATTTTTTTTCACACGTATTTATCTACTTATCATAAAATGTAGTCCAGGTATTTTGAAAACAAATTGAAGACCTCATAACTGCTAAAAAAAAATGAATGAAAATCATTTTCATTTGAAAAGTGGTTAAAAAGATACCGAGTAAACTAGCACACCAAATAGGCAAAATTTGGTTGGTCAAAAAGGGTTTGATTACCCCTAGATATAAAAAGGTTCAATTTCACTCAAAAATACTAGAATACTATTACATATTTTGTTCAGGGGCGAATAGTTCACCCGAAAATCCAGCAAAATGGGCTTCTGTAATTGATAGTCTTGTTTTACTGTTCTTCATCCCTATGTCTGTATCATGTAGGAAATTTATATACAAATTCAGCTTGGCTGACAATGGCAGTATCAGCAGAGACAAACAGAAGAACCTTATGTCACGTATGATCTGCAAGGATTAAGGCCAGCTATAGAGGGTTCGATTTCCTGCTGAAGTGTGGCAGGCTGAATGTATCAAGTTGACCGATCAATTGGGTACAAACTAGGGTTGCCACCTGTCCGGTTTTGACCTGGACAGTCTGGGTTTTGACACATGTGCCTGGGTTTCAACCCGCCTGAAACCTGGACACATATAGCAACAGTTCAACCGTCCTGTGACCAGTGGCCCGGCCACAACATTTAGAGCGGCGCGTCCAGATTCCCGCGCCCGCCATCAATGTTATCACAAACATACTGCCTGTGCGCTCCGAGCCCAGCTCAGCGATAGGCAGCCTGGCGCCCTGTGATTGGCTGAATGGGTCACGTGCGAGCGCTGGAGTTGGTCACATGTGGGGGCTGGACTGTGGGTGATCGCAGCCGCCCGGAGTCCTACCTCCCTGCCTGGCATGCGCTGTGTGTCTCCGCACTAAGGTGTCTTTCTCATATGCCCTCTCACCCCCCTCTGTCAGCCACCTCCTTTCTGTAAGCCATCCCCCCTCTGTCAGCTGTCCACCCTCTCAGTCAGCCACCCCCTCTATGTCAGCTACCCTCCCTCTCTCTGTCAGCTACCCTCCCTCTGTCAGCCTACCCCCCGTCAGCCACCCCCCCTCTGTCATTCACCCCCGTCAGCTCCCCTCTCTGTCAGCCACCCCCCCTCTGTCAGGCCACCCCCCTCTCTGTCAGGCCACCCCCCTCTCTGTCAGGCCACCCCCTCTTTCTTACCTCCTTTCTCTCTCACCCCCTCCCTCTCACCCCCCACCCCCTCTCTCTCCTGCCTCCTCCCCTCCTTTCTCTCACCTCCTTTCCCTAACTCTTTTCCCCTCATCAGGGGGTGGATGCCCCATGATTCCTAACAGCAGCCCTGTGAGTGAGTGCACCAGTGCCGACACACTGGACACAGAGATGTGGCATCTGCCTCTACTTTGCCTTCTCCCCAAGCCCCCCACACAATGGAAGGAAGGAAAATAGCACTACAGTAGAGCAGCTTCGCTCTGCCCCAAAACCTCCGGCTCCCACACTTCCTGGCTCGAAACTGCTCTCGGTAAGGCAGTTTAATGGGGGTCTTTAGGGGCAGGGGACACTGATGAGGGGTTTCTTGATCTAATAGAGGTCTCTAAAGGGGTGCTGATATAAGGGGACTAATGGGGGGAGTCTGTGTAGAGGGGGGTGGTGACTGCTGGTGACCCATTATATCAGCAGTCAGCACCCCCCCCCCTTAGAGACCTCTATTAAATAAGGTGAACTCTCCTTATATCAGCACCGACATTAGATCAGTTAATCCTTATATTACTCCACTCTCCTTAGAAAAACCCATTATATTCCCAGTCCCCTTATATCAGCACCCCCCTTAGAGACTGACGGTTTCTCTAATGAGGATCGGATATAGGGGGCTCTGAGTAAAAAAAAAAAAAAAAACACCTAAAATAAAACTAAATCGCCTCAAAAAAACTACGCAAAATAAATAAAAATGCAGTGCAACCTTCCTATTGCTAGTGGCTGCTATAGCCAGAGTAGACAATTGCTCGGTGGGAGGGATTGCCCTGCCAGCACTGTCTGTGTTGATGGGGGAACCTGTGGTTGCAGGAAAGAAATTCACACTGTCTATGGCCTGCCTAAGTATAAGGCAGCCCATACACGAGTCTTTTTTTGTTCAACCAGCAGGTTGAATAAAAAAAAAACTGACTTGATTCCCCCATCCACATCCAGAATCCTCCCCGCTGAGCTACTGTATTCTGACAGCGGGGAGACTTCCCTGCTGTCAGAATACATTGATCGATGCTACAAGCTATAGCCTGCAGTACCAATCAAGTGGGGAAAATCTGACAGGGTGGTTTTGTACAACCTCCCTGCCCATACATGGACCAAATTTCGGTCCGTCCCTGCTGAACCGTCTGAATTTTGATCCATGTATGGCCAGCTTAAGTTTACTTCTCAGATAGCCCTGAACATTTAACCCTTAAATCAGATTTTATAAATAAGTAAAAAATATTTTAGTGACTGGTTTTAAGTTACTTAAGTTAGTTCAGAGAAAACTGATAGTGATATTTAACTAGCACAATATACTGTAGCACACTATTCCAGGAATCTTAAAGAGGAAGTAAACCCCCCTTGTTTGTTTGTACCTATAGGTAAGCATATAATAAGGCTTACCTATAGGTACTGTAAACATCTCCTAAACTTGCACAGTTTAGGAGATATTTACTGTATACTGAACCGATTACGTCATCGGCACATGTGCTCTGAAGGAACAGCCGCAAGTGCTGTTTCTTCAGGGCCCTGTGCCGTGACCGGCGGCTCCCGTGCGCATGTGAGGGAGTGACGTCATCGCGGCTCCGGTCAATCACAGTGCTGGAGCCTGCGACCCCAGAAGAAACACCAGGGACGATGTCAGCCATCTCAGTGGTGTGTGGGCGCCGGGGAGAGGGCTTCGTTCTAAGGTGAGTATTTTATAATGAGCTAGTATGCGATGCATACTAGCTCATTATGCCTTTGTTTTACAGGGTTTTTTTTTGTTTTTTTTTGGGGGGGGGGTTTACAAACTCTTTGAGACTGCAGGAACCTGCCATTCTCTAAAGCCTGGTACACACAATGAGATGATCGTACGAATGATCATCAGCTTTTTTTTTGCATGCTAGTCTCATATCGAAAATGAAAAGGTTACTGCAGTTAAGAAAATTTTCGTACAACAGAATAAAAATTTGGAAGTGATGTAATGTGTTGTATTGTATTTTTGGACGAAAACTGTTTTGATTAAGTCAAAATCGTACAATCTGGTATCGTACGGAAAACGTTTTTGTGTTTGTTCTTTCGAATAATTTCAGATGAACTGTTGTGATCGGCTCTCGAAAGCTGTGAACTAACAAGCAGATTATTGTATAATCGCTTTTTCATACGATTTTCTGATCGTTGTGTACTAGGCTTAAGGGTCCATACACACCATGGGTTTGCAGCAATGTGTGTGAAGTGCATTCACTCTAAATGCCACCCCAATGCACTTTCTGATGGATGTGCGTTGCATCGCAGTACAGTGCATGCGACATACTAACATGCACTGTAGTGCAGGATGCTGTCAAAAAGTGGTGTGTGCACAATTTTTGCTAGTCCCTGCAACACACACCGGTCAGAATGGTGCGTTAGGGTACAACTGAGAATTAATGGCACTGCATCGCAGCAGCGCACAGGACGTGTGTTGTGATAAAGTGCACAGTAATGCGTGCATTATGTCAAAAGCACATTGTGAATGGCCTTAATAGGATTACAGTTCATTCCAAAAAACAGGTGTAACTTATAATTGGGATGATGAAAAAGGTGGTGTGTGTGCACAACATCTCCATGGAGAGTGACTTTCCATTATTTATATGAAATGCAATCGAGTAAGCTCACATTACAGTTGATGAATCATTGTAGGAACCTCTGCTGACGTCACTCCCCCGTGCCTCTACTCAAAAGCCTGCAGAGTGCCTGTTTCTCACAGTCTGCACACAAGAGCCAGGGAGGTTTCATACAACAATAATACGACTTTGCAACTAGAAAAAAAAGATGGTTTAACCAACAGAGGGCATGGGAAACAGGCATTATCTTATGAGTGCAGCAAGTACTGCTTTCCTGGAGCAATAAAGGGTTAGGATACAGACCCAGCTGCTATAATTAGAGATAAAAAAAAAAAAAAAATAGAGTCCTGCACATTATTTTAAAACAACTGGTCTAAGGAAAACACACGCACTTAATGAGCTATAAACACCTATTTACCAATAGACTATTTTTTATATATATATAGTTGCATTTTTTTTTATGTTTAGTCATGAAACGTTGTCACAGCTTAGTTTAATGGCATGCTATAAAGCGGAACTAAAAACTTTAAAGCTTTTTATAGCAAAAGAGACATGCCATGTCAGCCTATTTGCAATGTAAATTTTCAGCACGCCATAGTGCTGGAATGAATGAACTCCGGCTTGCATATGTGGGAGTTATGACATTCTGGAATTAATACGGCCAAATATCTTGTACCTGGAAAAAGACCAGGTAAATATGTTAGCACCAGTGAGGGGAAGTGGGTTATGTTCTGCTTTAGATAAATATCTGGCAGAATAAAGGGAAAAGCTATGGCACTATGTTAAAATACAGAGGAGTTTAGGGTTAGGATGGAAAGTTGGGGTAGAGGTCTCTTTAAGAGCACTGTAGATGTGTACAGCTCCTTAGGTAAGGTCTTGAACAACCTGTGGCACATGTGAGAACAAACAAGCAGACAAGGGCACCAGCATCTAAGTGTAGAGGGTGATAGGAATGCAGATAAGGAAGGGATAGAAATGCATGGGATGGAGCAGCATATGTTCCAATACGAGTGGAGTCCTCTGGGGAGCCATGTGGTGTTGCAGAGATTGGCAGGGATGCAGCAGGAGGGATGCAGAGCTGCGCCTGGACAGCCTAACTCACCTGATCCCAGCCAATGAAAGAGACCAACACAGCCAGAGGAGACATACCGTAATGCCTGCATCGCACTGCCACCTGTTTACGTTCCAAGGTGGACAACAGCAACCACACGTCGGCAGCTTCCTGGCGCAGGTCTGCATCCCTCCAGCACCATTCTCTGCCAAACTCTGCAACACGAATTAACCCTCTCCATCCTGTGAGTGCCTTCCTATCACCCTCTACACTTAGATGCTGGCGCCCTTCTCTACTTGTTTGTTTTTAAAAAAATATGTGCCTGTAAAATTGAGTAAAAAATACAATGTGATCAGATTTCTAACAAGTAAAATGATGCAATATTCAGTCCTTGAACTAAGACACAATGTTGTAATAAAGAAATATATACAGAAGTTATTTTCATTTCAAGTATTTCAAGTATTGTAGTAAAGTGCACACTTACTCACCAAGCTCAAGTGCAGGCACCAGTTCTTTACCCCATTTCCTACAACTCACTGGGTTTCCAGACACACCAAGGGAAAATGGGTTTCTTAGCTCCCCACCCTCATCAGCTCAGAGAGGCCACACCTGATAAAGTCGAGGGAGATGAGCAAGTGATCTTCAGCCAAAAGATAGGCTCCCTACTGTCAGAACCTGTGTGCAGGCAGCCTGGTATAGGCCTAATAGCACACAGCTTCTACTGAAGAGACAGCAACTGTGGAAAGCCCCTTCCTAATTACTACCAGAACATTCCAATTCTAATCAGGTGTTTCCCTGAGTCCTTAGGCTTTGGCTCCTTCTAGTTGTTCACTTGTGTTACCAGAGCTACCCTGGACTTCACCAAGAGGGATTCTGTTTATTAGGATAATCACAAGTAGCCATTTGTGACCCACACTTTTATAGTGAAGTAGTGATTATGAGGTTCGTATAGAGACTATGCTATGCAATCTATCTTTCATGCAGCTTTCATAATCTCTTTTGTATTATTGTGCAGTGTATGAATGCCCTTTGCGATTCTGAACCTGTTTTGCATTATTGCTTCTAACTTTGCACATGTTTAGTAAACATCTAGTTACAATTACTCCCTAATTAACCAGTCAGATGATTTTCATTTCTGTTAAAGTATATCTAAAAGCACTGTTTGGCAGTCTAAACAGGTCTCAAATCCAGTTGCTATGTGATCAAGAGCTTTGTGAGTTAAAAAAAAATAATGAGTTTACCACTCCTGAGTCAGCCAAACCCTTCATTTTGTCTCACATGCTTTACTCACCTAGACACTGAGCTTACAGTGGGAGGGTTTCAGCAGCACAGTCCGTTCTGCAGTGTGCAGGGCTAGTTGTGGCCAGCTAACTGACAATCAACAAAGATAATGCTAATAGCTACATCTTCTGCAACATCTTCCCATTAAACTGTGGCATAAACAGGCACAGCCTATGTGAGGGAAAACGCTGCTTTGAATTCAATAGCAGTGCATTGGGGTTGTCCCCTTATTACAGGAAGATTCATGATGTGGACTTCACTGGCAGGTGCAACAGGTATTTTTGAGATTTTGCAGAGACACCAAGGGAAAATGTAAAGTGCAGATGCACTTACAGTTTAATGCTGTAGCACATATTTTTAATGGAAGGCCATAGTTGTGTTTTTAAAAATTGCATTGTTTGCAGGAACAATAGTTAGTTCATTGCATGGCGTTTCTTTTTCCCATTAATACAGTCTATAATTGAGAGCTATCCTGCTCTCAAGCCTGAGAATACAATAAATTTGGTTATTTTACTTTAAAAGGTGCCACCAATATATTAGCTAATATTAAGAGCAGAGCCTTTTTAAAGTGTAACTGGTCAAAACAAAAAATACATATATGATGAAGTCTGTCAATAACTTTAACACAATAGGTTTGCCAGCACATCCATTGTTTTCTCTCTTCCTGAACATAGTTCTACTGGAACTGCTTCATGACAAGGGATGCTCTTGCCTTTTTGATCAGAGCAAATATAGTTAAAGGGTTTTAACTGGCTCAAAGCCATGGCTGTTTCTAACAGTGGACATTATCATGCACACAACTAGAGATATTTGGCCATCTTAAATTATACATTCTGCATGCATAAATCAGCTTCTTAATTACAATTCATGCATGAATATTTCATTTGAATTCATTCCTGACCATTACACCGGACAAAATCAGAAAATAGACTTCTGCAAATGGAAACATGGACACCTAAGTATGCAGTGCAGACATCCGGTTAATGGAAATGCTTTGAGTAAAATAACTTCATCAAAAAGTGAAAGTTTAAGTAAACAGATGAATTTGGGGCAGGGTTGTGACCACAGCATTTTATAAAGATTTGATCATTGTCTTAGTGAAGGCTGGCAGGACAACGTAAGACAGTGGCTTTGAGCCAATATCAAAAAGGAGTGTCTTAGCGCACAAAATCCACCCACAACTACATTTTCTGCCTTGGGTGCTCTACAGACAGACATTAATTGAGTCTGGATAGTTATGTGTAGAACAAAATCTGTCTGGAACTACAGTATGTGGGTATGAGTACCTATACCCAGGGAAATAATAGCAACTGAGAGGTAAAGAAAAAAAAAAAAAAAAAAATCGAGGTTAAGGTACAACATAAAAATACATAAACTAGCCCAACTGTAGGCAACCTCATCACTCCATCCAGCTGTGGTGAAACTACAAATCTCATGAGACATTTGCAAGACTCTTACAACCACAGGCATAACTTCCAAAGGCATGATGGGATTTGTAGTTTCATCACAGCTGGAGTGCCAAGGCTGCCTACCATTGAGCTACCCTAAGAACTATTTTACAAGTATCTGCAATTTTCTAAAATAATATGCAAATACGCACCAGCAAAAGCTTTTTACTTCTGGGTGCTTTGACAATAAGCTTTCTTTAAGACTGTCATGTATGTCTCATTATGAATTCACTGTGCTCTAACAATAGGGGAATCTCACAGCATAAATTAGGTCAATCAAAATTGTGCTTATGTCATGAGTTGCAATTACCAGCAGCTACTAATCATGGAAGCCGAGTTCTTTCCTCATCAACATGTTCAGCGGGTGGAAACATGCACTAACACATGTGATGTTTAAATTCTCCCTAAGAGAAGATGACCGCCACAACCACAGACCCCAAATATACAATATAGCCCATGTTTTGGAAGTGAAGGGCTTGAACTTTTTTCACAAATTCAACATGGGGTGCCACGTGAAAGCATATCAGAATGGAAAGGCTTTGTGTTCCAGAGACAGGCAGTTTACTATGTTTGACACACTTTATCTTATAGCTACAGTATGTATAGCAATATTGGTGACATTCATTCTATTTGGGAAGTCAAAAAAATTATAAAAACAAATGTAAAACAAAAGAATGCATTAGCATTCCTCTTGAAGTTTTTCTTGTTCCTCCTGACTAGTAGAAAGAAAATGATCCATATAAAATTGTGGAATAAAGCAGCCACAATTTTCCTTTAAAATGGTGTCTGTGGCTGTATAAATAGTGCTGTCAATCAGCAAGCATCTGCTTAAATAATCCCTGAAAAGAAAAACAAGTAAAAACAGGAAATGCAAGCAGTTTATGGCTTTACTGTATAAGGCAATGTTTTATAGCTATTTAGGTCATCTGCAGTAATTATTGAAAACATAGCAAGTTGAGAAGGAGTGTCTGCATTGTCTGGAATGGGACACTGAACCCAGCAAAAATTATATAAAAGATGGTCCCTTTAATAAAAAAATAATAACTGCAAATTATAAGCCGTCTTGCCCAGCTTTTCACCCTACAACATCTCCTAAAAGACCAACTCCTATTCATCAGAAATTTTTATACAAGGAGTAATGTAAACATCCTGTATTCCTTGCTGTGCACTGGTCATACTACAGGCTATTTCAGTCAGAATTCCTTTTACTCGCATTTTCTGTGACCGTTCCTGTCCCTTTGAAGAAACAGATCCCAGGAATAAATCAAATTCAACTGAGATGAAATATTTTCACTATTCAGTAAGCTGTGGGTTCAGCATCATTAATCAGAATTAAAACAAACACAGTGATTACTGTCAAGTTCTGAATTCATTTTGTGTTGGTGGTTAGAGCAGAGATCAACAATTCTAACAGAAACACATGCATAAATTCTTACCTTTCCCAGATTTTCCTGCTCCTGGATGTTCTTTGAATATTGGTCTCTAAAGATTACAAAAAAAAAAAAGAGAGAAGTTACTTACTGTGTTTTTTTTTTGAAGCTTTGATCCAAATGTAAATTAATTCTATTGACACAATTAAAATGCAAAATTGTGCTACTGTAACTACAGTCTAGGACGGTTGATTAAAGCAAAAAAAAAAAGAAACAGTTCCACAGTGAGTGAAACCAATTATGTAGGCAGTAAAAATTTGGAAAAACGCAAAAACCACATTACACTACAATAAAAAAAAATATAGTAGATATGAAATATTTTTATTTTGCTTGTCTTCTGACCAGCCTCTTCATCACAGAGGTTGGTCATTTAGTTGTGGTAGTGTTGGCTGTCTTTTCAGAAAACATGTATAAAAAAACAAAGGTGCATAGAAGAGGAAAAAATGAATAAAGGGAACTTTGTATAAAATGTGTATCATAAACTGCCATTTTATTTTACTAGCAAAATGCTTGTTATCACCCATTTACAGCTCAGTGCTGTCGATCTCCTGAAGCAGCTGCTATCTACATGCAAGCACTCCAGCAGGGGCTGTAAGCCTTTTCTCAGAATGGGTTTCCTGATGGTGAAAACAGTGGACCATGTCTGTAATGTGTGTTGAAACGGCCACTTGTAGTATCCAGCTAAAGCTTGTGTGACAGGGCGACATTGCAAAAGCAAAAAAAAAAAAAAAAAAATATTGGGAGACAGCAACAGTGTTGTCACCTTAAAACAGGAAGTGCCTTAAAAAAATGTCTAAAGGCAAAACTTTTTTCAGATTTGGGTAAAGCAGTGACGGGTTAGAAGCACTGTTAGGTTTATATTGCTGTCTTTGTCTGGGAGACTCACTGTTTCTAATTGCCCCTATCACCAATGTCCCTGGGAAAGCAAGTGAGAGTAAATCCAAAATTTTGAGTTGCCACCAGAACAGGAACAGAAGGGAAATCTCCCAATGGGGAACATGTTTTCACATGACAACTGTCTAAGAGGGGATTTCCTATCACTTAATGGAGCACTATGGGTTTAATAGTTGTCTTCCAATAGCCAGTAGTTGTCTTCTTTCTGGCATGCTGTCTTTCTTTGAAACCTCAGATAGAGCTGTATGGTGACTGCTCCAACTCTTTCATTTGTATTGTGTATATTTCAACTTGAGCTATTGAGCTCTGTGTGTTTTTACAGCAGGTAAGGAGAAACTGGAAAACAAGTGAAAGAAGTTTTACCTTCCACATGCTGGATACACATGAACATGCTGAATATTCATAAGCAATACAGTGCATCTTGTTACATTATAGCCTTATTCCAAAATGGATTAAATTCATTATTTTCCTCAAAATTCTAAAAACAATATCCCATAATGACAACGTGAAAGAAGTTTGTTTGAAATCTTTGCAAATGTATTAAAAGTAAAAAACAAAAACATTCACATGTATGATACATAAGTATTCACAGACTTTGCTTAATACTTTGTTGAAGCACCTCTGGCACCAATTACAGCCTCAAGTCTTTTTTAAGTATGATGCTTCAAGCTTGGCACACCTATTTTTGTGCAGTTTCTCCCATTCTTCTTTGCTGGACCTCTCAAATGCCATCAGGTTGGATGGGGAACGTCGGTGAACAGCCATTTTCAGATCTTTCCAGAGAAGTTCAATGGGGTAAAGTCTGGGCTGTGGCTGGGCCACTCAAAGACATTCACAGAGTTGTCCTGTAGCCACTCCTTTGTTATCTTGGCTGTGTGCTTAGGGTCATTGTTCAGTTGGAAGATGGACCTTCGC
The DNA here is from genome assembly GCF_042186555.1 of Aquarana catesbeiana. Classification (NCBI taxonomy): domain Eukaryota; kingdom Metazoa; phylum Chordata; class Amphibia; order Anura; family Ranidae; genus Aquarana; species Aquarana catesbeiana. The sequence goes on from NC_133324.1 coordinate 240,593,040, forward strand.
CCCAGTCTGAGGTCCAGAGCACACTGGAGCAGGTTTTCATCAAAGATGTCTCTGTACATTGCTGCATTCATCTTTCTCTTGATCCTGATTAGTCTCCCAGTTCCTGCCACTGAAAAACATCTCCACAGCATGATGCTGCCACCACCGTGCTTCACTGTAGGGATGGTATTGGCCAAGTGATGAGTGGTGCCTGGCTTCCTCCGGACATTACACTTGCCATTCAGGCCAAAGAGTTCAATCTTTGTTTCATCAGACCAGAGAATTTTGTTTCTTATGGTCTGAGAGTCCTTCAGCTGCCTTTTGGCAAACTCCAGGTGGGCTGTCATGTGCCTTTTACTGAGGAGTGGCTTCCGTCTGGCCATCTACCATACAGGCCTGATTGGTAGGGTTCTGCAGAGATGGTCGTTCTTCTGGAAGGTACTCCTCTCTCCACAGAGAAATGCTGGAGGTCTGTCAGAGTGACAAATCGGGCTCTTGGTCACCTCCCTGAGTAAGACCCTTCTACCCGGATCGCTCAGTTTGGCCGAGCAGCCTGTTCTAAGAAGAGTCCTGGTGGTTCCAAACTTCTTCCATTTACAGGTGATGGAGGCTACTATGCTCAACGGGACCTTTAATGCTGCAGAAATTTTTCTGTACCCTTCCCCAGATCTGTGCCTCGATACAATCCCGTCTCGGAGGTCTACAGACAATTCCTTGAACTTCATGTCTTGGTTTGTGCTCTGACATGCACTGTTAACTGTGGGACCTTATATAGACAGGTGTGTGCCTTTCCAAATCATGTCCAATCAACTGAATTTACCACAGGTGGACTCCAACCAAGTTGTAGAAACATATCAAGGATGATCAGTGGAAACAAGATAAACCTGAGCTCAATTCTGAGTGTTATAGTAAAGGCTGTGAATACTTATCTACATGTGAATTTTTCATTTTTTATTTTTAATAAATTTGCAAAGATTTTAAACAAACTTCTTTCACATTGTCATTATGGGGTATTGTTTGTAGAATTTGAGGAAAATAATTTAGTCCATTTTGGAATAAGGCTGTAACATAACAAAATGTGGAAAAAGTGAAGCATTGTGAATACTTTCCGGATGCACTGTATGTCAAATTTGCCAGAGTTTTAGTTCTGACTAAAATAAATAAATGAGCTACTGTGCAAAGCCATAATAAAAAACAGTCATTACTCAGGCAACACCACAGGGAGCAAAGTGAGATGGTTGCATTTAACTTCAACCAAGCTTTTAAACCTGCCGTTCAGAGTCAAAGTGGTAGCAGGTCGTGCAATGTCCAACTGTGTCATAGGTCTACAAACCTGATGCTAGGAGAGCACAAGCAGGACTACTCTGTCCCCCAGTAAGAGTACCACGTGACTGAGCAACTTTGACCCTAAAAGGCTTTTGACAATGGCACTAGTATCATCACTGTGCCATCATCTTGGTACACCATAGAGAACTGTTGGCAACAATCACACACTGCAGCAAAAGCAGTAGAAGAAGTGATTACTTATACCTGGTAGAAGAAATTATTTCTAACTGAGGCATATTCCACAAAGTGCTCAAAAGACAAATCAACAAGAAGGGAGCACCAGCCTTGTGAAAAACAGGCCCAATTTGAAGAGGGCAGCAAAGACTGAATTATATCTGAACTGAAAATTTTGGCCATCAAGTCCTTCTGTTCAAAGTCTGTTCCAAGATTATCCATTCCATTTTGTCGTACATCACTTTAGTGCTGATGTGGTACTTCTCTTTGCTCCCACAAAGTACTCAGCACAATGTAGCTAGCTGTATCTCTACTTTGTATGTCCGGGTCAGGAAAGGGACAAAACATTTTGGTTTACTATTACTACAAGCTCCTCTATAGATCTGCAGTTCTGCCAGTCTCTTCTTCACTACCAGCAACGTATTTTGTTATTGTATGCTATTAAAGTGGAATTGAACTTTTTTTTTTAAATCGCCAACAGGTAGGGTTTTTATGACAGAAGAGACCCTAGTGTCATAAATGCTTCAGTGTACATTTACTCTGTGCTATGATGATGTGACTTCCGTGAGCATGCATGAGAGTGGCGTCATCGTGACCTAGCCATTTAAGCAGCGAATCCAGAAGGAAGACTGAGAGAACATGAAAGCGCCGAGCGCTGACAGCGCAGTGCCAGGGGGCTTCGTTTGCCAAGCAAGTCTGTCATAATGTGCTAATATACTATGCGTACTAGCACATTATGGTTAACACTTCCTGGGTGCCAATTACTTGGAGTTTAAAGTTTTTTACCTTCTAAGCATGAAGGTAAAAAAAACTTCTGTGTGCAGCAGCCCCCCTAATACTTACCTAAGCCCCCTCTCGATTCAGCGATGTGCACAAGAGTATCAGTTCTCTGGGTACTCGGCCTCCTTATTGGCTAAGACAGCAGCGGGAGCCATTGGCTGTCATTTACAGCCAGTGACCCAATGAGGAGAGAGAGGGTGCGGGGCCAAGCCGCAGCTAGCTGCTTGCTCTGGGGAGCACTCGACAGGAGGGAGGGGCCAGGGGAGCCAGCGGGGGACCCGAGAAGTGGAGCATCAGGGCTGATCCATGCAAAACCACTGCACAGAGCAGGAGAGTATGACCTTTTTTTTTTGTTTTATTTTCTTTAATTTTTGCGTTTATTAACACTTTAATTCTGGCTTAAATGCTTATTAACCATTTCACTAGCACCTGATAAATTTAAAATTTTTGAGTACAGGTGTTCTTTGAGGATGGAAACATGGAAAGGATAGATACAGAAAACATAATATGTGGTTATGATGTAGGTAATTTTTTTCAGGTTTAAAGTAAAAAAAGCGATTGAAATCTGGGTTTGAATTGTTGAAGATGTACAATGAATTCATGAAAGACAGCCAACTTTAACTGCAATCTTCATGTGGGCAAACTTCTCTGTAGAATGTTGTCATGGCAACCTTCTGTCATTTTCCTTACTGAGCAGCAGTTCACTTAAGTCCACTACGAAATTCACTGAAATGACCATACTGTTGTACATAATTATTTCAATGTGTTAATGTTCTAGATGTTTGGAAAATGACTTTTTAAGTAGAAAAATATGACAACAATGTATTCTCCACATAGGTCATATAGCAACACAAGTGGCTGAATACTCACCAAAATAATCCCAACATGCAAACATAAAAACACATAATTATTGCTTATACAAAAATAAAACACAACAAAAAAATAGGAAAAAAATGTGCAACACACAAGATGAAATAGTTATGTTTAATCAACCTTTCAAAAGTGACATGGGGCATACGTACACCCTTTTTCTTCAACCAGGTATGAAGTCAAAGCTGACTGAGGTCTCTGTGTGCACAGTACAGGGAAGGTGTATGAAGTGCTTCATGGCTTGCAATTTTCCTAAAGACACACTCAGTGTTGTATCTTACAATGTTTTATGCATGTCAGTATTTCACTGCTTTAAAAATCAAAACCTATCATAGTGAAACAATTTTTTTTGACAAATTTGAAACATTAGTCAACATTTTCCACATGTGCCAATGCTGCAGTGTCAAAAAGTCCTGTTTCTTTTACCACAATGTTGCTCGGAGACCAAACATTGTCCCATTACAACATACAGTGGGGACGGAAAGTATTCAGACCCCCTTAAATTTTTCACTCTTTGTTATATTGCAGACATTTGCTAAAATCATTTAAGTTCTTTTTTTTTCTCATAAGGCTCGGTTCACACTGGGGCGACTTGTCAGGCGACCTAGTCGCCTGACAAGTCGCCTCCCGTTCTGTGCTATGGAACCGTTCTAATTGGAGCGACGCAAGTCGCTCCGACTTAGAAAAAGGTTCCTGTATTACTTTGGGGGCGACTTGGGGCGACTTGCATAGACTTCTATGCAGAAGTCGTCTCGCAAGTCGCCCCGGCAGTCGTTTGCAGGTCGCCTCGCTGAGGCGACCTGCAAGTCGTGCCGCCCATGTGTGAACCGAGCCTTAATGTACACACAGCACCCCATATTGACAGAAAAACACAGAAATGTTGACATTTTTGCAGATTTATTAAAACAGAAAAACTGAAATATCACATGGTCCTAAGTATTCAGACCCTTTGCTGTGGCACTCATATATTTAACTCAGGTGCTGTCCATTTCTTCTGATCATCCTTGAGATGGTTCTACACCTTCATTTGAGTCCAGCTGTGTTTGATTATACTGATTGGACTTGATTAGGAAAGCCACACACCTGTATATAAATGTCCTTACAGCTCACAGTGCATGTCAGAGCAAATGAGAATCATGAGGTCAAAGGAACTGCCTGAAGAGCTCAGAGACAGAATTGTGGCAAATCACAGATCTGGCCAAGGTTACAAAAAAATTTCTGCTGCACTTAAGGTTCCTAAGAGCACAGTGGCCTCCATAATCCTTAATTGGAAGACGTTTGGGATGACCGCAACCCTTCCTAGAGCTGGCCGTCCGATCAAACTGAGCTATCGGGGGAGAAGAGCCTTGGTGAGAGAGGTAAAGATGAACCCAAAGATCACTGTGGCTGAGCTCCAGAGATGCAGTCAGGAGATGGGAGAAAGTTGTAGAAAGTCAACCATCACTGCAGCCCTCCACCAGTCGGGGCTTTATGGCAGAGTGGCCCGACGGAAGTCTCTCCTCAGTGCAAGACACATGAAAGCCCGCATGGAGTTCACTAAAAAACGCCCGAAGGACTCCAAGATGGTGAGAAATAAGATTCTTTGGTCTGATGAGACCAAGATAGAACTTTTTGGCCTTAATTCTAACTGGTATGTGTGGAGAAAACTAGGCACTGCTCATCACCTGTCCAATACAGTCCCAACAGTGAAGCATGGTGGTGGCAGCATCATGCTGTGGGGGTGTTTTTCAGCTGCAGTGACAGGACGACTGGTTGCAATCGAGGGAAAGATGAATGCGGCCAAGTACAGGGATATCCTGGACGAAAACCTTCTCCAGAGTGCTCAGGACTTCAGACTGGGCCAAAGGTTTACCTTTCAACAAGACAAGGAGTGGCTTCACAACAACTCCGTGACTGTTCTTGATGGCCCAGCCAGAGCCCTGACTTAAACCCAATTGAGCATCTCTGGAGAGACCTAGAAATGGCTGTCCACCAACGTTTACCATCTAACCCAATAGAACTGGAGAGGATCTGCAAGGAGGAATGGCAGAGGATCCCCAAATCCAGGTGTGAAAAACTTGTTGCATCTTTCCCAAAAAGACTCACAAAAAGGCTGTATTAGATCAAAAGGGTGCTTCTACTAAATACCGAGCAAAGGGTCTGAATACTTAGGACCATGTGATATTTCAGGTTTTTTTTTTAATAAATCTGCAAAAATGTCAACAATTCTGTGTTTTTCTGTCAATATGGGGTGCTGTGTGTACATTAATGAGGAAAAACAATGAACTTAAATGATTTTAGCAAATGGCTGCAATATAACAAAGAGTGAAAAATTGAAGGGGGTCTGAATACTTTCCGTCCCCACTGTACATGAGCATATGAACTGGCATCCCTACTATCCGTTACCTGTTAAACCACATATCAGGTCCCAAGAAACTTCTTTAAAGAGGTTGGGATATCTTTAGTTATTACAAAAAAACCTTTCCAGTAATCTAATTAAACCTGAAAAAAAATTGTATATTTTTTTTTTTTACACAGGTAGTCAGTGTATGTAATGGAGCCCCGTTGCCAAAGAGATATGGGAGTAGGGTTGAAATATCTAGAATACTTTTTCATTTTAATTGGACATCAATATAATTAAATAAGTACTTTCTACAATTCTAAAAACTGCAGTAAAGAAATTCCAGCTGTCATATATCCAGAGGAAATAAAACCAATCCAAAAGTGACTGGATGCGCTTTAGCAACATACTGTATTCCTTTACTCAAGCTGTTGCAAGTGAAATCTCTTGTCTATCTTCTCAACTAGTAGTGGCAGTGGAAAACCATGCATGAGACAAGGACATCCAGGAACAGTCCAAGCAGGTTTGCCCTGCATTTTATTTCACAAGGTGGCAAAAAAAAAAAAATCTACTCATCTAAGCTACTAACTAAACTCAGGTCAGTTCCTGAATAACAGGGTGCCCCTCAAACTGTTCCTCAAACCATACAGGTGCCTCTTTTTGTGTTTTGTTGATAGTCAGCCTTTTCACCCAGCAGCAGGCTCTCAATGTACAGAAACCTAAGCATCAGTCAGTTTAAAAAAGTAAACAAATTAATAAAATAAACAATAACAAAATAACAACACACAGCCATTAATGTCTAAACCGCTGGCAACAAAAGTGAGTACACCCCTAAGTAAAAATGTCCAAATTCGGCCTAATTAGCCATTTTCCTTCCCTGGTGTCATGTGTTTGTTAGTGTTACGAGGTCTTAGGTTTGAATGGGGAGCAGGTGTGTTAAATTTGGTGTTCTCACTCTCTCATACTGGTCACTGGAAGTTCAACATGGCACCTAATGGCAAAGAACTCTCTGAGGATCTGAAAAAAAAGAATTGTTGCTCTACATAAAAATGGCCTAGGCTATAAGAAGATTGCCAAGACCCTGAAACCGAGCTGCAGCATGGTGGCCAAGACCATACAGCAGTTTAACAAAACAGGTTCCACTCAGAACAGGTCTCGACATGGTCGACCAAAGAAGTTGAGTGCACGTGCACAGCGTCATATTCAGAGGTTGTCTTTGGGAAATAGACCTATGAGTGCTGCCAGCATTGATGCAGAGGTTGAAGGGGTGGGGGGTCAGCCTGTCAGTGCTCAGACCATATGCTGCATACTGCATCAAATTGGTCTGCATGGCTGTCTTTCCTTGAAGGAAGCCTCTTTTAACCACTTCACTACCCGCGTATTGTCAAATGACGTCCACAGATGGGATCTCCCATCCTGGGTGGACGTCATATGACGTTCTGGGCTTCCCGGCCGTCTAGAGGGCGCGCGCGCCACGTTGCTCGGGACCCGGTGCGTGTTGCCCGATGTCCACCAGGCAACCGCGATTGCCCGTTAACCGGGCCAGACCGTGGATCTGTGTGTGTAAACACACAGGTCCACGTCCTTTCAGTTGAGAGGAGACCGATCTGTGTTCCCAGTACAGAGGAACACTGATCGGTCTCCTCCCCTTGTATGTCCCCGCCCCCTACAGTTAGAATCATTCCCTAGGAAACATATTTAACCCCTTGTGTCCCCCTAGTGGTTAACCCTTCACTGCCTGTCACATTTATACAGCAATCAATGCAATTTTATAGCACGGATCGCTGTATAAATGTGAAATGTGGTCCCAAAAATGTGTCAAAAGTGTGTCAAAAGTGTCCGATGTGTCCGCCATATTTCATTTAGTTTCCTGAAGTCACTGCGGAACCTTAGGCTGCCAACCAGCTTAGGGATGACCATTATGGAACTTGACCACTTGATGTCAGATTCCTCTAACTCAAGGGACTAACATTTTTATGTACCTCTTCTGCGTTTCGTCACTCTGACGTCATCTGGAGCGTCTAAATCTCCAGATGACGTCAGAGTGATGAATTGCGGAGGGCGGGGTCAGCGCACGCTCTTGCACCACTTCCAGTCACCGGCTTTTGTGTCAGCAACAAATGCTTTAATGTTTTTCACTGAATGTGAGTATCTTTTTCATGGTTTTAAGCAATAAATAGTTGAAACAATATTACACTATTGGAATCCTTTTTCTCCTATGCTCTATATGATTTATGGGACAAGAGGGACAACTGCTATCACACCGGGGAACATCCAGCCTCCAAAGTGCTACACACAGTGGCAGATATTGTGAATGCTCCATACCCCAAGAGGGGGGGAAATTCCAGTGAGTGCAGCCACAATAAGAGTACGGATAAGACATGCATGCTGTGATCACCTTTGCAAAGTGGAAATTATCAACACAATTATTGTTTTCACCAGCACAGAAGCACTTTACTCTGATATTTATTGTTGGGACTATTTATATTTTTTTATTTTCAAATGCATATATTTCAAAAAGCTTTTTACCAGCACAGAAGCACTTTACTTTGTATAAGTATTAATGGGACTATATATCTTCTAATGCATATTTTTTGAAGGATGTATTGGGACTAATTAGTCCCGTTATTTGTTCAATACTTGGCATATTTGCACAGAGGTTATATAACCACTTGTTATTTTTATTTATATTTATTTTATTATTTTATTTAATTTTGAGATTTAGTTTTTTCTTTTCCTCAGTTGGAAGGACACATTTGAAACTATGAAGTAAACACGTTGCACCCTCATGCACATTCATGTACTAGTGCACATTCACCAATTTATTTATTTAATTTCATTTTGCATATATTTGCAGTTATCTGGTTTATCAAAGACAGGTGCATAATAGAACAACGCCATATCTACTTCATTTTCTTTTCATATTTCTAAAACGGACTGGTACTGGATAATGATTGGCATAGTCAAGGACTACCAGAATGTGAAGGTTCCCCTCTGGCCAACTTCGGCAGTGGCCTGACCAGATTCATACAACCTTCGCAAAATGGACCTCAATTATAGACAAGAATATTAGCAGATTTCGCAAAAATGTGGTTGGGTTGCAATACTCTGAAACTCAGGGCAAGATTTGCAATAGTTCTCAATTGCTTTGCAAATACTAGTTCTGAAAAAACACTGCACAGTCCACTTTTGTTTTTCAATCTCTTTTTTTTTTTTTAAATAATCTTTATTTGTTTTCTTCACAATTACAAATTGTAATACATATTTATATCAAAACCACAATGAGAGTAATAAAAAAAAGAAAACATTTTGCAGTATTTAACCCCTTTATTCCCTATTTAATTTACTACCAGCTTTTATCCCTTCCCTCCCCTCCTTGCATTTATTTGGGTCTTACTTTCTCGTACCCTTGTATATTTATTTCTACAGAACCTTCCATAGACCTTCTTTTAATGTTTTACATAAGATATCCCATCTTCTCCAACCAGGGTTTCCACATTTTTTTAAAATTCCTTAATATTTCTTCTCCTCGTATACACTGTTTTCTCCCTCCATATCATCTCTGTTACTATGCTGACCCAGTCTCTTACTGATGGGGTTTTTTTTTTGCTTGCCATCTTTGTGCTATTAATTTTCTTGCTTGGAAAAGACACCTCAGCACTGCTTTAGTTACGCCAGCTATTCCATCTATTCCCTCCCCCAACCCCAAGATACAGAGTCTGGTATCCATCTCCAGTCTAGTATTGTATATCGTATTTATGGTTTTAAGGATCTCTGGCCAATATTGGAACAGCTTAGGGCACCTCCATATCATATTCAACAAGTCCCCCGTGCCCTGACATCTAGGGCACCCAGCATCTACTCTCCATCCAAACTCAAACATTCTCTTTGGTGTATAGTATGTCCTGTGAACCAGCATCAAAAATGAAACCTTCTGTGCAGACGAGACCGACACTAGGTGTCCTCTCTCTAATATCTTCTTCCACTGTCTAAAAGGGACTGGTATTGGATAATGATTGGCATAGTCAAGGACTACCAGAATGTGAAGGTTCCCCTCTGGCCAACTTCGGCAGTGGCCTGACATGATTCATACAACCCTCGCAAAATGGACCTCAATTATAGACAATTATTGTTTTTCAATCTCTAAATGACCACACAATACCTCAGAATGGGCAAAATCAAACAGCATCCTTGCTTATGTTCCTTCTTTACATGATACAGCAAGAAGGTGAAAATTCTGGTTCTTAGGTTACCCTTGTTTAGTACTTTTACATTATTTCATGCATTTGTCAAATTGGGATCCCACAACTGTGTGCTCCCAAAATCTTCTCTGGTCACCTATATTTCTGTTATTTCTGGCACTAAAGGAAAGTTTCATCTGACTCCCCAACCATAACTAATATGCCCTGTACACACGATAGGATTTTCCGATGGAAAATGTGTGATTTCCGACACACAAAGTTTGAGAGCTTGCTATAAAATTTTCCGACAACAAAATCTGTTGTCGGAAATTCCGATCATGTGTACACAAATCCGACGCAGAAAGTGCCTTGCATGCTCAGAATAAATTAAGAGACGAAAGCTATTGGCTACTGCCCCGTTTATAGTCCCAACGTACGTGTTTTACATCACCGCGTTCAGAACGATCGGATTTTCCAACAACTTTGTGTGACCGTGTGTATGCAAGACAAGTTTGAGCAAACATCCGTCGGAAAAAATCCATGGATTTTGTTGTCGGAATGTCTGATCAATGTCTGAACGTGTGTGCAGGGCATTAGGGAAAAGTTGTCAGGTACTTTTGATGTATAATTATCAACCACCTATTCAAGTTAAAAACAGCAACATTAATTCATTTCAGACACATTTTCAGAACTGATTACAGGGTTTTTAACCCCGGGCTCCAAAATGGGAAAAATCACAGCCCAGTACAACACATTTGCCACTATGTCAAGTCAACATTACAAAACATCTGCTCGCTCAAACTACTAACCAAATTCAGATTAGTTTCTCACTAACAGGTTGTCCTCTTTTTGGTGTTCTGTTAGCAGTCAGCCTTTCCACCCAGCAGTAGGCTCACACAGCAGAGAGAAGAGGAGAACTCCTCCAGACCCAGCAGACAGAAAGGAGGTGGAGTTGGCTTCCTTCTGTCCCCACAAAGCACCTTCCAAGTCCTTACTGTCCCTCCCTCTCTATCCCTCTCTTCTTTCGAGATGCACTGTATTTGTCTGTTTTCTCCCATTTCTCTGAGGATTGCAGCAATTTATAGGCCTCCAGGACCGGTATCGCGCTTCATTGATGACTTTGCTGCCTGGCTACCCTACTTTCTCTCCTCTGGAATACCCACCATTATTCTTGGTGACTTTAACATTCCTGTCAATGTCAACAGCCCAACTACAGCTAAACTTCTCAACTTAACCTCATCTTTTGACCTAACCCAATGGACACATACTTCCACTCACTCCAATGGTAATACCCTTGACCTTGTATTCTCCCATCTCTGCAACCCTGGCAACCTCACCAACACCCCCTTTCCTCTATCTGATCACAACCTCATTACTTTCACTGTATCCTTGCCTCCAACCACCTATCCCTCCAAGCAGCAAACAATTACTTGTAGAAACCTTCGCCACTTTAACCCTTCTCTTCTCTATTCTGCTACTGACAACCTTTATGACATAATCTCTCCCCTGTCCTGTCCTGACCTGGCCACTTCTGTCTACAACAGTTCACTCTCATCATCACTAGATGCACTTGCTCCTCTAACCACACGCAGAATTAGGCCCCGACCGTTACAACCCTGGCAAACTGACAACACTAGAAATCTCAAGAGACATTGCCGTGCTCTTGAACGACTGTGGCGTAAAACCAAATGCCTGCAAGACTTCACCCTATATAAATCTGCCCTTCTAAAATACATAAATTCATGCCTCCATGCTGCCAAACAAGCCTACTTTGTCTCTCTTATTAATTCCTTGTCATCCAGTCCCCGTCGGCTCTTCTCAACCTTTAACTCTCTGCTTCGTCCACCACCCCCTCTACCCACTAACTCACTCACTGCCCAAGAGATTGCCAATCACTTCAAAGACAAGATCGATGCAATTCGTGAGGACATCTCCACTGTGCGTACGTCTTCCCCACCCATCATACCTTGCCCAGCAGCACATTCAACCCTCTCCTCTTTTGAATTGGCTACTACGGAAGAGGTTACAAAAATTTTCTCGGATGCCCACCTAACCAATTGTCCCTTGGATCCTGTTCCCTCACAACTACTACGGTCACCCTCTTCTTCTATCCTATGCTCCCTCACCCACATCTTCAATCTCTCCCTTTCTAGTGGCATTTTCCCCTCCCCTCTAAAACATGCACAGATCACTCCCATTCTTAAAAAGCCCTCACTGGACCCTACTGACCTGAACAACTTAAGACCCATCTCACTACTCCCATTCACCTCTAAACTTCTAGAACGTTTAGTCTACAACCGTCTTAGCTCCTACCTCAATGAAAATAACCTTCTTGACCCCTTACAGTCTGGCTTTCGCTCGCAGCACTCCACGGAAACTACCTTACTAAAACTCACTAACGATTTACTAACTGCTAAAACCAACAGCCAGTACTCCATACTCCTACTACTTAACCTCTCTGCGGCCTTTGATACTGTTGACCACCCGCTCCTTCTCAATAAACTACATTCCCTTGGCCTCCGAGATTCTGCTCTATCCTGGTTCTCTGGCTATTTATCACAGCGCTCCTTCAGTGTCACCTACAACTCTGTCTCCTCCTCTCCATTGCCCCTTTCTGTGGGGGTCCCCCAAGGCTCGGTTCTTGGACCCCTTCTCTTCTCTATCTACACCTCCTCCCTTGGTCACCTAATAACTGCCCATGGCTTCCAATACCACTTATACGCTGATGACACCCAAATCTATCTGTCTACTCCTCACCTCACTCCTTCAGTCTCCTCTCGCATTACTAACTTACTAACTGACATATCAGCATGGATGTCGCACCACTTCCTTAAACTAAATCTCTCTAAAACTGAGCTATTAATATTCCCCCCCGCCCGTGCCCCCCTCCATGACTTTTCCATCAAAATCAACAATGCAACCATCAGACCCTCCCCTCACGCCAGGGTACTAGGTGTAATCCTAGATTCTGACTTGTCATTTCAGCCTCAAATCCAATCGCTGTCAAAAGTTTGTAGAATTCCCCTCCGTAACATCTCTAAAATTCGCCCTTTTTTAACAAATGAAACCACCAAGCTCCTCATTCACTCCCTTGTTATCTCTCGCCTTGACTATTGCAAATCCCTTCTCATTGGCCTACCGCTCCATAGGCTATCCCCTCTTCAGTCTATCATGAATGCTGCTGCCAGACTTATCCACCTTACCAACCGCTCAGTGTCTGCCAACCCTCTACTACAATCCCTACACTGGCTCCCAATCACCCAGCGAATTAAATTCAAAATTCTAACCACAACATACAAAGCCATTCACAACTCTGCCCCAAGCTACATCACTAATCTTGTCTCCAAATATCACCCAAATCGACCTCTCCGCTCTTCTCAAGACCTCCTGCTTTCAAGCTCTCTCATCTCCTCCTCCCATGCTCGTCTCCAGGATTTCTCCAGAGCCTCTCCCATTCTCTGGAACTCGCTACCTCCATCTATCCGGCTATCCCCTACTCTTGCTACCTTCAGGCAATCCCTGAAAACTCATCTCTTCAGGAAAGCCTATCACGTCTCCAACTAATCTCCTACCACTTCCACCAGCTCATTCCCCACAGTTACAACCTTTTGTACCACCTGCCCCACCCTATTAGATTGTAAGCTCTTCTGAGCAGGGCCCTCTTAATCCTATTGTATTGTATTGTATTATAACTGTATTGTCTCCCTTTTATATTGTAAAGCGCTGCGTAAACTGTTGGCGCTATATAAATCCTGAATAATAATAATAATAATAATAATAATAATAACTGAGCATCAATCAGCTTACACATGGAAAAGCCTCTGGACTACTGAGACTAATTCACGGGATCTGGCTACCAGGTAAGATGTGGACCTAAGCAATGGAAGCTCTATCCCAGCCAAAGCTCCAAAAAGCCTTTGGGCTCCAGAACCCAGAACAGAAACTTAAGGTCTAATAAAACAAAATGTTGTTCTCTCCATATCAATCACAAACCTCTGGAGTCCCTTAGCGTGTGTAGGTGATACAGACACCACCCACAATCCAGCCAGTGCCCCAATATTATATATATATATATATATATATATATATACACATACACATATACACATACACAATGCAAAACGTGTAGTTGGGTAATATTATAAGGCTAGGTGCTTAAAACTATTCTGCAGATGAAAATATTAACAGTATTTTAACTGTTATTAGCAGGGCTGTTAAGCTGCCTGCCAATTTTATACCAGTGGCTAAGGTTGTTTACAGTACTCAGGATAGTTTTATGTAAATATTAATTTTAGTTTTCTTCTGACTGGCTGCCTAGTTAACACATTTAATATCACTTCATGGTTCATTCTACTATACAGAATAAATCATTTAGGAATTAATAAATACACAGCCAACATTTTTTCCCTGCTTGTCCTAATTTTTAATAATGAGATTGGGAACAGGGATATAGGCATCTGTGAAGTTGTTCCGCAATGTTTTTTTCATTACCCATGATGCAACAACAGAGGTTGTATTATCAGTGTGTAAAAAAGCAATGGTAAAGGTTATTTAAAAGAACCCTGCTTGGGTGACTGGCACATAATCTGCAATAGGTGTTTCCTTTTTTGATGAGATACTTTCTAACACTGAACTGGATATAGCGCCAGGCGGGGCCCCTTTAACATCCCCCCAGCCGTGCTCTCTTTTGGCTACAAGAACTTTTTTTTTTTTTAGCTCCTTCCAGCCTAGGGCAGCTCAAGGAGATAGAGGGTGTATAATTGGCTATCAAACACAGGTTAAGCCCAGCTCACTGTGGTTGCTGTGTCCAATATTTCCCGATGCTGCATATTAACTACTGTGGGCTGCTGAACATTCCTGATTTTGTGAGAGACTTTGGCGGTTTCCAAATCCTTTGAGTAGGGATGAGTGGGGACAGCCTTGAAATGTTGCCAGCTTTAGAGGGAACCACTGGTCAGAGGGGCAGGACCTTTCACTTGTCATTGTGAGACTGTCAGGGACCAAGGAATGCATCTGTGGTGAGAGGCCTTTGGCCATTTTGTCTGCATGTTTGCTGGGTCTTTGGAAGTAAAATTCTCTCAGAGGGGAGGGGTGATCACTCCATCAGAGTATGAACCTCAACACCAGAAGGACTGACTTAACATTTCACTGGCCAGTGGAACAGAAGATGACAGAGTGGCTTGCTTGTAGTCAGAGCTCATAGATAAGCCATCTTAATGCCAAGTGTGTTGTGCTATAAACTGTTTGACATTGCTTTTGTTAGCCTCATCCCTTTTTTCAGGGTTTTTTCTGCCTTAAATAAAGCTCACTGAAGCTGTTCAGGTGTGTCAGTGTCATTCCAGTCCATGTGGGGGTCAGCCATCGCTGGTGCAAGGCAAAAGGGACACTCAAATTTTAAAATCAGTCTGGAAAAGATAAGTTTACTAAAACCACTGTAGTGCATATAGTTCCAGCGGATGTGTGTTTTTTTTAAACATAAATAAAGTAATAATTAAAAGATTAATGGCACCATTTAGCCACAAACAGAAAAAAAAGAGGGGGAAGGGGGGTGCCAGGCAGAGCATAGTATAGTGGTAAGATTTATTGATAATCATAAATTAAAACAAGTGTAATGGGGCGTACAGACGGTCGGACTTTTTCGGCTACAAAAGTCAGATGAACGCCGACGGACCAAATCCGGTGGACAATCCGATCGTGTGTGGGCTTCCCCGGACTTTCAGCTGACTTTTCCAGTCGCAAATCTGACGGACTTTAGATTTGGAACTTGCTTCAAATCTTTACGTCGTAACTCCGCCGGACCCAGAAATCCGCTCGTCTTTATGCTAGTCCGACGGACAAAAAACAATGCTAGGACAGCTATTGGCTACTGGCTATCAACTTCCTTATTTTAGTCCGGTGTACGTCATCACGTACGAATCTGTCGGACTTGTGTGATCGTGTGTAGGCAAGTCCGGTCATTAGAAAGTCCGTTTAAAGTCCGCCAAAAGTCCGTCGAAAGTCTGTCGGACAGGCTGTCGGACTTTTGTAGCCAAAAAGTCCGACCGTGGTACACCCCATTAGTTGCAATCACAAGCAAAGAGTTGTTAAAGCATGACTTTGTGATGTCGACTGGAGGGAACGGTGTAGGTGGATGGCCGGATCCTAGATCCTCATCTAATGGCACTATTTGCCTGGGCAACCCCCACCTCCATCCATATTTTCCTAATCACAATAAGCAAACATAACACATGGCTCATATGCAGACTCTATATCTGCATATGAGCCATGTGTCCAAGGTAACCTTTTGAGCACAGTGTGCTGAAAAATGTTTTCAAAGAAATTGAGCGTGCCGATTTTTTAACAAAAAAATGTTAACTTCACACTCTCAATTATGAAAAGGATTTTTTATAAAGTAAATGCTGTAAACTACTTGAGTAATAGTGACTAATTAACATCCTGCACTCTCATGCCTTAGATCGGCCCCAATTCCTGTACCTCCAGTCCTCAGATCAGCTCCAATTCCTGCACTTTCACACCTCAGATCACTTTACCCCCTGCAAATCTGTCCCCTCACTGTACTACCCTGCACATCTGCCCCACCTCTGTACCCCCTGCAAATCTGTCCCACCACTGTAACCCCCTGCACATTGCCCCACCACTGTACCACCCTGCTCTTCTGTCCCACCACTGTAAACCTCCTGCTCATCTGAACCAACAATGTACCCCCTTTCTCATCTGCCCCACCACTGTATCTCCCTGCACATCTGCTTCACCGCTGTACCCCCATGCTCTTCTGTCTCACCGCTGAACCACCTTCTCACCTGTCCTAACACTGAACTCATCTGCCCCACCAGTGTAACCCACTTTCTCTTCTGCCCCAGCACTGTTCCCCTGCTCTTCTGCCCCTCCACTGTTCCCCCTGCTCTTCTGCCCCACCACTGTAACCCTCTGCTCATCTGTCCCACTAATGCACCTCCCTTTCACATCTGCTCTAACACTGAACCCCCCCTGCTTAGCTTTTCCATCACTGTAACCCCCTGGACAACTGCCCCACCCCTGTACCCCCCTGCTCTTCTGCCCCACCAGTGTAACCCCCTTCTCATCTGTACCACCACTATAACCCCCTTCTCATCTGGTCCATCACTGATCCCCCCCTGCTACTCTGTCCTACCGCTGTAACCCCCTGCTCATCTGCCCCCTCACTGTAACCCCTTTGCTCTTCTGTCCCACCACCGAACCCCCTTCTCATCTCTTCCACCACCGTACCCTCCTGTTCTTCAGTCCCACGGCTAAACCCCCCCCTGCTCATCTGCCCCACCGCTCTACCCTCTTCTCATCTATGATATGCGTGATACGCAGAGTGGTGCAAGGAAGCAAAGATGAGACACATCTACCTGTCCTGGCACACTCATCCCCGCTGATCCACCTCTCGCATCCAGCCCACATGCTTGTATGTGATGTCACATACAAGGATCTGGAATGGATGCGCAATGATGAGTTCAGGTCAGGGGCATTTTCTGAAAGCAGTCGGCCTGTATGCAAGATCGAGCCCCCGCAGTTGAGAAAAAGTGTGGTGCTGTGCACCACAGCAAAACTGGGTGCAATTTTCATTGCGCTGAATACTGGCTGTGGCTTAAAGGGACACAGAGTGCAGGGGTTAAGTGACGCAAAGTTCAGGGGTCAGGTGTAAGTGACGCAGAGTTCAGAGATTGGGAGTAGGTGATGTAGAGGTTGGTAGTAGTAGATGATGCAGGGCTGTAGTCAGTAGTAAGTGACACATACACACAAACACACACACATATATAATTTATTTTTTTCAAGAAAGTTCCCAGAAGCTCAACAGTAATTCCACAAACTGTCACTTGATTGGGGTTTTCTCAATCACAGTTAAATCCCTTCTTTCTGAGATTGGTAATGGCAACCAAGCGAGTCATCTTCCTCCAGATGGTGGGTAGCGCTTGCAGGACTGTGACTGGCTTTGGCAGTGGCCAATCACAGTCCTCCTCCTCCTGGAAACAGGGACTGCTCCCCTAGCAGAACTGCACCCAATCTCTTCCTCATCACAAGAGCTGATGATCGCAGCTACAACAAAGTTAGTTAACCAATTAATGTTTCCTATTGTTTACAATGTGTGGGGGCACAGTGCCTCCCCCTCAGTACAAGTGCAGCATGGGGAATTGTGAGATTGGAATGCATTATCATCTCACTGACACCTCCCTGCACTGCTCTGCTGTTGTGGAGGGAGTCGGGTGCTGGCAAAAGAGGCTTTGCGTGCCGGGGGTTGCCTACCCCTGCTGTATATGGATCAACTCTACACTGACTGTTAAAGAGAACACCCCTACAGCAATGCCTGGATGAAAAACTGAACTAATAGGCACGTAGGGTAAAAGGTCTGTATGCATCTCAAGGTTTAATTTTTAATGGAGTGAACATTGGAGTTACAGTGGAGGAGTGTCGTAGCTGCCCAGGGACAGGAAGGGGAGGAAAAAAATAGTCGATTATAGCTGATTACAGATCTTCTGTTTTTTTTTTTTTAACAAATGTGCAGATCCCCTGTTTACATCACGTGATCAGCTGTCATTGGCTGACAGCTGATCATGTGGTAAGGGGCCAGGATTGGCCCCTTACTCCAATCTGTGATCAGCCAAGTCTCATTGACAGGCAGCTCATGCGTGGGAGGACATACATGGATGCCCTCCCGGCAATTAAGGCCTGGGCTGTAAATTTTTTTTGGCTATAGCGTGGGCAGGAGGTGGTTAGAAGGCTGGCCAGCCTTGTAATTCACTCACTTCTACCACCAGTCAATACCAAGCAAGTAAATATGCCTTTTTTCTGGTTACGTTTGTAGCTATATGTATTAACCCTTAAAGTGTTTGTTAACCCGTTTTTATAAGTCACTGCCAGCCTCTCTATTAGAGGCTGGCATAGCACACTATGTAAGTTGTTTTAAAAAACGAGCATTCTAAATATCGAATTTGAGCTGTCTTCAGGCCGGTCACATTACTCGTGGCCACTTTACAGCTCCGATGGGTGGCTTCTGCGGGAGGGGCTGTGATCTCCCCCTGACGTCACCTGGGGAGATCACGTGGCTGCTCATCTTCTCCCGCAGAAGCTCTGTCTCATAGCTGTAAAGCGGCCGCGAGTCACGTGACCAGCCTGAAGACAGCTCAAAATCGGCAATTGTTTTTTTTTAAACTTATATAGTGTGCTATGGCAGGGGCTGGCAGTGAAAATTTTAAGTTTTTTTTTTTTTTTTTAAATATAGCGGCGGGTGGGGGCGTAGATAGACACAGAGAGGGAGCTGACAGACTGGAATGAGGGGGTGAGGGGGAGGATGAGAGCAGAGGGGATAGCAGCGTATGATGCAGGGATGCACTCTGACCACAGTGGTCAGGGCTCAGCAGCCCTGATTTTCGAGGTCAGCGCAGAGAGGGCATACAGGAAATACAAGAAGCGGCAGGTTCAGGGAGGTTTTTTTTTTTTACAGTTTAGAGGGGGGCAGATTACACAGCACAAGCACTGTGCTGTGTAATCTGCTTTAAGGGACCAGGATCTGTATTTATTTTGGGTTAACAAACACTTTAAGGCAGCCATAGACAGATCAAAATTCGGCCGGTTCAGCAGAAACTGGCTGAATTCCGATATATCTATGGGCAGGCTGGTTGTACTGAAGTTGGACTAAAAGGATTCCTCCTAACTTCCAAGTCTTTGTTTGTCTGTTATATGGGTCCTGACCAGATCCCTTGGGCTGGAGCACCCCATCCCCTCACCATTACCTCTAATTAGTGTCCACCTGAGTTATAGGAGAAGTCCTTTTAGTTCTCCCATAAAGAGGAGTGTATTTCTCCCATGGTTGAGAAGCAGGATCTTTCATTCTATGAATAGTGTAGGACCCACTGATAATAGGGTACTTTGACACAGTAGTGGGCTTAAGCACTGTATGGCCATATGGTGTGACCAAATCCCCATATTTTTGCTTATTTGCTTAATTTGTTCAGGTGCTTTAAATAGCCTTGCACAGTTTAAATGTAATTTTTGTATGTGTGTGCTGTAATCTTTTGTTCTGTTTGTATGGTCTTATAGCAGCACCATCTTTAATGAAATGCATTTTTTAGGGTGTGCCCCCAAGTCTTTGTTAGTCTAAAAATTCTGACACGATTTACTGTGCAAGCATGGCCAGTAGTAGGGAGATTTCGGGGCTGTCAACATTGCAGCATGCCATGGCTCTAAGATCAAGTTAAGCATGCATTCAGGGTGATAGAGGATGGGCTAAAGGGGTATTAAACCCAAAACCAAAAAGGTTATATACAGCAGCTTACCATTCACTAAATATGGTGGCTGCATTAATTGTATTTTTTAGGCTTCTTTCCCATGTTTTCACCTACTGATCTGGCCAGTAACACGTCTTGTATTAGGGTGCCTACATTTTGGATGTATGCCTTTGGACAGCAGCACTGTCAGTCTGAGGGAGGCGAGTGTTGGATGTACTAGCAGATTTAGATATACTAACAAACTGAAACCAAAGTGCAGCTAACACTTTATAAGCAGTTACAGCAACAGTTTGTTCCTTTTGGGATAAAGGTTTTGCATAAATAAATAAAAGCTGATCACTGTAAGCACCCATCAGTGTTAAATGGTTTATCTCAACCCTCTAACTGCTACATCTGCACGATAGATTGCTCTGTTGAAAAACAACAGACTTACTGGCTAGAACACTGGGTGAAAATAAAATAAAGAAAGCCTTAAAAATAAATTTAATGCAGCCACCACATCTAATAACTGGTAAATATAATACATGTTTTGCTTTTGGGTTTAATACCACTTTAACTGTAGGTCAAGGATGTTGGGTAGGAGGATCACAGAAAGTGTACTTATTTTTCAAAAACCATTAAAATAATATGAAATACACAGTGAGCTAAATGTTTAAAACTTGGAATGACAAACACAGTGCTGGCCAACACTTCAAACCATCAGACTTTAGACTTCTTGATAATACGCATCATTACAATGGCAACTGGAATTGTACAGGTTGCTAATGGCAATGTTTCCACTTTCTGTACTTATTACACTTGAGTTACACAGTATTTTGGTACAGAGATCGAGGTTTCCGGCCACTGCCCCATTCATGTTTCCCATATGAATTCTTCGTTTTATTTACAATTGTAAATCATGCCATATACTATCCATTATATCCACAACCCCTTCACATCTTTAGCCACTATATATAGCAAAACTAGGAAGATCTATGTTGTATAATATGACTGTGGAACAAGTAGTTCGGACAATCTGTTGTGGTATTATTTAGATTTCTTGTATTACTATTTATAATTCTGACCGCGGAAAGAATGCCTCATAGATTCAAAAATGTTCTAAATTTAGATACCAAAATACACAGTTCACAGTCTGTCAGTGCTCACATGATGGATGCATTTTTATAATGGAAAATTTGAAGTCACATTAGAAATTAGATCAATTTTAATCTTGATAACTACCGGTATATGAAATTGTCTTTTATGTGGTCTTAAGTGAAACTTTAACATACACGTGAATTGAGACTAAAAATGATTCGAAAATGAGACACAAAATAAAAAATACGTCTATAGCTACGCTCCGTAGTTTAAATAGCCAGTGCACTCACAACTGAACTTCTCTGGTTTTTCGTAGAAGCTGAAGACTTAAACCACCTGATGATTTCATACATCTCCCAGGGACTCTAATGGTGTATTTCTCTGTGCTTGGAGCAGTTGGAACACACAAAGATTGAGGGGAAATCCCAATCACTCAATTGTGATAGGGAGATCTTCTTGGTGGAGACATCTAAAAGGTCTGGGGCTAACTTAATCCATCAGGCTCCACAAATAAATATCACTTTTGGGTAAACTGTCCCTTTAAAGTAATCAATTTAACTTGGAAACGACCAAGTAAAGCTTGTTAAAAATATATGGGAATTTATTTGGATTGATGTACAGTATATGAACCTTATTCACCAGTACTTGTTTAGAAGAGGTTAATACTACATATTGTTGCATTATCGCATTGTTCTTTTGTGCAGTCAGATATAAAGGTAGGGTGGGTTCTATGTTTCAGTAGCACCTTCTCATGACTTGTTCCCTCAGTCTATGTTCAGCTGCATCATGTAGATTCCACAGACCCCGTTAAACCCCTCCGTTATCTTTCTACTTGAACCAATTAGGCCATGATGTGCATAACATTACCGTACATACTTTGAGAGCACTTATTTTTTTTAAATTACAATTCAGGTCTTTTTGTAAAATATATAATTTTAATTAAAGAGTTATTAGACTTTTTCTACATACCCATATGCTAAACCATTATTCTCTTGCTAATGAGGTCTAAAAGACCTAAAAAGTAATGTTCTTGGATTAGTGTTTTTATTGAGAATAGTCTTTGTGCTGGTACATTTACATAAATGACTTCCAATGCAGAAAAATGCATTTATCCAGAGGAAAATATATTACAGCTAAAAAAATATATATATAAATGAATCCTACTGTAAATGATGGCTCCTTTATTTCTAACTTAAGAATTTATATTACAACCTGTTTAGGGTTTTTCGCTATAGAACAAATCCCAGGCTATCATTATTAATGTACAAAGGGATCTGATCACAGTAAATCTTTACACTATTAAAGTATAAGGTTCAATTTAAACATGTTAGGGAAAACAGTATCAAATGCACATTAATAGCACAACCATGTATATGATGCTCCATTCATTTATGTATCTAAAACCAAAATATGAAGAGGGTTAATTAAACAAACCTGAGAGCTTTCTTCCTTTCCTGAGCATCTGGAGAGACATAGGCCTTCATCTCATCGGCTGCCCGTTGTATCTGTACTTCAGCAATCTAATAAATAATATAGGGTAACTACATGTGTCCATAATCACAGAAATTAATTTTAACAAGCAGACACTTTCTAACCTTTTTTATTAAGTTTATGTAATGATATTGACTCTCTCCTTGACTGCACTCCTCCTGAAGACCTCGGACTTCCTATGATAGGATAATAGTGAGGGTTAGAAAAAAAGATACAGTACAATTGTCCACAGAAGTAAACCACTACTTCATGAATAAAGTTCAGTCGGTGACATGCTAACCAGGATCTGTGCTAAAGTCCTTCATTTTAATCTGAGTGATTGCAGGGAGATTTAGCAGGCCTTTCCAAATGCGTATAGCACATATTTAGCCTTCTGATACAAAGTTCTGTGAAAACCTAGTCTCTGTATGTCAGGCAATATTTAGTATGCAGGGTAGCTTTAGGCTGGGTTCACACATGTCCGGTGCAAATTGTATATCTGTTCTCACTGCAAATAATAAAATTAAAAATAAAAAAAATAATAAAATAATAAAAAAGCATTCGTTCATGGGTTCAGGTGAATTTTTGATGCAGTTCTGATGCAAATTTTCAAGCCTCAGGACCTGATATTTGTCAAAGCTGCATTTTCAGTGCTGGCCAATACATAGTAGATAAAGGGTGTAGACTCCTGTAGTAGGAGAGCAATCCATGCTGAAATCCTGAACAGAATCCTGAACTGAATCCCGAACACAACTGAACACTTGTGCACTTCAGTAGCGTTCCCATAGAACTCAATGAACCCAGAATTCACACCTGAACGGCACAGCAGTGCTCAGAAAACACACAGGACTCTTTATAGTTGCACTGCAGATGCACCACATATATTTGAACAGCTTCAATGGAAATCAATGTTATTTCACATCAAATCATTCAAAACGCATCCAATTTGCATATACAGTGGGGATCGAAAGTTTGGGCACCCCAGGTAAAAATGTGTATTAATGTGCATAACGAAGCCAAGGAAAGATGGAAAAATCTCCAAATGACATCAAATTACAGATTAGACATTCTTATAATATGTCAAAAAAAGTTCGATTTTATTTCCATCATTTACACTTTCAAAATTACAGAAAACAAAAAAATTGCATCTGCAAAAGTTTGGGCACCCTGCAGAATTTATAGCATGCACTGTTTTCTGTAATTTTGAAAGTGTAAATGATGGAAATAAAATCTAACTTTTTTTGACATATTATAAGAATGTCTAATCTGTAATTTGATGCCATTTGGAGATTCTTCCATCTTTCCTTGGCTTCGTTATGCACATTAATACACATTTTTACCTGGGGTGCCCAAACTTTCGATCCCCACTGTACAGTATCTCACAAAAGTCCCAGTGGAGACACTGATAGCAATAAAAACTAACCGTACACCCCTCACATTTTTGTAAATATTTAATTATATCTTTTCATTTGACAACACTGAAGAAATTACACTTTGCTACAATGTAAAGTAAAGTAGTGAGTGTACAGCTTGTATAACAATGTAAATTTGCTGTCCACTCAAAATAACTCAACACACAGCCGTTAATGTCTAAACCGCTGGCAACAAAAGTAGTACACCCCTTAGTGAAAATGTCCAAATTGGGCCCAATTAGCCATTTCCACTCCCCGGTGTCATGTGTGTCATTCCTTAGTATTACAAGGTCTCAGGTGTGAATGGGGAGCAGGTGTGTTAAATTTGATGTTATCACTCTCACTCTCTCATACTGGTCACTGGAAGTTCAACATGGCACCTCATAGCAAAGAACTCTCTGAGGATCTGAAAAAAAGAATTGTTGCTCTACATAAAGATGGCCTAGGCTATAAGAAGATTGCCAAGACCCTGAAACTGAGCTGCAGCATTAACAGGACAGGTTCCACTCAGAACAGGCCTCGTTGTGGTTGACCAAAGAAGTTGAGTGCACGTGTTCAGCATCATATCCAGAGGTTGTCTTTGGGAAATAAACGTATGAGTGCTGCCGGCATTGCTGCAGAGGTTGAAGGGGTGGGGGGGTCAGCCTGTCAGTGCTCAGACCATACGCTGCACACTGCATCAAATTGGTCTGCACGGTTGTTGTCCCAGAAGGAAGCCTCTTCTAAAGATGATGCAAAAGAAAGCCTGCAAACAGTTAGCTGAAGACAAGCAGACTAAGGACATGGATAACTGGAACCATGTCCTGTGGTCTGATGAGACCAAGATAAACTTATTTGGTTCCGATGGTGTCAAGCAGGTGAAGAGTACAAAGACAAGTGTATCATGCCTACAGTCAAGCATGGTGGTGGGAGTGTCATGGTCTGGGGCTGCATGAGTGCTCCCGACACTAGGGAGCTACATTTCATTGAGGGAATCATGAATGCAAACATGTACTGTGACATACTGAAGCAGAGAATGATCCCCTCACTTTGAAGACTGGGCCGCAGGGTAGCATTCCCACATGATAACAACCCCAAACACACCTCCAAGACGATCATTTGCCTTGCTAAAGAAGTGGAGGGTAAAGGTGATGTACTAGCCAAGCATGTCTCCAGACCTAAACCCTATTGAGCATCTGTGGGGCATCCTCAAACAGAAGGTGGAGGAGCGCAAGGTCTCTAACATCCACCAGCTCTGTGATGTCATCATGGAGAAGTGCAAGAGGACTCCAGTGGGAACCTGTGAAGCCCTTGTGAACTCCATGGCCAAGAGGGTTAGGGCAGTGCTGGAAAATAATGGTGGCCACAGAAAACATTGACACTTTGTGCCTAATTTGGACATTTTCACTTAAGGGTGTACTCACTTTTGTTGCCAGTGTGTTGAGTTATTGTGAGGGAACAGCAAATCTACACTGTTATACAAGCTGTACACTCACTACTTTACATTGTAGCAATGTGTCATTTCTTTAGTGTTGTCACATGAAAAGATATAATAAAATATTTACAAAAATGTGAGATACTGTATGTGAACTGAACCTTAAAGCTGGGTTCAGACATGTCCGGCTGCGGTTTGCAGTCCGATGTGGTTTTGTTCACCGGTTCAGGTGCAAATTTGTACTTGAATTTGCACCTAAACCAGACCCATAATCCCACAGGACCCATTTTAGAAATGGACCGTGAGCGCCCTGGACATGTGAAAACCGGCCCAATTGAAAGCCGGTCTGATTCACAGATTACGTGAATCAGGCTTTCAATTCACTAATATATGTAAACCGAGCCTAAAATTTTATAACACACAGTAGATGCAAACTAGTAAGTTCTTTTTATTTAAAATCATACAAGTACAATGAATACAGATTATTTTCCCTTGTGCCTTGACCTTGCATACATGATAATAAAGTACCTGCACTATTATTTTCAACTTTTGAATCTTAGAAACTAAAACATTTCACAGGTGGGAGATAGAGTCTTTAGATATAAGAAAGAAACTAATATGATATGTGCATTAATTAATTGTATCCAATAACTTTTTTAGGGTGACTATACTGCCACCATCTGTTCTTTTATTGGCTGCTTTGGGTTAGTGTGCAACCAAGCTTTTTCTGCTTAATTTTTAGACCCCTGTGTGAACAGGCGCCTCCGTTGTACAGATTATGCCTGCTCAGTGGGGGATAGCTTTGCCGATACCCGCTGATACCCAATGAGCAGGCAGATGACAGGTCTGTCTCCACTCACTGTGCAGAGCAGAGATGGACCCAGTCCCGCTCTCCTCTATGGGGAAATCAGGTGAAAACAGACCGTCTGTCTGTTTTCATCAGATCATATCCAATCCGATCTGCCAGATGGATGGAAAATAGGACCACCATCTGTCTGTATTTTGCAGACAGGATTGGATCGGATAGTGGCGGATGTCAGCGGACATGTCACCGCTGAGACTGGAGGGTCTGATCAGGTCTGCCTGAAAAACTGACCCGATCAGACAACCCGTGTGAAAGGGGCCTTAATGTTATCTATTATATAAAGATATATAATATCTAAAAAATATATTTTAGTTTTGGGAGGAAAACTGTAGGTTCAGTCATCTAATGTGCTATAATATCTCTGAGGAACTCAATGCAGTAAGCTTGCTTCTAGGTCAGATTGTGATGTTGCACAGTCACCGATGGATTTCTCAATTATTCTACATTCTGAAGGAAGCAAGGCACTAATATTTTCATTAGTAATGAACCTTTGCGGACGGGCAAAGCTGGGAACTCTGGTGGGAAGATCTTGACAGTGGAGTACTCAGGATAAATAAAAAATTAGTGAGAGATTCAATTCACAACCATCCATTCAAAGCTAGATTTAATAATAAAGCTAGTGACTATAAAGAAACAGATGAAAATAAACAATGCTATGATTCACACATAATGAGCCTTTAAATATTTCACCGATGGGATACTTGAATCACATCTTTATGCACAATTTAAAAGGGCTGCACATGCTTTCGGGGCAAAGAGGACTCCTGTTTATTGGAATTAGTTAAACAAAATGTTACCTGCTCTAGCTTGGAGCAGTTACTTTCCAGGCCAGCCGCACAGCTGTCGTATTGCGCTTTCTTTTCATCATGCTCTTGGGTCAGCTCCTAATGTGAAAAGGGCAAAGATTCATGTCAGCAAGTTGTGTGATACCTCAGCACATGGCACAGAGAGTTCCTGTCAGTCAGCGGCTTGAGCCTGTCATCTTGGCACACAGAGTGTCGCATACTTCAACTTAGCAGATGTGTATCATTCCACTTTCACACATGGCTGGGGAAGGGGGGACACGGGTGCTGTCTGATGCCTCAGACTGACATATGGCACAGTATAATAAACCATTGCACCAGTTTTCTGCAAAACAGTGACTATTGCTGAGAAGTCCAATATGTTGGGTTCCAAATGAATAACATCGCTCTATCTGCCAAACACACAAGCTGTGATTACACTTTTGATAGATGTGTCACCTAATTGCAAGATTTTAATTGCAATTAATGACTATTTATTATAGAGTACTTATTCATCAACACGAAGTGGAGGCACTTGAGTACTGACACATGATAGTCCGTACATCTGCACAATTCGGATTAATGGGGTTTATCTGTGGTAAGGAAGAAGAGAAAAAAAAAAGGTTTATTTTACCTTACCAATCCGGTCTCTTCTTTCATTTTCTAAACTGGTCCAGATAGCAACAGCTTGAACCTGATTATTGTGGGCAGAGCAGACTCGTGTTTCCTCAAGTAACTTAAAGCGGTAGTAAACCAAAAACCAAAAATGTAACATACCGCAGCTTACCAATTATCAGATGTGGTGGTTGCATTCGTTTTCATTTTAGGCTTTTTTCCCCTCTGATTCACCTGGTGATCTGACCAGCACCACACCTTCTGTATTGGAGTGCTTCTACCTTTGGACATCAACATTCTTAATCTGGGGGGGGGGGGAGCGAGTATTGGATGTACTAGCAGATTTAGATTAGACTAACAAATTGAGGCCAAACTCCAGTTTGCACTTTATAAGCAGTTACAGAAACAGTTTTTTTTTACTTTTAGGATAAAGGTTTTACACAAATAAATAAAGGTAATCATTGTAAGCATCCCTGTCAGTGGTAAATGGTTTGTCTCATCCCTCTAACTTTAACATCGACAAGGGAGCTTGTTCTGTTGAAAAACAACAGACTTACTGGGCGGATCACCAGGTAAAAAAGGAGAGAAAGCCTAAAAAAAAAGGAAATAATGCAGCCACCAGTTCTAAGAATCGGCAAGCTGCAATGTAATAAATTTGCTTTTGTGTTTAATACTTCTTTAAGGGCTTGCTCACACCATACCTGCATGGAAATTGATGGGAAAACAGCGCAGATTTCACTTGCAGGGACATGACTTTACTTCAGTTTTCATGCAGGTTTCAGTCAGTTTTTATGCACGTTAACATCAATTTTCATGTGCATCAGCTATGTGCCCTATTCACACCAATGTTGATGTCACGTCAATTTTTTTTTCCTGTGTAGAAAACTGCATACACATTGCATATTCCTGCACACAAAAAATCAGCACATTGTGGTGTGAACAGGGCACATAGAGAAACATTGTTTTTTTTTTTGTTTTTTGTGCGCTTGCAGAACACATGCAGAAAAACGGACATCTCTGCATCATGGTGTGAACGAGGCCTAAAAAACTTGTGACTTTTTTTTACTTAATTCTGGTAGAAAAGTGTGATATTCTTCTCTTAAAATCCTGGTGTCCCATGATAATTTTCAGAGCAGCAGAGGCCTCTGACAACGAAAATTAGTATAAACCTTAAAGTGGACCTGAATTTTTAAAAGCAAAGACCCCTTCAGTTTCAGTTAATCCAGGCACCATGGGGAAGGGGGGAGGATTTGTCTCGCAATATATTTTGGGAATGTCCTAGACTCCATGGGTTTTGGATGACAGTTAGAACTGTGGCCTAGAGATTTACAGACTTTCTGATATTGTTCGATCCAGCTTTCCTTCTTCTCCAGCACAATACATTCCCTTGCAAACCAACAAAAAAAAAAAACTACTTATTCATCTAATCAACACAGCCTGCAGTCCTGTGTTGTAGCATCAGCCAGAGCCCCCCAGCACTAGCACAAGGTTTTGTCAGGATCACGGACATTAAAAAATATGGAAGTTTTACTTCAATGTTGAGAGGGACAGCACATGCCTTCGGACAAAGATGGTTCTACTGGCTGGAATTTGTGTCCACTCCAGAGTGTAGAATACTTTTCTTCATGTGAGTAGAGTAAAAAAATGATTCCCTGCTGGCCATGGCCTTTAAGACTTTGTAGAGTCCAGACCCCACTCCCTACAACCCCCCGCCCCACCATCCTAATGTATGTATCTCTTATTCCAACCCATATCTCTCCCTACCTAGCTAACTCTCCTCTCATCCCATATATCTCCATTCCCCCTTTCAGTAAATCTGCCTCCCCATGCAGGGACAGATATGCCCACGATTCTTCCTGTAGTATACCCATAACATTTTGGAGTGAGATCGAATGATGTCACTAGTGTTTTGATCACATTTCTCCTTACTAGGGAAAAGAAATCTGTGCACATAGACTCGCAGTGCAAGGATTTCCCTGCCTATGCTTAATTCACTCTATCAATCTGTGCTTTCCCCATCTCCTCTGCAACTTACTGAATATTTCACCCCAGTCATCAGAGGGGCAGCTCTGACACGAGGAAGGAAAGCCAGGCCCCTCTACTATGACTGCCTCCACAGGGAGACCTAGTGTGGAAAAAAACATGGTAAGTCAGTAATAGGGAAGAGATCAGATGCAAGAAGCCTACAGGCAATACCGATGACCAGTCTTTTGTCCTCCACTTGCATTCTTTTGGCACAGCTTCCACAGTATGGTCACCTTTAAAATGTAACTGTTCACCAATGCCTGCAAGTCTTGTGTTGTACTTAATTCAGGGCGATGTTACCCACCAAGCCACCAAAAAATTTTCTGAGCCGAGTATAATCATGCAAAGTTACACTTTTCTCAATACTATGCAGCGTTCATACTCCATGCTCCAGTTACACTTTAAACTCAAATAAACTTTTAATTTAAATCAACTAAACAAATTCAAGGTCCATCAAAACAAAAGCTGTTTAAAATCCTACTTTTCGTTTTCTGCCTCAACCCTAGTAAAAAAAGCCTGAACCCCTGCCCAAATGCTGCAGAGAAAAAAAACGGTCTCTGTATGTAAGCAGTGGTCTCTTTGCAGAGGTCTGACCTCTGATCTCTTATGTTTAGTAGGTAACATGAACTTTGCTGATTGCAGGTCCAACTGAACAGGGGGTGTTGTCAGGCCTTTGCAGAGAACCAACACTGCTTCCACACAGAGAGCAAGGATCCTTCTCTACAGCCTGGGTTATGGGGTTAGTTGTTGGGCAGAGGTTATAAACTAAGTTCTAACGCTAGGGGTTAAGTGTTGGGAAAAGTTATAAGTTAAGTGCGACTGCTCCTTCATTGTCCAATAACAAAATTTTTATTTTCCCACGCAGTGGGGCTGTGCCCGCACTGCATGGCTTAACTGCTAATTTTTGTCTAGGGGACTGTAGAGCGGAGATATGCTTACCTAATCCGCCAATCCTCCGGGCGTAAGATCAGTTCCCGATGCTCCTGCCCCCCCCCCCGCACGCTGGCAGTCTTGCTGACATCATCTCACCCATAGGCTGGCCCTGGACGTGAGGACGGCAGGAATAATAGCCCTAGACATGGGGGAGAGTGGTTTTCCAGGGGATCAAAGGATCGGCAAGTATAGCCGATCAGTTAACCTATGCATTGCGGCCATAGCCCCACTGCATGGGAGAACCATCTTTTGTCATGGAGTTCTGCTTTAAAGGGAAACTATAAAGGATTTGAGTCAGTTCTACTTTGGTCATTTTGTTTTAGGTTTATATGTTTTTAAACTGTTATTTTATATATGTTTTATCTCATGAAATATTTAATACACAACAAAAGATTCCCAGAGTACTATGGCTTAGCTAAAAAGACATTATAGCAGATACTGCTTGCTTTGCAGCTCCTTATTTCCTGTTCTGACAACTTGTTGACTTCTGAGTACATCAATGAAGCCAACTTAGAGTGTGGAAAAAACAGAGCTCCACCTGCTGAAAAGCAGAACTAAATATATATATGTGTTATCCGTTAAAAAAAAAAAAAGATTATATAATTTTATATATATATATTTATATATATATATAAATTCACATTTTTCTAAAAAAAAAAAAATACAATTCTAGTTCTGGCCATAACAGCCTAAATAAAACATATCCTATTCATTTAGAAATCCCTTTAAGCTGTCACCACTTTAAATGTAAAAATTCCTATTCAGTTCATGTAAAACTGTAGCGAAAATGTAATTCATATTAGGAAGGCACTGCATTAAGAGTTCCTTTCAATAATTATGTGAAAATGCAGAGTCATTTATGCTTTTTTACATATTTAGATAATTATTTTAATAACTACAATAATTCATAATAATGAGAAGATGTTAGTTATGTTTAAATCTTTTAAGTAACTTACAAATGTGTATTTTCAAAATTTTCATAAACCATTCTGCCTTCACTTAGATAGAGCTAGATATGCCCCAAAGTAACTTTTAAAAACTAAACACATGCCAAAAAATGCAAGTGCTGACAAATTTGTGCTGTAACTGTGTCTAGTTTACATAAAGGTAGATAATGTTTTCCTAAAATAGGAAATACAGGGTAGGTCCATCCAGCTGTATTTGTAAGGGAAAAAAAATCATTGCTACATACACCTGCCATACTGCTTTAGATTTCAAACAATTATGTTAGCCTTATAGTTCCTGGTTTTCATTTACATCTAACTGTTCTGGCTACCGCTATTGCCTGCAGGGTTTATGTAAGGCCATTATAATGAAACTTTATATTCTGGCTACTGGATGGGGTAATATCTGTATTGATAGTATGCAGTATTTAACCACTTCCCATCCGGGTCAATTCTGGCACTTCACTCCTACATGTAAAAATCATATTTTTTTTCTAGAAAATTACTCATAACCCCCAAACATTATATATGTTTTTTTAGCTGAGACCCTAGGGAATAAAATGGCGGTCATTGCAACTTTTTATGTCACACGGTATTTGCGCAGCGATTTTTCAAATGTTTCATGATTTAAAAAAGAACAAAACGGTAAAGTTAGCCCAATTTATTTTGTATAATCTGAAAGATGATGTTACGCTGAGTAAATAGATACCCAACATGTGACGCTTTAAAATTACGCACACTCATGGAATGGCGCCAAACTTTGGTACTTAAAAATCTTCATAGGCGACGCGTTAACATCTTTTACAGGTTACTGGTTTAGCGTTACAGAGGAGGTCTTGGGCTAGAAATGTTGCTCTTGCTCTAATGCATGCAGCGATACTTGACATGTGTGATTTGAACAACATATACATATGTGGGCGCAACTTACGTGTGCGTTTGCTTCTTTGCGCATGCATTTGGGGACAGGGGCGCTTTAAAAAAAAAAATTATTATTCTTTATTTTACTTTTATTTTTTTATTTTTACACTTTCTTTATTTTTTATTTTTTTTAATCACTTTTATTCCTATTACAAGGAATGTACACATCCCTTGTAATAGGAATAGTGCGTGCCAGGTCCTCTTTATGGACTCCACATCTCTCCTTCAGGCTGGAAAAAAAATGAACTGTCTCGGCCTTTCAAGCCGCGTCCCCGGCATTGTTTACTTCCGCCGGCCCGGAATGTGCCGTCATAAGGTTGCGACTGGTCTTCCGAGGGTCATAGAGATGATTGGGGACCATCTGGTCACCAGAAATCTCTATGCTCAACTTCTGTCAGCGACCGATTCATTTTCCGGCTTGCCGAACGCAGGGGTGAGCCAGTAGAAGCACTAGATGTCCCCCCTCCCGACGCCTTTAAGAATAATCAAGCAGCTGAACTGCCACTATGATTGTTCTTATGGTGCACAGAATTGCCGGCTGAAAAAGATGATATCTGGATGATGCCTGTAGCTGCAGGCATGACGTACCTTGGGCAGGAAGTGGTTAAATTCCTTTTTAATTTTGCATGCCTACACTATATTTATATTTTAAAATGATAGACAGAATATCAACCAAAAATCCAGAAAAACCACATGATACAATTGTTATAAATCAAGTTGCAGTTCAGTGAGTAAAATAAGTATTTGAACCCTAAGCAAAACATGACTTAGTACTTGGAGAAACCCTTGTTGGCAAGCACAGAGGTAAGACGTTTCTTGTAGTTGCACACATCTCAGGAGGCATTTTGGTCCACTCTTTTTTGCAGGTCTTCTCTAAGTCATTAGGTTTCTTGGCTGTCGCTTGGCAAGTCGAAGTTTCAGCTCCCTCCATAAATTTTCTATAGGATTAAGGTCTGGAGACTGGCTAGACCACTCCATGACCTTAATGTGCTTCTTCTTGAGCCACTCCTTTCCCCACTGTATAACACTGCTGGAGGTGTGCATAACGGTCTGCTTTTATTCATGTGGATTAATCCTTTGACAACCAAGGATGTGTCCCATACCTCGGGGCTCTGGGATTTGTTGTAGAAGTGATCTGGGTGACTGTTAAGCTACCTAATCACTTCTACAGGCCTCCAATTTACAAAAAAATTAAGATTATATTGTCATTGTGTGCACTAAGTTGCATGTGCATTTTTAATCCACTGAGGCTTGCTAAAAGATATTTAGGGTGATGAATTCCTCGCCAATACCAACATCTGCTCCTGGTCTTTTTCCGACTGGCATCTTTGGCCATCTTGATTGACATAGGAGGTGTAAACCCCTCTTCCTGCTCGCAAATTTATTTTTTAAAGCAAAGCTCCACTTTAATATTATTGGTACAATAAAAGAAAAACAGGGGAATGTTAGAATTTCAATTGTACTGCAAATTAATGTACCATGACATCAACAGGTTAAGAAAAGATGTCCATACTTTTCTACTGGAAATAGGAAAAAGTCCAGAACTCTTCAGGTCACTTGAGCAGGATTATTAAAACTCAAGGAAACAAGTGTTTACACTTCAGGTAACTTTAAAACTGTGCCATCTCTAAGGTAGCACCCGTGCTTCAGTCTGAGCAGCCCTATTCATTGCATTACTCTTCAGAGATGGGTCACACCAGAGGCTGTGCCATGGCACTGGACCCTGAAACTTCTCCACGGCTGGCTAACAGTACACACAGGTTTGGGAATGGAAAGCCCAGTAATTGAATGTCACATTGCAGGCTAGCCCTGCAATCTTCAGTCCAGCAGGGTCCAGGTACAGCCCCCAAAGCTGTTCAGGATATGCCAATCTTGATAGCTGGATGTAGAGACTAGCTCAAACAGCGTGTGGAATTTTTAAATGAAGTCATAGAGAAAAAATCAGCAGTGCATCAAGTGAATAAATAGAAAAAAAATATAGAAAAATTAAGACTAGCAAAAGAAAAAAATATATATAGGAGGCTTTTTCAGGCAGAGCCTACCAGGACACTAGCAAACAGAGGCATGCTGAGTAGAGAAGGGGTTAAATGTAGACCGGCTTTCGACTTCCTGTGGGTGGCAGTGTATCCTTATTGTATTAGAACTCCTGGTCCTCCAATGAATGATAAAGAAAAAAAAATCACCCACAGATGACAGAATGAGGTTGGCTGATTATGTGAGTATGAGGAAACTGCAGAGATGTATATGCCACTGGGATGAGCACAGTTCTGCCCCATACACAAGATCGCACATTCCGACAACAAAATCCACGGGATTTTGTCCAACGGATGTTGGCTCAAACTTGTCTTGCATACACACGGTCACACAATGTTGTCTGAAATTACGAACGTCAAGAACGTGGTGACGTACAACACGTATGACGGCACTAGAAAGAGGAAGTTCAATACCAAGTGTGCCACCCTTTGGGCTCCTTCTGCTAATCTCGTGTTAGTAGAAGTTTGGTGAGAGACGATTCGCGCTTTTCAGACTCGTGCTTTTCTGATTGTTACTGCTCTTCAGTTTGTGCTTGTGGGTTCGTATCTGGTTTTCAGTGCGTGTAGTCAGTTCGCATTTGTTTTTCAGTGCGTATTTTATAGTATGTATTTGAATTTGCAGTGCGTTCTTGTCCGCTCGTTTCTGATTTTCAGCTCGCTCTTCTCAGGCCTTTCTGTTTTTCAGTGCGTTCTGACCAGCCGACCGTTTTTAAGCCATGTTGCGGTTACGTACTCGTCGTAGAGTTGGTGCTGTGTGGGGGCTTGGTGTTGGGGTTCTTGCTTTGACCCAAGCCCAGTCCATGAACAGGGTTGGGAGGAGTTCATGGACGAAGAATTGGTTGCTTCAAATCTCGCACATGCCTTTGTTGCGGGAGATCCAGGAGAATAATCCTGATGATTTCAGGAATTATCTCTGGATGACGAACCCCGGTTTTCACCATTTGTTGGCTTTGCTGTCCCCTTATATTAGCAGGCAGGACACCTGCATGCGGCAAGCCATCACTCCAGAACAGAGGCTAGTGGCCACGTTGCGGTACTTGGCGTCAGGGAGAAGTCTGCAGAACATCAAGTTCTCGGCAGGCATCTCCCCCCAGGCTCTGGGGATCATTATCTGCCAATATACAGGTCCTGCAGAAGGACTATATTAAGGTAAGATTTCTCCTTTAACATCACATTATATGTATTTAATGTTTGCTAATGTATTGTATTTCTTTCATCATTCCCTAATTACCATTATTGAAAAATGCTGTGAATGTCCCCTTTATCCTCATGCATGCTGGAATTTTTTAAACTTCCTTTTTTGTCCTTCATGCATATTTGCCTTCACTAACCTCTCCCGCATGCTATCCCGGGCCCATACACATATAGCCTAGTCACTTAACAATGTATTTTGTCAGCTACATTGTACGACTTTACCCTAAACACCCCCTAAAATGTGTCCAAATGTTATTTGTGTCCTCAAATTCAGGCAGAGTGCCCGAGGGGGCATAAAATCATTTGGAACGCTCCCTCTCCCCAACCGCTAAGTCAACCGATACCAATCCTCTATCTGCTGACTTTGCCAAACCCAGACACACTATACCTACCTCTTTTATGGTCATATTTATGGATGAATTCACCAAAGCATGTAGTGCAAGGGCCTGCCTGAATACTTTCAAATGGTACTGTTTAAGGTTTTGTTCTCCTATTATGTTGATAGGTAATTGCAGAATGTAAAAAAGTGCTTCAATTTGTACAGTGTGTATATTTTTGTATTATGACACTTCTTACCTGTCCAGTGGGCTGCCAATAGTGTAAGTAAGTAGGACCTGGCCAAAGTAACACACATTATTTATGCATTCAGCTCTCAATGAAGTGGAGATGATTACCTGTCCAAAACATACCCCCCCCCAAATTTTTACAATGGGTCATCAGAGGGGGTAAGGAATCTGATAAGTAAACTTTATATATTTGTCTTTAAATACTCCTTCAAATAAATGTTATACTGATGTTGGCCAAGAATGTTTGTGTCTAATCTGCTTGCAATGTTATGAGAAAAATTACTAATTATTTTTTTTTTTTGTTTGACTCCACAGTTTTCTTCAATGCCACAGGAATGACAAACTGTGGCTTCCCAATTTGCTCAGCGTTGGGACTTTCCCAACTGCGGAGTGGGAATAGATGGGAAACTTGTCCACATAGTCCCACCCCCCAACTCAAGGTCATACTATTATAATTACAAGGAGTTTAATTGTATAGTGATGTTGGCGGTGGTGTCGGCTACTTACGAGTTCCTGTATGTGGAGGTGGGGAAAAAGGGCCGGATGGTGAAATCATCGCCCAGACGGAGTTTTACCGACGGCTCCAGAATGGCAGCTTGGGCTTGCCACCTCCAGGAAACAATGTGGAAGGACTCCTGTTCGTCTTTGTCGCGGATGAAGCATTTGCGCTAGGGGACCATCTTATGAGGCTATTCTCTATGAGGACCCTCACCCCGGACCAGAGGGTTTTTAATTACCAGAACCAGAAGAGTGGTGGAGAATGCTTTTGGGATAATGGCCAGCCGGTTCTGCCTATTTCTGACACCAATCCATATGGCGAAATATAAACTGAACCATATTGTGCTTGCCTGCTGCATTCTGGGCAATTTTCTTGGAGAAAATGCATCAAACTATGTGGCCTCAGTTGGGACTGAGGCCGGCTTTCCTGATACTTCAACCCTGACGGCACTTGAAGCTGGCCATCCTGGCTTGCCCCCCCCAAAGCACCCGCGAAGTGAGACAAAAATATCTGGAGTACTTTGTGGGTAGGGGGGCCATTGATATGCCACACAATCAAGAAACAATTTAAAAATAAATATTTTTTGGATAAACTGAAATAATATTTCCTTGTATTTACTGCTTGTGTTTCTTTCTTTTGTGATTTTTTGGTAGTCACGAAAATGGCGTGATTGTGGCAAATTAAAAAGCACTGTGGGAGTTATTTACTAAAGGAAAATCCACTTTGCACTCCAAGTGCACTTGAAACTGCACTGAAAGTGCACTTGTAGTGCAAAGTGGATTTGCCTTTACTAAATAACCCCCATTGTCACTGTAAACACCAACTTACTACAAAAACTGCTTTAGAGCATTGAAAGAAGAAGCCACACATTGTTGAGTAGAAAACATTTTACTCAAAGCACATTCACATGTGCATTAGAAAAAGGGTTTTTGAACAAAGCAACATCATTATTGTATAACATTTTTTTTGGTCATATTAGAAATATCCTTTTTTTGGGTCAACAGGCATGTTTCCAAACATAAGATACCCAACTCAGGAACCTACAAAGTTCAAATTTGCTAAAGTGTAGGCAATATCAGTCATTAGTATGTCCAAACTGTGTTGATATTACCTTCATTAGATGGGGTTATGTCACCCCTGTAAAAGCCAAATTTTGAAGATGCACACAAATTGGGGATTTCCCTCCTGATCCCATGCCTAATGTCAACATGTGCTAGCTCCCATCATGGGGGATCAATGGGTGTGTTTTGGGGGTGCAACCCCTTCCTCTCACCTACTTCAGTTGCGAGGAAGGGGTTGCACCCACAAAACATGTACATTGATATCCCGTGATGGCAGATAGCACATGTTGACACACCGTGTGCATCTTCAAAATTTGGCTTTTACAATACTTTAAAACTTGTTTTTAAAAGCAAAAATACACAATAAAACGGTACAATTTTTGTGTGTTTCATATTCTGCCTAAAACATCAATGATGTTCTTCATTTTTTGTTATACATCATTGATGTTTTCCTTTATCTTTTGTTTTTTTTTAATTCAAAAGTAACTTTTATTGAGCATAAAAGAAAAAAGTATATCAACACACGGGTGAATTAGTGCAAAATGCACTACACTTACGGATTAGTCCAATTGACATATATATCATACGTTGCATTTGTGGCATCATAGTACATCTGATACATACAATACAGTGGTTTGGGAAGTGGAGGAGCAAGCTTACATATTAGGGTCTAACAGGTAGTAAGGTGGTATGTAGCCAAGGAGTAGGAGGGGTGAAGAGGGGGGATTAGTAAAGTCGTCGCAAAAAACAAAAGATTTAGTTCCTTGCATCACTAGTGGAGGTATCCTCAAGCCATCTATTCCAGATTTTGTAAAACTTATCAGGGCAGCCCCTATGCATGTATAGTACTTTTTTGTATGGGAGAGTGGTAACTGTTCTGATCCATTGTTGTAAAGTGGGAGGGGTTCCCCTCAACCATGTTTTAGCAATCTGTAGCCTAGCAAGGAATAGTGTTTCTTGCAGAAATGTGTTCAAGTATTTGTCGCCTTCAGAAAGCGAAAGGAGCCCTAGTACACATTGATGGGGGCACAAAAACAATGGGGAGCCCATGTGATCATGCAGGAATTTTACCACCTGGGTCCAGAACCCCTGTATGGAGGGGCAGGCCCATAGTAGATGAAAAAAGGAGGCCATGTGATGACCGCAATTTGGCCAGCTCGGGTTATGTCCGTGTCTGTATTTAGATATGCGGTATGGGGTTAGGTACGATCTATGAAGGATATATAGATGGGATAGGCGATCAGAGAGTTTAGGGGAAACTATTTTACAGTTGGCAAGAGCCTCCTCCCAGTCCTCATCGGTCAGGCTGCCCAGGTCCGACTCCCATCGTGACTTCAACTGGTATGTATAAAATTGGGAAATCAGTTTTTTGGAGTCCTTACCCACAACTATATCCACTAGAAGTGGGACCTCAAGGCTGGGACAGGGCTGCCAGGTTGCATGTTGAGTGCATGCCGGAGTTGGAGATAGCGGAAGAACACATGGTTTGGTAGGGCAAAGTTATCTTTGAGTGTTTGAAATTACTTAACCATCCCGTGGGCTACAACTTGTGACAGGTAGATGACACCCCTGGAGACCCAGAGGTCGTGATCAGGGACAGAGATAAGTTCAGGAAGGTTTGGGTTGTCCCAAACACAGGGGAGTGTGAGAATGAGGGGAGGGCGCTTGACCCAGGCGTATAGCAGCTCGCCAAATTTTGCAATGATGTGATAACATAGACCCCCCCCTTGGTGGTATGAATTGAACCGCGAGGCTCACAGAAGAGGATTTGAAAGGGGTGTGAGAGAGGACCAATGGACTGTGGACAGACCATTTGAGAGTAGCGAACCTTATCAGAGAGGTTGAAATGGAAAAAGTGGTAGAGTTGGGCTGCTATGTAGTATGTAGAGAGGTCAGGGAGTGCGGTACCGCCTAGTTCAGTTGGTCACTTCAGGACCTTCCACGACAATTTATGAGGGGAAGAGCCCCATACGAAGGTGTTGAGGATAGATTCCATTGCTTTGAATATACGTGAGGGGAGATGTATTGGGGACTGCCAAAATATATACAGTAATTTGGGAAGCAGGATCATTTTCACTAGACTAATGCTGGCCCATAACCCCTAGGGGAAGCCTGGACCATACCTGTGTTTTAAGTTTTAGTGTATTGAATAGTGGTTCAATGTTGAGGGCTATAAAATCATGGAGTGAGCGGGAGATGTGGATACCTAGGTATTTGATGGTGCTTGCTCTGACAAGCGGAAGAGCGGCCTGTTCAGACGTAGGGACATCTGAGTCCAATGGGAGGATTTGAGACTTAGCCCAGTTTATCTGAAGCCCAGAGAACGCCCTGAAGGCTGTGATTACATGTAGGGCTGCCTGAAGTGAGGGACCTGCGTTGGCAAGGTAGAGGAGCATGTCGTCAGCATAAAGGCTTATCACCTCTGTCAATTGACCACTACAGAGGCCCTTGATGTCAGGATGGGACCGAAGTGCTATTGCAATGGGCTCAACTGCAAGGGCATAAAGCATAGGTGAGATGGGGCAGCCCTGACGCGTACCGCGCGATAGCGG
Organism: Aquarana catesbeiana; assembly: GCF_042186555.1. Lineage (NCBI taxonomy): Eukaryota > Metazoa > Chordata > Amphibia > Anura > Ranidae > Aquarana > Aquarana catesbeiana. The sequence continues at coordinate 240,633,280 of NC_133324.1, forward strand.
AAAGGAGGGAGAGACTCTGCCATTCACCTGAATGCGCGCTGTGGGGGCCTGATAAAGTAACCGGAGCCATTTTATGAATTTTGGGCCAAAGCCGAATCTACTGAGACATTCCCATAAATAGCTCCATTCCACTGAATCGAACGCTTTGGCAGCGTCCAAGCTGCCACTACTCTGGTGCCAATGTTTGTATGCTGGGATTGGAGATTCATGTGAAGCCGCCTAAGATTAAAGGCCGTGTTTTTGTCCGGCATGAAGCCGATCTGATCGGGGTGTATTAGGCTGGAAATCACTTTGTTGAGGCGCAGGGCAAGGATTTTAGCTAGTATCTTGACGTCGAGTTGGAGGAGGGATATAGGCCTATACGATTCAAGGAGGAGTGGGTCTTTACCTGGTTTGGGTATGAGGACAATAAGGGCTTCATTCATGGATTTCGGAAGAGTGTTAGTGTCAAATATATGTGTATATAGTTTACATAGCTTGGGGATTAGAGTGTCGCTGAACTGTTTGTAGAATTCGAGGGGAAGCCCGTCAGAACCAGGAGCTTTAGATGTAGAGAGTAGAGCCAGAGCCTCTGTGATGCATTTTACAGTTATGGGTGCTTCCAGATGGGCAATTTGCAGTGGTGAAAGCGTGGGGAAGTCTATGTCTTGTAAAAATTCTGTGAGTTTGGCTTGAGAGCGTTGGGAAGTGGAGGAGTAAAGTGTTGAGTAGAAAGATCTGAAGTCCTCAGCCACCTGATCGGGGTCAGATATCCTGACCCCAGAGGTTGTCTGAAGAGAGACCACTACCGGGGGTTTGTGATCCAGGTGAGCCATGTAGGCAAGGAGCTTGCCTGCTCTTTCGCCATGTTCGAAAGTACGTTGTTTACTGAAGAAGATGCCTTGTTTGGCCTTTTCAAAGTGTAGTTGATTTGTAAGTCTGGACTGAATATGTACAAGAGAGGCGTTTGCAGCTGTTGGGTTGTTCTGAAAGGCTTGCTCTAGGGTGCTAAGGTGATCCTCCGCCTGGCAGAGCAGTTGCTTGGAGGTGGCCTTATGTCGATTAACGCCCGTGGAGAGGACCATGTGAGCGTGCATTTTAAAGGCCTCCCATATGGATCCAGTCAGGGCGGTGCCTTCATTCATGCGGAAGTAATGACCCCACTCATGTTGAAGACCATCCAAATCTGGGAGGATGGTGAGCCAAAAAGGATTCAACCTCCAGATTCGGGCAGTGGGGGGAGATGGATCCAGTAGGGAGAATGATCAGATAGCACTCTGGCATCAAATCCCACATCAATGAGGTGAGGGAGAAGGGGGGAGGCAAGGAAGATGAAATCTATGGGGGACATAGATGATCGTGAAGGAGTAAAGCAGGAAAAACGTATTTGTGTCGGGTGTAGGTGTCTCCAGGTATCTGTGAGGGCAAATTCTGTGAGGAATTTACCAAACCTGGTGGTGTGGATTGTAAGAGGTGTAGGGTTGGCGGGACTTAATCTATCCAGAAGTGGGGCTACAACTGTGTTAAAGTCCCCTGCCCAGATTGCTGGTATTGAAGGATACTGGGACATAAAAGCGACACCCATCTGCAGTATGGCAAATTGAAATGGGGGAGGGATATAAAAGGCCATAAGGAGGACCTCCAATCCCCCTATGGTGACATGCAAAAACAATGACTGGCCCTGGGGGTCCGACTGCAATGTATGAAGTTGAAAGTGCACTGTTTTGGCGATAAGGACCGCAATCCCACGAGAATTAGAGGTGTGTGGGGCCTGATACAGCCAGCCCACCCACGGCTTTTGAGGCACATCTGTTTCTGGCCTGCAAGATGAGTTTCAACAAGGATAGAAATATCTGCTCGTTGGGATTTGAGGTGTGAGAGGACGGCAGTCCGTTTAGCTCTCTCACCGAGGCCAAGGACGTTCCAAGTCAAGATTTTAAGTGTAGCCATGACGCGTGGGAAAGGGCTGAAGAGTGCAGTTGGAACCCCAGGGGGTAACAAAGTGAACATAGCAATGCATACATCGTAAGACAGTAACTAGGCATATGAATAAGAATGCAGGGTACCCATAAGTCATGAGGATCACTAGGGGGGTTTCAAACCAGGGGCCAAAAGGTAGCAGTGAAAGAAGGGCCACCGCCCCATGCTCCCGGGAGTGGGGGGTGGGTCATACCCAATAATACCGGCTGTACTATCAGCTTGAAGTTATACATATTATTCGTCAATATGGACATAAAAAGGGAAAAAAATACCACAACGTAAATAAAAACTGAATCTGAACTGTCTGTGTATACTCTGAGCCAGCAAGGCAGATTTAACTCACTGCCATCCTTTGAATTTGAGGGGGCAGAGGCTGGACAGGGAAACATTTGTATAAAGGTGATAGTCAGAGGTGGCAAGTGTACCACAGTCTTGAGGCGACCAACAAGGTCGGTGGGGGCGGACAAACTGAAGAGCGCACAGTGGTGCGGGAGATGCAATCAATATCTCGGATAGCGGGCACGATTGCACCGCCCAAGACCAATAGGTCAGACTATTGGTGGGGATTGGATAATGTCTGGCTGTGTAGTAGTGAAGGAGGCAGGGGGGAGACTTAAACATCAGTCAAAAGGATAAGGTATGACAAGATAAAACTCACAATTCCCGAAGATAGCAGGATGTGGCGATTGAAGTGTGTAGGATGCGATACCCAGATCCAAATGATCAGTGGTTACGATGCATACAAGGTGAGGTTCTAAACCGGGCCCAGATCGGGCTCGCCGCGTCGCTCCAGCCAGGAGAGGACAGCCCTAGGATCTTCGAAGAATTGCACTTTGCCGTCACTCACCACGCGGAGGCGTGCAGGGAAGAGCATTGCATACTTAAGATGGTGTATGCGAAGTTGCCGTTTCGCTTCGGTGAAGCGCGCCCTTTTCTTTTGTACCTCGGCGGAGAAATCCGGATATACCGCCACAGTTACGTTGCCCATGGGGATGTTGCCTCTTTCACGGGTGAGCTGAAGTATTGCGTCCCGATCTCGGTAGTTCAAGAGCTTGGCTATGAAGGTTCTCGGTGGGGCTCCAGCAGGTGGGGGCTTTGCCGCCAGGCGGTGGGCACGCTCCACAACGAATGTGGAGGAGAAGGCCTCTCTACCAAAGGTCTGGATGAGTAGGTTCTCTAGAAAGGTGGGGGGGTCGGCGCCTTCAGACTTCTCTGGGAGCCCCACAAAGTGAAGGTTGCATCTTCTAAGGCGGTTCTACATCTCGTCTTGTTTAGAGAGAACCATTCTTAATTGATGCTGTCTGTAGCTGTTCGGTGGAGATCTGAAGTGGGTGCAGGTCCTCCTCCACGTGGCCGACACAGCGCTCCGTCTCAGTCACCCTGTCACGGAGCTTTTGAACATCTTGCCGGATCAGGGAGATGTCGATCTTCACCTCCTCAATCCTGGAAGTGAGAGTGGACTGACAGAGGGAATGGAGCCCCCCACAATCCGCTGCCAGCAAAGAACCACAAGGGGTGCTAAAACATGCCATCAGATGGACTCAAATTGTATGTCCCCTTTATGAGTACCACATACAGGGATGCAGGAGGGTCATTAGCTGATGTACTGTATATATCTAGATTACATGCACACAGTCAGGGCTCATATAGTTTAATCATGGGACCCACGTCTCTTTCATCCACATCAAAAGGTCCCCAAAGTCACACTGCATGTTTTTTATCCATATTTAATAAAGAAATGCAATCTTTTTAACTGTACCATTTTCTCATTACCACAATTTTTTCTATATATGCCCGTAAAAGTCCCTGCTACATATGTATTTAATTTATGGATATTAGGATGTTGGCACATTACCATAGAATTCTCTTCTGCTACATGAAATTTGTTTCTTGATTTGATCACTGGGTTTTAGAACTTATTTAATGGTACTACTGAGTTTACATAATTAACACAGTACTTCATATTTGCATGACATGACATGCATTTCCACAAGATAAAGGAGTTTCACAATAAAGACATAACCAAACAGATACTTTACAAACCTGACACTGCTGACGTAAAGGTCTTAGTTCTTTTATAACAGGGGCCAATGCCGACTTTTTATCCGCTATCATGGTATTCAACTTCTTTACCTAAAATAGTAAAGAACATACACACACGTTTATGTGTTAAAAAAATATTCATATTAAATTTGGTTTCCCTAGCCTGTGCAAATCAGGAATCTCAGTTAAAATGCATGTCCAGCTAAAACTTTTTTGCTTGAACAGAAATGGGAAGGGTTAGAACCCTGTTGGGTTTTTACTGCTATCCCAAACTCCACTAGAGAGATTTACCCTAACTTGTTACCAGACAAGAAGTGAGAGGAACTCTCTAACAGTATCGACAAAAATAAAAATGTTTTTCTATAGTAGTGTTTCTAAAGGCTTTTCTTTCTAATGCAGGCCATAGACACATCGAAAACTGAACAAAATTCTAGTGGATCAGATCGTTGGTTTTTCACACCATTAGTGTGCCAGCTGCAACACACCATTTTTACGACGCAATTGAAAGTGTCTGATCCAACATACTGGATTTTTTTAGAAGACCAAAACAAATGATGGCACAATCGTATGCGCCATTTTCATTTTTCAATTGCCAGAACATTCAGTTTTCGACTCGTCTATGGCTGGCTTTAGGCCAGAATGCCTGTTAGATCTATATTTGTCTTTGCTCCCATTACAGATTTTCATTAATTTTCTGTCTGTTGAAACCATTACCAGCAAGACAGAAAGTGGGGGTAAATCCCTAATCCTGGATAGCAGTAAAAACACATCAGGAGTCAAAAATTTCCAAACCTATAAATATTTTTGCTTAAAAATCACGTTACCACAAAAACCTTATATGAGTCGTCATCTGCCCCTCCCATGTCCTATGCAAGCACACAGAACATAGATACAGAGCAGACTGGCTCTCCACTGCCTACTAAGCTGAGCAACTGTGCTACAGTGCACAGGCATGGCGACAGGTTCATATGAATAGGAGATTTGTCTCTTTTCAATCCTGGGAGAAGGATTCTGTGCTGTGGATGGCTCACAACCTCAGATTAAGCAAGCCTGAAAATAGGTGGCTATTGTACTTCCAACTTCGTAATTTTTTAACTCATTAAAAACAAGGAGGTGACTTCCCCCTTCCCATTACTGTTTTTGAATCTCTATGTACACAACCTGACCCACTATTTCCTATCTGAGATTTTTCCTGACAAACCTTCCTACTTTGTGAAATGGGAAAGGAGTCACTTTTACGGAGGAAGAAGTTTGTAATTCCTGTATGTGGACTCATAAATCCTCTGTTGTGAGTAAAATACAGGAACAAAATTACAAAGTCATCACAAGATGGTATCGATGTCCTTGGATATTACATAAAATATTCCCAAATACATAAGACCAATGTAGGCATAATGCAACATATTTGGTGGAGTTGCCCTGCCTTATGCCCAAAAAAAAAAAAAACAGCGTTTTTAAAATATACAGCGCTTTTGCCTTAGAGATAGTGCCCCAAACTCCTCAAATAGCACTCCTATCTATGTTCCCAAAATCTGCCTCAAACGTTATAAAAGGGGATTTTCCGTTTCTTTTTAGTGGCTGCCAGGGCGATAATTCCGAGACATTGGAAATCTCAACACACTCCTTCAATAATAGATTGGATAACTGAATTAAACAAGCTTACGAGAATGGAAGAGTTATTGGCGCTCATTTCCAAGACGTATGGCTCCCCTGGAAATCTTTTATGGAAAAAAATGATTATTATCTTAAAACTCTCCCATGTGACCATAAGACCCATTCTTTTCTTACATATTACTGGACGTTCTGTCGACAGGCCCAAGTTGCCTCTTAATATTTTCCACAGTAACACACGTTGATACCCACATTAATTAACACAGGGAGATCTCTAAATATACTAACGGCACTAATGGGCTTTATCTTACATTTCCATGTTGCCAACAATGTTTTCTTCCTTTCTTATGTAAATTTCGATAAATTTCTATGATGCAAATTTCAATTAAAAAAAAAATATATATATATATATATATATATATATATATATATATATATATATATATATATATATATATATTATATATATATATATATAAAAAAAAAGGAGGAAGGAATCTAGGCTGAGGCTGTGTATGGTGCATCAATCTCTGCTCAAGCACTGCCTCTCATCAAGGTTTGTCACAGGACACGATAAGGGATCTTGAATTGAGAAGGCTTGTTGACCACTCAAATCTTTATCGTGCCCAGAATCCACTCTTGGCTTTGCAGCCCTTTTCAGATTGGGGAAATCTTAAATCTAGACAAGGACAAGAGGGGTGCCCCAGCCCAGTGCATTACCTCAAACATCAAGAAATGGTGTTTGAGGTGATGCACTGGGTTGGTGCACCCTTCTTGTTGGTTTTTGTTCAGAATTAAAGGTGTTTGACAGTTGAGTGAGAGGGGTCCCATGTTACTTATGAATTAAGATGCTCCACAGGGACACAGTAATTGAGCAGAAAACTAACACAGATACCTACAGGCATCATGTGGTGCCTACACTTCATCAATATTGTAACCTTAGAAAAATGTATAATGGTCCCAACAAATTTATAAAAAAAATATAAAAAATGTTGCCTTTTAGTTATTACTACTTTAATTGAACAGGTAAGCCAAAACTCCTATTATCTTAAATCATACAGTACAAGACACAGGACTTGTATTTATAGACCATGGGATATACCCAAGCAATAATATGAGGGGTGGGCAAGAACATGGCAAACAGAACTACCAACAGACCCACAAGAAAACACTGGTTAAAGAACCCAAACAAAACAACAGATAGCAACTTGAAGCATCTTGTGGCCAAAGCTTGTATCATCCAGGTCCTGAACATCTACCAGGCAGAACTTGAAGAACATGTGCACAGAGGACCAGTTGGAGACTTGCAAATCTTGGAAGCAGATGTTTGATGCGGAAAAACCAAAAGAGACACCAACAACCCTGGTGGAATGAGTTCTGATAGGGAAAGGAGGAACTTCATATAAACACATAAACCCTGGAGATAAGTTGTCCGATTCATCTGGCAATGGTAGATCAGGAAGCAGGATGCCCTCTACGGGGGCCCACAGGCAGGACCGAGAGGGACTTAGTCTTGTGAAGAGAGGCTGTGGCTACCAGGTAGACCCTGACAGGCAATGTAGGGCCATTTCCTTGGATGTTTAGGGCAGTAAAAGGGAAGGAAGAATAATGTCTTCATTGAAGTGGAAAGAAGAGACCACTTTAAAAAAGGAAGGAAGATTTTGGTCTCAAAAACACCTTGTCCTTGTGAAAAACAAGAAATGACGCTTTACAAAAAAGAGCTGCCAGTGATAGAGGTCTTTTCACTCCCCCCAAGAATTAACCTCATATCCAAGACTTAACACTTCCTTTTGTCACAAGCCCTGTACTTCCAACTTCACCAATCCTACCCAGAAGCCGCCCTCACAATGAAGGGCCACCCACACTGCTCAGAGTCAGGGGATGTCTGTAGGCATTTGCACCAGTGTGGATCCAAGATATCTTGGACCCAGTCTGCATTTCAAAGGGGTACAAAATAAAGAGTTTCTATCTCTGCCCCATTCCTTGCTTTTTGCCTTCCAATCTGGCAGTTCCAGACCATAATAAGGCAGCTTTTAATGACTGCCTCGCACCAACTTCAGGCACAAGGAGTGGTTGTACTAATTTCTTTAGAAGAACAATATCAAGGTTTCTATTCAAACTTTGACATCCCAAAATCAAATAGAGCCATCTGCTTATGATTTGTTAAACAGATTTCTTTGTGGACAAAATTCTGCATGGTATCAACAAGATCTGTAATTGCACCTCTCAGGCAAGAGGATTTTCAGTCATCAGTAGACATCCAAGATGCCTATCTACACATTCCCATCCTCCCCTTACATCAATCCTTTCTGCTTTTTGCTGTGGAAGACCGAGTCTTCCAATTTGTATCATTGCCATTTGGGCTCTTCTCTGCACCCTGAGTGTTCACAGAAGTGCTTGCCTTATGGCTCCTCTGCAGACCCAGGGCATTCATGTCACAGATTACTTGGATGACCACTTGCTGAAGGACTCCTTAACCACAACCACGTCTGCCATTGTCGGGTGGACAATTTAGTTGCTTCAAACTTTTAGCTGGATGAGCAACATTTCAAAGTCTGCTCGCCAGCCTTCACACTGTTTGGAGTATCTGTGTATAATCTTAGACATATCCCAAGACAGAATTTTCCTTCATCAAGAAAAAGTTGCTTTCATAAGGTCCCACACACAGACTGTCAGGCCAAAATGCTTCTGCATAAGGATTCTGCGCTTGATCCCTTCAATCCAACATCCTTTACAATGTGCAAAAATCATATCCAGTCCCTGATTTTTCCAATACTTTCTGTCCAGCAAAACAAAGCTCTCCCTGACAAAGTGACTTTCCAAACCTACCCTGGAAGTATGAAAGTTAAATTGTTCTTTCACCCATCCTGAAAGGTGGTGACAACGGATGCCAGCCTTACAGGCTGGGTTGGAGTTTACAACTTCCTGACTGTCATGTGAATATGGTCCCCACAGCAGTCAAAACTCCCTATCAACATTCTGAAGCTAAAAGCTATCACAATATTTTCACAGAACTGGATAGTCAGGGTTCCATCAGTCAGGGTGCAGTCATACAATGCCACAACAGTGGCTTGTCTAAACCATCAGGGGGCACCAGTCTTCAAGCTGCACTAAAAGAAACAAGTCTGATACTCTACTAGGAAGAAACTTGCATTCCAGCACTCTCAGCCTTCCACATCCCCGAGGTGGACAATTGACAGGTGAACTTCCTAAGCCATCAATGCTCAGACCCAGGTGAGTGGTCTCTGCACCCAGAGGTCTTTCAAAAACATTGTGAAAGGTAGGCACGTCAACACAAAAGCAATAAAGATGAGAGCAACAGCTACAACTGTTCTAAGAGAGCAAGGTAATCAAAAACAGGCTCATTGTCTCCATTCATTTGTCCTGTCCATTTGGCAATAGTCTGGTAAATAGACATGGCATCAATTGCTGGCTGCAGGGCTGAACCTGAAAGGGCAAAGAAGGCCTTTAAGAAGGCTTCCAGGTGCCTATCAACAGAATCCTTAAAAGGAAGAATATCCTCAAAAGGAACTGTAAGGCATTTATTGAGAACTGAAATAGAAGGATCCACTACCAAAACAGCCCATTTCTTGTTAAGATCCTTTTCCATAGAATGAAAGTCAACAAAAAGTGTAGAGGAGTGGGTATTCACTTCTCCTAAGCTGTTTGCAGATTTTTTTTTCCAGGATTATGTCAGTCCTCATAAAGTGCACAATCAATCTGTGTGTATGGGAGATATCTTTTGTTACTTGCCAGCCTCTTAGCAATATAGGGGTTTGCTTAGTTGTGGAGAGTCCGGTACTGCAAGACAAAAAGTAGTGGGCACCGCCTCAATTGATGTGTTCACAGTAGAGAGTATTTGGCGAGAAGCCATAGCATGTGGTTCATAAAATGCAGGGAAAGGAAAAATCCTCCGTGGTCTCTGCTACAAAAACAGGTTCCTCAATACTTTCCCTCATAATATCTTCCAGTAAAAAAAGTTTCTACTGTAATTCCTGAACAGGGTCAGGGGGAATAGAGCATGTGTAGTGTTCTAGAAACGCCAAAAGTTTTCCAAAGAATTCAAACAGTGGCAGAGAAGTCTGCTTTTGTCCAACAGTCCGCATGGTGCATGCCTGGGAGAGAGCTAGAGTCAGAGGAGGGGAGCTGTGTATTAATAGGCCATTCCTCCGAAACAAGGAAACAGCTATCACCCTGAGTGGTATTTTGAGTTTCCATAGGCTGTCTGCAAAACACACACTTATAGGCCCTTTTGTCCCAGCTCCCCTGCACTTGTTATCCGCCAAAGCAAAGTCAGAGGACCCCCAGTGGTGTACTCACAGAATGGAGGTCAGAATGGATGGGGTTTTGCAGCTCTGGATACAGGAGTTGCTATCTTCAAGGACTGACTGTGTTCCTGTGGCTGTCTCTGTAGAAGATGGCAGCAGGAGTGCAGCAATATGCTGTGTGCATTTTCAGCCGAAAAGATGGGTGGGAATGCATCATTCGTGAGGTGTGACGAAGTTACCTCATTCTCCCAACACTAAGTCTAGAAAGGAGGAGAACAATGCCAAATATAAATTGCTCACTCTGAGAAACCTTAGAGACAGAATGGCAGGGGCTTTCACAAAAAAAGTGAATAACTCCCATATCCTGTCCCTATAAAACCACATAGGGTGCTATGCACATGCTTTTAAAAGAAAGGAACCAGTGCCAATATAGAAGGAAACCCTGTCTTTACTTTATCCACAGAGCTGGGCCTACTAGGGGTCCATGCTTCCCCTGCCATGGTTGGCATATCCCTAAAGGGGTCTTGAGGGTCTTGGAACCATAGAAATGGACCATAAACCTGGACCTGCATAGCACCAGAACTGATTCCCTGTGTGTCTCTCCCTGTAACAGTTGAAAGGCAGTTTATCCTCCTCTACATGCCACTGGCTTTCAGCTGCTTCAGGGAGAGACACACAGGGGATTGGTTCCTGTAACTGCCTCCCCCACCCACACCAATCTGTGCAATATTGTATAACCCCTGGCTGCCCGGGCCCCCCTGTGTGGCCCCCTTCCTGAAGAGCTTCCGGCTTCCTTCCTCTCTGCCAGCTGCTGCTATTTCAGGATGGAGAGCAGGGAAGGAGCCAGTAAATATGTCATATTTACCAACCCTTTTTCCTTTTGTGAATGAACACAGTATGTGATTGGTACTGATCACTCACTGTATTCATTCATTACTGAAGCATAGTAAACAGTGTTAACTATGCTTCGGTTTGTGAATGAACAAGAGCCTCTGTACAGAGCTTTCTGTTCATTCACTGTTCAGTGAGCTGAGGATAGCAGACTCTATGTCCTCGGTCCCTTTCTCTGTCTCAAAAGTGAAACATCAAGGGTCTGTTTGGAGCCCTGATATTTCACTAAACGCCCCCCAATAAAAAAAAAATTAATTACAAAATTGAATAAAATAAATAAAAATGGAGGGCTCATTCACACAGGTTCTCTGGCAAATGCAGAACCCTGTCTCCCCATTACACACTAACATTTAGTAGCAGTTCAGCACAGCTCAAATTTTCAATGCTGTGTAATGTCCTTCACACTGCACCCCATCACATTATGGCCAGGCAGCAGGAGGATAGTGGGGTGGGGCAGCAAAATGCATCTTCGCCTGTGTAGACAAAAATCCTTGCACCAGCCCTAAACAGAGTCTCATGGAGTTGGCCGGGTGAGTGTGGCATAAGCAGGGCCCTAGCAAATTCTTTTGCTAATGCCCAATCACCTGAAGGCAGCCTGCATATATAACCCACAATCTATGGATACAAGTCCTGTAACATGTACTATACAATGAAGATAATCTATTCTGGCAACAGGTTTAGAAGCAATCAATTATGCTAAAAAGACAGTAAAAATTAAATAAGAACAATTAAGTCAGCAGGAACCAATCTGCACAGACAACTATCAGCAGAAAGATGTGAGTAGTCTTGTCTTTTCAGAAATTCCTATTACCACTGTATTCTACAGTGTTCGTGTCTTGAGATAATTAATTCAGACAGAGGAGAGGATTACAGAAGTGCCTAGTCCAAATAAGCAAACCTACAAACCTACTAGTCTCTGACATCTACGTACAGTATGTTAGAAACATCCCCGTTTAAGGACGTTAGGCTGTTGGAAAAAAGAATAAAACATTTTGGACTTAGCCTAACAGGCCTCTCGTTAACGACAGGCTAAATTAGAAATGTATTATTATCCCATATTTATAAAGCACCAAAATATTATACAGCACTGGGTATTAACTAGCAAAAGGTTAAAATTACAGTTTCCAGACAAAGGAGAACAGGACCATGCCTGTATGAGCTTACAATGTAAGTAGCTAGAAAACAATAAAAAAAGGCAAGAGAGATGGCAATGGAGGCAGGTCATTTGAGTTAGGTGCATAGTAATGAATGAATGGGGTAGAGTGGAATGTAAAAATATTTTTTTTTAAGAGATGGATTTTAGGGAATGTTTAAGAGCAGTAATGTCAATCTGGTGTTTTGTTTTTTTTTTTTAATTTTATTTTGGCCCACATGCGGCCCTCTTGCTCCTGCTTTGCGGTCCTCAATTAACTAACTGAAAGCGAGCCCAGCTGTTTTTTACTTTTCAAAAGCTGCACTTACATTTGTCATTTTGTGATTAGCAGTTTAAAAATGATTATAGGTAAATGCAGCTCTCTAAATAAAAATACATTTCATATACCCTAAATAAACACTGAATCAAAGTAAATATTGACAATTGATAATGTAGACAAAACTGAAGTGACCTGGTATTATACCGCATACATGGTGCCAAAAAAAAAGTTCTTTAACCCTTTCGCTGCCAGGTCCTGTGCTCCATTTTGTACACTCAGGTGGGTCAGACCATTTTTGCAATTTTACCTTTGTTTTTTTTTTTTCACTTATAGCTTTCAGAATTTGTGAAAGACCACCAAAACCATATATTTTCTGAAAGCACATGATAAGTAGACTAAAAAGAAGGTGCTACTGATTTTTTTAGACCCCACGGTATTTGTGCAAATGTTTATCAAACCAATATATTTGCAAAAAATACACTAAAACCATTATTAGCAGATAAAAACACAGAACATTTTACAAAATTCCTACTAAATATAAAAGCTTAGCCTGTATTAAGTGAATAAATAACAAATATCTGTAAATTTTACATTGCGCCTTTTTGCGAAATGGTGAAAATTGAACAGATGCAAAAGTGTAAATATCCAAACTTCTCTAAAAATCTGAAGGCTTTAATTCTTCCCTTACAGCTTTCAGAATTTGTGAAAGACCCCCGAAACCATATATTTTCTGAAAGCATACGACCTCTAAAATAAAAAGAAGGTGCTACTGATTTTTTAGACTCCGCGGTGTTTGCGCAAATGTTTATCGAACCAATATATTCTTCAAAAAATACACTGGAGGCGTTCTTCAGGCGCTTTTTTGGTGACATATCAGAGGTCTAAACAGGCCCCCATATCTCTTTTTTTGAGACAGGGAAGGGGACTGAAGATAGTTCCTTTTCTTTGTATCACTTTACTTGAATGAATGAGAATCTGTACAGAGATTCCATTCATTCAGAAAATGACAGTCTGATACATTGTAATACTCGCGGTTACAATATATCAGCTGTCAGTAGACACATAGCAGTGATCAGTAGTGATCGCTGCATGTGCCCTCTCTTCTACAGGGGGGAGTTTAGTAAACACTAAACTACTAAAGCCCCCTCAAGCCCCAACTTCACCCCCACCGCTCCCCCCCCCCACTGTAATCTCCAGCCTAACAGATCACGGAGCTGCAGGCGGAGGGAGGGAAAGGAGGGATGCCACTTGGAGCGGCCATGGATCGGGGGGTGCAGGGGCAGTTGGGGGGGGGCGATCTGACTGGCGGGGGGGACACATCTGGACCCCCCCCAAGCCCCATGTAGCACCTGAAGCCGGTGGGAGTGGAAGAGGAGGGATGCCGGTTAATGATGGTGGCTGCGGGGAGCGGGTTTACGGGGGGGGGAGGTTGGATCGGGTGGAGGGTGGGTAATTAGTGCTGGGGGAGAAGGGGGGTGAAGGTGATAGGAGAGGAGAGTGGGGAGCAGTTTTAGATGAAAGGGGGTGGAGAAGCAGGGGACAGGGAGGCGGCGGCCTGGGTGGGGGGGGGGGGATCGTCCCATTAGGGGTTGATAACTCTGATCAGCGGGTTGTAATCCGCTGATAAGAGTTATAGAATTGTTTAGCAGTACTGAGCTGGCCACCTGCGGGCACTTCTGATCTGGCAGTGAAAGGGTTAAAGCATAAACAAATAGTAAAGTTTATATGAAAACAAAGATAATCGACTGTGTGGGAACCTCCACCTTGGTGTTCTTGCCTCCACCAAACATACGATATGAGTTTGAGTGCAATCTCACCAGAACCAATTGCTGTCTAACATATAGAGCAGCAAAACTCGTTCATTATTCTCTGTTCCCTCTTCACAAGGGGTGCATGCAGCATTCACTGGATATGAATATTCCTCCAATATTGTACATGGACATCAAAGGGAAAACTCACTCGCATTCATCCAAGCAGTGAATCACCAATGCCAGAAAGAAAAACGCATATAGTGTAGTATTTATTTTCAACAAAAAAATAAAAGTATAAAAAAAACATTAAAAATTAACATATTAATTTACAAGTTAAAGTGCTATGACATATACTGCTGGGTCACACCACTTACATCTGATGCTGCCAGACTACAAGAAGAATGGTGCCTGGACCTCAAGGGTATCAGTAATAACATTCACATATAGTATGTACATTCAGAATAAAAGCTGGTAGTAGATAACTTACATCCTGTGTCACCACCCTGAAAACAGAATGGCAGCTGGACCTCAGGCATGTAAGATAAAGCTCCCCTTGTGAAGAAGGAACAGAGAGTAATGAACGGGTTTTGCTGCTCTATATGTTAAATAGCAATTGGTTCTGGTGAGTTTGCACTCTGAATGTTTGGTGGAGGCAAGAACACCATGGTGGAGGTTCCCACACAGTCGATTATCTTTGTTTTCATATAAACTTTACTATTTATTTATGCTTTAAAGGACTATTTTTTTTTTTGGCACCATGTATGCAGTATAATAATAACCACGTCACTTCAGTTTTGTCTACATTATCGACTGTCAATATCTACTTTGATTCAATGTTTATTTGAGATATATGAAATTTGATTCATTATTTAGAGCGCTGCATTTACCTATAATCATTTTTAAACTGCTAATCACAAAATGACAAATGTAAGTGTAGCTTTTGGGAAGTAAAAAACAACTGGGCTCGCTTTCAGTTAATTGGGGACCGCAAAGCAGGAACATGTGGCCCAAAATAAAACGAAAAAAAAAAAAACCCACCAGATTGACATTACTGCTCTTAAACAGTTCCTAAAATCCAGCTCTTAAAAAAAAATATTTTGATATTCTTCTCTACCCCAATCTTTCATTACTATGCACCTAACTCAAAATGACCTGCTTCCAATGCCATCTCTCTTGCCTTATACTTTACATTATTGATTGTTAATATTCACCTTAATTCAATGTTTATTTGAGATATATAAAATTATTTCATTATTTAGAGCGCTGCATTTACCTATACTTATTGTTTTGTGTTTGTATATCTACACATACTGCACACTGCCACACACTGACCAACCTAGCCCTGACATACAATCTATTCACAGTTTAAAAAATGATGTATGGCCTTTTTCTCTGGTACAGCATAAATTGCAGTTTTTTACTATAATCTTAATTTACCAAAGTGCTATAATCTTTTTTTCAGAAATAAAGTGGTTTGGCTCTTAATAGGTATTATCAGCCCCTTGATGTTTTATTCCACTCCAGTTTGATTCAGGCTGGGTTCACACTATAACACGCTGTGGATCGCACAGGAGCGCTGTGTATCCCTTTTTCCCCATTTCAGGGCCGATTCTATGCCTGAATTCAACCCTGAAATGGAGCCAAAGACGCACAGCATTTTTGTGCAGTGCGCTCCGCAGCTGCCCCGGAGATATGTGAACCGGCTCCATAGGGAGCCAGTCACATTCTCCTGCTATGCGAATTAGATGCGGGGAAACGCGCATCTAATTTGCATAGGTGTGAGCGGGCCTCACTGTTTCATTCGAGTCTGACATGCCTCATGTATAGGTTTAAATGTGGCAGCCAGTCTAATAGAGCTAGGTAGAGAATTCCAGAAAATGAAGGCTGTTCTATACAAATCCCGTAGGTGTTCATAAGCTGAGATAATTGTTTGGAGAGAATTTGTGTATGAGGTCAGAAATATCAGTGGATGAGTGGTCAAGTGTTTGAGGGCAGGGGACATGGGGGTGTTATGAATGTGGGAGGTGATCTTAAGGGGAGAGTCAAAAGTGGCCCTAAGACAGTAAATGTGTGAGGTAGGTAGGGTGGCAGTGCCATTTATTGTAATCAAAAAGTGAAAGCAGGACAGGGAAAATGATTGGCTTACCTTTTATTTGTATCTTTAATAAACATATTGCTCAAAATTTACATGTACTAGTTATCAGAGGCAAATGGAGTGCAATATCCTTGGGTATAGTTAATTCCGTTTGATTTATGTATTTGGGTCATTGGTGGAATATTTCTTTTATTGACACTATCTGGCACATTTATATGTGCTAAATTCAGAAACAGTTTGGTTTAGTTGCAAATCTATGGTAAAAGTTTTAACAAAATTTGTCTTAGTCCATTTGATTCCAGTTATCGAACCTAAATGTTCTATACCTTTAGCAATTTTCCATATGGCATGCCTGCTGGGTCAAATTATCATTAGGCACAAGTAGAGTGTTCAGCTCTGAACGCCTCATCTCATAATGTCTGTAGGAGGCCACAGACCAGGGGAGTATACTCACAGTGCTCAGAAGGAAAGTGCTATCTATGGTTAGGACACAGAGGCATGTGGGGTTGCTTCATAGTCACAGCTCAGTTGCTGCTAGGCAATAAATACAATTCTAAATCTTCGATCGAGAGGAACACAGTTCAGGCATATAAACACTCCACTTTAGTTACAGTACACAGCGGCAGAACTTAAATATTTAGAATAAAATTACCATTTCAGACATGTCATCCAGAGTTCGTCCCTTCATTTCATCTACTTCATTTTTCAAAACAGACAATCTCTCCAACTCTTCCTGGGTGTCAGTATATCCAGATATCCCTCTTTTTTGCTCTATGGCTTGCTGGAAAAAAAATTCAATGATAAATGTAATGGAAGAATTCTCTACACAACTCGTATAAAGTGCTGTAAAAATGTACAGAAAAGAGTAATAGTGTTTGTACAATGTACAGTTCTTAAAGTGGTTTAAAGGTTTTTTTTTTCTTCTAAAATAAATATGTCATACTCACCAGCTCTGCACAATGATTTTGCATAGAGCAGCTCCGATCCTCCTTTTCTGGGGTCCCCTGCCGGCGCTACTGGCTCTTCCTGTCTGCCCAATGCCCCTTTACAAGTTGCTTGCTATGGGGGTACTCCTGTGGCCTCGATCACGAGCAGTACTGTGTGCATCTGACGTACACAGTGCAGCTCAGCCCCACCCCCCACTCTCTGCTCATAGGATATGATTGACAGCAGCAAGAGCCAATGGCTCCTGCTGCTGCTGAGCCTCCTGTGAGAAGAGGGGAGAAAAGAGCAGTGCTTCTGCAGACAGGCACAGCACTGAATCAGACTCAGGTAAATACTTAGCGGGCGGCTAGGGGTAGCTGACATGAAAAGATTTTTTACCGTAATGCAGAAAATGCATTAAGTAACCTTTACCTGTTACCTTTAAAACCACTTTATGTTTGCAGTGGCTTCCAATGACAAGTATATTTGTACAATCTCTGCTAACTTCAAATTCCAAAATCACTAGCAAAAGGAACATACAGTAGATGCAATACACCATCAGCAGATGTAATCTGCATTATGTAGGAGAATATAGAAGACTGAAATCAATTATGCAATATTATTTACCACCAGTTGTAAATTTTCGTTTACTTAAATTCTTAGGCCCTTTTCACATGTTAGGCCCACTCGGATCCACCTGTCCATTTTTCAGGTGGCCGAGCAGGCCACCCATTGACTTGTATGGGCAGGCGGATGTCTGCTGACACCTGCCTGCCATCCGATAAGATCTGCTGAAAACAGACGGATGCCGATACGTTCACCATCCGTCAAGCGGATCGGATGGGATCGGATGAAAATGGACAGGCGGATACGTTTTCATCCGATCACCCATAGAGAACAGCGGGGCTCTGACAGGTCCGTCCCTGCACAGTGAGCAGAGACGGACCTGTCATCCGCTGACTCACCGGGGCTCAGCGGGGATCAACGGAGCGATCTCCCGCTGAGCTGGCACCCCACCCCGTGTGAAAGGGGCCTTACAGCTTAAAAAAAAAACATATTTACATATATACAAAATAAATATAAATACATAAAGAAACAAACCAAAATCAGCTAACTACTATCATTAACAGAAAACCGTTTTTTTTGCCAGAAAAAACAAACAGAACTAAATATTAGTATTAATATCATTATAGTGCTCTTCAACAAACCCCCTACCTCCACATAAATACACCCCCAGGCTAAGAAACTATGAAACATTAAACTATTAGACATTTAACCCATCCATGCAGGCTTTTTTCAAAAATCTGGGGCGCGTAAAAAGGACAGAAAAAAAAAGCCGCACACCCAGAGATTGACAGACAGCAGCAAAAGGGACTTGACATGCCTTTGTCCAGGCTTCCCACTGCCGCCTGTCCTTCTCAAGATCCCAAATCTTTCCAACTTCACCCAGAATGTTGTGTGCGCCACAACCTCGACAGAAAGGACTTTTTTCCGAGTGGAAATCTCAGCGTAAAATAATGTACTACTAAACTGACTAGAAAAAGTGTCTCGAAATCAAAATCCTAGCTGAAAAGTCTGAAAAGCCCCGTATGCCCACTCTGCATAAGACATGCGGGAAAGGAAATGGATACCCAGAGCCACACCCACCTGCTTACAGACTTCTATATTGAAGGGACGCCGAAGCAAGAAATGGTCCATCGTCTCCTCCACCCCACCACGTTCCACTCTTGGGCAACCACGGTTATCCATAGTGCTTCAGGTTACCCTCCACATAGAGTCTGCTATGGAACGAGCATCAGGCCAAATCCCAAAACTTTAAAAGAGACGCATGGGCTTAAAAAAAAAACAAAAAAAACAAAAAAAAAACACATTTATACTCACCTAGATAGATTTTCCAATAAAGCCTCCATTTGTAATAAATATCCGGAAATCTCTTATAAGATTGTGACCAGATGGTACAGGATGCCATTAGTCCTCGGCAAGCTCTTTCCACAACAAATTGCCATATGTTGGCACACATACTGTTTCGTTTTTACACATTTTTTGGGACTGCCATCCACTGCAACCCTACTGGAAATCCGTAAAAGGGATAATTCAGATATTCACAGAATTTTCCCTGTTTTATAGCGATATGAGAAATCCCTGCTAATTCATATATTAAATGTTGCCAGGGCTTGTATCCCTAGTGCCAGGAAAAGTCCAAACCCACCAATATTATAACAGTGGTTTTCAAGGGTAAATTGCATCCAAAAGATGGAAGATCTTACAACGGCCCTCAGAGACAAGATTTCTGACCAGACCAAATGATGGTATTATTGGGAAGAATATATTGTCTAAATATAAACGAATGCTTAAGGAATCTAGTTTCATCACGTACATCTGCTCGCACCTCCTTTACCCTATATCAGATTAAAAGATGCAGGTACTGCAAATATGCCTGGGGCAGCAATAATACATACAGTACCTATATGTCCTCCACCCTAAGTTCTTAATCCACCAGGCTCCCTCGAGTTGGAGTTCACACTTCTCCTCTACTTCTTCCTGTTCCCTAGCCTTCCCTTCCATGTCTATGCCCTGGGTACCCCATAAATTCTCTAAACTTGTCCGCTTTCTGATCACAACTCTGCCTGTTAAACCGCCTACTGTTTGTCCCCTTGGTTGGCAAATTCAGCTTTTTCTTTGACTACATTCCCATCTGCCACACTGCTCCTGTGTTTCTACCAGCTGCTCATCTAATCTGTATCCTGTCTTGTGCTGGGACTACTCTAAAGCCCTGCTCTTCCTCAAAGTCCTACATCTGTCTTGATCACCTGCCTTTAACAGCACCTGCCAGCAAAGCCATCCTCAAGAGTCTTCTACAGAAGTGTGAATCTCCAGATTGGCGATTCGGCACTCATGCCTCTCATCCCATTTCCAACATCCCAAGGGTTTTTTTGATTAGAGGTATAAGGAAAGCCCTCTTCTCACTTCAGGTTTAAAACAGGTACGCAATAACTAGTCACATTTAATAATATATTTAAAGAGTAACTCCACTTTTGTTGAGAAAAAAACATTCCCCTCTGGGTGATCTATGTCTATTACAAGGATTTTGACAATCTTTGTTGCAGATTCCTACCTTTTTGTTATTCTGAAGAAATCCCTGTGTGTTTATCTGTGCCCATGTGCACAAGTTAGTCTAATGGGAGTGGTGTCAAAATTATCAGCCAGCTGCTGCACCTGCAAAGCTCTAATGAGGACAATTGCAGGGTCTGCATCCCTTTGGACATGATTTCCTATTGGGAGTATCTCACCAGAAATGACATTTTTGTTGCAAGGGATGCCTGAAATCTGACTTGTATCTTAGTGCAGACTTCTAGGATAATCAGTGAGCCAATTCCACAAGCAGGAAATGACATTCTGTGTACAGAACACTTCCAGGTAGCCATGATGCCTTGCATTTCACAGAAAATTACAGAGCTGCAGATTGAAAAAGAAAGTGGTTGTAAAGGCAGAAGGTTTTTTATCTTAATGCATTCTATGCATTAGGATAAAAAACCTTCTGTGTGCAGCAGCTTCCCTCAGCTGCCCTAATACTTACCTGAGCCCATCTATATCCAGCGATGTTGTACAAGAGACTCAGCTGTCCAGGACTCCACTCCTCATTGGCTGAGACAGCAGCATGGTGCCATTGGCTCCCGCTGCTCTCTATCAAAGTCAGTGAGCCAATGAGGAGAGAAAGGAGGTGGGGCTGGGCCGTGGCTTCGTGTCTGAATGGACACAGGTAGGTGCGGCTCAGGTGCCCTCATAGAAAGCTGCTTGCTGTGGGGGCACTCAACAGGAAGGAGGGGCCAAAAGAACCAAAGAGGGACCCAAGAAGAGGAGGATCTGGGTTGCAAAACCACTGCACAGAGCAGGTAAATATAACATGTAGCAATTTTATATGCTATATTATTATTTTTTTTTTATTTGCTATTTTTGAGTTACCCTTTATTTTTATTTTTTTTTAACAAACACATAATTGTATTATTGCTGTGTTTGGTGCCAGGAGTTCAGAATTAACAGCCCATATACGCTGATGAACCGCAGTGGGTAAAAACTGACTTGTGGTAATGAAATACAAACCTTTAAGTCAGGGGTGTCCAAACTTTTTTGAAAGAGGGCCAGATTTGATGTAGTGAACGTGCGTGAGGGCTGACCATTTTGCCTGAATTCTTTGAACCATTAAAAGTAGGTTCATCCGAGCACTAATACACTGCCCAACAAGAATTCTCTTGCCTTTGTGGCTGTGTGTGGTGAAGACATGAGCTTGGGCGTGTTATTTGGCTATACCGCATTCATCGGCGTATAACACGCACCTTCACTTTAGGAGGGAAGTTTCAGGAAAAAAATGAAATTGTAAATAAAGAACTGTGAAGCAAAATAAGGGTCAGTGTCCATGAATGCAGCCTAATCAGTGCCTAGCTGCAGCCCCACCATTGCCATGAATGAAGCCTTACTATTGCCAGGAATGCAGCACCCCTATTGCCATGAATGCAGACTCACCATTGCCATCAGTGCAGCCTGACTGATGCCCATCTGCAACCTCGGATGGGACAGGGAGGGGGCAGGATGAGCGCCAACAGATTACATACAGCAGAATCTGTTTTCTTGGCAGCCTCTTTAAAACAAAGTCCCGCCTCCTATGATGGGCAGAACAGTCGTCCAATGGCAGCGCAGGAGATGGGACTTCCTTTTACAGAGGCCGCCGTGTAAACAGGAAATTCACCTGTAAATACGGCATTCGTCCCACCTCCTCTCTGTCCCCTCCAAGGCAGCCAGCATGTATATCTTTTGTGGCCCCCGGTGCTTGGGGATTCGTTGGGGGCCACAAAAGATATACATGTCCAAACTAACAGGCGGACCGTTCGAAAACCAAAACGCGGGCGCGATTGGCCCACGGGCCGGACTTTGGACATGCCTGCTTTAAGTGAATCAAATTAAAAACATCAATGTGCCACTGTATGCATGAGGTTTTATTTTGCTCACAAAATTTTTGTTGATTCCAATGTAGGGAAAACAGAAACAGTATAAAACACTGAAAATTTCTAAAATTTTTAAAAATGAAGACAAAAGGTTAAAACTATAACAAGGCATCTATAGTAAACTGACTCTTAAGAAGGCAGCGTCAATAGAGTAAAATGGGAACTAAACTGTGTTCCCCAATGGGTTAGGACCTGTAGTTTATTTGCTATAAGTTCGTTTTATACAGGTAACTGAAATTAATTTAGTGTATTTTATAAAGCAAAAATATATAAAAAATAGGATTTTTTCATCATACTTAACTGTAAAATCCTTTTCTTTGATTACATCACAGGACACAGTTAGGCTAATATTCATTACCTACTGGGTTATTCGCCATCTCTAGGTGAACGGGCACTGGTAGACAAAGTCTTATGTCGTGTACACACAGGCGGACTTTTTGGCATCAAAGGTCCGACGGACTTCTGACGGAATTTCGAACGAACGGACTTGGCTACACACGATCACACCAAAGTACGACGGATTCGTACGTGATGACGTACGAACGGACTAAAAATAAGGAAGTTCATAACCAGTAGCCAATAGCTGCCCTAGCGTCGGTTTTCGTCCACTGGACTAGCATACAGACGAGCAGATTTCTCCATAGGAACTGGGTCCGGCGGAAAGATTTGAAACATGTTCCAAATCTAAAGTCCGCTGCAGGTCCTATGAAGCCCACACACGGTCGGATTGTCTGACGGATTCATTCCGTCTGACCAGTCTGGTCCAAAAATCCGCCCGTGTGTACACGGCATTAGACAGGAAGTCTGCCCCTATATAACCCCTCCCATACAGGAAGTACTTCAGTTTTGTAGCAAGTAGGGTTGTCCCGATACCGATACTAGTATCGGTATCGGCACCGATACCGAGCATTTGCCCAAGTACTTGTACTCGGGCAAATGCTCACGATGCTTCCCCCGATACCTTGAGAGTCAGCAGTGATCGGCGCGTGGGGGAGTTACAAGCTTCTCCCCCAGCAGCTTTCAGCTGCTTTAGTGAAATCTATACAGCGGTGATCGGTGCTTGTAACTCCCCCACACGCGATCACTGCTGTCACCACATCCTCCATGCCCCCTCCGTTCCGCTGTCCCCCTCCATGTCCTCCTCCTTCCTTTTCTGTATGGACAGAGTCCGCTGACTCTGTCCATTCACATAACTGAAACATTGTAACCTCCTGTGATTACGATGTCTCAGTTTATGAATAGAGAGGAGCCGCTGTCTTCTCTCCATTCATTTTCAGTGCAGCTGAGGCTGCAGAGAAAGGGACTGGGGAATCTCTATCCTCGGTCTTTCTCTGTCTCAAGGGGGAGTTATCAGGGGTCTGTTAAGATCCCTGATATCTCACCAAAGCCCCCCAACAGGGCTGATTAAAAAAAAAAAAAAACACAAAGTATTGCAATAAATAAAAAAAAAAAAATATTGTAAAAAATAATAAAAATTTAAATAAAAAAAAAACCACACAGACATAGGCTAATATTCATTACCTACTGGGACGCCCCAGAGCAATAGCCTTGAAGGGAGGGAGACACCCTGCCAAACAAAAATGACCATCAGACTTTAAATGGCAGCCTGTAGTACACTACAGCCAAAAGCCAAATCTTCGGCTGCTCTAACATCTACCTGATAAAATCTTGTAAACGTATGCACTGAAGACCAGGTAGCAGCCTTACAAATCTGAGTCACAGATACCTGATGGCGAAAAGCCCAGGAAGTTCTTACACCCCTGGTAGAATGAGCTCTCATCCTAAAGGGAGGAGCCTGACATTTCAGACCATAGGCCTGAATGACCAACTGGCGGACCCAATTGGCAATGGAAGCTTTGAAAGCTGCCTGCCCCTTCTTGGGTCCTTCTGGTAAAACAAAAAAGAAGTCTGATTCTTGGATCTCCGCAGATCTAGACAAATAAACTCTGACTGCCCGGACGACGTCCAAGGAATACAGTCGTCTCTGATCCGTGGAATGAGGCTGAGAGAAAAAAGAAGGCAAAACAATGTCCTGATTTAAATGAAAGGCTGACAGGATGAAATAAAATATTACGCAACACCACCTTGTCATGGTGAAGAATTAGGTATGGTTCCCTACTTGAAAGGGCCACCAATTCCGACACCCTTCTAGCCGAGGTGATGGCCATCAGAAAGGCTAGCTTGCGTGACAGCAAGACCAATGGAATGTCCTTGATATGCTCAAATGGTTGTTTCTGTAACACAAACAGCACCAAGGACACATAGGTGACCTAATGGGGGAAACTAACGAGTTGCCCCCTGCATAAAGGTTCGGACCAGCAAATGGGAGGCTAAAGGCCTTTGGAAGAATACTGACAGGGTCAAAATCTGACCTCTGATTTTACTCAAAGCCTGATTTCCACAGCCGACTGTAGAAAAAAGAGAATTCTCCCAATCACGTATTTCCTAGGATGCCATTTTCTGGCCTCACTCCAAGCAATATAAGTCTTCCAGACATTATGATAGATCTTCCTAGCATTCACTAGGGTAGACACCACTGGTCCCAAGATGCCACGATCCTTCAGCACCCTGGCTTCAATAGCCATGCTGTCAAATTTAGAGACTGTAAATTGGGATGGAATATAGGACCCTGAGACAGTAGATCGGGGTGGTGCGGAAGCGTCTATGGCCCGTCTATTGCCAATCTCACAGTCTCTGGGAACCAGGGCCAGGCTGGTGCCACCAGAATGACTGGAACCCCCTCTCTCCGGAACCTGCACAATAAATGTGGAAGGAGAGGGATCAGTGGGAAAGCAGGGAGTACTGGCACCATGGAACTACCAGAGCATCTGCTCCGATTGCCAGGGGATCCCTTGTTCGGGACACAAACTGATGTAGCTTGTTGTTGAACCTGGATGCCAATAGATCGACATCTGGCCATCCCCAACACTGGCAAATTTCCCGGAATACTCTCGGTGTAGGGACCATTCCCCCAGGTAGACCTGCTGGCGGTCCATATCCCATCCACCGGGATATGGACTGCCAAAAGAACCGGCACATGTGCCTCTGCCGAGGCTAGTATGTGGTTCACCTCTTTCTGAGCTGAATGACTTCTGGTACCACCCTGGTGGTTTATATAGGCCACTGCAGTGGCATTGTCGGACTGAACCCTGATAGGGCAATCCTGAAGCTCCACTGTCCAGGACCATAGGGCCAGACGTACAGCCCGCAACTCCAGGATGTTGATGGGCAGGCTCTGTTCTGCCCCTGACCATCTCCCCTGAGCTGTGAGCCCCTCTAGGGTCTCTCCCCAGCCCAAGAGACTGGCGTCTGTGTTCAGTACTCTCCAAGACACTGGGAGGAAGGATCTTCCCTTTCGCAAGTTCTGTTCCTGCAACCACCAGCTTAGGCTTAAGCGCGCTCGAAGAGATAAGAACATGGGGTAAACAAGGGCTTGCCCTCTCCTGTTCAAAGCCGGCAAGATGTCTTGTTGTATAGGCCTGGAATGGAACTGGGCATAGGGCACTGTCTTGAAGGAGGACACCATCCTTCCTAGAAGGCTTATACAGAGCCAAATAGAGGGTTGTCTGGTGCCCCTTATCTGACACACCTGATCCTTCAGGGCACAGATTCTTACGGGTGGCAAAAATACCCTTGCCTGGACCGGATCTAGGATCAGACTTAAATACTTCAGACTTTGAGATGGTCTCAAAGCTGACTTCTCTGTATTTATGACCCAGCCCAGGCTTTCGAAATACTGCACCGTGCAGGCCATGCTCTGTTCTAGAGCCTGTAGTAAGTGATCTCTGAGCAGGAGGTCATTCAGGTATCTGAGTACCAGGATTCCCTGGACCCTTAAAAGACCCAGTACTGGGGCTAGGATCTTTGTGAACACCCGGAGTGCTGTGGCAAGCCCAAAGGGCAGAGCCACAAACTGGAAATTCCGTTCCTCTACTGCAAATCACAGGAACCTCTGATAAGGTTGGAAGATAGATCCGTGTAAATACGCTTCTTTGATATCGATGGAGGCTAAGAAGTCTCCCATCTGGAGCGAGGCTACTACTGAGCGGACAGACTTCACCTGAAAAAGGACTGGATTAATAGATACTGGTTCAGGGATCTTCATTTCAAAATGGGCCTTGTGTTCCCGTTTTATTCTTGTACCGTGAACAGGTTTGAATAAAACCCTGCGCCACTTTCGGATACAGGAACCTGTATAAATCACTCCCCGATGCACTAAATGATCTAGTGCCTGAAACAATAAGTTTCTCTTTGGAGGATCCGAGGGAACACTGGATCTTAGAAACCTCTGAGGGGTAACCCTCCGTAATTCCAGCTTGTAACCGTGGGATACTGTCGAGGTGACCCACTCGTTCTGAACCACTGTTCTCCAAATGTCCGCAAAGTGCAGCAACTTTCCCCCTATCTGATAGAGTGGGGGCATCCCCTCAAAAGGAGGGCTTGGTGCCACATTTAGAAGAGTTTTGGACCCAGGGTTTCTTCTGGCCCTGGGGCTTGCCCCTGGCTCTAGCGCTCTGTTGGCAGCGCAGCTGCCTTGCCACGAGACACCTGAGGAAGCAGTCCCTGAGCTTTTAAACGAGGGATGCCTGGTCCTTCTCTTCACAGGAAGTGGAGAGCTCTTCCCCCAGGAAATCTTTTGGATATATTTGTCCAAATCATCACCAAACATTCCCCATGAAAGGGAACCCTGCCAATAACTTCTTACAAGGAAGCTCGGCTGACCAGTTCTTAAGCCACAAAAGTCTGCGCATGTGTACAGACAGAAGAGCCAAACGAGAAACCTGCTGTATTGAATCCTTCAAGGCATTAACAGCAAAATACAGCGCTCAAGGTATATCTGCTCTACTTTCAGCAGGATCATCCTCTTGATCAGGCCGTCTGACAAGATCCTTTAAGGACTGGCAGACTCCAATTGCTGCAACAGCTGGCTGAATAGTTGAACTGGCCAAAGAAAAAGAACCCTTTAATGGTGACTTCAGTTTCTTGTCAACAGGGTCCTTCAAGCCCTGTGCGTTATCCACCGGACAAGTTAAGTTCTTATTTAAGCAAAAAAACGCTGCATCTACAGCTGGCAAGCTCCACTTCTTAATGAACTTTTCCTCCATGGGATATAAAAGGGAAACATTTTAGGGGGAATGAAAATCCCGTCAGGATGTTCCCAATCAGCATACACTGCCTGTTCCAAGCCTGTGTGGCCTGAGGAGGCCTCAGGGACCCCAAAGAGGACCAGGGAGTCCTTGAGGCCAGCAGGTAACTTAAAGGCAGAAGGAACCATCTCAGTAAGGGTCTGGATCAAAAGCCTCTGCGACTGAGAGGCTGGTACCAACTGGACATCTTCTGGCCCAGACTGCTCAGAAGCAGACTCATCTGCCAGGCCCTCCACAGAATCCTTGGCATTTAGCTCTTCCCCATCCTCAACCCATTCCTTCTCCAAGATAGGAGGCTCGGTGGAGGGGGATCTGTCACGCTTCTTTAAATACCCCAAAAGGGAGACCCGTTAATAGGGCTCACCAAGCCCCTATGCAACAATCATGCTAAGCACCTTAGCCTGCCAAGCAACACCTGGTGACTCAAGTGACCCGGGTAAGGAGAAATGAACCGCTAAAAATGACTGGTTCAGAGCCTGCTCTGTGTCCCACAGCTGTCCCCTGGAAGCACCGCATGTCTGCCATACTCAGCTAAATAAGCTGGCTGTGCGCCGGTATGTTACGCGCATGCGTGCCCACGCACATGTGCGGCCCTGACGAACGGGCGCGGCTGTATTCGCATATGATGTGAATCTTCGCGCGCCAAGATTAGGCTACGGCGCATGTGCAGCTCTGTGTGTGTACAACTACTGTGGCGAAGCCGCATGCGCCATGGCCCCCAAACCGATGCGAACACTCGTGCAGTTTGGCGAATGCACGTGTGCCATGGCGAACCAAGATGTGCAATGGCGCACCCTCGTGCTCGGACCATCCATAAGAAAAAAACAGCCAAGACAACAGGAAAAAAGGTACTCTTTGTAAACACCCACAGCTAACCCAAATTCCCCCTGTGGTCACTGCACACAGGTGTCCAGTCCTCTAGCTAGCTTGACTGATTGTTACAATCACTGGGGCACCCCACAATAAGTAAATAAGGGGGTTTCACTTACCCATCCAGGCAAAGGGCAGACTAAGAAACTAAGAGCCCAATCTTCACCCATCACAGCAGGTTCTGTCACTTGGGGACCTTCAAGGACTGAGTACCCCTTTATGTTTTAGGGTCCACTCCCTTGGACCTGTACAGCACCCTGCAGGAATGCCTTAGCTCTATGGTGTCCAGGATTCCACTACGCAGGGTCCAGCGCCCAAAAGTCGCATTACAGGCAAATACTCGCAGGATCCTTGCGGCTTCTTTGAGAGGCTCGGGTACCATTTATTTAAGCATAAAAGCTTTTCTTCAAATGGATCCGATCGGTCAATCCCTCGATTCATTTAAGAACCGTTTTTGGGACTAAAGACCTCAAGCTTAACAAAATGTGCCCATCCACCTTGCAGACACTGGTAAAAAACTGAAGTACTTCCTGTATGGGAGGGGTTATATAGGTGGGAAATTCCTGTCTAAGACTTTGTCTACTAGTGTCCATTCACCTAGAGAAGAAGTATAACCCAGTAGGTAATGATTGAAATTAGCCTAAATCTGTGTCCTGTGATGTATGATAAAGAAAAGTATAGCAAAAATGTATATTATAGAATTATCATACCTTATGAAATAAACAGATACTGAGTTCTATAATAATTAACAATAAAATACACACGTGGATCTGACAAAATGTCTATAACTAAAACTCAGTATTCTTAAACAAAGAACAGGGCCAATGTAACTTTGCCAAAGCCCTTAATAGATATGGGAAATCCATGTGCTGTTACACAGTCTCTGGGGTTATTTTGGTTTCTTATCAACTTTTGAGTGTTGCACTTTGTCTAACCCACTCCACAAGTTACCAAGTAATCACACTCACTGTAAATTCTCTTCAACATATTCCAGAGTATCTCTCACTTTGTTAACCAGCACTTGTCTATAGAACCAGTTTCTTAGTTACATCATAAAAATTAAACCATGTACCCAAATGTTATGTGGATAGACAGTTTCCACACTGGTGATCACCTGCACAATAGAAACATGGCTTGCACAGCCCTGGCCAATTGCTCTTTACACAATAGCTTCAGCCTCTGATACAGTAAACTAGAATATTTCTGTGATGCTGAGGCCCTTATTTTTAAAGTGTAAGGCAGCCCATAGATTCATGTTTTTTTTTTGGTTCAACCAGTGGGTTGAAAAAAAAATGATCCAATTACCCCATCCACACATGTGAGGTGGATGGGGGAATGCTCTGGCTGTAGCTTTGCATTCTGACAAAAGGAAGAGTTCTCCGCCATCAGAATAAATTGATCAGAGCCACTGGCTATAGCTGGTGGCACTGATCGACCAGAAATTTTCCAAAGGGGCTGTTGTACAGAAGTAGAATGGTAGATCAACTTCTGTACAACTGCTCTGCACATACATGGGCAAATTTCGATCCATGTATGGCTGGTTTAACTGTACATTTATACCAGTTTCAGACTTACTGAATAGAGTTCTTATCAATAATAACTAATTCATAAGAGCACTAATCCACAGTAACCGATTAGAATTAATTTCATACTGGTCAAAGTGAATTTTGTTTGGTTGCTATGAGCTACTGCAATATAGATTAGCACTTAGGAATAAGAAACTTCTACTGAATAAGGTCAATTATGTCCTCTAATATAACCAGAGCAACAAGCTCTTCTTCCTTCTCCCCCCAGTGTTTTCAGGGGTGCTATCACAGGTCCAAACCAACGTACACATAGTAACCTGGAAACTTACCAATTGTTGCTGAAAACTATCATGGCGTTGCTTCAGGATTTGCTCTGTTCTTTGAAGAACACCACATTCTGCTGCAAGATCGGCCAGTTCTTGACGCTTCTTTTTAAAGACTAAGCTTTTTCCTCTAAGCTTGCTCAAATAACGTTTAAACTATAAGAAAAAAAAATAACGTTAACTGTGAGGGCGAGAAAAGATAAGTAGTGATGGAACAGAGACCACAGATTATGCTAAAGATGTTATTGTTTAGTAAAAAAGAATCAGGTGAAGAGGTTGCTGGTATTGTAGGGAGTGCAAAGCAGAAGATCGAAAGGGGTGTCCTTAGTGCCACATAATTTAAGCATCATTTTAGAAAAGGGTTTCAGATATTATTAATACTGTAAAAATTTAATATATACATACTTTTTTTTTTCTAGAAATCAGCTCCAGTAAGAGCACCAAGTCCTCGTCTGTCTCTCGCACAGAAAACAGCAAATCCTAGTGGCAGACTTATGCTTTGGGAAGGGACTTTGTGCTTTTGCTAAAGGTCCATACACTAGGTGGCTGAAATTATGCCAGAACCTCTGGCAGAAAAAGCAGCAGAAAAAATGCTCATAGTGGCTCGTACTGCACAAGAGTTTATGTGTGTTTATGGGCATTTGCTTTTTAAGTGTTTTTTCTAAAACATTCTCCTCTTCTTATTTTTCACTATAATCAATGTACACTTGAAAATGCTAAATGTGCCTAAATGCAGCGTTTCCGCACGCAAAGCATCTTTTTCTCCCCAGAAGTGCCTCTTAAAAACACACTTGTGATGATTTTTCTTTTTTTAACCTGAAAACACTCTTCTGCAAATATGCCTGTAAAATGCCCAAATGTATATGGTCTAATAGGCTAACATAACATAATTCAGGTGGAAAAAAACAAACTCGTATAAGCAGAATTTATTATGCCCAGTATGCAGTTCTAAAGCTGATTTTGAGACCAAAAAAAAAACACTTTTACTTTTTTACTGCACCCTCAATGTATCAATTTAGTGTTAACTACACTTTGTCTTCAATAAAACAAAGAGTAAACTTAGAGCACAGAAATGGTAAGCAGGAGTGTCTGGGAAAAGTAACAGAAGCAATGGTGGCCCGTAATGCAGGGCGCAGGGGCGCCGCCCCCCTATCCATGCATCCAGCCCTCTAATCTACATGAAGGGGCACCAGATGCATGAATTCCAATGGGGCTTTTTTTTTTAAGCACGTGAGTAGAGCCTGAGGCTCCAATTGGCATAAACAAAAAGGGTGGGCTCGGGGCGCAGAGCACTGCGTTCCAAGCCCACCCAGTTGTGTGACAAAAGCAAATGAATATTCGCTATTGTCACACCGATTCTTCTCCCAGCCAATCATGAAGCGGGTCGTGAGGCCCATTTCCCGATTGTCCGAAAGGAGAAGCCAGCCTATTGGCCTAGGAGGAGGAGGGAGGAGACGCACGGTTGCCGTGATGCCGAGGAGGAGACGCAGAGGAAGCCACTGCCTGTCGCCCTGGGTGGAAGAGCTGCTCACGCATAGATGGGGCAAGTATGGGGCTGGTAACCGACCGACTGGGGGGGTGGTGGGGTGGCTGTGGGTGCATTGTTTGCCACCCCCCCCCCCCCAAAAAAAAAACACTGAACAAAAGGCATGGCGAACAGAAAGTAACAAAACAGTGAAAGGCAAGAGAAGATAGGATGAAGGGACTCCTTTCGAGAAAAGACATAATAAGGGACTGCAAGCATGGAAAAGCAGGCCTGGCATCAACTCTTCAGTTAATACAAGCTTTAGTCATAAATATGCAAGAAAATGCATTACGACAAATTATCTTTAGTCTTAACCATAATATGACAGTCAGGCGCCCCAGTCACTACAAGGTATGGATGAAAAGATGCAAGAAAACTGCATATATTTCCATACATTTTCTTTAGGCTGGGTTCACACTAGTGTGAATTGGATACGTGTTTCCCCACATCCAATTTGCATGACAGGAGATTGTGACCGTCTCTCAATGGAGCCGGTTCACACATTTCCGTGGCGGCTGCGGAGTGGATTGCACAGGAGTCCTGTGCGATTTTGGCTCCATTTCAGGTCCGAATTCAGGCAAAAATTTGGGCTTGATTCATCCCTGAAATGGAGAACAGGGACGCACCAGACCCCTGCAGTGAGCCGCATCGATATTAGATGTGAACCCAAACTTAAGTCTCGTACACACGATCAGATTTTCAGGCGACCATTCGTCTGTTTTTTGTTGCATGCTAGTCGCATGTCGAAAGTGAAGAGGTTACTCACCATACGAAAATTCTCGTACGACAAAATACAACTTCAGAAGTGACGTATAGTGTTGAATAGTTTTGTATGTGTTCTTTTTTGTTTCTGAGCATGTGTAGTCTTGCTCTTACGATTTTTTTTTAAATGAAAACCATACTATTTAAAACGAAAATCAAATCAGACGTTGAGTTCACGTACAACAAAAATGTTATAGTCTGCACATCCATCTTTTTTTTTTTTCAAATATAAGTTTATTCAGGCATAAGAAAGGGCATTGCCCCAATGTAACATCATGAACAAAAATAACATTCAAAGACGCAGCTTCTCACAGCATCATAACTGGGAACACAATCATATTTCCTTCCAGTGCTTATACATATACATCCTGTTGAGCTATGTATGCAGTGTTCAACATTGCTGCAATTCTTATATATATATGGACGTCCCTTTCCTTCTGCCATTTTCCTTGTTCATAAAGTAGATAAAGAGAGTAATAAGACTATAAAGAGAAAGGAAAGGGGTGAGGTAAAGAGGAGTGTAGAGAATGGGGAAGAGGAGGGAGGGGAGGGAGGGGGATGTACGGAGACGGCGAATGTACCTGATTCGCGGTGTATGAGAGGGTCGGGTGCCTCAATCATCTGCCAGAAGACTCTGTCCCTCGTTAGAGAATATGAACATCAGCCAGTTCGACCAGGTTTTGGTGTATATCTCATTTTGATGTCGGGCCATGAGGATGAGATCCTCCATTTTCCTGATGTCTTCCACTTTTCTGAGCCACATGCCCACGGTTGGGGGTTTGGTAGATTTCCACAATAGTGGAATACATGACTTTGCTGCATCTAATAGATGGTGGATCAAGGATTTTCTATATGCTTTGCCCGACATGTCAGTCGCATGTAGTAAGAAAAAGCCAGGATCAGCCAGGATAGGGCGTTCTGTAAATTTTTTGTACCGTCTGTTGTATAGTCTTCCAGAACTGCCCCAACATGGGGCAGCTCCAGAAGATATGGAGGATCGTACCCTGATCTCCTCGGCATCTCCAGCAGAGCGCTGAGGAGGATGGGAAGAACTTTTGTAGTTTTGTAGGTGTATTGTACCATCTAGTGAGTAATTTAAAATTAGTCTCTTGCATCCTCGTGCATATTGAGGATTTAAATGTGAAGTATAGAATGTTTTGTTTTTGACGCGTTGTGAACGTACACTGTAATTCTCTTTCCCATGCTCCTATAGCGTGTATTTGATGGTTTTCTGGCGGTGTGATCAGCAACCGGTAGGTGGCCGACAGCACGTGAGGGAGGACTCCCTCCTCCGAGCAGTAAGTTTCGTAGGTAGTCAAGGTCTGGTTAAGACCTTCAGGAGGAGGTAATGTTTTAAGATAATGCGTGAGTTGGAGAGGCCTCAAGAAATCCAGACGGAACGTCCTTCTGTGTTCGTGAGCTCAGCCGCTGTGGGCCACCGACCACCCGTGACAAAGTGCGATGCCTGGAAGTATCCTAGGCCACAAAGAGATCGAAAGACTTGGTCCATGTATCCTGGAGTGAATTCTGGGTGTCCCAGAATCGGGCGTAGTGGGGAGTTGAGAGACGTAAGTTGTAAGCGTATGAAGAGGGAAGAGCAAGTTGCACATCCATCTTTTGTCGGACGCAAAATCGGAATCAGCTATTGAAAGCATCATACCAACGATCCGAAAATCGGCACATCGATCGGACGAAATTTTACATCCAATTTTCATATTGTGTGTACGGGCCTCAAGTCAAAGCCATAATCAAGCAACTGAAGACCTGAAATGAAAAACTGCTACTCATTACTGGCAGCACTGCTTATCCAGGTTTCATTTTTAGATGACATGATAAAATCAGGGTATATAAATAGTACCACAGATTGTCCCAATAAAAAAATTTAATCTACAGATATTATAAACAAACATATCTCATAGAGAAACTGTATGTTCTATTAATGTTCCATGAAAGTAGCACCGGCAGTTTGCCTAAAATGCAACCTAACCTCTTTGTTATCATGAACTATATTTAGACCATGTTTTCAATGGTTCTGTTCCAGAACATTTCAGGATCTTAGCTGGGTATAAACATTTCTGATCAAAGAACGTATTAGATTTGTAAATGGACAAAACTCACAGCACAGGACTATGTGTACATGCTGTTTTCTTATGGCTTATTTCCAATACATAGTCTTGGCCTTCATGCTGTGGTTCAGATCAATTATATTTTGCAGGGCATTCATTAAACAGATTTCCTCTAAATCCAACAAGGCCCCTTCTCTTTCTGGGAACTGCCCCAATGAAAATGATTTGTATGACAGCTTGTGGAAGTGTCTAACAAAAGTAGTGATGTGAGAGGTAGAAACAAATAAAGTTTGTGCACCTCTGTGTAATAGGTTTGAGAATAATTATGTCATGATCACTTTCTTCAAAATATTGCTGCTCAAAGAAGATGTCTCATGTAGCACTTTGTCCTGTTTTGATAGGTGCTTGGATCCAGAGATAGTGTGGTCAGCAGCACACTCTACCTCCCCTTAATGATGTAGATCTGTAGGAGATGAATACCTAATTACTTGTGATTGACAGTACTGGTCTCCATCTCAAGGTGACTGCTCAAGACCAACGCTGTCACTTATCATGCAGGGGGCCAAGGGAGCATGTCAGCACACATAAACAGTACTGAGCTCAGAGGCACGATCACAACAAAAGGAGGAACCTGCGGCTGACAGTGCTAAAAAATCAATTTGAACACAGTCCTGTATGCATTCTTAATAGAGGGAGCAGTGCTCATTTGGGGAAGAGGGTGGTAGCAACTAGGTTTGACAACTAGGAATGCCCAAAAATCCAGCTTCATCAAAGGATGGAGCTCACAGGCAAAATCAGCACAGGTAAAGATGGGATTTCTTAAAGACTTGCCCAGCCCTCCTTTTTTAAAGAAGAGAAAATTTTTTACAGGTAAATCAAGAGACCAGCAGGTAATCTTTTATACCTCATGAGATTTCATCTTTAAAATCAAATTAAAAGACAATGTGTAGCAGTAGCACATTAAAGTAAGAAAATCTTTTTTAACTTAATAATATTTTATTCAAAAGTTGAACACCACTGGGTGTTGCTAGTTCGGCAATGCCACCATTCAAAGAACACGCTCTGTTTTTTTTAATGAATCCAAGGCATTTTTCTGGTAAGACAAGGTGGAGAGGGGCTGTGACGTCATGATCTCCAAATCTTGCAATCAGAGAACACATTGTAATAGTTGAAAAAGGTGTTCTGTGATTGGCAGCAGTGTTGAGTGAGTGGCCCCTGTTGTCAGTGTGCACAGGGGCTAAGCTGCCTGGTTCAGAACCTGGAAGATCACTGCTATCATTGTAGCAGTGCTGACTACTACAGTGATCTTAGCATTGCCAGCTGCCCCTCAGGTATGAGATATGCATACTTACATTGGTCCAATGTAAGTATGCAATAAAGATCATACCTGGAGTTCAGCTTTAATCTACATCTGACCCAGGCATAACATATGCAAACACACTTGCAATTCTCTGACAAATATGGATAGCCTGGGCAGGTATTGGCTGACCATGTGATATATAGTGACAATGGAAGCTGTTTTTTTTAAAGCGAACTTGACATAAAAATGAAATTGTTCAAAAAGTAAGAGTAAATCTTTGTTTTAAACATTGCCTCAATTCACCTTACGCAATGTATTATCCTTACTACGTCAATTCACCCAAATCTCAGGCTTTCCCTGATCTCTCAGATGCATCAACTCTTCAATTGCTCTTTAATAACTATCATATAGAGATATAAATTGGGAAAACCATAAATAAGAAACCATATATTCACTGCTGTATTGTTTTACCTGTAATTACTGGAGGTTTTGAAACCTAAAGACATTTGTAACCTATTTATTTCTGATGTCCCACTATATTTACCGGGAGACAAATCCTTTATTCTTGGAGACTTCGTTTCAACTGATCATGATGGATAATTTATTCCTGGAAACAATTTAAAGTATCCAGTCTACGAATAGCCACATGATGGAATGAGAGTTGCAACGCCTAGTATGTAACTCCACGCTGTGTTTTATGTCACATGTGCCCATCCTTTTCTTTTCCTGTCATCATCACATATATATTCTTAATAGGAGGATGCATATCCTCATCACATAGCTAAATGGCAGAAGATAAACGGGAACTACCAATTTTATAGAAGCACATTCGTCCTATTCATAAATAACATGCGCATATAGTTTGGCAAGGTAAAACTTACAGGGGTTGTAAAGTCAGATTCTATGCATTAAGATAAAAAGCCTTCTGTGTGTAGCAGCCTCACCAGCACCCACTAATACTTACCAGAGCCCAATCTCTGTCCGGCAATTTCTACGAGTCCCTCTGCCGTCCAGGACTCTCTCTCCTGATTGGCTGATACACAGTGGCGCCATT
Organism: Aquarana catesbeiana; assembly: GCF_042186555.1. NCBI lineage: Eukaryota > Metazoa > Chordata > Amphibia > Anura > Ranidae > Aquarana > Aquarana catesbeiana. Next base: position 240,669,807 of record NC_133324.1, read on the forward strand.
GGCTCCTGCGGCTATCAAAGTCAGTTAGGCAATCAGGAGAGAGAGGGGTGGGGCCGAATGGCAGCTCCGTGTCGGTTGCCCCCATAGCAAGCTGCCTGCTGTGAGGGCACTCAACAGGAGGGAGTGGCCAAGAGCAGCGAAGAGGGACCCGAGAAGAGGAGGATCCGGGCTGCTCTGTGCAAAACTAACTGCACAGAGGAGGTAAGTATAACATGTTTGTTATTTTTATTTTATTTTTTTTTTAAATGAGACTTTACAATCACTTTAACCACTTAAGGTCCGGGCCATAGCCGAATGACGGCTACAGCGCGGACCTCAATTTCCGGAAGGCCGTCATGGGACGTCCTCTCCTGTGCACGCGCACAGAGCGCACCCTGCAGGGCACGCGGTGTGCGCGCTATGATCACCGAGTCACGGAGACTCGGATGATCACAGATTCGAGTAAGGGGCCGATCCCGGACCCTTACCATGTGATCAGCTGTCAGCCAATGACAGCTGATCACATGATGTAAACAAAAGCTTGGTGATCGGTTTAGTTTTCTCCTCACGCTGACAGCGTGAGGAGGAAAAAAAAAGCCAATCACCGGCTTATGTCAAAGGGACATCGGTCCCGAAGAGGAAGGAGGCACATATGCCTCATCTGTGCCTGAAAGTGCCATCTGTCATTGCCACCTGCCAGTGCCCAGCAGTGCCACCTATCAATGCCCACAAGGGCCACCTATCAATGCCCACAAGTGCCACCTTTCAATGCCCATAAGTGCCACCTATCAATGCCCATAAGTGCCACCTATCAATGCCCACCAGTGGTGCCAATCAGTGCCACCTAGCAGTGCTGCCATCAGTGCCCAATCAGTGCCCATCACTGCCACCCATCAGTGCCCATCACTGCCACCTATCGGTGCCCATCAGTGCCGCCTCATCAGCGTACATAAACAAAGGAGAAAAATTACATGTTTGCAAAATCAAAATCGCACCCAATATTGTGTGACTTTGGAGTCGGACTAGTGTGAACAGAGCCTTAAGCCCATCTTTGACAGAAGGCTGTTCCTCCTTAGAACTAGTAGTAAAAAGGCTGTGAGGTTTTGAAAGTCATAAATCTTCAAGTTTACCTATAAATTTTATCCTGACTGCTCTTAGCTTTTACATCTACTAATGCTATATTATGACTTCTTTTAATAAATGGGAATACCAGTCAAAAAACAGCAGCTATTGAACATACATTATACATAATGCAAAATGGTAAGCCTAACTTGAGCAATAATAGTACCTTGGTTTTAAGAGAATAATCAGTTGCTAGCAAATGCTTAGTTTGTAATCTGCAGAACTGCAACTGCATCCATTATCTGAAGACAGGCAGGTACAGTATTTCATCACCCATAGTCTTCCCATCTACAGTCTGTCTATAACCTGTTTGGGAAAATTACAGTTCGAATGTGATTGGCTGTAACAGCAACACAGGTATCTTCTCTGTTTTAGGTTTTATCAATTATAAACAAAAATTTCCCTACTGTAATAAAACATGAAAAGACAGTGGGGAGCCTTACTAAACTTGAGCTGACGGAATCTGGAGCACCTGTGCTCAAACTTAAAGTGGTTGTAAAGGCAGTAGGTTTTTTTATCTTAAAGTGATAGTAAAGTCTTGTTTAAAAAAAAATAAATAAAAAATAACAAACATGTTATACTTACCTGCTCTGTATAATGGTTTTGCACAGAGCAGCCCAGATCCTCCTCTTCTTGGGTCCCTCTTCGGCACTCCTAGCCCTTCCCTCCTGTGCAGTGTCCCCACAGCAAGCAGCTTGCTATGGGGCACCCGAGCTGCAGTTCCGCGTGTCCATTAAGACACGGAACTGCTGTTTGGCCCCACCTACTCTCTCTCCTGATTGGCCAACTGTCTTTGATTGACAACCGCAGGAGCCAATGGCGCCGCTGCTTTGTCTCAGCCAATCAGGAGAAGAGACCTGGACGACCGAGGGACTCCCACTGCTGTCAATCGAAGTCAGTCAGATAATGAGGAGAAAAAAGAGGAGGGGCTGGGCCACGCCTCAATGTCTGAATGAACACACAGAGCTGTGGCTCAACTTGGGTGCCCCCATAGCAAGCTGCATGGAGCAGGTAAGTATACCATGTTTATTATTTTTAATGAAAAAAATCAAATTAAAAAAAATAAAACAAGACTTTAGTATCACTTTAAGCTTGTGCAGTTAAAGCGAGACTAAACAGTAAAATTGTAGACTTTTTTTTTTAAACTGACGGTTTTATTGATTTTCAACAGTGTCGAGCAGACTAAAAACCAAGAGGGTAAAAAAGAACAGAAAGAGGATAGAGAGGAAGAGATAGAGAGAAAGAGTAGGAAGGGACAGAAATTGTAGGCTTTTTATTGCAGAAGAGACGAGCAGCGCTTCTTTGCCTCCTGAAACATCTCCTCTCTGCACCTCTGTAGCACCAAAGGCAGGCTCTGTGTAATCTATGACAGATTAGTGCCTACTCCCAGGGCTCACAGAGCATAGCGAACATGCGTCACAGATTTCAAGGAAGCAAATGTGTGGGGATCTTCACAAAGTAAGTTCACAAACCTCAGGATCAAACAGATAAATAGTAGACTAGAAATAATTACAATACAGTGTGGAAATGAATATATACTCTTAAATTTTGACCAGCTGAGCTGTAAAATTGTAAGGGGCCTGAGCTGCAAACATAAGTAAATGCCATTTTTTACTTTAACACAATTTAATTGCAGTATAAAATGGATGCATACGTATATATACACAAGCAGGGCCACTGATAAGGGGGATATCACCAGCCCTCCTGTACCGGGCCGGGCTATGCCAACTCTGAAGGGGGGCCCCAGAGGTAGAGCGGGCGGGGACTCCCAAATTTTGTGCCCCAATGTGCTAATTCCTGCTGTGCAACCATTTAAAAAAAAACCTCTCCGGGGCCCCCTGTTTTCCCAGGGGACAGGTTTCCCTGTATTTTCCTGCATTCATTTTATCCTGTTGCCTCAAAAGCCAACCAAGGCCTGCTGCAGAAAAAGCTCCCCAAATATGATGCGACTGGGATTATGTATTTACAATGATATGCAGTAGTTGCTCTATGTCAAACAGGGTGCTATGGTTTGATGTCCAGAAAAAATGTATTTTTGTCTCTGGTTAGCTCAAAATTTCAAGTCCTGAGATACTAGCCAGGCCTTAAGGGTTACTCACCACCAGTTGCCCCACCCAACCCTTACCCTGCCCCTAATTCCGCCCCTAAACATGCCCTCATAAATTATCTCATGAAATGACACTTAAATGTTTTATGCAGAATGAAGTTCCAAAAAATAAATATTAAAAACAACTTTATCAGTGCTCATCAATGCAGCCTCACCTGTGCCCAACAATGCAGCCTGTGTCCATCAATGCAGCCTCACCTGTGCCCAACAATGCAGCCTGTGTCCATCAATGCTACTTCACCTGTGCCCAAGAATGCAGCTTCACCTGTGTCCAACGATGCAGCCTACCTGTGTCCAACGATGCAGCCTACCTGTGTCCAACGATGCAGCCTACCTGTGTCCAACGATGCAGCCTACCTGTGTCCAACGATGCAGCCTACCTGTGTCCAACGATGCAGCCTACCTGTGTCCAACGATGCAGCCTACCTGTGTCCAACGATGCAGCCTACCTGTGTCCAACGATGCAGCCTACCTGTGTCCAACGATGCAGCCTACCTGTGTCCAACGATGCAGCCTACCTGTGTCCATCGATGCAGCCTACCTGTGTCCATCAATGCAGCCTACCTGTGTCCATCAATGCAGCCTACCTGTGTCCATCAATGCAGCCTACCTGTGTCCATCAATGCAGCCTACCTGTGTCCATCAATGCAGCCTACCTGTGCCCATCAATGCAGCCTACCTGTGCCCATCAATGCAGCCTACCTGTGCCCATCAATGCAGCCTAGTTGCTTGAAAAAAGGGGGGGTAACAATATAACCAGATTTAGAGCAATGTGGATCAAGGATAGGGTATTAGAAAATATTACCAGAATTTTTCCAAATTATTACAAATTACGCCTAATTATTGTCAGCTTGGAATGATAATCCAAAAGCAATGACTCTTAAAATTTGTCATCGGCTTTAAAATTAGGAAAATCTTTAAAATCCTGCAGTAAGAAAAGTAATTCTACTTTGAAGAAATGTTAATTCTCAACCTATCTTTGCATGTGTATGTACACCTTTAGTGATATATTAGTATAGCTATTTTGCTGTCTACAAAGATAGACTGAACACAATGTTCAAATGTAACAAAAGACAGTGCTAATGTTTCAGCAATGCTGTGATTCTCACTGCTATTACATGCATGGGGATAAGCAAGTTGATATAGGATTTCATTTTCTCTGTTGTATGTTAATATCCAATGTGATGGATTTTCCTACAATGATTATATGCTTGCGTGAAGAAAAAAATTATAATAATAACCATGTACCCCACACATAAAGAGACTCTCTCTACTAGATGTGACTTCCTTGTTCATCCCCCCCCCCCCCCAACTATCCCTTAAAGTGTTACTAAACCTAGGACCCTGCATTCACTATATCTGGTCTCCCACAGTGCACAGAACATGGAAATGCAATTCTTTTAGTAAATATAAACGGCTAAATACCTTTTCTCGGACGAGCACTGATTAAAGCTTGTAGGAGGAGTTTTAATTCTCCTCTGACTGTTCTATGAGGCTGCAGGACCCCTCACCCTCTGTCTGGACAGTTTGGCCCTGTGCTGACCACATGCACCCTCACAAAAAAAAAACCCCACTCTTTAGTAATACATACCAAACTGAGCACTTGCAGAGTGCCTCGAGGGCTCTGTTCTATCAGCAGATGGATTGGGGACAGTAAAAGAAGGGGCGGATCAAACAGCCTTTTTACACAATGCAGAGAGTATAACAAGCATGCTTTACTGCATATACAGACTGATTTTACTTTTGTGGGTTTAGTAACACTTTAACCTTTACTCTCCTTATAAATAGTCAATTCCAAGTTATGCAGTCAGAGAGAATGCAAACTCTATAATCACGACAGAACTACCTATACCAGGGGTGTCCAAACTTTTTTCAAAGAGGGCCAGAGGGCCAACCATTTTGCCTGACATTCTTTGAACCATTAAAATTCGGTCTAAGTGTGTTTTCCGAGCACTAATACACTGCCCAAGAAGAATTCTCTTGCCTTTGTGGCTGTGTGTGGTGAAGAGATGAGCTCGAGAGTGTTATTTATATATATGTATATCTTTTGTGGCCCCAACGAAACCTCGAGCGCCGCTCAGGACTAAGGTTGAGCTTGGGCGTGTTATTTCGGTATACCATATTTATCGCCGTATGACACGCACCTTCACTATAAAAGGGGAGTTTCCGGAAAAAATTTACATTTTAAATAAAGAACTGTGAAGCAAAATAAGGGTCAGTGCCCAACAATGCAACCTAATCAGTGCCTATCTGCAGCCTCACCATTGCCATGAATGCAGCCTCACCATTGCCAGGAATGCAGCCTCACCATTGCCAGGAATACAGCCTCACCATTGCCAGGAATACAGCCTCACTACTGCCAGGAATGCAGCCTCACCATTGCCATAAATGCAGCCTTACCATTGCCATGAATGCAGCCTCACATGTGCCATGAAAGCAGCCTCACATGTGCCATAAGTGCAGCCTAATCGATGCCCATCTGCAGCCTCGGAGGGGACAGGGAGGGGGCGGGATGAGCGTTGACAGATTACATACAGGAGAATCTCCTGTTTACTCGGCGGCCTCTTTAATACAAAGTCCCGCCTCCTACGATAGACAGAACAGTCGTCCAATGGCAGCCCAGGAGACGGTACTTCCTATTACAGATGCCAAACAGGAGATTCTCCCCTATATATTCTGACGGCGCTTGTCCCGCCCCCTCCCTGTCCCCTCTGAGGCAGCACCGATAAATACGGTATATATCTTTTGTGGCCCTGGGGGCCACAAAAGATACATAAATATCCAAATCACCAGGGGGGCCATATTAAACCAGAACGTGGGCCACAATTGACCTGTGGGCCAGGCTTTGGACATGCCTGACCTATACTGTATGTTTCTCTAAATGAATATGGTTCAACACCAAGTGCTCGCTGTTGGATGTATTGTGACACTTAAAGTGTTACTAAACCCACAACAGTAAAATGAGTCTGTATATGCAGTAAAGCATGCTTGTTATACTCATTGTGGAACCTAAGAGGTTAAACCTCTGCATTTTGTAAAAAGGCTGTTTGATCCTGTATGCACAGATCCTTCTTCTTGCATTGCCCCCAAAACATGTCTGGATAAGACAGAGTAAATGGAGTCAGTCTGCACATGCTCAGTTTGGTGTGTATTACTAGAGAGTTTTTTTTTCTTGGGAGAGTGCATGTGATCAGCACAGGGCCAATCAGCACTGTCCAGACAGAGGGTCAGGGGTCCTGCATTCTGATAGGACAGTCAGTGCAGTATGAAAAATCCTCCTCCATGCTTTAACCAGGCACTGATAGAAGTCACAAGACTGCTATATACTGCTGATGAGAAAAGGTATTTAGCAGTTTATATTTACTAAAATAATAGTGTTTCCATGAATGCAGGGTCCTGTGTTTAGTAACACTTTAAGCCTCGTACACACTAGTAGTTTTGTTTGGTTCAACCCAGCAGGGCTGAACGAAAAATAAACCTGACAGTTTAGAGGAGCCGCTGTACTAACCATCTGACATTAGTACAGCAATCTCCCCTGCTGTTCTATAGTGTTCTGAAAGCAGATCGGGACAGGACCCCCCCCCCCCCCCATCACAACAACACTCCAGTCATCGCTGTCAGCCATTGGCTGAGAGTGCTGATCGGGGGGTCGATTGGCAGACCTTTTTCGGTTATGCCCCGTCAGACGGCGAAAGCCAGCGTCAGGTGGGGACCCTTTTTTTTTTTTTTTTAAACGGGTCTACACCGAGGGACAAGTTGAATCTACACTGAGGGATGATTTTTTTAATAAAGGTCTTGTCAAAAACTCGCTCTGCATTTTTACGCTCTTTTACCACGTTTTTGGTGAATGAGTAGGGGTGCTATGCTCCTAGTATGCATGGTGCCAAAGAGCGAAAGATAGTCATGTGACCATGGCTTCAGGCAAGTAAAATGGGTAATTAAATAGTTTTATTTCAAGCCAGTGGCTAATATTCTGGAGTTGAGCTTCAATCAAATATGAGAATTGGTATGCTTAAAGGGATCAGGAGATTTAAAGTGTTTCTAAACCTAAGAACAAATATATAATATACCGCAGCTTGTCAGTCCTAAATATGGTGCCATTATTAGTTTATCTTCAGCCTTACAAACTTATTTTCCTAGGACGACAACACTCATTTACTGAACTGTATCTACAGTATGGAGCAGCAGCATTGTCAACCCAGGACATCACTAAAGAACACCTTCCCCTTTCGTCATCTGCATAACAGGAAAAAAAGGGGGGGGGTGTTCTCTATTCTAAAGAGGTAAACTGGGCAGGGCTGATAAAACTGCTTGACATTGCAGAGCAGGATAGACAGAAAGCTCAGGAAGTTACAAGCTCACTGGATTTCCAGCAGGATCAACGGGCCTTTTATTTTGCACTTAAAGCAGTTGTATGCCCAAAAAAAGAAAAAGAAAAAACCTGTAAGACAACCGCTTTAGTGTGGAACTACACTGCATCTGAGCACTACAAGCCAAAAACGCTATTCAATTTATTTTTAACATTCAAAGCAAACTCCTCCATCCACCCATGTCTCCATGCTTTATTTTACTGAGAAATCACTTTGAAAAACATCCCTTAACATTTCTGGACGTGGCCATCTTGAGTCAGGGCAGATGATTTGTGTAGCATTTACTTCCTGGAATCCTTCTGCCCTTAGCTCAGACATACATGCAGGCAGGAGGGTGTGCTTAGCTGAGAAACCCCCTCCTCCTCTCCTCCCCATCTGAAGACTCCTGGGATGTATGACATCATTTACCTAGACCTGGAAACCAGGAAGCAACTGAAGAAATGTAAAAGAAACCTTTAAAACAAGTAACTATGATATAATTTCCTATCTATTTACAAATGCTAACACCATAAGAGTTAAATATAGTCAATGTTGATTGAGAGAGTGAGGTTGTGCTTTAAAAGATGTAAAGAACACTTTCAATAGTATATTTTTAACAGACCAAAAGGGAACAAATATGAGTTTTGTATATAAAACTCAAAAAAAAGACATAAATTCTAAACCATGAAACAAATACATAAATCATTATTTTTAGACTACAATTATTTTTAGGACCAAGAGTATAAGAACTCTTACCTCATCTCCTCTTAACATTTCAGAGCCATCAGAATCTCGGACCTGATTGGATTTCTGTGCTATTTCTCTTTCTAAATTGGCAATTTCTTCCTTAGCATCCTGTAATTCTTCAGCTTTGGTTTCTTTCTTGCGTGAAATGATGGCTGCCTGTGAAATCAGATTTTGTGTACATATAAATACAGTATATTTGTGTTATATACACACACACATTCCTAATTCCAAGAACTCTGTCTTCCTGTAGTCAAAGTAAGAAAATACAAAACCTTTTATTATAGTTATATAGTTAGATAATGTGAAATAGCAATCAATGCAGTCGGACAAAATAAAAATGTATACAAATCTTATATAAGTCGGTTGCAAGCTTATACACCATTAGATTGATCTCACTACACCCCCAACAACGAACAAGTATACAAAATAGGTGTACTATACTGTACTATGTTAAGCACAAAAATTATAAAATTTACAAATAATAAACATAAATTAAATTTGGTAGTGCTTACACCACACAAAACAATTAAATACTCAGCTCCAGGTTTGACCTCTAAATAAATAATAAGGTCAACAAGCATTTTTAATGTCCCCTTAGGGTTATAGCCAGGGTTAGATGCACAGCATTCAGCTTCTCTCCACTGCATGCATCGCATCTCACATAAAACTTGTAAACTTGTACTATTAACATAAACACACACAAACACACACTACAGGTTGAACTGGATGGACTGGTGTCTTTTCAACCTTTCTGTGTATGTAATATGTAACATGTTTTATGCGCGTTTGAGCAGTGTATGCATTAGAGAGAAGTTTAATGCTTTGCATCTAGCCCTGGTAATAACCCTGGAGGGGGACACTAAGCCTAGGTTCACATATGTGCGATCTCAGACATCGCATGTGATGCGTACCCGCACCCCAGGTGCCGATCCCATACGATGTCTGTGCAGTGCGAGTTTAGCCATACAAGTTGGATTCACATTGGACTTGCACAAAAATAATGCAGGGACTTTTTTTTCCCCACATTAGAATTGGATGGCTTGGGTGTTCTCACCTGTGCGATCTGATTCATGTGCCAGTCCACAGTTCGGACTTCGATCTGTGAACTGATCTGGGGGGTGTCATTAACAATGTATTGACACCCGCAGCGATTCACAGAAGGCAGTGTAAACTGCCTGCAGGAGAGATGTGATGTGGGAACCGGCGCTGTAATTGTGCTGGTTCCCGCATCGCACATATGTGAACCGAGGCTAAGGCTCCGTTCACATCTAGGTGTTTTTGGGTGATTTTCTGCTCTAAGCCTCAGCTCTCAAAACACCCAACAAGACAAATCCCATTCATTTCAATGGCCCCTCTTCACATCTAAGCGTTCTGTTGCCTTAAGCGAAACGCCCATCCCTCAAAAAAGTACATGAGCTTTTTTTGGCAGATTACATTGGTGACTTGTCAACTTCAAAACACCTATACAAAAACGCCCCAAAAATGCCTGTAAACTAGCAACGCCTAGATGTGAACAGAGCCTTAGCGCTGTTTGACCTCATTATTTAGTTAGAGGTCAAACCTGAAGGGGAGCATTTAATTGTTTCACACGGTGGAGGCATGCCTGGCACAATCAGTCGTGTGATATTTTGAAGATTTTGACACATGCGACGCAGTGGTGATTGGTGGCACTACATATGTACTTTAGGTTTATTATCTGGACATTTATTAGTGATTAATATACTATAGGTTGCACTACACCTTTTTTTATACATATATTTATATAGTTATTTGTAAAACAATCTAGAAAATTATTGTGCATATAGAAGAAGAAGGCCCCGTTCACACCTAAGTGATTTTCTACTTGAAGCTTGTAGCTCTAAAACGCAAGCCACAAGCCAAATCCTATTTATTTCAATGGGCCCTGTTCACATCTGAGCGTTCTGTCACCTGAAGCTCAAAAAGTACATGAGCTTCTTTTCGGCAGATTACAAGCATTTTTGGCCCCATATACTTCAATAGAAACGTCTGACTTGAGCAGAAAAATGCTTGTAAAGCGCTCAAATAGCAGCTCTCCACCCATAATTTCTTCTCCCTCTCCTCCCCTTAGTGCTTTCTATTGGCTAAACAAAATGCCTAAAGCTGTAAAAACACTTGTAATACACTTCTAAAACGCTTTAAAAAAGCTTGTAATAAGCTGCAAAAATAGGATTTTTTTTAAACAGCTTACCTGTAAAATCCTTTTCTTTCGAAGGACATCACGGGACACAGAGCCACAGTAATTACTGATGGGTTATATAGGTATCACTGGTGATTGGACACTGGCACACCCTATCAGGAAGTTCAACCCCCTATATAATCCCTCCCCCTTGCAGGGATACCTCAGTTTTGTAGCCAAGCAATATAGTGTATTAGAAGAGGGTCGGGACCTCTGTGTCCCGTGATGTCCTTCGAAAGAAAAGGATTTTACAGGTAAGCTGTTTTAAAAAATCCTATTTTCTTTCTCGAACATCACGGGACACAGAGCCACAGTAATTACTGATGGGATGTCCCAGAGCAATGCTACCTGAGAGGGGGGGAACCACGACCAAGTAGGGTGCAATCAGACCTGAGGACCCTGTACTGCTGCCTGCAGCACACTACGCCCAAAGGCGATATCCTCATGCCTTCTCACATCCACCTGATAGAATCTGGTGAATGTATGAACTGAAGACCAGGTTGCGGCCTTGCAGATTTGAGCCATAGAGGCCCGGTGATGCACTGCCCAAGAAGCACCAATAGCCCTTGTGGAATGTGCCCTGATCTGAAATGGAGGAATCTTCTGTTTCAAACCGTAAGCTTGAATGATCAACTGTCGAATCCATTTAGAAATGGTAGCTTTTGACGCTGCCTGTCCTCTATTGGGGCCCTCTGGCAGCACAAACAAAACATCCGTCTTGCGGATCTGAGTAGTTGCCCCTAGATAGGCCTTAACTGCTCTTACTACATCCAACGAATGTAGAGATCTCTCTTCCGGAGAACAGGGATCTGGAAAAAAGGAAGGTAGAACAATGTCTTGGTTTAAATGAAAATCAGAAACCACCTTCGGTAAAAAACTAGGATGAGGGCGTAGTACCACTCTATCCTTGTGTATAATCAAATAAGGCTCCTTACAGGAAAGAGCTGCTAATTCTGATACTCTTCTAGCAGAAGAGATGGCCACCAGAAAAATTAATTTCCTTGTCAACAAGACCAAAGGAATCTGACTTATTGGTTCAAAAGGCTGTTTCTGTAACACAGCCAGGACCAAATTCAAGTCCCAGGGGTTTAGGGGCGCTTTAACCGGAGGATTAAGACGCATCACCCCCTGCATAAAGTTTCGGACCAAAGAATGCGAAGCAAGTGGCCGCTGAAATAATACTGATAAAGCAGAAACCTGGCCCTTGATGGTACTCAAGGCCAGCTTCATCTCTAATCCCATCTGTAGAAAATCAAGGATTCTACCTATGACATATTTCCTGGGATGCCAACCTCTGGATTCACACCAGGTTATATAAGCCTTCCAGACTCTATGATAAATCATCCTGGAAGCTGGCTTCCTTGCATTAATCAAGGTAGATATGACAGGACCTGAGAGCCCACGACTCTTCAGAACGTGGGTCTCAATAGCCAAACCGTCAAATTTAGCGTTTGTAAGGCAGGATGGAACACTGGACCCTGAGATAACAGGTCTGGGCGTACCGGTAGGGTCCACGGGGAACCCACCGTCATCCTTACTATTTCTGCATACCAAGTCCTTCTGGGCCAAGCGGGGGCCACCAGAAGTACCGACTTCCTTTCCTGCCTGATCCTGCGAAGGAGTCGTGGCAGTAGCAGAATAGGCGGGAATGCGTAAATCAGTGAGAACCGATGCCACGGAATCACCAACGCATCCGTCCCGCATGCAAGAGGATCTTTTGTCCTTGCCACAAATCTGTCTATCTTTTTGTTGAATCGGGATGCAAAGAGATCTACATCTGGAACCCCCCATCTTTGGCATATGGCCCAAAAGACGTCGGGATGCAGAGACCATTCCCCTGGAAGTAACTGCTGGCGACTTAGATAGTCCGCCTGCCAATTCTCTATTCCCGGGATGAAAACTGCCGATATGCATGGCACATGCATCTCTGCCCAGACTAAGATCTGGTTCACCTCTTTTTGAGCAGCTCGGCTCCGGGTGCCTCCCTGATGATTGACATAAGCCACTGCTGTGGCATTGTCGGCCTGGATCCTGACCGGACAACCCTGTAGCCTGATAGTCCAGGCTTTTAGAGCTAGATGTATCGCCCGGATCTCCAGAATGTTGATGGGTAAGGTCCTCTCTGTCTTGGACCATACCCCTTGGACCGCAGCCTGTTCCAGAACTGCTCCCCAACCTGACAGACTGGCATCTGTTGTTACCACCGTCCAGGTAACCGGTAGAAAGGATTTCCCCTTCTGCAGGTTTTCGGGTATGAGCCACCAATTGAGGCTCTGACGCACCGCATGCGACAGGTGCATCGGAAAGTCTAATGCCTGAACCTTCTTGTTCCAGGTCGACAGAATACTGTGTTGCAGCATTCTTGAGTGAAACTGAGCATAGGGAACTGCTTCGAATGAAGACACCATCTTCCCTAGTAGCCTCATACAAAGGCGGACTGAGGGACCCTTCTTGGTCCTTACTGTCAGAATCAGCTCTCTCAAAGCAGTGATCTTTGCCTGGGGTAGAAATATTTTCTCCTGGCTTGTATCTATAATCAGACCTAAATACTCCAGTCTTCTTACTGGTTTTAGGAAAGACTTTTCTAAGTTGAGGATCCAACCCAGGTGTTCTAGATACCTGACCGTGGTCCTCAAGTTTCCATTCAAAGAGGCTACCGACCGGTCTATCAAGAGCAGGTCGTCTAGGTATGCTATGACAGCTATACCCTGAGCCCTTAATCTGGCCAGAGGAGGAGCCAAGATCTTTGTGAACACTCGAGGTGCAGTGGCTATCCCAAAAGGCAGAGCCACAAACTGGAAATGGCGCCCTCCTACCTCGAAGCGCAGAAACTTCTGAGCAGGAAAAATGGGCACATGCAGATATGCATCTCTGATGTCTATTGATGCCAGAAATTCTCCTCCCTGCAGGGTGGGAACTACTGTTCGAATTGATTCCATGCGAAAGGATTGAATCCTTAGGAATCGGTTCAGATCCCTTAAGTCCAAAATGGGCCTGACATCCCCATTTGGCTTTTGGACCGTAAAAAGGTTGGAATAGAAGCCCAATCCCTGGTCCTTTGCGGGAACTATCATAATGACCTCCTGCGACAAAAGTCGCTCTAACGCTAGAAGGAGCGACTGCTTCTTCTCTGGGTCTCTGGGAACATTTGATCTGAGGAACCGAGGAGAAGGGAATTCCTGAAACTCCAGCTTGTACCCTAAGGTTACCGTGGATACTACCCATCTGTCCTGGAAGTCCTCGTGCCAGAGCTCTGAGAACTGTCGCAGTCTTCCCCCCACTCGAGTGAGCGGGGGCGCCCCCTCATGCAGAGGTCTTAGTGTTTTGCCTAGTAGGCTTCTTTCCCCAGGACTTCTTTTGTCCCTGGGGTTGACTCTTGTCTCTGGACCCCGATGGAGGCGGCCGTCGAGACTGCCTGGAGGCTGAAGCCCCCGGCGCTGGGGAAAGAGTCCGTTTGAAAGAGGGACGCTTACTCTTCTTCTTGACAGGTAAGAGAGTGCTTTTCCCACAAGAGATTCTCTTGATATAGTTATCCAAGTCCTCTCCAAACAACCTTGCACCACGAAATGGAAAACCAGCCAGTAGCTTCTTACATGGTGCTTCAGCTGACCAATTTTTCAACCATAGGATTCTACGTATATGCACCAACCCCAGTGAAAGACGGGAGGTTTGCACGATAGAATCTCTAATGGCGTCAACCACAAAGCATAAGGCCGCTGGAAGGTTAGCAAACCCCTGGGCCTGCTGTTCAGGTAATACTTTGATGACCTGCTTAACATGGTCTCTTAAGTATTGACAGACTCCAATCGCTGCTACTGCAGGTTGGGCCACTGATCCTGCTAAGGAGAAAACATCCTTCAATAGGGATTCCATCCTTTTATCTACAGGATCCCTGAGCATCTGAGCATTGTCTACAGGACAAGTCAGGCTATTATTTACGGAGGAAATGGCGGCATCAATAGCCGGTATTCCCCACATTTTAATAAACTTTTCTTCCATCGGATAAAGTGTTGAAAACTTTCCCGGCGGAAAAAAACGTTTGTCTGGGTGATCCCACTCAGAATAAATAAGCTTTTCAAGTAAAGTATGAACAGGAAAAGCATGTGCTGCTTGGAAAGGTTTCAGTGACCCCAAAGCAGAAGAGGATTCTTTAGCAGTTTCAGGTATGGGCAACTTAAATGTGGAGCGGACCAATCCAGTGAGGATCTGCACTAAGACTTTCTCCTCTTGGGAAGTCGCAGAGGGTCCCTCTCCACCTGAATCCTCCGAAGAGGAATCATCCATCCCATCCCGATCCTCTGAAAGGGATTCATCTCCTTTATCCCAGAGCTCCTCTGTCTGAGGGTCTTGGGGAACAGAGGAAAGCCTAGTGCGTTTTCTTCCACTGAGTGAAGACGTAATCACGGCCATTAATCTTTCCTCTAGACCATTAATGGTTGAGGAAAAAACCTCTTGTGTAATATATACAGGGGCTGAAGTGCCAGAAGCAGGTGTAGCCCCTGACCCCGATGTCTCTCCCTGGCTAGCCGTCCCTGGCCCATCTTTAGGGGGGGAGGATGCTGCCAACAGGGGGCCCTCAGAACCTGAACGAGATCCCCTAGTGTCTCTGGTTCCTGGGGTGCTTGAACCTCTTCTACCCATAGTGCAAAGCAACAAGGTGTGAGGTATACAAATGAACACTGCCCGCTGAGCGATGTAGTCTGGCTAAAAGCCTTGCTACCCAATGCTCAGTCTGGTGTTACTTCAGTAAATGCTGCCTAGGAGAATGCCTGTGTCCCACCTTACATGCGACCGTCAGCTCTGTGTCTCTCAGAAGGCTGAGTGCACCTGTACAGAGTGCCTTTAATAGCCTGCAGCTGGCCTGAGTGGGAGTCTAAACACTCTGTGCTGACGTCCCGCCCTCTCCTCTACCGCCCCCCCCCCCCCCCTCGAGTTTTGAAAAAAACGAGCGCTTCCCGCACTGCCGACTCTCCTGTCATGCTTCTGGAGAAAAGGCTGGGGATGGGGGGGGGGGAAGGAGGGAGACTGGTAACAAGATCTGCCTGAACGGCTATCTTCAGAGATGGTGGCCATTAGGCCGCAGAGCCCGGGTGGTATAACCACTTTCTAGACCCCTGTGGCCCCTCTCTAGCCTGGGGGGAACATTCAAACATGAGAAATCCCCCTTTCCACCTACCTGCTTGCAGCCTGCTTTGAGATGCTGGGACATAATCAGCACTGAACACCTGAGACAGTCAGTCAGCATGTGTAGGTTTGTGCTCTTGGCAGCCCCCGGTGGTCACAATAGGCATAGCATGCATTTACCTTAAAGGAGAAAAGCCACTAGAACTCAAAAATTCTGTGGAATCTCCTCTTACCTTATCCAGCCGCAGGGTGCTGTTTACACAGACCCAATCTTCACCTCTCACGGTGGGCTCCGTTTGAAAAAACCGTCAGAGACTGGGGCCCCCATCAGTAGGGGGATCCAACAGTTCTGGGACCGTAAAGCACCTCGCCAGAAATTAGGAAGTTTAAAGCCATTTTCTGATCTGCGGGGTCCAGCTCTCTAAAAAGAGAAGCATTACGGGTAAAACCTCGTTTCTTCGGACACGAGGCCCGGGTACCATTCAATTCGGCCATGAAAAGACACTTTGAATGGATCCGGTTCGCCTGGCTTGCCCCAGTATAGGATCTTAGGATATTCCCTTTGGAGCTCAGCACAGGACATCTTTACACGTCCATCACCTAAGACACTGGCGTAAAAACTGAGGTATCCCTGCAAGGGGGAGGGATTATATAGGGGGTTGAACTTCCTGATAGGGTGTACCAGTGTCCAATCACCAGTGATACCTATATAACCCATCAGTAATTACTGTGGCTCTGTGTCCCGTGATGTTCGAGAAAGAAAAAGCTTTAAAAAAGCCTGAAAAACATCAGGTAAAAGTCGACACACACAGGTGTGAATGGAGCCTAAGTGAAGGGAAGCTTTTCTCCATTGTAGAGAATGTTTGACAGTCATGGTGTCCCTGAGTTGTTGTACTAAATACAAGGAAGACAAATGAATCAGGACTTCGAGTACACTGTAAATATAAATATACTATTTATTTTATGAAAGCATTTGTAACAAACCATTCCCTGGCACTGTAAACCTTATCGTTTCCCAGAAAGTTATAGATCACACTTATCTGACTTGCTTTCTTACATTTCTACAGTGAAAAGATGTCAGTTTTACTGGCTGAACTTTACTATTAATATCTACCCAGTAAAAGATATGCAAGTGTCTCAGACAAAAAACAAAAAACAAAAAAAAAAACACAATCCATTAGAAAACAAATGTTTGGAGAATTATTTGAATACATACTTGTTGTCGAAAAAGGGACAGTTTGTCATCGGTCGGGTCATTTCTCATTCTCTTTTCAGTGAGCTGATTGATTTCTGCATTGACTTCTTGGATCTAAAAAAAAAAAAAAAAAAAAAAAAAACCACACAAAAAACACTTATCTGATGAGTTAAAAAAACAACAAAACACCACTGTTTTGATTGGCAATGACAAAATAAAATGGAGTAAATGCTACTTTGAATGTAGTACCCATTTAGTAAATATCTTCAATCTACAAATTTATCAATATGTAAACATAAAACATATGATTAAATATGATTTCTTTCTGACAATACGTCCAACACGTGGCCCTTCAGCACCTATTTTGTGGCCCTCAGAGCCCTAATAGACAGCAGTGTGGGCTTTTCTTATTCAGGTGCTTATTCAGGGCAGTGAAGCAAAAATATTTTTTAGATTGGCTTATAGCATTTAAATAGCTTGGATAATTTCTTCCTAACCTACTTTTTTCCGTGCTGTGCATACCTTTACCCTTTTTAAGTTTTTTTTTTCATCTGATATTTTATAATGGATACTAGGGAAAGTATCAAACATCACACAAGTAATTTTAAGAGAGAGGTGTAGGAAGCTTAAATGTGGAAGCTCTGATTTACGAAGGCACTGTACTAGCTGTTATCTCTAATAGTACCATGGAATGTGTGTAATGCCCTGTACACACGGTCGGACATTGATCAG
The DNA here is from genome assembly GCF_042186555.1 of Aquarana catesbeiana. Classification (NCBI taxonomy): domain Eukaryota; kingdom Metazoa; phylum Chordata; class Amphibia; order Anura; family Ranidae; genus Aquarana; species Aquarana catesbeiana. Next base: position 240,687,359 of record NC_133324.1, read on the forward strand.
ACATTCCAACAACAAAATCCATCGGATTTTTTCAGACGGATTTTGGGCCAAACTTGTCTTACATACACACGGTCGCACAAAGTTGACAGAAAATCCAATCGTTCTGAACGCGGTGACGTAAAACACGTACGTCGGGACTATAAACGGGGCAGTAGCCAATAGCTTTCGTCTCTTAATTTATTCTGAGCATGTTGTGCGTCGAATTTGTGTACACACGATCTGAATTTAAACGGTCGGATTTTGTTGTCGGAAAATTTTATATCCTGCTCTCAAACGTTGTGTGTCAAAAATTCCGACGGAAAAAGTCAGATGGAGCCCACACACGATCGGAATTTCCGACAACACAATCCGATCGCACTTTTTCCAACGGAAAATCCGACCGTATGTACAGGGCATTAACTCTCTCCCAAAGGATGCCTCCAGTTTCTAACAACTCCTCTCTAACAAGTTCACAATTTCTGACCATCTACTGCAGCATACGGTTAATCTTGAACCAGCTCTTGTAGAATGCCCATAGTCTTTGACCATCTCCTGTTGCACATCCGCAGCCTTTGACAGCTTTCTAAAGCATTACATTTAAACGATTATAACATGAGGCTTGGTGATTGAAGGTGCCACAATTGAGGTCACGAAGTTTGACCACCACTGCTAAACTATAGTTGAGAAATTTGTATTATTTTTAATGTTCAGACCTCTAGATAACTGTATGAAGAACCCATATACCACGCAGAAATACATATTCTTCAATCTATGTTCATATACAACTACAGAACACTGTCAGTGTGTTACTGATAAAATATTGTGACTCGAATGTTCACATTTCTGATGGGCTCCGATTGATCATATGTTGATCAACAGTATTACAGCATTTATATTCTCGCCAGAAGCCAAGGTCAGCCATACACAGAGTGAATCTCTTTCCTGCAACCACTGGTTCAATTCCCCCATCAACACAGGCAGTGTTGATGTAGGTATCCCTCCTGCCAGACCATTGTCTTCTCCCGGCGGAGGAGCAGGGGAAGCCGTCCCTGCTGGGAGAAGACAGTGATTATCGCTAGTGCTTATAGCAGCCGCTAGCGATAGATGAAAGAGAATCCGGCAGGCTGGTTGTACCCAAGTTGATCGATTGATCAACTTGGTACATTCAGCCTGCCCATCAATGGTTCAAATCTTGGCTGGTTCCCACTGCCGCAATTCGAACCGTGTATGGCCGGTCCTACTTGCATAATAAAAGAGAGATAAAGTAGCCACATTGTCTCATGTAAAGTTTATGCATTTATATTTTAAATATGTAGTTACATAGTAGGTGAGGTTTAAAAAAGGAAAGAACATGGGAGGGGAAGGAAAACAATGGGGACAATTGGGACTTTATATGAAGCATGCAGTCTGGGGGACAACAGAACATGAAGCATGCAGTCTAGGGCATATAACAGAAAAAATAATATACAATACTGCGATGGGACCAGTCACATAGTAATACTTACAGACAGGTCTGCTGTGTATAGGAGACATGGTAGGGCGCTGGATAACGGGGGCCCACCGGTAATGTTACCAATCCCTCATCCCCTTTGTCACTACCAGACACTCCTGTACTATGTTATCTTCTAGAATTGCTACCACTGTCACTGCTGACACTGTTCTTAATGGACATTTTTATCTACACTTATTCCCAGCCCTACATGGATCCGCTCTCCATGGAAGCCTGTCTACCATGGTTGGGGTTGTGGTGTTGGGTCACTTCCCTTCATACGCTCCTTCGGTTCCCACACCTGACATTACCGATGGGCCCCCGTTATCCAGCGCCCTACCATGCCACCTATACACAGCAGACCTGTCTGTAAGTATTACTATGTGACTGGTCCCGTCCCAATATTATATATCTTTTCTTCTGTTATACCGTATATACTCGAGTATAAGTCGAAATTTTCAGCCTCTTTTTTGGGGCTGAAAGTGCCCCCCTTGACTTTTACTCGAGTCACCGCCGCCTGCCTACATGATCAGCGTGTCATGCAGGCAGACGGCGGCCAGCGTGTGCTAAATAGCACTCGGCAGCCTCTCACTGTTCAAAAGCCGCGCCTCCTCGTCTGTGATAGGCAGTGTACAGCCTATCACGGACATTCTCTCATCCTCGCGTCCATGGTATGAGGATGAGAGAATGTCTGTGATAGGCTGACTGCTGGGAATTGGAGTTTTCTGCCTATCATGGACGAGGAGGAGGCGCGGCTTTTGAACAGTGAATGGCCACCGCACACGCTGATCGGTGCAGAGCGGCACACAGAGAATGCACAGGACACAGGTAGGATGCACACAGACACATGCACACAGGTACATATACACATGACACATGCACACATACACAGGACACAGGTACATATACACAGGTACAGGACACATGCACATATACACAGGACACAGGTACATATACACATGACACATGCACATATACACAGGACACAGGTACATGACACATGCACATATACAAAGGACACAGGTACATGACACATGCACATATACACAGGACACAGGTACATGACACATGCACATATACACAGGACACATGACACATGTCACATGCACATATACACAGGACACATGTCACATGCACATATGCACAGGACACATGCACATATACATAGGACACATGACACATGCACATATGCACAGGACACATATGCACAGGACACATGACACATGCACATATACACAGGACACATGACACATGCACAGGACACATGACACATGGAGGTATACAGCTGCAGATGGGCATTGTTGACCCTCTTTTTCCACTTACAGTAGCTGCTGCATTTCTCACCCTCGTCTTATACTCGGATCAATAAGTTTTTCCTATTTTTTTGTGGTAAATTAGGGCCTCGACTTATACTCGGATCGACTTATACTCGAGTATATACGGTATGTCAAATATTGGATAATTATCTATTTAGTTTCAGATTATTATCACGTGCTTTGCTCCTGATGAGTGGTAATACCAAACCACGAAACGCGTCAAGCTAATTGAAGCCGTGTCTGGATATATATATATATGAGCTATCTAAAGCCGTGTCTGGATTTATATATTATACCTATACATTTTATACCTTATTTGTGATATAGGATTGAGATACCTTATCCAGGGCCTCTTTCCTATCACATTTGGCAGACTAGCTAGTTTGGAGGACATTCCCACCATTGTAAACACTGTTTTATTATGTGGATAATTAACATGTATGTGTATATAGATGAAATTGTGGGTCATACTACCACTATTAATTATTGCTTTTACCCTATCAATCATGGTCCTATTGTGTTTCAATAAACTTTTATATTTATACTATTGATGGTTGGCTATCCCTGAGACTGTGTACCTTATACATGCGTAGGTGTATTTGAGATTCTATCCAAGGGTTTTACGACCACCATCATTTATTAATTGTATCTTACTTATTATGGTCCTATTGTGTGTATATATTATATATATATATATATATATATATATATATATATATATATATATATATATATATATATATATATATATGCAATTATATTATTGATATAAAGTCCCAATTGTCTCCATGGTTTTCCTTCCCCTCCCACGTTCTTTCCATTAGATAGGGATGGAGATATATGACCTTAATGGTCTTTACCTCATATGAAGTCCCAAACAATTGCCTTGATTCCAATTTAATGCAGGGATGGAAGCATGCAATCTTACTATGTCAAGCTATTTATTACTAGCACATTTATCATGTTTCCTGATGGTGTTTTTTAAATGTTACTTATGGATCTTTATCCTCCCTCCTTCCTTCTCTGCCTACATATAACAGAGGTATGATTTCAATTGGGTTGTGCTGGCTTGTTCCTTCTTGCAGACTTTGTGGTCAGTTACTTTGGCTGTGTCTTTGAAGGTTGGATGCTCTGGACCGGTGCCCCTTCCGGATTTTATGTCTGTGCTGGGAACTGCGACGTGCACTGCTGGTCCATCCCCCCACTCCCTCTTACGTCAGGGTGGGCAGGTGCCATGCACTGCGCGTCGAGGTCACGCCCATCTCCCCACTTGTGCGCGTCCTACACAGGGCGCTAGTGCAAGTGGAGGTGTTTGTTCATTTGCGTGCATCATGGGGGGATGTTTTGGCGCCAAGCGCCGGACGCTCCACGATGCCCGGGTTTTGATGCACTTCTCCCCCACTTGCACGTTGCGTGACGCTGGGGGCGTATCCTGGTCGTGCCCATATAGCCCTGTCCTCGGTGGCCTTTTGTCCTGATCGGATCCATTTACATACACTGCACTGCCATAAGGAATTGGGTTTTTTTCACCCCCTTACCTCAGGTATCCTTATTATCTACTTTTCACTACTACTGTTTTGGTTGCTATTAGTAGGTTCTACTTACCTACTTCTCCCCCCCCCCCCCCTCCCCATACATGCTATAAGTATCCATTGTTACCCACCTACTCCCGATTCTCCCATTATGTAGGCTATACCATGCACACTAGTCAAATCACCAATCCCTCATCCCCTTTGTCACTACCAGACACTCCTGTACTAGGTTATCTTCTACAATTGCTACCACTGTCACTGCTGACACTGTTCTTAATGGACATTTTTATCTACACTTATTCCCAGCCCTACACGGATCCGCTCTCCATGGATGCCTGTCTACCGTGGTTGGGGTTGTGGTGTTGGGTCACTTCCCTTCATACGCTCCCTCAGTTCCTGTGCCTGACATTACCGGTGGGCCCCCGTTATCCAGCTCCCTACCATGCCATACGATTGAGATACCTTGTCCAGGGTCTCTTCCCTATCACATCTGGCAGACTAGCTAGTCTGGAGGACATTCCCACCATTGTAAACACTGTTTTATTATGTGGATAATCAACATGTATGTGTATATAGATGAAATTGTGGGTCATCCTACCACTATTAATTATTGCTTTTACCCTATCAATCATTGTCCTATTGTGTTTCAATAAACTTTTATATTTATACTATTGATATGGTTGGCTATCCCTGAGACTGTGTAACTTATACATGCGTAGGTGTATTTGAGATCCTATCCAAGGGTTTTACGACCACCATCATTTATTAATTGTATCTTACTTATTATGGTCCTATTGTGTGTATATATATATATATATATATATATATATATATATATATATATATATATATATATATATATATATATATATATATACACAATTATATTATTGATAGCTGGTTGTCCCCTAGACTGCATGCTTCATATAAAGTCCTAATTGTCCCCATTGTTTTCCTTCCCCTCCCATGTTCTTTCCATTAGATAGGGATGGAGATATATGACCTTAATGGTCTTTACCTCATATAAAGTCCCAAACAATTGCCTTGATTCCGAGGTTTACAAAAGACACAAGTCCATCAAGTCCAACCTATGTGTGTGATTATATGTCAGTATTACATTGTATATCCCTGTATGTTGTGGTTGTTCAGGTGCTTATCTAATAGTTTTTTGAAACTATCGATTCTCCCCGCTGAGACCACCGCCTGTGGAAGGGAATTCCACATCCTTGCCGCTCTTACAGTAAAGAACCCTCTACGTAGTTTAAAGTTAAACCCCTTTTCTTCTAATTTTAATGAGTGGCCACATGTCTTGTTAAACTCCCTTCCGTGAAAAAGTTTTATCCCTACTGTGGGGTCACCAGTATGGTATTTGTAAATTGAAATCATGTCCCCTCTCAAGCGATTCAGTGCTCACAACCTTTCCTTATAACTAATATCCTCCAGACCCTTTATTAGCTTTGTTGCCCTTCTTTGAACTTGCTTCATTTCCAGTACATCCTTCCTGAGGACTGGTGCCCAGAACTGGACAGCATACTCTATGTGCGGCTGGACCAGTATCTTGTAGAGCGGGAGAATTATCGCTTTATCTCTGGAGTTGATCCCCTTTTTAATGCATGCCAATATTCTGTTTGCTTTGTTAGAATCTGCAGTAGTAATTTTTTTTATTATTGCTTAACAGGTCCACTTTACTATATTTTCATTACGCTATGCCCAGAGTATTATAAATGCCTTAGAGCTGCACAATTAATCGTCAAGAATCGGTATCGTGATTAATCGACAAGAATCGTTATCACGATCTTGAATAAAGTGTTTCACAATTCTTTCTATGCAAAGAATTCTCTCTGCTCTTCTGAAGCCACAGCCCTCAAATGAAAGCAAGAGAAAAACCGGGCAGCCTGCCAAGAAACAAAACATTCTTTATCAGCTGAACTTAAGTAGAAACATTGTAACAATTTGTCAATGGAATAGACTTCCTGTGTAAGTGAAAAAAGTTTAACCACTTAAACACTAAATATTTTTCTGACATTTGTTTGTTTCAAGTTAAAATCATTTTTTTTGCTAGAAAATTACTTAGAACCCCCACACATATATTTTTTTTAGTAGACACCCTAGAGAATAAAATGGTGGTTGTTGCAATATTTTATGTCACACTGTATTTGCGCAGCGGTCTTTCAAATATAATTTTTTTGGAAAAAATTACTTTAATGAATTAAAAAAAAAAAAAAAAAATCTAACCAGTAAAGTTAGCCCATTTGAATTTTTGTGTTTCCCTGTAAAATCCATTTCTTGGAAGACATCACGGGACACAGAGCAGGCTATAAATCATGACTACCTGGGTTATGTGCCACCTATAGGTGAATGAACATTGGTAGGAAAAAGGACAGAAAGTCCCCTTATATAATCCCTCCCAATCCGTAAGCTCCTCAGTTTAGTAGCAAGCAATGAACCCCCAAAAAGAGGGGAGGGACCTCTGTGTCCAGTTTACGTCAAGATTTTGGAAAGCATTGTGCGGGACTTTAAAGATCGAGCACTCCTTATCAGCCTACCATCCGCAAACCAATGGACAAGAAGAGCAGACTAACCAAACCTTGGAGCAATACATCCGATGTTTCACTTTCTTTGTCCAGGACGACTATGTGTCGGCTATTGCCACTAGCTGAGTTCTCTTACAATAATGCCTGTCATTCCACCACCAAGCAGTCTCCATTCTTTGCCAATTATGGATTTCATCCTACCTTCCTACCTGATCTTGTATCGGAATCTTCTGTTCCAGCTGTCCAGAGTACTCTGGATTTTTTCTCTCACAATAACATGTTGTTACAGGAGACCATCACAAAGGCTCAAGAGGACAACAAGAAAATGTTTGACAGGAAGAGAAGGGGGGAGTTCGTCTTGCATCAGGGGACCAGGCATGGCTTTCTACAACAAATTTGAAGATGACATGTCCCTCGAAGAAGCTGGCACCGAAGTTCGTAGGACCATTTCCGGTAAGGAAAAAAAATTGATGTTTCTTATGAGTTAACCTTGCCAGAGTCCTTGAGATTCCACCCAGTGTTCCACGTATCCTTACTAAAGCCTGCAGTGTCTGATCCGTTTCCTGATCATAGTTCGGGCCCTCCCGCACCTGTAATTATCAATGGAGATGATGAATTTGAGATTAAGGCTATCTTAGACTGCAGACAAAGAAGGGGTCAGATACAGTATTTGATCAAGTGGAAAGGGTATGGTCCAGAAGAAAATTCCTGGGAACCTGCACATACCGTGCATGCCACTGAATTTGTGCCTTCTTTCACAGAAACCCACAAAGAAGGAACCAGTTGGGCATCCAGAGGTTGCCCGTAAGGAGGGGGCAATGTCAGGGAAGCCAGGTCCTTAATGAAAACAGAAGTTCACGGCACTCGCACGTCAGGTGCATGCGCACATCAATGCACCCGCTCGCCACTAATGCTGGCGCCAGGCTGGCTATTTAAACAGGGCCTCTGCATAAACTCATTGCTGTTTGGTCTGCAGCTTCTGTGTGACTTCCTAATTCCGTGTGATCTTGATCCAGCTTACCTCTAACCTGTGCTTGTCTGCTTCATACCCTTATCTCGGCTTGTCTTTTGGATTCCACTTCTGCCTCCTGATTCTGCCTGATTGATCCTATGGTATCGACCTGGCTTGTGACCCGACTATCCTGCTGTTTACTGTCTATGTCTGATCTGTCCGACTGTTACCAACCCTGCTTGCCTGACCCTGCACCGTGCTCATCCAGCCTGCTCAGTCCAGCAAGTCCTCATCTGGCTTCCTGCTTTCAGCTGTCTACTTCAGCCTACCAAGCTCTGTGCCAGCTCTGCTACCATCAGCCTGCCTGCTGTGTCATCCACCTGCCCACTGCGGCCTTACAGATTATTGGACTCATTACAGGCTCTCGTACATCACTGTGCTCCTGTGACTGCTGTCTCACTATCAGTAGTTCCCCAAACCAGGGCTGTACGAGAGGTCTACCTCTGCAGGTCAGGCTCACTAACCAGGTACGTGACAGTCTGCATCAAAATGCAATGGTGTCTTCTGTATCAACCGCTCAATGGGATCTTTTTTTTTTTTTTTTAATCAGAAAAAGGTTTTTATTGAGCCACCTCAAAAAAAATAAAAAAAGCTCACAATGCAAAATCATTATACAATAATGAAACAAAGTCATGCTATGAAGACTACTCAAGCTGCACAATAGGGACAATTGGTACGCTAATAAAAAACACAGAAAACAAAAAGACATTAGGCAGGTCAAAGCCCCAATCACCCGCTATACAATATTTATATGAAGCTAGCAATCCTCACTCCAGACATAGCATAAAATGAGTAAAAATGTATGCCATTAGATGTTGAGCATCTTGAAACATGAAATATAAATATCTAGTCATCACATCTGTAACAATCGGTTCAAAAACAATTGCGGAGGTGGCAAGTCCCGGCATTTCAAGCCAAGCTTGCCATAATGACTAGAACTTACGATGTGTATTCCTAAAGTTAATATGGCAGTTTTTCTAGTATAAAAATAGAGTTAACCTGATCAATCCATTGTTTTGTCATAGGGAAGCGAGGAGACAACTAAAATCAAGCAATTGGTTTACGGGCTATTTACAATAATCCGATTATGGTTATGTGAAGCAGTGAAGGAAAAAATTCCTCATCAACCGCTCCCAATAAATATATAGTAGGATCCATTGGAAGTCTGAGTGTAAACACAGTAGATATGGTGTCTGTAACCTCTTCCATTACCGAAAAGTGCTGGGCATCTCCATAGCAAGTGAATAAGATCGCCCTTCTGTCTCCTACATTTAGGGCAGAGGGGAGAATCATGTCTGCCCCATCTAAATGACTGCACTGGTGTACGGTAAGCTCTGTGTAACAGAAACAGCTGTGGCAATTTATACGAAGATGAAACTGGGCTAAAGAGAATGGATTGTAGGCACATTTCTCATGCCTCTCCCCCAAAATCTCCTATGTCTTGCTCCCATTTACTCCTGCATGGCAACCTAGTTGAATCCTGTATAGTAGAAGCTAATGATGAATAGAGTCTAGAAATCATACCTTTTTTCCTGTCCAGCATCACCTTACTCACTAAAGGGTAATCCACTAGGGTAAGGGTGGAAAATCTAGCCTGGGCCTGTATAGCATGTCACAGCTGGAGATATCTATATAATTGTTGTCTGGGTAAAGCAAACTCCACCTATAGGTCAAGGAAGGATTTCAGTACGTTTTGGGAGTATAATTAGGAAACATAGCATATACCCTGCTCCTCCCATGTCTGGAAACCCTCAGGTATACATAACACCTTATAGGAGGGGTTATGCCACAGTGATGTTTCCTTTAGAAAGCCTACCCTGCCCAGGTGGTCTCTAACTGTGGCCCACATTTTCTGCATTTCTGCAACCTTACCTCTAGTTGAGACAGGAGTGCACGTTCTGACGTCCCTCCTAGTAGCAGTCTGCCTATTGGGTCATTATGATTATGCAGCCCCCAACCTCCCAGGTGCTGATGCTGGGAAGTTAAAAAGTATAATTAAGGGTTAGGAACCACCAGACCCCCTTCGTCTTTACTATATTTAAGTGGGGTCAATTTTGTATTAGCCGTTTTTTTCCCGCCATTTAAGATCTCTAAATAGAGCCTCGAGATGCGCAAACCAGCAGTGAGGTATCTATTGTGGGGTATTATGAAATTTTTTTTAAAGTTGTGGGGCCCATGACATTTTTATCTAATTCACTCTACCTATCACTGTTAGAGGAAGCTTACACCAAGTGGTACATTTGAGTTGAAGTTGTTTGAGAAGGGGGAGTAGATTTAACTGTAGATATACTGTAGGATCAGCTGTGACCTGGACCCCAAGGTATTTAATAGATGTAACTATTTTTAGCTCTTGGGCATCAGGTGGTAGCGGTTGAGTAAGTGTGTCAAGAGAGAGGACGGACGGACTTACTCCAGTTAATAGAGAAGCCGGGCAGAGCACCAATTCATTCAATCAAGGACATAACATGACTAAGAGAGGGACCGGTATCACCAAGATATAGGAGGGTGTCATCAGCATACATGGATACTTTGTCCTCACAGGAAAAACGCATGAACCCAGTTATATGCGGTGATGCTCCTATTAAAGCAGCCAGGGGGTCCATGGGTCTATGAATTTCCGTAAATTCTCAATCTGGCAACAGGGGCAGAGTATAGTAATTTCACCCATTTAATAAACCTATTCCCTAGGCCAAAGCACGCTAGTACTTCCCACAGATAAGCCCATTTGATGCTGTTAAAAGCTTCCGCAGTGTCTAAGGACAATATTGCTCGCCCACCAGATCATTAACTGGAATCTAAAGATTTCGAAATAAGCGTCAGATGTAGATCTAGCTGGTATAAAACCAGATTGATCGCTATGTGTAAGTTTAGAGATAACCTTGGCCAAACGGGTCACAGGAACATGTGCTAATGGCGCGTACACACGATTGGACTTCTCGTCGGAAAAAGATATGATGGCTTTTCCGAGAGGGTTTCCGCTCAAGTTTGCCTTGCATACACACGGTCACACAAAAGTTCGCTGGACTTACGACCGTCAAGAATACGGTGACATACAACACTACGACGAGCCGAGAAAATGAAGTACAATGCTTCCGAGCATGCGTTGAATTGTTTCCAAGCATGGGTAGGAATTTTGCGTGTCGGAATTGCCACAGACGATCGCATTTTCGGATAGGAACATTCTCCAACCGAAAAATTGAGAACATGCTCTCAATCTTTTGCTGGCTGGAATTTCGGCCAGCAAAAGTCCGATGGAGCATACACACGGTCGCATTTTCCGACAAAAAACTCTCATCGATCTTTTGCGGGGCAAAATTCCGATCGTGTGTACGCGGCATAAGAGTTTTATATCGGTGGTTAATAAAGAGATAGGCCTTTATGAATTGGGGGGATAAACTGTCTTTGTCAGGTTTAAGTATAAGGATTATCACAGCTTCATTCATAGAAGAGGGAAGGCGTCCCAGCTCCAAAGCATGTAAAAAAATCCCTTCTTAACCTAGGTAAGAGGAGACCTGCATACCTCTTGTATACCTCCACCAGTAGATCATCCGCCCCAGTAGACTTGTAAGGCGGAGGAGAGGGCCAAGGTTTCTGTCAACTCATCTACTGTGAGAGTAGCCTTCAGTAAGCCCCTATAAGATGGACTCAGTTGGGGTATTGGGCATTCTGAAAGGAAGGTCTGAGTTTCTACCAGAGTGGGCAAGGCTTTGGAGGAGTATAAATCAGTGTATTAATCCCTGAAGTTATTTAAGATATCAGCATGTGATGTAGTGATGTCTTCCATGGACAAAGTGAGTGCGGATACAAATGAAGAGTTTATGAGCTTTCGCCATCATGGCTAATGCGATCCTTAAGGCTTTGACAAACACCGATGGCTGCCAGCGCTGCCTGCATAGCAGAGCTCCCCAAGGTAAAGGAAGCTTTTAACAGCATCTCCAGACTCTTCTCCACCAGGTCTTTGAAGATCTGGACATCAGCAACCAGGCAAGTCAAAATTTTATTGAGAAAACTGCTGCGTCAACTGCGGACATGCTCCACTTTTTTAATATTTTTCCTCCATTGGATAAAGTTGAGAAAATCTCTTTGGCGGTACAAACACCCTATCTGGGTGATCCCATTCAGCATACAACACCTCTTCTAAGAGAGGTGCATTCTGTGGCAGCTGTAATGATCCCAAAGAGGAATATTTAACAGATGAGGATTCGGCAAGAGGCAACCTGAAATCAGACCAAACCATCTCAGAAATAGATTGTACCAACACCCTCTGGGCTTAAGAGACACAGATAGCCCTTACATTTCTTCAGGTTTAGGAGTCCTCAGATATGGATTCCACCGTCTGATCCTCTTAAAGTTCTACCACTACCACCTCCTTATCTATGTCTACTCACCCCTCCTCCTCAACCAAAGGAGGATCTGGTGAAGGGGAGCATTCTTCTTTCTTACTGCCCTGTCCCATGGCACTGCCTTGCTCCATGGAGTTGAGGATAGCAGCAATCTTTCCCTCTAAGCCAGCCAAAGCAGCAGCTAAGTCATCCTTAGCAACATATGCTGAAGTTGATGCCGCTGCAGTTGCCACAATACCAGACAGATGTAGTGGCTCAGACACACCTGTCACATCTGGTCTCTCGGGAGACACAAACGCAGAGGGGATACAACCAGGGTTCATCCTTGCGCCCTTTCCAGCTTTGCTCCCCCTCCCTCACTTTTTGGAAGACATCTTCCAAGCCTGTTGTCCAAGTAATAGAGTTGTGTCTGCAAGGCTACCCCACCAGCAGAGGGGATCTGCTTAGGTACAATACCCTTGTATTGAGCCCTTAGGGGAACTCTCCAGCTGCAAACACCTCACTCCCCAGTTGTGTACTCACGTGCCCTGAACTTCAGCAGCCTGCCCTGTGTGTCTTGCTGCCGCAAGAAAGAGAGCCTGAGGGGACCGCTGGCCTCATCTCCTTTACCAAGATGGCTAAAGCCCCTCCCCCGTGCAGCTTTTCCAGCTCTTACTCCCGCCATTTCCTCAGTTGCAGCCAAAGACACTAGTGATAACATGGGCAAACTGTCACAGAAGGAGCACACCCAGTCATCAGCACTAAACCACTCTCAGGAACACAGGAGACACACACGGAGCACCAATGCTCCTAGTGGCATAACACTGGGAGGACAGCCTAGGCAGCCCAAAGTTTAATCCCCATTTAAAGAGCCCTGAACTGCAGGGACACTCACTATCCCACATAGCAAGCAATTGAGCTGAAAGTTTGAAAATGACTTGCTAAGCTATTGCTAGACTAGCCAGGCTTCAGAAGTTTGTTGCACAATTGCAGCAAGTCCGCATTGCATGACTCCAGATCAACTTTCTTTGCAAACATTCTGCAAGTCTGCTGCAAGTTCTGGTTCAGTTATGTTGTGCAATAGTCATCACACCCCAGGGGTCACTGTGACTTGCAGAGCTCTTGCTGTAGACTCACCACTGCAACTTTGCTCTTGCTAGAGACTTGCCACACAAATTTGCTACAAATTGAAAAAGTATCAAATGGAACTTGTGCTTTAAGTGCTCTGCAAGTGTACAGCAGCAGCAAGTTAACAAGACTTACAATTCAACACTGCCACAAATTTGTGGCAAGTTATCCTTGCTATCTGGGATCTCACCACAGGATCCTGCCGAGCAGAGCAGGGAACAAATCATCATCCATCATGATGGGCTATGTCCCACTGGACCGTCAGAGATTTGATCCCCTCTTTCTATGGGGTCCACTGCCCTGGACCTGTACAGCACCACACCAGAAAACCCTTGGCCAGTTATTACTGCACATGGTTCCGCATCTGCAGGGTCCAGCGCCAACTGACCGCATTACAGGCAATCCCAGCATAACCATCCACTTCCATTGTAGCAGGGCCCGGGTACCATCCATCTTAGCTGCCAGCTAACGGAATGGATTTGGCTGGCCAATCTCCTGATCCCTGCTGGAACAAATTGAGAATTTGGTATTACCATGCAGAGAGTTGTACTTCAAGGTCCATCACCTTTCAGACACTGGCAAAAAAAAACTGAGCAGGGTCCAGATTGGAAGGAGTTATATAGGGGGACTCCTTGCCTGTTTTTTTCTGCCAGTGTCTACTCACCTATAGGTGGCATATAACCCAGATAGTCATGATTTATAATCTACTATGCGTCCCGTGATGTACAAAAAAAATATATATATTTTAGGCATACCTTAGCTTCCAGTTCTGTAAGATCAGATTGGTCCATCACTTGTTCACTGACAACTCTTTGCATGAGGCTCTGGGTCCGTCGCTTGCTCTCCAGTTCTTTAGGAAGCTTTTCAGAAACCATATATGAATTAAATTTTATTTCTTCTTCAAGTCTTTTTATTAAACCTGCATGTGATGCACAGTATAAACAAAAAAAATAAAAATAAGAACTTTCCTGTTGAGGAAAAAAAAAATCTCTCTAGGTCAACTAATACCATATTAGGAAACATTGCAGTTATGTTGGTGCTTTTGTTCTGTAGATATTTATGTAGGCCTGACACTTTCTAAAAGTGGCTGCCAAATGGTTCTGCATGCCATCTCTTTATGCATCCAAGCTTTTTGAGAGTACTTACGGTAACTAAAAGGTCAACCTTCTAGTACAAGGAATGCAAGTAATTTGACAACAATTTCAGGCAAAACTTGTGGAGATGGGTAGCGAACCAGTCACATGAACAAAGGGATAGTAATTTATTTACATAAAGAACTGTTGCAAGGATCACAAAGTAGTGTTTTTAAGAACTTTTTGAAAATCATAACTGGCTATAGTCCTAATGGGAAAAACATTTAATTACAAAATATTTAATCTAGACAGCATGTTATAGAATGGACACACAAAATCTGATTAAGAAGACTTTGATGTAAGAAAACATTAGGGCAAAATTTCTAGACAGGATGGCCAACTTTGACAAAGTTTTCACCCCCTGGGTCAAACATTTTCTACCACCTACTACCTTTCCCATTCCCCAGTGGGACCTGGGTATCTAATAATTATCCCCTTTTTTCCCCTCTTCCGTCCTTCCCCAATCTCCATTTTCTCAAATTATTCCTTCCTTACTTCTTGCTTTTCTATCGTACTTACAGGTCTTCTAAGTTCTTTCACTAGACAAATATAGCAAGGTCTACATCAGACTGTATCACATGCTACTGATCCTAGTCAGACACTCTAATAAATAAATAAATCTATTATTTATATATATATATATATATATATATATATATATATATATATATATATATACACACATATACACACACACACACACACACACACATACACAGTGGGGACGGAAAGTATTCAGACCCCCTTAAATTTTTCACTCTTTGTTATATTGCAGCCACAGCACCCCATAGTGACAGAAAAACACAGAATTGTTGACATTTTTGCAGATTTATTAAAAAAGAAAAACTGAAATATCACATGGTCCTAAGTATTCAGACCCTTTGCTGTGACACATATATTTAACTCAGGTGCTATTTCTTCTGATCATCCTTGAGCTGGTTCTACACCTTCATTTGAGTCCAGCTGTGTTTAATTAATTAACTAAATGATTTTAGCAAATGGCTGCAATATAACAAAGAGTGAAAAATTTAAGGGGGTCTGAATACTTTCCGTCCCCACTGTGTATATATATATATATACATATACATACACACACACACACACACACACACACACACACACATACACATACATATATATATATATATATATATATATACACACACATATACACACACACACAGTATATATATATATATATATATATATATATATATATATATATATATATACATATACATATACACACACACACACATATTATATACACATATACACACACACATAGTAGTTTTAGGCAGGTCTGAAGAAATGCTGTAAAGTAAGAAAAATATATTTTTTAGTTCCTTATTTTTATCAAGTTACAAAATGGAAAGTGAACAAGCAGAAGAAAAATCGAAAATCAAATCAATGTGGTGTGACTACCTTTTGGCTTTAAACCAGAATCAGTTCTTCACACTTGCACACAATCAGGGATATTGTAGGATTGGAGTCAGGTGTATGATTAACCATTTCTACCAAGCAGATTCTAATGATCAGCAATTTCATATGTAGGTGCAAACAAACACAGTCAATAACCAGTTGCCGACCGGCCATAGCCGAATGACGGCTACAGCGCGGTTGGATAACTCTGGGAGGGCGTACTATGACGTCCTCCCAGAATCGCGCGCACCCGGGAATGTCCATGACAGTCTGGTCCTTCGGCATGTCACAGAACAGGATAAAGGGCCAATGACAGCGGCCCTTTACCACGTGATCGCCCCATCCAAAGTCGGAACGATCAGTTCTAAACATACCGGAGCATGTCTGATTCAGCTCCTCCCCTCTCCTTCCACCGATCGGTACAGTGTGCGAGGAGAGGAAGGAGCCGGATGCAGCAGCGCTGTGGGCTGGATCTGAAGTGCCCACAGAGCTGATCTCTGCCCATCCCTGGCTCATCCATGCCCAGCCATGCTCATCCATGGCTCATCCATCCCCATCCATGCTCATCCATGGCGAGCCGTGCTCATCCATCCCCATCCATGGCTCACTTGTGCCCATCCATATCCATTCGTGCTCATCCGTGCCCATCCATGGCTCATCCGTGCCACATTCCTACCAGTGCCCACCAGTGTCTCACAAAAGTGTAATAGGTAGTCAAATTAGTTGTGTAATTTGGGGTGTCATTTTTGCTATGTACATGCTAGGTGTTAGAAATATTTTATACATGGACAACTTTGTGTAAAAAATAAATAAACGCGTTTTCATTTTCTTTCCACATCTTCCAAAAACTTGTGGGAAAAAAAATGACATGTTCAAAAGACTCATTATGTTTCATAGATTATACTTTGGGGTGTTTGCTTTACAAAATGGCGTAATTTTTTGGGCATTACAGCGCTCCCAAAACACACCTGCCGATTGCAATAAATAGGGAGCGTTTCTTAAGCGCCTGAAAAGTGATTTGGAAGCGCTGCAACACGGGAGTTTTTAACCCCTTCTTTGGGGTTAAAAGCTCCCTGCTAGCGGCCGAAAAGCGCCGCTTAAACAGCGGTAAAACGCCGCTAAAACGAGCAGCACTTTACCGCTAACACACAGGCGGCCCCAGTAAGAAAGGGGTCTAAGAGGTAGTCAAGAAATGAAATGTGTAATTTATGTACCTAGAACACCTGGTGGTGCTCCCTGCATGTTGGGCCTCTGTATGTGGCCAGGCTGTGAAAAAGTCTCACACATGGGGTATCTCCATACTGAGGAGGTACTAGTAGTAGAATGTATTTTAGGGTGCAATTTGTGGTATGCATACACTGTGTGTGAGAAATAACCTGTTAATATTGTGAAACAAAAAAAAAAGAAAAAAACTCTTAATTTTGCAAAGAATTGTAGGAAAAAAATTACAACTCATACTAAATACATTGGAATGTCTACTTTCCAAAAAGGAGTCATTTAGGGGGAACAGGCAGTCCCCGAGTTACGAAGGAGCTAGGGACTGTAGGTTTGTTCCTAAGTCGAATATGTTCGTAAGTCGAAACAGCATGGGCAGAACAGCAGATATGTTCCGATGTTCCGTCGAATGTGGCCGCCGTCGAAAAGGGTCCGTCGAATGTGGCCGCCATCGAAAAGGGTCAGTTGAACGTGCCTGCCGTCGAAAAAGGGTCTGTTGAATGTGCCTGCCATCGAAAAAGGATCCGTCGAACGTGCCCGCCGTCGAAAAGGTTCCGTCGAATGTGGCCGCCGTCGAAAAGGGTCAGTTGAATGTGCCTGCCGTCAAAAAAGGGTCTGTCGAATGTGCCTGCCGTCGAAAAAGGATCCGTCGAACATGCCCGCCGTCGAAAAGGTTCCCTTGAATGTGCCCGCCATCCCATACGTAAGTAGGAGTCGTTCGCAAGTCAGATGTTCGTAACTCGGGGACTCCCTGTATCTGTACTTTCCTGGCTTGTTAGTGTCTCAAGAAACAAAGCCGTCAGTACATCAGGTGTGAGCAATTTTCAGAGATTGCCACCATAGCTTGTAGACTAACTTTCACAAAGACCAAATAATATACACTTATTTTGGTTATTTTTACCAAAGATATGTAGCAGTATTGATTTTGGCCAAAATTTATGAAGAAAAATTTGCTAAATTTTCGGTCTTTTTTCATTTATAATGCAAAAAAAAAAAAAAAACCCAGTGGTGATCAAATACCACCAAAAGAAAGCTCTAATTGTGTGGAAAAAAAGGACAAAAATGTCATATGGGTACAATGTTACATGACTGAGTAATTGTCATTCAAAGTGTGAGAGCACTGAAAGCTGAAAATTGGTCTGGTTAGGAAGGAGGTTTAAGTGCCTAGCGGGCAAGTGGTTAAAGTGATACTAAACAGAGAAGTGTTAAGTGCCATAATTCATTCACATAAAGCATATATATCATGCCACTGCATTTTGTTTTTGTTTTTTGTTCTTTTTAATCCTCTAAGTACTTTATTCCTGCAGTGCTGTTGCGCAGTCACATGGTCTTTCTCTGTTCTTTGGCATCTGCAGGGAAAGATTTTTGGGAGGGGCTTCTATTCCTTTGCTGATGCATGCTCTCTACAGTGTAAGCCTGTGTCTGGCCAACTCTGATAGTTGCTGTGCCAGTCACATGACTAAAAAAAAAATTGTTTCAGAAGAGCAATTCAAATTAAAAAAAAGTATCAAATAACTGTTTTATAGCTCCCAATAAATCTTTATTGAACATCAAATGTGTAGTTTTGTGCATTAATATGGTGAAGGCAGAGTGAACTATGATAGCATCTGCATCCATGGCTCTTTTTTACTTTACAGCATAGTATATCCCACCCCTACAGGGTTTAGCAATAGCAGAAATTGGAGGAGGTGGGTAGTGTCATTTACCATTGTGTACATGCCCACATGTCTGACTCTAAAGTCACATGGGCTGCACAGATAAGAAAAAGGAGGATATAAGGAGATTACAAGGGAACTGAAATTGAGCATGCTCCATAGAGGACACCAGCTGGTGTACACAATCTCAGGCTGAAATGAGGACACAGAGAAGATGGGAGGGACAGCTGAAGGAAACATTGACTAGGTATATTTCACTCTACATAAAAGGAATGCTTTAGTGGCTTTGTGAGTATGCATACTCTGTTATAAAACATGTGATAAGAGTTTTTCATATTGACAATTTAACTGAAACAGAAACAGCTGTGTAGAAGTTTTAAAACTGGGTGAGGAACAGCCAAACTCTGCTACGAAGGAGAGGATGTGGATCACAGTTTCATGTCACAGGTCATACACCATGGCAAGGCTGAGCACAGGAACAAGACACAAGGTAGTTACACTGCATCAGCAAGGTCTCTCCCAGGCAAAGAATTCAAAGCAGACTGTGGTTTCAAGATATGCTGTTCAAGCATTTTGAAGAAGCACAAAGAAACAGGCAACATTAAGGACCATAGACGCAGTGGTCTGCCAAGGAAACTTAATGCAGCAGATGAAAGACACATCATGCTTACTTCCCTTTGACATCAAAAGTTCTCCAACAGCGCCATCAGCACAGAACCGGTGGGACCAAGGTACACCCATCTACAGTCCATAGAAATCTGGCCAGAAGTGGTCTTCATGGAAAAATTGCAGCCAAAAAGCCATACCTCTGCTGTGGAAACAAAGCTAAGTGACTCACCAATGCACTAAGACATGGACTGGGGTGCAGAAAAATGGCAGCAGGTGCTCTGGACTGATGAGTCAAAAGCTGACATTTTTGGCTGTAGCAGGAGGCAGTTTGTCCGCCGAAGGGCTGGAGAGTGGTACAATAATGAGTTTCTGCAAGCAACAGTGAAGCATAGTGGAGGTTCCTTACAAGTTTGAGGCTGCATATCTGCAAATTGAGTTGAAGATTTGGTCAGGGTCAATGGTGTCCTCAACGCTGAAAAATAAGACCAACACAAAATGGCACATAATTGTGAAGTGGAAGGAAAAGGATAAATGGTTTTCTAATTTTTTTATAAATAAATATGCGAAAAGTGTGGTGTGCATTTGTATTCAGCCCCCCTAAATCAATATTTTGTAGAAATCACCTTTCACTGCAAATACAACTGCAAGTCTTTTTGGGGATGTCTCTACCAGCTTTGCACATCTAGAGAGTGAAACTTCTGCCCATTCTTTTTTGCAAAATAGCTCTGTCAGATTGGATGGAGAGCGTCTGTGAACAGTCATTTTCAAGTCTTGCCACAGATTCTCAACTGGATTTAGGTCTGGATTTCGACTGGGTCATCCTAAAGCCCCATACACACGATAGGACTTTGTACAAACTCTCCCTTGGATTTTTGTACAAAGGGCGTTGGCCAGAAGTTTGTCTTGCATACAGACGGCAGGACCTTTCCAGCCAACTTTCACCAAATCACGTGGTTTTTCAGCTGTTTACCACCACCCTTTGGTCAACTTCTGTATTGTCTGATATTGTGTCAATCTCGACACTTTTATTGGCGAGATTGACACCTTGCGAGCCGGGTTCACACTGGTGCGGGGATCCGACTTGGATCCCTGCCAATGCCAGGCACTGTGTTTGGTATGAATCATGAGGGGGAACTCCACGCCAAAAAAACCTGGCATGGGTTCCCCTCCAGGGGCATACCAGGCCCTTAGATCTGGTCTGGATTTTAAGGGGAACCCCCTACACCGAAAAAACAGCGTGGAGTCCCCCCAAAGTCCATACCAGACCCTTATCCTGTGGCCCCACCCCAAAGCACCTTGTCCCCATGTTGATGGGGACAAGGGCCTCTTCCCGACAACCCTGGACGTTGGTTGTCGGGGTCTGCGGGCGAGGGGCTTATTAAAGACCCTTTAATAAGGTGGCCCCCAGATCCCGGCCCCCCACCCTTTGTGAATGAGTAGGGGTACATCGTACCCCTACCCATTCACTTAGGGAAAAGAGTGTCAAGAAAAAAAAACACAGTACACAGGTTTTTAAAGTAATTTATTAGGCCGCTCCGGGGGTCTTCTTCCGACTCCGGGGGTCTCTCCGTCCGGCGTCTTCCCCCGGTGTCTGGATCTTCTGCCGGCTCCTCCACTATTTTCTGCCGCTCTTTTGCTAGCGGTGGCCCGGACATCTGGATCGTCTTCTTCCCTCTTCTCTTCCAGAGATGTTGACACGCCGCTGTCTCCGGCTGTAATGCTGTCTGTGCGCTCTGCTATGACTTATATAGGCGGTGACCCTGCCCCCTATGACATCACAGTCCCAGCATGCCCTGGGACTGTGATGTCATAGGGGTCACTGCCTATATAAGTCAGAGAGCGCACAGACAGCATTACAGCCGGAGAGAGCGTCGTGTCAACATCTCTGGAAGAGAAGAGGGAAGAAGACGATCCAGATATCCGGGCCACCGCTAGCAAAAGAGCGGCAGAAGATAGCGGAGGAGCCCGGCAGAAGGAAGAATGCACCGAAGAAGAACCAGAGAGCGCGGAGATGACACCGGAGAGAGGGAGAAGAGGCCTGAGAGACCCCCGAAGTCGGCAGAAGACCCCCGAAGTCGGAAGAAGACCCCGGAAGCTGCCTAATGAATTACTTTTAAAACCTGTGTAGTGTGTTTTTTTTATTGTACCCCATACTCATTCACATTGGGTGGGGGGCCGGGATCCAGGGGGCCCCCTTATTAAAAGGATATATCGGTTATCGGATTCTGATAAGCCCCCCGCCCGCAGACCCCGACAACCAACGGCCAGGGTTGTCAGGAAGAGGCCCTTGTCCTCATCAACATGGGGACAAGGTGCTTTGGGGTGGGGGGGCCGTAGGGCGCCCCCTTCCCCAAAGCACCCACCCCCCATGTTGAGGGCATGCGGCCTGGTACGGCTCGGGGGGGGGGGGGCGCTCGCTCGTCCCCACCCCCTTTCCTGACCGGCCGGGCTGCATGCTCGGATAAGGGTCTGGTATGGATTTTGGGGGGTTCCCCTTAAAATCCATACCAGACCTAAGGACCTGGTATGCCCCCAGAGGTGAATTCCCTCTCACGCTCGCCGCATTAGGAAAATGTGTTTTTCCTATTGCAGCCAGCGCGAGATGTACAGTACCCTTTCGCCAAGAACCAGTGCGATGGGTTCGCGCTGGAAACATTCTCGCGGCCGCGTACTGTAGTTTGTACAAAAGTCTGATGCTTTTGTGTACACACAATCGACTTTACTCCATCGGACTTTTGTTGCCGGAAAGTTTGTCCGTTCGCACAGCCAACAAAAGTCCGATGGAAACAGAAAAAGTTTGTCCGATGGAGCGTACACACAGTCGGATGTTGCTCCAAAACAGCAAATTTGCATGTTTGTTGTCAAAAAGTCTGATCGTGTGTACGGGCCTTAACACATTAATATTTTTGATCTGAACCATTCCATTATAGCTCTGCCTGTATGTTTAGGGTTGTTGTCCTGCTGGAAGGTGAACCTCCGCCCCAATCGCAGGTCTTTTGCAGACTAACAGGTTTTCTTCTAAAATTGCCCTGTATTTGGCTCCATCCATCTTCCCATCAACTCTGACCAGCTTCCTTGTCCCAGCTGAAGAAAAGCATCCCCACAACATGATGCTGCCACCACTATGTTTCAGGGGATGGTGTGTTCAGGGTGATGTGCAGTGTTAGTTTTCTGCCACACATAGTGTTTTGCTTTTAAGCCAAAAAGTTTAAATTTGGTCTCATCTGACCAGAGCATCTTCCTTCCACATGTTTGCTATGTCCCCCACATTGCTTCTCACAAACTGCAAATGGGACTTCTCATGGCTTTCTTTCAACAATGGCTTTTTTCTTTCCACTCTTCCATAAAGACCAGATTTATGGAGTGCACAACTAATAGTTGTCCTGTGGACAGATTCTCTCACCTGAGCTGTGGATCTCTGCAGCTCCTCCATTTGGGCTGCTTCCAACCATGGGCCTCTTGGCTGCTTCTTTGATTAATGCTGGCCTGTCCGTTTAGGTGGATGGCGATATCATGGTAGGTTTGAAGTTGTGCCATACTCTTTCCATTCGCGGATGAAGGATTGAACAGTGCTCTGTGAGATGTTCAAAGCTTGGGATATTTTTTTATACCTTAACCCTGCTTTAACCGCCTGCCGACCGCCGGCCGTCAATTGACGGCCAGGCGGCGCGGCTCTCGTTGCGGGAGGGCGTCATATGACGTCCTCCCATTTAAACGGGGAATGCGCGCGATCGTGCGCGCGCATCCCTGTTCCTTCGGTGGCGGCGTGTCACGGAGACACCGCTCGCCACCGAGGGGGGTGAACAGCCATTGGACATGGCTGTTTACCACGTGATCGGCCGTGATGAAGTCACGGCCGATCACAGATAGATCCACCCCATTGTGCACGGCGCACGCGCGTGATCGCGAGCGCGCTGCGCGTGCACGACGGTGACGGAGTGTTCCCGGGAACACTACTTGTCACCGATGCCGGTAAACAGCCATTGGCTGGCTGTTTACCCACGTGATCGGCTGTGATCCATTCACAGCCGATCATAAATGTAAACACAGAGCTGTAACTAGCTGTTACCAGCTCTTCTCTCCTCACACACCGTTTCCAGTGTGAGGAGAGAAGAGCCAGAAGCAGTGAGTTACCGATCTGTGTTCTGTAGTGTCTGCACCAACACCACACCTGTCCCGTCGCCCCCCCCAATTGTCATCTGTCACCCAACAGTCACCAGTGTCACCCAATAAAGTGCACCTGTCACATAAGGGACTGCCATCAGTGACCGTCAGCGGTGCACCTGTCACCCGTCACAAATCAGTGACCATCAGCGGTGCACCTGTCACCCGTCAGCCATCACCCGTCACCCATCAGTGACCGCCAGCCGTCACCCATCAGTGACCGCCAGCCGTCACCCGTCACCCATCAGTGACCGCCAGCCGTCACCCATCAGTGACCACCAGCCATCACCCGTCACCCATCAGTGACCGCCAGCGGTGCTCCTGTCACAAATCAGTGACCATCAGCGGTGCACCTGTCACCCGTCAGCCATCACCCGTCACCCATCAGTGACCGCCAGCCATCACCCGTCACCCATCAGTGACCGCCAGCCGTCACCCGTCACCCATCAGTGACCGCCAGCCGTCACCCGTCACCCATCAGTGACCGCCAGCCGTCACCCATCAGTGACCACCAGCCATCACCCGTCACCCATCAGTGACCGCCAGCGGTGCTCCTGTCACCGGTCACAAATCAGTGACCATCAGCGGTGCACCTGTCACCCGTCAGCCATCACCCGTCACCCATCAGTGACCGCCAGCCGTCACCCGTCACCCATCAGTGACCGCCAGCCGTCACCCATCAGTGACCGCCAGCCATCACCCGTCACCCATCAGTGACCGCCAGCCGTCACCCATCAGTGACCGCCAGCCATCACCCGTCACCCATCAGTGACCGCCAGCGGTGCTCCTGTCACCCGTCACAAATCAGTGACCATCAGCGGTGCACCTGTCACCCGTCAGCCATCACCCGTCACCCATCAGTGACCGCCAGCCATCACACGTCACCCATCAGTGACCGCCAGCCATCACCCGTTACCCATCACCTGTCACCCATCAGTGACCGTCAGCCATCACCGATCACCTGTCACCTTTTAGTGACCGTCACCCATCACCAGAAAGTGTCCGTGGCCTGTCATCCATCAGTGACCATTGCCTGTCACACCGTCATCACCGATCAGTGAACGTCAGCTGCCACCTATCGCACAGCCCATCAGTGACCGTCACCTGCCACCTGTCACACCGCGTCATGTCCAAAAGAGTATTCAGCAGTGAGGAGGCGTTCCAGATCCTCTCCATGACCGATGAGAGCAACGGGGAGTTCTCATCAGATTCCAATTTGGATTCTGATTCAAGTTCGGCATTTGAACCAAATAGTGAATCGACAAATGATTCGGAGGAAGAATGGGTCCCTCCCAAAAGGGCACGGCACTCTGGAAACCAGGATTATATTCCCAGGCCCAGTACCAGCGCTGCCACCACCAATAGGCCCCAGGAACAAATTCCCAAGCCCAGTACCAGCGCTGCCACCAGCGTTAGGCCCCGGGAACAAATGCCCAGTACCAGCGCTGCCACCACCAATAGGCCCCAGGAACAAATTCCCAGGCCCAGTACCAGCGCTGCCACCAGCGTTAGGCCCCGGGAACAATTGCCCAGTACCAGCGCTGCCGCCAGCGATAGGCCCCAGGAACAAATGCCCAGACCCAGTACCAGTCCTGCCACATCACGCCTGAGTACCAGCACAGGAAATTCCAATCCAACTACTGGAGTGTCACACCCCCCAAGAGCCAGGGCCTCTACATACATGCCAGATGGTCTTGCCAACCCAATATGGCTGCCTTCCAACTCGGCATCGCCAATTATTCCCCCGTTCACAGCACTGCCAGGTGTGCAGACCAACACCCAAAATTTCTCAGAGATTGATTTCTTTCATATGTTTTTGCCCGACACTATGCTGCAATTTATTGTGGACCAGACAAATTTGTATGCCCAGCAATATATTGCCAACAACCCCCAATCATCCTATGCCGTCCTTTTGAGTGGAGAGATCTGAATTTGGAGGAGTTCAAAATGTTTATGGGCCTCACCCTAAACATGGGGATTACAAAAAAAAATGAAGGACATGCCTATTGGTCCACCCACCCCATCCACAATATGCCCATTTATTCTGCCCTAATGTCCAGGTCCCGATACAAGATGATAATGCGCTTTCTTCACTTCAGCGACAACACCCAGTGCCCTCCCCACAATCATCCAAATTACGACAAGTTATACAAGATTCGCCCACTGATAAATTTCTTTTCTCAACAATTTGCAGAACTCTATGTCCCCGATCAGAAAATTTGTGTCGATGAGTCCCTGGTACCCTTTTCAGGCCGGCTAGGAATAAAGCAGTATATTCCTAGCAAAAGGGCCAGATACGGAGTAAAAAGTTATACAAGCTATGTGAGAGAGCCACGGGGTATTTGTATGCATTCCGCATATATGAAGGAAAAGATTCCCAGCTCCAGCCCCCTGAGTGCCCGGCCTACATGGGCACAACTGGAAAGATTGTATGGGACCTGGCATACCCACTTCTAAACAAAGGATATCACTTATACATCGCAAAAACCCTGGCCTGTGGAACCTCCAGAAAAAATAGAAAGGGCTTCCCACAATCTTTAGTGAACAAAAAGCTGTGAAGGGGGGAAAGAGCATCATTGAGATGCAACGAAGTGCTGGCCTTGAGGTGGAAGGATAAGAGGGACGTGCACATGATGTCCACCATCCATGAAGACACTGCAATTGTGGTACAAAGAAGACAAGGTCCCATTGAAAAGCCAACATGTGTCCAAGATTATAATCTCACATGGGGGGGGGGGGGTAGATTTTAACGATCAAATGATTCAGCCCTATTTGTCAATCAGGAGGTCCCGATTCTGGTATAAGAAGGTAGCAATTTATCTCATCCATTTGGCCATTTACAATTCCTACGTAGTCTACACCAAATCCATTGAAAGCCCCGCCCCCTTCCTAAAATTTATAGAAGAAGTTGTCACGTCCCTCATCTATCACCAAAAACCCCCCCAAGAAGACCTTCGCTCTGAGGCTGTTTGCCGACTCCATGAGCGCCACTTCCTCTTCAGCATTCCACCATCTGAAGCAGGCCGAAGACGGCAAAAAAAATGTCGCGTGTGCACCAAAAGAGGATTTAGAAGAGATACCAGCTACCATTGTCCCCAGTGTCCCTCCCAACCTGGCCTTTGCATTGGTGAATGCTTCCAAATTTATCACACATCCATAAAATATTAGCCCATATTTTTAACCATTTCCCCATTTTCATCATCTGTGCTGACCATTTTCCATTCTTTCCCAAATAACCATGCCACTGCCTTCCATGTGAACTGACCCTGGCCGGTTTTGTGACTATGCCTCTGCCTACCGTTTGGACTGCCTCCACGTGAACTGACCCTGGCCTGTTTTATCAACTACTCTACTGCCTTCCGCTTGGACTGCTTACATGTGAACCGACCCTGGCCTGTTTTATGGACTATGCTTTTGCCTACCGCTTGGACTGATCTGTTGCCCTGCTACTGTAGTACACAGGGGTCTCACATATGTGAGGGGCTCCAGAATTGTTTTTCCGGTTGGAGAAAACAATTATTTTTGTTTTCTCCGGGTTTCGGAATTAGGGTCTGGAGTCCGGAGGCTTCATAGAGATTTGGGTGGGTCGAAGCTTCTACATCTGTGCCCCTGTGCACAGGTCTTACCTGATTGTGGCCCTCAGCCTGCTGCTGACTTACTGCCACCATGCCCATGCCTGTCGCAGTACAATAATGAGTGTCTGCAGTTAACAGTGTACCAGGACCAATATTATGGCTGTGCTGGCCGTCTCTGCCTGGACAATTTCTATGGACTGTGCTGTGCCGACTATAGACAATATTCCTGCCTGCTGCCTGGATAGTTAATATTGCTGTTGCTAAGCACCTCCCTGCCTGCTGCCTGGACCAGTGCTCTCCTCTGTGGATACTACTAAAAGCACAGGTAATGCTTTTTTTTTACCCTTTCTGCAATAGAATTTATTTTGGATTGTAATTCTTGGTATGTGCATGCTATGTGTTAGAAATATGAAGGGTTTTCAAAAATGATAGGTTGCCAGGAAATTATATATGTCATTTATGCTCCTAGAATGCCTGATGGTGCTACTTTGATGTTGGGCCTCTGTATGTGGCCAGGCTGTGTAAAAGTCTCACACATGTGGTATCGCCATACTCAGGAGGAGTAGCAGAATGTATTTTGGGGTGTCATCTTTGCTACGTACATGCTATGTGTTGGAAATATCTGATAAATAGACAACTTTGTGTAAAAAAAATGCGTTTTCATTTTTTTCCACATTTTCCAAAAACTTCTGGAAAAAAAAGAACCGTTCAAAAGACTCATTATGCCTCATAGATTATACGTTGGGGTGTTTGCTTTCCAAAATGGGGTCAGTTTGGGGGCAATTCTATTGTCCTGGTGCTCCAGGGCCTTCAAAAGTGTAAATGGTGGTTGAGAAATGAGATGTGTCATTTAGGCTCGTAGAACGCATGAAGATGCTACTTCAATGTTCGGCCTTTGTATGTGGCCAGGCTGTGTAAAAGTCTCACACATGTGGTATCGCCATACTCAGGAAGAGTAGCAGAATGTATTTTGGGGTGTAATTTGTTGTATGCATATGCTCTGAGAGAGAAATAACCTGTTAATATGACAATTTTGTAAATAAAAAAAAAAATCTTCATTTTGCAAAGAATTGTGGGAAAAAATTGCAACTTAAAAAAATTCACCATGCTACTTACTTAATACCTTGGAATGTCTACTTTCTAAAAAGGGGTCATTTAGGGGGTATTTGTACTTTTCTGACTTGTTAGTGTACCAAGAAATGAGATAGACCATCACTACATCTGTGTGATCAGATGTGATCAATTTTCAGTGATTGGCACCATAGTTTGTAGACTCTATAACTTTCACAAAGATCAAATAATTTACACTAATTTGGGTTATTTTTACCAAAGCTATGTAGCAGTATAAATTTTGGCCAAAATTTATGAAGAAAAATTACTAATTTGCAAAATTTTATGACAGAAACAAAGAAAAAGGCATTTTTTTCACAAAATTTACGGTCTTTTTTATTTATAGCACAAAAAATAAAAAACCCACTAGTGATTAAATACCACCAAAAGAAAGCTCTATTTGTGTGAAAAAAAGGACGCAAATTTCATATGGGTACAGTGTTGCACGACTGAGTAATTGTCAAAGTGTGAGAGCGCTGAAAGCTGAAAATTGGTCTGGGCAGGAAGGGGGTGTAAGTGCACTGTATTGAGGTGGTTAAACATCTCCACAACTTTATCCATGGCTTGTCTGGTGTGTTCCTTGGCCTTCATGACTCTGTTCACTAAGGTTCTCTAACAAACCTCTGAGGGCTTCACAGAACAGCTGTATTTATACTAACATTAAATTACACACAGGTGGACTCTATTTACTAATTAGGTGACTTCTGAAGGCAATTGATTCCACTAGATTTTAGTTAGGGGTATCAGAGTAAAGAGGGCTGAATGCATATGCACGACACACTTTTCCGATATTTATTTGTAAAAAAAAAAAATTGAAAACCATTTATAATTTTCCTTCCACTTCACAACTATGTGCCACTCTGTGTTGGTCCCACATAATACCCCAATAAAATACTGTTATGTTTTTGGTTGTAACATGATAAAATGTGGAAAATTTCAAGGGGTATACAAACTTTTTCAAGGCACTGTATGCCAAGGCTCTCCCCCCAACCTGCCAATAAGACAAGATTTGATACCTTTACTAGAGAAACAAGACTTTGAGCCTAGGTTCATACTGACAGCAGGAATTAAATTATGCGCGTTCAGCTGAACTCGCACGATTTCATACCCACATGTCAGTCCGACCTCGGGAGCGATTTCAGAGACATCTGTGCAGATTCCTGCAAGGTGTCTATACAAATCACACCAGAATTCGCTAAAAGTAGTACAGAAACACCTTTTGGGAATCGGTGCAGCATTTTTCAAATGTTAAAACACTACAAATACAATAAGGACATATTAATCTGCTGAGACACAAAATCTTCAAGAATGTTTGAAACTGTTAAATAATTGTTATAGAATGTATTACAAGTGTGGGATTCACGATTCACTTTTGTTTTCAGACAGCATAGGGCAAATGAAGTGTTTCCATGACATATTAGACGTTTGTTTTCCATTTGTAGATAACCATGGTTTTCAGAATGTGCAGACATAGAGCACGCTGTAATGACTTTGGCCAGATGCCCTGAGATTTGCTTCCAAATATCAACTTCCCAACCAAGTGCTTACATGTATATGGGTGTAGCATGGATTAGACTGGAATAAAGGAACTACTGCTGCTTAATTTAGAAACAATAATTCTAAAGAGTATGGGAATGATGGCAAGTTTCACATTTAACAAATTAAATTTAGCTTCATACAGAAAATTCTGGTTTGTATCTCTAGGAAAAGCAAATATAATTCCTGCGGGTGTCCTAGGTTTAGAAGTACCTAAAAAACATTTTTTGTATTGATAATGGCAGGTAAGGCTTGGAACCTGCCATGTTAAAATATACATTTTTTTTGTAAAATTCTTTTTATTAAGTTATATAGAAAACATACAGTAGAAAAGTGACTTGGAACAACACCAGGTCACTCACGTGGCCAAACATGGCCCAAAAATGTACATAGGACAGTCAATCTAACTAACAGTAACTCTAACTAGAAATCCAGGTAACAGTCTTTCCACCCCCTCCCCCCACCCCCCAACAACCCAAGGCTCAGTTCTCTCATTCTCCTCCCAAAGCATATTTATCCAGATAAAGTGCATCTAGTACTGTGATGATTATTCGTGCACTGCCCATTCACCTCATGCAGTAATACTCTATCATTAATTGGAAGTAAAGATCCCCAGCAGTATCATCAACCCCTTTACTTGCTGGATTGTAAGTAACTTCCATCTCCGGCCCAGGTGTAAAAAGCACGTACTCTCAATAACTGTCAATTTCAGCAGGTCTTTCTATCCCACCGTTAATTCAGAGCTATACCATGCCTGCCATACCTTGTTGAACTTCTTCCCACATCCTCTTGATATGCAAGTCGCTTTATAATATGGCATCATTGAATTTACCAGCCCATTCCAGAAGGGAGTGCTAGAGGCCTCCGATTTCCTCCAGTGTAACAGAATGGCCTTCCTACCATAAAATAGCAGGATATTAATTAGGGTTCTGTGTGCCCGTGAAGGGACCACCTCCTCCACCAGACCCAGGAGACACACATAATAATAAGGAAGCTACCACTGCAGACCTACTTCTGAAGCACGATACATATTAAGACTGGAGAGACAAAAGTCCTGATTGCCGCACACCAAAACAAACCCAGTTGTCACGCAAATGAGTCATCTAAACCTACATCTACCCAGGCCACACCCTGATGCATTTCACCCGCCCTTGGGGCTTAGTGATGGAGGTAAGGATTCTGTGTGGTGGGGGAGGATTTTTAGAATGATAGAATGAACATTAGACAACAGGTGGATCCAGGGAAGAGGAAAAAAGGTCACTCAATGGAGGATCGAAAAGCCGCTTCCAATTAACACATACACGGACATAAAAAGTGCATCAAAATGAGGGGATTAGGGCATGATGATCAAAGTCCCTAGAAGTTGTAAAAATCAAAGAAGCCCCAGAAAGAAAAACCCTCAGTATCCACCGATAGATGTTAGGATAAAAAAGGGAGAAAAAGCAGCAAAAAATTAAAATAAACAAAATGAGATGCCAAAAAGAAAAGAATCCCTAGAGAAACCCTCTCACCCATTAACAAGCTACTGTTTATTAGATTAAGATTAACCACTTCAGCCCTGGAAGAATTTACCCCCTTAATGACCAGACCATTTTTTGCGATACGGCACTGCGTCACTTTAACTGACAATTGCGCGGTCATGCGACGTTGCACCCAAACAAAATTGACGTCCTTTTTTCCCACAAATAGAGCTTTCTTTTGGTGGTATTTGATCACCTCTGCGATTTTTATTTTTTGAACTATAAACAAAAAAGTACAGACAATTCTGAAAAAACTATATTTTTTACTTTTTGCTATAATAAATAGCCCCCCCCAAAAAAGTCTTCCTCAGTTTAGGCCGATATGTATTCTTCTACATATTCGCAATAAGCGTATATTGACTGGATTGCGCAAAAGTTAAAGTGTTTACAAAATAGGGGATAGATTAATGGCATTTTTATTATTATTTTTTTTTTATTAGTAATGGCGGCGATCTACGATTTTTATCGTAACTGCGACATTGCTGCGGGTAATATTTTGGGACCATTGACATTTATACAGCGATCAGAGCTAAAAATAGCCACTGATTACTGTATAAATGTCACTGGCAAGGAAGGGGTTAAACACCAGGGGGCGATAAAGGGGTTAAGTGTGTTCCCTCAGTGTGTTCTAACTGAAGAGGGGATGGGCTCACTAGAACATGACAGAGATCACTGCTCCCAATCACTGGGAGCAGTAAATCCGTGTCATGTCACTAGGCAGAACAGGGAAATGCCCCCCGTTCTGCCTCTCCGTGTCACGATCGCGGGCCACTGGCGGACATCGAGCCCACGGGTGCCACCGGCGACATGTGCACGCTGGCTAGCCTGCGATGATGGAGGGATGTATGGGTAGACCCATTTGCGCGGCCGTGCCATTCTGCCGATGTACATCGTCGTGCAGCGGTTGGCTAGTGGTTAAAAAACAGAGTATGAAAACACTTTCTGTATTGTCATGGCAGGTAAGGCTTGGAACATTATATATATTATTATATAATATTATGTTATATATATATTTTTTTAGCAGAGACCTTAGAGAATAAAATGGTGATCGTTGCAATATTTTATGTCGCATGATATTTGCTCAGCGGTCATTCAAAAAGCATTTTTTGGGAAAAAAATACACTTTCATGTAGTAAAAAAAAAAAAAAACTAAACAGTAAAGTTAGTCCAATGTTTTTGTATAATGTGAAAGATGATGTTACGCCAAGTAAACAGATACCTAACATGTTATGTTTTGAAATTGTGCAGACTCGTGGAATGGCGACAAACTACGGTACCTAGATATCTCCATAGGCAACACTTTAAAAAAAAATTGCAGTTACCAGGCTAGAGTTACAGAGGAAGTCTTTTGCTAGAATTATTGCTCTCACTCTGATGATCGCAGCGATACCTCACATGTGTGATTTGAACACCATTTACATTTGCAGGCGTGACTTACGTATGCGCCTTCTTTGTTGCGCAAGCTCGAGGGGACATGGGCGCTTTAAAATTATTATTTTTTTACATTGTCCCTTTAAAAAAAAAAAAATCTGATCACTTTCATTGCTGTCACAAGGAATGTACACATCCCTTGTGACAGTAATAGGTGGTGACAGGTACTCTTTATGGAGGGATCAGGGTTCTAAAAGACCCCAAATCCCTCCTTTGTACTTAAAAGTATTCAGATTGCCAAAATTGGGGATTCTGAATACTGTAATTTTTTTAAGATCGGTGCCATTGGCAGCCAAGTAAACTGGAAGTGACGTCGCTTCCGAGATTTTATATCGGAGACCCTATCAGAGCCGATTCTGGCTTTGTTCGGGTCTCAGCCGAGACGGCGGATGTGCCGGCTGGTGACTCGGGACTCCTGGTGGGACGCGAGGCCTGGGAAAGGAGGGGGCAGGGGATGTCCCCTCCCGTTCCTTTAGGATAACAGCCGAGCGGCTTTTAGCCACATCGGTTGTTATCACTAAAGAGCCAACCGTCCGCTCTAAAAAAACGGTATCGGGGTGATGCCTGCAGCTGTAGGCATCATCCCGGTATAACCCCTTCAAGTTATGAATGCAAATTTGCATACAGTCGGTGTGAAGGGGTTAATGTTTGAACATAAATCTATTTCAATAAAAAAAGGAGCTCTTCATGGTATTAAAAAAGCAGAAACAACTGAGTAGCTTAGAACAAGAGCATGAAATCTGAGTACTTGCTTTGAGCAATAACTCGACTTCATTGCCAGTATTCTTTGCTCCATAGTTTTTGAGTCAATAAATAAACCTCTTTACAGATGTTGATTTAGATTTAAATCACCAAACCCCTTTTAAACCAACATTCGGCAATCAAAGAAGCAAAGTTATTAAATATACATATAATTTTTATGTAACCATTGTTGTGTTCATGTATATAATGTCTATGTATAGATATACTGTATATATACACACAGTACTGTGCAAAATTTTTAGACAGGTGTGAAAAAAAATGCTGTAAATTAAGAATGCTTTCAGATATAGAAGTGGTAACAGTTTATTTTTTATCAATTAACAAAATGAAAAGTAAATGAACAGAAGAGAAATTCAAATCAAATCAATATTTGGTGTGACCATTCTTTACATTTAGACCCCTTTCACACTGCCGGCGTTTTTCAGGCACTACATCGCTAAAAATAGCACCTGCATAGCACCTGAAAAAAGCGGCTCCATTCACTCCAGTGTGAAAGCCCGAGGGCTTTCACACTGGAGTGGTGCGCTGGCAGGGCGTCACAAAAAGTCCTGCCACCAGCTTCTTTGGAGCGGTGAAGGAGTGGTGAACTCACCGCTCCTCCACCGC
The DNA here is from genome assembly GCF_042186555.1 of Aquarana catesbeiana. NCBI lineage: Eukaryota > Metazoa > Chordata > Amphibia > Anura > Ranidae > Aquarana > Aquarana catesbeiana. Next base: position 240,721,409 of record NC_133324.1, read on the forward strand.
TGCTCCCCATTGAAATCGATGGGGCAGCGATGCCATACCGCCGGCAAAACGCCGCTCCGGTGGCGTTTTGTGGGTGGATTTAACCCCTTTTCGGTCGCTAGCGGGGGGGTTAAAACTGCCCCCGCTATCGGCGCTAAAACGACGATAAAGCGGCACTAAAAATAGCACCGCTTTACCGCTGACACCGGTTGCGGCTCGGTGCGAAAGTCCTATTAAACCAGCATCAATTCTTCTAGGTACACTTGCACACAGTTTTTAAAGGAACTCGGAAGGTAGTTTGTTCCAAACATCTTGGAGAACTAACCACAGATCTTCTGTGGATGTAGGCTGCCTCAGATTCTTCTAGATCTCTTCATGTAATCCCAGACAGACTCGATGTTGAGATCAGGGCCCTGTGGGGGTCAAAACCATCACTTCCAGGACTCCATGTTCTTCTTTACGCTAAAGATACTGTAGTTCTTAATGACATTGGCTGCATGTTTGGGGTCGTTGTCCAGCTGCACATCAATTCTGAGCCAAACACATGTCTCCCTGATTGTATGGCATGATGGATAAATATCTGCCTGTATTTCTCAGCATTGAGGACACCATTTATCCTGACCAAATCGGTGACTCCATTTGCAGAAATGCGGCCCAAACTTGCAAGGAACCCACACCATGCTTCACTGTTGCCTGCAGACACTCATTATTGTACCACTCTACAGCCCTTCAAAAATAAACTGCCAAATATTTCAAATTTTGAGTCATCAGTCCAGAGTACCTTCTGCCATTTTTCTGCACCCCAGTTCCTATCTATATGTGCATAGTCAAGTCACTTAGCCTTGTTTCCATGCCATATGCACAGATAAATAAAAGATTGCCAGAAAAAAGCTTTTGCTGTCTAAACAGAACATAGAGCAGGACTACAGCTTGCCACTGAACATATAGACAAAGAACAGGCCTTCTGAGGCAATGTGCTGTGGACTGATGAAACATAGATACTGTCAAGGAACCAACAGCAGGAGAAGGGCTCTAGGACCCAGCATCTCTACCAGCACTTATGGCAGGAGAAGGACTTTAGGACCTAGTATCTCTACCAGCAGGTCACATGGGTCTATATAAGGAAGTCTGCTAGTTTGTCTTCAGCTCCCCCTGTGTTCCTGTATTATCTGCTGATCTGATCTCATGTGTACCGACCCGGCTTGTTTTGACCTGCTCTTCCTGATCCTCTGGCTTGACCCTTTGGCTTGCACATGACTTCCTCCTGCCTGCTCCCAGCATCTGACCCCGGCCTGGCTATTGGACTCTGCTTATCCTGCTCCCTGTGGTGACCTTAGGTCATTCTGATCCTGGACTGTCTTTCTGTGAATGACCCTTGGCCTGGCTCCCGGCTCCGCTATTCATTACCCCACTGGTCTCTGTCTCCTGGACCTTCCAAGCATGCCTGTCTCCAGCAACCTGGCACCTGTGCTTCTGTGGGCACCACACCTGCTGTTCCACCTTCATTAGTGTACTGCGCTCGGCCGCAAGGGGAGCCCTCCCAGCATCTTGGCCTCCTACTAAGTTCTTGATAGTACAAACCAGCCATGTGAGAGGCCGACAGAGGTGTCTGCCCGCTGGAAGCTGCAAGTTTACAGATCACGGCCCTCACTCAGGTCATCCAAAAACTCCAGGAAGGGTACTTTCAGTTAGAGGACAGCCTGCAGCACCTGTCTGCGACACCTACCGCCACAGATCAAGGGCCATCTTCAGCCAACCCTCTGGTAGTTACTCCTACTGTGGTGATGCCCCCTCCAGAACCACGAGTACCAATACCAGAACGCTTCTCCGGTGATCGGAAGAAATTCAGATCCTTTAAGAACGCCTGTCACCTATACTTGGCCCTGCAACCATGGACTTTTTCCACTGAAACAGTGAAGGTGGAATTCATTATTTCTTTGTTGACTGATGAACCCCAAGTATGGGCTCGTGGCTTATTTGGAGCATGAGAGTCCTCTCATCAACTCTGTGGACCAGTTCTTCGAAACCATGGCCCAATTATATGATGACCCCCTGTGGGTGGCCACTGCTGAAGCTGCTCTGCGTACCCTACGGCAGGGCCAGCGCCCTGCGTAAAATTAATGGAATTCCGTACCTGGTCCTCCTCAGACTGGAACGAGGCAGTGTTAAGTTATCAGTATCGGCTGGGGCTGTCCGAATCCCTCAAGGATGAACTATTCAGAATTGAGACCCCCTCAACACTAGAAGGTCTCATCCTACTGACCATTAAACTTGATAGACGCTTACGGGAACGCTGGTCTGAACGTATCCAAACCCTTTGGCAGCCTGAAGTCCCGTCTACATCCAACCCCATGCAGCTTGGCCTGGCCCATCCAACATTAACTTCAGAGGAGAGACTTCATCGCCGACAGGCGAACCTTTGCTTCTACAGTGGGGGAACAGGACATTACATAACCTTTTGCCCTGTAAGACCCAGAAAATCAGTTCCTCGCACACCGGTCAATTTTGGGGTATCCAGGTCTTCTCCAAACCATGTCAGTCTTCCTGTCACATTACTGGTGGCAGGAGAGGAAGTTCATCTCCAAGCAATACTGGATTCTGGGGCATGCAGCTGTTTCTTGGATCTGACCTTGGCAAAGAGACTCGCTATCCCTCTTCACCACAAAAGGCAAAGACTGGCCGTCCATCTGGCCAATGGCTCAATGCCTAGTTCCAGGCATGTCACCCAAGAAATGGCACCTATCTTTACCTGCATCAATTCTAGTCACCAGGAATTTTTACGTTTTGATGTCCTGAGCTCCCCTATATTCCCTGTGATCCTGGGAATTCCATGACTACAGCTACTGCCGGCAGCTTTGTCTTGCTCCTGAATCCAAGGACTTTTCTAGTTGTCTGTCTGTCCTACCCAGTGTGGATTCCAATATACCAGCGGCCTACCATGAGTTCCAAGATGTTTTTGACAAGAAGGCGGCAGATACTCTACCCCCGCATCGTCCCTGCGATTGCCCCATTGAGTTGCTACCGGGGCTGAGATTCCTTTTGGCCGTATTTTTCCCCTTTCCGAGACTGAACTTAAAACTTTGAGGCATTATGTTGATGAAAACCTTGAAAAGGTATTTATCCGTCCTTCCTCCTCTCCTGCCGGTGCTAGCATTTTCTTTGTTGAGAAAAAAGATAAAACCTTGAGGCCATGTGTGGACTACAGGGACTTAAACAAAATTACTCTCAAAAATCGCTATCCGCTCCCCCTCATCCCCGAACTCTTCCAGAGGTTTCGTACAGCCCACATTTTCACCAAACTAAATCTACGTGGAGCTTACAATCTTTTCCATATCCGAGAGGGGGATGAGTGGAAAACAGCATTCAGAAAAAGATTCAGGCACTTTGAATACTTGGTAATGCCATTTCGACTATGCAACGCCCCGGCCACATTCCAACACTTCATAAATAATATTTTTCGGCAGTACTTAGACCACTTCATTATTGTCTACCTCAATGATGTTCTCATTCTCAGCTACTCTGGAGCTTCACAGAGCGCATATAAAAAAGGTACTGAGCATCCTCAGAACACATGGATTGTATGTAAAAGTCGAGAAATGCGACTTTGAGAAGACAGCAATCCAATTCCTCGGACTCATCATCACCACTAATGGGGTAGCTATGGATCCTCAAAAGGTGAAGGCTATCCTTGAGTGGCCGGCTCCATCTGATAAGAAGGGTGTTCAGAGGTTCATCAGCTTCGCAAATTTCTACAGGTGATTTATAAAGAACTTCTCTAGCATTGTAGTGCCTATTACTCAGCTAACCTGCCAACATACCAGATTCCAGTGGTCAGTAGCAGGAGAAACTGCCTTTGATCAACTGAAGCTCCCCTTTACCTCCACAACTATCTTACAGCATCCTGATCCTACCTTACCCTATGTCCTGGAAGTCGATGCCTCAGAAGTAGCCACGGGGGCAGTCCTTTCCCAACGTCAGGGGCCCAAAGCCCTACTTCATCCCGTGGCCTTCTCTTCACAGAAGATGAGTCAGCCGGAGAAGAACTACAACGTGGGGGATCGGGAGCTCTTGGCGATTAAGACTGCTCTGGAGGAACGGAGATATCTCCTGGAAGGTGCCGTCGATCCTATCTTAATCTTTACAGATCATAAAAACCTAAAATATCTCTGCACGGCCAAGTGACTGAGACCGCAGCAGGCTCAATGGGCTCTATTCTTTTCTAGGTTTAACTTCCATATCACCTTCTGCCCAGGGTCTAAGAATGGAGATACCGACACCTTGTCCCAAATGTTCCCTGACACCCCGGAAGAGGTCACACCCAGTTCAATTCTGTCCCCTCAAAATTTCCTCTTTATCCAGTCTGATTTAAGGATTTCAATTGAGAAGGCATCCACTCAGTGCACAGAGGCAGAAATCTCCTTTCTAAGAAGCCAGGAGGGGCTCCTTTGGCATCAAAACAAGATTTTTGTCCCACAGCAAGCCAGGCTTCAGGTTTTAAGAACTTTTCACGACCACCAATTGGCTGGCCACTTTGGGGTCCGAAAAACGACCAAACTGGTCCAACGGTCTTTATGGTGGCTCACTCTGAGATCCGATTGTAAGGAGTATGTCAATTCCTGCACAACATGCCAGCGGAATAAGGGGTCCAACGCTAAATCCTGGGACCTGTTAAGACCTCTGCCAGTCTCAGAACAGCCTTGGAAAAATATTTCATTAGACTTTATCATGGATTTACCCCCTTCAGAAGAATTCACAACCATCTTGGTAGTAGTAGACCGGCTATCCAAGATGGCACACTTCTTGCCAATGATGGTCACACCTTCGGCCATGGGCACAGCAAAAACTTTCATCAAAGAAATAGTCAGATTGCATGGTGTACCAGACAACATTGTATCAGATAGAGGTGTTTAATTCACCTCTAGGTTCTGGAGGAACCGTTGCAAATTGCTGTCAAATGAAACATGTTTATCCACAGCCTACCATCCCCAGAGCAACGGTGAAACGGAAAGGACTAACCAAACGCTAGAGCAGTATCTAAGATGTTTTTGTTCCTTTTCTCAGGACGATTGGATTTCATTATTGCCCTGTGCGGAATTTGCATACAAAAACTCTGTGCACACTGCTACCAACCAGTCGCCCTTCTGTGCGAATTATGGCTACCATCCCTCATTTCTACCCAATATCATCCCCGAATCTTCAGTTCCGGCAGTTCAGGACAGAATACATTTCATTCAAACCAATTATCAAATTCTCCAGGACACAATGCGGAAAGCCCAAGAAGGGTATAAGAAACAATATGACAAGAATAGAAGAGGAAACCCTGCCTTTAAAGTGGGGGACAAAGTGTGGCTCTCATCTGCAAACCTCAAACTGCCATGTCCATCCCGAAAGTTGGGGCCAAAGTTTGTTGGTCCTTTTGAAATTAAACACGAAATAAATCCAGTAGCCTTCGAACTTGCCTTACCTGAATCTTTATAGGATCCACCCTGTATTTCATGTTGCACTACTTAAACATGCCATTTCAAGTTCTTTTCCAGGGATGGAAGAAGTACCCCCACCTCCGGTTCTGGTAGGAGACGAGACTGAATTTGAAGTGGAATCCATCCTTGACTGTCGACGGAGAGGTAGGACAATTCAGTTCTTGATTAAATGGAGGGGGTACCCACCCGAGGAGAGCTCCTGGGAACCTGAGGCCAATGTACATGCTCCTAGACTCCTCCGAGAGTTTTGGGCCAAATACCCTGAGAAAATGTCCCAAATGGGCACCTGGAGGCTGCCCGTCACGGGGGACACTGTCAGGGAACCAACAGCAGGTGAAGGGCTCTAGGACCCAGCATCTTTACCAGCACTTATGGCAGGAGAAAGACTTTATGACCCAGCATCTCTGGCAGGAGAAGGACTTTAGGACCCAGTATCTCTACCAGCAGGTCACATGGGCCTATATAAGGAAGTCTGCTAGTGTCTGCAATTGCTGGTTTGTCTTCAGCTCCCCCTGTGTTCCTGTACCCTGTTTTATCTGCTGATCTGATCTCCTGTGTACCGACCCGGCTTGTTTTGATCTGCTTTTCCTGATCCTCTGGCTTGACCCTTTGGCTTGCACCTGACTTCCTCCTGCTTGCTCCCAGCATCTGACCCCAGCCTGGCTATTGGACTCTGCTTATCCTGTTCCCTGTATTAAGACGCAGCTGACTTTAGGTCATTCTGATTCTGGACTGTCTCTCTGTGAATGACCCCTGGGCCTGGCTCCCGGCTCCGCTATTCATTACCCCACTGGTCTCTGTCTCCTGGACCTTCCAAGCACGCCTGTCTCCAGCAACCCGGCACCAGTGCTTCTGAGGGCACCACACCTGCTGTTCCACCTTCAGTGGTGTGCTGCGCTCAGCTGCAGGGGGAGCCTTCCCAGCATCTCAGCCTCCTACCAAGTTCTTCTTATGCAGTGTACACACGGTCGGACTTTTCAACCGAACTGGTCCAACGGAATGAATCGGACAATTCGATTGTGTGTGACCTTTTCTGTCAAAAAATCTGTCGGAAATAGAACATGTTTCAAATCTTTCCGATGGACTCGAGTCCGATCGAAAAATCCGTTCATCTGTATGCTAGTCCGATGGACAAAAAAGGATGCAAGGGCAGCTATTGGCTACTGGCTATGAACTTCCTTATTCTAGTTCAGTCATATGTCATCACGTTCAAAACGATCGGACTTTGGTGTGATCGTGTGTAGGCAAGTCTGTTTAGTTGGAACTCCGTCGAAACTCCTTCAGAGTTCAGTCCGATGAAAAGTCCAGTCGTGTGTACACGGCATTAGATACATTCATGTGGCCACTGTAACGGTAGTCACATTTGGTGCAAACAACAGACAACTTCATACCAAAAATATTTAAAGTATGGCGCCAACCTATTAAAATAGAAATTGTTTTTATATGTGAACATGTGCAGCTGCTACTTTAAGTGGGTGACCCACCTTTAAACTATAACAAATGGAAAGTCAGGCGCTACTAAACAACTTCAACTTCTCAAAACAAATGAAGTATAAAAACAATATAGTGAACATAAGTCCATTAACATAAATTCATGAAAAATTTTGAATATTGAAAATCCATATGAAGGTGTAAATAGTCCCAGTGGAATAGCTGAAAAAGGAGAAAGAAAGGCCTGATTTGAATCCAAATTAAGCCTAGGTTCACACTGCTGCGGGTTAGAAATCGTGCGAGTTCAGCTGAACTGCAGCCTGACTTTGGGGGCGATTTGACAGACATCTGTGTAGGCTCCTGCACAGATGTCTATTGATATCGCACCCGAAGTCGCCAAAAGTAGTGCAAGAACTACTTTAGGGAATTGGTGCGGCGTCACACCAATTCGGACGGGGCTATTGCCGGCAAAAACTGTCAATTTGGCATGCGATTTGACATGTCAAATCGCATGCTAAATTGTACCGATGTGAACCTAGGCTAAATGTGGGGAATTTGAAAGGGGCAGTTTGTGCAAGGAAACCCACAAACATCTTACAATTGAAACAGTTTTGAATGACACAGTGGTCAGAAATTTCAGAGACCGGTGGGCAGTTAAGTACAATGCCCACAAGAATTCAGTTTTGCTAAATGGGGCAACACCAGCTTCTAAGACCAAGGGTGTACTCACTTTTTCCACAGTACATCATTAAATCCATTCATACTTTTGTTGAAGGATTTTAAAAAGGTATATTTTCCTTGTGTTTTGTTTTTAGCATTTTTATTAAGAAATGCATGGCATTACAGTGTGTCAGGCATATTGCATATTAATATACTGTTCACATGGTTTAAAATAGTAGTAGTACAAGTGATATTACACAGCACATGGTATCAGAGTATCATTATCTTGCTATTGCTGCTTTATGTTTTAAAGATATATTGCTAATTTGAAACAAAGTGGTTGTGCAGTCTTACAGAAAAAATCAGAACGTAGCTCATTTCGAAGCTACTACCTGTAGGCCCATGCAGCTGGAATAGAATTAAGGTTATGAAAGTCACAAACAGGCAGAAACCTAAATAATAACATCCAACAGTCTGGCCAACAACCTAGCTCCCTGAATAGATATAAAATCAGTTTCCAGTTTTTATAATTTGTACATACTTGTTAATTACTATCCCACCTTATACTTCATTACTCCATTTTAAAAGTACAATTGTCTTGTGTGTGTGTGTGTGTGTGCGCGTGTGTGTGTGTATTTTACACACATACACACATATATACATACACAGTTGTGCTCAAACGTTTGCATACCCTGGCAGAAATTGTGAAATTTTTGCATTTATATGACTACTACTACTATAAAATATGACTACTCATGCTACTCATGCCAAAAAACTGTCTTTTATTCAAGGATAGTGGTCACATGAAGCCATTTATTATCACATATGATTTTAAAAGAAGCCAAAAAACTAACAACAGAAATCACTCAAATGGCCCTGATCAAAAGTTTACATACCCTGGAATGTTGGGCTTTGGTACAGACACAGAAGGTGGCACACACAGGTTAAAATGGTTAATTTCTCACTGACTTTTTAAATCATAATTAGTGCCTGTGTATAAATAGTCAATGAGTTTGTTAGCTCTCATTTGGATGCAGGCTAGACACTGATCCACGAGGAGGCAGAAAAGAACAGTCAAAAGCACAGTCATTTGGGTGATTTCTGTTGTCATTATGATTTTAAAAGGAGCCAAAAAACTACGTGATAATAAATGGCTTCATGTGATCACTATCTCTGAATAAAAGACAGTTTTTTGGCATGATTAGCCATATTTTCAATATAAATGCCAAAATGTCACAATTTCTGCCAGGGTATGCAAACTTTTGAGCAAACTTTTGATACACACAGTATCTTACAAAAGTGAGTACACCCCTCACATTTTTGTAAATCTTTTATTATATCTTTTCATGTGACAACACTGAAGAAATGACACTTTGCTACCATGTAAAGTAGTGAGTGTACGGCTTGTATAACAGTGTAAATTTGCTGTCCCATCAAAATAACTCAACACACAGCCATTAAAGTCTAAACCGCTGGCAACAAAAGTGAGTATACCCCCAAGTGCAAATGTCCAAATTGGGCCCAAAGTGTCAATATTTTCTGTGGCCACCATTATTTTCCAGCACTGCCTTAACCCTCTTGGGCATGGAGTTCACCAGAGCTTCACAGGTTGCTACTGGAGTCCTCTTCCACTCCTCCATGACATCATGGAGCTGCCATAATTCAATTCAAAAGGGCATAGATAACAACTGTTGAAGTTTGTATACATTTCTTGGGCCCCTCTGTATATATATTTTATAGTACTGTATATCTGAATTATAGCATAACAAAGGGGATCTAAACTACACTCTATTGGGTAAAGACATTTTTGTTGCATACATTTACAAATACATGTTGAAGCCACACAGCTGTGTCAAGGCTCTCCTGAGGAGTGTGGTCCCAGACTCGAAACTTTCCAGAGTCCCCAACTATGAGGCATATATAATCAGTGCAAATACTAAGGGCAAACTCACCTGGACGCAACCCCTACCTCCTTAAAAATACAGCAACACACCAGAAGCTATTGCATCACCATTGCAAGGCAACTGAAGACTTCCAATGTGTGTCTGCACCACTGGCAGTAGCTCAACTCGGTTTGGAACTAGCAAAAAGGAGAAAGGTGCACATGGGCAGGGTGAAATACAAAGCAAGGCAAAGGGGGTCTCCAGCATACTTTCACGCTACCCAGTAAAAAGCCTAATTAAAAACTGTCTCAAATACTCAGGTTAAAAAAAAAAACACAACAAATTATATATATATATTTATATATATATATATATACACACACACACACACACACATACACACACACATACACACATACATACATACATACATACACACACACTGTCATCTCTATATTACATATAGTTATTTTGATATGTTTATAAGTAATACTACTGCACAATGATTGTATGTCATTGTTTTTCCTCTCTAGGATTGTGTTTACTATAAGCTAGAACTGCTAAAAAATCTCACCAAAATGTCAATGAATAATTTATTAAATTAATCTTGGTTTTACACATGACCAACAATTGCAACTAAAGATAGCTACACAAATTTACATTTACCTTCAGGTTTTGCATCTGACGCAGCATGTCGCATGTTTTTTAAGTGAAGTTGTGCTCTTTGTAGTTTCTGTTCTGCATTAAAAAGCTTTAAAACAAAATAAAGAAAGGCCCTGTCAGTCACCTGCATTAACAGATAGCAAGGAAAACATCAAGTAACCCTACTTAACTGTCTTTGCAATTAAACTTTTCATATAAAAGCCCTCAAGCAAGTTCCAGATACTTTCCGTAAAATAATAAATAAATAAAACAATAAAAATAAACTGCTCATGATATCCCTATGCCATGGTCAGATACATGGGAAAGATTGAAAAAGAAACACTTGTGTGTGAGCTTCTTCAAACACAATAGCAGCCTCCACTTTTTTTTTTCTTATGTGCTGTCAGTCAGTATGAAGCAATACAGGGAGTGGACACACACAAAATATATTGTCAGATACCTGTAGTATTTGTTGTTCTTCTTCAAGAAGAGCATGCCAAACGGATAGCTTTATTTATTCCTTTCAGTTGTTCATCATTTTAAAACAATACCCAGATCAAAATGAAGCATTTGGTCAAAACTGAAAATTTAGACTTGATGTGTAAACAGGGAACACAACCTGCTTAATCAGAGATTCCGTTTTTTTCATCCAAAGTTGTAATGCACCAATCCCCCCTAATACTTGTGTTTGTCCTCTGGTGATCTGGCCTCTAATTGGTTCTGATTTGCAATAAAGGGTAGAAATTCCCATACACACCCACTGTAGGCTCTTTACTGTCCCTCACATACAAAATGCCTAATGTATAGAAATGTTAATATGTTCTTCACAGTCACCAATGAGATCAAACTTGAAATGAAACTCTGGAACTAGGAGCGCCTGCACGCAAAAGGTCAATGTGGACAAAATTTGAGATCAATGTGAGACAGATCTCCACCCTTTTCTGATTATGGGGGTCTTTAAAGTGGTAGTAAAGACCGCTTTGTGATTTTTACCTACAGGTAGGCCTATAATAAGGCTTACCAGTAAGTAAAATGAATATCTCCAGTTTAGGTGATATTCAGACTGGATGAAGCCATGCGCACGTTGACTTTTAGAGCACCGTGCCAGAACCGAGGGCTCCCGTTCGCATGCGCTGGAGTGACGTCATCACGGCTCCAGCCACTCACACAGCCGGAGTCCGCAAACCCAAAGAGAACTGGAAGCCCCATCAGCAGTGACAGCGCACCACTGGAGGGTTTCGATTTAAGGCAAGTATGTAATTATGTGCGAGTATGCGATGCATACTCGCACATTAAGTCATTGTCTTACAGGGGAATTTTTTTTTTTTACTGCAGCGGTTTAAAACTGCTTTAAGAATGTTATTTTGCTAATGCACCTCCTAGATTTTACCAGTCTTCAACAAGGCTCCAAAGAAACATCTCCTCCCATTAAAAGCTAAATTCACCTTTTTAGGCAGAATTTCACATCTGACATAAATAGAAGTAATTTCTAATGTTTTTTTCAGCCCAAGCCATACCAATGTACATCTCTCAGCTTTGAATCTGCACCTCAAAAAATGCATTCTGACTTTCTGTAGGATCATGTGACCAGCCAGGAAACTTCATATCCCATGGTGCACTGCCTTACTGCATCACAGAATAGGGTGTGTTTTACTATGTTGGGCCACACCTCCCTCATTACTATACAAATTTTTTTTTTAATTTCCACCCATTTTCCTACTTCTTACTTTACGGTGGACAAACATTGTACAATCTGAGTGCACAATCTACATCAACTATGTAGTACAAGGGCCTGCCTGATTTGATACAATTTGAATGAATTGTTCAGGTGGGTCCTCCTATTACATAGTTTTCATAGATCTAAAAGGAAATTGTACATAGAGTGTACAATGAGATTACATAGAGTATGGCCAGCTTGATACTAGTACATGGGAGGAGGACATTTAGCTATCAATGTTTTTGTAATCCAGCTCTAGCTTAGGGAGGAGGAGGGTATAAGTACACCAATTTCACTTTCAGGCGCCATTCGCACCTTGCGTAGTGGGAACATGCTTTTTTGGCGTGTTTTTCCCACGACACACAAGGGGAAACTCATTGAGTTCAGTGGGCTGGCCCACACTAGACAAACGTAGCAAAGTAACCCATGGGCATTTTGAAACGTTGAAATTTGCACATTTTTTACTGCACCTTTTTGTACGGGACAAAATGTGCATTTGCTTCCGCATTTGGGGTGTGGTTATCAATTAATGGCACAGAAAGCACAACTAGTTTATTTTAGGTCTATAAAGGTGCCCATACACTATACAATCTGATTGCACAATCTTTAGATTTACCAAAACTATATAATAAGAGGACACACCTATCTATCTAATCACTCTGTATCCAATCAGGCAGGCTGTTGCACTACATAGTTGATGGTAGATCTAGTAGTAAATCTCTATGCTGCAAAGCATAATGTATGGTGAGCTTTACAGACTTTCAGGAGCATACTTTGTATTCAATACTACAGCTCTGCTCCACAGACTGTTTTGTGATTGCTCAACAACTTCTGCTCCAGTGTGCACATTCTACCAAACGAACGAGAAGGAAAGATACAAAATGATCCATCAGCAGAGGGAGACACTGGCTATGTATTCAAAGAGAATATTGTGGTAAAAAGAAATGGGGTGAGTGGCGCTACCCTAATACAATGCGGGGTGGTAATACTCTGTAAACCCACAGTGGTATACCACCCACACCTAGATATAAACAAGTGATATTAATAGTGGTTCATATCATAATGGTGATGTTGATATAAATAGTGTAAATGTACACATCAAAAGATGATATAATAGGACCATCTGTGACATAAAACTAAATGTCCAAGAAATGCCTACATCCCAACCTTGAGATGCATCACCAAAAAAAAATATATAAACTGAAAAAATTGATATTATAACTTATATATAAAAAACACATCAGTTCATGAAAAAATGTGTTAACCAAAAACATAAGCAAAAAAGTGCTATACAATAGTCCCACACAAGTGATGTGCAAAATTGCTGTACAAAATGCCAACGGCTCCAATGTGTCCACGGTGCTCGGCAAATCAGGTGACTCTTGTGCCCCCCCCTTAAGGGTCTCCACTCACCAGCTCCCACTACCCCTGCAGGGGTAAATGGCATGTGTATACCCGGGTGGTTAGGTGTCCCTTGATAGGTCCTCCAGCAGATTGATCAAATACCACCAAAAGAAAGCTCTATTTGTGGGGAAAAAAAGGATGTCAATTTTGTTTGGGTGCAACGTTGCACGACCGCGCAATTGTCAGTTAAAGCGACCCAGTGCCGAATCGCAAAAAGTTCTCTGGTCAGGAAGGGGGTAAAATCTTCCGGGGCTGAAGCGGGGAATGAGGTCAGCTGCTGAAGTACTTTTTTTTCTACTAACAGTTTTCATGTCCTATAGGATATACAGTATCTCCCAAAAGTGAGTAAACCCCTCATTTTTGTAAATATTTTATTATATCTTTTCATGTGAAGACACTGAAGAAATTACACTTTGCTACAATGTAAAGTGAGTAAAGTAGTGAGTGTCCAGCTTGTATAACAGTGTAAATTTGCTGTCCCCTAAAAATAACTCAACACACAGCCATTGATGTCTAAACCGCTGGCAACAAAAGTGCCACAAGCCGTTGGCCGCGAAGGTTGACAGTAGTTGTAGTTTGTGCATTCACAGAAAACTGTGTATGAATGACATGGTCGTGTGGGCGTAGCCCCGCACGACTGTGTTTTTTTCAAATAGTGACAGCAGGCACAGGGAAAAGATCCCCCTGCTCGCTGTCACAGGGAGGGGTGGAGAGGCTGCAGCTGCTGTAACATGTTACGTGATCCACCTTAAATACGGGTAGAACATGTAACATGTTCCAAAAGGTAAACTTATACTTTAACAGGGACATGTATAGAGTACATACAGAGAAAATGAAATCAGAGAGGTTTAATAAGGGGATTCAAATGGAACACACACTGCAGAATAGGTACAAAGTTTTATTGATACAAAAATCTGAAATTGAAACATATCATATGGCAAAATAGCCAGAACAGCCAGAATCAGAACCTTCACCAATAGAATGATTAAAACTTAACGACAATGTTGTCATGATTAACCACTTCCCATCCCGCCCATTATCACATGACGTCCGCAGGAGGGATCTCCCATCCTGGGCTGGGTGTCATATGTCGTTCTGGGCATCCTGGCCGTCTGGGGGGCGTGCGCCCCCGCTGCGTCACTCGGGGGCGGATGCGCTTGCCCGGTGGCCACGATGTCCGCCGGGCACCCGCGATTGCCCGTTAACAGAGCAGGACTGTGGATCTGTGTGTGTTAACACACAGAACTACATCCTGTCAGGTGAGAAGAGACCGATCATGTGTTCCCAGTACAGAGGAACACTGCCTTGTGAGTCCCCTCCCCCTACAGTTAGAATCACTCCCTAGGTAACACATTAACCCCTTTATCGCCCCTAGTGTTAACCCCTTCCCTGCAAGTGACATTTGTAATCAATGCATTTGTATAGCACTGTATAAATGTGAATGGTCCCAAAATAGTGTCAAAAGTGTCCGATATGTCCGCCGCAATGTCGCAGTCACGATAAAAAAAAAAAAAAAAAATCGCCGATCGCCGCCATTACTAGTAAATAAATAATGAAAATGCCATAAAACTATCCCCTATTTTGTAGACACTATAACCTTTGCACAAACCAATCAATATATGCTTTTTTTGCAATTTTTTTTTTTTACCAAAAATATGTAGAAGAATACATATCGACCTAAACTGAGGAAAAAATTTGTTTAAAAAAAAAAAAGGGATATTTATTATAGCAAAAAGTAAAAAATATTGTGTTTTTTTTCAAACTTGCAGCTCTTCTTTTGTTTATAGCGCAAAAAATAAAAACCGCAGAGATGATCAAATACCACCAAAAGAAAGCTCTATTTGTGGGGAAAAAAATTATAAAAATTTCATTTGGGTACAGTGTTGCATGACTGCGCAATTGTCATTCAAATTGCGACAGCGTTGAAAACTGGAAATTGGCTTGGGCAGGAAGGGGGTGAACATGCCCTGTATTGAAGTGGTTAAAAAACAGCCCGGGTTCATCAGCACACTCACAGTCACTCCACATACACACAGGGATGGCTGATTGTCCTGAGAGCCTGAGATAAGGCATCCAGTAGCACCAAATCGCAAGAAATATTTCGTACTCACGGTCACTCCACATACACACAGGGATGGCTGATAGTCCTGAGAGCCTGAGATAAGGCATCCAGTAGCAACAAATCGCAAGAAATATTTCATACAAGGATCCCTTGAATTCTATGACACACAGTGGTGTCAAACATTAAAAAAAAAATACAATATTGATCCGAGGAAACAGCCACTATGGTATTTAGCTTCATTGGAAGAGAGGATATATGCTATCCAGAGATAAATCGCATGTGCGATTGCAGATGGATATAGAGTCTAGATGTTAGAACCAAATATATTCAGCATGAGGAGATATATGGGGTGAGCTGGAAGAGTCTCTTGTAGATAAAGTTACAACAGTTGATTACCATAAGAAGTTACAAATGCGATAAAGAAATTAAACACTGGTTTTTAAACCGCAAATGGGATGTGTCATCTCTTGAGTCATATGTCAGCAACAGGCTAGTACCACGAGGACTCAGAGAACGAGTCATTCCTGCACAGCACCTTCATACTGAGCAATTTCTGCTCAAATGGAAGGAACCTTGCTTGGATAATGGTCTGGGCAGGGCTGTCTTTAATATTTATTGGACCCTGGGCAAACATTTTCTTGGGCGGGCCCTCCCACCCCCCCGAGACATACAATAAACAGCAGCTAGATGCAAAATTTGTTTACGGGATCAGATCATACAGCGATTGCACTTGGTTGCCAGAGGTTACAGTGTATCATTACCGCTCACTGACTGGCTGCTAGAGGTTACAGCACACATTATGGCTCACTGATTATTTGATAGAGGTTAGCACATGATTTCTGCTTGTTAATTGGTTGCCAGAGATTACTATACATCAATACTGCTCACTGATTGGTTGCTAAAGGTGACAGCACTTGATCTCCTCACTGTCTGCACACCATGGACTGGGGAGGTGAGGGGACCCATCAATAGACAGAAATCTCCTAGGGATCCTAGGACTCCTGGGAACAGTGGCAATGCTGGGGGGGGGGGGGGTGATCAGTGGAAATGCTGGGGGGTTGATGGGATCAGTGGCAGTGGAGGGGGATGGGATTAGTTTGGAGGCAGCACACTGTGGCAAATTCTGAATCATGTTGAGCAAAGCTGGAAATGGCAAGTATATAGTGGGGGATTTTACACTGACCACCAATGTAATGGGGAATTTACAATGACCACCAATGTGAGGGGGGGATTTGCACTGACCACCATGTAATGGAGGATTTTACACCACCCAGCAATATAAAGAAGGATTTTGACACTGACACCATTGTAATAGGAGCATTTACACCAACCACCAGTGGAAGGGGAAATATATAATGACCTCCAAGTAAGGGGATATTAAAGCTGACAACAATTGTTAAAGAGATTTATACTGACCACCAATGAAAGATGACACTTCTACACCGACCACCAATGTTAGGGGGGGATTTACACTGACCACCAGTGTAAGGGCAATTCTGCACTCACCATCAATGTAAAGGGAAATGTACACTAATCATTTTAATGAAGAATTGACACCGACAACCAAAGTAATGGGGGATTTTACATCAACAACTAATAAAGGGGGATTTCTACACTGACCATTAATGTAGGGGGGGGATTTGAAAATGACCACAAATGCAAGTTTTGATTTTTTACTGATTAACAATATAAAAAGAGGAGTTTCTACACTGGCCACCAATATAATGGGGATTTACACTGACCACTAATGTAAAAGGGATTTACACTGATCACCAATGTAATGGGGATTTACACTGACCACCAATGTAATGGGGATTTACACTGACCACCAATGTAATGGGGATTTACACTGACCACCAATGTAATAGGGATTTGCACTGGCCACTATTGTAATAGGAGCATTCACAGTAACCACCAATGTAAGGAGGGATTTAAACCGACCACCAATGTAAGGGGGACCTTCACACTGGCCACTAGTATGAATGAAAGGATTGTACACCAAGCTTAAATGTAAATGAGAAGATTTACACTGACCACCAATGTAACTGAGACATTTAGCCTGCATTCACATTTGTGTGTGTCGGGAATGCATGCAAAATTGGCTTTCCTGACACCACAGAAACGTGCTGCCCTTTAGCAGATACACAGCAGTGCCATTAATTGTTATTGACACCTAAGATGTGCGTATTCACATGCACCAAAATTCATGGTGCTGTGGCACAATGTTATTTTAAAAAAAGGGTACCACCTTCAATTTGCTTACTCTTGCAGAACAGGCTGATAGGCTTAATGAGTGTAGTTGTATGCAGGACTCTCAAGAATGCCCCTTTACCTCCCCAGTGGGCAGCATTCAGCAGAAGTGATGGTGAATACAACCTCGGGGGGCATGATATACATATGAATGCCGCCTCTATTTACATATAAATGCCGCCAGTCCCTCGCTATTTACATATCAATGCAGGTTATTTACATGTAAAAGTGGCTGTCAATCACCCGCTGCCTTAAGGCTGGATGATTGACAGCCACTTTCGGCCACTCCACCAAACTTCCTGGTTACCTGGGCAACGCCAAGCTCACTCCTTACAGCGCCGCCAATTAGACACCTCGGTATGCACTTCTGCTGGGATTGGTGGAGGGGGAGGTGGGTGGAAAAGTTTCTGCCATGGTGGGACAGCTGCTGGTCTCATCTGATGTTCTCCTCCTGCTGCTCCCCCCAGTGCCTGATCTCCTTCACATCACGAGTGGTAGAGCTGAAGACATTGAGGAGATCGAGCGGCAGGAGGAGAAGACAGAGATTGCTTACATGCCACGGAGCTCATCCCTGCAGCAGATGGAGGACATGGGGAGCGTAGTGCTGGGGAGTGATCAGAGGTGATTGGCAGGAAGAGCTCTCCCTGACACGCCCCTCCAGTCATCCAGTCATCAGCATGCAATGAGAGGGCTCCTTTCTACCCCTTTTTCTACATTGATGTCCTGGCTCCCCCCCCCGCAGATGCTGGTGAGTAGCTGTGTCTGAACACACATGTACTAAGTGGAATGTTATGTTACATGTAGTGTCTGAATTACTTTGATATCTCACAATTTATGTATCTCCCCCCCAGGTAACTTTTCATGTGGGTCTGCTAATTATAGAATCTGTCCTGTTACACTGTGGCGTTTTACAGGAGTTTTTTGTGCTAAAATAGCGCCTGTAAACTGCCTCTTCTGCAGCCCCAGTGTGAAAGCCTGAGTACTTTCACCCTGGGGTGGTGCGCTTGCAGAACAGGAAAAAAAGTTCTGCAAGCAGCATCTTTGGGGCGGTGCGGGAGCAGTGAATACACCGCTCCTAAACTGCCCCTGCCATTGAAAACAATGGCCAGCGCTGCTAAAGCTGTGAGCATGAAGACCATAGACAGAGAGCAATAAAGCCACTTTCAATCTGAGGCACTGGCCGCGTTGACGGTAGAGTGCTGCTAGTTTTAGCTGCGCTTTACCGTATTTTTAGCAGCGCTTTTCAACAGCTTGTGGGCCGCTTTTAACCCCCGCTAGCAGCCAAAAAAGGGTTAAAAGTGCCCCGCTAGCGTCTGAAAAGCGGCGTTAAACCAGCGCCGCTTTACCGTCAACGCGGCCAGCACCTCATTGGGAAAGTGGCTTTATTGCTTTCTGTCTGGTCTTCATGCTCACATCTAATCTCCCTTCACTATACTTGCTGCTATGTTTATAATCTAAGTGGGCCTGTTTCAGTATTGTGATCACTACAGTGTGCTGCACAGATATTCCAGCAAGGATACAGAATCCCTAATATTAAGTCTGGATGACATCATTGTGATTGCCTAATGCCTAATGCCTAGTGGAGGGACTGTGGCCCATATAGATTGCTGCATTTTATCAATTTTCCATGTTGGATATCAGCTTTTGCTACTATTACTTTCTGCCGATTTATCACTTTCTTTCTGCTGCCAGGGCTCTAAAAAACAATAATAAAAAATGACTGACACAGTTACCTGCCCTACTGACATGGGAAGGAGGAGCAAGACATGGGATGGAGGAGGAGGAGACATGTGATGGAGGAGGAGGACATGGGATGGAGGAGGAGGAGGAGACATGAGATGGAGGAGGAGGAGACATGGGATGGACGAGGAGGAGGAGACATGGGATGGACGAGGAGACATGGGATGGAGAAGGAGGAGGAGACGACATGAGATGGAGGAGATGGCATGGGATGGAGGAGGAAGAGGACATGGGATGAGGGAGATGAGATTGTAAGCGGAGGACATGGTATGGGGAGATGGGACTGAAGGAGGAGGAGGAGGAAGAGGACATGGGAAGAAGGAGGAGTGGGATCTGGTATGGGATGTCAGTGAGCAGATTTGGTGGTACGGCCAGTGGGTAGGCCCTAGGAAATGTTGGTGGTCAGGCCCCGGGTGGGGGGGGGGAGGGGGCTCTGGCCAAAAGCTGTGCAAAGGGCCCCAAAATTTTTGATGGCTGCCTGGACTACAGGAGAGCCATATCAGACAGTCACCAGGAATCAGAAGCGCCATTAATTGACCCCGACTTGAGTCGGCATCCCAGACTCAGGGGGTCAAGAACATGGATATCATTAACTTTTCAGACTTCCCTTTGGAAGATAGACATATACAACTCCTCCGCCGAAGCCTTTCCTTTTCCCCAGCCAACCGAATGAACCAGTTTGAGGTCTATAAGGACATTTCCCTCTTTCTTCAGAAGGTGTACCTCAGACTTATTCATCAGGTACCGGGTCCAGAGGAGGGAGGAGCCCCCATGGTCAGCACTGAGGACAGACAGGCAGAAAAATAATTGATTTCAGGAAAACTCCAGTTGGGACGAGATGGAGAGCATTGTAGAAGATCCTTGGAGGAGACAGGCTAACCTTACCATCAGGTCTGTCAAGATGCCACAGTTCAGGAGGAACTGCTGGCTGGGAGTCTTCCTGGACTTGGTAGGGGAAGATCTTAACAAAGTAAGATGGGATGGTACTTTAGGGGATAACCTTTCACCTGAGGAGAGGAATGCCTTAAAGGGAACTTAGTGAAGCCCCAAATTTAATTATAAAATCAAGTGATAAGGGAGGGAATGTTGTCCTTTTATCTGAAAAGTATTATGAGGATGAGATTCTGAGACAACTATTTGATCAATCTACATATGCGAGACTTAAGACCAATCCCTTTGCACTAATTATAGGTTCCCTTAACTACAAGCTTCTTCTTGCTTTTGAGGCATTCCTCCTCACCAAAAGGAATTTGATTATCTGACTGTGGTTGAATTCAATATCCCCATTATATATATCATCCTCAAAGTACACAAGGATAATCAATACCCCTGGACGCCCAATAATTTCCGCTGTTGGTGGACCTTTGGAACGAATTGGGAAATACATGGATGCCCTGATTAAGGGAATTATAATGCAATTTCCCTCCTATGTTCGCGACACATGTGATTTCTTGACTAGGATAACTGGGGTGGAGGGCGCCATACTCATCGGTATTGATGTGGAGTCCCTCTATACCTCCATCCCCCATCACTGTGGCCCATTTTTTGGAAACTAAAATACCACTCCCTGGCATCACTGTCAGGGCTGGACTCAGCCCTTCCTTCTCTGAGCTGGCGGCTAATGCCAGCTCCTATCTCCCCACAGTTACTCAGCTGTTGCTGATATCCCGCTCGTCAGTCCTGCCTACTTAAGCCGTCCAGTCCAGAGGAGCTCTGCCTTCGCCTTAGTCAACATCACAGAGACGCTCTCCTGCGATCCTGTTCAAGACTTGCTTTGCCGACATCCCTTCTGGCTCCAGATCCTGCTTGCTGTTCCACTACATTGATCCCTGACTTCTGGCTTGGCTGACTATCCATTCCGGTTACTGAACTTTGGCTATGTTTTGACTACGTTTGTTCTTTTTACTTTTATTATTAAACAAGTGTGATTTAACTGTACTTCTGTCTCTGCCTGATTTCATGGTTTCTGACGATCACAAAATGAATTCATTTTGGAGTTGTTGGCATTTGCCCTCAATCATAACTGTTTTCAGTTTTTGGGGGAAAATTATCAGCAAATAAGGGGTACATCCATGGGGACACCCGCATATGCTTGTCTCCATCTTGGGTGGTGGGAGGAGGCTCTTGTTTGCCAATCGCCGATGTACCTTGGCCATGTAAGTCTGTGGCTAAGGTACATTGACGAGATCCTGACGGTCTGGAATGGTGGGATCCAGGAGCTGCATGATTTTATATCTGCGCTCAATATTAATGATAAAAATATCAAACTTACATATACATGGGCTCTCAAAACCTAATCTTTCCTTGACATCCTAATCACCACCGATGGTGGTAGTTTGAAGACTAGAACATTTAGAAAAGCCACTGCGGCAAATACACTAATTCATGCCTCTAGCCATCATCCGCCATCGCTTATTAGGGGGATCCCAACTGGACAGTTCCTCCATATTCGGAAGAGCTGCTCAAGTAAGACTGCCTATCAGTCTGAGTCACATGAACTTTATCAGAGATTTGGACAGAAGGGCTACTCCCGCAAAACTATCAGAAATGCACACAGGACGGCCTCCTCAACCAAACAAGGGGACCTTCTTGTTCCCAAACAGACAAATGATTTGCATTCCAAATCTATTATACCCCAATCCTTCCCAGTGAGAATCATCACCCGCTATGGGGCCCAATAGGAGGAGGTTAGGTAAATTTTGGACAAGCATTGGTCAATCTTGACAAGATCTCCTGACCTCACCAGTATTGTGTCCTCACAACCATTGCTAGTCTCTAGGAGAGCCATAAACCTCAAAGATAACCTTGTACATTCAAAATTTACTCATAGCCCATCCAACAGCTGGCTGACGAACATGCCTCGTTCCAAGAAAGGATGAGCTCAGGCACGTTCGCAACCCGCACGTGCAGAGCCTGCCCGGAAGTAGGCACTGCACTAATCGCAGGCAGTGAGACATTTTCCCGATCCGCGGCTGCAGAGATCGGGAAATGTCTCACTGCCTGCGATTAGCACAGCGCAGTGCTGACTTCTGGCAGGCTCTGCACGTGCGGGTTGCGAACATGCCTAAGCTCATCCTTAGTTCTAACGGTATGCCACATTTGTCGACATGTTGAACGCAGAGATAAGTTCACCGATGCGGATGATAATAAAGTCTATCAGATCCAACAATTTATTAACTGTAGTACTGAAAAGGTTTTGTATATTCTACAATGTCCATGCCAAAAACTATATGTTGGTAAGACGAAACAACAGTTACGCATATGCATCGGTGAACACCTGTGTAGTATCAGGAATATTCAAAAAAGCAAGGATAAGGATAACCCGAAATTGAGTCCCATTGCACAACATTTTGAAAAGTTCCATAATTCCTCTGTTGATGGATTAAAGATAAAGGGTTTTTTTGCTCTATCTTTGCCAAATCGCAGAGGAGATTATGATACAGTCCTTCTGCGGAAGGAAAAGGAATGGATCTTCCATTTATGGACTATGATCCCAAAAGGATTAAATATCGAACCAAGTCTACGGGTATTCCTTGAATCCTAATCATGCTTGGGATATGTGGCAGAAATATACTAAACATTCCACTGGGGGGGAAGGGTGCGATTTTGTTGCATTATATCCAATACTACACACGAGTAACTAATCTACATGTGCGCCAGGTTAGGCTCGCATGTGGAGATTAATCCTCATTAATCTCCTCCTCTATTTTCAATTTTTTTTTTTTTCCAATTTTTTTAAAATGATTATTACCATACATTGAGAAAATAATAACTTGATTTAAATGTTCTGAATTAATTACTCCCTAACTAGGGAAAACCGGATTGGTCTCTGCACCATTAATGCAAACAAGGAGAATAATGACACCTTTGCATTAAATGTAACTTTTAAATTATTACATCATTGTTGTAATGCAGTGGCTCGTTAAGTCAAAAAACCTGGAAGGGGAGGAGTATCCCTGTTTTAAGCCTGCTAATGAGTCTATTGCATTGTTCTGAAGAAGCTCAGGCGACTGAGTGAAATGCATTAATGCTACGGTGCTATACAGCTCGGTCATCCGGCCACCCACATGCGGTTCCATCTCCCGCATCACTCCACCTAAACATGGAGTAAATCTGTCATAATGGGGAACCACTATCCAGCGCCAACTCTGAAGAGCTGTCAGCAATCCAACAATGGTTGACGATTCATTTAACTGCTTTAAAAAATCCAGAGTAAGGTTACCTGAAAACCTGGGGATTCGAATGGTTGTTACACTTTACCGTTATGAAAGGATCATGGAGATGAGCAGCATAGTGGGTGAGATCTTGATAAGGGACACTGAAGTCCCGTTACTACAGTGTTTCATTTCTGTATAGCATTTATAAGTTCTTACGGTAATCAACTGTTGTAGCTATAGTTACAAGAGACACTTCCAGCTCACCCCATATATCTCCCCATGCTGAATCTATTTGTTTCTAACATCTAGACTCTATATGCATCCGCAATTGCACATGCGATTATCTCTGGATAGCATATATCCGCTCTTCCAATATAGCTAAATATCATAGTGGCTGTTTCCTCGAATCAATATCCTCGCTTCCAATGTCTGACACAAGGGATCCTTGACCGTAATATTTATTGCGATTTGGTGCTACTGGATGCCTTATCTCAGTATCCCTGTTTGTATGTGGAGTGACTGTGAGTGTGCTGATGAACCCGGGCTGTTTTTTAATCATGACAAAGTTATGAGCATTCTATTGGTGAAGATTCTGATTAATTGTTCTGGCCATTTTGCCATATGACATGTTTATATTTCAGATTTGTGTATCAATAATACTGTGTACCTATTCCGCAGTGTGTGTTCCATTTGAAGCCCCTTATTAAACCTCTCTGGTTTAATTTTCTCTTTATGCATTCTATTAAGGCTTCAGGAATCCCAGTTATAATTAAGCTGAGTTGGTAACGTACTTTATATATTATTTTTATTTTAAAACTCATCGTTGAATTTCCCCTTTCCACATCTGTTGTTAACACGTATAGAGTAGCAATGCTCCCTAGTCCAAAAGACTACTGTTTTCCACATATTTCCTTTCTAACTACATCCCAGCTTTGGCTTCACCCTTTATTTGATTCACTTCCTTCTTAAAAGGTCTCTTAACTTGCATGTAAACTCTGCCTCCATGTCTGCTCAACAGTAAAGAAGGTTAAAGCTTCCAACTGCCTCACAGCCTATGTTTCTATTCCTACATTTCAACACAGACTAAACAAAGTATAGATGAATGAAAAATGTACTGCTTGGTTTGAGGGTAGCATTCTATTGTTTAGAAAATCTAGGACCTCTGGATGACTAATAAGCCTGCCTTCTGTGATTCTCCAAAAAATTATAGTTCGATATCTAAAAATGTACTCAGCTTTTGGCCCCTTTCACACGGGCGCTCCAATCAGGTCCGCCTGTCAGTTTTTCAGGCAGACCTGATCGGATGCTCCATGCACCTCTATGGAGCGGCGGATGTCAGCGGTGATATGTCCGCTGACTTCCGCCGATATCCGATCCTGTCCGTGAAGTCCAGACGGATGGAAACTCTATTTTCTATCCGTCTGGCAGACCGGATCGAATAAAAAAAGGTCAGGCGGTCCGTTTTTATCTGATCTCCCATAGAGTAGAGCAGGGCTCTGACAGGTCCGTCTCCGCACAGTGAGCGGAGACGGATCGGTCACCTGCCTGCTCAGCGGGGATCAGCGGATCGATCCCCCACTGAGCAAAACAGAGCCTGTGGAGCAGAAAGCCCGTGTGAAAGGACCCTTAATCTGCATCCCTTTGTTTAGTTCATACTGTTTGTAAAGCAAGCCATATAGTATGCAATTTTCTTTCCTTTGACCAGTCCACCACAATAGGATGGCCTAATGGTTTTAGCAGTTTCAAGTAAGGCTGCTCTGGTACCTACTTGCATACTGAGACTTAAGCTGTCATGCTGACAACAGGTTCCAGCAGAAGTGTGCTTGGGAGAGTGCATAGATGGTAGATGATCTGCTAAAATATAGAAATGCTGTGGAGGCTTAAATGACATCTCGCAGGATGTTTATAAAACATAGCAGGTCAAGTAATTAACACTGGACCAGAGCTATTTGAAATTAAATGTAACTGCTTGCACATTTAAGCGTACACCTTTCTAGGCTATGAAATTATTTTTACTTGAGCAGAAAGTAATTACAGAATGTCCTTCTAGTCTAAGATGGCATTCATGCAACAAATTATTCCAAGTGCTGCGGTTATTACTGAGTTTTTATATAATTGCAGTTGAATGTATACATTTGTAATGAAGGACTTGGCAGATCAAACCTGCTGCAACAGAGTTAGAATGCTCGCTTTAATCATACTCAGAAAGAGATGGTGATGTTTGCTTCAACTACAAATTTGTTTTATATTTCCTGCAAATGAGGTAGACAAACAGCAGTTTTACGAAGGTCAAACCAAAAAGTTATGCTATTTTTTTTATTTATAGACTTTGACATGCTTGTAGATAGTAAAAAGAGAATGGAGGAAACATACCTGATTTCTTTGTTCCTGCTTCTGTTGAGCCAGAGACTCTTCCCTTTCTTTTTCTACTCTCAATTGACTTGCCATCTCAAGCATCCGCCGATGATTCTGAACTGTCTCCACCTACAACAAGTGATGGTGTAGTTCAAGTTATTCAAGTTACTATCACATCCTACAGAAAATAAGTAGACAGTATTATGTGTAACCATGTCTTAGCATTTCCTCTTCGTATCCATTTCTCCCAGCAGCTGACAGAGAGGTATTGGATTCAAGATGTCTAAAAGCTTTGGCCTTTGGCCTAAGGAGATTCCCTTTCCGTCACTTGCATTTTCAGCTACCTTATTACAAGTGCAACATGCTGTTCTTAATCCTTGTTTGCATTCCCTCAGCCAACAGCTTTGACATTGAAATGTTACAGTATCAGATTCCTCCTTACCCTTTTTTTAAGGCGCTCAACTCTCTTCATCAGCTGATCCTTTTCCTCTTCCATAGCTATGATGTCCTAAGGATTGTATGAGCTTTAATTATTGGGAATTTTGACAAATTGCTAACTAATTAGAAAATACATACAAATATACATTTTTTTAAATTTTGACATTGCAAAAAAGATGAAGTATGACAGGCTACTTTAAATGCTTTAACAATTTGACAAAATTGCAATGACATTTGTGGGAATATTAAAATGTTATAAATTTTAACGGATGGAAGTCTCAACGCATGCATGAAGCTTAACCTCACCACTTATCAACCAGACTACAAAGCCATCAGCAAAACCATGCAGCACCAGAAGTCGCATTAATGGTAAGAAGTACTTTATTCATCATTGGTTAGCAACAGCATAACAACGTTATTAAAAAGAATTCAGAGACTTATTGTACTTTAAAAGTGTTGGTCTTACATAAAATGCACACATTTACTTGTATTTAGTTTTAAACATTTTGTATGGCTCTCACGGAATTACATTTTAAAATATGTGGCGTTCATGGCTCTTTCAGCCAAAAAGGTTCCTGACCCCTGCTGTAAGCTATACAGTGAAACAGGATTTTTGACTTACCTGTAAATTTCATTCCTGGGAGTACGGAACAGAACACAGGCATAGAATAAGGGTTCACACTGAATCATCTATGGTTTGCCTTAGGAAGCCATTACAGAGAGAAAATCTTGTGCTGCATGGACAATGCCCAAACCTTGGAAAAAAAACTTCTATGGGGCATTTTTAGAGTCAGACAAAAAAAAAAGCAGGTCAATATCCTGGTGGAGGTGGAGGTGGAGGGAAGGGACAACCACAGGCAAAGGAGGCCTTAGGACCCAAGACAACTTTATCCTTGTGTAACACCGGAATTGGTTTGTTATACAAGAAGGCTGCCAACTATTTCACTCACCCAGCAGGAGAGATTACAACTAGAAAAACAACCAAGTGGCTAATGTCAAGCAAGGTAATATCCATGATAGAATTAAAGGAAGGCCACTTGAGTGTCCAAAGAACAAGGCTGAAATTCCTTGGTGTCACCAGAGAGCATGTGAGGGGGGCTATGTGATCGACTTCCTGCACAAAGGCCTAGAATGGAACTTCCTCTGTTGGCATCAAGCAAAGTGAGCTTTCCAGGTGTGATGGTAGATCTAGCAAGAAGTGGACTTTCCAGCATGGAGTAGCGTAGGGATGGCCAATCGATAAACCTCTATCCCTGAATGCCTGGCCTTCAACAGGCAAACCATTAAGGACAGTGATCAAGAAGCGGGATGGAGGACCTTTCATACAGAAGGTCCGGGTTGTCTGAAAGCGGCCACAGAGTGTCCACCAGGACCCTGGGTATGTCCAAATACCATGATTAACTGGGCCATTATGGTGTCACAAGCATCAGCAGGATGGCCTCCATCTTGATCTTACAGGATCCTCCTGCATTCCGGGGATAGATGTTTATGATGAGGAGGAACTGTTAATGATGAGGATGGTAGATGGGGGAGAACTGGTCCCACATAGTCATCAGAGCATCCACAGTGAAGGCCAGAGGATCCCTGGACCTGAAAACAAACCTGCACATGAGGAGATCCACATATGGCATCTCCCCTGGGAGTGTGCACAGCAATTATGGCCACAACCTGCTGTTGCATCCAAGACAGAATTAAGTCTTCTTGAACTGTGAGGCTTCTGGTGCCTCCTTGGTGGTTAATGTAGTCCATAAATGTGTTGACTTACTGTACCATCAGTGGAAGCCCCTGAAGCAGAGGAGACCAACTCTAAAGAGATAGGCAATTGGCCTTGAGTTCTAGAATGTTAATGGGAATTTCTGGATTCCTTTTTCAACCAGCTTTCCTGGACCGTCAATATCACAAGGACTCCTGTCCCCAGCAAGACAGGTTAGCATCTGTCGTGAGTATCTTCCAAGTCATTGGAAAAAATTACTTTCCTGAGTCTGCTAGGTTGGAGATTCACAATGCCATGGAGAGCCTGGTTCTGGTGGTAAAAGTCTGGAGTAAAAGTGGGCATGGCCTCAAAAGATGCCACCATCAGCCCCTGTATCCTAATGCAAAGGTGAATTAAGGGAAACCTCCAGGACTGAAGAGTCTGTATTTGAAAGTGGGAGGAAAGAACATTCTGTTTCATGTCCAAAACTAAACCCAGGTATTTCAGGCAATGAATCTGATCCAATGTAGACTTTTAAAAGTTTAGGATCTACCCAAAGCTCTGCAGTGTTTACACTGCCCATTGCAAAATAACACCAACTGCCTGGGCAGACAAGCTCTTTAACAGCTGGTCATCTTGAATGTGGTCACCCAAGAGCAAAACAAGCCAGGTCCTTCATGAGGACCTAAGGAGCTGTAAACAGATCAAGGAGATGAGCAACACACCGATAGGTGTCCCAGATGTCCACAGAAGCCAGGTGATCCCTCAGATGGAGGAAGCCAATGATCGACCTGGCTAATTTCATGCAAAACTTTTGTACCTGAAGGAAAAATTGTACGGACTTCAGGTCAAGGATGGGAAAAATGCTGCCCTTGGCCTCGGAACCACAAACAAGTTGGAATTGAAACCCAGAAACTGCTTCTCCGCAGGTACCCCCATAGCAAGCAGTTGTTATTGCACAGCCTTCGGGTGCCCCAGGCTTTGCAGGAAGAGGGCAGATTGGAGCTCGGGGAGGGCAGTGGGACAGAAGGAGGATAATGAAACTTCAGCCTGTACTCCCAGGAGACGATATTCTGGACCCACAAGTGGGTCACATCACAGCTAGGTGGGCTTAGAGCCGGACTTGAGGTAAACTTGGCCCTGGACTAGGAGGTCTGGAAGGGATGAAAGGATTTCTCCCAAAATATGATAGAAGAAAAATTACCCTTGCCCCTTGTATAGCTGCAGCTGTGGGCTGAGGAATGTCCCCAGCAGATTATTGTCCACTTTTACAGGTGACTGCCTCCTGGCATACTTGGCCACTTGTGTTCAGAAGAGCATCTAAACACGCCTGAGCTCATTCCTATTTGCCAATGTCCAATCACCTGAAGGTAAAAACATATGACAAAGTCATAAGACTATGCCTGTGTCCTGTATGACTGAGAACAAGGCTGTAGGTTGTAGCCAGAGGCCATGCTCACTTGAGCCAGGCAATGACTTAAAGTGGTAGTAAAGCCGGCTTGGTGACTTTTACCTACATGTAAGCCTATAATAAGGCTCATCTGTAGGTAAAATGAATATCTCCTAAACATGCACCATTTAGGAGATATTCACCCTGGATGCAGACAGTTACGTCACCAACGCATGTGCTCTGAAGGTCCGGCAGAAAGACCAGTGGAAGATGTCAGCCCTCTAAGCGGTGACAGCGCACTGATGGAAGGCTTCGTTCCAAGGTAAGTATTTCATAATGTGCTAGTATAAGATGCATACTAGCACATTATGCAATTGCCTTACAGTTGTTTTTTTTTTTTTTCTAAACAGCCACGGTTTACTATAGCTTTAATGTCTACCCGAGACACTGTGGGCTGAGACTCGTCAAGAGAAACAGTAACAAGACACAACAAAAAATGGTTTTATATATGCATAATGCAGACATTACCCGTCTAATCTCTGCAGTGGAGAAGCCAGATGATTTTAGCTGCTCACACTCTTTATGAAGGGTTTTGAAGTTTTCCATGAGCTCTTCATACTACAAAGGAAACACATTGTTTATAATAAACTGAACCACAACAAAACATTCTGTAAAAGGAACAGATTCAACTGGTAGTAACAGCAGTAAACCATGCAGGTGACAGGAACACCAAAGAATAATCCAAGCATGTTTGTCCTGCTACTTTTATTCAGTAAAGCAGTACACAAATACAGTTTGCGTAACTTCTGAAATATCTTTTCACTGAGCCTCAGATGCCCGATTAGAAGGTCTTAACTTTACATTAAAAGAGTTGAAAAGGCAGGGTTTTTTTTATCTTAATGCATTCTATGCATTATGATTAAAAAGCCTTCTGTGTGCAGCAGCTGCCCCAGAACCCCCTTATACTTACCTGAGCCCCATCTCTGTCCAGCAATGTCCACGAATGTCTGGGCCATCTGAGACTCTCCCTCCTGATTGGCTGAGACACAGCAATGGCGCCATTGGCTCTCGCTGCTGTCAAAGTCAGTCAGCCAGCCAGCCAGCCAATCAGGAGAGAGAGGGGCAGGGCCAGGCCACAACTCTGTGTCTGAATGGACACAGGGAGCTGTGACTCGGTTCGGGTGCCCCCATAGCAAGCTGCTTGCTGTGGGGGCACTCAACAGGAGGGAGGGGCAAGGAGCAGCAAAGAGGGACACAAGAAGGGACGGATCTGGGCTGCTCTGTGCAAAACCACTGCACAGGGGAGGTAAGTATTGTTTGTTATTTTTATTGAAAAAAAAAAAAAACGAGACTTTACAATCACTTTAATGTAAGGCTCTGTAAATTAGATCAGTTTGGCCAGGTAAGCAGAATTTCTGAGATCCTAACCTTGCTTTCATATTTTTATATTTTGCTGGAGATAATTTAGGCACACTTTCTGCTTAGAGAGCCTCCTGATCCTTACAGGGTTTTATTAGGTTAACATGTTATAAATTAAAGAAAAATTAGGAATGGTAACAGGAAGTCCTAGTCTTTTCTATCCCTAACAGCCACTTATTTTAGAATAGCTTTTGTATTAAAAACGTTTCACCAGTCCATCAGTTTGGGGCTGAAGCACTGGGATGTAAGGTAAGTAATTTTCAGCAAGCAACACAACTTTTCAAAAACTTTTGGCATGAAAAGATTTATTGGCAGAGTGTAGATAGGGGTTGTGGCGCTCCCTTATGGGGGGTATATAAGTGAATACTGATAAAGATATTATAATGAATAGTAAATACCATACGCAAAGAGTAAATTCGTGCAATAAATCTTGATGCTCATAAATTGATTAATACCATCAAAAAAATTGAAAAAAGTGAAAAAAATGAAAACATGATGAAAACATCCCATTCGCATGTAATGGGCAAGTGTGAAATATTAATCAGTTGCAGGTGCTAACCAATAGGTGCTAATAATATATATATTGCATGTGCAACTCTGTAATTAGTCCAACGTGTCCCAAAAGTAAATGACAAATGCAAGCCAATAGGAGAAATAAATATAAAAGGAAAAAATGAGATAAAAAATCCAAATGGGGTAAAAAATACAAAAAGTCTAATCAAAGGTGATAGATTCAAAAATATATATATCATAACAAAGTTCCAACTGCATTGGTGACTGTGGTGCCCACAGAGAAGGATATCCGTGACTTCTGTGCTCCCCCTTTTGGCTCCCCACTCACCGGCTCCCAATACCCCTGCAGGGGTGACAGACACTATAAGATTCCAATGCCGTCCTCTTGGTTGGTATCCCGTGGTTGCTGAAATATTGTTATCCTCTGTCCCAGGGTTCCCAGGTCAGTCATCCATAACACCTTACACCACCACGTCCAAGAAGGGGAATCGCCAGAGAAATCCTCATAAGAAAAGATGTCACTTCATAGTGTAGTATAATTTAAAAAGCTTTATTAAAATATACTGATCCCCGAGTGGGAACAAGAATAAAAACCGCAAACACTACACCATGGGTGAAGCCGAAACCAGGAAGAGCTTTCTCGCAGCGTGCGGTCCAGCTGCGTTCCAAGTTGGAAATTTGTTATGATATATATATTTTTGAATATATCACCTTTGATTAGACTTTTTGTATTTTTTACCCCATTTGGATTTTTTATCTAATTTTTTTCCTTTTATATTTATTTCTCCTATTGGCTTGCATTCGTCATTTACTTTTGGGACACGTTGGACTAATTACAGAGTTGCACATGCAATATATATATTATTAGCACCTATTGGTTAGCACCTGCAAATGATTAATATTTCACATTTGCCCATTACATGTGAATGGGATGTTTTCATCATGTTTTCATTTTTTTCACTTTTTTCAATTTTTTTGATGGTATTAATCAATTTATGAGCATCAAGATTTATTGCACTAATTTACTCTTTGCGTATGGTATTTACTATTCATTATAATATCTTTATCAGTATTCACTTATATACCCCCCATAAGGGAGCGCCACAACCCCTATCTACACTCTGTTACATTCGTTAGCCCTTTGAGGGCCTAACTAGGGGAGGCAGCACACCTTTTCCTTAGCCCTTCCTCTCTTTTCTTTAATATTTCTCCTCTCTGTCCTCTTCTCCCCTATCTTTCCTCTCTATAGAGGGTTCTACTTTCCCTTCGTCTTGTTTCTTTCATCCCCACCTTCCCCCCTCTCTTCTTTCCTTTTTTCTCTCTTTTTTCTCTGTCCTAAGCGCAGAGATTTTGTGGTTTTTATAATGAAAAGATTTATTGACCTGTCAAAAGACACCTAGAAATAATACCTGTTTCGGACTAAGACTGTTTCTAGCTATAGAGTAACAAAGTCAAGGACTACCAGTATGTGCTGGTACATTCTGGTGGACTTCGGCATTGACTTGAGCAGCACATCTATAGCAATCTCTCAAAGGGGACCTAAGTTATAGCCAAGGGTACTAGCTGACTTTGAAAATGTGAATGGATTGACAGTCATGGCAAGATTTACAAT
The DNA here is from genome assembly GCF_042186555.1 of Aquarana catesbeiana. NCBI lineage: Eukaryota > Metazoa > Chordata > Amphibia > Anura > Ranidae > Aquarana > Aquarana catesbeiana. The sequence goes on from NC_133324.1 coordinate 240,754,234, forward strand.
TCTCCTCAACAGAATATTGAGAACAGTCCAAGCATGTTTGGCCTGCACTTTTATTCAGCAAGGCAGTAATAAAAACATAATTCAATGCAAATAGGCCTTGTACAAGTCCATAACATAAAACAAACAAGGCATCTGCTTACCCAAGTCATTACTAAACTTACAGTATGTCAGTTTGTAACTAACAGGGCACCACAAAAACAAACATGTACCCATGTACCATTTGAGCATTCTGTCAGCAGTCAGACTTTTCATCCACCAGCAAACTTTCTCGAAAAAAAGGCCTCAGCATCGATAAGCTCACACAAACAGCCTGTGAACAGCTGAGACTAACTAATGAGGTCTGGCTAACAGATAAGATGTAGATATAGCAAAGGCAACTATTCCACCCAAAACTCTATAAAACCCCTGGGCTCCAGGACTCTAGGTGACACACAAACTCTCCACAATTCTGTCAGCTGGTGCCTCACAATACATATCTGAAAATGCAATAAAAATGTGCAATTCTATATACTCTTCACAATCCTTCCCTGCACATACTGCTTGCTTTCATACTCTCCACACCTCTCTCCTCCTTATTTTGCCCCATGTCATACCCTCAGCTCTCCTCTACAGCACATACTGCCTGCTGTCATACCCTCTGCATTTCTCTCCTGCACATACAGTGCATTGAAAAAGTATTCAAACCCCTTGAAATGTTCCACATTTCGTCATGTTACAACCAAAACCATAAATTTATTTTATTGGGATTTTATGTGACAGACCAACACAAAGTGACACATAATTGGGAAGTGGAAGGGAAATGATAAATGGTTTTCCTTTTTTTTTTTTTACAAATAAATATCAGAAAAAGGTGTGGCGTGCATTTGTATTCAGCCCCCTTTACTCTGATATCCCTAAAGTCTAGTGGAACCAAATGCCTTCAGAAATTACCTAATTAGTAAATAGAGTCCACCTGTGTGTAATTTAATCTCAGTATAAATATAGCTCTTCTGTGAAGCCCTCAGAGGTTTGTTAGAGATCCTTAGTGAACAAACAGCATCATGAAGGCCAAGGAACACACCGGACAGGTCTGGGATAAAGCTGTGGAGAAGTTTAAAGCAGAGTTAGGTTATCATCATCCAAAAATGGAAAGACTATGGCACAACTGCAAACCTACCAAGACATGGCCGTCCACCTAAACTGACAGGCCGGGTAGGGAGAGCATTAATCAGAGAAGCAGCCAAGGGGCCCATAGTAACTCTGGAGGAGCTGCAGCAATCCAGAGCTCAGGTGGGAGATTCTGTCCTCAGGACAACTATTAGTCATGCACTCCACAAATCTGGCCTATATGGAGGAGTGGCAAGAAGAAAGCCATTGTTGAAAGCATGCCATAAGAAGTCCCGTTTGCAGTTTGCTCAAAGCCATGTGGGGGGCACAGCAAACATGTGGAAGAAGGTGCTCTGGCCAGATGAGATCAAAATTTAACTTTTTGGCCTAAAAGCGAAACACTATGTGTAGCAGAAAAACACTGCACATCACCCTAGTGTTGCCAACTGCTCGTTAATTTATGGGCAGCCCGTAAATTTAAGCCCCTTTTCGGGCTGCCCATAAATGTCCGTTACAGGCACATAAAAAAGATTTCCGCGAGCTGACCATGTAACTGCGCATTTGCCGTTCCGAAGCCGGCCGGGCTTGGGAAAGCTCATACACGCTCGGCTGGGTGGCGCATGTGCGGTAACATATCGGTGCCGCCTGGCGCCATTTTTAAATAGAAGCTAGTCCTCTTGGCAGTGTCGCGGCGGTCTAGTGCACTTAGATCATGATCTGCAGCATTTCCCTTTACATAAAGAGTTCCCTTTCACTGTAAGGGGGAATCCTGCAGACTCTGATGTAAGGGGGAACTCTGTGCTGGCTGGGTTTTAGTAACCTGACCTTCATGTCAATGGAGAAATATGTTTTTTTACTTTTGTTTAACTTAAAACAAACACATTGCTAATAGCACTAGCTATGTGTTTATAGTTTAAATATTGATATTTGCATTTAGCACTGAAAACTGTCATTTTAGGTACTGTTTTGCAATGTCAGCAAAAAAATGTGGCTCTGTCAGTAAATTTCATGATTTTTGTAAGAAAAAAAATTGGTGCTATTTGTAAATTTTGGCGTACTGCCAGGAAACTTCACTTCGGGGGGGTTGGCCACACTGCATCACCCTGAACACACCATCCCCACTGTGAAACGTGGTGGTGGCAGCATCATGTTGTGGGGATGCTTTTCTTCAGCAGGGACAGGGAAGCTGGTCGGATTTGATGGGAAGATGGATGGAGCCAAATACAGGGCAATCATAAAAGAAAACCTGTTGGAGTCTGCAAAAGACTGGGGTGGAGGTTCACTTTCCAGCAGGACGACCTTAAACGTACAGCCAGAGGTACAATGGAACAGTTTAGATCAAAGCATATTCATGAGACTTGAAAAATGCAGCTCACAGATGCTCTAAATCCAATCTGACAAAGCTTGAGCTATTTTTCAAAGAAGAATGGGCAAAAAATTCACTCTCTAGATGCGCAAAGCTGGTAGAGACATACCCAAAAAGACTTGCAGCTGTAATTGCAGTGAAAGGTGGTTCTACAAAGTATTGATTCAGGGGGGCTAAATACAAATGCACGCCACATTTTTCAGATATTTATTTGTAAAAAAAAAAAAATGAAAACCATTTATCATTTTCCTTCCACTTCACAATTATGTGCCACTTTGTGATGGTCTATCATATAAAATCCCAATAAAATACATTTACGTTTTTGGTTGTAACATGACAAAAGGTGGAAAATTTCAAGGGATATGAATCATTTTTAAAGGCACTGTACTTCCCCTTGTCATACTCTTCACACTCCTTTCCTTTACACACTGGCCCATGTCATACCTTCAGCTCTCCTCTACTCCACAAAGTGCCTACTGTCGTACCCTCAGCAATTATCTCTTGCATATACTGACTGCTTTCATACACTCTCTGCCCCTCTGCTGCACATACTGCCCACTGTCATACTATCAGCACATACTGTTAGTTGTCCTACAATTGCACTTCTCTCCTGTACATATTGCCTTCTAAAACACTACTTCAATATTGTTTGTTACATTCCCAACCTTGCCAATTCTTAACAAATAGACAATTTAGCTAGTAAAATTAAAAACTTTACACCAAAACAAGATTTTTTATAAACTCATATCTTGCAATCCTGTAAGTTCCATCTGATGAGGTTTGCGCATGATGTACTCCCTCACTAAAGGCGCAAGCATCAGCTGTGCCTTGCCTTTGAGATCTTTCTACAAAATTTCCGTTAACAAGACTGTTTAGTGCTCCATCCATTTGTAACACAGGAGGGTCCCGAGTCTGCAGCAGGAGTGAATTGCAGTGAGCCATCATCACAGAATGCCTCACTCTGTCTATCAGCACGACAGTGAGCTGGTACCATAATAATCAACCCTGCACTTCTCTACCCTATGCATCACTTCAGCCCTCCAAAGAACCTCTCACTAGCAACCTAAAATGGGACTAGTCCCTAGATCCGTGTGCTAGAAGCCATCGAAGGACCTGACTGCTGTATGTTCCAAATCAAAAGGGACTTAACAATTATTACACATTTTCATCTCAACAGAAGCATTCTCAAAATGGCATGCCATAATGCCCTGTACACACGGTCGGACATTGATCGGACATTCCCACAACAAAATCCATGGATTTTTTCCGACAGGTGTTTGCTCAAACTTGTCTTGCATACACACGGTCGCACAAAGTTGTCGGAAAATCCGATCTTTCTGAACGCGATGACATAAAACACGTACATCGGGACTATAAACGGGGCAGTAGCCAATAGCTTTCGCCTTTTATTTATTCTGAGCATGCGTGGCACTTTGTGCGTCGGATTTGTGTACACACGATTGGAATTTAACCGATCGGATTTTGTTGTCGGAAAATTTTATAGCCTGCTCTCAAACTTTGTGTGTCGGAAATTCCAACGGAAAAAGTCCGATGAAGCCTACACACGATCGGAATTTCCGACAACATAATCCGATCACACTTTTTCTGGCGGAAAATCCGACCGTGTGTACAGGGCATTAAGCTTTTATAGAAATCAAAATGGTCCTGTGATAAAATGGCTCCAAGACTTTATAAATATCTTTTCCCTCACATGTCTACATCATGGCAACAATGTTAAATTTATTGATTATAGATGCACCCTTTTCTCTTTGACCTATAATTTTTAAAATGAAAGGAGAATATTGAAACCTTTTCTATTACAGATCTCTGTTCTAGAACAAAAAAAAAAAAGAATAAGGCTGCAGCAATTAAACACTGCTTTTTAAAGTATATGGCATTTAAATATGTCAATTATTTAGGAACTGTGTTTTAGATTGCCATGTAAACATCATGCTGGGAAGTCTTCCAGGACTCCTGATTACTATTCGGCAACTGATAAAATCAGGAAACACTCCAAAATGTATTTATTGGGAAAGGAAAGTCATCAAGGGGGTGTTATTCACAGAAAAGAATGACCAATGCAAGAAATTATGTACCGGTGAGTGTAATAGACCTACGATCACTCATCTTTCATATACAATTAACACATGCTGAGCATGTAGTGAATTCATTTTCACCTACATAATTCTTATCTGCTGGTGCTTGTAAGTATCAGTTTTGTGGCAGGCTGTACGCTTCCCCAACTGCTGTAAAATGTGCTCTGTAACCTTTAAGTGAGCAGAAAAACATTTTCAACTGCACAGGCTGTTATTGAAACAGCATGCTTGAAATGGTATTAAGACAAACAGATACAGGACCCTTGTGGTGGAATGTAGGCGTAAAAAGACTGGCAAGTTATAGGATTTCACACCAATTGCAGCGGGTACTTTTTGTCCACTGTAGAACATATTCCTGTTGTTTTTAAATATCTGCTAACTGAAATCTTTTCCTATTTAATACAACTGTTCTCCAACTGTGCTTTCAATGGTTTGTAACTAGTTTTATTGCATTTTTCATAACTTTTTACTCTCTAAAACAATCTATGTGGAAGAGGTTTACTGAACATTATAAATACAGGACAAAAACAACGTTTTCATCACTTCGTTAACTCATTAAATGAGACGATATTGGAAAATAAATGCAGATGGCAAATCTTGGAAATCATCATCTTCAGTAATTTTTCCAACTTTCCATCTATTAAATCTTCTGACCTTGTTGTTTTAATTTTGGAGAGTAAAACATTTTTTTTCTGCCAGTAAATACCTTTATACAGCCTACTTCCTGTTTCTTGTCTGATATAAAGCCTAGGCTTAGGACATCATGCACAACTCTCACTCTTGTGCTCTTGTGAGAGTTTGCCAGGAAGGGAGGGGGGGTGAGTCATAAGAGGGCCAATGAGAGCTGCAGGGTTGCAGAGATGGAGGTGTCTGTGTAAATCCAGGAATTGAACAGGCAGCAGCTGCCCACAGTTACAATGGTTGCAGCCAGATACCGTGGAGGGAGATTTCTGCAGTATATTTGGCAAGCACAGAATCACAGTATATATAAAATAATATGCAAAGTGCTTGGAGGGAAGCTTCAGAATGGCAAAGATGTTTTTATTACAAATTATGTGAGAAGACTGCAGTTCCTCTTTAATTTCACAGAATTCAAAGCCAAAATTATAAGTATAATGATCAGCCAAATTTTCAGTTTTTTAAAATGATTCAAACTCCTGAGTTGGATGGTTTCTTGACCCAGCATAATACTTTGAGATAAATGTGGTTAATTTACTAAGACTGGATAGAGAAAAATCTGGTGCAGCTCTGCATAGAAATCAATCAGCTTCCAGGTTTTATTGTCAAACCTTAATTGAACAAGCTGACGTGAGAAGCTGATTGGATACCATGCACCAGATTTTGCACTTTCACATTTTAGTAAATGAACCCCAATGTGTTTTGCTGCTTTTTAGCTTTCTTGCATTGGTCTTTCCCTACGGTCTTGCACCTTTTCCTTTCGTCTTCGGTCTTCCATTCAATTTTCTCTTTCACTTTTGAGTTTACCTTTCATTTTTCTTATTTTCCTCAGTTTTCATCCTCCCCTCCTGCTCTTTATTTTTTACATGCATTGAAATCAATGAAAGAACTTTTCTCAAGCAGGAGGCATATCCCCCGTTGGACTATCCATTACTGCTGTCCCGAGCTAGATGTTTAGAGACAGGAAGAAAACAGGCATCACTGCAGTGAAGATTTTTCTGGCTGTAAGGATTTTTTTTTCTTTAGCTAAACTTTGACTCTAAAGGGGAAGTGTCATATAAAAGTACACTTATGCTGCTTACATAGTCCATTTCATTAAAAAGTATTCCACCTTCCCCTGCCCTAGATTTTTAAAGTGGTGTTAAACCCAAAAGGAAATATTTATTACATTGTAGCTTACAAATTCTTATGGCCCCTTTCACATTGGGGCAGTAGGGGGCGTCGCCGGTAAAACAGCGCTTTTTTTAGCGCTGTTTTACCGCGGTATTCGGCCGCTAGCGGTGCGGTTTTAACCCCCCCGCTGGCGGCCGAAAAAGGGTTAAAACCACTCGTATAGCGCGGCTATAGCCGCGCTGTCCCATTGATTTCAATGGGCAAGAGCGGTTTAGGAGCGGTGAATACACCGCTCCTTCACCGCTCCAAAGATGCGGCTGACAGGAGATTTTTTCTTCTCGTGCCAGCGCACCGCTTCAGTGTGAAAGCCCTCGGGCTTTCACACTGAACAAACAGCGGAGGCTGTTTTGGGGCGGTTTGCAGGCGGTATTTTTAGCGCAATAACGCCTGCAAACCGCCCCAGTGTGAAAGGGGCCTTAGTGATGGCTGCATTCATTTTCTTTTTTAGGCTTTCTTTGTTCTATTTTCATCTGATTCAGTCATTAAGTCTGTTGTTTTGCAAAAGAACAAGCTCTCTTGCAGTTGCCACTTACCACTGACAGGGGTGCGTACAATGATCAAATTTTATGTATGTAAAATCTTTATCCCAAAAGGAAAAAATGCTGTGACTGTTTATAAAGTGTTAGCTAGAGCTGGCTTCAATTTCTTAGTGTATTATTGCTAGTACATTTAGCATCCCCTCCCCTAGTCTGACAATGCTGCTGTCCAAATCTGCCCCCCTGTGTTCATTCATTCAGAGTGGAGGCATTCTAATACAGTATGTTAATGACCAGATCACCATGAGAAAACAGAGGGGGAAAAGGAAAAAAAAAACTTAAAAAAAAGTAATCCAGCCACCACATTTAATGATTGGTAAGCTGCAATACTGTATATCAAATTTTTAGTTTTGGGTTTAATACCACTTCAATTACTTGAATCTGAAACATGAGGCCCTCTGCAATGTTTTTAGTCTGTGGTTGAAACCTTCTTGCTTCTGACTAGGGATGAGCCGAACACCCCACTGTTCGGTTCGCACCAGAACATGCGAATAGGAAAAAAGTTCTCTCGAACACGCGAACACCGTTAAAGTCTATGGGACACGAACATGAATAATCAAAAGTGCTAATTTTAAAGGCTTATATGCAAGTTATTGTCATAAAAAGTGTTTGGGGACCTGGGTCCTGCCCCAGGGGACATGGATCAATGCAAAAAAAAGTTTTAAAAACGGCCGTTTTTTCAGGAGCAGTGATTTTAATAATGCTTAAAGTCAAACAATAAAAGTGTAATATCCCTTTAAATTTCGTACCTGGGGGTGTCTATAGTATGCCTGTAAAGGGGCGCATGTTTCCTGTGTTTAGAACAGTCTGACAGCAAAATGACATTTGGAAGGAAAAAACACATTTAAAACTACCCGCGGCTATTGCATTGCCGACAATACACATAGAAGTTCATTGATAAAAACGGCATGGGAATTCCCCCCAGGGAAACCCCGAACCAAAATTAAAAAAAAAAAAAAGACGTGGGGGGGTCCCCCTAAATTCCATACCAGGCCCTTCAGGTCTGGTATGGATATTAAGGGGAACCCCGGCCAAAATTAAAAAAAAAAAAAAATGACGTGGGGTTCCCCCTAAATTCCATACCAGACCCTTCAGGTCTGGTATGGATTTTAAGGGGAACCCCGCGCCAAAAAAAAAAAAAAAAAAACGGCGTGGGGTTCCCCCAAAAATCCATACCAGACCCTTATCCGAGCACGCAACCTGGCAGGCCGCAGGAAAAGAGGGGGGGACGAGAGTGCGGCCCCCCCCCTCCTGAACCGTACCAGGCCACATGCCCTCAACATTGGGAGGGTGCTTTAGGGTAGCCCCCCAAAACACCTTGTCCCCATGTTGATGAGGACAAGGGCCTCATCCCCACAACCGTGGCCGGTGGTTGTGGGGGTCTGCGGGCGGGGGGCTTATCGGAATCTGGAAGCCCCCTTTAACAAGGGGACCCCCAGATCCCGGCCCCCCCCCCTGTGTGAAATGGTAAGGGGGTACTTACCCCTACCATTTCACTAAAAAACTGTCAAAATAGTTAAAAATGACAAGAGACAGTTTTTGACAATTCCTTTATTTAAATGCTTCTTCTATCTTCCTTCATCTTCTTCTGGTTCTTCTGGCTCTTCTGGTTCTTCCTCCGGCGTTCTCGTCCAGCATCTTCTCCGCGGAGCGGCCCGCAGAAGAAGAGAAGAGAAGATGAAGATGAAGAAGATGAAGAAGAGAAGAGGATGAAGAAGAAGATGAAGAGAAGAGCGGGAGCCTCCCCTCATGCCATGGGTGCGGAGCGGCCCGAGGAGAAGAAGATAGAAGACGCCGCGGAGAAGATGCTGGACGAGAACGCCGGAGGAAGAACCAGAAGAGCCAGAAGAACCAGAAGAAGATGAAGGAAGATAGAAGAAGCATTTAAATAAAGGAATTGTCAAAAACTGTCTCTTGTCATTTTTAACTATTTTGACAGTTTTTTAGTGAAATGGTAGGGGTAAGTACCCCCTTACCATTTCACACAGGGGGGGGGGCCGGGATCTGGGGGTCCCCTTGTTAAAGGGGGCTTCCAGATTCCGATAAGCCCCCTGCCCGCAGACCCCCACAACCACCGGCCACGGTTGTGGGGATGAGGCCCTTGTCCTCATCAACATGGGGACAAGGTGTTTTGGGGGGCTACCCCAAAGCACCCTCCCAATGTTGAGGGCATGTGGCCTGGTACGGTTCAGGAGGGGGGGGGGGGGCCGCACTCTCGTCCCCCCCTCTTTTCCTGCGGCCTGCCAGGTTGCGTGCTCGGATAAGGGTCTGGTATGGATTCTTGGGGGAACCCCACGCCGTTTTTTTTTTTTTTTTTGGCGCGGGGTTCCCCTTAAAATCCATACCAGACCTGAAGGGTCTGGTATGGAATTTAGGGGGAACCCCATGTCATTTTTTTTTTTTAATTTTGGCCGGGGTTCCCCTTAATATCCATACCAGACCTGAAGGGCCTGGTATGGAATTTAGGGGGACCCCCCCACATCATTTTTTTTTTTTTTAATTTTGGTTCGGGGTTTCCCTGGGGGGAATTCCCATGCCGTTTTTATCAATGAACTTCTATGTGTATTGTCGGCAATGCAATAGCCGCGGGTAGTTTTAAATGTGTTTTTTCCTTCCAAATGTCATTTTGCTGTCAGACTGTTCTAAACACGGGAAACATGCGCCCCTTTACAGGCATACTATAGACACCCCCCAGGTACGAAATTTAAAGGGATATTACACTTTTATTGTTTGACTTTAAGCATTATTAAAATCACTGCTCCTGAAAAAACGTCCGTTTTTAAAACTTTTTTTTGCATTGATACATGTCCCCTGGGGCAGGACCCGGGTCCCCAAACACTTTTTATGACAATAACTTGCATATAAGCCTTTAAAATTAGCACTTTTGATTTCTCCCATAGACTTTTAAAGGGTGTTCCGCGGCATTCGAATTTGCCGCGAACACCCCAAATTGTTCGGTGTTCGGCGAACTTGCGAACAGCTAATGTTCGAGTCGAACATGAGTTTGACTCGAACTCGAAGCTCATCCCTACTTCTGACTGTTGCTGCAACTCCCATGTGTCTAAACACAATGCACAGGTACTGCCAGAAGCAATAACATTTTGGCCATGGGCTTTAAACATTAAAGCCACCATATTCAAGTAAGTATGAGTACGTTTTTCCTATGGTCTTGAAATCCAGCTGTCTGTCCTGTCATCAAATACAATGTCAGATACATTGGCCGAACATTGTGCAAACAGAATAGACAATGAATAACACAATGGCCAAATACATAATAACTAGAGATGTATTAATTATACTATAGAATTATATAAAGCCCATACCTGCTTGTTGGTCTCAAACACTACATCATCTTGTAAGAACTCAGTAGGAACTTCTAATTTTACCAAATAACGGGCTAAATAAGCTCTTTTCTTCAACTCATTTGTTTTCTGGAGTAGCCAGTATAATACTGGATGAATGACAGGTTTACTTCCAACAACCAAACCTTGGCGAAATGTACTCCTATAAAAATATTAAGAATGAAAAATATTATATCAAATGAAGCAATTGTAAAAAGCATCAGAATGACAGTGTTAAAGTGTACCTATAGTCGGTTTTAAAGAAATAGGTCGGGTTATGTCTACCTTTTGAACCTACAGTGGGGCAAAAAAGTATTTAGTCAACCACCAATTGTGCAAGTTCTCCCACTTAAAAAGATGAGTGGCCTGTAATTGTCATAGGTATCATAGGTACACCTCCAACTATGAGAGATAAAATGTGGAAACAAATCCAGACATCCAGTCTGATTTTTGAAATAATTTATTTGCAAATTATGGTGGAAAATAAGTATTTGGTCACCTACAAACAAGCAAGATTTCTGGCTCTCACAGACCTGTATCTTCTTCTTTAAGAGGCTCCTCTGTCCTCCACTCATTACCTGTATTAATGGCACCTGTTTGAACTTGTTATCAGTATAAAAGACACCTGTCCACAACCTCAGTCACACTCCAAACTCCACTATGGTGAAGACCAACGAGCTGTTGAAGGACACCAGAAACAAAATTGTAGACCTGCACCAGGCTGGGAAGACTGAATCTGCAATAGGCAAGCAGCTTGGTGTGAAGAAATCAACTGTGGGAGCAATAATTAGAAAATGGAAGACATACAAGACCACTGATAATCTCCTTCGATCTTGGGCTCCATGCAAGATCTCACCCAGTGGGGTCAAAATGATCACAAGAACGGCGAGCAAAAATCCCAGAACCACACGGGGGGGACCTAGTGAATGACCTGCAGAGAGCTGGGACCAACGTAACAAAGGCTACTATCAGTAACACACTACGTCGCCAGGGACTCAGATCCTGCAGTGCCAGACGTGTCCCCCTGCTTAAGCCAGTACATGTCCGGGCCCATCTGAGGTTTTCTAGAGAACATTTGGATGATCCAGAAGAGGATTGGGAGAATGTCATATGGTCAGATGAAATCAAAGTAGAACTGTTTGGAGGAGAGAGAATGCTGAGTTGCAACCAAAGAACACCATACCTACTGTCAAGTATGGGGGTGGCAACATCATGCTTTGGGGCTGTTTCTCTGCAAAGGGAACAGGACGATTGATCCGTGTACATGAAAGAATGAATGGGGCCATGTATCGTGAGATTTTGAGTGCAAACCTCCTCTCATCAGCAAGGGCATTGAAGATGAAACGTGGCTGGATCTTTCAGCATGACAATGATCCCAAACACACCACTCGGGCAACGAAGGAGTGGCTTCGTAAGAAGCATTTCAAGGTCCTAGAGTGGCCTAGCCAGTCTCCAGATCTCAACCCCATAGAAAACCTTTGGAGGGAGTTGAAAGTTCGTGTTGCTCAGCGACAGCCCCAAAACATCACTGCTCTAGAGGAGATCTGCATGGAGGAATGGGCCAACATACCAGCAACAGTGTGTGACAACCTTGTGAAGACTTACAGAAAACGTTTGACCTCTGTCATTGCCAACAAAGGATATATAACAAAGTATTGAGATGAACTTTTGATATTGACCAAATACTTATTTTCCACTATAATTTGCAAATAAACTCTTTCCAAATCAGACAATGTGATTGTCTGGATTTGTTTCCACATTTAGTCTCTCATAGTTGAGATATACCTATGATGACAATTACAGGCCTCACTCATCTTTTTAAGTGGGAGAACTTGCACAATTGGTGGCTGACTAAATACTTTTTTGCCCCACTGTATGTGCTTTACCTACTGTTTAATCACTACTGTCAAATGATATGACTTGCACCAGCAATTGTACCTTGCCTCTTTCAATAAATACTAATTTGATTAAAATCAATAGTTCTGTAGACAATGCAGAATATCTGCCATTAGCCTCAAACGCCATTAGCTGTCCAATAAGACTGCCCTTACTATCCACTGAGACATTTTCAAATGGACAATGACAAAAGGGTTTGTCATGAAATTCTGAGCAGTAAAGCCTAGTACATGCGGGGCGGATGTGGGGCGGCATTGGCCAGTTCAATAGAAACTGGCCAACATTTGGCCCGTGTGTACAGCAGCATTCGGCCGGCTTCTGTCGAAGAGTCATGACCAAAAAAGGTCTTCCTACTGGCTCTCGATTAGTGCTTTCAGCCAATGGCTGAGTGCGCTGACCATAGTGTTCAGGGGGCCGTCCTCCTGTCAGAACACAATAGAACAGTGGGGGAGATCGCTGTACTAACTTCAGATTGTTCGTACAGCGTACTCATACCTGAGCTGTCAGTTTTTTTTCGTGCAACCCAAAACTAAGTATGAAGCTTTAGGCATCAGTAACAAAGTGAAATGAAATCACAGAAGAATCTTCTCTGGTTATTAAAAATAATGGCTAGCATCTTATGGTTTAATCCTTGGGTAGGCATTTCAGTTTTAAAATACACCTATAGCAGCCTGAAGTCTACCCACTCTTGCTACATCCAAATCCCAGGCCACTCTGATTGGACGAACTTCAACAGTGTTTGTTAGTGTTAAATTAAAGTGGATCACTTTTAAAAAGGGTAAAATGGAGATTGATTTCCATAAGAGCCTGTAATTTTTTCCTGACAAAATTATGAAACACAGACAATAATAGAACATAAAATGTGCATCTGACTGCCTTATTTACAAATATGTAAAGAGTCTGTAAACCAAGAATCCTTATACTACATTGTAATGTTCTTTTCACATTATCTTGAAATGACTAAGCAAAAATCGGAATATGGATGACAAATAAAAAAGGGTCAAATTAAACTCACAGGTCACCATAAGCACTCTATTTTGACACAGCATGGCAGATATTTGTAACATGTATTTATATTATTTATTTTTATTTATTTCAGGTACTTATATAGCGCTGTCAATTTACGCAGCGCTTTACATATACATTATACATTCACATCAGTCCCTACACCCTCAAGGAGCTTACAATCTAAGGTCCCTAACTCATATTCATACATACTAGGGCCAATTTAGACAGGATCCAATTAACCTACCAGCATGTCTTTTGGAGTATATATATCCAAAGGGATTTATAAAATAAGATATGAAAAAACAGGAATTTTGACTTTCAACATTGTACCTGTAAATTCCTTTTTTTTGGAGTACATTACAGCACACATGACTTATATATCATAGGGTTATATACAGGTTATCGTTAATGGACACTGACAAAAAAAACTTGCTAGGAACACCCTAGGACAGGGCTCAAAATTTCAATGTTGCCCCGCCCAACCCCTACCCCGCCCCGCATCATGCCCTCCATAAATTATCTCATGAAATGACACTTAAACTTTATATGCAGAATTAAGTTATAAAAATAAATATTAACAACAACTTTATCCGTGTCCACCAATGCAGCCTGCCCGTGTCCGCCAATGCAGCCTGTGCCCCCAATGCAGCCTGTGCCCCAATGCAGCCTACCTGTGCAAGGGGAAGAGAGAGGAGAGCCGCCGCCCGGATGATCAGAGCGCTGGGAACATAACAGCTTTCACGTGCCATCAAATACAGCCCCTCCTCCTTGTCCAGGGAGCTTTGACAGACAGATCACCTGTCCCAGGATTGGACGAGTGATCTGACTATCAAAGTGCCCGGACACAGAGGATGGGCTGTATGTGACGGCTTGCGGCAGGGAACACACAGCTATTGAAATGAAAGCAGTTTTGTTCCTTGCGCTCTAATCATCTGGGCGGCAGCTCTCCTCTCTCTTCCCCTCCGATCGCTGGGAGAACAGCTCCCATACAAACCGCCTGCCAGCAGCGCTCGCCCCCTCCCCCCCCTGCTCCCAGGCAGCCATAGCTCGCCAGCCCTCAAAAGCCACTCACAAAATGCGAGCAGAATTTTTGAGGGCTTACCTAGGGCACACTTTTTTTTTTTTAAGCAATCAAAAAAAGAGTGATTAGGACACCTGTATTGGACTCCAAATTAAAAGGTGTTTACAGAGAAGTCAAAATTCCTATTATCTTAAATCACACAGTACAACACCAGCGCTTCCGAAGCACTTTTCAGGGGCTTCCGAAGTGCTGCACATTAACCTCAATGGGCAGGGGTGTTTTGGGAGCGCTGTATACAGCGCTCCCAAACCGCCCCAAAGATGCTGCTTGCAGGACTTTTTCTAACGTTCCGCAAGCGCACCTCCCCAGTGTGAAAGCACTCTGGCTTTCACATTCGGGCAGCATGGGAGGCAGTTTTCAGGCGCTATTTCTAGCGCTAAAACACCTGAAAACTGCCTCAGCTTGAAAGGGGTTTAAAAAGGTGGAAAAAGTTCTGAAATGATTTATCTTTGTCTATTTTTTTCATCACAGAAACCTGACATTTTAACAGGGGTGTGTACACTTTTTATATCCACTGTATATGCTATCTGAAGACCAAACCCTTATAACAAGGTTTTGGTGAGCACAGGCTACATCATCAATGGCATAGTGGGTAAGTGAGATGAATGAGATTATATCTATGATAGACATCATATTTAGGGAAGAGAGTAGACATACACTACATTGTCAAAAGTATTGTGACACCTGCCTTTGCATGCACATGAACTTTAATGGCATCTTAGTCGGCAGGGTTCAATATGGAGTTGCCCCACCCTTTGCAGCTATAACAGCTTCAACTCATCTGGGAAGGCTGTCCACAAGGTTTAGTTGTGTCTATGGGAATGTTTGACCATTCTTCCAGAAGTGCATTTGTGAGGTCAGGCACTGATAATGGGCGAGAAGGCCTGGCTCGCAGTCTCTGCTCTAATTTATCCCAAAGGTTTTCTGTAGGGCTAAATTGAGGACTCTGTGCAGGCCAGTCAAGTTCCTCTGCCCCAAAATTGCTCATCCATGTTTTTATGGACCTTGCTTTGTGCACTGGTCCAAATCATTTGGTGGAGGAGGGATTATGTTGTGAGGTTGTTTTTCAGGGGTTGGGTTTAGCCCCTTCGTTCCAGTGAAGCGACCAAGACAAGCATACCAAGACATTTTGGACAATTTCATGCTACAAACTTTGTGGGAACAGTTTGGGGATAGCCCATTCCTGTTCCAACATGACTGCAAACCAGTCCATAAAGACATGGATGAGTGAGTTTGGGGTGGAGGAACTTGACTGGCCTGCACAGAGTCCTAACCTCAACCCAATGGAACACCTTTGGGTCACATTAGAGCGGAGACTGCAAGCCAGGCCTTCTTGTCCAACATCAGTGCCTGACCTCACAAATGCCCTTCTCGAAGAATGGTCAAACATTCCCATAGACACACTACTAAACCTTGTGGACAGGCTTCCCAGAAGAGTTGAAGCTGTAACAGCTGCAAAAGGGTGGGCCCAACTCAATATTAAACCCGACGGACTAAGACTGGGATTCCTTAAAAAGTTCATGTGCGTGTAAAGGCAGAGGTTCTAATACTTTTGACAATATAATGTATATCCATCTGCATGGTTCCAATAGGACGAATTTAGATCCTCCGCATAGTCTTTTGTATTTTATTGGGATTTTATGTGATAGACCAACACAAAGTGGCACATAATTGTGAAGTGGAAGGAAAATGATAAATGGTTTTCAATTTTTTTTTTACAAATTAATATCTTAAAAGTGTGGTGTGCATTTGTATTCAGCCCCCTTTACTCTGATACCCCTAACTAAAATCTAGTGGAACTTATTGCCTTCAGAAGTCACCTAATTAGTTATTAGAATCCACCTTTGTGCAATTTAATCTCAGTATAAATACAGCTGTTCTGTGAAGCCCTCAGAGGTTTGTTAGAGAATCTTAGTGAACAAACAGCATCATGAAGGCCAAGGAACACATCAGGCAGGTCAGGAATAAAGTTGTGTAGAAGTTTAAAGCATGTAAAATTCAAAGTAATGCCGGGGTCTTTCGTTAGGTTATAAAAAAATATCCCAAGCTTTGAACATCTCGCGGAGCACTGTTCAATCCATCATCCAAAAATGGAAAAGGAGTATGGCACAACTGCAATCCTACCAAGACATGGCCGTCCACCTAAACTGACAGGCCGGGCAAGGAGAGCATTCATCAGAGAAGCAGACAAGAGGCCCACAGTAACCCTGGAGGAGCTGCAGAGATCCACAGCTCAGGTGGGAGAATCTGTCCACAGGACAACTATTAGTCGTGCATTCCACAAATCTGTTTTTTTATGGTAGAGTGGCAAGAAGAAAGATAAAATCCTAATAAAATACATTTACGTTTTTGGTTGTAACATGACAAAATCTGGGAAATTTTAAGGGGTAGGAAAACTTTTTCAAGGCACTGTATGTTCCTTTCTTCTCCAATATTTAAATGTAGTCTAATACGAAGAAAAAAAAATCATGGAAATGTCATCTAAAAGAATATATTCCTTGAAAGTTTTTCGAACACGATGTATTCATAGACACGTTGCAATTGTGAAATGGATAAATACTGGACATATACTTAGAAAACATATAATCCACTAGTAGATTTATGATATGGATTATTTGAATGCAATGCCTACTGGATCCTCATTGAGTCATGACATTTATGTACTAAAAATCTCATGTATGTCATCTATTATTGTTTTGTTCTGAACGGATTATACATAAACATGGTTACATAAAAAGGGGTTACCTCTTGTGAAAAAGGTGACAACACAGGAAAACAATTGGAAGACATGGACAAAGCACTGTCAACTTATGACAGGAAGTACCTTCATGATAGTATCACCAGGTACCGCTGATGCTTCGCCCTATGTCTTCTCTTCTCCCCTGACGTTCCACAATCCCCCCTTCCATTGCCGCTCCGATTCCCTCCAGCTGTAAGTATTCTTAAACATGCCCCCTCCTCCTACCTATGCTGCATAGGCTGTATTAAAATTATCTTTTTATCTAAGAATTGGTAAGCTGCAATTTTTCAAATGTTTGCTTTTAGGTTTCATACAACTATAAAGTCCAAGCAAAAGAAAAAAAAAAAAAAAAAAAAAAAAAAGCTACTTATCGAAATTTCAAGTCTTATGTAACAATCAAATACACTGCTAAGCTGACAAATTGCTGTAATTTTTTTTTAAAAAGGCAAAAAATATGGTGCTAGACTCATAATTTCCCCCTTTCAGCTGGTTGACCATAACCCATGGTTTCTCTAGGTCATTTTCACTCTAGCACATAATTCTCTCCTGGCTGCCTGCATAACGCAACTAAGCATTACCATTTATCCTGTAATGCTGGAGGGATGAACCAAGTGCTATGTACCATAGCAGATCTGCCCAATAAAACCTCCACCAATTGACTGGCACAAGGATTCTGGGTATTTACGTGGCAGTGCTATTATTCATGGTTCTACCCACAACAGAAAGCCTATCTATACAAAACTTGCAAGGGCAGCTGGGACAACTAGTCCAGAAGATAACACAAACAGGAACTATTTGTTACACACTCATGGATTATCAAGCTTCTGCATTTTGCATATGCTGCATGGCATCATGTGGCTCAAACTTGGAGACAGTAATTAAAATATTAAACTACATTTTAAATAAGATAAAATGCAGTATGTCTAAAGCCAAATCCCTTTTTTCTATACAGAAAAAGCAACAGTCAAGCACCTTGTCGTGTTTTTTTTTTCTGCCATCTGAGTCCTATTTGAGAGATTTTCCTTCACTTCCTGTCCTGTGGATTCAACAGGAAGTGAGAGGAAATCTCCTCTTACAATTGTCACCAGAACATCGGTCTACATTGGAAGATTTCCACTGTATTCTGCTGCTGGTGACAATTCAAATTTTGAATAAATCTTCAGCGATGAAGGTTATGAGAAAGCAAAGAGAGAACAAATCTCCCTAGTGGGGATATATGCAGCAATAAACACCTAACAGGTATTCTAATCCCTCAAAGCTGTATAAAAAAGGTTTTGTCTTTAGATACACTAAAATTCTCTACATGTTTTTCTACTGTTGCCCAAAGAATATAAACAGCACTTTATATGAAATCTGGAGTTCAGCCTTAAAGATATGCAACAATGTATAAATACCGTCTTGGTAAATAGTTCAGCTATTATTTATCTGTCTGCCATAACTAGGAGATTCCCCTAGCGCTCCAGTTTAAGGTCACGTGACCTAATACTGTAGGACATGCATTGGAACACTGACATCAACAGATGGTGAGTGAAATAAATAAAAAGACTGGTGCTTGCAATGAAGAGCTGCAACCGTGTCTAATACTGCATTTAGAACGTTGAATTTAGGATGGACCCTGTATTCTCTACAATATTAATAATATATCCATTCTGGATTCTGCCAAAAAGCATTCCTTATCAATCTACATGTTGATGTGCATGGCATTTTGTTTCTAAAGTTTGGTGTCAAACCCTTGGGCCCTTTCACATATTACTAAAACAGAAAATCCTGTTATTCAGTAACACGTATCTTCCTAGTTTGAAACACTGATAAATGAGAAAATTATAAGTGGAGATAACAAATGATGGGACAGTGTCAGGCTCCATGCACACTAGCGTTCTCCATGCACACTAGCGTTTTTTTATAAGCTAAAAAAAACCACTAGGGGAAAAAATAAAAAAAAGGCTGGATGAAAAATACTGATAATAGTGTATTTGTGTCGGTTAGTGTTAGTGTTTTATTAGCGTTTTTACAGTACATGAAGAAAAAAAAAAAAAAAAGCTGCTAGGAGCATTTTAGTAGCATTTATTTTTTTTTCTGCTGGGAAAAGAACTCAGCTTGAAAAAAATGCTTGACGAGGGTGTGTCCCTACGCACCAAAAAAGCCATCTGGATAAAACCTAACCTTTATTAGGAATGTATAAAAATACGTTTACTGACTGTAAATGTAGATTTGTGGACACACCCTCATCCATTAATGGTTGGTCATGTCCACATGGATGATTGCTCCGGTGATTGCTCTTAAAAAGTGTAATATTTATTGACAAACCACAGTGACCAAACGCAAATGAACAGTTGACGTGTTTCAGCCTATAAGGCCTTAGTCATAACATGGGTTATGACTAAGGCCTTATAGGCTGAAAAGCGTCAACTGTTCCCATTTGCGTTTGGTCACTGTGGCTTGTCAATAAATATTACACTTTTTAAGAGCAATCACCGGAGTGCGGATCATCTTTTCCTTATTTCCCTACTCAGCCATCAGTGGATCGAGCATCCGGGATCTCTGCTTTCTATGTGATGTATGGGTAGTAACACTGACTTTTTTGTTTATATGTTAATACAGATAGCCAAGATTCACAGATTATTGCCATATTGGTAAGTGGGCCCGGTTATACAGTATATTTTTGCAGCTGTATCAAGTATACATTTGATGGGGCTATACAACACAGTTGATGACATCGAGATTTTACTACTTTCTTATTCTACTAGTGTTTCTGCCTCCTATATGTAATTACCTGTTATATGAATTAAAATTTACATAAATATGTGTTGATTGGGACCATTCAAAATAATGCAACTTTTTTTATCCACCCCACCCTATGGGAAATTTACATTCACAGACAATAAACGTACTTTTATACATTCCTAATAAAAGGTTACGTTTCATCCAGGTGGCTTTTTTTGTGCGTAGGGACACGCACCCTCGTCCAGTTAGAATTTAAAATTGCCACATAGGATTTCTGTTAAATATGGCTTTGTATTTATTAAAAAATGGTTCTAGCATAAAATAGTGTGCAAGGACACATAGGATCACACTTAGCTTTTAGTGTGCATGGAGTGGACACTATTTTCCTATAAAAACTGATTGTTAAAGAGGCCTGCTTATTAACCTACAAAAAGGAACAACTCAAAAGTTTTAAAGTACATCTTCTACAACACATTAAACAAGTAAATTAGGTGCACAACTTTTGAACAAAATATAAGCACAGACCAACAGAAAATCATTATATAATGAAGAGTGAATCTGTATTCTGTGGTGTAAGACTGGATAGATAAAAGGTAATAGGAAAAAATACAGAGAATGAAAATAAATTTCAGTGTACATGAAGATCATCATAAATTATGTATCAAAAGGGAATTAAACAAAATGTAATGCCCGATTAAGGAAACTTATTTTATTGCCTATCTTCAAATAATGACTAAGACCCCTTTCACACAGGGGCGGTTTGCAGGCGGTATTGCGCTAAAAATACCGCCTGCAAACCGCCCCTAAACAGCCTCCGCTGTTTGTTCAGTGTGAAAGCCCGAGGGCTTTCACACTGAAGCGGTGCGCAGGCAGGGCGGTGAAAACAGTCCTGCAAACCGCTTTTTTGGAGCGGTGAAGGAGCGGTGTATTCACCGCTCCTGCCCATTGAAATCAATGGGACAGTGCGGCTAAACCGCGGCTATAGCCGCGCTGTACGAGGGATTTTAACCCTTTTTCGGCCGCCAGCGGGGGTTAAAACCGCACCGCTAGCGGCTGAATACAGCTACAAGAACGACGGTACAGCAGCGCTAAAAATAGCGCTGTTGTACCGCCGAAGCCCCCACCGCCCCAGTGTGAAAGGGGCCTTAGGCTAACAAGATAATTGATGAGTGATCAGACCGGAAAATGATCATGCATCTATGGGAGATCAATCCTACATTATTCTGCACTTTTCAGTAGTGTCTTCCTAAGTGATTTGGGATCTTTAGTAGCCCCTTCCAAAGAACAAAGAACTAGACAAAAGTGTGGGAAACTGCGCGCAAGGATTTTTTAAATAGTTTTTTCTTATAGGTAAATTTATTGTGCTGGTGGTGGTGGTGGGGAGGAGGGGGGGTGTCAAGCTGCTGTGGACTGACCCCTTTCACACAGAGGTGCTTTTCAGGCGCTTTCACGCTAAAAAAAGCGCCTGAAAAGCTCACGAAAACCTATTTCCATTAAAATCAATGAATACTTTCACACTGGGGCAGTGCGCTGGCAGGGTGGTGAAAAAACGCCCCTCTCCATTGAAATGAACGGAAAGCTCTTCAAAAGTGCTGTGTTTTACTGGCAGTTTACAAGCGCCTCAGTGTGAAAGGGGCCTTGGATTTGCTTCTGTTCTGTACATATTTCAATGCAATATTTGGAAGCGCATATACTTTCTTATTAAAAATTGATGTCATTTTTTTTTTAATTTTTACTACTGCCCTTTTACACTTTAACATTCTTTATTTCAGTTCAGTCTGCAGCCACTATGGATTTTCTTATAACTGCCAAAAAATCTCTTTAGTGTAACCACGGTAACTAGGGTGTTGTGCATGCTGTCTTTGTTATTTCCTTCACATGGATTGGCTCAGTATTTTTCGCAGCAATCTGCTCTTATTACATCTTTGACTGATAGCATGATGATCGCACTAAGACCCCTTTCACGTTGGGGCCCAGAGCGTTAGCGGTAAAGCGTCGCTCGTTTTAGCGGAGCTTTACCTGCTGTTTAAGCTGCGCTTTTCGGCCGATAGGGAGGCGATTTTAACCCCAAAGAAGGGGTTAAAACTCCCGTGTTGCGGTGCTTCGGAACTTTCATTGCAATGGGCAGGGTCGTTTTGGGAGCACTGTACACAGCGCTCCCAAACCGCCCCAAAGATGCTGCTTGCAGGACTTTTTCTAACGTCGCGCAAGTGTGAAAGCACCCATTGCAATGAATAGGAGGCAGTTTTCAGGCGCTTTACAGGCGCCATTTCTAGCCTCAGTGTGAAAGGAATCTTAGGAAAGAGAAAGCAACTAGAATGCATCAGTATCAACAGAGCAGGAACAGTTAACATCTGTAATTAATTTTGTTATAATTTTTGCAATGTACACAAATCCACTCATACTAGACCGTTTTTGTTTTTCCCAATTAAAGTGGAGTATTACTTTAACTGGAGTGGATCCACACTATTCATTTCTGACATAGTGCTTCAGACCACCACCTTATCTATGGCTGGCCTAAATCAAATGAAAGGGTAATAAAAGAAAGTGTCACTAAAAGGCAAATCTTTTTTTTCCTTTTTATTTTGGATAGAGTGAAGGAGGGTTACAACCACTAACAGTTTTATTAGCCTTCCGTGTCCTATTGGTGGTGGTGGTGGTGGATTTCCCTTTACTTCCTGTCCCATAGAAAGTGAGAGAAAGGCCCTATCTTAGGGTATCACTAGGGTCCCCAATGGAAGATTCTCTCCTATATTCCTGTTCTGATGTCATTAAGCGTCACTTTCAATAATAACAACAGTAAACAGGACAAATAGCGAAGATGAATCTCCCTGATGGGGGTACAGACAGCAGTAAAACCTTGGCAAGAGTGCTAATCCCGTTCCACGCTATACAAAACTGAAAAAAAAAAAAAAAAAAAAGAAATAAAAAGTAGCCAATAGTGACTGATCACAATTTATAACAGTAGAATTGGCTGAAATGTAACCACTGCAAGTTCATTTCTCCAGCTTCCTCAGTGTGAGTTACTTATAAAATCTGAATTTCTGACTGGTTGCTATAGATTAATTTTCTTTTGCAAACCTAAAGCTAATTAGGACTTTGACAGGCAGGTTGTCAGACAATATTCTAACATGGAGACTAGGAAAAAACAAAATCGATTATCACAATAGCAAAGCTCACAAAGACTTTTACGAGTACATTAATGAAAAGAGAGGAAGAAGAGCATTTATCCAAGAACCGCATACGTTCTGGTGTTTTGGGACATCTTCAATGAATATAGGTAACATTCAAAAGATAGTACAATATTGGGTTAATATAAATTTGAAGTGTATAAGCTCCCACTAACTTGTTATGCGATTTGACAGTTCCAAATTACAAATGTCGCACCCCATTTCCGGCAATGGAACTGTTCATATTGCCACTCATGTCCCAGCATTATGAAAAAGGTTCCTGCACTACTTTTTACAATTTCATTGCAACTTGCATAGACTTCTGTTAAATGAAGTCACAAGCCGTAATGAAAACATCAGTGCAAATCGCGCAAAGTAGCGCGATTTCAAAGCCGCATCGGTGTGAACCAGGGCTTAGTGTGCTATTATAGTAGCCTTTTACCAGACTCGCTAATGGTACTACAAGGAGAATTAAGGGCCAGTGTGAGCAGTCATGGGTTTTCTCTAAAAGCATGACTCTTTCACCAATCAAATACTACACTCTTCTGGTTGACTTGTGGAATAACATATACACGTGTGTCTCCATGGAGTTAACTGGCAAATAATGACAGAATATAGAGCAGCCAAAATTAGAAAAGGTGTTTAAGTTCACAAGAGATTTAAATCATTAAACAATTACTCCAGATTTAGCCAACCAAGGGAAACTTGACTGGTCTGAAATCTTTGCTCTAAATTTCAGTCCCTTAGCCAATTACAATATTATTCTATTTAACAAAACAGGCCTGCCAGACCACATTCCAGAGGTTATGAAGGTGCCAGTAACATTTAGTAGGACATTCATTAGATAACAGTGGAGATATCTTTGTTTGGCAACAAGGGCTGTAGCACTGTGGCCCCCAGCCAACTCTAACAGCAACTACAAATATGCTATATTTCTCGGTTTCTTTTTTTGGATTAGTTCCACAAACTTAATGAGAAATATAAATGCACTATGGCAGCCCTCAAAAATTCCACTCGCCTGCTCGCATTTTGCGAGTGGATTTTGAGGGCTGGCAAGCTATGGCTGCCTGGAAGCGAGGGGGCGAGCACCGCTGGCATTCGGGTTGTATGGGAGCCGTTCTCCCAGCGATCAGAGGGGAAGAGAGAGGAGAGCCACCGCCCGGATGATCAGAGCGCTGGGAACATAACAGCTTTCATTTCAATAGCTGCAGGTTCCCCGCTGCGCGCCATCACATACAGCCCCTCCTCTTTGTCCAGGCATTTTGATAGACAGATCACCCGTCCAATCCGGTGGCTGGGTGGCTGGCTGGCACCCTGCTGTGGCTGGCACGGTGCACCCTGCTGTGGCTGGGTGGCACACCCTGCTGTGGTTGGGTGGCTGGCATGGTGCACCCTGCTGTAGGAGTGTGGGTGTATGGCCTCACCTGGCTCCCTGCTGTGGGTGGGTAGCTGCTGGCTGGCACCTTGCTGTGGCTGGCTGGCATGTCCTCTCTGGTCCAGTTCCACCGTTCTGTGGCATGCACTGTCCAAGACGAGGGAGGTGATGGCCATTGCCCTATCTTGGTAGTAGAAGCCAGAACTCAGTCAGATTGAAAGATTGCAGGCCCAGTGCACAGAGGCACGTGGCGCACTAGGCCTGCAGTCAGTGCACTACAAGTCCTGGCTTCTTCTACCCGGGCCAAAATCATAACCTTAAGATCTCAAATATATGTCAAACATACACTTTTACCTTATTCTTATAGCTGCAGGCTGGGATTGATTAGGTCATCTTAAAAAGGGGCAAACTGGATAAGTCAAGTGCACTTTTTTCTTTAAAATGTAGCTTCCTTGACTCTCCTACTCCAGCCAGCTATATTGAAGGATCAGCAGCACCTTGAAGAGGTCAGTCCTGTGCTCTCTGTTCCTGTAAGCATATTCAGCCTAAAGCTGCCAGCACTGTGTAAAGCAATAAAGTTCCTTCCTCCTCAGGTTGAGGGCATTATAGAATGTTGATATTAGGAAGGATTCAGATACTAGCTGCATGTAAAAATATATTGATTTTGTAACTTGAATGCTAGCATTAGTAAATGGATAGGAAAGTATACTATATTTACTTTTTTTTTTTTTTTTTGTTACACATTTCTTCGTTTACATTGTGGTTTCTATGCCTAGGCAAATGATAACATACATCCCAGGAGTCTTCAGTAGGGGAGGAGGAGCTTTCTCAGCTAAGCACACCCTCTTCTGCTTGCATGCTTGAGCTGAGGGCAGGAGGATCCCAGGAAGTAAATGCTACATGAATCATCTGCCCTTACTCAAGATCGCCACAAGTGTTTTTCAAATGATTTCTCAACAAAACAACAGAATGGAGACATGTATGGTTGGGTGCATTTGTTTTGAATATTAAAAATGAATTAAAAGCCATTTTGGTGCTCAGATGAAGTGTAGTTTAAATTTCTGCACAGGTACCACTTTTTGTAAATAGATTGAGTGCGGTTTCTAAATTTCCACCCAGGTACCACTTAAAACTAGTCTGATTCTATTGTTAATGTTTAATAAGTGACAACTGCTCATGAATATTCGAAACAGGGAACTATTGAAAGTACTAAATATAACCAATTGCATAGTTTGAGTCTTCATTAGAGATTTCCAATATGTCTTGTGGATGGTTTAGAAAGCAGAATAAAAATGCCATCTGTACTGCTAGAAATAATGTACTGTAGAAAGCATGTAAAACCACAGACACTTCTTATTTTTAACTCCTGCTTAGGCCCCTTTCACACTTGTGCGACTTCAAAGTCACGCGATTCTACCGCAATTTGGGATCAGTACTACTTTGTACAACTTTATAGGGGTTTACAAATGCTTTGACCCTCAGCTTGTGCTTACAAAGTCGTACTGAAATCGTGTCTATATTATTCAGGTACGATTTTCATGCTACTTGAGGGTTTAACATTGAGGTCTATGGACATCAACTCGCATGGAAGTTGAACCAAAGTAGTGCAGGGACTATTTTGAAGTCGTCATGACTTAAAGTCGTGCCAATATGAATGGTAGTCATTGAAAATCATGGAGAATGATCTATAAAATAATTTTGGAACAATCCTAAAAAAAGATCTTGATGAAATAAAAAATAGTAAAAGATGACTCCAAAAAAAAAGTGTAAACATTAGTATGGAGATGGGGCTTTTAAAAAATACAATATCATTCATAAGATCAAAGAGAAATAATCCAGAAATCAGTTTGTGAGAACTCTGTGTGAATATGAGCAGCAAAACAACTTCATTCTTCTAGCATTATAAAGAAGACAATTAAAATGCGCTGCATTCAACCATCACAGAATTTACAGCGTGAGGAATGTGCTAGCTACAATACGAACACTAGTTTTACCAGACTGAGCGCTTCCGTGTCGTACTTGTTCTGAGCATGCGTCGTTTTTTTTGGTCCGTCGGACTAGCATACAGACGAGCGGATTTCTCGATAGGAACTGGGTCTGGCAGAGTTACGGCGGAAAGATTTGAAGCATGTTCCAAATCTAAAGTCCGTCAGACTTTCGACAGAAAAAGTCAGATGAAGCCCACACACGGTCGGATAGTCCGGTCGAAAAGTTCGCTCGTGTGTACGCGGCATTAGGTCAAGGATTCATGGAGTATTGACTCCAATAATTATTTTCAAATATTAATCAGCGTAGCTCGTCTTTCCACAAAAACTTGTAACTATTAGATTATAATTTCTGGCAGACTATGTTAACCACTTACCGACCGGCTCATGCCGATATACGTCGGCAAAGTGACACGTGTGCGCAAAACCACGTATCCGTATGTCGCTCACGGGCCGGTGGCACGCACGCAGGCACGCACCCCCGCGGCATTCAGATTTGTTGCAAAACCAATCAGTCTTCAGGTCCAGGCCTGGACCTGCTGATCGGTTCTGGCAAATGAAAATGCTTCCCCTGCCTGTAAGTGTAAACACAGGCAGGGGAAGTGATGTCATCTCCCTCTCTGGAATTCTTTTCCGTTCCAGAGAGAGGAGAGAGGACGTCTTACAGTGAGTTGCACCAACACTACACAGTACACGTAGGCACACTTGTCACCCTCCGAACGCCCCCCCCTCCCCACCCCCACCCCCAGTTAACCCCTTCACTCCCTGTCACTGTGTCACCAATTGCGGTTTTCAGATTTTTCACTGATCAATGCATTGGTGTCATTTGTGACTCTAATCAGTGTTTGTTAGGGCAGTTAGTAGTAGGCCCAGGTAGGTCTAGGGTACCCCCCTAATAAAAGGTTTAACCCCTTGATCACCCCCCAGTTAACCCTTTCACCCCTGTCTCAGGGTCACTAATCACTGATCTTTTTTCTGATCCCTGTATTAGTGTCACGGGTGACGCTAGTTAGCCAGATTAGTTTCACCATCAGGGTTTTTTTGAATCAGGTACCCCCATATATTACCTAATAAAGGTTTTAACCCCCTGATTTCCCCCTAGTTAATCATTTTACCCCCTGTCACTAGTGATCACCCCATTAGTGTCATGGGTGACGCTGGTTAGTTTTTTTATAGTGTCAGGGCAGCCGCCATATATTACCTAATAAAGGTTTAATCCTCTGATCACCCGGCGGATGACATCAGTTTTCGTGTCAGTTAGGGTCTGCGTCGCCCAAGGCAGCGTCAGATTAGTGCCAGTAGCGCTAACACCTACGCATGCAGCATACACCTCCCTTAGTAGTATAGTGTCTGAACCGATCAATACCTTTGATCTGATCTATACTAGCGTCCCCAGTAGTTTAGGGTTCCCAAAAATGCAGTGTTAGCAGGATCACCCCAAATACCTCCTACCACCTGTGTTTAGCCCCTCCGCCCAGTCCAGCATCAATCGATTACTGTCACTTACAAAACACATAAGACAGGCCTAATCTCTGCGAACGCTAACAGTTTTTTTGGTAGGGATTGAAGCAGTCGCTGACAATAAGGTGCTCTTTTTTCCTGGGAGTTTCACTAGTTGTACCAGTAAATTTAGACACTAGTGAAGGGGCCTACACGTTTCTTAACATGACAGATGAGAGCGAAGAGGAAGTCACCCCTCTGTCAAATACAGGCTCACAATACGATCCAGTCGACAGCAGCGGCACCCTGACAGATAGCAGGGACAACTACTCCATCGCCAGAGCTGAGGTCAGGCATACCCGACCCCATTCTTCTTCTATTGTTGAGGTGCAAGAACCGCAGGGCTCTCGTATGGAGCAGAGAACCAGTACTAGTGCCGCTCATCCTTCTGGTGAACTAGCAAGCATCAGCGGCCTAGTACACCCTGGTCATACATCCAGCATTGCAGTATCACGTGGCGAGTCCCATAAGTGCAGTTCAAGCTGGTGCGGTGGCTAGCACAAGTAGTGTCCCGTAGCCACCAAGAAGACAAACACAGGCCCATCGAGCCCATAGTGCCCTTCCTGCATTTGCCAATCTTAATTGGGTACCCACCACTTCTGCAGCACCCGTAATTCCCCCATTCACTGGCCAACCCGGAATTCAGGTGGAAACAGTTGATTTTACGTCACTTGATATTTATTTGCTGTTTTTCACGGAAGATCTCTATAGATCTTTTGTGGACCAAAGCAATTTGTATGCTGGTCAATTCACCGCCGCTAATCCCCAGTTGACCCTTGCCAGAGATTGGAGACCTTTCACGGTCTCCGAATTTAAGACCTTTCTGGGCCTATCCCTGCTCATGGACATAACTAAAAAAAAGTGAGTTGTGGTCATATTGGTCCACTGACCCAATTCACCATATGTCCGTGTTCTCTGCCTCCATGGATAGGGCTAGATATGAGCAGATCTTGCGATTTATGCACTTCAACAACGAACTCTGTCGTCCTCGGGGTGACCCTGAATATGATGGGCTCCACAAAATGCGGCCCCTCGTAAACCACTTCAACTAACAGTTTGCAGCCTTGTTCACTCCTGATCAAGTTGTCTGCGTTGATGAGTCCCTGATTAAGTTTTCTGGCTGCTTGTCATTCTGAAAGCATCTTCCCAGCAAGAGTGCCAGATATGGGGCCAAGATGTATAAGCTCTGTGACAGGGCAACAGGCTATACATATAAATTTTATGGTTTACGAGGGAAAAGATAGTCACGTGGAAGAACTGCCCAAACTACATAGGGAGCGCTGGTAAGATTGTGTGGGACTTGGTGTCACCCTTATTCGGAAAGGGGTACCACTTGTATGTGCACAATTATTACACGAGCGTGCCACTTTTTAGTCACTTGTTTGATCATGGAATTGGCGCATGTGGCACCGTGCGATCTAATAGCCGGGGCTTACCCCAGCAGCTTGTAGATTCCCGTATTAGGCTGGGGGAGAGAGCCTGCTTGAGAAGTAATAACTTGCTTGCAGTGAAGTGGAGGGATTCACGGAATGTTTTTGTTCTGCCCTCCCTTCACGCAGATACGACAGTCCAAATTCCTACGGCGACTGGTGTTGTGGAGAAACCCCTCTGTGTCCACGAATACAACCTTAATATGGGAGGGGTGGACCTCAACGACCAGTTGATGGCACTGTACTTAATTGCCCATAAGGCCAGATGCTGGTACAAAAAAAGTGTCTGTATACTTATTCCAATTGGCTCTTATGTGCTATACAAAGCATCAGGACGGACTGGATCCTTCCTTAAATTCCAGGAAGAGATCGTCACAGCCCTTCTGTTTCCAGATGGTGCTGTGCCCCACCTTCCCAACGCAAATGCAGTGAGCTGGCTGCATGAGAGGCATTTTCCGTATGTCCTCCCTGGTGCCCCTACCCAACGATCACCCCAAAGAAGATGTCGTGTCTGTAGAAAGCGCAGATATAGGTATGACACCCGCTATTATTTTCCCTCCTGTCCTGACCATCCTGGTCTTTGCATTGGTAAATGTTTTGAAAGCTACCACACACTAGTGGAGTATTAGCGTAGGGTACAGCATGGCACAGTCTAGGGTGAGAAACCCAAACCTGGAACCGTTACAAATAAAAGTATAAGGAACCCCCCCCCAAATATAAAATAAAAAAGCCATAAATAGTTGTCATTTTATTGCTCTCTCTATTCTCTCTCTATTGTTCTGCTCTTTTTACTATGTTTTATCATGTTTGCTTTTCAGGTATGCAATTCTTTTATACCTTACTGTTTACTGTGTTTTATTGTTAACCATTATTTTCTTTTCAGGTAGGACATTCAGCTGCAGCACTAATTTTATCTTGACAGCAACATCGTTTGCTCTCACGATACGTAAATCAGCAACTCCAGCGCGGTAGGAGGTGATTTCACCACCACAGTTAAAAAAAAAAAAAAAAACAAACTGGTGCATGTATGCCCATCATTAGAAGTGGGTGGATGCAGGGCGGTATTCTAATGTTGGGCATACTCACCGATCAATATCTTTTTTTCGTTCAGCCCACAGGCTGCATGAAAAAAAAAAGAACATTACAATATATGCCCAACAAGGACCAGCAACGTACTGGTATGTTGCTGGACTTGAGTGGTTATACCAGAATGATGGCTGCAGGTTTAGGTATCATCTTGGTATCGTTCTTTTCAGCCAGCAGTCGGCTTTTTCATGTAAAAGCAATCCTAGTGGGGGGGGCGTGGCCTGACGCTACATGGAGTAGGACGCCTTTCGAGGAGCTCCAGACATTGATCCTGCAATCTATGACATCCTGAGCTTCACGGACGAAATTGGTACACCTCATCTGCCATACATAGTACCCGAGACTAAGGCCGACATGTCTCCGTCAAAATCACAGAAAAATACCGCAGCTAAACTGGCACAATACCACCGGCAAACAGGCGAGGACCTGGAGGAAGATGGCGGCGCGACATAGCACAGGGAGGAGAGACCGGCAGGAGACACTGATATTATTCCACCATTGCAGGCTGACTCAGGCCGCATGCACCAACAGGTTCAACAGCTTTTCTCCAAGCAGGATGAGATGGAGAACAGGGTTAGAAGATGCAATCTGCGACTGATCGGCTTGCCGGAGGGGGCTGAAGGTAGGGATCCCATCAGCTTCCTAGAGCAACTATTATTCACAACCTATGGGAGAGAGGCCTTCTCCCCCATGCTGACAGTAGAAAGAGCTCACCGCATGCCGGCCAGGCCACCGCCTCAGGGAGCACCTCCCCGCACATTTATAGCCAAAATGTTAAATTTCAAGGACATAGATGCTGCATTAAAATTGGCCAGAGAAAAGGGTAACATTCCCTTCGGTAACGTCAAGGTCGCCATTTTTCCAGATTTTTCGGTGGAAGTCCAACGCCGCCGACAGGGATTCATGGAGGCGAAACGTAAGCTGAGAGATATTCATCTAAAGTACGCCATGTTATTTCCCGCCAAACTGCGAGTGGAACACGACGGAAAAGCCTCATTTTTTAAGATCCAGGAGAACTAATCGCATGGCTGGAGCGTCGCACCAACACAGCGAAGAATGACTGACCTTACTGTGAGTACAGACTGTAATCACTTCCTTATCCTATAAGGTGTCTTACATTGGAATACATACAATGACATGCTCTCTATAGACACACTACCTTCAATTTTTTTTTGCTTCTAAGTGGGTATAGTAACTAGCAGAACGAATGCATTACTTAGATACCCCTTGTTTTGGAGCTGTATAATCGCTATACCCTAACGGTCTGAGTCGCATCGCAACTCAAATTGCGATCGGAATTACTCATGTCAATAGCCGTGAACAAACGTGAACTACTGAGGACCCTAGACTTTCTTTGATCCCAAAATTAATGGGGTCATTATGTATCCTATATGCCACAATGGCAGCTGGAGTCTCAACTTCCTCAAACAAAAGTCCTACTGTCTGCATGTAAGTTGCAGCGAATTTTTGCCCCACGCACCGTAAAGGGGACCAGTCACCATGCAAGGAATCTGAAGACTAGCACCTATGTGAACTTTAATGTGTACACCTCGAACAGTACCTATTTACCGTACACCTGTGGACCCTCATGGGAAACATTCTGCCATGTTCCAGGGGCTGTTTGGATTATCATACTTCTCCTCACACATAGGATGAAACAAGCTGTTTTTTTTTTCTCTCTCTTTTTTTTTTTTTTTTGGAACTTACTCAAAGTTTTGGTTTGGGACTGTGCCGCACCAGTTGGGGACAGTGCAGGGCGGGGTGGGGGGATGGGGGAATGTTCACATGGTTTAAGTTCAAAACATATACTATATTTTGGAAGCAAGGTTCAAATCAATCTGCATCAAGGAGTAGGTTTGTTGATGTTACACTCATTTCTTATTGGATAGCATTGTTTATAGTGTAAAGGCTTGCATGGGACATAATGTTAGTAAAGTATATACTTGATACCTCTGAGTACTATTTAAATGTAACTGACCCAATATGACATCTTTGAAGTTCCTTACTTGGAACGTGAGAGGTTTGCGTAAGCCCATTAAACGCTCCGCAGCCTTCACGTTCCTTAAGAAAAAAAAAGGCAGATATCATAACGCTAGTTGAAACACATGTGGAAGGCAGATTACAGATGGCCCTCAAACGCCCTTGGGTGGGATGGTCGTTTCATTCAACACACACATCTCATTCTAGGGGGGTATCTATTCTTGTGGCAAAATCAGTGCATTTCGAGCTTGGGGAAATAAGCACAGACTCACAAGGCAGATATATATTCATATCCTCCAAATTGTTTGGAGAACCCTTTCTTCTCATGGCCTTTTATGTTCCGCCCCCATTCTCCATCACTATAATCCTTGAGGGTCTGACATTCGTGGCCAGATACCCTGCAGTCCCAGCAATATGGATGGGAGATTTCAACACTACTATGAATGAAACTCTAGATAGACCTCCGTCAATGGGTACAAGAGGGTGTGGAGATACCAGGTTGTCTAAACTTATTTCATCCATTCATCTAATTGACACTTGGAGACACAAGTTCCCACATACACACGCTTACTCATGCTTCTCCTCTACCCACAATTCAATGTCCCGCATTGACTATATCTTTGTATCCCAGCAACTTCTACCTAAACTTTTGCAAGTGTCCTTTGGACCTAGATTATTATCAGGTCATAGCCCATATATGGTGACAATTTCGGTACCCCCTAACAGACCGCCGCAAACTTGGCGTTTAAATCCATTTTGGCTAACCCTTTTGCCAGAGGATGAGTCTCTCACAGCGGAATGGACTCGGTTCTTTCAAAATAATGTTGATTCAGCATCTATGTTGGCTGTATGGGATGCGTTCAAACTTCATGTCCGCATGACCCTAACATCACACATTAATAAGATCAAAAATGATTCTGTGGAAGCAATTGAGAAAGCTGTGAAGGAACTGCACATGTCAGAACAGGCATACATGACTGACCCCTCCGTAATGAATGCCAATACATTAAAACTCCAGATGAGACTAGTATCCCAGATGCAGTATGGAAAAGCCAAACAAAAATTGTTTTTCACTAAACAAGGTTGGTTCGAGCATGGGGAAAAGGCTAGTAAGCTTCTTGCGTACTTGGCCCAAAACAAAAATAAACCTCCTATTGTTATATCCCTACATGAACAGGGAGGAAAAAACAATCACAGATCCATCTGCTGTTGCTTCAAAATTCCGAGACTTTTTCAAAGAACTTTACTCCTCAAAAGTTCCAGAGGATATGGCACCTATGGAACACTTCTTTGAGAGTGTCTCACTACCTCGTCTCTCGGAGTCTCAAGTGGAACTCCTTGAGGCACCCCTCAAAGTTGAGGAAATAGCCATTGCGATTGCAGAATTTGCCAAGTCCAAATCCCCAGGCTCGGACGGCCTACCTATCGAATTTTACTCCCACTTTTCTGAGACACTCATACCTAAATTACTTGCACTTTATAATTCTATGTTTGAACAACTAGCAATGCCTCAGTCTATGCGTGACACTACAATAGTCCTTATACCCAAGCCCGGCAAGGATCCAGGTTATCCAGAGTCTTACCGTCCCATCTCCCTATTACAAACAGATGTTAAAATACTCGCCAAAGTACTCTCCAAACGTTTGAACCAAGTAATACTCTCTCTAATTCATACAGATCAGGCAGGGTTTATGCCAGGTCGCAATACCTCCTTTAACCTTAGGAAACTTTTTATTAACCTTCAAGCTATACATGACAATGTAGGGACAAGAGTAATAGCAACGTTAGACACAGCCAAAGCGTTTGACACAGTAGAGTGGAAATATCTGTGGCAATGCATGGACAGATACGGTTTGGACCAAAATTCATTAGATGGGTTCAAATACTGTACCAACAACCCAGAGCTAAGGTGGTGGCAAATGGGTGCCCGTCCCAGGAGTTTGACCTCAGTAGAGGCACGAGACAGGGCTGCCCTCTTTCCCCACTGTTATACGCCTTGGACTCAGAGCCCCTCGCCGTGTCCGTTCGTGCAGACCCTGAGATCAAAGGATTAACGCTTGGGCCACTAACGGAAAAAATTAGTCTTTACGCAGATGATACTCTGCTATACCTAGCAGATTCTGGACCCTCGCTACACAAAGCTCTTCAATTGATAGAACACTTTGGAACCTTCTCTGGTTTAAAAATTAACTGGGGGAAGTCTCAAATATTACCAGTCGATAGCTTTCCGCCCTCTAAATCCCACACTCAATTGCCACTTGAGAGAGTAGATATGATAAAATATCTAGGTATATATATATATATATATATATATATATATATATATATATATATATATATATATATAAATCCCCAGCGGACTACATTGCCCTTAATATTGAACTATTATATACACTAATTAAGACGAAAATCCAAATTTGGACCAAACTACCTCAGGGGATATGAGGCCGTATTAATCTGATAAAAATGGTTCTCCTACCCAAAATATTATATATTCTCTGGCATACACCAGTATATCTACCTCTAAAATACTTTAAATCTCTCGAAGCTCTACTCAAACCCTTTGTATGGGGGAAAACCAGACACAAAATTTCATGGCAAGCACTTAAAAACTCTACTGACATGGGTGGAACGGCATTACCAGATCTTAACCACTATTATATTGCCTCCCAACTGTCCCAACTCTTTCACATCGATAAGACAGATAATGCCCCCGTTGGGCTCAACATACAGGTGACCCAATAACAGCAATTTCAGTGGGCACAAGGTACACACAGGAAAAAGAATACAGACTATCCTTACTCTATCAATATAGAAGAATTTGGGACCTAGCATCTACAAAATTGGATATACCTTCACATAATGATTACACTCCACTTTGGCATAATAACAAACTACAAGAATTTCACAATTTCCAGAACTCAGAGATGTGGGCTACGAGAGGCATATACTACTTACACCACCTCATAACAGATGGAAAGCTAAAGACATTTGACATACGCAAAGGGGAATTCACACTTCTCAACCACATGTTCTTTCGCTTTCTTCAAGTCAGACATGCAATCCAGACGCAGTTCAACAATTCTATCCCACAGCCCACTCCCAATCCAATTATAGCCATCATTAAAAATACTGACCCAAAAAAGCTTATATCTGGTTTCTACAATATGTTCTCCGCCCCAATGACCGCAAAACTGGCATATGCTCTAAAACCACGATGGGAGAGAGGTGGGGCCACTAGAAGAAGCTGCTAGACTGCTTTTACAAGCAGAGGGAGGGAACGTTCCCACCCCCCTGCCGTTTTCTTCCTTGGTTTTTTCGGGCTCTCTTGTCCCACCGGGGAACCTGATAATGCAGCTGGTGGCTCCGCCAGCTGACCATATAGCTGATCGAAGATCAGAACGGCTCCAATCATCTCTATGGCCTAAGAAACCGGAAGCTATGAGCATTTCATGACTTTGGGAAATTCGGAAAGCATCTTATCACACCGATCTTGGTGTGGTCAAGACTATTAGACCCATTTTTTTAATTAAAAGGAGTACCTGTCACTACCTATTGCTATTGCTGGGGATATTTACATTCTCTGTGAAAACAATAAAACAAAAAAAAAAACAAAAAAAAATGAAGAACAGTGTAAAAATAAAATTAAAAAGCAAATTAATTAATAAAAAAAAAAAAAAAAAAAAAAAAAGCACCCGTCGACCTGTGCTCCAGCGCAAAGGCGAATGCAAGCGTCAGTCTCGTGTCATATATAAGGAGTGGGAAGAGGCATTGGAAACATGTAAAATGGTATCCCCTAAGCTCTCAGACAGGCTTTCACAGATTTATATAATTCACCGAGCTTATCTAACCTCTATCAGGGTAGCGAGATACAAGCAAAATTATTCCACTACATGCTAGATGTGTGGCAAAGAAACTGGTACGTTTTTTTCACCTTACGTGGACTTGTCCCTAAATACAGGACTATTGGAAGCAAATAGTAACTTTCCTTCATGATGATATGGGGTCTCCATTAACCCTCGACCCAAAACAATGTCTATTTCCCAAAGTATTAAATAAATTCATGCAAACATTCCTTCAAGAAACATTATTCTCTGCTAGAGAACTGATTGTAAAGAAATGGATGAGGCCCGAACCTCCCAATATGGTAGATTGGAAGAGGGAAGTAAACACAACCCTTCAATATAAAAAATTCCTTTATATCCACAGAGGTTGACCAAACAAATACAGTAGAATATGGGACAACTTGCACATAAACAGTAGACAACCCGTAATAACATCAATGTGCTTTGTAATGTAGTGCTGATAATATCCTTATCTAAATTACTATATACTGTCATATGTGTACCTGATGTATAACGGACGTACTGAAATATGTAATGTAACTATATTACTACTGATGCTCTCAATATGTTTACATGCATGCAAAAGACTACTTCATATACGTAATGTCTGACCTTGCTAAATAAAAACTGTTTGAAAGT
The DNA here is from genome assembly GCF_042186555.1 of Aquarana catesbeiana. Classification (NCBI taxonomy): domain Eukaryota; kingdom Metazoa; phylum Chordata; class Amphibia; order Anura; family Ranidae; genus Aquarana; species Aquarana catesbeiana. The sequence goes on from NC_133324.1 coordinate 240,790,969, forward strand.
TAAAAAAAAGCAATCCTAGTGGGTAATTAGCTGCTAGACTGCTTTTACAAGCAGAGGGAGGGAACGTTCCCACCCCCCTGCCGTTTTCTTCCTTGGTTTTTTCGGGCTCTCTTGTCCCACCGGGGAACCTGATAATGCAGCTGGTGGCTCCGCCAGCTGACCATATAGCTGATCGAAGATCAGAACGGCTCCAATCATCTCTATGGCCTAAGAAACCAGAAGCTATGAGCATTTCATGACTTTGGGAAATTCGGAAAGCATCTTATCACACCGATCTTGGTGTGGTCAAGACTATTAGACCCATTTTTTTAATTAAAAGGAGTACCTGTCACTACCTATTGCTATTGCTGGGGATATTTACATTCTCTGTGAAAACAATAAAACAAAAAAAAAAACAAAAAAAAAAAAAATGAAGAACAGTGTAAAAATAAAATTAAAAAGCAAATTAATTAATAAAAAAAAAAAAAAAAAAAAAAAAAAAAAAAAAGCACCCGTCGACCTGTGCTCCAGCGCAAAGGCGAATGCAAGCGTCAGTCTCGTGTCATATATAAACAGCAATTGCACCATGCATGTGAGGTATCACCGCGAATGTCAGATCAAGTGCAGTAACTTTAGCAGTGAACCTTCTCTGGAAATCTAAAGTGGTAACCTGTAAAGGCTTTTACAAATGCATGTAGTTTGTCGCTGCTGCACAGTTGTGCGCAATGTTAAAGCATGTCGTGTTTGGTATCTATGCATTCTAGTGATGCACCGAATTTTCGGCCACCGAAACATATCGGTCGAAAATGCCCTTTTCGACAAAATGCCAAAAAGGAAATCTCGCCGATGACGGCACCGAAAATGGGGCGGGCCCCGTCCTTGGTGCTGCCCATTACGGGAGTGTCCTTCTTGAGCGCCGTTGTGTCACGGAGCTTAACTACACAGACCGCAGTAAAAATGTCCCGCCTCCTGTGACAGACAGCACACTGATCCAATGGTGGGACATTGAATCAGTTTGACGTGATTACAGGAGGCGGGACATCGTTACTGTGACCCGGGCAATTCAAATGCAGCTCCGTGACACGCAGAGATCGCCACTTTGATTCGGGAACTGGCAAGCTGCATAACGGGCACTGGCAGGCTACATGACGAGCACTGGCAAGCTGCATGATGGGCACATGTGAGCTGCATCTGAGGGGCAAACGCAGGCTGCATCTGAGGGGCAAACGCGGGCTACATGACGGGAACTGGTGAGGCTGCATTGATCTCTTGTATCATGTCCGCAGTCTCTGACCCTCTCCTGTACCATGTCCCCAGTCTCTGACCATCTCCTCTACCATGTCCGCAGTCTCTGATCATCTCCTCTACCATGTCCCTAGTCTCTGACCATCTCCTGTATAAAAATATTTTTAAAAACAAACAGTCACTTTCGGTATCGGTGTTGTTTCGGTATCAGTTTTGGTTTTCGGGATCAAGGAAGATTTATTTTCGGTTTCGGCACCAAAAAACCCATTCGGTGCATCCCTAATGCATTCAGCATAAGATCATCTTTTTATATTTTATCAAACATTTGGGCAATATAGTGTGTTTTAGTGCATTAAAATTTAAAAAAGTGCTTTTTTTCCCAAAATTTGCCTTTGAAAAAAAAAAATCGCTGCGCAAATACTTTGTGAAAAAAAAAAAATTGCAACACCCACCATTTTAATCTGTAGGGCCTTTGCTTTAAAAAAAAAAAAAAAAAATTATATTATTATATTATATATATAATTTTTTTTTTTAAAGCAAAGGCCCTACAGATTAAAATGGTGGGTGTTGCAATTTTTTTTTCACAAAGTATTTGCGCAGCGATTTTTTAGCAAAAAAATATATTTTTGCATATAAAACAAAAAAAAGTGTCAGAAAGGGCTTTGTCTTCAAGTACCAGAACAGGTCAAAACCCCCCCCCCCAAATGACCCCTTTTTGGAAAGTAGACACCCCAAGCTATTTGCTGATAGGCATGTTGAGTCCATGGAATATTTTATATTTTGCCACAAGTTTCGGGAAAATGACAATTTTATTTATTTTTTTTTTTCACAAAGTTGTCACTAAATGATATATTGCTCAAGCATGCCATGGGCATATGTGAAATTACACCCCAAAATACATTCTGCTGCTTCTCCTGAGTACGGGGATACCACATGTGTGGGACTTTTTGGCAGTCTAGCCGGGTACAGGACCCCGAAAACCAAGCACCGCCTTCAGGCTTTCTATGGGAGTAAATTTTTGATTTCACTCCTCACTACCTATCACAGTTTCGGAGACCCTAAAATGTCAAGATAGCACAAAACCCCTCCAAATGACCCAATTTTGGAAAGCAGATCTCATTTGTTTTGGAAAATGAAGAAAGAAAAAAGGAGAATTTTTTTTCTTTTTTCAATTTTCAAAACTGTGACAAAAAGCAAGATCTGCAAAATACTCAACATGCCTCTCAGCAAATAGCTTGGGGTGTCTACTTTCCAAAATGGGGTAATTTGGGGGGGGGGGGGGTTGTGCTATCTTGCCATTTCATGGCCTTCAAAACTGTGATAGGTAGCGAGGAGTGAAATCAAGAATTTACGCCCTTAGAAAGCCTGAAGGTGGTGATTGGTTTTCGGGGTCCAGTACATGGCTAAACTACAAAAAAGTCTCACACATGTGGTATCCCCGTACTCAGGAGAAGCAACAGAATGTATTTTGGGGTGTAATTTCACATATGCCCATGGTATGCTTGAGCAATATATCATTTAGTGACAACTTTGTGTAAAAAATTATGATTTTTTTGTCATTTTTCAATCACTTGTGACAAAAAATATTCAATGTGCTCAACAAGCCTCTCAGCAAATTCCTTGGGGTGTCTATTTTCCAAAATGGGGTCAATTGGGGGGGGGTATTGTACTGCCCTGCCATTTTAGCACCTCAAGAAATGAGATAGGCAGTCAAACTAAAAGCTGTGTAAATTCCAGAAAATGTACCCTAGTTTGTAGACGCTATAACTTTTGCGCGAACCAATATATATACGCTTATTCAATTTTTTTACCTAAGACATGTGGCTGAATGCTTTTTGGCCTAAATGTATGACTAAAATTTAGTTTATTGTATTTTTTTAAAGCAAAAAGTAGAAAATATTTTTTTTTCAAAATTTTCAGTCTTTTTTCGTTTATGTTGCAAAAAATAAAACCGCAGAAGTGATCAAATACCACCAAAAGAAAGGTCTATTTGTGGGAAAAAAAGAAGGACACAAATTTTGTTTGGGTACAGCATTGCATGACTGCGCAATTACCAGTTAAAACAGCGCACTGCCAAATTGTAAAAAGTGCTCTGGTCAGAAAGGGGATAAATCCTTCCGGGGCTGAAGTGGTTAAAGAAAGTGCAGGGCTTTCTTGTTGGAAAGCCTAGCATATTCTCACATCATCATCATCACCGTGTAGCAAATGTTTTCCTAAAATAAAGAGGTTATACAATTATTCTTTAAAAAAAAAAAAAAAAAAAAAACCTTAAAAACGCGTAAACGTAAAAAATATAGATACAAATGATTGGCTTTCATTTTAGTTGTTCTTGAGACTTTTTACTGACACATAGATCTATCTAGTTTACCATTATATAAAAAAAAAAATACAATGCATAAATAGAAAATCATATACAAAATCCTATACCCACAGTTGATCCAGAGGGGAAAAAAAAAATCTATAAGGCCATGCTCACACTTGTGAGGGTCCTGCGTGATGCATTTGCACAAGCACAGCACCCCTTTAATTTGAATGGGCTATTGTACATGTGGCAAATGAGGGGAAAAAGTCCCTGACTTTTTTCAAACACGGCTGTACAGAACTGCATGGTGCTGTGGCACCATGCGGTTTCACGCACCCGGATAGGAGCAACGTTTTCTGAAATGGGAGGGTGCAATTAAGAATCAGTGTCATCCCTGCACATCTACTAAAAAAACAGCATATTTTGCTTCAGGGTTAGGGGACGCCTGCAATTAACATGAGTTTCCTGACCCGCATAGGTTTGAATCTAACCTAAAGCATTTTCCGATTGGCTAGAGTGAGGGAAAAATAAATTCCTTTTTGATCCCCCAGAAAGCAATAAGATAATTCCTGGATTAACAATCCCTGGTGCTTTTACCTATAAAAGTTTATATTCATTTATATTTTGTAACTTTAGGAATACATCCAGCCCGTTTTTCAAAATACCGAGCTGGCCAGAACTAGTTCTTTAGGTTGTCTATTCCACATTTTCAGAGCTCGTATGCCCCGTACACACGGTCGGACTTTGTTCGGACATTCCGACAACAAAATCCTAGGATTTTTTCCGACGGATGTTGGCTCAAACTTGTCTTGCATACACACGGTCACACAAAGTTGTCGGAAAATCCGATCGTTTTAAACGCGGTGACGTAAAACATGTACGTCGGGACTATAAACGGGGCAGTGGCCAATAGCTTTCATCTCTTTATTTATTCTGAGCATGCGTGGCACTTTGTCCGTCGGATTTGTGTACACACGATCGGAAATTCCGACAACGGATTTTGTTGTCGGAAAATTTTATCTCCTGCTCTCCAACTTTGTGTGTCGGAAAATCCAATGGAAAATGTCCGATGGAGCCCACACACGGTCGGAATTTCCGACAACACGCTCCGATCGGACATTTTCCATCGGAAAATCCGACCGTGTGTACGGGGCATTACTGTGAAGAAGCCTTTCCAGATGTAAAGAGTGCTCCCTTGTCTTTTGTAATGACCTTAAAGTGAATAACTCCAAGTTGATTATATGGAGTGTGTTAGAAATGGGTTGCACTGGATTTCTTGCTTGGCACACAAAAGTTTTGGGGTATTGCACAAAGCACTTTACAGAAGACTTATCGTTTCACTTAGATCAGGACCTATAAGTGTGTTTTTTTGTTATCATGACTATTATAGGTCACTAATAGAGTATATTTATTTATTATATAAAATACTGAAGCACACTGAAGCACTTTATGTGGATATGTGGCAAATAGGGTGGCCAGTCATGGTGCAACTTCCATGCATGTGTGATGGAGTTGTACCTTTCTGCCCCATGGCTCCCCACTTTGGCATCTGATAGTACAGTATACACTCCTGGCATCTATCTATATGTTGCAGGCAGAATAAGGATATAAAAAATTGCTATTAAAAAAGTAAAAAGGTATTTTTTTTTATGACAGAAAGGACATACAAATTCTATCCTAATAAAAAGAAAAAGACATCCTAGCAATTAAAACGTAAAAGAGTAAAGCACTGGCATTCCTAGCAACAGAATAGAGCAACATCACTTCAAATATACAGTGGGGACAGAAAGTATTCAAACCCCCTTAAATTTTTCACTCTGTTATATTGCAGCCATTTGCTAAAGCCAGAGCCCTGACCCAATTGAGCATCTCTGGAGAGACCTAAAAATGTCTGTCCACCAATGTTTACCATCCAACCTGACAGAACTGGAGAGGATCTGCAAGGAGGAATGGCAGAGGATCCCCAAATTGAGGAGTGAAAAACTTGTTGCATCTTTCCCAAAAAGACTCATGGCTGTATTAGATAAAAAGGGTGCTTCTACTAAATACTGAGAAAAGGGTCTGAATACTTAGGATCATGTGATTTTTCAGTTTTTCTTTTTTAATTAATCTGCAAAAATGTCAACAATTCTGTGTTTTCTGTCAATATGGGGTGCTGTGTGTACATTAATGAGGAAAAAAAAAATGAACTTAAATGATTTTAGCAAATGGCTGCAATATAACAAAGAGTGAAAAATTTAAGGGGGTCTGAATACTTTCCATCCCCACTGTATGTATATGAACACACATATACAGAGCAGAGCAACACCACTTCATATACAGTGCATACTGAAAGTATTGACAGTGCTTCGCTTTTTCCACATTTTGTTATGTTACAGACTTATTCCAAAATGGATTAAATTCATTATTTTCCTAAAAATTCTACAAACAATACATCATAATGACAATGTGAAAGAAGTTTGTTTGAAATCTCTGCAAATTTTTTTTTAAATAAAAAGCGAAAACAATCACATGTACATAAGTATTCACAGCCTTTGCTCAATACTTTATTGATGCACCTTTGGCACCAATTACAGCCTCAAGTCTTTTTAAGTATGATGCTACAAGCTTGGCAGTTTCTCCCATTCTTCTTTGCAGGACCTCTCAAGCTCCATCAGGCTGAAAGGGGAGCGTCGGTGCACAGCCATTTTCAGATCTCTCCAGAAATGTTCAAAATCGGGTTCAAGTCTGGGCTCTGGCTGGGCCACTCAAGGACATTCACAGAGTTGTCCTGTAGCCACTTCTTTGTTATCTTGGCTGTGTGCTTAGGGTCTTGTCCTGTTGAAAGATGAAGCTTTGCGCCAGTATGACATCCAAAGCGCTCCAGAGCAGGTTTTCACCAAGGACGTCTCTGTATCTTGCTGCACTCATCTTTCCCTCGATCCTGACTAGTCTCTCAGTTTCCGCTGCTAAAAAAACATCCCCACATCATGATGCTGCCACCACCATGCTTCACTGTAGGGATGGTATTAGCCAGGTGATGAGCAGTGCCTGGTTTCCTCCAGATATGACGCTTGGCATTCAGACCAAAAAGTTCAATCTTTGTTTCAACAGAGTAGAGAATTTTGTTTCTCATGGTCTGAGAGTCCTTCAGGTGTCTTTTGGCAAACTTCAGGCAGACTGTCATGTGCCTTTAAACGGAGGAATGGCTTCTGTCTGGCCACTCTACCATACAGGCCTAACTGGTGGAGTGCTGCAGAGATGGTTGTTTCTCTGAAAGTTTTTTCTCTGTCAGAGTGACCATCAGGTTCTTGGTCACCTTCCTAACTAAGGCCCTTCTCCCCCGATCACTCAGTTTGGCCGGGTGGCCCGCTCTAGGAAGAGTCCTGGTGGTTCCAACTTTCTTCCATTTACAGATGATGGAGGCCAGTGTACTCATTGAGACCTTCAATGCTGCAGAAATGTTTCTGTACCCTTCCCCAGATCTATGCCTCAATACAATCCTGTCTCTGTCTACAGACAATTTCTTGGACTTCATGGGTTGGTTTGTGCTCTGACATGCACTGTTAACTGTGGGACCTTATATAGACAGGTGTGTGCCTTTCCAAATCATGTCCAATCAACTGAATTTACCACAGGTAAACTCCAATCAAGTTGTAGAAACATCTCAAGGATTAACAGTGGAAACAGGATGCACCCAAGTTCAATTTTGAGTGTCATGGCAAAGGCTGTGAATATTTATGTACATGCAATTTTTTCGTTTTTTATTTTTAATAAATTTGCAACAATTTCAAACAAACTTCTTTGGAAAAAGGCTGTAACATAACACCACTTCATATATGGGTATATGAACACATATATACAGAGCAGAGCAACACCACTTCATATCCATGTCCATTCTTGACAATACCATATAACAAAGAAACTTCCTACTTTACAAAAAAATAAGCATATACAACAATTCAAATACAGGGATACAGGGCAACCTTTGTGTTACTACAAAGAGGGGCCAAAATGTTTCATCATAAAAAATATAGAGGACTTATACAGCAGACAGAGAAAAGGAAAACAAATCAAGATCGACTACACTGTGAAAGCAAAAATTATTGAAAGGAGAAAATTACAAATTAATAATTGTGCAAGTCTGACAACTAGATCTGCAGTACAAGGGAATTGTGTAATAAATAGGTCTTTCTTACAGGTTTCTTACAAAGCAAAAGTCTCAGTCTTTGATGATTATTGGTACCTACATGTCTGTTGCATTTCCTGGAGGTTTATATTTAAGGATACCAAGAATATTTAGCATTCTCTTTGCTGTTTGATCAGGCGTTTCCTCACGAATGTCGACAGAATGCTTCAGAGACAGAAAAAGGACAAAAATATTAATATTATGACATATATCACACTATTATTGTTGCACAAAGTGAAAGGTGAAAAAAAAAAAAAAAAGAAAACGTTATTGCGGACTGTATTACATTCTTGCGATATATGTCATGATCGCATAAGTGTATTCATCATTCTAAACACTCTTCCACATTTAAATGTAAACAATTCAGACAAGCCATGCCATGAGCTTTTTCTGGTTGAGGCCCAATCTTTCTTCCTGTTTGAGAGTATCTGTCTTTTCAGGACCACGATTATTCCATACATTTGCCCCAGAAGGAAAAGAATTTTTAATTTCTAATTTCCCTAAAACATAGCGCCTGGTTTCTGCTGCTGATGACTCTGCCTCTGTCGTAATAAAGTAGAAACTCTCATGATTCCACATTTTATTTGATAAAAACCTGTCCACGTGCTGAGAACCCAGAATGCAAATAATATATTAAATTGGCAATCATACATACTGATATCAGTTTCTAAGCATGTGATATGTGCTCCTAAAGAGCTACTTCCAAGAGGAACAGAGGATTCTTCAGCCTTTTAAAACTTAAAAAGGAGAAGTATAGCCCAAGCTCGTTTGGCTGAGCTTCTCCTGTGGATCACAGGAGTGCAATTAGTTTTGCACTCCTGTGACCCCTTTTCAGCAGAGAGCGGACTGAAGACCGCTCTCTGCGAGCATCACAGAAATCAGTCCAGGCAACTCGTCATCCAGAAAATGGAATTCTGGATCTGCCAGGTGCCTGGGCTGACACCCGTCTTAGCCTCTCGGTGAGCCGATGAGAGTCTGAGCCGGCTGATCCGCCCCCTCCACAGCTCAGCGCTCCAGTGAACGAGGAGGAACCTGTAAGAACCGAGCCATCAGCTATGTTCGATCGCTCAGTTCTCAGTGAGAGGCACCGGGAGGGACATAATGATGTATTTTTTTTAATGCAAGCAGTGAAAGCACCCAGTTTTGCATTGTATCAACCTCTAGTAAATCTCTTTTGCAACTGAGCTGGAGGAGAGAAGGAACCATTAAGTTGTATTACAGTGCAGAAAGATGATCTCATTAATGTGCTGCTTCTTCATTCAATGTCCATTCACAGACTGGGGGTGGGACAAGATCTGTAACTTCTGTAAGTGCTACTTAAAGTGTTATTGATGGCAAGTGTTTAAATTAAAATAATAAACAATGTTATTCTCACCTGCTCTGTGCAATAGTATTGCACAGAGCGACCCCACACCTCCTCTTTTAGGGTTCTCCACTGGCGATCATGGCTCCTCCTCTTCTGTGGCTTCCCCCTAAGCAAGCACTTGCTATGAGGGCAGACAAGTGGGCTCGTTCCCGAGCCAGGATCTGAGGACTGTTTGGTGTATAAATATTGTCTTCTGTGCAGCCAGGATCAGCTGTCAAATTCTTACCTGGGGCTCTGACTTTAGAATTATGGTAAGTTCCAATTGCCTAGATGTTCTTTTTAGCAACTTTTGTGAACAATCGATCTTCTGTTAAAGATGCTTAACTTGCGTTTACAAATAGGTATTCAATAAGTCATGCTTTACCCATGTCATTTCACTCTATCAGGCCATTGTCGTTCTTACTTTATATGTGGGGAGCAATATTTGTACAAGGTGTATTGATACTTCATGTTTTCGCTTCATTTACTGTATGTACCGCTTTTACCTCAATAAGATTCAGTAAAAGAATTATGGCAAATGTTCCCTGCTGTTGCATCTAATAGGGTCACAAAGGGGCACTTTTGTATAGATGGATAGCGGTGAACTATCCCAAAGCTGAAGCTATCATTTGTTTGAAACAGCTGGATCTAGAGGATCTTAGGTCACTTAGAAAAGAAAATGATATAGGTGAAAGGCATAAATATGCATCTTGTGGTGCCTGTTTTTATGATCTGCTCTTAATCTGTTTAGTTACATTTATTGACAGCTTTGCTTTATAGGTAATGCACAATCTTTTCCAACTTTTTTTCAAACGTATACTGTATAGGAGACCAACTCGATGTAAAACAATCTTATCACTGACTTGTTGTTTTTTAAAGAAAAACTTGTTTTAATGCATATAAGTAGTTTTAAGTCATACAGTATATAGGCTCATTACAGAAGCTTTCTGTTTTGCATTGCTACTGTTCAGAAGTTACACTACAGAGCAAGTCTTATGCCCCGTACACACGGTCGGATTTTCCGATGGAAAATGTCCGATCGGAGCGTGTTGTCGGAAATTCTGACCGTGTGTGGGCTCCATCGGACATTTTCCATCGGATTTTCCGACACACAAAGTTGGAGAGCAGGAGATAAAATTTTCCGACAACAAAATCCGTTGTCGGAAATTCCGATCGTGTGTACACAAATCCAACGGACAAAGTGCCACGCATGCTCAGAATAAATAAAGAGATGAAAGCTATTGGCCACTGCCCCGTTTATAGTCCCGACGTACGTGTTTTACGTCACCGCGTTTAGAACGACCGGATTTTCCGACAACTTCGTGTGACCGTGTGTATGCAAGACAAGTTTGAGCCAACATCCGCCGGAAAAAATCCTAGGATTTTGTTGTCGGAATGTCCGAACAAAGTCTGACCGTGTGTACGGGGCATTAGAATTGACCAGCAATAGTGGCCAGGGCGAACAGCATACACCCAAGGTACTTCTTGGAAGTTTTTTTTAGGGACTATTCCCAAGGTCCTTCACTGGTTGTTGAATACATGGGGATGTCTTTTATATTTGTTTACACACAAAAAAAAAGCATTGAATACAGGACCACGAAAAAGTATTTATACCCCTTGAAATTTTCCACATTTTGTCATGTTACAACCAAAAACATAAATGTATTTTATTGGGATTTCATGTGATAGACCAACACAAAGTGGCACATACCGTATTTATTGGAGTATAACACGCTCCGGCGTATAACACGCACACCAAGTTTAGGAGGGAATTTTAAGGAAAAAACTTTTAGGAGTAAAGTTTAAGGAAGAAAAACTTACATTAAAATGCCCATCAATGCAGCGTTATCTGTGTCCATCTGCAGCCTTGTCAGTGTCAGTGCAGGTTTGCCCCAGTGTCCATTGCAGCCTTGTCAGTGCAGCTTTGCCCCAGTGCAGCCATGTCAGTGCAGCCTCACCCCAGTGCAGCCTTACGTAATCGCCACGATCCCTGCCGACATACACAGCCGTGTGTAAATTCAAATATGGCGCCGAGACTCGGCGGAGCCGAGATACACATACCCGAGAGTCCTCGGCTTTTCTCGGCGCCGCTTACAGTCCTGCCCAGTGATGGGCAAAACACAGGTCCAATGGCGGGACTGTAAGCGGCGCCGAGGACTCTCGGGTATGTGTATCTCGGCTCCGCCGAGTCCCTGCAGTCTCGGAGCCATATTTGAATTTACACACGGCTGTGTATGTCGGCGGCGATCGCGGCATTCGCCGCGATCGCTCCTATCACACAAAATTGGCGGGGATCGGCCTAACACACGCACCCACGATTTTCCCCTGATTTTCAGGGGGAAAAAAGTGCGTGTTATATGCCGATAAATACGGTAATTGTGAAAGGAAAGGAAAATGATAAATGGTTCTCAAAATTTTTTAGAAATAAATATGTGAAAAGTGTGGCGTGCATTTGTATTCAGCCCCCCTGAGTCAATACTTTGTAGAACCGCCTTTCGCTACAATTACAGCTGCAAGTCTTTTTGGGGATGTCTCTACCAAGTTTGCACATCTAGAGAGTGACATTTTTGCCCATTCTTCTTTGCAAAATAGCTCAAGCTCTGTCAGATTGGATGGAGAGCTTCTGTGAACAGCAATTTTCAAGTCTTGCCACAGATTCTCAATTGGATTTAGGTCTGGACTTTGACTGGGCCATTCTCACACATGAATATGCTTTGATCCAAACCATTCCATTGTAGCTCTGGCTGTATGTTTAGGGTCATTGTCCTGCTGGAAGGTGAACTTCTGCCCCAGTCTCAAGTGTTTTGCAAACTAACAGGTTTTCTTCTAAGATTGCCCTATATTTGGCTCCATCCATCTTCCCATCAAATCTGACCAGCTTCCCTGCCCCTGCTGAAGAAAATCATTCCCATATGATCTTGCCACCACGATGTTTCACAGTGGGGAAGGCGTGTTCAGGGTGATGTGCAGTGTTAGTATTGCGCCACACATAGCGTTTTGCTTTTAGGCCAAAAAGTTCAATTTTGGTCTCAACTGACCGGAGCACCTTCTTCCACCAGTTTGCTGCATCCCCCTCATGGCTTCTCGCAAACTGCAAACGGGACTTTTTATGGCTTTCAACGATGGCTTTTTTCTTGTCATCTCTTCAATAAAGTACAGATTTGTGGAGTGCACAACAAATAGTTGTCATGTGGACAGATTCTCCCACCTGAGCTGTAGATCTCTGCAGCTCTTCCACAGTTACAATGGGCCTCTTGTCTGCTTCTCTGATTAATGCTCTCCTTGCCTGGCCTGTCAGTTTAGGTGGATGGCCATGTCTTGGTAGGTTTGCAGTTGTGCTATAAACTTTCAATTTTGAGATGATGAATTGAACAGTGCTCCATGAGATGTTCAAAGCTTGGGATATTTTTTTATAACCTAACTCTGCTTTTAACTTCTCCGCAACTTTATCCCTGACCTGTCTGGTGTGTTCTTTGGCCTTAATGATGCTGTTTGTTCACTAAGGTTCTCTAACAAACCTCTGAGGCCTTTACAGAACAGCTCTATATATACACAGAGATTAAATTACACACAAGTAGACTCTACTTACTAATTAGGTGTCTTCTGAAAGCTATTGGTTCCACTATATTTTAGTTATGGGTATCAGAGAAATGAGGGCTGAATACAAATGCACGCCACACTTTTCAGATATTTATTTGTAAAAAAATTTGAAAAACATTTATCATTTTTCTTCCACTTCACAATTATGTCCCACTTTGTGTTGTTGGTCCATCACATAAAATACATTTAGGTTTTTGGTTCTAACATGACAAAAACATTTTTTCAAGGGGGATGAATACTTTTTTCAATTCACTGTATATTATATGACTATAATTTATTTGCCTAGGTTTATTGAACAACATTCATTTTGCAAGGCATGGTAATTATATTAAAATAAAAAGCATGCATTACCTTTGGGTCAATTTCAGCAAGAACATCATTTAGAACTTGCAGCAGCTGCATGGACTCCAGGGAATCAAATGTTATTAGGTTAAAGTTCTTCTTAAATGGCTCCTTATTGAGCTTTTCAACAATGAATTTAAGCTGGTCGCTCATTTTGGGTTTTATATGGTTAACCTTTAAATACATAAAAGCTGCTGGTTAATTGCAGATATAAAACAACCTTTAAGTACAAAGTAAATAAATAAAATACAAAAAGGTAAAATAAATTTTAATGGGAGAAACTGTCTCTATATATGTATATTAACGTTGAAATAAATCATTATTTTACTTTAACGATTATATTTCCTGATGCTGTGTTGCATCTGAATATGACGTTAAAGAGAAGTACAGGCTTTACAGAAAAAAAAAAACATTTATACTCACATCAGTGGATGCAGCACCTGTCCCCCGCTGGCTTTGCAATGAGAACTGATGGACTTGTGTCTTTTTTCAACCTCACCTACTATGTAACTGAGCAATCAAAACACAACTGATTGCTGAGTTCGCCCCCTCTGCTCTGAACAGAGACCTGTAAATGTCAGTCATCGACTCTATGCTCTTCCCTCCAGCCCCTACTGGAGCGCTGGTCTGTGGAGGGGGCAGTTAGGGCTAGCTCAGGCTTTCAGTGGGTCACTGAGAGGCCGATTCAGGTGCCGGTTGTAACCTGACCATATGGCCCAGATCTTTTCAGAGCCTGGACTGGCTCTGTGACATCAGCAGATAGCAGACTTTTGCACTCTGTCGGCTGAAAAGTGGGTCACAGAGGTACAGAATGAACTGCACTTGTGTGATCCATAGGATAATTAAAGCCAAAAAAAGCTCTGGCTGTACTTCTCCTTTAATACTATTACCAAACAATAATATAGAATGTTCTCTATTATTACAATTAGAAAGAACCTGTTACAATAAAAACATGGGAGTGGTCATTGTCTACCAGGTTTTTAAAGATGCAAGGCACTAGGGTAATTATTCTGACCCCAGCTCCAAAACCTACTAGATCACGTTCCTGGAACAATTCTGCTTGCTTGTCCCAGATAGTAAAGCCAGGACTGGAAGAGCTGCCCAGGAGCCACACCTTTAAAATCAATGTCAGCAATGCAAGCTCCCCTATCTCTATTCTCACAGGTTCCTTTGAAAGATACTGCTGATAGCATACAGTATATGAATTATAATGATGGCATCCCTTTAAAATACACCAGCAAAAGTGTCTGCATGTGTTGAATGGGCTGAATACAGAACATTGTGTAAAAGCAGTGGTGGCTATTGCACATTGATAGATTTGTGGCAGGCACAAAAGCGAGTGTCGATTCACTGAGAATAGGGGTCAAAAACAGTGGTGGTGGTGGGGTTGGTGTGAAGCTGCGGTTGGTGGTAAGACAAGAGGATGGGGAGGAGGGGCTGGAAAGGTGCTGGTGGGGGATTCTGGCAGGGGATTGGAGGCTATAGGGAGGTGGTGCGATTTGATGTGGCTAGAAATACTCTGTCCTATTGCAACACAAACTCACCCACAACAAGGACTGATTTATATATGCTTTCAAGCGTTTGAGCATTTTTTTGAAGCAGAATTCTACGCTTTTGCAGATTTTGTCAGGCATTTTTCAACTAAAAGGTGTGGAGTGCTGCTGAAAAAGGGGCAGAGAGATGCTGTTTAGGCAGAAATTGTGCCACAAGATGCTTGAGGAAAAAAAAGGCCCATGTTGAGCTTTTCAGGTGTTTCTATTGAAGTCTATGGGGACAAAAACGCTCCATCATGCCTGAAAAGTAGCGGATTTACTTTTTTTAGCTACAGGCATTATCCTACAAGTGACAGGACACTCAGATGTGAACATAGGCTGATGCTGATGCTCCCGCGCATTTGTAGTAGCGTCTTTGGCATAAGCCAAAACGGATCTGGCATTTAGTGACAGTGCTGCTGATCTCCTCTAACATGCAGCAATCTCCGTAAGTATTGGCATAGCAAGTCCTTCATCACTTATAACTTATTTGCTTATTCATGTCACATGATCTAATAAAGAGAGTGGCAAATAAGTTATTAGTAATGGAAGACTTCCTGTGCCAGGAGAGGATTGCTGGTATATGCGGGGATCCCTGCAGGCTAGAGGAGATCAGCAGAACTGTGACTGAATTCCAGATCCTGCTCCCTGTGTATGTGCAGTAGAACCCCACAGACATCTATGGGACTGGAAAAGGACCAGGCCTCCTAAGTATTGACGAGTTTGGGTTTGGTCTCAATTTAGGTGCGGACTGAACCCAGAAGCAATCTGTCACTCCCAAGCTCCCTATAATCCGTGGTCAAGGCATTACCCGCCTCCCACAGCTGCACATAACAAAAGGGACATGGATGCTCATGATATCATTGGCCTAATATGGCCACATGGCCATCCAAAACATCAAAGAAACTGACGGAAGAGGCTTCTCAGCAACAGAACAGAAGTAGGAGACACGGGCCACCAGAGGGGTGAGTATAAGAGCGCTTCTCTGGCAGGGCACCTACTGTACTTTTCAGGATTTTTAGATACACTGACTGAGTCAATTTAACCCACTTGCCTACCAGGCACCTACACCCCCTTCCTGCCCAAGCCATTTTTCAGCTTTCAGTGCTATCGCACTTTGAATGACAATTGCGCGGTCATGCTACACTGTACCCAAACACATTTTTTATCATTTTCTTAACAAAAATAGCGCTTTCTTTTGGTAGTATTTAATCACTGCTGGGTTTTTTATTTTTTTACAAAAAGACCAAAAATTTTGAAAATAAATGTTTTTTACTTTTTTTCTGTCAGTAAGTTTTGTAACTAAGTCATTTTTTCGCCTGCGCTGATGAGGCGGCACTGATAGGCTGAATTGGTGGACATTGAAGAGGTGGCACTGATGAGGAGGCACTAATATGCAGCCCTTATGGGCACTGATAGGTGGCACTGTTAGGTGGCACTGTTGGGCACTAATAGGTGGCACTGGTGGGCACTGATAGGCAGCACTGGTGGGCACTGATAGATCGGCAGCACTTATGAGCACTGATGGGCAGCACTGATAGGCGGGACTGATTGCCAGCACTGATTGGCATCGCTAATGGGCACTGATTGGTGGCACTTGTGGACACCGATTGCTGCCACTGGTGGGCACTGATTGCTGGCATTGTTGGGCACTTTATGGTGACACTGTTTTACTATACTGTAATCAGGGCACTGATGATCAGTGCCCTGATTACATTCCTACATGTTTCCTTGCGTGTAGATGCCGCTGATCGGCTCTCCTCACCACACACTCAGTCACTCTGGCACTTCCTTGTTTACATGTGACCGGCTGTGCTTAAACACAGCTGATCACATGGTTAAAGAGCCTCAGACGTGGCTCTTTACAGAGATCGGGGTCGCGTCGTGTCCTAGCAACACGGCACGGCCGCAGTCGTCAAACCATCATAAGAAAACCATGGTGGCTGCCATTGTTGATCTTGTTTTTCAGAAAATTCCATACATCTGATGCAAAAGGTTGTTCACCTTACTCCAGAGTAAGGATAAGCTCCGGCGTGTTCACATGCTGCACATACCGAACCCGCCAGGAAGTCGGAACGGCGCAGTGCTAATCACAAGCAGTGAGACATTTTCCCGATGTGCGGCTGCAGAGCTCGGGAAATGTCTCACTGCCTGTGATTAGCGCAGTGCCGACTTCCTGGCGGGATCGGCATGTGCAGCATGTGAACACGCCGGAGCTCATTCTTACTCCAGAGAATGCATTAAGGCAAAAAAAAAAAAAAACTCCACCCTTTACAATCACTTTAAGGTAATAAAAATAACTTTTAGGCTTTAAAAGTACCTTTTAGCTACTGAAAAAAAGAAAATAACTTTTAGGCTATAAAAGCTACTGAAGGCAGTGGGTCAGTCTCAGAGCCCAGCAACTAGTATTTTCCAGACAGGTATCAGCAATGGCACCCCCATATCCTCTCATAGAAGGTCCTACCTTCAATACTATTTAAGCAAATTAAAATTCTCACTCGTACCAAGTATAACGCTACTGCCTGATACAAAGGGAAATTAAAAGCACATAAATGTGAAATATTACCTGACACAACAGACAGTCCTAGAAGAAGCGTGAGCCAGTTGTCAAGGAGACGCTATCCTCACTCCTAACGCCACTTCCTGTCATAAAAGGAAGTCTCAGGAACAATGCGTGGGACTGAAGGCTCGTCACCAGAGAGAACGAGAGCGAACAGCAGCTCTTCAGGTCTTGTACTATGCTGACCTCTAGCGGCCGAGATCTAGAACGCTCTTAGAACGTTTCTAGTTATGAAAGCCTGTAGAGAGGAGGCCAACAGGCAGCGACTTGCACTTGTGTGTAGGCGGGCGGAAGTGAAAGAACACTAATTAGTGGTTTAATGAGCAGCAGTATTTCCAGTACAGATTAGAAGAGTGAGAAGAACAATATCTGAGACTGATTAGCCAGCTGTCATATGAAATGTCAGCATTTTTCATATATTATATTTGGAATAGAAAATAACATTTAAACACTGTCAGGGGGATGGGTAATCCGTAGGTGTAGATAGTTGGTGTAAAGACCTGGACAGTATGATCTCACACCTGGATGGTTCACACCCAACTTCTCCAAGCAGAGATGTTAAGCCTCGTACACACGGTACAATTGTTGGCCAACCGAGCGTCAGATTTTTGTCTTAACCGGTTCAGTACCGGGCATTTTCACCCCCTTCCTTCCCAGGCCAATTTTTAGTTTTCAGCGCTGTCGCACTTTAAACGACAATTGCATGGTCGTGCGACGTACCCAAAAAAAATTGACGTCCTGTTTTCCCCACAAATTGAGCTTTCTTTTGGTGGTATTTCATCGCCTCTGCAGTTTTTATTTTTTGCGCTATAGACAAAAGAAGAGCGACAATTTTGAAAAAAACACAATATTTTTTTACTTTTTGCTATAATAAATATCCCAATTTTTTAAAAAAACAAAAACAAATTTTGTCCTCAGTTTCGGCCGATACGTATTCTTCTACATATTTTTGGGGAAAAAAATCGCAATAAGCGTATATTGATTGGTTTGCGCAAAAGTTATAGCGTCTACAAAATACGGGATAGATTTATGGCATTTTTTTTTTTTAAATTATTTATTTATTTTTTTTACTAGTAATAGCGGCGATCGCGATTTTTTTTCGTGACTGCGACATTATGGCGGACACATCGGACACTTTTGACACATTTTTGGGACCATTCACATTTATACAGCGATCAATGCTATAAAATTGGATTGATTACTGTGTAAATGTGACAGGCAGGGAAGGGATTAACCACTAGGGGGACACAAGGGGTTAAGTATGTTTCCTAGGGAATGCTTCTAACTGTAGGGGGAGGGGACGTACAAGGGGAGGAGACCGATCAGTGTCCCGCTGTACTGGGAACACAGATCGCTCTCCTCTCACCTGACAGGACGTGGATCTGTGTGTTTACACACACAGATCCACGGTCCGGCCCGGTGAACGGGCAATCGCGGGTGCCCGGCGGACATCGCGGCTGCCGGGCACACGCATCGGGTCCCGAGCAACGCAGCGGGCGTGCGCCCCCTAGGCGGCCGGGAAGCCCAGGCCGTCATATGACGTCCACCCAGGATGGGAGATCGCATCTGTGGACGTCATATTACAGTACACGGGTAGCGAAGTGGTTAAGGGCGTGTGCCAGGATCTTGTCTTGTATACTAACGGTACACAATTGTCGTGCAACAAACATGAATGTAGTGACGCTGAATTTCAGCTTTTGAGCGCCGCCCTTTGGGCCCATTCTGCTAATTTTGTGTTTGGTGAGCATTTGTGTACTGACCTTCAGAAAATCTGACAACCAACCGTTGTCCGCCGAAAATTTACTAGCCTGTCACCCAACATTTGTTGGCAGAAAGTTGGACAACAATTGTCAAAAGGAGGGTACTAACGGTCAGATTTTAGGACAACAGTCTGTCAATAGACAATCCCCTGCCAACAATCGGATCGTGTGTACGAGGCTTAACTGTCTAGATCAGGGATAGGCAACCTATGTAATTACTATGTAATAGGAGGACCTACCTAAACTATCCAATCAATTTGTATATAATCAGGCAGGCTCCTGTACTAGATACTTATTGGTAGATCTAAAGAAGATTGTACAATCAGATTGTAAAGTTTGTGGTGAGCTTACAAGAGAAGCTACAAGCCTTTTTTTTCAGCATATTCACTATTATTTTTAAGTTTTCAGCAGTGGTCAGCACCCCCAAAGTTGTCACTTTAAAAGCTACCATTCTTCATTGCACTGCCCTACTGACACCTGGAGAGGAGGGGCAGTGGGGGGCGGCATTTACTCTCTCTTCCTACATTCAGCTGTGGCAGGAGGAAAATGCAGCCAATCACTCTAGTAAATGCTCCCCCTGCTTCCCCTCCTCTCCAGGTTCCACTTAATTCTGGTGCCCATGCCCTAAAAAATAAAAAACTACTGACTCCATCCACTGCCCTACTGACACCATCCACTGCCCCGCTGACACCATCTACTGCCCTGGTGACACCGTCCTCTACCCCAGTGACACCATCCTCTACCTGCTGACACCGTCCTCTGCCCTCCTGACACCATCCTCTGCCCTCCTGACACCGTCCTCTGCCCTCCTGACACCATCCACTTCCCTGCAGACACCAACCTCTGCTCTGCAGAAAAAGTCCACTGCCCTGCTGAATGACACCATTCACTGCCCTACTGACACCAACCTCTGCCCTACTGACACAGTCCACTGCTCTGCTGACTGACACCATACACTGCTCTGCTGACTGACCCCATCCACTGCTCTGCTGACACAGTCCACTGCTCTGCTGACTGACCCCATCTACTGCTCTGCTGACTGACACCATCCACTGCTCTGCTGACTGACACCATCCACTGCCCTACTGACACATTTCACTGCTCTGCTGACTGACACTATCCACTGCCCTACTGACACCAACCTCTGCCCTACTGACCCTGTCCACTGCTCTACTGACTGACACCATCCACTTCCCTGCTGACACCAACCTCTGCCCTGCTGACAAAGTCCACTGCCCTGCTGAATGACACCATTCACTGCCCTACTGACACCAAACTCTGCCTTACTGACCCCATCCACTGCTCTGCTGACTGACACTATCCACTGCCCTACTGACACAGTCCACTGCTCTGCTGACTGACACCGTCCACTGGTCTGCTGACTGACCATCCACTTCACTGCCGACACCAACCTCTACCCTGCTGACAAAGTCCACTGCCCTGCTGACTGACACCAAACACTGCCCTACTGACACCAACCTCTGCCCTACTGACACTGTCCACTGCTCTGCTGACACCGTCCACTGCCCCAGTGACACCGTCCTCTGCCCCAGTGACACCATCCTCTGCCCTGCTGACACCACCCTCTGCTCTGCTGATTAGGTCCACTGCTCTGTTGACTGACACCATCCACTGCTCTACTGACTGACACCGTTCACTGGTCTGCTGACTAGGTCCATTGCTCTGTTGACTGACACCATCCACTGCTCTGCTGACTGACACCATCCACTGCTCTGCTGACTGACACCATCCACTGCTCTGCTGACACCAACCTCTGCCCTACTGACGCCATCCACTGCTCTGCTGACTGACACCAACCTCTGCCCTACTGACACTGTTCACTGCTCTGCTGACTGCTGACACCATCCACTCCCCTACTGACACATATATATATATATATATATATATATATATATATATATATATATATATATATATATATATATATATTTATATATATATAAAATCACATATGTGTATATATATATATATATATATATATATATATATATATATATATATATATATATACACACACAGTATCTCACAAAAGTGAGTACACCCCTCACATTTTTGTAGATATTTTAATCTATTTTTTCATGTGACAACACTGAAGAAATGACACATGCTACAATGTAAAGTAGTGAGTGTACAGCTCGACACACAGCTATTAATGTCTAAACCGCTGGCAACAAAAATGAGTACACCCCTAAGTGAAAATGTCCAAATTGGGTAAAAAATCTTCTGTAATGTTGCACCCCCACTCCCCCCCCCCCTGTTTTACTTATCTGTACCCTCTCTTTCTCCTGCCCGGGACGAGCAAACCAGCAAAAGCCAGTGTCTCGGGTCCTGATTGGATGGATTGATAGCAGCGCAGCCATTGGTGGGCGAGGCCGAGTCCTGCTTTCTGTGTCAATAGACGCAGAAGCAGGACTCGGGAGTGCGCCCACACGTGTGTCCCGAAGGGAAGCGCTTCTCCGATGGGGCACTCGAGAAGAGGAGGAGCTACTAGCGCCGCTGAGGGACCCCAGAAGAGGAGGATCTGGGCCGCTCTGTGCAAAACCAACTGCAAAGAGGAGGTAAGTATGACATGTTTGTTATTTTTTTAAACTGAAGCTTTACAACCCCTTTAAATACCCCCTCCTGCCATAAATTCAGGCCACTATACTGGCCTTCTAAAATATACAGTATATATTTTATGTATATACAGTCTATATATATTTCCGATATTCAAGTATTCTTTCAATTATTTCCACAAAAACAAAAGAACGCTCATTACACTCCAAGGAAACTCCCATCAGTGTTGTAATGTGAATAATTATCTTCCATGCCTGAATTTATTAGTTCAGCAGCAGCATGACGAATCCTTATTCTCTGTATCTCACTGTGACAGATTGCCTTTCCAGAGACAATGGCTGCTCTCTGAAGACTGCTGTCTTCAAATAATAGCCACAGAATTTTACAGAAAGACAGAGATTTCTTTGCACACGTCCAGTCCTAAGTGAGTCATTTACAAGTCAGTTTCAGTTTAGCAGACACAAGAAGTAAGAAACACAAGAAGTAAGTGTTTACTAGAGCGCTGGCAGTGTAACTTCACTCCATGCTGGCAGCCCAGCCCTAGACAAAATGTCTTTTTGTGAGTACACCACACAGAAGGATCTTCGCATAAGAAGCCGTCTACTTGGCACCTATAAATCGGTCATCTTTGCAGCAGTTTTACTTTATATGTGGTAAGTATAGATGAAGATATTTTTGTAGCACTAGTGTAAAATATTCTCATAATCTTAATGTTTTTTTTTTTTGCACTAGCTGGAAATTGCAGTAAGTATATAGAGGATACAAGATATTGCAAATAGTAAATTCTGCACAATTTGGAGATTTATTACTATGCAAAATATTGAAGCAGAAGTTAATTGTCTAAAAGGGTTAGATGATGCAGAATGGTTATAAGATTTGTAATAAAGAGTTTGCAGCTAGTGCATGTGCATGGGCTGTTTTTCTTTTAATTCTTGTTTTACCAAGTGCCATGCAATTAAAAGCAGAGCAGCAAACATGTTTAGGATCCATAACTTTCTTAAAGACGACTAAATTGCAAAAGTTGAATCAAATGTTTTCAAGACTGATCCCATTAGAGACATAACAGGTGCTTAAAAACCCTGAGAATCCAAAAGCACATACAGTATGTTCCTGTTATATGATAAAGTAAGGCATCTTACTTGTGGACCGCACAGTTTTGGTACATACATACCACTCACTGGGAGAGATATACATCTCAGTAGCCTATAGGCAGAGAATTCTGCCCCCCCTAAAAAAAAAAAAAAAAAAAAAAGACAGTAAGACCGACTTTCTTTTTCTTGATAAATTACCGCCAAGGTCTAGGAAATGCAAAATTTCAGTAAAAAGCAGATTAAAATGAACTTTAGGGCAAAGAAACGCAATAAACTGTCAATATTTTTGATAAAATATGAGGTTGCACTGAGTAAATAGATACCCAATATGTCAAACCTTAACTTTGTGTGTGCCCGCGAAATGGCAATATACTTCAATACCTTATATTTTCTATAGGCGTTGCTTCCAAGGCCCCCCTATAGGTCATCAGTGTTACGGAAGGGGTCTTGTGCTAGAATTATTGCTATCACTCTGGCATACGCGGCAATATATAACACGTGTATTGCAGTCAACATTTTCACATGTAGGAACCCCCGATGCGTGCGTTTACATTCAAATGTGCGTATATGTGGGGGGGCCTCAGAATTTTTTTGGGGGGGTATGTGCTACGTTGTAACTTTATTTTTTGCATAACTTTTTTTTTTTCATTACATGTGCTGATTTTTAGGTGACAGGTCTAAAAGTCCCCGGACCCCGTCTGTCCCCAGTTTTGTCCCTGCTTTTGCCGCGGGCACTTGGGCAGGCAGTGTCCTGGTGGACGGGGGCTACGTTGGCTGTGAGAGGAGCCAGGTCTGTGGTTGCGGTAGTACTCACAGAGCTGGAGAGGAGGAGCTGGAGCGGTGCCAGCCTGACTGTGTGCTACTGTAGCCGCCACTCCTCCTCCCCATTTGTCAGCTGAAGATCCGCCACAATCCTGGGGACACATGACAGCTGTTCCTTGCAGTACCGGAGGGTGGGGGAGGATCGCTGTGCTCTGTTCTCTCCCCTATGCTGCCGGGAGAGTGATTGGAGGAGGGAGCAGTAATGGCCACAAGCACAAGAAGCAGGAGCATTAGACCCCTTTCACATTGGAGGCGTTTTCAGGCGCTACAGTGATAAAAATAGCACCTGCATAGCGCCTGAAAAAAGCCTCAGCTGCAAACCCAGTGTGAAAGCCCGAGTGCTTTCACACTGGGATGCTGCGCTGGCAGGGTGTCACAAAAAGTCCTGCCAGCAGCTTCTTTGCAGCGGTGTAGGAGCGGTGTATTGAAGACAATGGGATAGCGCCGACATACCGTCGGCAAAGCGTCGCTGCAGCGCCGTTTTGCGGGTGGATTTAACCCCTTTAAGGCCGCTAGTGGGGGGTTAAAACCGCCCTGTTAGTGGCCGAATAGCTCCGCTAAAACGACGGTAAAGCGGCGCTAAAAATATCGCCACTTTACCTCTGACGCCCGGGGTGGCTCAGTGTGAAAGGGGTCTTAATGAAAGCTATGGTGGAGCTTCCAATAATGGAGAAAGAGGGCATGCCTGTCACAATTCCAGCACTGGAATTAACCCCTGCAGCACCAGAAGATTATAGTTGCAGAGTATGAGAGCGGGGCAGAGGACTTCAGATTTCCACGAATACAGCCGGCACCAGCAGTTGCAGATTAAATGTAAAGTCTCTTGTGTTGATTTTTTAAAAACATTTTTTCTTAAATGTAGGCTTTAAAGCTGACCTAACGGGGGTTGCTTCTTTCTAACTGAAAGAAATACTGACAGAGAAGAAATTACTTATGCAGTTTTGGGCTTCCTCAAGGTCACCCATGGTTCTGTAGAACTCTAGGATTGATCCAGATTTGATGGTGCCTGCATAGTTCCAGGATCAACACCACTTGGCAGAGCCAGCACCAATGACCCTTTAGCTGTTTGTGACATTCTGACCACCATTGTAAGGAGGTAATTTACCCATTGACCACCAAGGTAAGGGGCATTTTGCCCCCTGACCTCTAATAAATTGGTTTCTGCAGGGGTTCCCCAAGACCTGAAATTATTTCAAGGTTTTTTCTGGTGTGTAAATGTGGAAAAAGACTGCTCAAGGTAATTGGGAGCCAATGCTTCCTGGTCACAGCTGTGGTGCAGGATAAGATGTGTCAGGCAAAGGTCAGTGTTTGGCTGCTCAGGAGGAGACTGCCAATCAATGTTCAGTTTCACACTTACCCTCTCCTCTCGTCTGTGATCAGCAAGTGCCAGCCTACCCATATCCCGAGGGAGATTGGTTAAAGAGCAGTAAGGAGAGGGAGTAGTAAAATTACATTTAGGGTCGGTTCACACTAGGACGACTTGTCAGGCGACCTAGCCGCCTGACAAGTAGCGTCCCGTACAATGGAACCGTTCTAATCGTCGCTCCGACTTAGAAAAAGGTTCCTGTACTACTTTGGGGGCGACTTGAGGCGACTTGCATAGACTTCTATATAGAAGTCATTTTGCAAGTCGCCGCCCCTGTCATGTCCAGGTCGCCTGAGGCAGTCACGCTGCAAGTCGCGCTGCCTCAGTGTGAACCGGGGCTTAGGGCTTAGTTTTGTTTTAATGTTAACACTCGAAAAATATATATTTTATAAAATGTATATTTAATTTGTAGAAGGATAGAATGACTTTAAGATGAGACAACATTTAAAAGAGAAGTAAAGTTTTTTTTTTTTGTCAGTTTCATATTTGTCTGTCGATCAGCAGCTCTCCACCCTGCTCCTCCTCACTCACTGGGGCGCTGAACTGTGGAGAGGCGGGGAGCAGCCGGCTCAGCAACTCGCTGAGAGGCTGACGCGGTGCCTAGTCTGATTCTGTGATGTCAGCAGAGAGAGGATTTCAGACCGCTCTCTGCTGAAAACGGGCCGCAGGTGTGCAAAAGGTATTGCACTCCTGTTCCTGTGATCCATAGGAGAAGCCCAGCCAAACAAGCTTTGGCTGGACTTCTCCTTTAAAGCAGTGGTCATCAACCCTGTCATCAGGGCCCACTAACAGGCCAGGTTTTATGTATTACCTTGGGGCGATGCAGACTAGAATACTGCAATCACTGAGAAGCAAATTATTTTACCTGTGATGTATTTCAGTTATCTTGCAAACCTGGCCTGTTAGTAGGCCCTGAGGACAGGGTTGATGACCACTGCTTTAAAGTAAATATGCATTTATGAATCTTTATGATTAAGTCCTGCTGTGGGTGAAAAGGGTTGGTGGTATGGCTTTGGGTGGGAGTAAGTGGTGTGCGGTCATTGCAGAAAACCTTGGCTGGAGTTGAACGCCTTCAGTGCGCGGCCCATTATTTGGAAGGTGGACTACAATGGAGAAAGAGAAGGCTCCAGGACCTTGGCACCTGGCTAATTGAAACACAAAAAAAATTGCACGCTTAGTGCAAAAAGAAATAATACAGCCAGGGCCGCTATCATAAATCATGGTGCCCTGTACAGCCTATCCCTTTATGACTACAGTGTGCCCATATTCTGATTTCTACTTCCAGCAGGATAATGCACCATGTCATAAAGCTCAAATCATCTCAAACTGGTTTCTTGATCATGACATTGAGATCACTGCACTCCAATGGCTTCCACAGTCACCAGATCTCAATCCAATAGAGCACCTTTGAGATGTGGTGGACTGGGAGATTTGCATCATGGATGCGCAGGCGACAAATCTGCAGCAACTGCGTGATGCTATCATGTCAATATGGTTTCTCTGAGGAATGTTTCCATCACCTTGTTGAAGCTATACCATGAAGAATTCGGCAGTTCTGAAGGCAAAAGGGGGTCCAACCAGGTACTAGCAAGGTGTATGTAATAAAGTCAGTAAGTGTATAATCACCTACTGTATATGGCTGCAGCATCTGGGTGCATCCTGACATTTTTGTAGGGATCCCTGCAGAGCCAGGACCGTCTCTGTAATATCAGCTGACAGTGGGCTTTAGCCCCGCTGTTAGCTGAATCTGGGTCACAGGAGAGCAGAAATAAGTGCATTCCTGTGACCCAGGAGAGAAGTATGGACAAAAAAGCTTTGGCCATACTTCTATTTTAAAGCCCACCTTCTTTGCCGCAGCAAAAATGTGTTACGTGGGTGACAAGAGGTTAAGCACAACTATACATTGTCCATTCATGCAAAAGAACTCTGCTTATGTTTATATCACAAGTTTGAAGTGGAGTGAGTCAAAGGTAAGCAAAGCACTCTCTCTGTATCAGCAAAGAGAATGTTCCTCTTCCCATGAGTATAATTATTCTTTTCCATGGACATTGGAAATTTCTTACATTATTGTTATTTGGTTTCAGTGTTATACTGCTTACTGAAAAGCGCTATCAGAAAAAAGATTCTGTTATCAGTTCTGTACATACAAAGGTGAAAGGAGTTTCGGATGCTGATTCAAGAATATGGGACACAGCTGAATATACAATTCCTTCCCCAGTAAGTTACAATTTCAAGTAACAGTTGTTTTCCATGTAGACAGCATGTACTGCTGATATCTGATTATGACCTATCTGTAGGCATGAGATGACAGTAACAAGATTAAACCACTAAACGGCTGTTGGCTAAAATTATTGCTAATATTGTCTAATTGTGAATGATTTAGATTTGTTAAGCTGGCCATAGATTGATCGAATTTTGAACTAAAATTCTTAGGAAAAGTCTTAGGAAAACTCTCAGAACATTCTCAAAACATTCAAATGTTGTTCTAAAAATTTAGTCAGCTTTTAACATTTGATTTTGGAATAAACGGACTTTACCAAACAAAAACCACATACACTGTTAGAAACTTATTTATTTAAGAAAATTTTTCAATCCTGCTTCTTTGAATTTTCTTGTCACTGTGATCAAAAACAAACATTGATTTGACCCACTAATGATTGCAAAAATGAGTGAACTTTCTTAGAACATTCTATCCCTAAGAATTTTAATTTTAAATTCTATCCATCTATGACCAGCTTAGATTGCAGTGCTAGATTTTATCATTCCATGCTAAAAAAGTAACAGAACCAACCCTCCTCCAAAAAATTAAGGTATTACACTAAAAATAATTGCCACACACAATATATTGCCATATTGCCATATTCCCTAAACATGCAATGTGCAGGTACGCAACTTAGGGAAGCGTTATGTACATTGCCATATTCCCTAAACATGCAATGTGCAGGTACGCAACTTAGGGAAGCGTTATGTACACGGTGTGCTGGGTTCAGGAGTGTGTTATGCGCAGGGCTCAGGAGTGCCTTATGCACGGGGTGCAGGGTTCTGAAGTGTCATACACACAGGGTGAAGGGTTTAGGAGTGCATTATACTCAAGGTTCAGGACTGCCTTATGCACAGGGTGCAGAGTTCTGGAGTGCCTTACACACAGGGTGCAGGGTTCAGGAGTGCTTAGTACACAGATTGCGGGGTTCAGGAGTGCATTGTGCACAGGCCAGTTTTCAATCATAAAATATTTCACCCCCTAAATTAGTGCAGTACAGTAGAGAGGGTGCAAGTGGGGAAAGTGTAGAACCTCTGTCAGGTTTTTATTGCTGGTTACAATCCTGCACAAATTGCTAGTGGTAGTATCTAATTTCACATACAGTTCTGTGAAAAAGTATTTGCCCCCTTTCTTTCTAAAAGTCGGTGGAAGGATTTACTCATTTATTGAAGACATCACAATCAAATTTGTTTGATGATCAGTAGACTGCACTAGCACTTTGTGGGAACAATTTGTTTTTTTGGTGGTGGTTATTGGACTTTCAATATTGTATAATAATTTTACATTTATTATATTTATGTGTTAGCACGGTATGGAAACTCTATTGTTTTCTTTACACAATTATAGTAAGTCGTCCAGGTCCTGAAGCTGCAAAGCAGCCCCAGACCATCACGCTACCACCACCATGTATGACTGTTGGTACAATGTTCTTGTTATGAAATGCAGTATTCGTTTTATGCCAGATGTAATGGGACGCACACATTCCAAAAAGAAAAATTATTGCCTCATCAGTCCACAGAATATTTGCCTAAAAGTCTTGGGGACAATCAAGATGTTTTTTGGTAAATGTGAGATGAGCCTTTGTGTTCTTTTTGGTCAGCAGTGGCTTTGCCCTTGGAACTCTCCCATGGATGCCATTTCTCCCCAGTCTCTTTCTTATCGTTGAATCATGAACACTGATCTTACCTGAGGCAAGTGAGGCCTGCAGTTCCTTAGATTTTGTTCTGGGTTCTTTTATGACCTCCTGGAGGAGTCGTCGTCATGCCCTTGAAGTAGTTTTTGTAGGCCGGCCACTACTGGGAAGGTTCACCACTGTCCCAAGTTATCTCCATTTGTGGATAATGGCTCTCCCCGTGGTTCACTGGAGTTCCAAAGCCTTAGAAATGGCTTTGAAACCCTTCCTAGACCAATACATGTACATTAATTTGTTTCTAATCTGTTCTTGATTTTTTTTTAGATTGTGGCATGATGTGTGGCTTTTTGTGATCTGTTAGCATGCTACACTTTGTCAGACAGCTTCTATTTATGTGATTTCTTGATTCAACAGGTCTGGTAGTAATCAGGCCTGGGTGTGGCAAGTGAAATCATAGTTCATTTATGATTCAGCATGGGAGGGGGCAATTACTTTTTCACAGGCAGGTTTGAACAGCTTTTTTCCCTTAATAAATAAAATAATAATTTAATAACTGCATCTTGGATATACTCGGGTTATCTTTGTGTAATATTAAAATTTGTTTGACTATCTGAATCATTTAAGTGTGAGAAATATGCAAAAAAATAAAAATCAGGAAGGGGACAAATATTTTTCATACAACTGTATATACAAGAATTAGCAACATCTCACTGAGACCAGCCATTTTAAGGGTCACATAATATACAAGCCATGATGAGGGAGCATGCTGAACCTCCCAAACACGTTGGCTTTATTATTCCATGAATTAAATAATTTAAAAAAAACTCAAGATTAAAGTGGTTGTATACCTGGCTTTTTGATTTTTACCTACAGGTAAGCCTATAATAAGGTTTTCCTGTAGGTAAAATAAATATCCCCTAAACCTGCACAGTTTAGGAGATATTAACCCTGCATGTAGCCGCTGACATCAGCGGCGCATGCACTCTGAAGGGCCGGCCTATCGTGCTGGAACTTCAGAGCTTCTTGCCGGAACCAAGGGCTCCCATGCGCATGTGTGGGAGTGACATCATCGCGACTTCGGTCACTCACAACGCAGGAGCCCACAAACCCGGAAGTAACGTTGGGGGAACATGTCAGCCCCCTCAGCAGTGACCGGGCGCCGCTGCGGGGATTTCATTCTAAGGTAAGTATTTCATAATGAGCTAGAATGCAGTGCATACAAGCTCAATATGCCTTTGTCTTTCCGGCTTTATTTGTTATGATTTGTTTTTTACAAGGTTTACAACTACCTTAAACCACAGAACAACTGTTGGCTAAAGTAATTGCTAATATTGGCTAAGTGTGAATGTTGATGTACTGAGGAGTTTGTTAAACTGGCCATAAATGAATAGAATTTTGAACGAAAATTCTTATTCTTAGGAAAATTAATACAAAAATTATCAGAATATTCTTAGAGCATTTAAATGTCATTTGAAAAAAATACAAATACAAACTGTAGCTGCCGACTTTTAAAAAACAGCCACTCACCTGTTCCATGATCCCGCGGTGTGCTCACCCAAGTCAGTCTCACCCGCTGTCTTCGGTCCCCGACATCTTCACTATCTGCACCTGGCTGTAACAGCTTGCGGCCTCAAAGCCTGGTGCCCACTGCACATGCGCGAGTAGCGCTGTGCATCATGAATGGTGAATGTAGTCTTCTGGGACCTGTCACGTGTCCCAGATGACAGCAGGGGGGGAGGGAGCAGAACGTTGCTCTGATCGCCTAGGCGGTCGGAGCAGAAGTGGGAGCGGGCACTTGTCAAAATTGGGTACCCGCTCCCCCCCACTCTTCAAAAGTGCCAATTGTTCAAGAGGAGTGGGGGACGAGTCCTTAAAACTGAACTTCCCCTTTTGTGTGGAGCTCCGCTTTAACTTTTAACATTTGATTTTGGAATGAATGGACCAAATGAAGACCATATACACTGTTAGAAATGTGTTTATCCAAGAAAAATGTTCCATCCCACTCCTTTGAATCATCTCATCACTGTGGTCGAAATGGAGCGTTGATTTTACCCATTAATGGGTATAAAAATGAATGAGCTTTCTTAGAACATTCTTTCCCTAAGAATGTTCATTCAAAATTATACCAATTTATGGCCACATTTGATTCCAATGCTAGATTTTTATCATTCAATGCTTAAAAAGTTATAGAACCAACCCACCCCACCCCCCAAAATGAAGGTATTACACTAAAAATAATTGTCACATGTAATATATTACTGTATTCCCTAAACACTGCTTTTTTGGCAGAAAATAGGTGCACGTACTCCACTTAAAGGTGCGTTATGCACAGGGCTCTGGGTTCAGAAGTGCTTTACATACAGGGCTCTAGGTTCAGGGGTGCTTTATACACACAGGGTACAGGGCTCAGGAGTCCATTATACACAGGGCTCAGGAGTCCATTATATACAGGGCGCAAGGTTCATGAGTGCATTACACACAGAGTGCAGGGTTCTGGAACACCTTACGCACAGGGTGCAGAGTTCAGAAGTGCATTACCCACAGGATGCAGGGTTCAGGAGTGAGTTACGTCCAAGGTTCATCAGTGGCTTATCCTTGGTGTGCAGGGTTCTGAAGTGCCTTATGCACACGGTGCACGGTTCAGGAGTGCATTATATGCAGGATTCAGAGTTCAGGAGTGCCTTATGAACAGGGTTCAGGAGCGCTTAGTGCACAGGGTGCAGGGTTCAGGAGTGTGTTACGCACAGGTTGCAGAGTTCAGGAATGTATATCACACAGACCAGTTTTCAAACAAAAATGTTTTACCCCCCTTCCCCAGTATAGTACAGAGGGTGCAAGTGAGGAAAGTTTAAAACCTCTGTCAGTTTTTTGATTGCTGGGTACAATGCTGCACAAACTGCTGGTGGTAGTATCTAATTTCACATATATACAGTACAAGTATTAGCAAAATCTAGCCAGTCTAGACATTTTAAGGTCACATAATATACAAGCCCTGATCAAGGGGGAATGCTGAACCTCCAAAACACATTATTATTCGATTCAAAAAAAATTCTAGACTTATACAGTATTTAGGTTTTGATTGCTGTATGGATCTCTAATTGGAACACTGTCACTAAAACAGAAGCTGAGGGGAGCTCCCCAACAGGAAAACTGAAAAAAATTTGATTCTAATCCTTTTATTACAGTATGTTTTCCTATCGGAGCTATATTCAGTTGTAGTGACCATCATCACAAGACAAGATGTAAGGGGGGAATCTCACACAGCAATAAAAGCCTGACAGATATTCTTCCCTTCTCTATTCCTAATTCCTAAAATTAATTTTGACCTAAAACCTAAATGTAATCTCTAAGGTCTGACAATGAATACTTTGGTGGATAAGGCTGGGTTCACACTTATGCAAACTGAATGCGGGTTTCCCCCCGCATCCAATTCGCATAACAGGAGAGTGTGACCGGCTCTCAAAGGAGTCAGTTCACACACCTCTGGGGTGGCCGCGGTCTGCACTGGAAAAGGGTCCTGTGCGTCTTTGGGTTCGTTTCAAGTCTGAATTCAGGCAAAAATTTGGATATGATTCGCCCTTGAAACGGAAAACAGGGACGCACCAGACTCTCTGCTGCAAGCCGAGCCGCGGCCGCAGCTAGTGTGAACCCGGCCTGAATGAGAGAAGTCAGTAGATTCCTCCATCCAAATAGTGTCTGGCAGCAGCTGATTGTTTTTCCTTCTTTAACCCGTTGACAATCTTCTTATTTCACAGGGTGGATCTTCATTCTTTGTTCTAACAAACACAATAAAAACAGAAAATCAAAAAGAAGGCAATTGCCCAGAGGTAAATACAACTTATACTTTTATATAATAGCCTTGTTTCCGTGCCAGTATTATAATGGTTTTACTTTGTGATAATACTGATTTATCAGGGGAAACACTTTCATTTGTTAAGAATCTGTGGACATTTTCATTCTTAAACCCATTTTTTAAATATATTATTAAAAAATATATATATAGTATGCTTCTGTCCAAGCAATACATGCTTCTTATACCAAATATGTGGTTTGGTATTTCTTCAGCTAGGATTCAGTTCTTTCCAATTAATGTTAAAGTTGAGATTTAGCTACATATAAAGACATACATTATTGCAGATTCAAAATCTTTAGCATGACATTAAACATATTTTTAAATACAACTAGTTGAGTTAAAAAAGTGCTTAAAGCTTGTAAGCGGGTTGAAACTAAGCCAGTTAGGTGAGGGTTAATGTCTTTCCCAGTTTTTTGGTTTTGGCTTGTTTTCTTTGGGTCTGACTCACTTATCTTGTGATATATATAAGCGAGAGACAATGGTCCGGAGCAGAGTGGCGGCTGGTGGGTCCTTCTCTTAGGGGGGTGGCAAACAAACAACACCCCCCCCTGCACAGCGCGGCACTGACGGCACAGCCCACCCCGCCCGGATGTTTAGGCACTTACCACTCCTGGAGTGCGGGCATCGACAGCTCCGGTGCCCACTCCTCAAGCTTGTGTCTTGTGTCAAGCTTGTGTCTTCTCTTCCGCCAAAGCGCTAGGCATCCAATAGGATCGCCTGACACTTTGGCCAGTCAGGAAACAGGTTTTAGGGAGGAACCTTAGTGTGAAAATAACGAAAAACATTTGTTATCTTCACACAATAGGGTGGGATCGGAGCACAATGCTCTGTGCTCTGAGGCCACGCCTTTTTTGAAGGCTATTAGAGCCTCTGGCTCTAATCAGGTGCTTAAAAAAAAACCACCCCGCATTGGAATCCATGGTCTGGCGCTCTGATATGTAAATCAGGGGGCTGGATGCACGGATAGGGAGAAGTCACTGGAGCCCGAAGGGGAAAGAGTCGGAGAGCTGCTCCTGTGAGCAGAGGTCCCCAGCCTGTGCACAGGTATGAAGGATTAGGAGTTAAGTGAAGTCAAGTGCACGCATGGAGTCCACTCTTGGTGACAAGGCGGGACCCCATACCATTAGTTGGAGTGAGGTAGTGGTGATACGATGGAGGGGTGGATGGGGACAAAGCTTAGCCTCCTAAATGCAAGCTACAATGAAGGTGTACTTTGTCACAAGGACCCGAGAGTTAACTGGAGAACAGTTGTGGTGCAATTGTACATGGTGTAAGTTCATTTCTAAAGTAGAGGCCTACCTTAACGTGGCCTCAGCCTTGTCCCAGGGCATTGATGAAAACAGCACAGAAGTAAAGGTACTCCATGTGTAGTAAAGCAATCCTGTTGCACGTACCTAGTGTAGCCCAGAAGAACCCACCCCGGGGTAGGCCTTTCATGTTACCCACACTTGGCGCCCAATGAGAAGGGGAACATGGAGGAGGTACCACCCTCCTGCCTGCTTACAAGCTGTACTCTAGGCCAGTTTTTCTCAATTTTTTTTTCAGTCACATGTGAGGTTGGGGGGTGGTAAGACTACACAGTTGGAATGCGTTTTTAC
This sequence comes from Aquarana catesbeiana, assembly GCF_042186555.1. Taxonomy (NCBI): domain Eukaryota; kingdom Metazoa; phylum Chordata; class Amphibia; order Anura; family Ranidae; genus Aquarana; species Aquarana catesbeiana. The sequence continues at coordinate 240,825,002 of NC_133324.1, forward strand.
TACCCCCAACTACTTCTCCTTTAGCTGCAGCTGCCAGCGTTGTCCACATGCTGTTGCTGTGAAGTTCTGTGGCTGTGGCAGGAATTATATCCCCTGTCACGTTCAGTGGGCAATACTAACCCTGAACATGACCCATTCAGGTCAAATGGGGCAGCGCTGCAACCACGTGCATTGCACGCGATTGCAGCATGGTGGTGTTGCATTTAGGAGGAACAGGTGGTGAGGAGGTGACATATCGCCTCTTGGTCACCTATCAAATACCTTGGAGTGGCACGCCTTGCCCCTAGTGTGAACGAACCCTAAAAAAAACAGTCACACTAACTTAGAAAAGTAGTTCATACCGAGTGTAGAGGTCAAGATCAAAAGTAACAGGCAGACATACTGTACATACACACGTATATAAACATACATACACGCACACACGTGCATAAACTCACATACACACAGATACATGCATACACACACATGGCTCCCACTGCTGCCTCTGTGAGAGTAGAGAAGGAGGAGAGAGCCGCTGTGGGTGGACACAGCGCTGGATTTATACAGGACTCAAGTACTGTAAATATATAGGGAGGTGAGGGGGCGATGCAAATACTTTACATTTTTTTGTTTGACAAATGTCCTGCCTTTAGAACCACTTTAAATGTACAAATTGCCTTTATGCCCTGGTTTTCCTTATCAAATAATATGGTTCTGTGGAGCAGCTGAGAATAAATAGAGGAAGTTCTATTCTAACATCTCCCCAAGCAAATGATGCTTGGGGAGATGTTACCATGCCTTAAAGGAATACCCTACTTTTGAAGGTTCAGACCTTTTTATTAGATGTAAGTTCATCCATGAATATATTCTTGATACACTTTAGTTTGAAGAGAATACACTCCTAATAAAATTGTTAGAGGTTGAGAAATATCTATATGTTTATTTCAGTTGTATTGTAAGTAATATATAAAATAATTATTCAAGTACATGCTTTTCTACTTTGTAGTTTCCAAGCCCCAAAACAATTTGTTCTCAAGATGATAGCTGCAAAAAAGGTCATGCTGACCCACAGAGTAATGGTATGTTCTCTCTTTCATATTCATGCTTTGTTGGAAATTCAGCTGTTTATATATGAGAAACCTAGCAGTGAAGATTTACGAGGTCACAATGAACATGAATGTTTGAGTCGGCTGTGCTGAAATGTATAAATAAGGCAAATGCAGTTAGTAAGAACAATAATACTCCGTGATCTGGCTGTAAACAGAGTTGTCAGACATTGGGGAACAGAGCATGAACAGTTATTTGACTCTAGAGTTGTCTGGATGTACTTTTTCCCCATTCACTTTTAAACGTGCACAACTGTAATGCCCCGTACACACGGTCGGACTTTGTTCGGACATTCCGACAACAAAATCCTAGGATTTTTTCCGACGAATGTTGGCTCAAACTTGTTTTGCTTACACACGGTCGCACAAAGTTGTCGGAATTTCCGATCGACAACCACGCGGTCACGTACACCACGTACGACGAGACTAGAAAAGGCTGGTTCAGAACCAAGCGCGGCACCCTTTGGGCTCCTTTTGCTAATCTCGTGTTAGTAAAAGTTTGGTGAGAGACGATTCGCGCTTTTTCAGACTCGTGGGTTTCAGATCGTTTTCTGCTGTTCAGTTTGTGCTTGTGGGTTTGTATCTGCTCTTCAGTGCGTGCAGTCAGTTCGTATCAGAGTTTTCTGTGTGATCTTGCCTGCTCGTTGCTGTTTTTCAGGTCGCTCTTCACAGGCCTTGCTGTTCTTCAGTGCGTTCTGTTACTTCGTTCTGAGCAGCCGACCATTTTCTAGCCATGTTTCGTATGCGTACTCCTCGTACAGTTCGTGCTGTGCGGGGGCTTGGTGTTGGGGTCCTGACCTTGACACAAGTCCAGTCCATGAACAGGGTGGGGAGGAGTTCATGGACCAAGAATTGGTTGCTTCAGTGTCACCAGTTCTCTCATATGCTTTTGCTCCGTGAGATCCGTGAGAATAATCCTGATGATTTCAGGAACTTTCTCAGGATGACGGACCCCGTGTTTCACCGTTTGTTGGCTTTGCTGACCCCTTATATTAGCAGGCAGGATACCTGCATGAGGCAAGCCATCACTCCGGAGCAGAGGTTGGTCGCTACCTTGCGGTATTTGGCCACAGGGAGAAGTCTGCAGGACCTCAAGTTCTCGACAGGCATCTCCCCCCAGGCTCTTCTTTGTGGACATTTACTGCTTGTGTTTGTTTGAGCTGACCCTGACAGAAATGTGTGGAGTGCAGAAAATATCGTGATTGTGTAACCTTATACAAAGCACTGTTGGCTGTTATTTACTAAATGCAAAGACACTTTTCACTACAAGTGCACTTGCAACTGCACTGAAACTGCACTTGTAGTGCAAAGTGGATTTCCCCTTAGGAAATAACCCCCATTTTCTCATAAAACAACAATTACATCACCCCAAAAGTGTTGTAGCGTGAGACAATAATCCACACATTCTTGATGAACAATCTTTTTAATACCTGCACAATCACATGTGCATTTACTAAAGGTTTTTCTGACAAACCGACATGTTTGTTGTATAACAATTTTTGTGGTGTCATTATCCAAAATCAAAATGTGCATTTTATAGAAAACAGGCCTGTGTAAAACCAACAAGAAAGACACAAATCTTGATCTTACAAAGTTCACATTTGGTAGAACTGGAAGGTAATATCAGACATGAGTATTTAGGAACTGTGTTTGATATAGCGTTCAGATGGGGGGAAATCACCCCTGGAAAAGCCAAATTTGGAAGATGCACACAAATTTCCCAATGTCAACATGTGCTAGCTGCCATCACGGGGGATCAAGGGATGTGTTTTGGGGGAGAAAGCCCTTCCTCACCGCTACTTTATTATTGAGGAAGGGGTTGCACCCCCAAAACGCGTCCATTGATCTCCCATGATGGCAGATAGCACATGTTGACACACTGTGTGCATCTTCCAAATTTGGCTTTGGGAAAAATCACAAAAACATTTCGCACATTGTAGCACACAAAAGAAGAAAGTGATTTGGAGGGGCTTTAAACTCGCCCCAAAACATCAATGATGTTTTTATATTTTGGAATAACATCATTGATGTTTTGCTTGATGTTTTCCAATTGTAAATTACACCCCATGATCTCCCCGATCAGGATCTGGGCACTTTCGGATGTGAAAGGATCTGGATCCACAACCTCACGATCACCTAAAAAGAGAGGAACCCCAAAATAAATTAGGTTTCCAAAAAATGCCGCAATCCATCTCTTATCGGAGCCTGTGGTCGCAGACACTCACCTGTTGTGGTAACTACTTCCACCACGTCTTCATCCTCCTGCTCAGCTTGTGTTGGGGGGATTTCCCCTTCTTCCAGAGGGGGGGGGGCTCTGGTCTCCTCGGATGAGGGGTGTCCTCCGAGTCTTTTCTCCCCTATGTAAAACAAAAATGGTATAATTAGCACACAGAAATTTGATGGCAGAACTATAAAGATGAAACATTGCTTGGAAGTGGGGTACAATTATCTATTTTAGCAGAGTTCCAACATGTAGCTTTTTTAGTGTCCTTTGTCAAGCTGCAATACTTTACCTGTTTGGTAAAAGCTTCACAGATGTAGCCCCCCCTATAGTATACACTGGAGCACCTGTGTGGCCCCCTAATAAAAATGGTGTTCTGGTGTCCCACACTAGTGCTCCAGTGTCCAGATGTGAAAACAGCTGCTCAGTGTCCTCTCCTTACACACAATCTAGTTTGCATTTCATTCTAGTAACAAAGCCATCTACACAACCCAATTCTTTGAAGACAAGTATAGGGCGTCAAAATGGTGGCCAAATGCATATGGCCTAAACAATGGTATTTTATCGTCCGAAATAACAATGTGTGATCCAAACGAATAATGTGCCCATGAACATGAAAGTTGCCATTTTAAACTGTACAACAGTTCCTAAAAGCACATGGAGCAGCACGAATGTAATAAACATAAAGAATAGGAACATAGCACAACTACTTACTTTTTTGCAGCACTCTCCGGATCTTTCTGTACTGCTCATGTTCTCGTAATTTCAGGTCTGACCACCGCTTCCTGAGCTGATCTTTCGATCGTCGTACCCCGAATTTCCGGTGCAGACTCCTGACCACTTTCGCCATGATCTTGGCCTTTTGGACATTGTGGTTGGGGTAAGGCCCATACTTTCCATCATAGTCGGCCTTCTTCAGGATGTCCACCATCTCCAACATCTCCCCAAAGGACATATTTGAGTCCTTTAATCTCCTTCTGGATCGGGACGTTTCAGGCTCTGGCCTTTCCTCCTCCTCCTCCTCCTCGTTGCTACAATTAGCATGATCCTGCTGTCTATCCGCCATGTGCTCTTCCCCCACTGCGCCGAACGAAAAGGGGCGGGGAATAGACTAGAAAGAACATCAGGGGCGGGCGGAGTTATACGCATGCGCAGTGTGTATAAATCGTAACGCGCGCGTCTTACGTACGATCTGTGAGCGGAGGAAGGAGCATCGGAGACGCCGATCGTGCTAACGAAGGTAGGATCTAAACTTGGGCCTATACTGCTTCGAAATGGAAGCCTATATTGTAACAAGATTAGGGGAGTTTGGCCGGACATTAGGCTTTGTCTTGTGTTGTGTCTTACAGAGAAAATGGATGGGTTCAACGACCACAATTTCCTGCCCCTGTTCATAGACAAGTACAGGGAGCTGCCCTGTCTGTGGCAAGTGAGACACCCCCACTATAATCACAAACAGAAGAGGCAGGCAGCGCTGGAGAAACTGCTGGAGTTGGTGAAGCCGGTGGTCCCCACAGCAACCATCCCTTATTTGAAAGCTAAAATTGGTGGCCTGAGGAGCACTTATCTTAGGGAGCGCAAGAAGGTCACAGATTCCCAGAGGTCCGGAGCTGCAGCAGATGACATTTATGTCCCCAGGCTGTGGTACTACGAGAGACTGCGATTTCTGTCAGACCACACTGAAGTCAGGGAATCCCTCTCCACTCTTCCTTCCACGCTTCCTTCCATCCCAGCTGAGGCTTCCGATGTCCAACCTGGGCATTCCAGCCAGGAAGAAGTGGAGGAGCCCAGCTGGAGTCAGGTATAGCATTCTTCTACAGATTTCTGGGCAATAAATAAATGATGTTTATTAGATGTTATTATTGATCACTAATTGCTGATTAAAAAAAGTGCTTTACATATCAATAGACAGTAGTGGGCACCCAAAATTGGGAAAAGAATGAAAACTGCTGGGCAGGAGGAGGGCAGGAGGAGGCGGGGCTAAGTGTCAGCCAAGAGAAGCCAGGGACAAGTCGCAGCCTGACTGAGTCTCAGGTCCCTCCCCTCCACCTGCCATATTAACGAGCCAGGAAGGCCACTCCCAGTCCTGTGCAGGATTCAGCATACAGGCTGATCCAGGAGGCTTCGGCGTCCCTCCGAGCCTTCCCCAGTCCTGAAGAGGCCTTTGCCTGCATGGCTGCCACAAAATTGCAGGGCATGCAGGAGGGTCAACGCAAGATCTCTGAGGACCTGATTTATAAAGTCCTTCGTAAGGGGGAGAGTGGGGAACTGACACACAAGACGGATGTCATTGAGATCGACGATCCTCCTCCTCCTCCTCCTCCTGCTGCCACAACTCCACCACCACAGCCAAAGGCTGGAAGGAAGCGTGGAAAGAAGACCTGAGAGTGATTGCCCTGGGTTCAGTCTGGTCTGACAGAAGCTGCAGTCTCTCGTATGACCACAGCCTGGGGACACAGATGTCATCTGCTGCTTTCCGGATCTCTGGGACTTCTGGACCAGACTGCCCTCCCTTATGATATGGACTCCTCAGGCCACTAATTTTGCTTTTAAATAGTTGATGTCTGCCCCGGGGGTCCAAGGCTTCGCCCACTTCTGCAGTTTCTCCAGCGTTGTCTCCCTCTTTGTTTAGTTGTGAGCCCTTAATAAAATTTTTTTGGGTAAATTCTACTCTCCTGTGTGTGTTTTCATCCAAAAAGGACAGTTTGTTGGTGAGTATTCAAGTACATTTCTAAAGTACAATGTGAAATTAACAAGGGACAACAACACCAAACAATCTCCTACAGATTAAATAGAACAACATATTAGTGGTGTTGTGGGAACTTGTCACAAAAAACACACAAACATTTTCGGGAATACAAATCAAAATCACCAAAAAATAAAAAATAAAAAAGAGAAACACAAAAAAAGAATCTACATTAAAGTCCAAAAAAAAAAAAAAAATTTTGTTGTCAGATGTGAGAAATCAAAATATATTGAGGGAATCCCGATAAATAGTAACGAAATAAGTTTGTGAGAAGTGTGTGTGAATATGAGCAGCAAAACTACTTCATTCTTGTCACATTATAAAGAAGAAGAGAGTGCGCTGTATTAAACCATTTTGAACATTGCAGCGTGACGAAAGTGCTGTATCCATTCTGAACGCTACGTTTACCAGAACGAGCTGTCCCATGTCGGAATTTCTTCTGAGCATGCGTGGCACTTTGTGCGTCGGAACAGGCCACACACGGTCGGAATTGACGCGATCGGATTTTGTTGTCGGAAAATTTTATCTCCTGCTGTCCAACTTTGTGTGTCGGAAAATCCGATGGAAAATGTCCGATGGCGCCCACACACGGTCGGAATTTCCGACAACACGCTCCGATCGGACATTGTCCATCGGAAAATCCGACCGTGTGTACGGGGCATAAGAAGGTTGCTTCATGCCAACCATCCTCATAGGTCTATAGTCATCATAGCGCATAAGTGCACTTTCATGTGTGCCAAACCACATGTTGCTGCAGCAACGGAGAAAGGGTCAGGGACTTCTTTCGCCGAATATCTCGTGGGTAGTGCAGCCCGTTAAAATGAATGGGTTGACCTACCCAAATGCACATGCACAGACCTGAACCCATTCTTAAATTAGTGTCCTTAGACCCCACTGCACATCACAGTCCCCTCCCCCTTCACAACAAGATCACCTCTTGATGAGTGTCCTCAGCTCCCCCTTTACATCACCCACCCTCCACCCCTTTCACAGTAGTATTTTTTTACACTTCCTTGACATCAACCCCCCCCGACAGTACTGTCCTCTGCCCCTACTTACATCACCCCCCCCCACACACACACACACACATTTCAGTCCTTAGCCACCCCACATCACAGAGCTCAGCCCCTCCCCTTTCCTGTCCTTATTGCCCCCCAAATTACATTTCGCAGCCCCCCACATTACAGTCCTCAGCCCCCATATTACTGTCCTCAGCCCCCCACATCACAGTTCTTAGCCCCCTCACATTACTGTCCTTTACCCACCAGCATTACAGTCTTCCCACTTTAATGTCCTCAGCCCTCCACCACATTACAGTCCTCAGCCCCACCACATTACTGTCCTTAGACCCCACCCACGTTACAGTCCTCAGCCCTCCCACTTTAATGTCCTCAGCCCCCCACGTTAATATCCTCAGCCCCCCCTCCACATCACAGTCCTCAGCACCCCACTTTAATTTCCTCAGCCACCCATCTTTCTTGTCCTCAGCCCCCTCCGCAAATCACAGTCCTCAGCCACCTCACTTTAATGTCCTCAGGCCCCCCACATCACAGTCCTAAACCCCCCACTGTAATGTCCGCAGCCTCTCCCCCCCCCCACATCACAGTCCTCAGGCACCCCACATCACAGTCCTTAGGTTCCTCCAACTTTAATGTCCTCAGCCCCCTCACAGTTCTTAGCCCTCCCCTCACACCCATCACTGTCCTCATACCCACCCACATTACAATCCTCAGCTCCCCACACACACACACACACAAACACACACACAAACACGGTCAGTCTTCAGCTCCTTTTTACATCAATTGCCCTTTACACTAGTGTCTTCAGCCCCATTTAACTTCAACTAATCCCCCCCAACACTATCCTAAATGAGCAGTACCTTTTTTTTAGCTTAAAGTGTAAGTTCACCTTTACAAAAAAAATCTGTAAGGTGAACTTACACAGGACCCCCCCCCCCCCCCCATCCCACTCACCTGAAGCGCGGCAATCTCCCATCCTGTGCACTGCTATAGCCACGTCACAGGTCCGGGGCTCAGAAATCCCAGCAGCTTTCACTCTTCTTGCCCGCTGAAAGGACAGGCTACGCGGGTTCTGATTGGTCGGCACCGCCCATGTGACAGCGGAGACCAATTAGAATGCTCCTAAACACACCTCCTAACAGGGTACGTTTTGAAGATTAAGCTGCAGAGATTTTTAAGCCCCGGACCCACGACGTGGCTATAGCAGGGCTCAGAACAGAAGATCGCTACGCTCCAGGTCAGCAGGACTGGGGGGGGGGTGAGGAGGGGGTCTTGTGTAAGTTCACCTTGCAGATTTTTCTGTACAGGTAAACTTACCCTTTACGTTTACTTGGCACAATAGGCAAACAGTTGTGAGGTACTGATTGACATTAAAGTGTTATTAAACCCAAAACCGTAAAATCAATCTGTATATGCAGTAAAGCATTCTTGTTATACTCACCGTGGAATCTAAAGGGTTAATCCTCTGCATTGTGTAAAAGAGAAGTTTGATCCTGTCTTCTCTGATCCTCCCCTTCTTCCACTTTCCCCAATCCATCTATTGCTTTTTTTTTTCTTGGGAGGGTGCATGTGATCAACACAGGGCCAATCAGCACTTTCCAGACAGAGGGTCAGGGGTCCTGCAGCCTTATAGGACAGTCAGAGTAGAATGAAAACTCCTACAAGCTTTAACAAGAAACTGATAGAAGTCACTAGACTATATACTGCTGATGAGAAAAAGGTCTTTAGCGGTTTATGTTTACTTAAAAAATTGCATTTCCCATAAAGTATCCGCTTAGGCGGATGACTTGATGTTTTCCATTACGAAACCAAACATATCTCTCCCTAACTTAATGAAAGAGTTTGAGATCTACGGACAACTATCTAACCTGAAAAATAAATTTTAATAAATCAGAAGCAATGGGCATAGGAATACCACACTTACAGCTTACAAACCTTAAAAATAGCTTTAACCTGAAATGGACTGACACGGCGCTGAAATACTTAGGTACCTACATCCCCCCAAAACTCTCCCAACTATTCAAACTCAATTTCCCACCCTTACTGAAAAAGGTCCAAACATTGCTCCACGGCTGGAACAAAGGCCTGCATTCTTGGTTTGGTCGTTGTAATATTTTGAAAATGATGATCCTACCTACATTTTTATACCTCCTACAAGCCCTACCAATATCCATACCTGCTAATTACTTTAAACAAATACATTCCACATTCTTATCCTTTCTGTGGGCAGGGAAGAGACCCCGACTTCCTAGGAAAACGCTATCGCTCCTGAAACAACACGGAGGGCTGGCTCTACCAGAGATCAAAACATACTATCATGCAATCCACTTAAGCAGACTTATCAACTGGTGCCGACATAAAGAGACCAAATTGTGGCCGCCACTAGAGCAAGCACAAACTGATATATCTCTTGATAGAGCCCCATGGTGCTGCTCAACACTCCCTCCTCATCTCCTGCGCCAACCCTTGATCGGCAACACTATTAAAGTATGCACGCGCTTACTGACGCAAACATCTCTCTCCACAAAGAACTCACCTTTGAGACCCATACTTGGCAATCCCCAATTTGAACCCGGATTAAAAGATTCTAAATTTCATAAGCTAAAAGACTCCGGAAAATACTAAGCCTCCCACTTTAGTATCCCAGGGAGATGGGTAACGCTTGCCGAACTCTCAGATCCGAATGGCCTATTTCGTCTGGACTTTCTGAGAGCATGACAACTTTCACACTTCCTCAACAGCATGACGCCCCCGACTGTAAGCTCACAGCCTCTCACTACTTATGAGGAAATTTGTTTGGAAGATGGAGTTTTGCTACACACGCTATCCCTGACTTATAACATGTTGGTCACCCCACCAAAGGACTACCAACACCCCAGCTTCACCAAATGGGAGAGAGACCTGAAATGTCACTTTAACACACAAAAACGACAACACATCCTCCAATTTATACACAAGTCATCAATATGCACAAAATTACAGGAGACTAACTATAAAATCTTTATGCGTTGGTACAGAACCCCAGCTTTATTGCATAAATTTTTTCCAGCAACATCAGAATTATGCTGGAGATGCCAACAAGACGTAGGTACATTGTTACACATATTCTGGTCCTGCCCCCGATTACGGAATTTTTGGAGGGAAGTCCGACGGATAGTGCAAAAATTCACGGACCGCATTGTCCCTGACGACCCGGCTTACTTCCTCCTACACGTTACTAACACCCCGTCACGCATTTATAAAAAGTCAATTGTATGCCATCTGCTTGACGCTGCAAAAGCCTGTATTCCTCTCCACTGGAAATCTCCCCACCCACCCACCATCGCCTTATAGCTCAAAAAAATAGACGAAATGAACAAACTGGAAGACCTAATCCTCACAAATCAAAACAGAGGAGAAGTATATTCTAAGACATGGCAATTGTGGAATATGTTCCAATACTCGGAAGAGGGACAAGCCCTAAGAGGTGGAGACCTGAATACTTGAGTAATACTGGAATAAACAATAGAAATCACCCATAGTAGACTGCTAACCAAAGGTTCAGTCCACAGCTTTAATAGATGGACTGGAGACTCCTAGTTCGCGAATACCATTTACAACCCCCCCCCCTTCTTTCCTTCACTCTCTTTCTTCCTTTTCTAACACCCTCCCTTTACCCCACTACTATATAAAAGTGTGAAAAAAGGAAGGGGACAGGACACACAGAAATACACTACCTAGAACGGTCACATTTATCCTCGATGAACACCCACACTACCATAGAAATGCATATCAATATGTTTAAGCTAGCACTTGGGATGTTTTCTCCTCTTGGGAGCCGCCTAATGTTTTATATCTCTGATATGTACCAGCTTCTATACATAGGGCTTTCCATGCTTTCCCCATAATGTACTTAGCTGTATCCCATTGTGATGTTTATGTAATTGTCTGTATTACACTGTTTCATTGATAAACTTGTTATGCTGGTCCTTGTGGACCTGTTCCCTGGAATAAATAAAAAAAAATTTTTTTTTAAATTGCATTTCCATGTTCTGTGTACTGTTGGAGACCAAATATAGTGAATGAAGGGTCCTGGGTTTGGTAACACTTTAAAAGCAGATTAGCATTCTAAGCAGAAGTGCAAATTCATCATGATCTGCTAAATTAATATACCATATGGGTAAGGCACAGACAGTTTGGAGGGTGGGGGGAAAAGCACGTCTGGATGAAGGGCAGGAGATGCAAGATAGTGATTATTTGCTAGGACCGCCCTTCATCCTAGAAACCAATCACTTGCTTGTTAACTTCAGGCAGCTGCCCCCCTCCATCCAGAACTGTCCCTCCTCCCGCTGTTGGCTCTGTGAGGATTACAGAGCAACAGCTGCGGGAAGAAAAGGCTCCTAAATGGTGGGACTGCGGCGGTCTAAATGGGACAATGACTGAGTCCGCATTCAGACCATGGTCCGCCATTTAGTGATGCCTGTAGTTTTTCTTTTTAATTATGTTAGAAGTTTTCTTTAACCACTTACCGACCGCCACACGACGGCGACGATGTACGTCCAAACTAGCTGCCATAACCCCGGTATCCCCGTTTTCGTGCAGCGGCCGGCTTTCAGATAAAAGTGGTCCCTGAGGCAGATTCGCCGCAAGATCACTTTTATCGGTGGCGGGAGAGGGCCCCCCCCTCCCGCCGCGATTCGGTGCCCTCCGCCGCTTACCGGAGCCGTCGGTAGCGGCGGAGGCGATCGCGTCCTCCTCTGTGGTGTGTCTGGAGACGAGTGATGCTAAGATGGCGCCCACTCGTCTCCATGACACTGCTGGGCGGAAGCGATGTCAAAACGTCACTTCCGTCCACGCCTCTTAAAGGCATATTTTTTCAAATGTCATATTTTTAAATGACTTTTTTTTTTTTTTTAATTGCATTTTAGTGTAAATATGAGATCTGAGGTCTTTTTGATCCTAGATCTCATATTTAAGAGGTCCTGCCATGCTTTTTTCTATTACAAGGGATGTTTACATTCCTTGTAATAGGAATAAAAGTGACACCATTTTTTTTTAAAACAGTGTAAAAATAAATAAAATATTGTAAAATAAATAATACAAATGTAAAAAAAAAATTTTTAAACCCCCCCGTCCCGACGAGCTCGCGCGCAGAAGCGAACGCATACGCGAGTAGCGCCCGCATATGAAAACGGTGGTCAAACCACACATGTGAGATATCGCAGTGACCGGTAGAGAGAGAGCAATAATTCTAGCCCCAGACCTCCTCTGTACCACAAAATATGCAACCTGTAGAATTTTTTAAACGTCGCCTATGGAGATTTTTGAGGGTAAAAGTTTGACGCCATTCCACGAGCGGGTGCAATTTTCAAGTGTGACATGTTGGGTATCAATTTACTTGGCGTAACATTATATTTCACAATATAAAAAAAAATTGGGCTAACTTTACTGTTGTCTTATTTTTTTATTCAAAAAAGTTAATTTTTTCCAAAAAAAAATGCGCTTTTAAGACCGCTGCGCAAATACGGTGCAAAAAAAGTATTGCAGCGACTGCCATTTTATTCTCTAGGGTGTTAGAAGAAAAACCATATATAATGTTTGGGGGTTCTAAGTAATTTTCTAGCAAAAAAACCTGTTTTAAACATGTAAACACCTAAAATCCAAAACGAGGCTGGTCCCTAAGTGGTTAATCTAATATCTAATATTTATCAATTAACAAATATTAACAAATGAATGAATGGATTAGAATAATTGAGTTGTATATATAGATATTTATATCTTCTAAATATGGATAAAGTGAAATATATGGACTTTTATATTTATGTGAAAATATACATTTTAATAATAATCTGTGCTTCTCTTTGGAGAACTAACATATGGTATTAATTAGCTCTCACCTTCCCCCATAGGGGAGAAGAAAGGTTTCACATTTCTTAAGATGAAAAAGTTTGTGTATATATGAGAATATAAGTTCTTTATATTACAATATTTCTAGAATAGGATATTAATAAGATCATTAGGTTTTCAATGAATGTAGTATACATACTGATTTATGTAACATTTGATGCAGATGTTATATTGTATATGTTTAATGCTTTCACACATTGTTCTTGCCCACTCCTCAGGAATGTCAATGCATAGAGTCTGAACAACCCCCATCCTTGTGTGAGAAGTGGGGGGAAGCTATGTCTCTTTAAAAGAGTCTGTAGGACAATAAGGCTCAGAGGAACTTTAAACCAGCCCTTTTAAAGATAAAGTGGGGGTCAGATTTTAAGAGTAAAAGCTAGAAACAGAAACACAGTTGGGCAGACTGATACAGGCAGACATTGAAGGAAGCTGCCACATCTTTACACCTCACTGATTCAATCTTCATCTTAAGAATATAATTACATTATTGATGTTATTTTTACATTTTGATATTGTTCTTGTAATATTTTGCTATTTTATTATTAAATCAATTTTTGAGTTTTTACACGAGAACTGAATGGATTTTCTTAGAACTTTCCTCATCAATATAATTTACAGAATATCGATATTAATACAAAAAATAACTGTATTTCAACAAATTATAATTTACATTTTTAATTATAACAGAGTTACATAATGTGGCTACTTTAGATGTAAATAGTACTTAAAGGGCTATATATAAATGGGCCCTGAGAAACACATTACAAAACATTCATTGTCTGTTACAGGTGTTACATTTTAATCTCTTCACTTGTATCTTGCAGGCATTCAAACTGGAAGATGTATACAGTATAACTCCACTTTTAAAACTTGTGAAGTGAGAGCATGGTGTCCTGTGGAGTCCAAAAGTAATCCAGAGTAAGTAGTCTGCTTATATGTCTAGTCAATAGAAAAAGAAATGGTCTGGCTACTGCCTCTTAAAATGACACACCTCCATCCCTAATTACCTACAATAAAACAAGCTTAGCCCATGGGACTTTGAATGACGTGATCATAGAGGTCATAACGAGTAAAAAGATTTAACTCATCTCAGGGTTTATATGAAATTGCAAAAACACCATAAATAAGCATGGGCATAAAAACAACATGAAGCAAATAGCTTACAACCATAAATATGTTTGATACAATGATGGAAATATAAAGTATGCATATACATCTGTATACTCAACCCGTTTTGCGAGTTCTGCTTCCTTCCTCAGGAGTTGATGCATGTGCAGGGTATCTATAAGATAAAGCATACAGTGATGGTTGTGGTTAGAGAGGAAGCACAGGCAAGGAACCCCATACTCACAATTTGGTCAATTGGTCCCAAGGACTGATCCCCAATGGTAACAACGAAAGGTGCTCCAACCGGGAGCCAAAGAAGCAGGGCCCGCAGCAGCCAAACGGAGGCCAGGCAGAGGGCGAACATGGCAAATTGAGTGTGTCCCTTGATGTGCCCCATTGGCCATATATACCATAACAACTATAACAAAATGTATGTATCTAAGTCCTTTGAAAATAACCACAATAGTAATCTGAGAGCATAAGTATATAGAGAATATCAATGTCATATAATGAGGTCCATGGGAGTATGGGCAAGGGTGCAAACAGGGTAGGAGAGAGTGAAAAAATTGAGAAAAATAGCAAATGTAAGAAAAGGCAGCAGAAGTAGAAAGATGTAGAAAAAGGTGAAAAAGAAGAAAGAAAAAAATGTGTCCCTTAGTGTATCCCATTGACCGTGTACGCCATGAGAACTGTAACAAAATGATATCTATATCCATTAGTAGTTACCATATTGGTAATCTGGGAGTATAAATATATATAGAAAGTATCCATGTCATATAATGAGGTCCATGAAAGTATGGGAAGGGGTGCAAGTAGGGTAGGAGAGAGTGAGAAAAGCAGCGAGTGTGAGAAAAGGTCAAAGAAGTAGAAAAATATTGGGAAACATCCTGTTGGATTATAAGAAATGTTCAAAGTGTAGCTATAAGAACCACGCTATGTGTGTGCAAGTGAAAAGAGATGAAGATGTCATCATAAATGCCAGTGGCATCGTGCTTACCCATGTGTATGACTTCACGTGTGTGAGATCAAAAGCCAATTGAAATAAAGAGCATTCGCCATGTCAGCCCCCTTGCATAAATCCCCGGGCGGGTGCAGCAGGCTCTGCCCCTAATGCCATATAACATATGGCTATGGTGCAAGCATGTAACATGCTTGCTACCATGTGGGAGCACGCAGGACTCGCGCTCCTCTAGCCAACTGGATGACATGCTACATCCCAAACTTGGAGACGCCGCAGATGCCGAAGTCCCGCGATGGGTGTAGGAGTACGGAGCCAATGTACCGGTGGCCCTGCCCATCCGAGTAGCAGAGAGGAGGGGACAGCAAGGGGAAACCTCCCCATGTGTACAGCTCCTGGGAGGGAAAACAAGCCGCGATCACCAGCGGAAACTGTACAATGGAACCAAGCCCATAGGCTAACCAGGATAAGGATTGGAAATATACATGTATAATGGAAGTTTAAATATGATGGAAAAATGTATATAAGTGCGAACACGAGGACAGTGACAGACCAAAAAGGGCATGTAGGTGTCTTCCACCAGGGTTCAATAGAAAAAAAAACGGTCTGAGTACTCCCTCTTGAAATCACACACCTCCATCCCTAATTACATACAATAAAATAAGCTTAGCCCATGGGACTTTGAATGAGGTAATCATAGAGGTCATAACAAGTAAATATAGTGAACTAATCTCAGGGTTTTGATTTGAAATTGCAAAAACATCTATATAAATAAGCATGGGCATAAAAACAACATGAAGGAAATAGCTTACAACCATAACCATGTTTGGTACAATGATGGAAATACAAAGTATGCATATACATCTGTATACTCAGCGCATTACGCAAGCTCTGCTCAGGAGTTGATGCATGTGCAGGGTATCTATAAGATAAATATCAATAAGATATAGCATACAGTGATGGTTGTGGTTAGAGAGGAAGCAGGGGGCATAGACAAGGAACCCCATACTTACAATTTGGTCAGTTGGTCCCAAGGACAATTGGTCCCCTGTTTGCACTCCTGCCCATACTGCCATGGACCTCATTATTTGACATTGATATTCTCTATATACTTATATTCTCAGATTACTATTGTGGTAATTTTCAATGGACTTAGATACATACATTTTTGTTATAGTTGTCATGGTATATATGGCCAGTGGGGCACATCAAGGGACACGCTCAATTTCTTCGCCATGTTCGCCCTCTGCCCGGCCTCCGTTTGGCTGCTGCGGGCCCTGCTCCTTCAGCTCCCAGCTGGAGCACCTTCCATTGTCGCCATTGGGGATCAGTCCTTGGGACCAATTGACCAAATGGTAAGTATGGGGTTCCTTGCCTATGCCCCCTGCTTCCTCTCTAACCACAACCATCACTGTATGCTATATCTTATTGATATTTATCTTATAGATACACTGCACATGCATCAACTCCTGATGATGTGAGCAGAGCTCACACAACGCATTGAGTATACAGATGTATATGCATACTTTGTATTTCCATCATTGTATCAAACATGTTTATGGTTGTAAGCTATTTGCTTCATGTTGTTTTTTGCCCATGCTTATTTATGATGATGTTTTTGCAATTTCAAATAAACCCTGACATTTGTTCACTCTATTTACTCGTTATGATCTCTATGATCACCTCATTCAAAGTCCCATGGACTAAGCTTGTTTTATTATATGTCTAGTCAAAAACAATTATAAACCTCAGTACAAAGCAAGAACCGAAATCTAATTCAAAACTTTTTTATCAACTCCACCGTTTAAATAGAGTATATTTATATACAGTATCTCACAAAAGTGAGTACACCTCTCACATTTTTGTAAATATTTTATTATATCTTTTCATGTGACAACACTGAAGAAATGACACTTTGCTACAATGTAAAGTAGTGAGTGTACAGCTTGTATAACAGTGTAAATTTGCTGTCCCCTCAAAATAACTCAACACACAGCCATGTACTGTATATTGAGATTCTTTGCTGCGTCCACTGCTGTCCTACTTGGTAATGGAAGAAATGTTTTATTACTAGCTGTGATGCATCCACAATAGTATATTGTGTGTACTGTACTTGTCAAACTGAAAGGATCCCTCTTCACAACTTTACAATAGAATCTGTGTTCCTATGAAATATTAAAATTCCGGCATTGTTTTACCATGTTTCACATCATGGCTGAATGTATGTTTCTTAAGATAAATATGTAATCTATAACAGATATGTTTATTTCTATTAATTGAAAACTCAAACAGTGCACTGATGATAATCTTATTTGCAAAATCATTCAATATTTTATGTGTGGGTGTCCAGCCAAAACTCTTTTTTTTAGTTTTTGAAAAGCCGTGGAAAGATTAGACACCCTGCTATGTTTTACTGACATTTCTTCTCACCTACTTTCCTAGTGACCACAGTTTACCCAGACAGGAAGTTAGTCAAAATCTGAAACAGGGACTCCAACTGAATATAAAAGCTCACAGGAGTTCTAGCTTTTTCTCTGCTGAAGGAAATACTCTATTTTAATTTCCTTCTGTGTTGCTGCTGAAGGTTTGTCAAGGGATGTGTTTTGGGGTTAAAGTGTTACTAAACCCAGGACCCTGCATTCACAATATCTGGTCTCCCACAGTACACAGAACATGGAAATGCAATTGTTTTAGTAAATATAAACTGTAAATACCTTTTCTCATCAGTAGTACCGTATATAGCAGTCTTGTGACTTCTATCAGTTCCTGGTAAAGCTTGTAGGAGGAGTTTTCATACTGCAATAAGTTGTCCTATCAGGATCCACGACCCCTGACCATCTGTCTGGAAAGTGCCGATTGGCCCTGTGCTGCACTCCCCTAAGAAAAAAAAATCTCTAGCAATACACACCAAATTGAGCATGTGCAGCTTGACTCCAAAGGCTCTGTCTTATCTGGACATGTTCTGGAGTCAGTGGAAGAAGGGGAGGATCTGTGCATACAGGACCAAACAGCCTTTTTACACAATGCAGAACATTAACCCCTTAGGTTCCACAGTAAGCATAACAAGCATACTTTACTGCATATACAGACTGATTTTACTGTTGTGGATTTAGTAACACTTTAACTACAATCTGATACACCTAACCAACCATATCAACACTACAAATCTGACAAAAAATTAGCATTCAATGCCAATCTTGGTATTTTTTATATTTAGCTGACTTTTTAAAATTGTATGTATATTTTTAACTTTTTTGTTTTTTTAATCTTAGGCACAATCAACAAAAAAAACAAAAAATGTATAAAAGCAGTATATGATTGTTAACTACTTGACCTCTGGAAGATTTACCCCCGTTCATGACCAGTCCATTTTTTGCGATGCGTCACTGCGTTACTTTAACTGATAATTGAGCAGTCATGCGACGCTGTACCCAAATAAAATGGATGTCCTTTTCCCCCACAAATAGAGCTTTCTTTTGGTGGTATTTGATAACTTCTGCGTGCGTTTTCTATTTTTTGTGCTATTACCAGAAAAAGACCGACAGTATATTTTACTTTCTGCTATAAAACATATCCAATAAAAATTAAAAAAAAAAAAGTAATTTCTTCATAAATTTAAGCCAATATGTATTCTTGATAAAAAAAACAATAATGCATATATTGATTGGTTTGCACAAAAGTTAACTATGGGATACTTTTATTTATTTTCATTTATTTATTTACTAGTAATGGCAGCGATCAGCTACTTATAGCTGGACTGTGATATTGTGGCAGACATTCAGACACTAACTGACACTTTTTGGGGACCAGTCACACAGGTGCCACCCTGTAGAAGTAAAACTGCTATGGGGCAGACCTGAAGTAGTTAATAAGTGCCATAAAGATGTTGTTAACTTCTGGCAATGATTTGATAAGTGTTTCTCTAGAATAATATGCCTTCTATTTGGATCTTCAGTCTTCGCAATGGCATGTTCATAATTTCTGTGACTGTAACTATCCATGCTGGCAAGCACTATTTTTTAACGTGCCATTGATAGCACAATTCATGCTATGCCCCTCCAAGAAAGTAGCAGACAAATCACGTTATAGCTGACGCATGGCATCTTGCCTTGGAATCGATTGTAGGATGACCATCCTGGAGATATACTGCCACTTTATGAAATCCATGGTTGTTGGGTGAGCGCATCAGATGCTTTTTGAGAAACATTGAACTTGCTTGAACATGGCATTTAAAATGATACTAAACACACACTGTTTTTATTTTTACATTATCCCTTCTCTTCCTGTATGTGGATGATGGCACTGTAATTATTTTAATAAGAAAAAAAATATCTAAGATCAACATACAGCTCTTTCCCATCCTGTCTGCAGGGAAACAGTGGCAGGAGAGCTTCTAGTCCTCTGCTGCTGGTCACCTGTTAAAAAAAAAAAAGCCTTTGGGATACAGAGTGAAAGAAAATTAATATCAATAAACTCTTTTAAATTGTCATACAAACATATAAAATCAAATCTTTATTATTTTTGGCCATAACTTGGTGTGGGCAGATTTCTGCCAGTCACAGGCTGTGTCACACCCCTCCAACCTGTGTCTTAGAATAACAGGGAAGTGAAGCCTCCATCAATCAAAATGTAATATCCCACCTCCATTGTGTTTAGCTGGATAGTGGGCATGGAGGAGGAGGGAGGGAGTGGGCTGTCCTTTACCACTGTGTATACCACTGCGTATACATTCACATACATATATTCACATATGACATCTGAGGCTGCATGATACAGAAAATTAATTTCATCTGTTCTGATCCTATAGATCAGTGATGGCGAACCTTGGCACCCCAGATGTTTTGGAACTACATTTGCCATGATGCTCATGCACTCTTCAGTGTAGTTGAGCATCATGGGAAATGTAGTTTCAAAACATCTGGAGTGCCAAGGTTCGCCATCACTGCTACTGATGCATTTCTTTTGAAGATCGTTTCTTAGTCTTTTCCTGCTCTTCCAAGGGCCAGGATTTCTTGACCGCTGTATCCTTTATTTATACTAACTGGTCCAAGGAAACAGAAACTCTCCATTATTTCTTGCTCTATGAGGCTCTTGAGATCCTCCAGGTTTACTCCACCAATCTTGAAACCGCTCTAATCTTCTTTTGGCTCTGCTTCTCTCAATATATGTTCAGCATACAGGTTGAGCAAGTATGATGAGAGTATACAGCCTTGCCTGACTCCTTTGCTGATACTGAAGCAGTCTGGGTTTCTACTTTTTCGTCATGACTGTGGCTTCTTGATCTGTGTAGAGGTTCTTCATAAGAAACATGAAATGTTCAGGCACACCCATTTTCATGTAGACTTCCATTATTTCACATGGTCAACACAGTCAAAGTTTTTTCAGTAATCAGTGAAGCACATGTTGACGTTCCTCTTGTACGCCTTGACTTTTTTCAATTATCCAGCGTGCATCTGCAATAATATCTCTGATTTCTCTTTATTTTCTAAATTCAGCTTGCACATCTGATAATTTTCTCTCAATGTAAGGTTCTTGTTGAACTTGGATGATCTTAAAAATGATCTTGATGTCATCTGATACCAGGGAAATAAATTTCAGGTCTCTTTTCTTTGGTATTGAAAAAAAATGATCTCTTCCAATCTTTTGGCTATTGAGTGCTCTTGCATACTTGTTGGCATACATTTATCCTTATTTTAATTAATTCTTTTTCAGTTGCTTGCAGACATTCTGGTGCAATGTTATCAGTTCCTGCAGCCTTCCTTTTTGACACTGATCTCAGTGGCAGTCTGATTTTATCCTTCAAAGCCAGTATATATATTCCTTTAAGCCCTTCCCGCCATTTATATATGAATGTCCCCCTCACAATGTCCTCTTCTGGGGATATGTTTATAAACGTTCCTAATACACTGTCAATCAGGAACCAATCAGCATGGGTACCGATCATATCATCACTGTGTCAGCCTATGGATGAACACTGCTACCTTCAAGCTGCAGGGTTCATCTACAGTGCCATATGTTTAATGATGTAATTAAATTACAGTATTAAAAAACAAACACAGGCTATTTTAAAATTGTATACATTTGTAAACCTTGAAAAATTAAAACAGTGCACCAAATGAAAGCATTATATCCTTTAAAAAATTGTAAGAATTATTTAGGTAGGGAAATTAGTCATATAATTATTGTCACGGTAACAGTCACATGCTGACACTGCTACATTTGACCTGGACATCTAGTCATTAATGACTTCTGGGCAATAAGTTTTTAAAGCATTATAGAGATAGCATCACAAAGTCAATCAATGCAGGGATATACAGGCAGAGCAGGTTATGAAACAACATACATAATGTATATACAGTGTGATAAGTTGCTTACAGGAGACTCAAGTCAATCAGGAGTGTGGGAATCTCTCTGCTTTGTTCAAGAGGTAGCAGAGACATGGGCTAGTGGTGGGGAAGGATTAGCACATACTGTATGCCAAGCTTTTACTGATATTTATGGGAAGGCAAGGCATTAGAGAGAAAAAACAAAGACCCTGATTCCAAATATCAACATATGCAACAACAATCACATATATTTCTTTTTTGTTTTTCCTTTTTTTTCCCATTGTTGTTGCATATTTGCCTTTTTGATTAGGGAGGAGTAACTGAAGCTCTGTTTTCCTTTTTTGTCATCATCAAGCTTTTATTGCTGTCTGAGCCCTCACAGGGGAGATTATCCTCTTTATTTGTCTTTGCGACCATTGTCAGTGAGACAGAGAGTGATGGGAAAACCAAACTTTTAGAGTTGAGACCAGGGCAAGAAGTGAAGGGGAAATTTCCCAATGGGGACACCTGTTCAGGTAAAAATATAGGGGATTTGCCTCACTTCAGAAAGATTCTTTGCTTTTTTTTTGTATGTACAGAAGAAATGGAAGGAAATTTTCCCCAGTGGGACAAGTGGGGAAACCGTTTAACCATTGCCCTCTCCATTCAAAATGATAATAAATGTTTTGACTTCAGATATACCCTAAATTGGTGTCTTATTGAAACTGTAGGCGGTTGGCATTTGTTTAATTAGTACACGTTCTTTGTACTGTATCACACTGTCCAGTTTGCAGGCAAATTAGTATCACAATTACCATAATAGTTGTGCTCATGTCACTAGTATGAGGCCAACTTGCTGATGCAATCAGAGCAGTCAAGGTTACATGTCTAAACTCTCCATGCCTGACATCCAGGAGCCATCTAAACTGAGCAAATCTTTGCAGTTCATTTTTTATTAGTTAAAGCTGATGTACTGTATATCAAATCGATTGCAACACACATATAGACTATTTTTACAAATACTAGCATGATTTCATAAAGTGGTGTGTTATTTTTCACGTGCCTATTAATTTATCTCATGATAGTTTTTACATCAAACTGTTCTTTTAACTAAATCAAATATTACATTGATGCATAATCATTAGTTTTACTGAAATGAACATTTTAACTATTGAAGGCCTCTATCTCCTCAATTGCCACCTTTTTATACCAGCCATAAAGCAGCAGAATTTTAAGGATCTTAATGAACTTATTTTTACATACAAAATACAGAAAAAGTCAATAATATAGCACAGTATATGCAGTGGTTTAAGCAGAAAAAGTGAATTATACATTTGCTAATATTGCATAGGACTGAAAATTTTATACATGCTAAATTGTTATGAATTGAGGCTTTTGTCCTCTGTTTGCTGTCTTTGCCAAACCCTTCAATGTAGATTGGGAAACATATTCAGAACACATTTAAATCTACAGTTGAAGTTCAGTTTTATTCAGTATTCACGTAACATGGGGCTGGACAAATCTGGAAAGCCACATGGCTTCTACACTTAAAAATACAGCAATTGGTGATAGTAGAACTAGGGGCAGAACTTTATTTTTGTATCTTTAGTCTAGGGACCACCGAAAACTGGGAATTGTCTTTATTATTATTATTGATTCGGGTACTTATATAGCACTGTCAATTTACGCAGAGCTTTACATATACCTTGTACATTCACATTAGTCTCTACCCTCAAGGAGCTTGCGGTCCCTAACTCACATTTATACATACGCATACTAGGGCCAATTTAGAAAGAAGCCAATTAACCTATCAGCATGTCTTTGGAGTGTGGGAGGAAACCGGAATACCCGGAGGAAACCCACGCAGGCACAGGGAGAACATGCAAACTCCAGGCAGGTAGTACCATGGTTGGGATTCGAACCAGCGACCCTTTTTACTGCTAGGCTGTAGCTACCCACTACAACACTGTGCTGCCCACACCACTGTGCTGTCTTTCATTTTCACTCTTGGCGATAATGTTAAAAATGACTAATAGGGCGAGATGGATAGGGTGAATCTCCCTAAAAGGGGCACAGACAACAATAAAAAAAAAAGACAGGTGTTCTTATCCATCTCTATTGTATCTAAAAAGTTTACTTTAGTTTTACTTTAATTATATCGCTTATAATACCATTGGCTAAGAGCAAGTGTAGTATCTGTTATTATCAGTTTTCGGGAACAGAACATTAGTGCCCCTTTGAACCAGGGGGGGCACTGGTCAGTAAGGTAGGCAGGACTTTAAGTGCCAATGCCTTTCTGGTAGGAATACTGCTGCATTTATCCGGCCAGGGGCTGGGACGTATAAAAAACCTACTGGTGATGTGTCCCCTGTGATACCACTCCTAGAAAAATGCTATGGGGTTGGGACCCCACAGAATTTTTTCTGGCACTCGGCCACGTCACCTTTGCTTTTCTTGCACACGCTTCTTGGGTGAGCCTTTTGGCCAACTCAAAGCAATTTTCATGCATTCCAGAAGGCCTGTCATGTTAAACGCACATAACACTTCCCGTCCAAGTCATACCTATACATATTAAAACAGGTAATGCAGCACCATTGGCAATATAAAAGATTAGTCAATAAATGGAACGTTCAGGAACAACACATATCTAATCGATAATAATGCATTTAACAGCTAAAATTTAAAGCATATAACCTGTGTGAACATTGTAACGTATCCCTGAGGACAGCTGTAAGTGCTGTAGGTCCATCCAATTCTCGGATTCCTGGAGGAATGACCAACAAAGGGGGTGACTCGCCTCTACCAGGGTACTGGGTCAAAAAAAGGAGTAGAAAGGACAGAACCCCCATCGGCTGGTGGGGTGGGAGGTGTTTCATCCAGCCGGAGATTTGGAAGCCCGTGAGCGGGAGCGTTTCTTTTTGGAGTATGTTTCCCATTCAGTAAAAATAGGGAGGCCAGGGGTCGCAGATCTAAGGGGCTCTGTATTTGTGGCAGTTCAAAAGTCCCCAGAAAGTTAGCAAGGTCCCGAGGGTAGAGAAGACAGCCGATTTGCCATTGTGGGATGCGGAGAGTTGGAACGGGAATCCCCATCTGTATTTGATCTGCTTAGCTTGTAAGGTATCTGTGACTGATTTCAGGGCTTTCCGCATAAGTAGGGTCTGTCTAGACAGATCAGTTAGTAGCATAACAGGGGAATCATTGAACAAGATGGTCTCCTAAAAGCGGGCTGCCTGCATGATGTCAGTTTTCACATTGAAAAAATGTATTCTGCATATGACATCCCTGGGATAGGCGGGATTCGGGTTGCAGGGCCCCAGTGACCTGTGGATTCTGTCAATTTCGATCGCTGTCTCTTTGGGTTTGTTCAACAGATGGTTAAACATGGCGGCAGCCGCCACTGCAAGGTCTTTACTGTCCACTGACTCTGGCAATCTGCGTATGCGGATATTGTTGCAACGGCTTCTGTTCTCTTGGTTGTCCAGACCGTAGAACAGTTGTTGGATTTGATTTGTGTGCTCTTGCAAAATACTCTCATGCTCAGAGATTCTGGTTACTGATTCCTCTACTGTATTCTCAATGTCCTCCATGCGGTGGCCTATATCTTCGCGGAGGTCACTGATCTCCCTCCTGTAAGACCTCTCTAGCCTGCTGATGTAGGATTCTATGTCCTGCTTTGTGGGGAGGGCTTTAATATAGGCCTCCATATCCCAGCTTTCCCCAGGGCTGTGGGGGGGGGAGGGGCTTCTGGGGTGAGAGGGACTCCTGGGGTGAGTGGGCTCCGGGTCTGAGGCCTGGGGGGAGTGAGGGGAGTCCACGGCCTGTACCTGTTATGCTGCTTGTGCGCCCTATGCAGCCGCCAAACGGGTCGCCACCATGATCCTAGTGTCCGGTCCCTTCGTGGGGAAATAACTGCCGATTTCACCTGGCTTTTGGTTCCCCGAGGTGCGGGGAGTATTGCTGCACTCACCCACTCATAAGGTAAGCCGGGGAGAATTTTGTTCGCGGTGCTGTGTGATGAGAGAGGGAGGGAGCGGGAGCCGGTCAGTCACACGTTCTCTCTCTCCATGCGCCAAGCCACGCCCCGCAAAAAAAATCTTTACTTTAATGGTGATTGTTTTCAATCAAGGAGAATCATTAGTTCACTATATTTAGATTTTATGAGTTCTATTTCTGTGAACACTGTACAGAAAAGCTGTCACTCTAACTAACCAAGTCTTATTGCTGTCCGAAAAAGGAAAAAGAACTCCTAAAAAAGTTTATAGGCTCCCACGAACATACGTTATTTACTGTCCTTATATATATCTAATTGTCGTGTCATATGTTTTTCACAATCAGCTTTGGAATTGGTTGTTGCAAATATTATGTTGAGGAACAATATCAGCACAATGAGCTCAATATCTATACACATGAGAATTTACTACGGAGAAGTTGCCACATATACAGTACCAGTGTTTAATGTATATTTGGGCTGATTTACGTAGACTGGAGTAAAGGGGTAAAAAGCTAAGTAGTAGCAGTTGCTGATAACAACCAAACATATTTCATTTTTATACTCTGGCAAAATGAAACAAAGGAACTGGTAATCCTCAGTGTGGGTACAACAGCATTACCATATGAATTCAGTGGTACCTCAAGCACTCCTATCCACCTACTTACTTCCACTGGATACCCTCAGGTACACCAAGAGCAACACTTCTGTTTTGGGTTGATCAACAATAACCAAAAGGCCAAAATGAATATAGGGAACCACAGAATATGATAAACATGTGTATAGCTTTATGACACCAAGATGCTTTAGCAGCATTAAAGCGTATCTAAACCCCCAAGAATAAAATATTGCAGCTTACCAATCCTTAGATGTGGTGACTGCATTAGTTTTCTGTTTTTAGGCTTTTTTCCTTTCTCTTTTTTTCTTTATTTTAACCTGGTGACCCGGCCAGACACACACTTCCTGTCTTAGGGTGGTTCTTCTATCTATGTACAGCAGCACTGCCTGGAAAAGGTAGTGTTAGATGGACCAGTAAATTTAAGGGCCGGTTCATACTGCTGCGGTGCAAATTTTGCACAAATTTGATCTGATTGCGTTGCAAATTTTCGTTGCGAATTCTTTACGTGTTCTGGTGAATCTACTGCGATTCTACGGCAAATATTGCAAATTGGTTGTCAAATTGGGAGGGGATCGCGATTTTATGTCTGGCCACTCATATAAAAAAAATGAATATTGCAGTGATGTGAATGTACAATTGTGTTTTCATTGCGAGTTCAATTGCAGTCTATGGAGCTGAATTCGCATCGCACACGAATCAAACTCGCACAGGACCCTTTTTGTACGCAGCTTAGATTCGCAACACATTGATGTGAACTGCACTAATGAAAAACTATGTTATTTAAATGACTTGCGAATTTGAGCGATCGCAACGGCTCAAGTTCGCAATAGAATTTGCAGCAGTGTGAACCAGCCCTAAATGGACTTTACATAATTGTCTAACAAATTAAAGCTAAACTTTGGTATATTACTTATCTGTGTCAGCTGCCGCCCCACCAGATACATCTTTTTATTTCAAGCCTTATTATAGGCTTATGCCGCGTACACACGGTCGGACTTTCTGACGTAAAATGTGCGATCGGAGCTTGTTGTCGGAAATTCCGACCGTGTGTAGGCTCCATCAGACAGTTTCCATCGGAATTTCCGTTGCACAAAATTTGAGATCTGGTTCTCAAATTTTCCGACAACAAAATCTGTTTGCGTAAATTACGATCGTGTGTACACAATTCCGACACACAAGTGCCACGCATGCTCAGAATCAAGCAGAAGAGCCGCACTGGCTATTGATCTTAATTTTTCTCGGCTCGTCGTAAGTGTTGTACGTCACCGCGTTCTTGATGTTCGGAATTTCTGACAGGATTTGTGTGACCGTGCTTATGCAAGACAACTTTGAGCCAACATCCGTCGGAAAAAATCCATAGATTTTGTTGTCGGAATGTCCGATCAATGTCCGATCGTGTATTACTTGTAGGTACAAGATCAAAAAAATTAGTTTACTACTTCTCTAAAGAAAGTTGAAAAATAACAGACTTACTGACTGTGTCAACAGGTGAAAATAAAGGGAACAAAGCCTAAAAAAGAAAACAAATGCAGCCACCACATTTAAGGACAGGCAAGTTGCAATATATGACATTTTTGCATTTAAGTTCAGATACGCTTTAAAGTTTAAGTATTTTGACTTGTTTTTACATTTATAGTACTTTCTTGTATCGTTCTCTCTGTTCCTCTTCTAATTTACATGATCTATAATATAATGGACTGAGGATGAGCTGTTCTGTCCACAAAGAGACCTAATTTGCAATGCTGATCAGCTTTCTAAAACAGAGGAGCATTTTTCAGTTGACAATTGCCATAAAAGATACTTGTGCCTGGAACTACAGTATATACTGCATCACAGCTCTTGCCCTGGCTGCAGAATAATTGTCCACTTTTGTTAATATGTGTTACAACAAGGTTAACTGCTTGCCGACCAGCCGCCGTCATTATACTGCAGCAGGTTGGCACGGCTGTGCTAATTGCCGTAGGTGTATGTCCAGCGTTTTAAGAGTGATAGGGGGTGCGCATGCCCACAGCGCGATGCCGGAGCCGATGCACGTGGCTGGCGGCCGCGATGGCCACCGACTACCCACGATCGCTCCTCAGAGAGCCAGAATGGGGATCTGTCAATGTAAACAGACAGATCCCCGTTCTGACAGGGGAGTAGAGAGAGATCTGCTGTTCCTAGTGATCAGGAACAGCGATCTCTCTCCTCCTCTAGTTAGTACACTGCCCCCACAGTTAGAAACAGCTCCCTAGGGAACACTTAACCCCTTGATCGCCGCCCAGTGTTAACCCTTCCCTGCCAGTGACATTTATACAGTAATCAGTGGCTATTTTTAGCTCTGATCACTGTATAAATGTCACTGGCCCCAAAAAAGTGTCAAAAGTGTCCAATCTGTCCGCCGCAATGTTGCAGTCCCGCAAAAAAATCGCAATTAAAGTGGTTGTAAAGGCACAAGGTTTTTTACCTTCATGCATCTATGGGGGGGGCTGAGCCGCTGGGGGGGGGCTGAGCCGCGGCTCCGTGTGTGGACGGACACACACAGTCGCAGGTCGGGAGCGCCTGCTTGGGTGCCACTACAGCAAGTTGCTTGCTGTGGGGGCACTCGGCAGGAGGGAGGAGCGCTGGCATGGGACCCGAGAAGAGGAGGATCCAGGCTGCTCTGTGCAAAACTATTGCACAGAGCAGGTAAGTATAACATGTTTGTTACTTAATAAAAAATAAAAAAAACAAGGTTTTTATATCGCTAAAAACGTGCTGCAATACATATTTTTTTAATAGGAGGCCATAGTTCTTTTTCAAAC
Source organism: Aquarana catesbeiana (assembly GCF_042186555.1). NCBI lineage: Eukaryota > Metazoa > Chordata > Amphibia > Anura > Ranidae > Aquarana > Aquarana catesbeiana. Next base: position 240,853,719 of record NC_133324.1, read on the forward strand.
ATGAGCAATTTTTAAACGAAAGGCATATCTTTTTATACATATTTTTGTTATTTATTATGCTTGCTATAAAAATCTAACTTACAGTATTTTACTTGAATCGGGTACTTATAAGTATTTAATACTTGCTGTATGTAACCATTAGATGGCAAGCTTAAGACCCCTTTCACACTGGGGACTGCTGTGCGCTAGCAGTAAAGCGACGCTCGTTTTAGCACCACTTTACCGCTGTTTAAGCAGCGCTTTTCGGCCACTAGCAGGGGTTAAAAGTATACAACGCTCCTAAACCGCCCCAAAGGTGCTGCTTGCAGGACTTTTTCTAACGTCCTGCACGCGCACGGCTAAAACGCCTGAAAACTGCCTCAGTGTGAAAGGGGTCTTAAACTGAGCAGCTGATTTCTGCAAGATAAAAAAAAAAACAGTATGCCCCTTTTCGGCCCGCTTTCCGAAGGCATTGTGAACATTTCTCTTACTGAGGCCAATGTACGGTGGGGCTTCTCCAAGGTGTTTTCCTGGTTGTTCCATGAAAGGAACAGTGTATCATATATAGTGGGAGTGCCCCCCCCCCCCCCATATTAGGGGATACTGAAATAGAATTTTGAACTTACTTTGTCGCCTCATTAGTAAAACTATCTCTCAACAGCCACAATATGCTTTAGTGAATGAGGCTATTTCAAATCTATCCGGCAGTGAACAAAGATTAGCCTCCTTTCTTTTTCTAGCAGCTAAATGTACCATTGGGAGAGCTTGGAAGAAGTCTTCTGTGTCTTTTATCCGTACCAAACATAAAGTTTCATAGATTATGGTACATGAGAAGTTAGCGAGTATGCTGAATGAAAACATCAAACACTTTGAAAAAACATGGTTGACTTGGGCTTCATATAAGCATATCTTCTTAGATTACTGATTGTGGTAGTCTACTGGGCGTGGAATACCCTGGGTTCTACTGGGCATGGAATACCCTGGATTCTACTGGGCATGGAATACCCTGGGTTCTTTCCAGGTTCTTTCCTTTTTCTCCTTTGTACCTTTCACTTCACTGCTGTGTTTTTTCTTCTGTTCTTTTACATCTTTCTCTGACTGTTGTCTACCTCAGGCACTTTCCTCTTGGCTTGCGATCTCTGTTCATTTTGCTGTACTAGTGCTTATTATGAAGGCTTATTTTGCTTTGATTTATTGGGTTGTATTGCTGGCATTTATTCTCATTAGTTTGATATGCTATGATTTGATGGCTAGTTTTTCTTTGTGCCGCCAAGATCCCTGCACTGTCTATGTTTTCACCTGAAACTTTGCAATAAATATATTAAACAAGAAACAAAAAAAACCCAGTATGTTAAACACAAAAAGCGGGAGAACAGTAGAAAGAGGAAAATGTTATACTTACCTGACGGTAATTTTTCTTTCCTGATGCAAAGCATGACAGCATTAGCATATGGGTAGGCTCCGCCCCATGCCCTATTCCAGGACCGGTTATACTATAAAAGTAAGTCTCCTCCCTGCAGGCCACATTCTCATAACTTAGTATCACTGCGAAGCCCTTTCGGGAGGGACCTATATGCTGTCATGCTTTGCATCAGGAAAGGAAATTTACCGTCAGGTAAGTATAACATTTTCCTCTTTCCTGACACAGCATGACAGCATATACATATGGGATGTACCAAATCACCAGACAACAAGGGTGGGTAATGCTGACGTGTTTAAGTCGAGGATTAGATCTATCCCCACTAACGATTGAATTATGTTGTAGCTAAGGCCACTTTAAAATGGGCCCCAACGTGTTGAATGTAGACCAGGTCGTAGTTTACATATTAGTTCTGAAGGAACTCCTTTGGAGTTCCGTCCATGAATGCGCAATCCGTCTGGAAAGCGGTCTCTGCCCTCGATGGATTTGTCCTAGCCATCTAAGCCCCTTGACTAACTTGATCCGCACTACTGCAATTGTCTTTAATGGACAGTAATTGTCTTCTGATGCTGTTAGGCCTAAAGAGCCTATTGTTTGCTCCTTGAAGAAGGGCCAATTCTATGTCTCTCTTTAACCTCAAATCTATTTTCAAATCTTGTGGTATTCCAAACACTTTAGTTTGGTTAAGTCAGAAAGATGATGTTCTAACCCAGATGCAAAGATGCAGACCTCTGTGTAGTGCTGAGGAAGAGACTAGAACCACTTTGCCTGATAATTTCAGCAACAAGGTAATTTTTTTTTTTTTTCTTTCTTTTTTTTTTTTTTTGCCACATCAGCTAAGTACTTTTCATGAGGATATATTATTTCAACTTTTCAGTCAAACTTATCCCTCAATACTTTCACATCCTTGTGGCTATTTTCTATTTACAAGTACTCTTTATATTCCATGTATACTCTATACAATAATTGCCTTTTTCCTTCGTTATTTATTCCGTGTCTCATTTCTATATACCCTCCCCCCCTATCCCCCTCCCTTCCCAGATCCCCCCCCATTTGAGAGAGAGAGAGCCCCAACGCAACCTCGAGCTGATAATAGTCCCTTCCTACTATTTCTAGTATTTCTATAGCATGTTGAAGTAAAATAGCTTCGATCTTGATTTGGATGCTTCATTTAGAGTGAGTTTTCTACTTTATCCTCCCACACCTCAGCTGCCTGGTTGGAGACCTTAAATTTGACCCAGTCTCTCCATGTCTCCTCATACTCCTCCATCTCCAATCCTTCGCTATACCTCAGATATTCCATATAATAGATTTCATCTATTTTGTCGAGCCACTCCCGCATTAAAGGTCACTTACTATCTCGCCAGTGTCTAGGAATGAGACTCTTGGCCGCATTGAGGAGGTGTGGTGTTAGGCTTTTCCGGTAGCTTTTGGATGGTATATTGCTACCATGGTGCAGGCATACCCAGGGGTCGTCCGGGATTTTCTTATTGGTTATCAAGTATGTGGTCTCTCGCACCTCCTCCCAGAATTTTCTTATTTCTGGGCACGACCACCAGATATGCGCAGCTGTCCCAACTTCCCCGCACCCCCTCCAGCAGAACTGCGAGGTCTCATCCTGCATTTTATGTGCTAAGTCCGGGGTAATGTACATTCTGGCCATTACTCTATAGTTCATTTCCGCTATTCTATAGTTTACTGACATGCCATTTACTCTACTCAGAATTCTCCTCGCCTCATTGTTACTGATCTTATTTCCTAATTCCTCCTCCCATTTCCCGAGAAATCTTGGTCGGTCTGTCTCTCCCATTTCTATCAAACTTCTGTATATCCTTGACATTCCTCCCCTCCTGCTTTTCTTTATGAGTGCTTTCTCCAGGGGGTAGAGATCTTCTATTGATCTGATTGGCTGCGGGAGTGACTCCACAAAGTGTTTGAGCTGCCTATATTTCCAGCTATCCATCACCAGCCGGGTTTCTCTTACTTTAAGATCCTGGTAGTTACATAATGTTCCCTGGCTGGTAATATCCTTAAGTTGGACCTCTTCACTCAGGATCCATCTTCCAGCCACATCTTCCCTCCCCGGCGGGAAGTAATCTGTGCCCTTAAGCGGAACTAGCGGCGAGTTATATTTCCACCTCTCTCTAGTGTGAATTTTATCCCAAGTGTTTAGAACGTGTGTCGTAATATCAAATGTTTTTGTGTTTAATTTTCTGACATGTGGTGGTATCCATATATTTTCCCCAGGTCTACCCCGCTCCTTATATTCTCTATTTTCACCCATTGCTTATCCTTATTATTATTAATCCAATCTGGTATACGTGATAAAATTATAGCTGTGTAGTATTTTTTGGTGTCAGGTGCTCCCCAACCCCCCCTCTTCTTACTGCTCGCTAATTGTGCGTAATTTACTCGTGGCTTCTTCCCTCTCCATATAAATTTTAAAAAAAGTGTGTGCATTTTATTTAGAAAACTCTGTGTGATTGCCAGTGGTAGCATTTGAATTTTGTATGTGATTTTGGGCAAGATCGACATTTTAAGTAAATTTATTCTCCCGCCCCATGATAGTCTATTCCGCGGGACTCTATTTAGCTCTGTTCTAGTCTCATTAAGGAGAGTCATAAAATTGGCTTGAAACATTTCTTCCTTTCCTTTCTGGGAATTCCCTGGAGTAGATGGTTTGATTCCTATTGGTACTAAGATGGGTCTCTTGCAACATTGCCACCTCAGCCTTCAAGAACTTTAATTCCCCCAATATATTTGCACGTTTGACACAGGCATTCAATCCCCTTACATTGTAAGAGATAATTGTTAAGTTAGCAGGCATCTCTTTCTTCTGTTTATATTCTGTTTTCTATAAGACAGGCTCCTAATACTATGGATTGCATTGGGCTCTCTCCTACTCCCCTCCCCCCTCCCCCCCCCATCGACCCCCCCCCACCCCACCCACCAAAACCCCACAAAAACCCTCCCTCCCCCTTCCCCCAATTTTTTGGGGGTATAACAGGCCTTGACTTGGCCCTTGAACTATAACCGTGGCTCTCCACCACCACTCCGCCCCCCGGTTGTCCCCCAGAGGTTGAGCTCGGTGCGGGGTTTGGTCGCGACCGCAGGACTCCATTTCTTGTACAGGAGCTTTCAGCCTCGGCTTTCCCTCCCTCATGCCTCTCCCCCTCCCCCCCCGTCCCTGTCACCACCCCTCCGCCATCCCCCACCAGCCCCATGGTCTACTTTATCATCGCTGGATAGACTATTTGTACATCTATACACAAGCATCTGTTTTACCTTATTCCTACTTCTTTCTCCCTTTTTTTTTTTTGTTTGCAGATATACTACAGATTTCAAACAGGTCTCCACGTAGGTATTTCCCCTATTGGGTCATGGTTGGTGTTTTTCTCCCACCAACCCGGAATGTCCGCCAGGGGAATTTCTAGATGTTCACAGAATTTTTGTGTTTCTTCAGGGAATCTTAGCACGGCCTTTCGGCCTTCTTTGCGTCCGATCAAGCAGGCTGGGAAGCCCCAGGAGTATTGGACTCCATGCACTTTCAAAGTCGCCAGGAGGGGTTTTTGGATTCTTCTCCTGTTGAGAGTCTCTGCTGCAAGGTCTTGGAAGATTTGTAAGTTAGTATCTTTATATTTAGCCTGGAAGTTTCTCTTTAAGTTGGAGGTTATTTGTTCTTTATCCGCAAAATTGTGGAATCGCACGATGACATCTCGTGGTGGGTTTCCCCTAACATCAGATGGTTTCCTTAATCTGTGCACCCTGTCCACTTTCAACTTTCGGCCGACTTCCTTTGGGTTCATCAAATTGTTAAAAATTTCTTCCATTTTAAGCGGGAGGTTCTCTATTCCATCTTGTGGTTCCGGGAGACCTCTAATCCGGAGGTTCTTTCTTCTGTTGCGATTTTCTTGGTCCTCCAATCTGTATTTGATATTTCTATGTTCGACCTGCATTGCTTCCATTTGGTGTTTCATTTTTTGAATTTCGGCTCCTTGTGTTCCCACGATGGATTCCGCCTCTTCAACTCTTTTCAGTAGATGGCTCATATTGTCGTGAACTATATTGATCTCCCCCTTGATTGAGGCCTCCAGCCTAGCGAACATCTCTGCTATTTCTTCCTTCGTTGGGAGCATTCTGCCCTGCTGGGGTTCACCTAATGGTTCCTCTTCTATGTCTTGACCTATGGGTCTTGTGTCCCCTTCAGCCGTTTGTCTTCTTGTTCCCGTTTTACCTGCACGCTCCGGTGTCTTTTTTGTACCTGTCGCCACTGTTGCCGCTGTAGCCCCTGTTGATTCACTCAAACTTTCTTTGCTACCATCATTCGTCATATATCTCCTAATTGTACCTGGACTTGAGCTAGTCCGGGGTGGGTTTACCGCATTCCCTCTGGTTGACTTGCCCCTCATTTCCCTGTTTCTTCTGACCCCTAAGGGGTAGGCCGATGGGAGTATGCTGGCCCTGAAGGTGAGGGAATCCCCCTGAGTTACCCCAAAATGATGTTAGCTATGTAACTGATTTCTTGTTGATTGTTTACGTGGTTCCTCACTAATCGCTCGATAGTATATTCACTACCTCTCAGGAGGTTTCTTCCCGTTTGTACTACTTTAGTACTTCTTCCTGGGGTTCCAATCTTGGGGGGCTACTGCTGCTACTGGTTGTGCTTTATATTTGAGACGGTCACAAATGAAAAATAGAGAGATACAGTCGCAAACTCGGGGATGTATGCCACTATTCCACCCCCAAGTGTAGTCCCGGATATAATCAAATGTGAAGGGCTCTGGGGGGCACCAAAATCTTTATGAGTTTATCCTTAACTCCTCCCGGCCTTCCTATCTACCCCTCTTTCAGTTATGTCCTAATTTAGACCAGTTATTTAGCACTTACTAGATAATTTATATGAGATGGTTTCAGTCACTTGAAGTTACATGGTATTACAGATAAAGTCATGATTTGAGGCGCCAATCCTTTCAGAGATGGGGAGGTAAAGATATCCAACCAGCTGTAAATCACATTATGGAAGTTACTTACCCTCCTCGTGGGTTTAGCGTTTTGCAGAATCTTACCCTTCCTGGCTCCTTGAACCTCCTGGATGCTTCCCGCAGTGCTTAGATTCCCACTTACTTGCTTGTCTGTTGCAATCTTCAAATCCTGTTACATGAACTACAGCAGCTTTCCCAGTGATTTACCACCTCTGATGGAGATCGCTTCCTGAAGGCTGATTACTTTATCTCCGGGGGGGGGGGGTGAGGCGGCATACCCGGCCCCAGGCTCAGCTGTGATCTTCTGCTGATACTATTGCTGCTTCTGAGAGCCGCGGCACGAAGGCACCGCCTCCACCGCCCTCCTCTCTACCTTCGATCTCGGGAGCTGGGGAGGAAGCCGAAGGAGAGGGGGGCGACAGGGGGATGACAGCCGCGTGCACCGCACAGTACGCCGGGGCGAGGGGGGGGGAGGCTAGTGTTCGCTCCGTGAGCGCTTCGTCTGCATCACGGCTGGAGGGACGCCGAGCTGCAGCCTCACATCTCTAGCGATCCGTCCTCGCCCACATCCGGCTCCTCCCTCCTGGGCGTGAGCAACAAGGTAGTTTATGGCTTGATACTTGGATATCTGAGATCCTTCTAGACCTATTAGCCATACAAAATACTTCTTCAGTGTTACTGGCCATATTGAGGATGTCTTATGCCTCTGAATGGAGAGTGAGACAATATGTCCCACACTATTTGGAAGACCCCAGGGGGAACGAGCAACCTGCCCAGGTCTTTTGGAATTGGTTTTCCAAGATGTGCAACTGTTACTGGTTCCCAGAGAGTGAGGACATGACTGATCCTCATCTATCCTTTTAATGCCGTCTCTAGGCTTACTTGTATACAATTCAATCCTTATGCCGCGTACACATGAGTGGACTTTTCGTCCGGATTGGTCCGACGGACCAAGTCCGACGGACAATTCGTGGGCTTCATCGGACCTGCAGCGGACTTTTTCGGTCGGAAACCAACGCTAGGGCAGCTATTGGCTACTGGCTATCAACTTCCTTATTTTAGTCCAGTCATACGTCATCACGTACAAATCCGTCTGACTTTGTTGTGATCGTGTGTAGGCAAGTCCGTTCATTCGGAAAGTCCGTTGGAAGTCCCTTGAATGTCCGTCAGATAGTTCGTCGGACCAGTCTGGTCGAAAAGTCCGCTTGTGTGTACGCGGCATTAGAGTATCGAACAGAAGATTCCATCCTTTAAATTCTGTAGGGTTTCCCCTGCTCTAATGTACTTAGAAGTTTTAAAGTAGGTGCCCTGACCTCTATATGATTTCAAACACTAAAACACTAACATTAAATGTGAGACCTCCATGTGAGCCTTCACTTCTTGGTCTCCAGCATCTAGATATAACTTATCTGACTTTGGAAGACACCCTTGGCAACACTGTATGAGGTGTTGGATCTCAGAAAGGAAAATAGGAGGTTCTCGTATTTGAGACTGTACCTGCAGATATCATGGCTTGCAAGCAACCGGGCAATTATTGTCCTCATCACCACTGAATGACTGTGGATCCTGAAGATAAGGATCCTTGAGACTATTAGTTTGTTCAATATACATATTGCTAATCTGCAGACCCAGCTGGATGTCAGAAGTTTCACTGCTTCCCCCTCTGGGAAGCCACCAAGGTTACTGTCAGATCAATATCTTGATCGCTCTATTTGTTGCCGAACCCTTGAACGGTTTGTTGGTTTGGAGACCATCCCTTGACATTCAACGGTTTTGTACCTTATGCCGTCTGGCAGGAAGTTCTAGGAACCTGAACCTAAAGGGCTCGCAGACCTGACTGGGAGATACCTCTGACAGAGGTTGACTAGTCTTGCATTACTTCGACAACGAAGATAGGACTTCCCCATTTTGCTGAGTCCTTGCAGTATAGCTGAGGTTCTATTTGATGCGTTTTCGGAAGGATTTCAGTCTGCGACCACTGCAACTCTGGCTTTGGACATCTTGTCCTCCATTGGCATGAAATACCCGACAAGTAATAGATTGCGATGACTGGTATGCCTAGTAGCTGATAAGCTGAAAGATTAGTTAGCTTAGCTCCCTCCAAAAAGGGACTGGTCTCCTCTGTGGAGTCACTGTTCCTGGTGCAGGAAGCAAATCTTCCCTTACTACAAAAACCAGGTAATACAGTTGTCAACTTTCCATTGGGCCCCTTGGACCACATAGGTTACTACAGGCTATTGCCTTACCCTTTTGCAACCGTGGGATGCAACCAATGGGAAAGAGCAATAATTTGTTCAAGTGAGATACTTATACTGTTGCTCTCTCTGAGGGTAATTCTACTGTATTCTTCAGAGATTCAGAACTGCTTCCAGGCAGGTCATTGCTGTAATGAGACTAGTTGGTCTCTCGATGATGGCTCCTCCCAATTCGATCAGAGTCTGAACTAGAACTTTTTTCCCAGGACCTGGAAAACATTGCGCTCTAATGCGTCATGGAGGGAATGCAATGAGTTGGAGGAGAGGAATGAAAAATTCCAATGGCTTCCTTAATGCACAGGACCCACGGATCCTAAAGCTCAGATTTTACATTGACAAATTCTGGTAGCTGACCCTACTGGGCGACTTGGGTTTAGGTAGACAAATAAAGATGATTAGTCATTCTTTATTCTCCTCTACAGTTTTCCCAGGTTTAACCTGTCATTCAATCTTCGTTACTTTGCCTTTTGGCTATCCTCTGGTCATTGGTGATTAACACAAGGAATTAATCCTCCTTCTAGATATCACCGGATCCGACTTGAACAGTCAGTCACCACTCTGACTTAAAAGCGGTATGTGATACTTGTGGGATGAGCCATAAGGATTAACTGACCGCAACGGACTACCAGAGAAACAGCATATAGTCTTTTATCCACAGTGGCTGAACTGCATCACTGGCTACTTCATTTTCACTCTAGGATCTGCCATCATAGAGAGTTTATCGCTGACCAGAGCCCTGCTTTCATCTTGTCTGGGGTCCTGACAGTCTGGTTACCGAAGTGAGCTCCACTGCAGGTCACAAAACACTACTTAAAGAGGAAGTAAACCCTGATGGGTTTTACTTCCTCTTTGTTTCCCTGCAAAGGTAAAGCATAATGGGCTACTATGCATCGCATAGTAGCCCATTATGTGTCACTTACCTGACACAGGAGCCTGCGATGTCACTGCTGGCCCCTCTTCCTCGAAGCATCCATCTTCCTTCTAGGTATTGCAGCTCCGGCACTGTGATTGGCCGGAGCTGCGATGATGTCACTCCCGCGCATGCACGCGGGAGCCGCCACTAATGGTACGATCGCCGTTAGAAATGGCACGCTCAGTGCACCTGTGCGCCGTTGTCTATGGTGCCTGCGCCGTAGACATCGGTGCCTGTCTTTTGCAAATATCTCCTAAACCGTGTATGTTTAGGAGATATTTCTTGCACCTACAGGTAAGCCTTAATCTAGGCTTACCTGTAGGTAAAAGTGGTCTGTAAGGGTTTACAACCACTTTAATAGTAGTATGAACCTTCTTCATATCCAGATCCATTTGTTGTCCCAGGGTCTCTGCAAAGGATATTGCTTTTCTTCTGGCATAATGGCAACCCTGGCTAATCTGATGAAGCCTGTTTGGTCGGCTGCTTCTGAGGCAGAGGTACCTTTTAAACGACTTGATTAGCTTAGTACCTGAGCATTATTGCAATAAAGATCCATACAGTCAGTTTGGACAGAGTTAAAAAATCCACTTTTTGCTTCTGATATGCCAACTTGCCATAGCAATTTCCTAGAAGCAAGCTAAGGCTGACCCATCTGGCCAGTCTGATAAAGACTCCCTGGCCAACTGCTTCTGAGGTAGAGGTTGCCTTTAAATAAACACAACTGTTTAATTCAGGCTTGGCATGGAATCATTAGTGACCGTAGACCTTCTTAGTCTCTGCCCATTTGCCACTGCCTCTGGCCTGCAACTTGGTTTTGCATTTTGGCTGACACACCAGTTACACCAGTCCACTATGATTTTTGTAGAGGTTTTCTTGGTCTGCCTCTTCTGGCAGTTAAATACATAGTGGTTCCTTCAGGGCTAAAGAGGACCTGTCCCTGTTGCAGAAGCAGGCTTACTCTCCTCTTCCTGAGAAGTGGTGTTGGTGTTGAGGGCTGGAGAGATTTACAATCCATTATGCCCATAATGTGCACTCTTTTAGGATATAGAATATACCTACCTGCCCTCACCTTAATGAACGTTGCTGGTCTCTAGGAAGGCTGATTGCTACTGGTTCACAGATGAGCTGAAAGACTGGAGCCATGCCCGGGAGTATTTGTTTAAATGTCCATCAGTAGTAACCACTACAAACAGCAAACCACATTTTCCTCTGTGGTGTACCATGAATAACAGAAGCAATTACATGTTGCTAACAGGTAATGTAATTAAGCAGATCCTGATGTTCAATTCAGCATCAAGGTCAGCATGTAAATGCATAGAGAAATCAGCCTAAGCATTAACAATACTGCAGACACAGACACAACCTGTGAAGCATTAGTAAACAGACTATGGACACTATGGACAGTCAGTAAGATTCACATATGTGATATATGCTTTCAGTGATGCAAGTTAACAGCATACCTGCAGACAATAAGTCAAGCCTGTAGGACCATGAATCTGGCAAGGTGAGGGAAAAGAAAAATCCTGCTTTCAGCAGTAGCAGCACCACCTGAAATCAGCCTAAGCATTAGCAATACTGCAGACACAGACACAACCTGTGAAGCATTAGTAAACAGCATGGCACTATGAACAGCCAGTAAGATTCACATATGTGATATACGCTTTCAGTGATGAAAGCTAACAGCATACCTGCATACAATAAGTCAAGCCTGTAGGACCAGGCTTGTTGCGTTAATAGGAAGGCTACAGCCTAGCACAGCACACCTGCTATCAGCATTAGCAGTATTGCAGACACAACCACAACCTGTGAGGCATTAGTACACCAACTGAAACTATGGATAGGCCATAAAATTGCATGTGTGACATATGCTTGCAGCAGTAACTGAATACTATAGATTTGTGCACCATGTGGTGCCTTACCACCTGCGTGCTTCAAGGTCCAACGGGAAGTCCAATGAGTGTCCATCCATTGAGTCATGATAAAGGAGCAATCTCTAGAGACTAGATACCATCGCCCCCCTTATCCTGGATCTTGAGGGGGGGGAGGTCTCCCCCATATAAGCGTTCATGTCTGCCTGTACAGTAGGGAGCTTTGTCACAGGAGAGGCTTGAACCTGTGCAGCTTGGCCAGATGAATCCGGCAAGGTGAGAGAAAAGAAAAATCCTGCTTTCAGCAGTAGCATAACCGGCTGTAGCAGTGAGGAAAAAAAAGAGAATATGGCCTGCAGGGAGGAGACTTACTTTTATAGTATAACTAGTCCTGGAATAGGACAGGGGGCGGAGCCTACCCATACTTATATGCTGTCATGCTTTGCGTCAGGAAATCACATTATACACGTTGTATGAGAAGAAGCTGCCTCCATATCCCTCCTTTTAAGGGATTAATCAGTCTACAAAAGCTTCCAACAAACTTGCAGGAAATGCTGTATGTTCTTATTACAAAGCCCAGCATACTTTGCTAACTAAGTGTCTTGGATGCATCCTGTATATAATGTTTACTTTAAAAAAATTGCCAAAATATTTTTATATTTAAAAAAAAAATGAAAATGGAATGATTAGTGTTTTTGTACATTTTATTTATGTTGAAGACCAAATTTTTCAAACTTTTCTGGTATTACTAGTCAGGTAAATAATAAAAAATTATTAATATTAATATCTCCTATTTATCACTTGTAGCCAGCACATGGTGAACTAGAGGTTGCTGACTCAAGGTTTTATGCAATGATTTTTTTACTACAATGTACTTTAATGTGTAAACCTGATAATCCAGTGCGATTTGATTTTTGCCAATGTTGTATTTATAACAAACACCTAGCTGAATGATCAAAACTATGTCTGTCTGTCGGCAGAATGTCTGTCGGCAGAATGGCACTGGCAGGCAAAAGGGCGTATAGGTACGTCCCCTTTAAGAAGCGGTGTCGCAAACGTGTGCGAACTCCGTGACCACGGGTCACGCGGACTTGATGTCTGCTGGGTGCCCGCGATCGTGTCATGGAGAGGAAGAACGGGGAGATTCTTATGTAAACAAAGCATTCCCCTTTCTGCCTAGTGACAGGACAGTGATCTACTGCTCTCTGTGATCGAGAGCAGTGATCACTGTCCTGTGTGTCCAAGCCCAGCCCCCTCACAATTTGAATCACTCCCTAGGACACACTTAACCCCTAGTGGTTAACCCCTTCACTGCCAGTGTCATTTACACAGTAATCAATGCATCTTTAAAATATACATCACTTTACATGCTTTCATGTACAATCCATTAATATTTATAGTGAAATATTTACCATCTAATAAGAATAAAAAAGTAGTAATACTGATGGCACAAATTGCTGATAACTGTTATAAGAATCAAATAACAAGTTTAAAAATAAAAAAATGAAATGAGAGTTTCTGAAATACAAGTTCCTTAATTTTGAGATAAAAGCTAGCCAGTGGTTCCCCAAATCAACAGAAGTTCCTTTTTGTCTTTGTTGTTTTCAGTAACCTTATTCTATGCATTAAGATAAAAAACCTTTTGTGTGTAGCAGCCGCCCCAGCAACCCCCCAATTACTTATCTGAGCCCCATCTCTCTCCAGCCATGTCCACGAATGTCTATGCCATCCGTGACACTCCTCTTGATTGGCTGAGACACAGCAGGGGCGCCATTGACTCCCACTACTGTCAATCAAATTCAGTCAGCCAATCAGGGGAGAGAGCGGGCGGGGGCGGGTCGGGGCTCCATGTCTGTATGAACAGGCGGAGCTGTGACTCGGCTGAAGTGCCCCATAGGAAGCTGCTGACTGTGGGGGCACTCAATAGGAGGAAGGGGCCAGGAGCAGCAAAGAGGGACCTGAAAAGAGGAGGATTCAGGCTGCTCTGTGCAAAACCAACTGCACAGAGAAGGTAAGTATAACATGTTTGTTCTTAAAAAAACAACAACAACAAAAAAATGATCAAACAACAAAAAAGATATGCATTATGGATGAACCTTGGGTTCCATTTGAACTGATGCCCAACCTCTATGCAGTATGGTGAACCATGAACAAACTGACCCAAATTGCCAGTTACCTTGCCTACATCCCTGACTGCTGTTTGTAAACAAACTGACCAGGGATCTGTCATTTAGGGGGGACAGGGGCCTTATCCCCACATTCTATCGCCCAAAAGAGATGTGGAGGTTGGGGTGGGGGGGGGGTTGGAGTCTGTAAACCCCCTTTAAAATAAGGGGACCTCCAGATATCTGCCCCCTCCCAGGGGTAGGGGTATGAGGCACCCCTTATCACTCATTCCCTTGATTTCCAGAAAGAGGTAAAAGTAAATAAGAACCAACACATTAGTCCTTCAATAAAAAGATCCCCCAAATTAAAAAAAGGTAAACCATATTACTCAATGTAAATCTAACATCAATCATGTTGTCTAGCGATGTCAATTTGCGTTATTCATGATGATCCACCACCACCAAGACCCACTGCCCGATGTTGCCCCTCCACACAACAGTGCTTCCCTGCCACTACTCTATTCACAAAAGATCCCTGGTTGGCTGCTGTTTTTAAACAAACCATTCAGGGATCACAGGTGATGTCATTGACCAAATATGGTCATGAACAGATTTTGTCAATGACATCACCCGTGATCCCTGGTTGGTTTGTTTACAAAGAGCAACCAGCTACGGATCTGTCATTTGCGACCGTAGTGGTGGCGGGTAACCATTGCCAGGTTGTTGTGACAGCAGGGCAACATTGTCAGGCAAGTGGTCTTGGCGATAGTGACAAGGTGCCTTGCAAGGAGCGGAGAGGCACTTTATGCCCACCCCCCCACTGCATGGTACCCTCCCAGTGTTGAAGGCATGTAGCCTGAAATGGAGCTGCATGTCTCCACTCTCCTTTTCCAGTCACCAAAGCTTCATGCTTGAAAATAAGGGTCTGCTATGATTTTCAGAGAGAACCCCACAATGTTTTTTCCCAGTTTTTCCCAGTTTATTTTAATGTTACTTTTAAAGGAATACGTTTTACTGTTCGATAATTTCACATGTAGCTTAGAAAGCATATCCAAGCATGTTTTGTTTTTCAATGTGGCCCTATAAGCCACATTAAAAGACCCTCTAAACAGCATTTTTTAGAATTATTGTACTGGTACCTGTCCCCCATGGCAGTTCCCAGCTACTTAAGCACTTACCCTACTACCCCTTATTAAACTTATATAAACTACAATTAACCCTAATAGCCTCCCTCTTCCCCTTCTCCCCTTATCTATATTTTTTGTTAATATTATCTCTATTTATTAGCTGGTAATGTTATATAAACCTTCTTTTTTTTTATTTTTTTTATTTTTTTTAGCTTTCATTCATTTTATTTGTTAATTTAATGCAAAACAAATCTTTTAGTTTTGTTGCTTTTTCTCTAAAGATTGCATAAAAAAAATATTTTTGCAAGGCAAAATCACCAAAAGAATTGTTTGTCCCAAAGAAAAAAAAGGACACCGTTGTAGTTGCAGTGACCTATTATATTGTTTTTGACTCAACATAGAGGTGAAAGCTTATTCTTGTGTCCCAGAACATGGGGTGCAGGCTTATCCCAATACCAATCCAGAGGGCTAGTAAGTGTAAAGAGGAAAGGATAGAGGTCAAAGCTTATTCTTGTGTCCCAGAACATGGGGTGCAGACTTATCCCGAAACCCATTCAGAGGGCTAGTAAGTGTAAAGAGGAAAGGAACGCTGCTACTCCCGACCAGCCCAGGTGAATAAACTCCCTCAGCCCACATGTCTTTACCACAAGACACACCTGAAGTTGTAGTTGCATTTTTGCCTTTTATAGATTACTTTTAATGTTTGCAGTTTTCTAAACTAAAGCAGTTTATTCTTCTTTTAGTATCTGAGCAGGAATTTCTTGTTAATATTTCAGTCTTTATGCTTATCTAATGTTTTGTGTTAACCCTCTATTTCTAGACCGGCCATTTTGGGAAGTGCTGAAAACTTCACAGTTTTGATAAAGAACAATATTCACTTTGCAGCCTTTAATTATACCACGTAAGTAAACCTTGACTTGATCTATAACAAGTTTGGTCATACACCTGACTCATTGAGGGGGATTTACTAAAACTGGTGCACACAGAATCTGGTGCAGCTATGCATCATAACCAATCAGCTTCTAGGTTTTATTGTCAAAGCTTAAAGCTTAACTGATCAAGCTGAAGTTAGAAGCTGATTGGTTACTTTGCACAGCTGCACCAGATTTTGTGTTTTAGTAAACCTCCCACATTATGTATGATCTAGTCATCTGACACCTTCCAGATCATTCGGAAAACAAAAAAAAAATCACATGAAGCCAGAGTAGTTCCAGACTGGATTCCCTTTGTGCAGCATGGAAAATCTGAACTGGGGTCCAGACATCTTAAATTTAATATTTGCACATCTAGTTAATCAAGGATTAACTAAAAGATTTTAGAAATGATGCTCTCCAAACATGTAAAAATGTGATTGTACAATCTCCCTGAGATCTGTCAACAACCATGAAGTGCAAGGACCTGCCTGATTGGATAAACATTGTTTGGGTAGATTAGGTAAGTGCTCATATTACATAGTTTTGGCAAATCTAAAGTTGATAGTACAAAGATTATAATATGTATTGCATAAGCAACTTGAATTCTGCTACAGAAATGTTATCTGTTTTCCATGCTTTAGTGATTGTTTGCTTCATGGTTGTGAAGACATGGGTGAGCAGGCATGTTTTGCATTAAATGCAAGTTTGTGGCTATTTTTAAGAGGGTTTTCCAAGGGCTTGTCTCCAGCATATGGCTTAAGAAGGTGGAGATTATGTGACATATTGAATATAAGATTTGTTTGCTTACAGGACAAGTCTGCCTGACTTGTCCTGTAAGCAAACAGGACACCTGAGTACAGGTGCTGTTTTCTGGACTGCCTGTGAAGCAATGAGGAAAGTACTCTGGTTGCGCTTGATCTAGTCAGGTTGGTATGAGGTACCAATGCATCTTGAGTTTCTCATTTTGTTTTAGAGGCAATGACATAATTGAGCACTTGGGCTTCCCAGTGGCTCACTTCGAGGGTACAATCTAATAAGGTGGAGATGATGTAATATATTCAATATCATAATTGCTTGCTTGCAGGACAAGTCCACCAGATGTAAATATAGGTACTATTTTTGGGACAGCATCTGAAGCAGTGTGGAGAGTACCCCAGGAGTGCTCAAGCTGTTAGGGTTGGTAGGAGGTACCAATGCATCCTGAGTCTATAATTCATTTTGGAGGCAGTGACATTAATCAAGCACATGGAGGTAGCCAGTCACATGTCCCCCTTATGGAGGTGGTGGTGGTGGTGGGAAGGGGGGAATAGAAAAAGTCATGGGGACTAGAGAAATAAAGGTTATTGTAATGTAGTGTGTGTTAGGAAGAAAAAAATAAGGGGGAGAACAGGAGGCAGCCAAGGATAGGAGTGTATGGATTATGAAAGTAGAGCATGAGGAAGGGGCATGAGTACAAGAAGGAGAGGAGGAAAGAGGGGAGAAAGAAGGTAGGCAGTGTATGCAAGGAAAGCAGGGGAGCATAGGGTGTGTAATAGAGATGAGGAAAATGCTTGGGGCTCTAGAAGAAAGAACTGACTTCTGCATACAGTCTGGGGTGGTGAGAACTATACGTGGAAAGGTATCAGGAATTAGAGCAGAGAAGATAATGCAGAACCATTGTAATGTGTGACAAGTGAGATTCTAGTTGAGAGGTTCTATGGCCCAGGTTTTATATTTCCCTAGAAATCTCTGTAGTCACAGTATTTCAAACTTGCCCAGGGTCAGGCATTGGTCCAGTGGAACTGGTGGATGGATGGGGTCAATGGTGTGAGGATTAGAGGATTCCATGTCCAGCAGGCTGTCCAAGGAAGGTGATACTTCTTATTGTAGGGCCTCAGTGATGGATTTGTGGCCGGTTTTCCGCTTTAGCCTCTGAGCTGATGAGAACTATTGCCCTGGATTATCACAGCATTTATGTCTGACCCAACTGGTTTGCAAATAGGGCAAATTCTGGATTATGTTCGCTGACAGAATTGGCAAATGTTTTCAGCTCATATGGAGTGATGTTATGCTGCTGCCATCATGTGGGCATGCATCTCCAATCCTGGACCCTTTTTAATGGAGTCTAGAGAAAAGCCTGAAGATTTAAATTGTCATATTACAGAACATTTGATTTTTTTTTTTTTTTTAGCTTAGGAAGTGGTGGTCTAAGCAATTATTTGTTACTTGGATAGAGTTGTTAAGCCATCAGACTATAGAAGTTTATTTTGAACAGAAGCAAATGAACTTCATACTAATGAAATAGTTGAAATCGAATATATTCACATATTGTCAGCCATTCTTTATGACTGTCACTGTTGCTTTTTGCTGTATAAAATGTATGTCATAACTTGATTTTTTATTGTACTTCTTTTATAGGAAAAACATCCTTCCAGAATACAATGTCACCTGCGTTTATCACAAAGTGACTGCTCCTCAGTGTCCCATATTTCGATTAGGGGACATCCTAAAAGAAGCAGGAGAGAATTTTTCCCAAGTTGCTATTCTGGTATATAATTATATACTCTTGCTCATATTGGCATTTGTATTTTATTAATGTTGATATATCAGTTGAATAGAGAAATTTTGCCTCATAGGCCTGTTTTTATTAGAAGGTGCAAAAGAGGATTCCTGGGCCTATAAGGACAGAGGTGGAATCGACAGACTTACTAGTTAGAGGAAGCTAAGATTTGCAGGAAAAAAACAGGAGGCGAAGTAAAGCTTTCCTGAAATGTAAGATAGTAAAGGCCTCACTTCTAAAATTAAGAAAAAGTAAGAAATCTGCTAATCTGTATTGTAGTGTTTGGGAGGCAGCTAATCTTTACAGTCAGGTACCTCTTTTACTGAAGTTCTACTACTGACAATTTACCACAATACACTTTCTGGCATTGAAAGGGCTAATAGATTCATAGTTGCTGAAAGCAGGGGTCCATTATCCGGAGATAATTCCGAAAATCATCTGGATTATTCTCCTGGAGCTCCCGCAGCAAAAGCATATGACATAATTGGTCACGATTCATAAAACAATAAATTTTTGGTTCAAGAAATCCTCCTCCTCCTGTTCTTGGACTGGACCTGGGTCAAAGCAATAACTCCAAGGCCAATAATAAATAACACATTATCTCCTCCGATCCCGCAACATGTCTGGTTGACGAACGGCCGTTCAGAAACGAACTGCAAAGCATGAAATGAAAAGCACAAAATGAAAAGCGCAAATAAACACTCACCAAACTTCTACTAACACGAAATTAGCAGAAGGAGCCCAAAGGGTGGCGCTAAAGAGTTAAAAAACTACGTAGTACGGCCGGTCAAGTTGTTGGCCGACAATTGTGTGCCGTTTGTATGCAAGACAAGAGTCCGAGGTTTTGTCTGTGGAAAATCCGATCGTGTGTATGGGGCTTCTTAGATGAAGTGACTGCATCAGTTTTCATTGTTCAGGTTTTCTTTACTTTATTTTTACCTGGTAATCCTGCCAGTAGTACACCTCTTGTCCTAGGGAAGCCATATGCACTTCTCCACTGTATCCATGTAGGCTGCCATTGTTGTCACCCAGGCTACGCTAATGATTTGGGCCACAAACAGGCCCTCCTTCATCTCTATTTACAAGGGGGCAGGGAATTTACAAAAAATAGCTTGGAAGCAATATAACATTGTTTGATATATCACCTCATCTCTTAGGAGGTGTCAAGGATGCTGTATTTTTGACAGCAAGAATTTTCTACACTTGCTGAACATTTCCTTAGCCTGAAAAATTTTAAACAAATGTAGCCACCACATCTAAAGACTGGTAAGCTATGATATATTACATTTTGGTTCTTGTGTTTATATATCCTTTTAAAGAGGGAGTCCACCTAAAAAAAAATATTAAAAGCCAGCAGCTACAAATACTGCAGCTGCTGACTTTTAATAAATGGACACCTACCTGTCCTGGAGTCCAGCGATGTCGGCAGCTGAAGCAGATGAAGCACTCGGCTCTCGGCTGCTGCCGCCGCCATTCTCTGTGAGGGAATCAGGAAGCGAAGCGTTGCGGCTTCACTTCCCGGTTCCCTACTGCGCATTTGCGGGATGCGCTGCGCGTCCTTAGTGGTCCCCGCTATCTCCTAGGACCTGTGTGTTTCCCAGGAGACAGCGGGGGGGTGCGGGAAGGGGCATGACTCCCGTGGGAGTCTATTCCAGGAAGTGGGTGCAAATATTAGACAAGTATCGGCACCCCCCTGAAAGGTGCCAATTGTGGCACCGGAGGGGGGGAGGAATCAGATGAGCGGAAGGTCCACTTTTGGGTGGAACTTCACTTTAAGCCCACATTTAATCTTGATAGGTGACATTGTACACCATCTACTTCTGTCTGTGCTCTCTTCTACTGTTTAGAAAGCAAAATTGTGGTGAGGTGCGATTTCCCAAAAATATGAGATGTTTTCTGTAGCCCATTGTTCAAGTATTTTTTAGACACAGCGCTTTTTTCTAAAGTACGTTCTGATTGAAGTTAATGCCGCTGTCTAGTTATAAAGGGAGTGCAACACTCTTTCAAGTTCCTGGTACACTGTTTACCAATCCACATTGTTTAAATACATCCATAGCCAGCATATTCACAGGAACACAAACCGAAGCAAATTTTAGAGTTCAAAGCCGTTTCCAAAAAGATGTATCTCTGAAATAGTTTTTGTTTCATTCTGACCAAGAACCTTCTTTATGTTTTTCTTTATTTGTTTTTTTATTTTTTACTTTTCAATAGTTCTAATGCAAGGTTGCAGGGTTAGAACCTCTGTCATGTTTTGCTGTCTGTATCTTCACTAGGTGTCTTAAGGACAGAAAGTGATGAGATTTAACTCTTATGGGGGCAAAGCAAATTTATTTTGTAGAGGAAAAAGATTAGAACCACTGCTAGGATTGTATTGTGCTCTGTGCATTCCTCTGCAGGTGTTACCTGCAATCTCTCAATTATTGTTCTGGAGTTACTGACACAGAAAGTGGCAGGAGATAGTCCCAATGAAGACATGGACAGCAATAAAGACGTTACAGTAGGTTTGACTCTTTCTACACTGACTAACAAAATATGGTTGGATGTGCCTAGTGTGATGCCTCCATCCCCATACAATATACAAAGAAGCATAAATTGCCCATGGGACTTTAGATGAGGCGCAACACACTCTATAATAAAATAAATAAAGTGACATAATTGCCATATAGTCAAGCAGATCAAGCAGGTCACATAGATAAAAGTTAACACCTATTATGGATTGATCTTTGAAACACTGTACCTGGCTAGGGAATTAATATACATACATATTAATTCCCTAGCCAGGTACAGTGTTTCAAAGATCAATCCATAATAGGTGTTAACTTTTATCTATGTAACCTGACGCATTTTGTGACATAGCATCACTTCCTAAGGGGTTGATGCACGTACAATTGTCTATAAAGTAGAAATAGCTTAGGAATATATGACACACATAATACAATGTATTCTGTTATTGCAAACATTGGGTATCAACCAAAATGGGACCCACACTTACAAATCTCACATTCTTTACACATATTATTTCTTTCTTGTCAATGCCTAAGTTGTATTTTTATGTCATGTATACTAACATAAGACACATTTTTCGCAGCCATCACGGTGGAGGATTTGTTGGATTGCTCTCCATGCCCGCCATTCTATTTTTTTTTTGCTAAGATTTTTTTGCTGAGATGGCAGTATACATTGTACAAACAGTGTTCCCCAAATGCAAAATGAGAGCAATAACCATCTAATACTGTAATAGAAAATGGGTAATACAAAACTTGCAGAGCATCAATTAGTAAAAATGGGATGAATATCTAAAGCTTGGGGGTCATATGTGCACAAAAAGATACCAGAGAGGAAACAGTATCTAGAATATTGAGGCAATTTCATGCAGTCAAAACCACAAATGTGGCCCCAATTCCATAGAACAAATGGAAGAAACGGGTGGAGGGCCTGGCCCAAGGAGACAGAGAAAAAAATAATTAAATAATTTAGGCGGCCATGGTCTATCCAATCCGTCTGGACCCTAGTGGAGCTCAGCTGTGGGAGAGGGAAGCACAAAAGAGACAGATAAAGACAAAAAAGGAAAGAAGGAAAGATAGCAAGAGGGGAGGAGAAAAAAAGGAAGGGTACCCCAGGAGATTTTCAAGCTAAGTCGCATGGGACCTTTAAAGATCTAAAAATCGGGAGGTCATTTGAGTGGGTGGAAAGTGGTCTATCCAGGGCTGCCAAGTCAGTTGGATTTTGTCATACTTATCCTCAAGGATCGTTGTTAATCTTTCGTTGGTGAGTGTACCATGAACCTGGTTCTTAACATCTTCAAAGCTATAAAGTGGTGTCTTCCAAGACCACGCTATAGTTTGCTTAGTCGCCATAAAAATATGGGTGTTTAGAGTGCGTTCCTGATGGATAGCGTCTGCGATAGGTTTTTGTAAAAGTGCCTCCCATGGGTCTCTCCGCACAATCACATGGAGGACCGTATAGACCAGTGTGAACACCCTAATTCATAACATCCGGACTTTAGGACAGATACACCATATATGTTTCATATTGCCCAAATCTGGGCAACCTCAGAAGCAATTGGACAGGTACGATGGGAGACATTTCGTGATCCTAGCTGGGGTAAAGTACCAACGAGACATAACTTTTAAATCATTTTCAAGAGGGAGGACATTATGAGATTTGAACAGGGCATTCCACATTTTACTCCAGTCACCTGGCTGAGGATCAGAACCAAAATCTTTTTTCCTTTTGTCACAGTACAAGGGGGTTTGCGGTCCAGTATTGTTTAATATGAAGTGGTTGGGTTGATTCTACATCGGGTCTCAAAAGCAGTAGATAATAATGGGGATTCGTGATGCCTCGTAAGAGACTCCATAAAGTGGCGGATTTGTATGTAGCGAAAATGTAAGAGTCCCGTAAGAATGGAATAAACAGACTCCTCTGGCCACGAGTAGAGAACGCACTGTAGTGAGGCCCTTTCATCTCCACCTTTTAAAAATACGAAGAATCTCCATCCCAGGTGGGAACAGAGGGCAGTTAAGTAGAGGCAAAAGAGGAAGGTGGGGTGTACCAAGCAGGCAGAGTATTTAATGTAGTACTAGACTGAGAGAGTGTGGGCCAATGTTGGGTTCAGAGATTTAGGGCGGTGTGTAGGAGGAATCCACGGTATGGAGGAAAGAGGGTTTGGGTCAACATCCAAGATGTCGATAAGGGTCCATAGAGGAGACAAATTAACTGCATGGAGTTGGGCGATAGGGGCAATCTGGGCAGCTTTATAATAGTGAGTAATATTTGGGACAACCAGCCCAGCCCTGACTTTCGGGGTGTATAAAAGAGACCTGTTAAGCCGTGGTTTATTTCTACCCCAGATAATTTTCAGGATGTGGCATTGCAAGACAGTGGGGGGGACAGGGATAGGAAAAGCCCTAAATGAGTATAGTAATTTGGGGAGAAAGGACATTTTGATGGCATGGATACGACCCATCCAGGAGATTTGAGGAATATCCCAGGTATCTAGCAAGTGTTTCAAAGAGGATATAAGAGGGGGATAGTTGTTGGCATATAGAGAATCAATAGAAGCAGTAAGGTGAACTCCCAAGTATGGTAACGAGGACGTCCACTGAAAAGGAAATTGCTCTCCCGCCATTCTATCTTGTCCTGTTTGCACTGCTGGGCCCTTCGAATCCCATACCCACAGTTCCTGGATCAGACATTTCCAAGCAACTACCATCAGGTCATGAGCATGTGATGCCTTGCAGATTTCAAAGTACGGGTCCCCTTTTAGTTAATACCCAAAGTTTGCAATAACAGAATACATTGTATTATGTGTGTTATATGTTCCTAAACTATTTCTACTTTATAGTCAATTGTGTGTGCATTAACGGCTGAGGAAGTGACGCTATGTCATGAAACGCATCGGGTCACATAGATGCAAGTTCACACCGATTATGGATTGATCTTTAAAACACTGTACCTGTCTACAGAATAAATATGTATACATTGACCAATCTGCTTGACTACATGGCAATTATGTCACTGTTGATCTGTTGAAAATTGTATTTACCAATAAATCTTTACTTTACTTTACGGATGCTATTATTGAGTGTGTTGCGCCTCATCTAAAGTCCCATGGGCAATTCACGTTTCTTTGTAACTTATCTACACTAGATTGTAGTTGGGCTTTACCATGTTAGCAAAAACATTACAAACCTTTTGGAGGTAGTGATGGATAAAATGGTCAGTTAAAAAAAAGATGAAAAGGACATACTGACAAATGAATTACTAAAGTGTTTCTAACTATTCAGCATGGTAAAGGTATGTCAACCAAAATGTTCACTAAACAGAAATATTAGTGTTTAGTTTTCTTGAAGATCCTTTTAAAGGGTATCTAACCCCAGAAACAAAGTGTAATATATTGCAGCTTGCTAGTCCATAACCAGTTTGTATTACTGGCTCCCAATCATTACTGTGTGACCGAGAGCTGTGGGTGACAGCGTGACCACAGTGCTGGGCGCACACAAGAGACACATTCACTCGCTGGCCACTTTATTAGGTACACCTGTTTAATTGCTTGGTAACATAAATCACATGGCAGCAACTCAATGCATTTAGGCATCTAGACGTGGTGGAGACGACTTGCTGAAGTTCAAAGAGAGCATCAGAATGGGGAAGAAAAAGGATTTTGAATGTGGAATGGTTGGTTGGTGCCAGAAGGACTGGTCTGAGTATTTCAAAAACTGCTGATCTACTGAGATTTTCACGCACAACCATCTCTAGGGTTTACAGAGAATGGTCTGAAAAAGGGAAAATATCCAGTGAGCTGCAGTTGTGTTGACGAAAATAAGATGATAGGCAACAGTACCTCAAATAACCACTCATTACAACCTAAGTATGCTTAAAAAAACCATCTCTAAACACACAACACATCGACCATGCAGCAGATGGGCTACAGCAGCAAAAGCCACACCACACCGGGTGCCACTCCTGTCAGCTATGAACAATTTGCACAGGCTCACCAAAATTAGACCATACATTGGAAAAACATTGCCTGGTCTGATGAGTCTCGATTTCAGCTGCAACATTCAGATGGTAGGGTCAGAATTTGGCATAAACAACATGAAAGCATGGATCTATCCTGCCTTGTATCAACGGTTAAGGCTGGTGGTGGTGGTGTAATGGTGTTGGGGATATTTTCTTGGCACAGTTCGGGCCCCTTAGTACCAATTGAGCATTGTTTAAACGGCCTACCTGAGTATTGTTGCTGACCATGTCCATCCCTTTATGACTACAGTGTACCCATCTTCTGATGGCTACTTCCAGCAGGATGATGCATTGTGTCATAAAGCTCACATCATCTCACCACTGGTTTCTTGAACATGACCATGAGATCACTGTACTCCAATGGCCTCCACAGTCATCAAATCCAATAACACCTTTGGGATGTGATGGAACGGGAGATTTGCATCGTGGCTGTGCAGCCGACAAATCTGCAGCAACTACGTGATGCTATCATGTCACTATGGACCAAGATCTCTGAGGAATGTTTCCAACACCTTGTTGAATCTATGCCATGAAGAATTAAGGTGGTCCTAAAGAGAAAAGGAGGTCCAACCTGGTACTAGTAAGGTGTACCTAATAAAGTGACTGGAGACTGTATATGTGACAGTACAGAATAAGGCCCACCTCCATCCTGATGCATATACAGCATGCTTACAACTGACAGGAAGGGGTAAATAATACATACCTCCCAACTTTTTGAGATTGGAATGAGGGACACCTATCAGCAAAAGTATGCAGGCATAGGACACACCCCTTGCCACACCCCCTTAAAGGAGAATTGTACAAAAAAACAAGATTGGTTAAACCCACAAGTACTTTTTTTACCACTACTATTCCTTTATATTTGCTTTTGGAATTTACAAATGCAGCAATTTAGAATTTAGATGAAAGGTTTAGCCCTGGGAAACACTTTTTGATAGATAAAAAGTGCATTTTATATACAACTATATAGATCAGACCAAAATGAGGGACAAATGAGGAGGAATGAGGGACAGAGGGACATTGCTCCAAATCAGGGACAGTTGGGAGCTATGAATAAGGTATAATATTGTGTTGCTGCATTGTAAAAGGTGTATACATTTTTGCATAGTTTTTTTCATATCTAAAACTTTCTTTTATCTAGGGTGGTATTATGGGCATAGAAATCAACTGGAACTGTAATCTTGATCGTTGGTTTCACAGCTGTCGTCCACAATACAGTTTCCGACGGTTGGATGATAAGGTTGTCGATGAACGCTTGTATCCTGGTTTAAATTTTAGGTATGGAAACAAGACACTGACATATAAGTATATATTCATAGTCCTTTATCTTTATGTCCTAATAATATGAATATAAATACACTTACAATGCTAACAAGTCATTGCAAAAAAGGTGACTAAAACATATATAATTTAAAGTTTACCTCTAGGCAAAATCTTTTTTTTTATAGTTTAAGATGGCGTGTGTAAGGGTAGGTGGGTGGTTGGTTGGTTGTCACCGTCTCAATGTTTCCCTCCTCGTTGGGGGCCAAGCAAGTGTTACGTGAGAGGCCCTGGGTGGGTTCTTAGGGCTATGCTAGGCACTTTGAATAGAGTCATGGCCTTACACAGGGGGTACCTTTACTGGAATAACCAACTGATCTCCAATAAACTTTCTCGATGTTACTGTACATCACGATGATCATTTGTGCATTTAGGTGGGACAGGCAGAGCCCTTGCCCTCTCCACCTGTCCAGGGCATCACCACTACCTCACTCTCAGTAACAGTATGGGGTCCCACCATGCACCTAGCGTGGACTACATGCGTACACTTCCTAACTCTTCCTCTTCCTTACCTGTGTACAGGATAAGGGCACCAGTGGTGCAGAACTGCTCCTGTTGCTATGGGAGATGGATCATTTCTGAATGAGTGCTAATAACATCTCCCTCTCTGCAAGAGTCTATCCCACCTGCCACATGTACACACTTATGGAAGGCTGCTAAAGAGACCTTTGTTACCCTTGGTAGCCACTTATATCTTCACACTGTATGAACTCTTGTTTAGTGACCTTAGCTGTAGACTATAAGTGCCAGTTACTTGTATTACACCCCTTGAGTAACTTCAGACCAGGCAAAGGCAAAGTTTCAAAAGCTTTACTTGAAAAATTAATGATGACATATGCAAACAACAGTCTGGAATAAAGTGCAGACATTCCCCTTACATCCCTAGTCCCTAACTCTGGGGCTTGTGGCTGCCCCAGCATACCTGCATAGGAAAGAGTTCATCTTTGGCAGTCCATGGTTGGTATCTGCAGAAAGGGCTGTTAATCCCAGCAATCCTCCTAGGCAATGGGAACTCAAACCTCGGCATGTCACTGGGAATCCAGACTCCCACAACAGCAGCGAATGGGTTCAGCCAAAGCGAGCCGGCTGGAGCCGAAATGACAGACCAGCAACAAGAACCCCCAAGGTCCGGGACTCCATCCCTTTTATAGCACACAGGACAGGGGGGTTGGACCCAGGAAAAACCCAAGAAAAACCCGGAAAATGCAATTAACTTCCAATTTCCTGGTTGGGTCAGCGTTAACCACTACCTGACCACACGTGGGGAAGGGTTAGGCTGTCTGTCAAGCTTTTACTGCTGTCTGTGTTTCCACTGGAAAGATTCACCACTCTGTTTGTGCCTTTACTATACTATTCTCCTGTGTGTCCAGGTGGTTGTGGGTGGTCTTCACACCCTGGTCTCACAGGAAGTGGTTTTAATGATGCTGGAGACCACTTAATCCAGAGTCCAGAGGAGGAGCGGCAGTAGATTGGTGAGCCAGATGAGTCTTTGGAGGACAGAATTATAGCTAAAGTTGCTTTTTGTTTAGAATGATTTTATTAGGTTTTCACAAAAGTTTGACAAAAGTACAGCACATATAATACCTGGAGTATTCAGGGCAAGTACAAAGTAGGACAATATAAAAAGCCAGAGGGGTAATACAACAGGTAGCAAAAATTGTTGTGGTTTAGGTGAAATGTCGTTAAGTACAGCTATCATAAGGGGGTCAGAGTGGTGGTATGTTTACTATTATAATTGAAAGTGAAAGTAAAGAAAATCACAAATTTTGTGTTGTCCCCAGAAAAGTAATAGATGGGAAATTTCCAATGGAGACACTAGTTCTAGTGACCTGGGGGGTCCCCAAGGGATTTCCTTAATTTGCAGGGATTTCCTCTCACTTCCTGTTTGGCTACGGGGCAGAAAGTGAAAGGAAATCTCTAAAATAGGACACAGATAGTGAAAAAAATCTGACAGTTGTTACAACCCTCCCTTGGTCTACCCAAAAATGAAAAAAAAAAAAAAAAAGTTTTGCCTATAGTTCTACTTTAAGCTAAGTAAAGGACAAAACGGGGGGTGGAGGTGTTGGGGAAAGGACAGGTGGTTAGTCAGAGCTACACTTTTTTTAGACACTGAGGAGTTTATCCATAAGGAAAAAATGGTTTTGGCTGAAATTATACGATCTGGATGGTTCCCATGTATTTTGTGGCTACAGCCATAATCGGTTATTTCTGGCCCTTGCTGATACTCATTGTTGTAAAAGCTGTTCTTGTAAATTTAGAATACATGTAATTATATGCTATGACATAATCTATGCGGGAGCGTTCACTTACCATTGGTTTAACATGGAAGTATTCTTTTGTATCTACAGATTTGCCAGGTACTACAAGACTCAGGACCAAAGTGACATAAGGACTCTTATAAAGGCTTATGGGATAAGATTTGACATACAAGTCTATGGCACAGTAATGCTTTAATTTCTAATAATTATTAGGTTCTAAAAGCATTTAGAACATTTTCATTTAAAGTGATACTAAACCCACAGCAGTAAAATCAGTCTGTATATGCAGTAAAGCATTCTTGTTATACTCACTGTGGAACCTAAGGGGTTAATTCTCTGCATTGTGTAAAAAGGCTGCTTGATCCTGTCTTTCTGATCCTCTTTTACTGTCCCCAATACATCTCCTGATAGAACAGAGCCTTGGGGGATAGCACATGCTCAGTTTGGGGTGTATTGCTTGAGATGTTTTTTTTTTTTTTTTCTTGGGAGAGTGCATGTGATCAGCACAGGGCCAATCAGCACTGTCCAGACAGAGAGTCAGGGGTCCTGCAGCCTCATAGGACAGTCAGAGAATTAAAACTCCTCCTACAAGCTTTAACCAGACACTGATAGAAGTCACAAGACTGTTATATACTGCTGATGAGAAAAGGTATTTAGCCTTTTATATTTACTAAAATAATTGCATTTCCATGTTCTGTGTACTGTGGGAGACCAGATATAGTGAATGCAGGGTTTAGTAACACTTTAACTAAAATGTTACAAATTTGTTTGTATGAGTCTATCACAGACTTGATGTAGTTAATGCTTGCTATGATCCAAGTTTAAAAGTTCATTGCACTACTAGCAGAATGTTTTTGTATTTGGTATGCCATAACACTGGGGTTTGTTGACCCACACTACAACCACAACACTATACTACACTACAACACTACACTGTTGACAACTACACCAAAAAGCAGGAATTCCAGGAGTATCAGAGGCTTTTTGTGCTGCACAACCAGAACAGCTCCCCCACCAAGTCCTGACAGCACCAGCTTGTTTAGGTCTAGAGGGCTGCAAAGAGCAGTTTTAATGACCTGATCCCTCACACCTGCACGCTCCCTTGGATTGTAAGACCTGACCCTACAGCCTCTTTTCCCCTTTGCTCCAGCAGTCATGGGTCATTGGATGTCATCAAGTCCAATGCAGAGCCCATAGCCCTGTACTGGATATGGGAACACTGAGACAGTCCATTGCAGGAGCATAGGGAAGGAAAGCACTAGCTGCTGGGAGAGTAAAGGACTAAGTAAAAGTGCTTTTTTTGACCCCCCTAGACATCAATGAATGTTTGACCATTGCAGTGCAGGGGCAACCCCACTGCAAGGGAGCATTTCTGTCATCCCCGAAAATGGGCTTTAAGGCTGCATATAATATTCCCATTGTACACGTTCCTGGGAATGGTGGTGCATAACCAGGAACTACCAGCTGGAGACATAAGAAGTCGAAGCATATATTACCATCAGACCATGGATCTTCAAGACGGTTATGATTTATGAAAGTGATCACATTACATTAGCAAAGGTGCAACTTTCCTTAAAGTGGAACTTTACCCATAACAACTTGATAAAAATAATGTTCTTTAGCAAGGAACATAATAATTGTACACATTATTAATTATGCTACCAAAATTAGTGTGTGCTGTAAATTGCCTCCAGCATTGTTTCTGTTTTTTCTTCCTGGAGGTTGCCATTTTGCTGAAGCCCAGAGCCCCTGAACAGCAGTAAATATTTAGGCTGTCAGCTGATTGGCTTTTACAAATTCAGCACAGTGCCTAAAAATAGAGAGCAACTGAGCATGTGAAGAGCATGGCGAGACAGTGTATTACTGGATTTTAAACAGTATAGTTTTACATAGCTATTATTATTATTACTATACAGATTTATATAGCCCCAACAGTTTATGCAGTGCTTTACAATATAAAAGGGAGACAATACAGTTACAGTACAATAAAATACAAGAGGGTTAGGGGGGCCCTGCTCAAAAAGAGCTTACAATATAATCACTATACCTGCAGTAGGGGCCAGCCTGAGGTCATACAGCAGGACTTAAGGTGTTTGTTACCCTAAAAAATAAAATATATAGATAATTTTCCCTTAAAGCGTTTTATACAGCACAGTGCTTGTGCTGTGTAATGTGGCCCCCTGTATCACCTTAAAAACCTGGCTGATCCTGGTCCCCCCCGTAAACTGACCACGATTTATCATGGCTGCTGAGACCTGACACCGTGGTCAGTTTACATGCTCCCATTATCCGCAGCCCTGCTCTGTCCTTCTCTGTCCTCTTTCCTTCCTCCCCCCCCCCCCCCCCCCCCGTCTGCTTGTGACAATGCGTGCCCCCTCCCCTCCTGCTGCTTTAAAAACTATACTACATTCATGCCATTCCCTTTGTTATATAACAATATGTGTCACAGTGTCTGAGTGTCTGATCTATATAAAAATAAATTGCAGATAATACCTTATGTCAGAGCATCTCCTGGTGCTCACATGACTCCTCGGTTCTCTCCTCCCCTCCTCCCTGGCTGACATCAGTGGGAGTGCTCGGCCCTGCCCTCTATAGAGATGGAGAGGAGAGAGCCGAGCAGTCATGTGAGCGCCGGGAGACGCTCTGATATAGGGTACAAATCGTCATTTTTTTTTTATATAGATCAGACACTGGGACACATATTGCTATTTAACAGAGGGGATGGCATGAATAGATTATAGTGGCTTAACAACCACTTTAAAGCATTTGTTACCCCAACATTTCATATTCCTGGTATGTGCCTGATGTACCATGTTCTTTTATTAGAAAGTATTGTGTTCCTTTTTCATTGTTTCCTTTATGTGAAATCCCTGGAATTCCTGCCAGTCCTTCTACTTTCCTATTAAAAACTGACCACACTAAGCAGGAGAACACACCGTGATTAGTTCTCTAGCTATGCTGGGAACTCAGTGTACTCTGCTCCAATGATCAAACTTGTCCTGACACGCCCCCCGTTGCACAGCCATTCACTGGGAAGCTCAGTGTACTGCTGCTTCTCCTCCCCCCAGCTACTACGCAGCTGAGAACATAGGGAATGTGATCACTTAAAAAAAAAAGGGGGGGAAAGGGTGTTTTTAATGTATTTTTATATCTATAGAAAAATATTTGGCTTTTTATTTCTATTTTAAACTGAATGGGTTGTTTTACAAGGTGATTATTTATAATCACTTTAATTTTCTTACTGAAGTTCCGCTTTAAGGGCTACCAGCCAGGACTACATTTGTACAATGCATATTTGTCAGCTGTAGGTAACTAAAGTCAGAGGTTCCTATAGTTCTACAAAGACAGTGAGTCAAATATTTCCATTAGGCTTTTTCCTCTTGCCTGAATGTTCCTTGACAGTTAATTGGCAATTCAGCACAAACAATTGGCTTCTAATGTTGCCCTCCCTTTCTTAATCTGTGAGCTGCTATACAGGGGTTACAGGAGGCTAATATAAAGCCAGATTCAGCTAATTATACTACTTGTACTTAAAATTGATTTAGACATTTTTAAAGCACACATAACTACATTAATAGGCGTTTTATTATCTGCCTGAAGTTTAGCTTAAAAATCCTGCACATGAGTAGCAGAGCAAAATTAGTAACGGTAATAAATACAGCTTCTAACTTTTATTACACTATTTCAGAGTCATGTTTTGCAGTCATTTGTAAGAAAAGTGTGGTTTCACTTTACTTTTAAAACCATTTCATCATGTGCAATAACATATACAGTATAATTCTATATATATATATATATATATATATATATATATATATATATATATATATATATATAATGTTGTGCAGTATATTTTTCTTTTTATTTATTTTTGTTCATATCATCCCTTTCTAGGGGGGGCAGTTCAGTTGGTTTGAATTGGTATTATTCATTGGTTCCTATCTTTCTTACTTTGGATTGGTGAGTTGTATTTCAGTTTAAACATTTGTTTTTAGTAGTATAGTAATAGACTTACAAAAGGAACTGCACATTATAGTAAGAACTGGTTAAAATTTAAGTGCATGCCAAATGGCTGCAGACAGTAGTTATGATACGGTATAGTTCTATTACAACTAGAATGTGCTGAATTTGATGATTCTCATTGTAACAACATGGTTTTTTTATATACTTATTATTTTGTATCTCATTGTTTACCTAAATACTTTTAACATTATTGGAAAAGAAAATTTAAGTGCATACTCTTTCCAGTGAGCACATTCTCTATTTCCTGT
Source organism: Aquarana catesbeiana (assembly GCF_042186555.1). Taxonomy (NCBI): domain Eukaryota; kingdom Metazoa; phylum Chordata; class Amphibia; order Anura; family Ranidae; genus Aquarana; species Aquarana catesbeiana. The sequence goes on from NC_133324.1 coordinate 240,886,195, forward strand.
AGAACAGGGGTGCCCAAACTCTTGAAGAGTGAGGGCCACTTGAGTGATTTGGAAGCTGGTTGTGGGCTACACTGAATTATGTGGTTTTACCGCCCCCCAAAACCACAAATGTAAATGAGCCCTTACTGTCCTGTGCCCCCTATAAGGCTGCTTTCACACAGGTGCACTGCGGTTCACCCACAATGAGGGTGCAGCGCGTTGCACCTACAACTTTCCTATGGATTAGTTGCACTGAGGTATAGACTTCTATTACACCTTGTGGGTATGGTGCATTTTCAGAAAGCACACCAAACCTGCAGGATGTAACAGAAGTCTATGGCTCAGTGCAGCTAACCTGCAAGAAAGCTGCACCAGCAGATCAGTGTAAAGGCAGTCTAATAACCCTTTTTTATAAGTGCTAATATGCCCATTGCAAAAGTGCAATATATGTGATGTTAAAAACATGAAGCTTTTCCTCTTCCAGCTTCTGCTGGCATCGTTCTCCATTGCTGCTAGAAAGGTCCAAGATGAAGTGCACTTGGTATAACTGCACCTGGGGCCGGGCCTGGCGCTACAGAGGAAGCAACAGCTTATGCAGCTCCTGATTTCTCTCCACGGCCGCCTGCTTCCTCCACTGCTGGCACCGGCTTCTTGCACTCTGATGCTCTGGGGTAGTGGTTCAGCAACCCGATGATCACTATCTGGGCTTGCTGACCCACCACAGGCGTTGCTAGGTCTACAAAAGATTTGGGGCTAGAGCCCATAGCAGCGTATGTATATACAGTGGCTTGCGAAAGTATTCAGCCCCCTTGAACTTTTCAACCTTTTGCCACATTTCAGGCTTCAAACATAAAGATATAAAATTTTTATTTTTTGTGAAGAATCACCAACAAGTGGGACACAATTGTGAAGTGGAACGAAATCTTTTGGATTTTTGAAACTTTTTTAACTAATAAAAAAAATGAAAAGTGGGGCGTGCAAAATTATTCGGCCCCCTTGGGTTAATACTTTGTAGAGCCACCTTTTGCTGCGATTACAGCTGCAAGTCACTTGGGGTATGTCTCTATCAGTTTTGCACATCGAGAGACTGAAATTCTTGCCCATTCTTCCTTGCAAAACAGCTGGAGCTCAGTGAGGTTGGATGGAGAGCATTTGTGAACAGCAGTTTTCAGCTCTTTCCACAGATTCTCGATTGGATTCAGGTCTGGACTTTGACTTGGCCATTCTAACACCTGGATACGTTTATTTGTGAACCATTCCTTTGTAGATTTTGCTGTATGTTTGGGATCATTGTCTTGTTGGAAGATAAATCTCCGTCCCAGTTTCAGGTCTTTTGCAGACTCCAACAGGTTTTCATCCAGAATGGTCCTGTATTTGGCTGCATCCAACTTCCCCTCAATTTTAACTATCTTCCCTGTCCCTGCTGAAGAAAAGCAGGCCCAAACCATGATGCTGCCACCACCATGTTTGACAGTGGGGATGGTGTGTTGAGTGTGATGAGCTGTGTTGCTTTTACGCCAAACTTATCGTTTTGCATTGTGGCCAAAAAGTTCGATTTTGGTTTCATCGGACCAGAGCACCTTCTTCCACATGTTTGGTGTGTCTCCCAGGTGGCTTGTGGCAAACTTTAGGCCAGACTTTTTATGGATATCTCTGAGAAATGGCTTTCTTCTTGCCACTCTTCCATAAAGGCCAGATTTGTGCAGTGTACGACTGATTGTTGTCCTATGGACAGACTCTCCCACCTCAGCTGTAGTTCTCTGCAGTTCATCCAGAGTGATCATGGGCCTCTTGGCTGCATCTCTGATCAGTCTTCTCCTTGTCTGAGCTGAAAGTTTAGAGGGACAGCCAGGTCTTGGTAGATTTGCAGTGGTCTGATACTCCTTCCATTTCAAAATGATCGCTTGCACAGTGCTCCTTGGGATGTTTAAAGCTTGGGAAAACTTTTTGTATCCAAATCCGGCTTTAAACTTCTCCACAACAGTATTATGGACCTGCCTGGTGTGTTCTTTGGTCTTCATGATGCTCTCTGCGCTTTCAACAGAACCCTGAGACTATCACAGAGCAGGTGCATTTATACAGAGACTTGATTACACACAGGTGGATTCTATTTATCACCATCAGTCATTTAGGACAACATTGGATCATTCAGAGATCCTCGCTGAACTTCTGGAGTGAGTTTGCTGCACTGAAAGTAAAGTGGCAGAATAATTTTGCTCACACCACTTTTCAGTTTTTTAATTGTTAAAAAAGTTTAAAATATCCAATAGATTTCATTCCACTTCACAATTGTGTCCCACTTGTTGGTGATTCTTCACAAAAAAATAAATTTTATATCTTTATGTTTGAAGCCTGAAATGTGGCAAAAGGTTGAAAAGTTCAAGGGGGTCGAATACTTTCGCAAGCCACTGTACAGTAATATGCATGTGTGTATATATCCCCAGAGGGCCCCCCACTTACATCAGGGTCCCCAGAGAGCCCCCACTTACATCAGCATCCCCAGAGTGCCTCCCCTCCCCTTGGGCACCCCTGCAGAGACTCGGGGCTATGGGCCCCAGATTCGGGGCTATAGAAGCCACCCCCTAGCAACGCCACTGTGACCCACCATTCCAAAGCATGAACATGCGCTTGCCTGGTTTGAGGTCATGGGCCACATCAGAGGGCTCCGCTGGGTCGTGGGTTGAGCACCCCTGCTGTGGAGCGAAACAAAGGAGGTAAAAAATCTCCCCATCAGGACAAGTATGGAAACAAATACCAGACAGGGGTTCTAACCTCAAACCACTGTGCTAATAAACGTGCCAAAGAGGGACTCTATCCTGTGTTCTATGTATACAAATGTATACAAATTTAATAAATATATATTGTGTAAAAAAGGGGGCAAAGAGATTCTTTTCAATTCCTCTCTGACATAACAAAAAGTGAAGAAAAATGTCCTTAAATATGGGCAAAAATAATATCAAAGCAAACATTTTTGGCTTTAGTTTTACTTTAATTGATAATTATAAGTTCCTGTGGGCATCTGCTAATGTTTTTGGTAAATTATAGTAATACTTTTATGTTTTGCGATTTCTCTGGACTGTATATTCCTGTTGTATATGTTAGTATCATGTAAACAAAGAGTAGTAAAGAATTGTTATGTTTATCTATTGATTATTTATTTAGGCAACAATAGTGATTGATTGTATGATTAGCCTGTACTGGAAAGGCTGCTGCAGCACTACATCGGGTCAGAGATACTATGATGAGCAGAAATACGAGGAGATCCCTGGGCCCTGTATTCTGACGGTAACATGGTTTTGTATTTATTCTCAGATTCATGTAATACTACGATTCTCATTTCTTCAAACTGAACATTGAATAGGAATATGATTTACCTTAATGTTATCTATGCCAATGAGTTATGTATAATTTATTCATTTACATAAACAATACATTAGCTCTAAGCTTTGCAGTGAAAATACTGGTAGTTTTCAGTGTAGAGATAGAAGCAAAGCCCTACATTAAGGTTCCCCCAACTTGTAATTCTGACACAAGCCCCCCTCTATACCTAACACTATTACTTCCTGTATCCCCAACACTTACCATCATACCAGTCATCCTTATATATCTAACACTAACCTTTTCTGTAACAATTCCTCCTATATTAAAGGAATTGTAAAGACAGAAGGTTTTTTAGAATGCATTAAGATAAAAAGCCTTCTGTGTGCAGCAGCCCCCCTCATACTTACCTGAGCTCCATCTCTATCCAGCTATGTCCACGAGTGTCTCGGCCGTCCTGATTGGCTAAGACACAGCAGCGGTGCCATTGGCTCCCATCAATCAAAGTCAGTCAGCCAATCAGGAGGAAGAGGGGGCCGGGCCAGGCCGTGGCTCAGTGTCTTAATAGACACAGGGAGCTGTGACTCAGGTCAGGTGCCCCCATAGCAAGCTGCTTGCTGTGGGGGCACTCGACAGGAGGGAGGGGCCAGCATCACAGAAGAGGGACACGAGAAGAGGAGGATCTGGGCTGCTCTGTGCAAATCCACTGCAACAAAGAAGGTAAGTATGACATGTTTGTTATTTTTATAGAAAAAAAAAAATGAGACTTTACAATCACTTTAAATTGTATTGTAAGAATATTGTTGTCTCCACGCTCAGGATAATAGGTTGCAGCCTCCCTAATTAGCTCCCTATGGGGACTAACAATATTGATAATGCAAAAAAATGGGGTGTAGGGCGCTACCTTGATTCTATCAAAATAGGGAATACAGGAAACTTTTGATAGGAGCAGTCTCCCTAATGTGCAAAAAGTGTGCTCCCTTACCTAATTGATGGTGCTAAATAAAAATAAATATGGATATCCCAGATTTATCCACACAGAAAAATATATAAATATATGGTCACAAAAAATACATATAAATGTGTATATAAAAATAAGAATAAAAAGTGATCAAAAATGATATAATTAATTAGTTCTATATACCCGTGATATACATAAAAACCTAATCACACCTAAATAATGAGAGTGCTGTGAAGTCCACAAATATGAAAAAATTCCAAGTAATGCCAAAAAATATAGTAAATAAAAATTAAAATGTTTTCAAATTGATTAAAGTCAGTCAAAAAGTTCTTGGTGCAAAGTTCTTGGTTCTTGTCAGCAATCCATCCGTGGCTCGACAAGCCTCTGCAGCTCACTCCACCAGCTCAGATCATCCAGATCAATCCTTCAGTGCCCGTATCAAAATCTAATAAATAGCAGATTCCCAAGGAATGGTCATTATAGGAGAAAAAAGGCTCCCATTGTGTAGTATTTAAAAATTAATTTATTTAAAAAATATTCCCATAAACTGGGACAAAAAACAAAGAAAGTGTTACAGAGAAAAGGCAGCAAAGCTTCCTATAGGAAGTTAACTAAATTGTTAGTTAAAGTAACGCAGTACCATATCACAACAAAATGGCCTGGTCATGAAGGGGGACAAACCTTCCCGGAGCTGAGGTGGTTAATGTATCTTCCCATTAGTCCTAACATTAACCCTCACAGTAACCCTAACACAACCAAACAAAAACATTCCCATAACCCTACCAATGACTATGTCCCCTCATAACTAGGACACTAACACTAGTCTTCACACTAACCTTTGCATTAACCCTTCCTGTAACTCCCACATTAACCTTTTCTCTAACACTAATTCTCATCATGCTATATCTCCTAATAATCCTAACACCCCAACACCAACGTTTACCCTACATTAACTGCAATGCCCTGTACACACGATCAGACATTGTTCGGACATTCCGACAACAAAATCCATTTATTTTTTCCGACGGATGTTGGCTCAAACTTGTTTTGCATACACACGGTCACACAAAGTTGTTTGAAAATCCAATCATTCTGAACGCGGTGACGTAAAACAAGTCTGTCAGGACTATAAACGGGGCAGTAGCCAATAGCTTTCGTCTCTTAATTTATTCTGAGCATGCGTGGCACTTTGTGCATTGGATTTGTGTACACACGATCGGAATTTAACCAATTGGATTTTGTTGTCGGAAAATTTTATAGCCTGCTCTCAAACTTTGTGTGTCGGAAATTCTGACGGAAAAAGTCCGATGGAGCTCACACACGGTCGGAATTTCCGACAACACAATCCGACCGTGTGTACAGGGCATAACTCCTACACTAACCTTCACATTGCACCTCCCTTTAACCCACACAAACCCTCCTTACTATAAATGTAACCCCTTATTTGAATGCTCACTTTTCCTCTGTGCCACAGACCAATCCTTCCTGTGCAGAAAGAAACCAGCTCCAGCATCCTGGCAGCTAAATAGGCAGTTCGATAAAATAAAAACTTTGCAACTAAACTTTTTTTTTAACAATTACGTACTTTTGCCCTCAGACCTAAAGACAATCATATGACTTGTTATCTACTGTAGGCCAGGACATACAATTAAAAGATAACATTTAACCCTCTCTCTTTTTCTGTAGATTGGCTCAGATACAGAATTTTGCTCTCTGGAAATGCTCTAGGGACATACTGTAGCTCCTACCATTATAATAAATACAGGTTGTCATTGGAGTATATTATGGATCTATTGGATAATTAGTTGTGCTCTTGCTATGTTTTACATAATTTTGTATATTTTTGTCCTTTAAGCCCTGTGAGCTATTATGTCATGATTCATAAAACATAATGTAATGCAAATCTTGTAATTCTTTCATCATTTTTCTGTTTGTCTCTGTAATGTAGTCATGCCAGGAACTCAGGTTTGTGTCCTTTGTGGATCAAGAGGACATAATAATGGTGGATAAAAGGTTAAAGAGAAGTTTACAAAAGACAATAGGTAAAAGGATTAAGGTAAGGACATGAACCGAACTTGTTGTAGTATGTCTGGTCATTGAACTGTTTTATACAACTTGGGCAGTTATAGTATGTGCAAAATAAATGGTGATATCCTTTTATAATAGCAACATCAAACCCTAAATAATGTAATAAAATAAATGGTGATGTAGACATATCATCATTGTATGATGTGCAGTTGTTCAGCTCATATTGTACATGTAAAAGGATTCCATATTTGGCTTTCATGACAAAAACAAACTATGTATATTACTTGGAAATGAATTGCTTTAAAATTTGTTATTCAAATCAGTGGTGCAAATTAGAAGATACAAATATTAAAATTGGACGTAATTCAACAGACAAAGCAAAAATAGGAAAATGCCATAACCTCCCCTAAAAGACTGCAAAATACGCTCACCGGCCACTTTATTAGGTACACCTTGCTAGTACCAGGTTGGACTCCCTTTTGCCTTCATAACTGCCTTAAATCTTCGTGACATAGATTCAACAAGGTGTTGGAAACATTCCTCAGAGATTTTGGTCCATATTGGCATGATAGCATCACACAGTTGCTGCATATTTGTAAGCTGCACATCCATGAAGGTACTCTATTGAATTGAAATCTGGTCACTGTGGAGGCCATTGGAGTACAGTGAGCTCATTGTCATTTTCAAGAAACCAGTGGTGAGATGATTCAAATTTTGTGACATGGTGCATTATCCTGCTGGAAGGAACCATCAGAAGATGGGCACACTGTAGTCATAAAGGGATGGACATGGTCAGCAAGAATACTCAATACAGGCGGTCTCCTAGTTACAAACATCCGACTTACAAACAACTCCTACTTACAAACGGAGGGAGACAACAGGAAGTGAGAGGAAATCTACCCTAGGAAGGGAAATTCACTCCTGCAAGAGTTATCATGGGAAAAGGTACCTCCACTGATACTTTATCACCAAGGCTTGTTTCCACAACAACCCAGAATTTTCAAAATCCAATTGTCATTGGGACAGAAAGTGAGGTGAAATCTTCTGGATAGGGGCACACACAGCAAAACAAACGTTACAGGGGTGTTGACCCTTCTCTATGCTATCCAAAAAATATTTTTTTTGGCTGGAGCTACACTTAAAAAATGGACCTGTTCCGACTTACAAACAGATTCAACTTAAGAACAAACCTACAGACCCTAACTTGTTTGTAACCCGAGGAACGCCTATACTTAGGTAGGCCGTGGCATTTAAATGATGCTCAAGGTGCCCAAATTGTGCCAAGAAAATATCCCCCACACCATTACACCACCAGCCTGAACTGTTAATACAAGGCAGGATGGATCCATGCTTTCACGTTGTTTACACCAAATTCTGACCCTACCATCCGATCCAGCACCGTGCACGTTTGCAGCTCTTCTCTCCCCTCACTTTCTCACTGTCTCACTGGCTTTGGTGCTGTCAATCAAAGCCAGTAATAAGGGAGCGGGGCAGAGCCAGGTCCCATGCCCCTATCGGAAGCAGGGGGAGCCAGGAGCACTGGCGGGGGACACAAGAAGAAGAGGTTCGGGGCCACTCTGTGCAATTCCATTGCACAGAGCAGGTAAGTATAGAGATGTTTGTTATTTAAAAAAAATAGCAACCGATCTTTCCCAGTAATAGCAGCAGATCTTGATGATCCCATCTTGATGCTTTCCCAGGCTCTCCACACATTTCTCACCCATTACCTCATGTGGCAGACTTACCCTTTGTCAGGGCTGGGCTAAGCCCTTCCTTCTCTGAGCTGGCCGTTCAGCTGTCGGCTAATTGCCAGCTCCTATCTCTCCACAGTGACTCACCTGTTGATGATATCCTGCTCGTCAGTCCTGCCTACTTAAGCCATCCAGTCCAGATGGTCTCTGCCTTCGCCTTGGTCACATCTCTAGTGACGCTCTCCTGTGTTCCTGTTAAAGACTTGCTTGGCTGACATTTCTTCTTGCTCTAGCTCCTTCTTTCTGTTCTACTACGCTGTTCTCTGGCTCCCTGACTTTTGGCTTGTCTGACTATCCATTCCTGTTCCTGAACTCTGGCTATATTTTGACTATGTTTACTCTGTTTACCTTTTTTTATTATTATTATTATTAAACAAGTGTGATTTAACTGTACTTCTGTCTCAGTCTGATTAATGGTTTCTGACAGTAGGTGAAGGCCATGAATTCAGAAGATGCAGTCAATCCACTTGTTCGGAATATTTTTTCCAGATTGGATGAGCAGGATCACTGCATGGATTAGTTCGCCATGATGTTACAAATGCTCTCGCTCACCTGGAATCTCCCACTGTGGCTGCTCCGGTACAACCTGTGTTGCAGGCCGTCCTTGCTGCTGCTCCAGTCTCTGTGCAGGCACCCGCCTTGAGTATTACCTCTATAAGAGGTATGTCTGGTTCCGTTCCGCTTCCCCAGCGATTTGGGGGTGATCCAGTCCAATGCAGAGGGTTTCTCAACCAGTTTGAGATATACTTTGAGATGCTGCCCCAGGTGTTTCCCACGGATAGAAGCAAAGTAGATTTCATGATATCTTTGCTTTCTGAGAGAGCCTTGGCCTGGGCAAACTCTATGGGAGACGCAAAAACCTGTTGTCTTGAGTTACCTTGAGTTTGTGGCTTCTTTTAAAAGGGTATTTGGGGTTCCCGCACGCTCCGCTTCTGCTGCCAATTGCCTCATGTTCATCAAACAGAGTACGAGAACTGTTGCCAATTATGCCATTGAATTCCACACTCTGGCAGCAGAGGTTGCGTGGAACAATGAGGCCCTCATGGCTGCTTTTTCTTATGGTCTCTTGGAATCCATCAAGGATGAGATAGCAGCCCGAGATATACCCACTGAGCTGGAGAAGTTGATCACGTTTGCCATCCTCATTGGTTCCAGACTCAGAGAAAGACTCTCTTTTAAGGAGCGCTTGCGGAAGCCTCCGGTACATTTGTCTCCGAGCTTTGCAGTCCCACCCTTGCCTCCCTCACCTCCCATGCCTCCTGGTACAGAGTCGGTCAGTGAAGATGAACCCATGCACTTGGGCTTCACGCGTCTCTTTGCGGATGAGAGAACCCTTAGGAGGAGGGAGAGATTGTGCCTTTATTGTGGCCAGGCAGGTCACTTTTTCAAGTCTTGTCCTACCTATCCAGGGATTGCCCGAACCTTGAGGTCCTGTCATGGACAGACCTTAGGTGATGTTGTTTCAACCCCAGTTATCCTGAAGGATAAGCCCCTGGTTTTGGCAATTACCCTTTCTTGGGCTGAGTCGTCCGTCGAGATACAGGCTCTAATCGACTCTGGGGCTGCAGGCCTGTTCATTGATGCTGCCTTTGTATCGAAGCACTCAATTCCGCTGCAGCTGCGTGACACTCCACTTGCCATTCAGGCTCTTGATGGGAGACCTCTACAGCCTGCCCATGTGACTCATGAGACTGTTACGTTGTCCATGGTCATAGGGGCTCTTTACCATGAGATAATCCAATTCCAAGTTATTTCCTCACCTAAGTTTCCGCTGGTTATTGGTTATCTTTGGTTACAGAGGCACAAGCCCTCTTTTGATTGGCTCCGTGCTGAGGTTCTCTTCTGGTCACCACAATGCAGTAAGACATGCTTCCAGAAGGTAGCCAAGGTCCTGTGCACCTCATCACTCTCCTCACTGCCGGAGGAGTACCGCGATTTTAGCGATGTCTTTGACAGGTATTAACCGGTAGTTTGCCTCCACACCGGACGTATGATTGCGCAATTGACCTTCAACCTGGTGCCATACCCCCTCGTGGCCGGGTTTACCCTTTGTCCTTCTTGGAGGATAAGGCCATGGAGGAATATGTTGCAGACGCACTTTCTTGAGGTTTCATCCACAAATCCTCGTCTCCCGCTGGTGCTGGTTTCTTCTTTGTGAAGAAGAGGAGTGGTGAACTGAGACCTTGTATTGATTATAGGGGTCTCAATGGTTTCACGACTAAGAATGCCTATCTGATTCTGTTGATTACGGAGTTATTTGAACGCCTCAAGGGACCAACGGTTTTCACGAAGCTTGATTTGAGAGGGGCATATAATCTCGTGAGGATTAATCTCGTGAGGATTAAAGAGGGCGACGAGTAGAAAACTGCGTTTAATTCCAGAACAGGCCATTATGAGTACCTCGTAATGCCTTTTGGCCTTTGTAATGCCCCGGCAGTTTTCCAGGAATTTATTAACGATGTCCTCCGAGATTTGTTGCAGTTATGTGTGGTGATTTATCTTGACGATATCCTCATATTTTCCAAGTTACTGGAGAGCCACCACACAGATGTCTGTCGTGTGCTTCAGAACCTAAGAAAGAATAATCTCTATTGTAAATTGTAGAATTCCATAGTGAACAGGTTCAATTCCTGAGTTATGTCATTTCCACTGCTGGTTTTTCGATGGACCCAGAAAAACGTTCAGCAGTCCTACAGTGGCCCCGATCCATGGGTTTACGTACTCTGCAGCGTTTTCTTAGCTTTGCCAACTATTATCCAAGTTTATTCGTAACTTCTCTGGTCAAGCCCCTGACTGATATGACCAGAAAGGATGGTAACCCACAGACTTGGTCTCCGGAATCCATTAAGGCCTTTGATAGTCTCAAGGCTGCCTTTGTTCCTGCTCCTGTGTTGGCACATCCTGATCCTACGTTACCTTTTATCATTGAGGTTGATGCTTCTGAGACTGGAGTTGGCATCCTTCTGTCTCAACGTCCTACCTCCGAGAGCGCAATGCATCCTTGTGGCTACTTTTCCAAGAAATTGTCACCTGCGGAGTCCAATTACGGGATTGGTGACAGAGAGCTCTAAGTGATCATTTTAGCCCTGAAAGAATGGAGACATCTCCTCGAAGGTACCACTGTGCCAGTTCTTATTCTTACTGACCATAAGAATCTCACATTCTTGTCTGAGGCTAAACGCCTCTCTCCCAGAAGGGTGCGATGGGCTCTTTTCTTGTCTAGTTTCAATTACATTGTCTCATTCTTACCCGGTACTAAGAATGTAAGGGCTGACGCTCTGTCACAACAATTTCCCTCCACTTTCAAGATGGATTCGGTTCCGTTTCCTGTGATTCCTCCTGATCATATTCTGGCTACAGTTCACACCAGTCTCACTTCTCTTTTGGGTGAAAAAAATTATTGCTGCTCAGGTCCATGCTCCTCCTGAGAAACCTTGTGACTGCTGCTTTGTCCCAGGGAGTCTCCGTACTGCAGTGCTCCAGACTTACCATTCTCCCAAGGCTGCTGGCCAACCTGGGAAGAATAAATTCTTTTGGGACATTTCCCAAAAATTCTGGTGGCCTAGTCTACGTGCTGATGTAACCACCTTCGTAGCTGCCTGTTCCGTGTGTGCTCAGAGTAAGACTCCACGACACCTTTCAGTGGGCCTCCTACAACCCATACCCAATGGAGAGATGCCCTGGACCCACCTGTTTATGGATTTCATTGTGGAGTTACCCAACTCCTAGGGCAACACAGTTATCCTTATGGTGGTTGACCATTTCTCAAAAATGTCTCATTGTATTCCACTTAAGTTGCCCACTTCTAAGGAACTGGCTTCTACTTTTGCTCGGGAAATCTTTTGCTTACATGGGCTACCCAAAGTGATTGTCTTGGACAGGGGTAGTCAGTTTGTGTCCCGGTTCTGGCGAGCCTTTTGTGCACAGTTGGGAATTCAGCTTGCTTTCTCCTCTGCGTATCACTCGCAGTCTAATGGGGTTGCAGAACAAGCCAATCAGTCCATGGAGCAATTCCTATGTTGCTATATTTCTGAACATCATAACAACTGGTCAGACCTATTACCATGGGCGGAGTTCGCTCACAATAGTGCCTTGAATTCTGCCTCCCGATTGTCCCCGTTTATGGCGAACTATGGTTTCCAACCTTCCATGTTGCCTGACTCATTTGTTCCGCAGAGTATTCCTGCGTTAGAGGAGCATCTCCGTGGTCTTCGTTCCATTTAACCACTAAGCCACCGCCCACCGTCATATGACGGCTGGACGAGGCTTCTGTTATTCTGGGAGGACGTCATATGACGTCCTCGCCTTCCCGAGCCACTAGGGGGCACGCGCGCGCGCCCGCCGTGTCACTCGGGACCCGGTGCGCGTGCCCGGCGGCCGCGATGTCCGCCGGGCACCCGCAATTGCCGGGTAACACAGCAGGAGCGTGGATCTGTGCATGTAAACACAGATCCACGTCCTGTCAGAGAGGAGAGGAGACCGATGGCGTGTCCCTTGTACATAGGGACAGCGATCGGTCACCTCCCCCAGTCAGTCCCCTCCCCCCACAGTTAGAATCACCTCCTTAGGTAATACATTAACCCCTCGAGCGCCCCCTAGTGTTAACCCCTTCCCTGCCAGTCACATTTACACAGTAATCAATGCAATTTTATAGCATTGATCGCTGTATAAATGTGAATGGTCCCAAAAATGTGTCAAAAGTGTCCGATGTGTCCGCCGCAATATCGCAGTCACAATAAAAATTGCAGATCGCCGCCATTACTAGTAAAAAATAAATAAATAATAAAAATGCTATAAATCTATCCCGTATTTTGTAGACGCTATAACTTTTGCGCAAACCAATCAATATACGCTTATCGCAATTTTTTTTTACCAAAAATATGTAGAAGAATACGTATCGGCCTAAACTGAGGAAAAAATTTGTTAAAAAAAAAAAAAAAATTGGATATTTATTATAGCAAAAAGTAAAAAATATTGTTTTTTCAAAATTGTCCCTCTTCTTTTGTTTATAGCGCAAGAAATAAAAACCGCAGAGGTGATCAAATACCACCAAAAGAAAGCTCTATTTGTGGGAAAAAAATGATAAAAATTTAATTAAGGTGCAGTGTAACACGACCGCGCAATTGTCATTCAAAGTGCGACAGCGCTGAAAACTGAAAAATGGCTTGGGCAGGAAGGGGGTGTACGTGCCCTGTATTGAGGTGGTTAAACACAATTCCAGGAGGCTTTGTGACATGCTAATGATAGGTACAGACTCCATGCTGACCGCAGATGCCTGCCTGCACCTTCCTATCAGGTTGGGGACAGGGTCTGGCTGTCATCTCTCAACCTCTGACTTCATGTTCCCTCTATGAAGTTTGCACATCAGTTTACCGGGCCTTTCCGTATTCTTCACAGGATTAACTCAGTGGCTTACGTATTAGACCTTCCTTCTAATATGCGTATCTCAAATGTATTTCATGTCTCCTTATTAAAACCTTTGGTCTGCAACCGCTTTACCACCTGGTGCCTCATCCTCACCCTGTACAGGTTGGGAGCCAAGAGGAGTATGAAGTTCAGTCCATTGTTGACTCCCGTGGGTTCTGTGGGCGCATACATTACCTTGTGCATTGGAAAGGGTACGGTCCAGATGAACACTCTTGGGTCTCATCCTCGGACTTACATGCCCCTGTCCTCCTCCGTGATTTCCATAGACGTTTTTCCACCCTGGGCAGTAACGTCATCTTGAGGGCATTACAATGCCCAAACCCCGTTAACGTGCGCAAGCGCCAATGGCAAAGATCTGTTTTGAGGCGGGTTAGTAAGGGTAAGAAGTTCGCCGAGTAAAGAGTGGAGGGGTCGGGGGTGATATCGAATCCCAGGTAGCGAATCGAGTCATCTGCCCAGTGGAAGGGACACGCCAGGCAAAGTGACGTGATAAGGTCTTTTCCCCCCGTGATATTCAGTGCAGACGATTTAGATATATTTATTTGGAAAGAAGAGAGGGCACGTATTCCGTCAGGGACTGGAGGAGTTTCGGAAGAGAGGTTAGTGAGTTCGAATAGAGGGATAGTATCCAACTCAGCATGGAGGACCATAAACCAACGTGTTTTAGAGTGGCTTGCATGAAGGACCAGTTCACCCGGTGGAAGACTTTCTCTGCGTCCGTGGACAGCAAGAGAAGAGGGCGATTCGAGGACCTGGCTGCATGGATCAGGTTTACCACCCGGATGGTATTGTCTAGTCGCAGTTGGACCTCAAAAAGATGGTGGCGGAAGGTCTGCTGCTCCAGTTCCAGTGTGGTGAGGCGGGCATCCGTTGCAGATTTGGAAGATTCCAGGTCTGTCACCCGTTCCTCAACAATGTCCACTGATCCGATCAGTGTTGTATACCTACTGTACAGGACACCGGGAATGTGTCCTAGATGGCAGGTACATTCCCTCAATATTTGAGTCGTGGTCCCTTTAAGGGGGACAGTTGCAGTGTCTTCAAACCCTGATTACCAGGACTTTGGCTTGAAAGGCAGCAGGGGGAAATCAGCACCTGTGTCAAGGAAGTGAGTGAGAGATAGCCTCACAAGCTGTGCAGCAAGTGTGAGCTCTTTGACCAACTGTGAGACATGGGCTGCTGACCCCCTCTGTCTGGCTTACCTGGCACCCTTGCTCTGGAGAAGCCTAACCCCTGTATGGGGCCAAAAAAACTAGCTGTGAGCCTGCTTAAATTATCAATACCAGGAATGTGGACTGTTTATTTACTGTGGCTGAAGTAAGGTGTCGTTTTGTTTAGTCATGATTGAAATAAATTAACTGTTTGCTTTCAGTAAACTGGCTGGCGGTTATTACAGCGCTACCTGTCATGGATATGCAGTAATGTTTGTCTGTCAGCTTACCTCTCCATGTGTTCAGCTTTAGAGGCCAGCCACTCTCACCTGGCTGCTTAAGTAATCTCTCCTCAAAGCATGGCTCCACCCCAGCCCCTATCAGGGAACTCTGTATTAACCTGTGCACTGCAAGCCAGCCTTGCTGATCAATATTGTGTTTTTGGCTTCTATGTGCTACTTGCTCTGTCTGACGTGCTACGTCTGATTCCAGTTACCGATCTTGGCTTGTTCTTGACTATTCTTATCTGCTTGTTACTCTGACCTTTGGCTATCTCCTGACTATTCTTACCTGCTTGTTGCCCCGACTTGCCCCGACTATCCTGCTGCTTCCTCTCTACCTTCTACCATGAGCATGAGCTGGTAGGCCCTAGGGGGTTGCAACCTGGAGCCAGACTGCAGCTAAATCCATCCCCACCACTAGGGGCCTCTGGTAAACACCCGCTGGCTCTTAGATTCCATGCCCTGGGAAATCTCATGCTCTAGCTCCCCATGTCATCCGTGTTGGTACTACAGAGTACCTGCTCTCCTGCATCACCTAGAGCTCCATCCGCAGCAGTCAGCCGTAGGGTCCACTACCTTGCGTTGCACTCCAGATCCCAAGGGGGTGCATCAGTCACCTGGACCCAGGTGACCTGACACTACCCCAGGTTACATTTGGTGGAGAATGCGGGCAGAGTATAGCTGCAAAAGCCGTTTGAAAGCATTTAAAGGGCCAGTACCCACATTTACATGTCCTGGGTCAGGACAGCACAAGCTCTGAAAACCTCACAAGGCGACATGGAGGAGGTGATAAAATCCCTAGCTCAGAGCACGATAGCAAAGCAGCAGGCCGCCGCAGAAGCCAACTGTCACAATGAGGAGGCAATGGCCCAACAACAGGAAACCACTCGCTTGCTGGTCACCCAGTTCACAGTCCTGCAAGAAACTACTCAAGCACAGGTAGCTGCTTTACAGGAAGCAATGCAGCTTCTTGCACAAGGACAAGAACAAACCGTGGGTGCCTCTAGCAACCAGGTAGCCATAAGGGCCAGTTAGACTGTTACCTAAGGTCACTGCCAAATGACATTCGGTGCTGGGTGAGTCATGGGGACCCCAAGACAGCAGATGAACTAGTGGAAATGGTTGAGAGATATGCTGTGGTGGAGGATCTTCTGGGACCTGTCAAACCTCGAGGACCCTTGCCAGTGAGGAAAGCCAAGCCATCCAAAAACCAGGGAGTCAGCATTCAAGAGAATCAAGGAGCAATCACTCCACTCCGGCACGAAGGAATGAAGGAATGAGGGCGTGCTGTGCTGGCGGTGTCACGCCCGTGGCCATATCCAAACCCACTGTCTCCTACAGGAGGAACCCATGGAGTGTGGCGCTCTACGGAGAATGTCCTTTTATGCTAAGATGGTCTGTGCTGCCCACCTGGACCTGACTGAGGGGCGGTTTGAATGTGACCTTTGGGTGAACCAGCTTCACGGCCAAGTGCTGTTGGACTACGGAAGATAGAAAAAACCCTGAGGGTGGTGTGCATACATGGAGACATCAAGGAATACACACTGGTATCAGTGACATTCACCACGGCCTGTGGCACAATTGTCCAGGAGGTTGGGGTGGTACCCGACCTCATCCATGATGTTGTTATAGGAAGGGACTGCCCTTTATTTGTTGAACTTTGGGACTACGTGAGCGAGGGACTACAGGGACAGCTGAACTGCTCTGTTCCCTTTAAGGGGCGGGATGCCAATGCTTTAGAGAACATTGATCGAGTTTCATCTGGGGAAGATGGTCCACCAGCTAAGGGGATCCCTGGAGGGGGGAACCCACTCTTATGCATGTCATGGCTGGGGAGAACATAAAGGAAGCATTTTCTTCTGCTCAAATGAGGGATCCCACACTGAAAAATGCCTGGCAACAGGTTACCATAATTAATGGGGTTTCACAAGTGCCTGAGGCCGAAAATATATCGGGTTACCGAGGTTAGGGGAGATGTGGTCTACCAGTTACTCGTTCCCCAGCCCTTTAGAGGTACGGTGCTCGACCTAGCCCACAATGACGCATTGCGGGGGCCACCTGGGGGTTGACAAGACTGAGGCGCAGATAATGGACCAGTTCTACTGGCCGGGAGTAACAGCAGAGGTGAGATGTTACTGCAGTTCATGTCCCACCTGCCAGCTGACGCGTCAATGCCCCACTTGAGGAACCCGTTGGTACCGTTGCCCATTATCGAGGTACCGTTTGAGCACATTGCGATGGATTTGGTGGGCCCTTTGGTGAAATCAGCTCGGGGCCACCAATATATCCTCGTGGTACTCGATTATGCCACCAGTTATCCAGAGGCAGTTTCCCTAAAGCAGACTACTTCAAAAACAATTGCCAGGGAATTGTTTAATATGTTCTCTAGGGTTCCCAAAGGAGATCTTGACTGACCAGGGCACCCCATTCATGTTTTGTGGCAGATCTGTGCAAGTTGTTCCAAATCAAACAGCTGCACACATCTGTCTATCATCCACAAACAGATGGGCTGGTAGAGTGATTTAATAAAACTATGCTATGGATATAACCTTACGCCCACATCGGAAATACACTTCAGAGTATTTAGATGACATTGTCATCTTTAGTAGAGACTGGGAATCCTATCTTCCCCAAGAGCAGGCAGTCTTAGAATCTATGAAGAAAGAAGAATTTACTGTGAACCCCGAAAAGTGTGCCATTGCTATGGAAGAGACCAAGTACTTGGGGTACATTGTAGGTAGAGGGTTGGTGAAGCCACAGATGAACAAAGGTACAAACAGGTGCAAGCCTTTTTGGGCATCATGGGGTACTACCGAAGGTTTGTCCCCAACTTCGCCACTATTGCTGCACTTCTCACAGACATGACAAAGTAAAAAGTCAGTTATGGTGAAATGGAATGAAAAGGCTGAAAAGGCCTTCCAGGAGCTTAAAACAGCCTTGTGTCAGTACCCAGTACTGGTGGCTCCCTGACTTCTCAAGAGTATTTGTTGTTCAAACAGATGCCTCCAGTGAAGGCTTGGAATCTGTTCTGTCCCAAGAGGTCAACGGGGAGGAACACAGTTTTCCTGAGTAGAAAATTGACGGCCGCCAAGAGAAATTACGCTGTGGTGGAGCTGGAGTGCCTGCCCATTAAGTGGGCCCTGGACTCACTACAGTATTTTCTCCTCGGTATGAAGTTTCGCCTGGTGTCAGAACATGCCCCATTGACGTGGATGAGACAGAATGAATACACGAGTGCCAGAGTTACCAGGTGGTTTTTGGCATTGCAAGAATTCAAATTTGTAGTTGAACACAGACCAGGAAAGCAACACCAGAACGCGGATGTCCACTCTAGGGTACACTGTAAGGCAGTGGTTCTCAACTCCTGTCCTCAGGGCCCACTAACAGGCCAGGTTTGCAAGATAACTGAAACACATCACAGGTGATATAATTTGCTGCTCAGTGATTGCAGTAGTCTGCCCAAGGTAATACTTAAAATCTGGCCTGTTGGTGGGTCCTGAGGACAGGAGTTGAGAACCACTGCTGTAAGGTGTCCCACATTGTCTTGGACACCTCTGCGTTGAGGCAGGAAGGGGGGAGGGATATGTTCAGGACACCGGGAATGTGTCCTGGATGGCAGGTACATTCCCCCAATATTTGAGTCATGGTACCTTTAAGGGGGTCATCTGCAGGTCCCAAGGGAGGGAGGTTTAAAAGGCAGCAAAGGGAAATCAGCACCTGTGTCAAGGAAGTGAGCCAGAAAGAGACTGACCCCCTCTGTCTGGCCTGCCTGGCACCCTTGCTCTAAAGAAGCCTAACCCCTGTATGGGACCAAAAAAACTAGCGGTGAGCCTGCTTAAATTATCAATACCAGGATTTTGGACTGTTTATTTACTGTGGCTGAAGTAAGCTGTTTTGTTTAGTCATGATTGAAATAAATTAACTGTTTGCTTTCAAAAAACTGTCTGGCGGTTATTACAGAGCTACCCCCATGTTACACTACTATATACAGTGCCTTGCAAAAGTATTCACCCCCCTTGGCTTTTTACCTATTCACCCCCTTGGTTATGAAGCCCATAAAATGCTCTGGTGCAACCAATTACCTTCAGAAGTCACATAATTAGTGAAATGATGTCCACCTGTGTGCAATCTAAGTGTCACGTGATCTGTCATTGCATATACACACCTTTTTGAAAGGCCCCCAGAGGCTGCAACACCTAAGCAAGAGGCACCACTAACCAAACACTGCCATGAAGACCAAGGAACTCTCCAAACAAGTAAGGGACAATGTTGTTGAGAAGTACAAGTCGGGGTTAGGTTATAAAAAAATATCCAAATCTTTGATGATCCCTAGGAGCACCATCTAATCTATCATAACCAAATGGAAAGAACATGGCACAACAGCAAACCTGCCAAGAGAAGGCCGCACACCAAAACTGACGGACTGGGCAAGGAGGGCATTAATTAGAGAGGCAGCACAGAGACCTAAGGTAATCCTGGAGGAGCTGCAGAGTTCCACAACAGAGATTGGAGTATCTGTACATAGGACAACAATAAGTCGTACGCTCCATAGAGTTGGGCTTTATGGCAGAGTGGCCAGAAGAAAGCCATTACTTTCAGCAAAAAACAAAATGGCACATTCTGAGTTTGCAAAAATAGCATGTGGGAGACTCCCAAAATGTATGGAGGAAGGTGCTCTGGTCTGATGAGACTAAAATTGAACATTTTGGCCATCAAAGAAAACGCTATGTCTGGCGCAAACTCAACACATCACATCACCCAGAGAACACCATCCCCACAGTGAAACATGGTGGTGGCAGCATCTTGCTGTAGGGATGTTTTTCAGCAGTCCGGACTGGGAAACTGGTCAGAGTTGAGGGAAAGATGGATGGTGCTAAATACAGGGATATTCTTGAGTACAACCTGTACAACTCTGTGTATGATTTGAGGCTAGAATGGAGGTTCACCTTCCAGCAGGACAATGACCCCAAAACACACTGCTAAAGCAACACTTGAGTGGTTTAAGGAGAAACATGTAAATGTGTTGGAATGGCCTAGTCAAAGCCCAGACCTCAATGCAATAGAAAATCTGTGACAGACTTAAAGATTGCTGTTCACAAGCGCAAACCATCCAACTTGAAAGAACTGGAACAGTTTTGCAAGGAGGAATGGGCAAAAATCCCAGTGGTAAGATGTGGCAAGCTCATAGAGACTTATCCAAAGTGACTTGGAGCTGTGATAGCTGCAAAAGGTGGCTCTACACAGTATTGACTCTAGGGGGATGAATAGTTATGCACATTGACTTTTTCTGTTATTTTGTCCTATTTGTTGTTTGCTTCACAGTAATAATAAAAAAAAAAAAAAATCTTCAAAGTTGTGGGGATGTTGTGTAAATTAAATGACGCAAATCCTCAAACAATCCATGTTAATTCCAGGTTGTAAGGCAACAAAACACGAAAAATGCCAAGGGGGGTGAATACTTTTGCAAGGCACTGTAATGCATGATCCATTCAGTAATGTATACCTGCTATAAAATGTCATGAACTGATCAGTGTTGTATACCTACTATATAATGCTATGATCATCCATTCAGTAATGCATACCTACTAATAAAATGCCATGATCCAATCAGTATTATATACCTACTATATAAGGCCATCATCCGATCTTTAAAACAAGAACATACCCAAATCTGTAGCTCCACTCAAGACTTGCTCCTCTTATCATACATGGACATGTTGGTTACTATAGCCCATCTCCACTCTCCATCAATGATATAAAAATAATATCAGCCGCACTCCAAACTTAGCTCCTTTTGCTGTGATAATCATTAACATAGAGTGTATCTGCTATATAATGCCATCATCCGGTTTGTAATTTATACAGTATAATGCCATGATCCAATTAGTAATGTACCTCTTTTTAGCCCATCCTGTATATAAAACCCCTTGGCTAACCTATGCTCATCAATGCTTTTTATTCCAGAAAGGTAAAATGTCTGCTAATACAGTCCTTGCACAGCTTGAATTGTCTTTCTTCGAAGGACTGGAAGACCTTCCTCTTCACACAAGAAGTGCTAAAAAATCCTCAGCAATACCTTCTTGGTGTCAATGTTTGCAATGTCTCCCAGCAACTCCGTATGAGGATCAGCTGTGCTGCCGATATCAGAATGGAGAATGCATCACAAACTCAGAAATGTTTAGGAAGCTGGTCCTGCAGAGGCGGGCTCTGGAGCGCATTCTTCAGTACAACAATCCTCTACTAAACAAGAATTCCATAGCCAAAAAACAGCTAGCAGAGTGTGCTCGAAATCAGTACGTCCAGTGGCGTTTTGGGAGCAATAAGGATACAGTAGACTTTGCAAAGATACCAAGCTGTTGTAGACATGAAATAGAACGTTTATTTAATGATGATACTTGTGAAACCTCCATGCAGTCTGCATCAGGTCCCTCTTACAAACCTCTGCTATCTCAGTAACAGCCATCCTATCTGTCTCATAGCTCCCAACTGTCCCTGATTTCGAGGGACTGTCCCTAATTTGGAGCAATGTCCCTCTGTCCCTCTTTCCCCCTCATTTTGGTCTGATCCATATAGTTTTATATAAAATGCACTTTTTATATTTTAATAAAGTGTTTCCTAGTGCTAGACCTTTCATCCAAATTCTAAATTGCTGCATTTGTACATTTTAAAAGACAATATAAAGGAATAGTAGTGGTAAAAAAAAAGCACTTGTGGATTTAATCAACCTTTTTATTTGGTTAATTCTCCTTTAAGGGGTGTGTCTTATGGCTATGTACGTTTGCTAGTAGGTGTCCCTCATTCCCATCTAAAAATGTTGGAAGGTATGCTGTCTGTGTTGGCCTGCCTACTTTTACAGATCATTCCATCCAAAACTAATATTTGCATTTAGAATAGATAATGATTGGGAGAATCAAACACTTGCCTTGTATCAGTGTTTCAGTGACTCCAGCGAGGAAATTGCCCATCAATATAAAAATGATAATTTATTCTGTTCTGCAGTAGCAGTCTCGCTTTACCTGCTTCATTCTCTGAGCTAAGGGTTCATGCAGACGCAATGTTTTTAATGCTGCTTCTAGGGGCATCTGGTGTTTTTTTTTATTCTGCATCAAAACATCTCTGCATGTTAGCCTATGTGTCTATGCACATATAGGCATTTAGAGGAGTTTAGAGGCCGAACGAAAAAAAAAAAAAAAAAAAACAGATTCAGAGGAATCCTCCCAGCTGTACTATTGTATTCTGACAGCGGGGTCTCCTCTGTAATCAAAATACACCCATCAGAGCTGCACTGTCAAATGTGGTGATCATTTAATCTCAACTACCACTCATGTGGTTCAGGTTCAGTACCAATCAGGATAATGTTCAGGAATAATCTGACCACATATACTGAAAAATTTGGGTCTATGTTCTCATCACTTCTAATCAGGAGTCATCGTTTCCCTGTGTATGGCCATTTTTAATATCAATAATAGCTAATAATCAGAGGTCACATAGAGTTAAAGAGAAGGCTGACATTATGCAACATTAACAAAATGAATAGTTCAAATAGTGCATAAGAACTAATCGTGTACTGGGGATTTTTATGCTATTTAATTTATACCTGTGTTTTGAAAATGTCTAATTGTATCTATAGCCAATTTATAGTGAGGTTTCATTGTTGTCTATGTCTCCCACTGGGTAGACACACCCTCTCTATTTGTCCTGGTGGCCTACGTCACTAAGACAGGACATGATGGGAAATCCAACATTTTGTAGTTGTCACCCCAACAAGCAGTAAGGGTAAATCATAGCTCCCAACTGTCCCTGATTTGGAGCAATGTCCCTCTGTCCCTCTTCCCCCCTCACTTGTCCCTCATTTTGGTCTGATCCATATACTTGTATAAAAAATGCACTTCTTATCTTTCAAAAAGTGTTTCCCAGTGCTAAACATTTCATCCAAAATCTAAATTGCTGCATTTGTACATTTTAGCCAATATAAAAGAATAGTAGTGGTAAAAAAAAAAAGCCCTTGTGGATTTGATTAACATTTTTTTTTTGTTAATTCTTCTTTAAGGGGGTGTGGCAGGGGGCGTGTCCTATGCCTACATACATTTGTTAGTAGGTGTCCCTCATTCCCATCTCAAAATGTTGGGAGGTATGGTAAATCCTCCAATGAAGGCACTTGTTGCGATAACAGCTCTCTGCAGAGATTTCTTTTCACTTCCTGTATGCAACACTCCAGGACAGGAAGTGAAGGAAAATCTCCTCAATGGTAGACAAAAAGCAATAGATAAACTGATATATAATAATAATATGATAATCCTTCCCTACTCTATCCAAAACTAAAGAATTTTTTTAGCTATACATACATTTTAAAAGACATAACTATTTTTAAATGAATTGGATGCAAATGTAAACTATTACTGATAATAATCATATATTTTTTACACAATGCTAACAGGCTAAAAGGAAATGTTAATAAACCAGTAAACCAGAAGTACTGTTTTACTGATCACTGTCTGACTTCATGATGCTAATATACTATTGATTGTTACAGATTAGGATACTTTTTTTTATTTTTCCAGATTTTGTAACATAATTATTGTAATACTTAATAATAAAAAGAAATATGTTTTCTTTCATTGTTGTAGTTCTTTTAAGATACTATATACTTTTATTTTTTCTTGTGCATATTTTGTTATTTACCTGTCAGGTGAATATTTAAGATAAGAATCCATTACTTGGAATCATATTCTCGTGGTAAAATTGTTGAAGTACAGTATGTTATGCTGAAGAAATTACAGCAGGGAGTAAATGAAGGAGGATCTGAATAAGGTTGTTGATACCAGTAGAGGTTCAAAGTGATCTAAGGAGGCTGCAAAATATTTATTTTAGGTTGCTTTGAATTTTTAAAGTCATTGGATGTTAAAAAGATGCTACATTTAAGTGATGAGGAGACATCCGCTGGGTGGAGGCTGAAGAGCAGGAGTCCCTCAGATATACCAGATGAAACCTGGCAGAAGGGAGAGCCAAGAACAGGGTCAGGAGCCAGGCCAGTAGTCATGCACGGAATATCAGCCAGGAGTAAGGCAACAAGCAGAGCCAGGAGCATAGGCGTACGCAGTCTATTACATTAAGGTGTGCACCCCAAAGCTCAAACACACATGCATGTATGTGTGTATATAGATATATATATCTATATACAGATATTATATTGTCAAAAGTATTGTGACGCCTGCCTTTACATGCACATGAACTTTAATGGCATCCCAGTCTTATGCCCCGTACACACGGTCGGATTTTCCGATGGAAAATGTCCGATCAGAGCGTGTTGTCGGAAATTCCGACCGTGTGTGGGCTCCATCGGACATTTTCCCTCGGATTTTTCGACACACAAAGTTGGAGAGCAGGAGATAAAATTTTCCGACAACAAAATCCGTTGTCAGAAATTCCGATCGTGTGTACACAAATCCGATGCACAAAGTGCCACGCATGCTCAGAATAAATAAAGAGATGAAAGCTATTGGGCACTGCCCCGTTTATAGCCCCGACGTACGTGTTTTACGTCACCGCGTTTAGAACGATCGGATTTTCTGACAACTTTGTGTGACTGTGTGTATGCAAGACAAGTTTGAGCCAACATCCGTCGGAAAAAATCCTAGGATTTTGTTGTCGGAATGTCCGAACAAAGTCCGACCGTGTGTACGCCCTATTAGTCCGTAGGGTTTAATATTGAGTTGGCCCACCCTTTGCAGCTATAATGGTTTCAACTCTTCTGGGAAGGCTGTCCACAAGGTTTAGGAGTGTGTCTATGGGAATGTTTGACCGTTCTTCCAGAAGTGCATTTGTGAGATCAGGCACTGATGTTGGACAAGAAGGCCTGGCTTGCAGTCTCCGCTCAAATGCATCCCAAAGCTGTTTTATCAGGTTGAGGTCAGGACTCTGTGCAGGCCAGTTAAATTTCTCCACCCCAAACTCACTCATCCATGTCTTTATGGATCTTGCTTTGTGTACTGGTCCAAATCATTTGGTGGAGGAGGGATTATGGTGTGGGGTTGGTTTTCAGGGGTTGGGCTTGGCCTCTTAGTTCCAGTGGAGGGAAATCTTAAGGCATCAGCATACTAAGACATTTTGGACAATTTCATGTTCCCAACTTTGTGGGAACAGTTTGGGGTTGGCCCCTTCCTGTTCCAACATGACTGTGCACCAGTGCACAAGGCAAGGTCCATAAAGACATGGACTTAGCAGGGGTGGTGGAAAATTAACTTCAAGTGCAATCATTCACATTATAATAGTAACTAAAACATAAAACATTAAGTGTAACAATCTAAAAAATAAAAATTCCAAAGTGCTATAATGGTGTGAACCTCCCAACTAAAAAGTTGTTGCACTTAAAGTTAATTTGTTTTGCAATTATCTGTAGAGGGGTTTCCACCATCCCTGCTAAGTTTCATTAGTTATGTCTTGTTTTCAGTTTGATGTATATTATATATCAAGTTGTGTATCACAGAGACCGGGATTGTGGTAATATTGAAGCTTATTAAGATTTCCATACATTAGAGGGTTCCACTATTATTGTTAAGTTATTAGTAAGTTAGCGCTGCACCTTTTTTGAGGTGTGGGAACACGTAACAGTGCTTAGTGGCAGGCCTTTTACTGACACTTTTTTATTTTACCTCCAATAGTTTATTGTAAATAGTGTGGTGATTACCTATTATACTAAGTATTGGCATGGTGCATTAATAAACATCAACAGATTTCAGTTGTGCCCCACCAGTCCCCCCCCCCCCCCCCCCAAAGGACAATGTGCCTGGCTGCTAAGTTCATCTCCCCATCCCTGCCCACTGATGGACACTTATTGGCAGCACTGAAGGGCACTAGTAGGGGCCCCTGATTGACACTGATAGGTGGCACTGATTGGCAACACTGATTGGCACAGATAGGCAGCACTGATGTCCACTGATGAGCAGCACAGGTTGTTAGCACTGATTGGCAGCACTGATGGGCACTAATTGGCGGCACTAATGGCACTGATTGGTGGCACTGTTATGCAGCAATGGATGGCAGCACTGATTGGCACCGATAGGCAGCACTGATGGGCCCTCATTGGCACTGATAGGTCGCACTGATGAGCACAGATAAGCAGCACTGATGGGCACGGATAGGCAGCACAGATTGGCACTGATAAACAGCACTGATTGGCACTGATGGGCTGCACTGGTGGGCACTAATTGGCAGCACTGATGGGCAGTGATAGGTGGCACTCATAGGCAGCACTGATTGTCAGCACTGATGGGCACTGATAGGCCGCACTGAGGTAATGTAACTGCTTGCAGGGAGAGAGACCAGCCGTCACAACTCAGCCGCGATGTCGGGAATGGGTGGGACCGAGCAGCTATCAAACACCAGCCAATGATTGGGCTGTTTAAGAAAGGGGGCGGGGCACATAAATGTAACGGCCCACCCAGACCCCGTCCCATTGGCTGGTGTTTGATAGCTGTTCAGTCCCACCCACCCCCGACATCACTGCTGAATTTTGACAGCTGGTCTCTCTCTCCCTGCAAGCAGTTACATTACCTGTCAGTTTCACTCACTGAGCGGCTCTGACAAGCCTAACGATCTGCTGAATGTGAAACTGTTTCACAGGCAGCGCGGGCTACACACTGCTTAGATGCAACATTTCAAAGCAGATCTCGGGAGACAGCATGAGGGGATTAGGGTGTGCCCAGGCACAAGCGGCACACCCCGTGCACATGCCTATGGTCAGGAGTTAGCCGGGGTCATACACTGGAAATCAGGCAGCAGCGGAGTCAGGAGGACAAGCCAGAGGTCATACACGGATCAGCAGACAGAAGCAGAGTCAATGTAGCAAGCTGATGGTCACAGCCAGGAATATAGACAAGACAGGTCAAAGGCAAGCCAGGTCAGTAACAGGGAATCCAATAATAGCAGAAACAGGAAAACACGGGGAAGCTGAAGATCATCCAGCAACTTGTGGATTAGACTGCTGGCTTTAAATAGGGCACTGGGCACCAGGATCTGTCACACAATGCGTGCGCCACATCAATGTTAGCCACTATTTGTGGCCGCGCGTGCATTCACACTAGCAGACTCCGAAGTGCCCGTAATCTGTGAACTTGCTGATTATTATTAACAAATGTGCCCATTCTTCTGCAAACCATCTGTGACAAACATACTTAAAGAGGGATATGGCAAGGATATATGTAGGAACCCCTATATGCTACACATGGCCAAACCCTTCAGCTGGTGGCCTAGCTAAAACAAGTCTTGTGCATCTCATCTCCTTTAGACACATAACTCTCTTGTATCCATGGTCAATAATAAGGCATTTAAGTGGCTTTTTTTTGTAAGCTTTACTGAACAGCTCCCATAACGTTTCACAATTCTTCAATTGTAAAATGTTTTTTTACAGTTCCATATATTGGCAATAATAAGGCTAAACAGCATAGTGTAACTTCAAAAGTGTGGCTAGAACAAATACAAACCCCACTAACGCTACCCAGGAGTGGTGGCTGTGGTGCTCACTGCTCACTGACCATTACCTCTTTAGGCCATTGGCCCTCCAGCAACTCCCACAAGGGGAAAGGCTCCCCAGCAATCTCTGCTACATGGCTGCCTTCCCTTTCCTGAGCTCCCACATGGTACCACTCCTTTACCTTATGATGGCCGGGACCCCTGAACACCACATGCTCTGAGAGAAGTAACTTTATTTGAAAGGGAAACCTTTCCTACATACAGTATGTCAAGTGTCACCAAGATACTTAGGAATGTTGTGGTTTAACAAGCCAGAATCCAAACCTTATTTTGGTTATAACTGGAATACAGTATGTGTCTAAAGTTATGTCCTTGGTAAAACACCTTTATTCTGGATTCAAGCTTGGACCAATGCAAGTTTTTGTGTGCCATACCTGTGGGATTCCTGTGGAGACTGGAAATAACTGTAGTAGACACCACTAGTACAGTGGTCTCCACTAACTTTTGGGTCTTGTACCCAGCAGCTGCACCAGGGACATGCAGTCAGGGGAGGCAGGTGAGGCAGAGCCATGAACATCACAAAAAACAAAAAAAGATCGAGCTTCGTAGCTCAGCGACCTGGGGTCACAGAAGGTGAAGTCCTACCTCACCACTGTTCAAAATTTGGGGTTCCTAAGACTTATGGTTCCAGAGATATAGGTCTCCTTGTGCAGCCTGTCAGAAGCTACATACAGAGCAGCCAGTTTAAATACAAGCTGGCACATTCTGTTTGCGGTAGACTGAGAGGATGAGCTCACAGTGCCTCTCACTTCTTGTCAGAAGCACTGAGCTCAATGGAGAGCTTGGAGCCTTGGGCCAATGATAAAGTACCATAGGCCCACGCTGTCCAAAAAAAATGCTGCAGTGAAAACTGTCCTCTCAGTGCAGTGTCATAGAAGGGGAATGTGTGTAAAAGACAAAAGCTCCCTTCCAGCCCAGCCATCTTAACTTCAAGGAAAAAGGGTATAAGTGTAGCACTGACATTTTTGCTATGTAATGTTAATTAATAGACCGTGCTATTAATTGGTATTTGGCACCATCTAGTGGCTTAAAAGTGAAATGGACTTCATTTAGATTTGTGTTTCAAGAACATGGAGAAATGTTACAGGAAGTGACTGTTTGTTTACATTATACAAGAACTTGCATACCCACAATGCTAAGTGACCTACCCATGAGCACAAAGAGACTGAACTGCATGCTGGGTAGGTTATAAAAGGACTCCGCGCGGCCATCTTAGGTCTCTTCTGGACACGTGGCCTGCCTGTGAGGACCTGTGAGGAGGTCTCCGGAGAGCGCGGCCTACACCAACTGCGGAGCAGAACAGCCAGCGACTCTGCTCTACACCTGTGTGCTGGAAAGACTGTGTAACCGGATCGGGAAGGATCCAGAGGCACCTGTCGGAGCCATCAGAGGGTCCCGATTCATCTCGCGGAACGGAGCAGTGTGATGGCGGCGGCTGGCGTGAAGCAAGAGTGAGACAACCGGAGCGGAGCTGTTCTATTCTCCAGGCCTGTTTGGGTGAGAGGGCTGCTGCCCACATTTATTAACGCACCTTTTCACACTTAGACTCTAAACACAGTGTTGCTGGGACCTGTAGTCCCACAGAGGAGATCTTATCTAAAGGACTGAGTTTAAACAGGCCTCAAGCCTACACTCCATTGATTACTGACACTGTGCGGTTCAGAACCAATTACACC
The DNA here is from genome assembly GCF_042186555.1 of Aquarana catesbeiana. Taxonomy (NCBI): domain Eukaryota; kingdom Metazoa; phylum Chordata; class Amphibia; order Anura; family Ranidae; genus Aquarana; species Aquarana catesbeiana. The sequence goes on from NC_133324.1 coordinate 240,915,298, forward strand.
AAAGGCAGTTGTAAGTAAGCTGCATGACAAGTACAGTTCTACCACTCACCCTACAATAATCCTTGTTGTTCAACTGTGTGGATTACAATTACTTCAACACAAATAGCTAGCAGAAGACAGAAGACTAAAGACTGCATCTCCTATTGCAAGGCCTTGCATCCTGTGAGTATTAAGAGGGACTGCATCATAAAGTTGGGGGAGCTCCCTAGTAATTGTATTGCACTGTACTGATAGCTTTGCATTCCTGTGGTTGCCTAGGCCATGCTGGAAGTGGGAAGGTGTCCAGAGTTGAGGCGTTGTCACACTGAGAACTGGTCCCACTTGGAGATACGCAAAGCAAGGGTCACTCAAGGAAGTTATATATTGTTAACAAATTGTGGATACTTATCACACTGTCACATTACATTGGTGTGGCAGTGTAGTTATTGTAATTATCTTTTCTACCAGTTTCAGTAAAGTCATATTCTGGTTAATTGCAATTGGTGTAAAGTGTTGTCCATTACCCTACAGGTGGAGCAACGGATACCCAGGTACTGGTAAAGGTACATTGTATTGTATATCGTACATTGTGGGGTTGTCTTTTATTGTCAAGCTTCACACCAACACTGCACCACAGCTGTGTCAAGGGGATAGAGAGCCAAGTTATTGGGGGTGTAAGAAGCAGAGTACAGGCCCAATTCAAACCAGCAGCTCCTTCGGGGGTAAGTGCTACATAAGATTTACCCATTCCATGTTTTTCTCACACATTTAAGAGGGAGAATGAGAATCTGCAGCTGAAAAGGTACTGTTTTAATCAAACTAAATCATATATTATTATGCTATATGTTATAACATAATCATTTATTATTTATCTATTTACTGTGAAATTACCGGTTTGAAGTTATAACTTCAAACATCAGTAATTTGTCCGTTAACCACTTCAGCCCCGGAAGAATTTACCCCCTTCCTGACAAGAGCACTTTTTGCGATTCGGTACTGCGTCGCTTTAACTAACAATTGCGCGGTCGTGCGACGTGGCTCCCAAACAAAATTGACATTCTTTTTATCCCACAAATAGAGCTTTCTTTTGGTGGTATTTGATCACCTCTGCGGTTTTTATTTTTTGCGCTATAAACAAAAAATAGCGTCAATTTTTTAAAAAACGCATTATTTTTTACTTTTTGCTATAATAAATATCCCCAAAAAACAATTAAAAAAACATTTTTTTTCCTCAGTTTAGGCCGATACGTATTCTTCTACATATTTTTGGTAAAAAAAAATTGCAATAAGCGTTTATTGATTGGTTTGCGCAAAAGTTATAGCGTTTACAAAATAGGGGATAGTTTTATGGCATTTTTATTAATAATTTTTTTTTGTACTAGTAATTGCTGCGATCAGCGATTTTTATTGTGACTGCGACATTATGGCGGACACATCGGACATTTTTTTTTTTTTTTTTAACAGAGAAGTCACATCGGACATTTTTGACACATATTTGGGACCATTGTCATTTATACAGTAATCAGTGCTATAAAAATGCACTGATTCCTGTGTAAATTACACTGGCAGTGAAGGAATTAACCACTGGGGGGCGGGGAGTCAGTACTAGGGAGGGTTAAGTCAGTACTAGGGAGTGTTTTCTAACTGTAGGGGGGATGGGCTAGCTGTGACACATCACTGATTTCTGCTCCCGATTACAGGGAGCAGAGATCAGTGACACTGTTACTAGGAAGAACGGGGAGATGCTTGTTTACATCAGCATCGTCCTCTCCATGAGGCGATCGTGGGTCTCCCCGCGGCGACCCGAGCCTCGACTCACGGAGCCCCCGGCTGGCGCGCACGCAATGGCACGGTGGGAAATTTAATGGGACTTACAGGTACGCCCATTTGCCCAGCCATGCCATTCTGCCGACGTACATCGGCGTGCGGCGGTTGGGAAGTGGTTATGCCACCTGCTTGAGTACAGTTTTTGAAAATATAGTAAATTACCTTAAAAACAATATATTATTTTTATAAGACTTACCAATGGTAATTAACCCCTTGCCACCCAGGCCAATTCTGACACTTCTTTCCTACATGTAAAAATCATCATTTTTTTCTTTTACAAAAGGTTTTATTAATGTTCATTCCAACATAACAGCACAACACAGTGATGGTCACATCTCAAGTAACATACAAAGGTACATTGCGAGAAGTCAGAATAAAGTAAGCAGATATAATCAAGACCCGGGGGTTCTAAGGAGGGCATAGATGAAAATTGGCAACACCAACTGGAATCTCAGTGTTCTGGAACCCTCTCCGTCTAATATAGTATGCAGATGACCCATAATCTGCATACCTTCGGGCATGTCCACCAAATGTGCACCATAATTGTCAGAAACCATGAATCAGACTGAGACAGAAGTACAGTTAAATTACACTTGTTTAATAATAGTAAAAAAAAGGTAAACAGAGTAAACGTAGTCAAAACATAGCCAGAGTTCAGGAACCAGAACAGATAGTCAGACAAGCCAAAACGTCAGGGAGCCAGAGTTGAGCGTAGTAAAACAGGAAGCAGGATCTGGAGCCAGAAGGAATGTCAGCCAAGCAAGTCTTTAACAGGAGGACTTGGATTTTGTGGGAATTTCAGAGACCTGGTTCAACAGTTCTCATGATTGGCTGGCAACCATTCAAGGGTATACCCTTTATCGCAGGGATAGAGAGGATAAAAAAGGGGGAGGGGTATGCCTATATATTAAGAATAATGTACAAGTGAATGTGAGAGATGACATCACTAGGGAGCTAGGGAGGAGGAGGAATCCTTATGGGTAGAGCTCTAAAGGGTTGAAGCTAAGGGGAAAATATTACTGGGAGTATGCTATAGGCCCCCTAACCTGAGGGAGGAGGGGGAGACGGATCTCCTATCACAAGTTGGATTAGCAGCAAGGATGGGAAGTGTTATCATAATGGGGGATTTTAATTATCCAGACATAGACTGGGCGGAGGGAACCACACATTCGTCTAAGGCTTGCAAGTTCTTAAATATCTTGCAGGACAATTTCATGGTTCAGATGGTAGACTCACCAAGCATAAAGCGTTACTGGATCTACTAATTACTAACAATACAGACCTGATCACGGATGTGTAAATACGGGGCAATTTAGTAAACAGTGATCACAGGTCAATTGGCTTCAGTATAAAACATACAAATAGGAAACATAAGGGGAATACGAAGACACTGAATTTCAAAAGAGCCAACTTCCCTAAACTACGAACCTTGCTAGAAGGCATGAATTGGGATAAAATCTTAGAAACAAAGAACACTGAGGAGAGATGGGTTTGCTTTAAGAGCATATTAAAGAGGAAGTAAACACTGATGGGTGTTACTTCCTCTTTGTTTCCCTGCAAAGGTAAAGCATAATGGGCTACTATGCTTCGCATAGTAGCCCATTATGTGCCACTTACCTGCAGGAGAAGCCCGCGATGTCCCCGTCTTCCTCACTGGTAGCGAGCATCCATTCTTCACCCCTCTTCCTTCCGGGGCCGCAAACCCTGGCTCTGTGACTGGTCAGAGTCGCGCGACGTCGCGTGACATCACTCCCGCGCATGCGCGCGGGAGCCGCCTTTAACGGCATGACCCGCGCTAGAAATGGCATAGCGTGCCCTTTCTGACTCCAGCGCATGCACAGAAGAAATCGCCCTACGGCGATTTGCAAATATCTCCTAGACCGTGCAGGTCTGGGAGATATTTCAAGCACCTACAGGTAAGCCTTAATCTAGGCTTAGCTGTAGGTTAAAGTGGTTGTAAAGGGTTTACAACCACTTAAAATAAGGGCATTAGCCAATGCATCCCATTGGGTAATATATTTAAAAGAGCAAGCAAAAGTCCTAGATGGCTTAGTTCCAATGTAAAAATGCATATACAGTCAGGTCCAAAAATATTGGGACATCAACACAATGAAATTAAACGAACAAGATGTGCTTTAACTGCAGACTTTCAGCTTTAATTTGAGGGTATTTACATCCAAATCAGGTGAAGGGTGTAGGAATTAGAACAATTTGTATATGTGCCTCCCACTTTTTAAGGGACCATAAGTAATGGGACAATTGGCTACTCAGCTGTTCCATGGCCAGGTGTGTGTTATTCCCTCATTATCCCATTTACAAGGAGCAGAGAAAAGGTCCAGAGTTCATTTCAAGTGTGCTATTTGCATTTGGAATCTGTTGCTGTCAACACTCAATATGAGATCCAAAGAGCTGTCACTATCAGTGAAGCAAGCCATCATTAGGCTGAAAAAAGAAAACAAACCCATCAGAGAGATAGCAAAAACATTAGGTGTGGCCAAATCAACTTTTTGGAACATCCTTAAAAAGAAAGAAGGCATTGGTGAGCTCAGCATCACCGAAAGACCTGGAAGACCACGGAAAACAACTGTGGTGTATGACCGAAGAATTCTTTCCCTGGTGAAGAGAACACCCTTCACAACAGTTGGCCAGATCAAGAACACTCTCTAGGAGGTAGGTGTATGTGTGTCAAAGTCAACAATCAAGAGAAGACTTCACCAGATTGAATACAGAGGGTTCACCAGAAGATGTAAACCATTGGTGAGCCTCAAAAACAGGAAGGCCAGATTAGAGTTTGCCAAACAACATCTAAAAAGACCTTCACAGTTCTGGAACAACATCCTATGGACAGATGAGACCAAGATTAACTTGTACCATAGTGATGGGAAGAAAAGAGTATGGAGAAGGAAAGGAACTGCTCATGATCCAAAGCATACCACCTAATCAGTGAAGCATCGTGGTGGTAGTGTCATGGCGTGGGCATGTATGGCTGCCAATGGAACTGGTTCTCTTGTATTTATTGATGATGTGACTTCTGACAAAAGCAGTAGGATGAATTCTGAAGGGTTTCGGGCAATATTATCTGCTCATATTCAGCAAAATGCTTCAGAACTCATTGGACGGTGCTTCACAGTGCAGATGGACAATGACCTGAAGCATAACGCGAAAGCAACCAAAGCGTTTTTTAAGGGATAGAAGTGGAATGTTATGCAATAGCCAAGTCAATCACCTGACCTGAATCCGACTGAGCATGCATTTCACTTGCTGAAGACAAAACTGAAGGGAAAATGCCCCAAGAACAAGCAGTAACTTAAGACAGTTGCAGTAGAGGCCTGGCAGAGCATCACCAGAGATGAAACCCAGCATCTGGTAATGTCTATGCGTTCCAGACTTCAGGCTGTAATTGACTGCAAAGGATTTGCAACCAAGTATTAAAAAGTGAAAGTTTGATGGATGATTGTTAATCTGTCCCATAAATTTTGGTCCCTTAAAAAGTGGGAGGCACATATACAAACTGCTGTAATTCCTATACTGTTCACCTGATTTGGATGTAAATACCCTCAAATTAAAGCTGAAAGTCTACAGTTAAAGCACATCTTGTTTGTTTCATTTCAAATCCATTGTGGTGGTGCATAGAGCCAAAAAGATTAGAATTGTGTCGATGTCCCAATATTTATGGACCTGACTATAAAAGCAAAGGAGAAGGCCTTCAAAAAATACAAGGTTGAAGGATCATCATCAGCAGACTTTATAAAGAATGCAACAAGAAATGTAAGAGTGTAATTAGGGTGACTAAGATAGGACACGAAAGACAGAGCAAAAAAAAAAAATCCCAAGAAATTCTTTAAGTATGTAAACAGTAAAAAAGGGAGGACAGACCATATTGGCCCCCTAAAGAACGAGGAAGGACATCTGGTTACAAAGGATGGGGAGATGGCAAAGGTATTGAATTTATTCTTCTCCTTAGTCTTCACAAGGGAATTGGGGGGGCTTTAGTAACCAAAACTGCAGTGTTTATCCTTATGACACATCACAGGAACCACCTCCACGGTTAACAGAGGACAATATTAAAATTAGACTTGGAAAACGTAACATTGGTAAATCACCAGGACCGGATGGCTTGCATCCGAGGGTACTTAGGGAACTCAGTAAAGTAATTGCCAGACCATTGTTCCTAATTTTTACTGACAGTCTACTGACTGAAGTGGTACCAGGTGATTGGAGAAAAGCCAATGTAGCACCAATATTTAAAAAGGGCCCAAAATACATCCCTGGGAATTACAGACCAGTTAGCCTAACATCAATAGTATGCAAGCTCTTGGAGGGAATGATAAGGGACTATATACAAGATTTTAGTAACGAGAACGGTATCATTAGCAGTAATCAGCATGGATTCATGAAGAATCGTTCTTGCCAAACCAATCCATTAACCTTCTATGAGGAGGTGAGTTGCCATATAGATAAAGGAAGTAGATGTGGTATATCTGGTGTATCTGGATTTTGTAAAAGCATTTGACACAGTTCCCCATAAACGTTTACTTTACAAAATAAGGTCCATTGGCATGGACCATAGGGTAAGTACATGGATTGAAAACTGGCTACAAAGGTGAGTTCAGAGGGTGGTGATAAATGGGGAGCGCTCGGAATAGTCAGAGGTGGGTAGTGGGGTCCCCCGGGGTTCTGTGCTGGGACCAATCCTATTTATTTTCTTCATAAACTACCTGGAGGATGGGGGAAACAGTTCAATCTCTGTATTTTCGGACAGTACTAAGCTAAGCAGGGCAATAACTTTTCTGAAGGATGTGGAAATCTTGCAAAAAGATCTGAACAAATTAATGGAGTGGGCAACTACATGGCAAATGAGGTTTAATGTAGAGAAAAATGTAAAATAATGCATTTGGGTGGCAAAAATATGAATGCAATCTATACATTGGGGGGAGAACCTCTCGGGGAATCTAGGATGGAAAAGGACCTGGGGGTCTTAGTAGATAATAGGCTCAGCAATGGCATGCAATGCCAAGCTGCTGCTAACAAAGAAAACAGAATATTGACATGCATTAAAAAGGGGATCAACTCCAGAGATAAAACGATAATTCTCCCGCTCTACAAGACTCTGGTCCGGCCGCACCTAGATTATGCTGTCCACTTTTGGCACCAGTCCTCAGGAAGGATGTATTGGAAATGAAGCGAATACAAAGAAGGGCAAATAAGCTAATAAAGGTTCTGGAGGATATTAGTTATGAGGAAAGGTTGCAAGCACTGAACTTATTCTCTCTGGAGAAGAGACGCTTGAGAGGATATATGATTTCAATCTATAAATAATGTACTGGTGACCCCACAATAGGGATAATACTTTTTTGTGGAAGGGAGTTTAACAAGACACGTGGCCACTAATTAAAATTAGAAGAAAAGAGGTTTAACCTTAGGTTATGTAGAGACTTCTTTACTGTATGAGTGGCAAGGATGTGGAATTAAAAAGGTGGGGGTGGGTGCTGCGCTATCCGGGAGCAATGAAAAAATGCTCCTACAGGTAGCAGTATGAAGTAAATGCTGCAGTATGAACTGAAAGCTGCCAGCAACAAGGTTATGTATATTATGGTGTGGTGTAAACCACTAGTAATACTGAAGGGCAATCCCAAATAAATTAGCAAATGCTATTGCCCTGAAGGATAGTGCAAACAAAATGAATGTGCAAAATACTGCAATAAATAAATTCTATCTGTAGACATTCAATATAAATATATATACTCATGTGCAAATTTAGTCTTTCTAAAAAACAGGTCCGGGTCTCCTTTCCATAATATAAAAACTTCATCAATGTATCTTTTGTAAATTACCAATTCACCAGGTCTGTTGTAAAAGACATTTTCTTCCTCCCACTGGGCCATAAATAGGCCTGCTACACTCGGGGCAAATTTGGCTCCCATCGCTACTCCTGTCTGTTGGTGATAGTAGTTCTTATCGTACCAGAAGTAGTTATTCTTTAGACAGAAGTCAAGACATTTAATTATAAACTTTCTTTGAATACATGGAAGCTTAGTAAATGATCTAAGGCCCCATTTTGTGGCTTTGCACGCTTGGTGGTGAAGGTTTATTGTATATAAGGATGACACATCTGCGGTAGCCATAAAGAAGAAGGCCCTTGGATTATGACTACTGCAGATGTGTCATCCTTATACACAACCTCACCTACTATGTAACTATGTATATAACAGGAACACAGGAGATCGTCTCCAGAGATGTGACCAAGGCGAAGGCAGAGATCATCTGGACTGGACAGCTTAAGTAGGCAGGACTGACGAGCAGGATATCATCAACAGGTGAGTCACTGTGGAGAGATAGGACCATGGAAGGTTGGAAACCATAATTCACCATAAACAGAGACAATCAGGAAGCAGAATTCAAGGCACTGTTGTGAGCAAACTCTGCTCACAGTAATAGGTCTGACCAGTTGTTATGATGGTCAGAAATATTGCAACGTAGGAATTGCTCCAAGGACTGATTGGTTCATTCTGCGGCCCTATTAGACTGCGGGTGATATGCAGAGGAGAAAGCAAGCTGAATTCCCAACTGTGCACAAAAGGCTCGCCAGAACCGGGACACAAACTGACTACCCCTGTCCGAGACAATCACCTTGAGTAGCCCATGTAAGCGAAGGCAAAAATGGAAGCCAGTTCCTTAGAAGTGGGCAACTTCGTAAGTGGAATACAATTACACATCTATGAGAACCGGTCAACCACCATAAGGATAACTATGTTGCATAATGTGAAAGATGATGTTACACCGAGTAAATAGATACCTAACATGTCACGCTTTAAAATTGCGCACACTTGTGGTATGGCGCCAAACTTGAGTACTTAAAAATCTCCATAGGCGACACTGTAAAATTTTTTACAGGTTATATGTTCAGAGTTACAGAGGAGGTCTAGTGCTAGAATTATTGCTCTCTCTCTAACGATTATGCCGTATGTAACCTGTGTGTATCTGGCTCTGATACTAGTCAGTGCCTCACCATCCACTGACCTCACAGGAGGTTGCTTACTTAGCACAGGCACCATTCAAAGAATGCTTTGAATTTTCTCAATGAGTGCAAGGTATTCTTTGATTGGACAAGGTGGAGAAGTAAGACGGTAACCTCACAATCTCCACCTTATAAAATCAGAGAACGCTTTGTGATCCTTGAGAAAATGGAAAGCAGTGGCGGCCCGTCCATAGGGGGCGCAGGGGCGCTGCCTGTAAAATTTGATTAATAACTATATTTCAATAATTCATATTGATGAGAAAAGTTCCAAGAAAAATCTGTTAAGTTCTTGTGTAAAAACTCCAAAATTGATTTAATAATAAAATAGCAAAATGTTACAAAAACAATGTCAAAATGTAGAATATAAAAATAGATTCAATAAGTTTCTTATTCTTGAAATGAAATTTAAATCAGATATGTCTGTGTGTAAAAGTAGCTTCAATGTCTTGAGATGTGTGTGTGTCCTTGTGGAGAGCTGGCAAGAATGTGAGTCTTCCCCCCCACAGCCTGTCTGTACTCTTATGCCCCGTACACACGGTCGGACTTTGTTCGGACATTCCGACAACAAAATCCTAGGATTTTTTCCGACGGATGTTGGCTCAAACTTGTCTTGCATACACACGGTCACACAAAGTTGTCGGAAAATCCGATCGCTCTGAACGCGGTGACGTAAAACACGTACGTTGGGACTATAAACGGGGCAGTGGCCAATAGCTTTCATCTCTTTATTTATTCTGAGCATGCGTGGCACTTTGTCCGTCGGATTTGTGTACACACGATCGGAATTTCCGACAACGGATTTTGTTGTCGGAAAATTTTATAGCCTGCTCTCAAACTTTGTGTGTCGGAAAATCCGATGGAAAATCTCCGATGGAGCCCACACACGACAACACGCTCCGATCGGATATTTTCCATCGGAAAATCCGACCGTGTGTACGGGCCATTACAGTTAACCCCCACTTTTTTCCATAGAGGCTGGCTAGATTTTCCTTATAGTCCCACAGAAAAGACCGGGAACTTTGAATTTCACCCCCTCCAACATTCCTAAGGGTGGGGCTATGAACAGTGTGAGAGTAGCTAAAATAAAAATCATTTAACTTACAATATAGACATTTCCTTTAAACATATACAATCCTACATATCAGTATATATTTAAAATGCAGTGTTCTTATTAATATCCTAATCAAGAAATATAGTAATGTAAAGAAACAGCTTATAGTCTTAACATACTGGAACTTTGTGTCTTTGGAAAAGACTGTAAGCTTATCTCTTATGATGGGGGAGGTGAATGGTTGACTTACTCTAAATTACATCCATATGTGAGATGAAGTTCTCCCAAGAATATGAAGCATATGAAGCCTATAGCAGCATAAACTTTTACGAGTATAAAAACCTTATATAACTTCACCTTTTCCATAAATAGAAGATTAATAAATTATATAAAATGTATCCATGTCCATTGTTCTCAGAGACCCAAACATTCATAAATATTCATTTCTAACACCGCCCCACCAAGCTAGTCACAAAAAAGTCTCTTTAAAAAATAAATAAATAAAAAAAGGTCCTTTAAGTGCACTGTGTTCGGGTGCCGGACACAGTGCACTATGGGAAGCATGACGTCAATGCAATCACCTGATTGCAGACGAGATGCTTAATTTGCCTGTTTTTTTTGCTCTATTGTGGCGCAATGCAATGCACCTAAACACTTCCTTCATTCTTGTTGAAGTCTTTTTTTGATTGGCACCGCCGTAAGACATGTGCGGTGCTTTCCCTCAGAGCCAAAAAAACGGAAGTGATGCTGCCGGTCCATGGATGGAACGCATGGCCCGAGCACATCCTATTTGCAGTTTGCAGAAGATTATTTTGGTAATTCCTGCACGCCACAGGAGAGCACACCACAGCAGCCCACCTGAACGAGTAAGTGCCGGACCTCCTAGTGCGGGGGTTCATCCATGGTAAGTGACACTGGGACACTTCTCCTTTCCTCTGCTCTATACAGTACTCGTTCTGTGTTTATAAGAGGTGGGTGACTTTATAAATAGTTGTTGGTGGATGGCAGTGTGTGTCTGGACTGGAGAGGAGTTTGTTTTCCCGGGCTATGTGAGATTGGTGCTATTACATACTTGTAAGCTTCTCCGACTCTGGAGCAGCAAGGACAGCTGCAGAGTCTCTGCCTTTGCTGGGTCCTCATAATATCTCTCTCTCCCCCCCCCTGCATGTGGTCAGGACTGTTCGATCTGTCTTGCAGTGGCGGCTGGTGCCAAAAAATTTTGGGGGGCGCAAACAAACCCCTCGAGGTCTGCACTCAGCTCGGGTAAGTATTAAGGGGTGCTGGGAAGGCTGCTACACACAGAAGGTTTTTTATCCTGATGCATAGAATGCATTAAGATAAAAAACTTTTTGCCTTTACAACTCATCTAAGAGCTCATGAACACTGCATCTCAAAGAAGCAGCTCCCATGGCCTTTTTTAGAAGTTTACAGGCATATGCTCTTAGCCTTGGTTCACACTGGGGCAAATTGTCAGGCGACTTAGTCACGCTCCATTCAGTGCAATGAAACCATTCTAATCAGATTGACTCAAGTCACTCCAACTTAGAAAAAGGTTCCTGTACTACTCGGGGGTGACTTTGGAGTGGCTTGCATGTAGTACCGATCCCCCTGCAGAGCAGAGGGAGAAAGCCGGCAGCACTGCAGGGGGATCCTCAGGAGTCACAAGGCAGTACACAAGGCATTTTTTTGTAACAGCAAGATCCTTATTACATGTGAATGCAGCATACCCAGGCATGTACTGGCCATTGGGACTACAGGGAGTTTCCCGGTGGGCCGATGGCTCAGTGGGCCGATTTCAGTGACAGTGGACCGCTGCCTCCCTCCAGTCCTCTGTCCCCCCCGCAGTGCTCACCTCCTCTCCCTGGCTAGTTATGCAGCGCGCCTGAAAACAGACATGATGCTCAGGAGTCAACACTTAGAAGCTCATCATACGATCTGGAAGGAGGGCGGCCTCACTTTCCTGCCTAATCTTGTTCCATTGGGGGGGTGGGCACCAAACTGATTCTTTGCCCCAGGTGAAATAATGTCTAGCTTCTAGGGGTGCAACGGATCGTCACCGATCCGCGATCCGAACGGGCCAACCTGTTCGGATCGGCACACCCGCGATCCGCGGAGCGCTCCGCGGCCTCGGGTTTTAGGAAAGGCAGCGGCTTCGGCCTAGCTCCGGAGCCGCGGCCATCTTGGTACACCCGGCGGCGCTGAGCACAGCATCGTGCTGACGTCATCACCCCGCCCCCAACTCGTGGGTTTGTCGGCTAAAGCAAGCAAGGAAGGTATGACTAACAGCAGCACTAATGTATACTGCTGGAGTGTGTGGATATTACAGTGGGGGACATGGACTGCCTGGCTATATTACATTGGGGAACATGTTTTGGATAGGCTATATTACAGTGGGGACATTGATTGGCTATATTACAGTGGGGACATTGATTGGCTATATTACAGTGGGGACATTGATTGGCTATATTACAGTGGGGACATTGATTGGCTATATTACAGTGGGGACATTGATTGGCTATATTACAGTGGGGACATTGATTGGCTATATTACAGTGGGGACATGGACTGGCTATATTACAGTGGGGACATGGACTGGCTATATTACAGTGGGGACATGGACTGGCTTTATTACAGTGGGGGACATGTGGACTGGCTATATTACAGTGGGGGACATGTGGCTATATTACGGTGCGGGACATGTGGCTATATTACGGTGCGGGACATGTGGCTGTATTACGGTGCGGGACATGTGGCTATATTACGGTGCGGGACATGTGGCTATGTTACGGTGGGGGACATGTGGCTATATTACGGTGCGGGACATGTGGCTATATTACGGTGCGGGACATGTGGCTATATTACGGTGGGGGACATGTGGCTATATTACGGTGGGGGACATGTGGCTATATTACGGTGGGGGACATGTGGCTATATTACGGTGGGGGACATGTGGCTATATTACGGTGGGGGACATGTGGTTATATTACAGTGGGGGACATGTGGTTATATTACAGTGGGGGACATGTGGCTATATTACAGTGGGGGACATGATGTGGATATATTACAGTGGGGGGAGATGACGTGGATATTACAGTGGGGGGAGATGACGTGGATATTACAGCAGTGGGGGAGATGACGTGGATATTACAGCAGTGGGGGAGATTGTGGATAACTGGATTACAGTGGGGACTATATGGTGGTGGAATTTTCACAGGTTTTGCAAATTCAATTAATTGCATTTTGCACATTTATCCAAATTGACTTTTAGATTCATATATTTTTCTAATTATTTTTCATATTTTTGGTGTTCTTGTCAATTCATGTGTTTACGTCGTTCACTATTGTAATATTACGTTTAGCGCAATCCTATTTTTTCTATATTTTTTTCCTTGTATTGGGGTTTTGCAGAAGGATTGCTGCTTCCACTGAGTCTTAGGCGATTTTCGGCCGCACAGGATCGCTTCTAGGTCTCAGCGCAGTTTCTTTCCTTTTTTCCAGGTGAGCTCCCCTGCCTTCCCTGACTGGCGAATCGGGCAAACGACTGCCCACTGTTTCGTCCTCCCCTGGAACGTCCTCCAGGCTACCGAAGCGCTTCCACATCCTGCCTCTACTTTCGGGAAGGAATCAGTCCACACACACAGTGTGGTCATGGCGAGCGGAGGAAGGGAGGAGCTTGAACGCCCCACGTCATTGAAATCCCCTGTATGGGAGCATTTTGGCTTCCCTGTCAAATATGATGATGAAGGAAAGAGGTTAGTGGATAAAACCGTGACGGCGTGTAGGCACTGTGGCACAAGAAAGCCATATGACACTGGAAACACATCAAGCATGGCTACGCATTTGAAGCGACATCACCCCGGTGTTTCACTGAAAGAAGTGAAACAGAAAACGAAAACTACTCAACAACCGCTTATCACCGCAGCATTTACGCAGCCACTTGGTGCACAATCAGACCGGGCTAAAGCCATCACAAAAGCCATCGGTGTGTTTATAGGTGCAGACATGAGGCCATATTCGGTTGTCCAAAACGAGGGCTTTAAACACATGCTGAAAGTGCTTGAGCCACGTTACAACATCCCGTCGCGCACCCACTTCAGCGAAAAGATTGTGCCAGATCTTTATGAGCAGGAGAAGAAAAAAGTTGTGGATGAACTATCCCGAGCATCCTCTGTTGCGCTCACGACAGACGGGTGGACATCCAGGGGAGCACAGAGCTATGTGACGATAACCGCTCACTTCATCACAGCAGACTGGGAGATGAGAAGTCCGGTGCTGCAGACACGTCCCCTCTACGAGAGTCACACAAGCACTCATCTTGCGCAGATACTGACTCAAGCAGTGGAGGAATGGAAGTTGAAGAGGCCCAGTACCAATATCCCAGTCACAACTGATAATGCCAAAAATCAAATAAATGCAGTGAATGAGGCAGGACTGGGCCCACATATAGGGTGCTTTGCACATGTAGTGAATTTGGCATCACAGAAGGGAATCTCAATCAATAGGATGGACCGCCTCCTTGGGAGGATCAGGAAGGTGGTTTCCTACTTCCACCGAAGCACAACAGCTGCTCATGTGCTTAAGACAAAGCAAGAAATGCTAAAGCTGCCTACTCATAAGCTCATACATGATGTCCCAACAAGGTGGAACTCTACTTATGATATGATGGAGCGTTATCTGGAGCAGCAGGCAGCTATATACTCTGCATTGACCGACAAGACCCTGAAGAAAAATGTCAAAGACATCATTACCCTGTCTGATGATGATGTGAGAGTGGCAGAGGAGGTCCTCAAGGTGCTTAAACCCCTCAAAACTGTTACTTCTCTGCTGAGCACTGAAAGTTCACCATCTGTGTCAATGATCCTGCCGCTTAAAACAAGGATTCTACAATCCATGGCTCCAAGTGTGGAAGACAGCATCATCACTCGAGATGTCAAGACTGCCATTAGAGAGGACCTGCAGCACAGATACACTTCACCCCCTACTCTACAGGACTACCTTCACAGATCTACTGCCCTGGATCCGAGGTTCAAGTCCCTGTCTCACATGGACCCTGTCCTACGCCAGAGGACATACAGTGACCTCACCACTGAGATTGTGAGCAGTCTGGGCACTGAAGACTGTGATGAGGTAAAGAAAAAGAATATTATTTAAAAATATCATAAATTTAAATCTAAATACATTTTTTTTTTTTGCAGGGTCAAGCTGCAGAACCAACAGGAGCAAACTTGGACTCATCATCTCCTCCACAAAAGAAGTCAGCGATGGCAGAGCTTTTTGGAGAGACCTTTGCCACTTCCAGCAAAGACAAGAAGACTCCTGCTGACATCATCAAAGAGGAGGTGGCATCCTACCTGGCAGCAAGCGGCATTACAGTGGATGGTGATCCGCTGACATGGTGGAAAAGCAATGAGTGTAGATACCCTCATATTGCCACGATGGCAAGATGCTATCTCGCTGTGCCAGGCTCTTCAGTTCCTTCCGAGAGAGTGTTCTCAACAGCAGGGGACATAGTGACTGCAACGAGGTCCACACTCTCCCCAGACAATGTAGACACCCTTGTCTTTTTGAAAAAGAATTTGCAATTATAAGCTCAGGAATGCTTTGCTTTCTTTCCTTCTTCTTTGATGGTGTGGACATACTAGGCTTTCACAATCCATGTTTCAAGGAAGATGATGTGCCTTCTTATGTTGCACTTTAAGTTATTTTTGGCTCGTTGCCCATCGGTCCATGTTTGAAGGAAGGAGATATGCCATTTTTATGTTGCACTTTAAGTTGTTTTTGGCTCATAGCCCATCGGTCCATGTTTGAAGGAAGGAGATATGCCTTTTTTTATGTTGCACCTTAAGTTTTTCATTATGTTACAAAGAAGAAATTATGCCTTGTGCACTTTAACTTGATTTTATATATTTTCAAGTAATGTAAAAGTGTTAATAAACAAAAAGACAAAACTTATGTTTATTTGTCTTGTCTTTTTTTTTTTTTTTTTTTTGTTGATCCGAAAATGATCCGATCCGTGACTCTGATCCGAGGAACGATCCGAACCGTGAGTTTTTTGATCCGTTGCACCCCTACTAGCTTCCCCACTGGTACTGCCTATAAGAGAAATAATGTAGAACGGCTAATAGCTAGTGGGGGGGGGGGGGGGCTTGGGTGGCAAGCCGGCATGGGAGAGACCTGTCAAAGTGGGCCATTCTGGGTGAAGTCCAGGGCCAAATTTTTGTCCCAGTCCAGCCCTGAGCATACCTGATTAGCTTTCTTGGTAAATGATTAAACTGGCAGCGCTTTCAGGATGTGTGGACACTTTTGCCAGCTCTGTGGACACAGATTAACTCCCATCATTCTTTTGAAACACATTGTACTAGTGTCTGGGGAACCCACAACACCCAGGGGTGAAACTAGCACAAGCTTGGTTACAATGAGCTTGAGAGCATCAGGATCAAGCAGGAGATTGCATTTGATGCATTGATGGGCTAGTGAATGTTTAACAAGCCCTTGTCAACAAACTTTCAGGGCCCGTACAGTTACAGTTTATAACACTGTGCTGCATTGAGACTACCCATTCATTTTGTGCACAAATAAAAAAAAAAAAAAAAAAAGAAACTCTGTTCTGAGTGTAAGTATACCAAATAAGCAGCACACTATAATGTCAGAATATTTAAATGGAAATACATATACACTTATTACTTCTAGTGTTATAGCATCAAAGACACCAAATACACAAAAGCAAATGTGAATTCATCAAAATGGTGTAAAACGATGTGACAATAAATGCTTGTTTATAACCAAGTCCTGAGTTTTCTTCAATTATTCCTCTGTGAGAATATATAGGTCAGCTTGGGTGCACAACTTCTAACTTCAACTTGTGTGATAGTGCACAACCTCAGTGATCCACTGACTCTTACTGGAATGGAAGATCTCAATTCAAGGAGATCAACAAGTGCCTGGCTGTTACACAGCTATGGTGTTTCCTAACCCAAGTGCACCTAGCAAATGTCAGGAGAAAGGACCTCGGCATAATGCAAACAATAACTGGTAGATATGGTATCAGGCTTCCCAGCATTTGACAGACATCAGCACCCCCTGCAGCAGAAGCTCTACTCCATGCAAGCCCTGCAGCAAACACCGGAGGTTACAGTTCACACAGAGCAGTGTGGAGGGTGGAGGAGCAGGGGATTCAGGGAGGAGGTGAAACAATCAGAGAATGTCTTCCTCACTCTTTCATCTTGCTGACAAGACACTGGAAAGTGTTCTCTGAATGGGTCCTGTGCCAAGCGCTTGACCTCCTGTGTTCAGTAAGCAGCAGTGTGGATGCTTGGTATAGGACCTGGAAGCTAGCAGTGTCTACCACATTGATATCCAGCTTCCACAGGGATCCCACAAGTATTGCACATGCTGTACATACTCACATTTTTTTCAAGTTGGACCAATGTAAACATTTGTCTTTGATGTGCCAGCAATGACATTGTTATTTGCTCAAGTTGTATTGATTGTTCCAGGGAGAGTTCATTTACACAATGATCCATTATTCAATTTTCACAACTAATATAATTATCTGGATTTCTTAGCTAGCACTGACTGGTAAATTTTATTTTAGTGCTACTATCATGTTACACATGCATTCTTGTTTGTTTGCCTTTAAATAACTTTGTCCCCACCTAACCCTGTAGCTAGGGGATGCTCTATGTAGTTGGTCCTAGTCTTCTTTTTCATGCTTTAGTCTCCATTCACCACATGTACTGTATTCTGCTGAAGCTAGACACACTACAATGATAAAGTTTTTGATTATCTGCAAGATGTAATTTCAATCGAGTTACTGTCTGCCAAGCTACTGAGACTGTAAGGCCCCTTTCACACTGGGGCGGTAGGGGGCGTCGGCGGTAAAACAGCGCGGTATTTGGCCGCTAGCGGTGCGGTTTTATCCCCCCGCTGGTGGCCGAAAAAGGGTTAAAACCCCTCGTATAGCGCGGCTATAGCCGCGGTATTACCGCGGTATAGCCGCGCTGTCCCATTGAATTCAATGGGCAGGAGCGGTTTAGGAGCGGTGAATACACCGCTCCTTCACCGCTCCAAAAATGCGGCTTGCAGGAGATTTTTTCTTCTCCTGCCAGCGCACCACTTCAGTGTGAAAGCCCTAGGGCTTTCACACTGAACAAACAGCGGAGGCTGTTTAGGGGCGGTTTGCAGGCGCTATTTTTAGCGCAATAACGCCTGCAAACCGCCCCAGTGTGAAAGGGGCCTAAGTTAAGCTATCTCACCACAACTGGATCATTTATAGAACAGCTACAATTGACAATCACTTTACACATTACGGAAAGCACTACTAAAATTACCTTGCATGGTTAAATCATGAATGGAATGTGTCATATTTTTGCATTTCAATCGTTTTGATTAATTTTCAATGGAAAAAAAGGGATACAATACAATTTGCTTGTACAATGCTTGTCGGGAGGTAATAGAAACCAACAATAACATTAAGGTCAAATGGAGAATCATACAGACTAGAGACATAGACCAGCATAGATACTAACAGTAAGGTAAACATAAGATACTGTACAGGTTCATTAGGGGACTAGCCTGACTTGAGGAGAAATGATAAACTGGCGAAAGATCCCCAGACCTCATTGGATATGCCATATTATTATGAGTGGATGAGTTCTGTTCCCATGAATGAACAGTGGCCTATTTGTGTGGAGTTGTCCCAGTAAGCTGTCCGTTTATATACATATATACTGTACATGTATGTATTCACCATATATATTTGTTATATGGCTTTATGTTACATTCATATGTTTAAAATTGTGGTGTTCTTCTCTTTTGTGCAGGCAGCACACAGCAACCAATTATTAGATGCTGTGTAGTTCATCATCCTATTTGAATGCACCTGCTTATAGGAGGGTGTTATTGCACTATATACTTGCTTAGGTGTTGCAGACATCCCAAGTCTCCCGCAGGGTGCGGGAGCCTTCTGCATTTCGGGGGCGGCTCCCAGACACCTGCAAGTGCTGCACGATATCCCGGCTGTGGGGCTGATCCTGCATGGTCCCCTGGTTCACAGTCTGGGATGATCAGTGCAGGAGGAACATCTGTGGACACCGATCTCCCTGTATAGCTGACATCCGCTTCTCCTTCTCTCCCTCCAGCGGCTGTGGGCTAAAAAGCTATACCGGGAGATCAGTGATCACAGCTGTCCCTCCAGCTGCACCGATCATCCCCGGCTGTTCCCTGTATCCTCCTCCACCAGCCCCCCTCTGTGTCCTTGTATCCTCCTCCTCCAGCCCCTCTCTGTGTCCATTCTTCTTCAGCTCCTCTCCGTGTCCTTCTACCCCCCTTCTTCTCCGGCTCCCTGTCCTCCTCCTCCGCCCCCCCCCCCCCCTCATCCCCCGCAGCTGGCTTCCCTCCTCTTCTCTTCCGCCAGCTGTAGGGATCTGTCAGGATGGAGAGCGGATGAAGGAACCGGTCATTTACCGGCCCCTGCCTTTTTGGAATTGGACACAGTGAGCGAGATCGTGTCCTGTTTAGACCCCTGATATCTCACCAAAGCCCCCCCCAATACAGGGTTGATTTAAAAAAAAATGCAAAAAATATTAAAAAATTAAATTGTAAACAAAAATTATAAAAAATTAAGTTATAAAAAAAATTATAAAATAAAAAACTACTGACACCCCCCCCTGCCCTATCAATACTGTCCACTGCCCCAACCCAATCCCCCCAAAAAGCATTAAAAAAATTAAATGGTAAAAAATATGTAAAAATAAAAACTACTGACACCATCCACTGTCCTACTGACACCATCACCGCTACATACTCCCCACCCCTTCCCCAAAAGCACTGTGAAAAAAAATATTTTAAAAAAATATTTAAAGAAAATAATAAACAACGAAATTGTAAAAAAAATAATAGAGAAAATAATAAAAACAAAAAAACTACTGACACACTGCTCTACTGACACTGTCCACTACCCCCACCCCCAATCATTGTAAAAAAACAAAAAATAAAAAAATTGTAAATATAATTAAAAAAATAAAATTGTAAAATAATAATAATAATAAAGAACTACTGACACCATCCACTGCCCTACTGACACCATCCTGCACATACTACTCACCGCTGTACACTCCACACATGCACATTATACACACCGCCATACACTCCGCACTGTATATTCTCTATTTAACATTACTACATTCTGCACTATGTATGTCATCTTAGACTCTATAAAACCACACCCCATTTAAGCCACGCCCAATATGTAGCATGGTTTAAGCCATGCCCACCTCCCTGAAATGAGTTTTTGCAGGTTGGGATGTCTGGTGTTAAGTCTGTTTAGTCAGCTATGATTAAGTGCTGAGTAAGTGCAAAACATGTTAGCTGTTTTCTCTTCCTCTACTGAAGCTTGAGCTTATGCGTCCTATTCAAGAATCTACAATAAAGGTGGTTTTAGATGTGCAGCCGACTACCATTTTTACCTTTCCTATGTTTTTCTATGCTTACATTTTTAATTGGATACATACATTTTTGATGACTGATTTGCAGCAACTTGTTTTAGGAGTGCTTTTTCTCTTTTGTGTTTGTATAAAATTGTTGCACTCCCTGCTGGCCCAATCCTCACATGTAAGAATTATCACTTTGAACACTTACAGTATTTTGTATTTTTCTTGTGTGGCTTGCTTAGGTGTTTAAACACCTGATATAGATACTGTATCCAAAGAGAGCCATAACCAAGAGGGGAAGACATGTAGCGGTAACAAGACAAGTCTTAAGGGACAATATGCTCCCTAGCTAGTTAGAGTATTTTAGATTGTTGTTATGAGAGGAATGCTGGTTAAATGACTGCCAGAAATATAGCACAGGTTCTTAAAGTGGAACTTTAGTCATTTTTTCAACTTTCCATCTATTAAATCATCTGCCCTTGTTGTTTTAGCTTTGGATAGTAAAACTTTTTTTTCTGCCAGTAAACACCTTATACAGCCCACTTCCTGTTTCTTGTCTGGTAAAAAGCCTAGGCTTATGACATCATGCACAACTCTCTCCCTCTCTAACTCTTGTGAGAGTTTGCCAGGAAGGGAGGGGGATGAGTCATAAGAGGGCCAATGAAAGCTGCAGGTGTGCCTCTGTGTGTCTGTGTAAATCCAGGAAGTGAACAGGCAGCAGCTTCAGCTGCCCACAGTTAAAATGGATGCAGCCAGACTCAGTGGAGGGACATTTATGCAGCATATTTGGCGAGTACCGAATCAAATTATATATAAAATAATATGCAAAGTGGTTGGAGGGAAGCTTCAGAATTGGAAATATGTTTTTATTACACATCATGTGAGCAGACTGCAGTTCCTCTTTAAAGAAAAATATACAGCTACAAAATTGTGTTTTAACGGGCAAAAGAAATTTGCACATCCCCTTGATCTCTACTTTTGTTTAAAAAACACCCACATAGACCTGAAAGAGTACTGTTATATCTAAATGTACAGTCTGCAATACCATGTTTCATCGACAGGGACTTAATATTTAGCACCAAATTAAGGTCTCTTGATCTTGAAGACACTTAGAAAGTGTGGAAGTGGCTGACCATTTTACTGTGCTCCTATAGCTTTTGTAGAGGCCTGGCTTTAAATTTTTCTTTGGCAATAGGGATGCATCAGAGGTCCAAGAAGTTTGTGATGATATGGGTCATTAAAATATACCCCATAATTATTTGCAGCTTTGTAATCTTCACAAAAAATATGTCACTGTCTTCCAACAAAAAGAAGAGAGGAACTCAGTAACAGAGGACCGCGCAAGAGGTTACTTATGCAACAGGTATTGATCTTTTCAAAATTCAGAATTGTAAACAAAATTAGTTTATTAATTATTTAATTTACAGATATAAAGTGTTGATAGAAAAATGCAGTATCGTAAAAACTGTTCAGGTCCAGTGATGGACCGTAAAAATATGGCCATGAACTAGTTCAACATATAGGACAATATATGAAACAATACATGACAACGACAAACGATGTGCAAGCAGTCATGCGTTAGGGCCAATAATGTTTGGGTAGTGTGTGGGAATATAAAACCCCCCTGATCCTAATTTGGGCCAATTGACTGCTTGCAGATCCAATAGATGGAGGAAAGAAGGGGATGGGAAGGGAAGGATGGATGGCCAGGCTGTGCGATAAACTGGATCAATGCCGTATGCGATGGACTGACATCAATACTTGTGGACTGACTGGTAAAGTAAAAAAAAATGATGAAAATCTTGAATCACAAACGATGTGTTGTTGAAATCAAACAATGTTTATGTTGAAAAAATTAAAAGTTTCACCCCTATGGGTTTAGTTGGTAGAAATTCCAGTAATCCAGATAAAGTGATTCATATGTAGAGCACTAATGGACAATAAGGGAGAAAGATCTTGCTGAATGTATATATAACATATATGGTATAGTGTAAAAATCAGCAAGTCTACCATTAAAAGTCCACTGCTTGGTAAAGTGGTTCCCCGTGCATTGTAGTAAACAACTTGCATAGACAGGGAATTGATACACTTACTTGCTCAGTTGCGTTGCTCCGGCATCATTGGCTGTTGCGGTGGCGGAAGATTCATGTCTCCAATGGTTCACCTCCTCCACAGTGGGAATAGTTGGAAGCAAAATGGACAAGTAAATGGAATGAACTGGCTGATGTAAATAGATCACTGAGCGCAAATGAGAGATTGGCGTATCAGTCAGCAGTAGGTAACAGAGGGCTTGGAAGTTTGGACTAGATGCTGCACGATCAAACAGCCTTAGCTGGTCAAAGCACAGCTGACATCACTTGTCCTACTTCCCATACACCGGCGGCCGCAACAGGGCTGCGTTGTTGATGACGTCAACGCGTTTCTCTGGGTCTAATGGCGTAGCTTCATCTCGGACAAACTGATATTAAGTGAACACTCATAAAAATAGAAATGTAAACCCTAGGATGTATGAATGGAGCAGAGTGTATCAGATTAGTAGTTCACTTTTTATCCAGACATTGCTGTTATATACCAGTTCAATTCACTTGCAGAAGATTTTCAAACCCACCAATCAGATTTAAACATGGCTTGTAAATTTTAAAGTGACTGATCTGCCTAATTCTTTACAAAGTATTTGTTCATTGTCCCACTTTGGGAGCAGACCTCTTTTTTAACCACAGACCCCATCTGCCCTCTGGAAGAT
The DNA here is from genome assembly GCF_042186555.1 of Aquarana catesbeiana. Classification (NCBI taxonomy): domain Eukaryota; kingdom Metazoa; phylum Chordata; class Amphibia; order Anura; family Ranidae; genus Aquarana; species Aquarana catesbeiana. Next base: position 240,938,346 of record NC_133324.1, read on the forward strand.
TCAGGATCAAATTCAGGCTTTACGCTCTCCAAAATGGCAACTGGAGCCTACAGTATAGTAAAGTTCCTTCTGCTACTTTTTTTAAATTACTATTACATGTCAAGTGCCTGCTGTACTGTATTCAGGGAAACACTAGGGAACCCAAATCCTGCTGTGTAAAGTTCAACCTCTTTAAAATCTTATTTAGGTTTTCCAAACTTGTAATGTGAATTCCCACCTAAAATAGTCAAACAATTTGTATTATTCAGACAGGCCTTTGCAATTCAAGCTGTTTGGTAAATTATACAATCAGATTGTAACATGTGTTGTAATATGCAGATAAAGAAACTGCATCCTCAGCTTTTGTGAAATGCTACTTTACAATAGCAACTATGCTGACATCCAAAAGAGGAACTTCAAAATTAAGAAGAAATAAAAATCTGGTATGAGAAATAAATTGTATATGTGAATTTTCATGAGAAGGCAACTGTTAATAGAACTGTTGGTAAGTATGATTTTGCCTTCTGTTTATAATAGATTATCTGGATTTACATAGCTTTTTGTTCACTCCTTATGAAAACAGAAAGCTTATGGAAATCAATATTTGTGCATCTAGGATATTTTTTGATCTACTGCTTGTAGACATGTATGATGTCTCTGTCAACTTTTCCATCCTAACTATCTGTAAGGTCCCTGGCAGAAACATCCTTTGGCCCTGGTGGATGTGAACTCTGCTCAGGGTTGCCTAAGCTGATCTATGATTTTTCTAGGCAAATGTGGCCCTCAGGCCCCAGCAAGAGTTATTAATATGACTGTATGGCAGTTATTTTTTTTAATGGTTTATTTAGCACAGTAAACTTCAAAGGAAGGCAAGTGGCAAAAATTCAACTATGGACTTCTCTTTTAGTAAAGTAGGTAGTTGGCCTTTTAGGATCAGCCAAACAGAACACAGACCCTATGTAATCCATCACAAGTAACCTAGTGGACGAGCCATGAGAACTTGCCGTGTCTACTGGCTGCAGCTTGAACCCAGCTCCCCAGGACAGATCGAAGAACAGAAGTACATAAGCCTTCTCTTAAAATGCTCAATACAGGCAGCCATCTTCCTGCTTAATTTGCTCTGGATGTACCCTTCAGCAGGACAAGAAAAATTCTTCAGGTCCCATGACAAGGGCCAACTTTTGCTTCCTTGGACCCAGGGCCAGGTCCTTTTCTCTGCAATACCCTCCCCAGGCAGAAGGTCCAAGAGGCAAAGTCCCTTCTACTCTGATGTCCCCTCTAGGCCAAGCCAGGGAGACACAAATCTCCTTTCCTGGCAGAAACCCAGGTGGAAAGACCCTTCTAGAAAGTCACCTTAAATATTCATAACCTTTCCCAGCCCACATCACTGATAATACACCTCTTGGTGACTGGCCATAGAGAAATATATATTCATAACTCACAACATTGTTTTTTCTTGGTCTATCTACTGGGGAACATTCAGGCAGCGACAGACAGAGGTAAACAATAATCAAAACCTGGCACAGAAATAACAACAATCAAAGCTTAGGCTGGCTACAGCCTAGCTGCTCATTAAATTTAGATTAGACTAGGACAATCCAGCTTGAGGCAGGAGTCAGGGTCCCTACATAAGGAATGAAATACATTTTTATTTGGTAAACCAAATACATGGTGAGCGTTTATTCAGCCCATGAGGAGTGTATAACCTATAGGGCAGGTTGGTGCTAAAATTTTTTGGGGGGGCACAAACAAACCCCTCCAGGTCTGCACTCACCACGGTCTTGGCTCCATACAGACACACACACACACACACACACACGGTCTTCAAAAACATTCCACACTTTCATACATTTAATAGAGTTAAAAAAAAAAGTGTGGAAACTTTTTTGAAGACCCCTCATATACACACACACACACAAACACCAAGACTTATAGCACTGACATATTCCGTGGCACCTTACGAAGAACCATATCCACCAATCACTACCAAAGTGCCACTTACAATCTAACATCCCCATCACAATCACAGACACCATACCTCCCAACAATGTGAGATGGGAACGAGGGACACCTACTTGCAAACGACGTATGTAGGCATAGGACATGCCCCCTGACACCCCCCCTTAAAGGAGAATTAACCAAAAAAAAAAGGTTAATTAAATCCACAAGGACTTTTTACCACTCCTATTTCTTTATATTGGCTTTTAAATTTACAAATGCAGCAATGTAGAAAATGGATGAAAGTTTTAGCATTGGGAAACAATTTTTAAAGATAAAAAATGCATTTAGATACAACTATATGGATCAGACCAAAATGAGGGACAAGAGGGGCAAAGAGGGACAGAGGGATATTGTTCCAAATCAGGGACAGTCCCTCAAAATCAGGGACAGTTGGGAGCTATGCAGACAACGAGGTCAATAAGGGGTCACAGGTTAACCTCGCCAGTTGCAGGTGGAAAGCAAAGTATCTAAAGCATGCCTAAGACATAAGCAACCTACAAACTCCATGCAGGAAGCTATCAAACCCAGTATCCCACAGCTCAAACACAACAACCTACAAACTCCATGCAGACAGGAATCAATCTTACCACCCCACAGCTCAAAATCCTGACCCACCAATGAGCTGAAAGCCCCCCTTAGTACATCAAACCCAACACAACTGCTAAAGAACCACGAGTCCCAGCAGAGCCACCATAACAATCTCCAGCAGCCAAGGACTACATCATTATAAAAGAGAACCTGCCTCTGACCATCAAACCCAGCATGCCCCTAAAAACTCAACAGCATTAACTTTACAGGAGAGCTGTAGTAGCCCTGGCTGGCAGGACATGCTTGCACTTGTAGTTCACCAGCAGCGGCTGCTGTACTGGTTCTGATCAGAGCCATGCTGGGGGAACAGAGAGAGCTCATATCATCCAGTAGCAAAGGCAGGGTTAACCCTGTCCATGCCACCTGAGCCAGCAGCAGCTAGGCAGGCAGGGAAGGCTGGATCCCCCTCTTACCTGTATATAGGCAATAATGAATCAATTAAATTAGATAAATATATAAATACACAATTATAAATATATAAATATATAAAGTGTCTCTTCAGTATTGCAGCAGCGCTGTGCACCCCAATTGAACAGGGTCTCTTTCTTAATCTATTTCAGAAAGTTCAAACATGGATCTGATAGCCAGAGATCCACCAATAAATAATCAAGATGTATTCTGTGAGGGTAGTAATCCTTTCACCAAGCGATACACCACGTGCTGGGGTCCCCAATGAAAACTCACTCACCAGAAATCAGATCAATAAAAGCCTTGATTAATAGTAGTAAATCTGCATCAATATCCAAAGCGACCACCAGATGTCAGTATTATTCCCAGTAGTTCCAATAGGATATGTAGAAGAAACAAAAATGCTCACATAGCGTGATACTGCTAAACATCTTTATTTGAACCATCCAAACATCCCCTTAAAACCATGCGTACCAAAATTTAATAAACATTGAGCAAAGATAACAAAGTGCACTGTGCCTGATTGCGTCCTCCAGTCGTGAAAACCTGTCAGGAGCGCTCCCTGTGTGTAACCACAGTCACACGCTTCCTGGTTCCTCGGTTGGTGGAGCACATGCGTCACTTCCTGTGCGAGGAACCAGGAAGCGTGTGACTGTGGTTACACACAGGGAGCGCTCCTGACAGGTTTTCACGACTGGAGGACGCAATCAGGCACAGTGCACTTTGTTATCTTTGCTCAATGTTTATTAAATTTTGGTACGCATGGTTTTAAGGGGATGTTTGGATGGTTCAAATAAAGATGTTTAGCAGTATCACGCTATGTGAGCATTTTTGTTTCTTCTACATATCCTATTGGAACTACTGGGAATAATACTGACATCTGGTGGTCGCTTTGGATATTGATGCAGATTTACTACTATTAATCAAGGCTTTTATTGATCTGATTTCTGGTGAGTGAGTTTTCATTGGGGACCCCAGCACGTGGTGTATCGCTTGGTGAAAGGATTACTACCCTCACAGAATACATCTTGATTATTTATTGGTGGATCTCTGGCTATCAGATCCATGTTTGAACTTTCTGAAATAGATTAAGAAAGAGACCCTGTTCAATTGGGGTGCACAGCGCTGCTGCAATACTGAAGAGACACTTTATATATTTATATATTTATAATTGTGTATTTATATATTTATCTAATTTAATTGATTCATTATTGCCTATATACATGTTCTACTATTTAAGCAGCTGCTACTAGTCATATAATTATTTATGTGCCGCACATACACCGTTAGAATATTGTACTAAGCGCAGAGCATTGTTGTTTTTTTGGGACGGGCATATACAACATACATTCATCCCCCTCTTACCGCCTGCAAGTCATGCACTGGTGAACTAGGTCAGGCAGCCCCCCTCTACTGACTTGAATAGCAGATGCAGCCTGGTGGAAGGACACAGCTCCAGGATTCCCTCTTGTTGGTGATCTGTCCAGTGGAGGTTTTAAACATGAAGTACTAATGCACCACTAAATGTCTAAACGATAAACGCGATAAAGTGCTTAATGCAAAAAATAAATATAAAGCAGCTGACTTCTGAACTGTTGCCAGCACCAAAAGTATATGTGATTTGTGGTGAAGCAGCGCTAAATACCTCTAAAACAATACCAAATATAAATTGCTAATAATAAAGTGCTAATACTGTTCCCGGATACCTCTAAACCAATCTTAAGGTATAAAATGCTAATGATAAAGTGCTTATAACAATCTCACTTCCCAATGTGCAAAATAGTGCAATAACAATGGCATAAAAAAAATACAAAATCCACAGGGATGACTAATCCAAGATGTATCTGAAGTAACTACAGATACTAAGCAATAGTATCTATAAGAGTAAGTGCGGCAAAGAAAGAAAAAAGTCCAAATGCAGATAATATAGTAGCTTGTAAAAATCCTTCTCCAATCCACACCCTGTGTGTGCTATCCTCTCACCTCAAGGGAAGACCCCAGATGGGTCTAGTCGTGCATCAACAGATGTACACCACCAATGTGTCCTTTTCCTCCTCCTTGGGTATATCCTAGACAGATAGTTACTGTAGTCTCAAGGCTGTTTCTCCACAAACACCGAGTTCCACGACCAGCTCCTTTAAAAAATTGTCTCCAGGGATAAAGGGTAAAAGAGAAGAGCCTCCATAGTGTAGTAGTAAAAAACCTGCAGATGCGAGGATGTAGAGCAGGGCTCCATAGTCACCCTGAGTCATTGCTCAGCCTATATCAGTGTTTCTCAACTCCAGTCCTCTGTCCAGTGAAGGATGGCAGGCATAGTGGGGGCACAGTGCGGGGACACCACCTTTCCTCTGTTCTGTCTCAGTCACCAGCAGTAGCGGCTGGTGGGTGGGTCGGTTGGCTTCCCCTGCGTCTCCTCCCCTGCATCACGGTGGCCATGTGTCTCCTCCCTCCTCCTCCTAGGCCAATAGGATCTTTTCGCCTTTTGGCCAATCGGGAAACGGGTCTCAGGACCCGGGGGGAGAATCAATGTGACAATATCGAATATTCATTCGCTATTGTCACACAACTGGGTGGACTCGGGGTGCAGTGCTCTGCGCCCAAGCCCACCCTTTTTTGAAGCCTATTAGAGCCACGTGCTCTTATCACATGCTTAAAAAAATCTCCATTGGAATCCATGCGTCCAGCGCCCCACATGTAGATTAGGGAGCTGGATGCATGGATAGGGGAAGGTGCCCCTGGACCTTGCATTACGAGCCGTCACTGCTATAGGGTGATTTCAAGCAGTTGATGATTATTAGCAAGTGTAATATAAAAAAAATTGCAACTGCCACTATTTTATTCTACAGGGTTTGTGCTTTCACAGACCTTACGTGAGCATATTAACAAGTGCAAAAATGCAAAAAGAACTCTGGCAGCAAAAGGACAATGATTTATTTACTACGAGTGATTTTAGCAGAATAGATAATTGGCTGAATGATCAGGGAGTAAGGCTCAGTTCACATATGAGCCGCATTCGTCGCACAGCAGGGATCCAGTGCGTGCTGGTTCACCGTTTAAGGTCCAATTTTAGCCTGAATTTTGGGCTGAATTCAGGCCTGAAACGGACCAAAAAAGGCACACGTTTTTCCTGCAAAACACACTGGACCTGCTGCGGAGATATGTGAACCAGTTCCATAGAGAAACTGGAAACCCACACCCAATTCGCATAGGTGTGAACCCAGCCTAAAAGGAATTATATACATGATCATGTATCTTTATGCAAACATGTGAACCGGTAAAAACAGTTATCTTCAGCAACTGTGTGTTTCAGCAACCATGTGCTCCAGCAACTGTTCGTTTCAGCACCTGTGCGTTTTTTTTTTTAATCAAAAACCACGTTTATTGAGCATAGAACAAAGACAATACAAACATTCGGAGAGATGGTGCAACCGGCACCACAGTATCGAAGCGTTCCCGTTAACAGTTTATGCAGGCTTGACATGTATTTTATAGTACTCCAAAGATCAAAATAAGAAAAAAACATTCAAGAGGAAAAAGACTATTTCCAATGACAGTAAGGTTACTGTTTCTAGGTTTTATATATTTAATCTCCATAAATGAGGCTAGATCTCCACATCACAATTGGAAGCATCTTCCACCCATCTGTCCCAGATTTTATGATATTTATCAGGGCACCCCCTATGAATATATATCAGTTTTTTATATGGGAGGGTGATGTTGATGGCCCTGATCCATTGTTGCATTGTTGGGGGGGGACCTCTCAGCCATGTCTTAGTGATTTGTATTCTGGCAAGGAATAGGGTTTCTTACAGGAGGGTATTTTTCATTTTCAGGGAGTGATAGGAGTCCCAACACGCACTGACGAGGGCAGAGAGAAACTGGAGAACCCATGCGGTCATGGAGGAACCGGACCACCTGGGTCCAGAACCCCTGTACCGACAGGCAGGCCCATATAAGATGATAGAATTACGCATTTAGGTGGTTACAGCTGGGGTAATTGGGGTCTTGACCTGGTCTGTATTTGGAGATGCGATAGGGCGTTAAGTATGACCTGTGGAGGATGTAGAGGTTGGTTAGGCGATCAGAAAGTTTAGGGGACACTGTTTTACATTTGGCTAGTGCTTCCTTCCAGTCCTCATCAGACAGAGTCCCCAGGTCTGACTCCCAGCGGGACTTCAATTGAAGGGCTGTGGATTCTGCTATAGGTGTCATAAGGTATGTATATATATGAGATATCAATTTTTTAGAGTCTTCACCGAGGACAATGTCTACAAGGAGCAGGATCTCAAGACGCGGAAGTGAAACCCAGAACTGAGTACAGAGTGCGTGCCTGAGTTGGTAGTAGCGGAGCAACATGTGATTGGGTAGGGTAAAGCTATCCCTAAGGGTCTGGAAGGATTTGACCAATCCGCCCGACAGCACCTGCAATAGATATATAATTGCCTTGTCCACCCATGATCTATGGTCAGGGACAGAGTTTAGCTCGGGCATGTGTGAGTTTTGCCAGAGAGGTGTATGGGAATGGGGGGTTGGAGCCTGTCCAATGCGCATAGCATGTTGCCAGATCCTACAATGGTGAGAAAGCATTTGCTTCGTATCATCATTACGAAATGAGTTGTGCGGACCGCAAAATAATAATTGAAAGGGGTGAAATATTGGGTCTGGGACTTGGGGGCAAACTAATGTGGAGTATCTCATTCTATCAGATTGGTTGAAATGAAAAATGTGGGATAGTTGGGACGCTATATAATAAAGAAAAAGATCGGGGAGAGCTGTTCCTCCCAATTCAGTCGGGCATTTCAGAACTTTCCATGACAATTTATGACGGGAAGACCCCCAGATAAACGTATTAATAATGGATTCCATAGATTTGAATATGCGTGGGGGAAGGTATAGTGGGGCCTGCCAAAAAATATATAAAAGTTTGGGAAGAAGTATCATTTTTACAAGATTTATTCGGCCCATGATACCTAGGGGGAGACGGGACCAAGTTTGCGTTTTAGTCTTGAGGACCTGGAATAAAGGTTCAACGTTAAGAGAGATGTAGTCACTGAGGGACCTGGAGACGAGCACACCCAGATATTTAATATTATTGGTTCTGACCAGTGGGAGTGCAGCCTGATCAGCACTCGGGGCACCTAAGTCCAGTGGGAGTATGTGGGATTTGGTCCAGTTAATTTGGAGCCCAGAGTACACTCCAAAAGCCGTAATTGTCTGGAGGGCTGATTGAAGGGAGGGACCAGCATCAGCAAGGTACAGAAGCATATCGTCTGCATACAGGCTGATGACCTCTGTCAGTTGGCTGCGACGGAGACCCTTGATGCCAGGGTGATGTCGAAGAGCTATGGCTAGGGGCTCTACTGCTAGGGCGTATAAAAGGGGTGATATGGGGCAGCCCTGGCGAGTACCACGGGAGAGATGGAACGGACGGGAGGTTCTACTATTAACTTGTATACGGGCTGTAGGGGCCTGGTACAGTAGTTGGAGCCATTTTATAAAGTTTGGACCAAACCCGAAACCATGTAAACACTCCCAGAGGTAGTCCCACTCCACGGGCACCTGTGCGTTTTTAGCAACTGTGTGTTTCAGTATCTGTGCGTTTTTAGCAACTGTGTGTTTCAGCATCTGTGCATTTTAGCAACTGTGTGCTTTAGCAACTGTTGCAGCATAGTGATGTTGCATTTAGGGGTTAAAACAGGCGGTCATATTGCCTCTTTACCGGCTGTCAAATGCCACTGAAAAGCAATCTGAGCATGGATCGCTTTTGAGAGGAACAGCATTTTTTTGCTGGTACTATGAACAAGCAAGAAAAAAAAAATCAGTTCTGATTGTACACATATAGGGGGTCAGGATTTTAACGCGCATACATAAAATGTGCATACATACATTTAAACACACACACATACATACACATGTATAAACACACATACATACTGTATATACACACACATATACTATATATACACACACACACTGCAGCATGTGGCCCGGCCGCCATGGCGACCGGAGCGACCCCTATACTTCCGCCACAGTGTCGGCCGCAATCAGATTTTTCTTTCTTTGTTTCCAAGTAATCCTAGAGCAAAAATTAACCATTTCAACTAGGTTTTTATTTCTGCAACTTAATTAAACATTCCCCTTGGTCTTATATATCACCCACAGTTGAACATCACATGTTATACTAGTCATATCATAGCTGGTCAAAAATGAACACATTCCTTCCTTTCACAGACACCGTCCCTCACACAGGATTTGTCTAAAGAGGAGGGGGGGGGGGATGCTGAAGCCTGTCTCTTCACCTCTCTCCTCTCTTAAACAGACCTCTCTTCTATAAATGATTTCTCAGTTAAACTTAAGCCTCATAAACACGATAGGACTTTGTACAAACTTTCCAGTGGATTTTTGTACAAAGGGCATTGACCATAAGTTTGTATTGCATACACATGGCAGAACTTTTTCAGCCAACTTTCTCCAAATCACGTGGTTTTTCAGCTCTTTACCACCACCCTTTGGTCAACTTCTGTATTGTCTGATATTGTGTCAATCTCGCCGCTCTTATTGGCGAGATTGACACCTTGCGAGCCGGGTTCATACTGGTGCAGGAATCCGACTTGGATCCCCGAGAATGCCAGGCACTGTGTTTGGTATGAATCATGAGGGGGAACTCCACTCCAAATTTTAAATAAAAAACCGGCATGCGTTCCCGCCCCTTATGATGTCACAGTCCCGGGGCAAGCTGGGACTGTGACGTCATAAGGGGGCGGGGTCACCGGATGACATCACCCGGTGACCACGCCCCATGCCTATATAAGTCATTGTGAGGCGCTCACACAGCATTACAGCGGAGAGAGCTTTGTGTCAACATCAGAAAAAGAGGGAAGAAGATGACGCAGAAGACCGGGCCACCGCTAGCAAAAGAGCGGCAAAAGAGCAGAAGATAGCGGAGGAGCCCGGCAGAAGAACCGGAGAGCGGGAGAAGAGGCCAAACACCGGGAGAAGAGGCCGAACACCGGGAGACGAGGCCGGAGAGCGGGAGAAGAACCGGACACCGGGAGAAGAGGCAGGAGAGAGCGGAGAAGAGGCCGGAGAGACCCCTGAAGTTGGAAGAAGACCCCTGAAGTCGGAAGAAGACCCCCAAAGTCGGAAGAAGACCCCCGGAGCTGCCTAATAAATGACTTTTTTTTTTTTTATTGACACTTTTTTCCCTTGGTGAATGGGTAGGGGTACAATGTACCCCATACTCATTCATATAGGGTGGGGGGCCGGGATCTGGGGGCCCCCTTATTAAATGGGGCTCCCGGATTCCGATAAGCCCCCCGCCCACAGACCCCGACAACCAACGGCCAGGGTTGTCGGGAAGAGGCCCTTGTCCTCATCAACATGGGGACAAGGTGCTTTGGGGAGAAGGGGCCGCAGGGCCCCCCTCCCCCAAAGCAACCACCCCCCCATGTTGAGGGCATGCGGCCTGGTATGGTTCAGGAGGGGGGCGCTCGCTCGTCCCCACCCCCTTTCCTGACCGGCCGGGCTGCGTGCCCGAATAAGGGTCTGGTATGGATTTTGGGGGGGACCCCCACGCCGTTTTTTCGGCATAGGGGGTTCCCCTTAGAATCCATACCAGACCTAAGGGCCTGGTATGCCCCCAGAGGGGAATTCCCTCTCGCGCTCGCCGCAATAGGAAAATGTGATTCGGCACTGCGTCTCTTTTACTGACAATTGCACTGTCATGCGACGTGGCTCCCAAACAAAATTGACGTCTTTTTTTTTTCCAACAAATAGAGCTTTCTTTTGGTGGTATTTGATCACCCCTGCTGTTTTTATTTTTTGCACTATAAACAAAAAAAGAGCATAAATTTTGAAAAAACGCATTATTTTTTACATTTTGCTATAATAAATATCCCCCAAAAATATATAAAAAAACATTTTTTTTCCTCAGTTTAGGCCGATATGTATTCTTCTACATATTTTTGGTAAAAAAAAATCGCAATAAGCGTTTATTGATTGGTTTGCGCAAAAGTTATAGCGTTTACAAAATAGGGGATAGTTTTATGGCATTTTTATTAATAATTTTTTTTTTACTAGTAATTGCGGCGATCAGCGATTTTTATTGTGACTGCGACATTATGGCGGACACATCGGACATTTTTGACACATATTTGGGACCATTGTCATTTATACAGCAATCAGTGCTATACAAATGCACTGATTCCTGTGTAAATGACACTGGCAGCGAAGGGGTTAACCACTAGGGGGCAGTGTAAGGGTTAAGTATGTCCTGGGGAGTGATTCTAACTGTGGGGGGGTGTGGCTACGTGTGACACGTCACTGATCTCTGCTCCCGATCACAGGGAGCAGAGATCAGTGACACTGTCACTAGGCAGAACGGGGAGATGCTTGTTTACATTAGCATCTCCCCATTCTTCCGCTCTGTGAGGCGATCGCGGGTATCTCCGTGGCGATCGAGTCCGCAGGACCCACGATCCGACTCACGCGCGCCGCCGATGGCACGGCGGCAAATTTAAAAGGACGTACAGGTACGTCCATTTGCCCAGCCATGCCATTCTGCCGACGTACATCGGCGTGCGCCGGTCGGGAACCGGTTAAACAAATTTCTTCATTAGTTTAGGCCAAAATGTATCCTTCTACATATTTTTGGTAAAAAATGGCAATAAGCATATATTGATTGGTTTGCGCAAAATTTATAGTGTCTACAAGATAGGGGATAGATTTATGGCTTTTTTTTTTACTAGTAATGGTGGCGATCTGCGATTTTTAGCAGGACTGCGACATTGCGGCGGACAGATCGGACACTTTTTTGGGACCATTGACATTTATACAGCGATCAGTGCTATAAAAATGCACTGATTACTGTATAAATGTCACTGGCAGGGAAGGGGGTAACACTAGTGGGCGATCAAGACGTTAAATGTTTTCCCTCGTGTGTGTTTCTAACTGTGGGGGATGTGACTGACTGGAGGAGGAGACAGATCGCTGTTCCTAATTACTTTACACACACAAATCCCCGTTCTGGCTCTCGTGCCCATGATCACGGGTGGCCGGCAGACATCACAGCCACCGGCCACGCGCATGGGGTCCCCCACCGTGCAACGGGCGCGCGCTCCTGCTATGGCTCTTTAAGAAGCCAACATACCAGTATGGCGATTCGCAGGAACGAGCTGACCTGCTGCCTTATAATGACGGCGGCTGGTCGGCAAGTGGATAAGGGGGCGTGGCGGGGGATGGGTGTCCTATGCCTACATACTTTTGCTAATAGGTGTCTCTTGTTCCAATCTCAAAAAGTTGGGAGGTATGTCTAAAGGACTCTATAACAACAGACAGTCTAAATGAAAAATCACTACTTTAGTAAAATTATTCAGAACACAAACTGCTACTTGTGATTATCCTTATAAAGAGTTTCTCTCTCAGAAAAGTCCAGCGTCGCTCTGGTAAGAAAGGTTTAGGAATACAAGGACAAAGGGCAACCTAAGTGGAACTAGAGTACTCTAGCGTTGATTGGGTAAGGGATCCTCACCGTAGCCAGGGCCGTCTTAATAACTCCTGGACAAAATAATGCTCTGGGTGGGGCCCCTACAATGGAGACAGCGCAGGTAAAAAGACATCAGTAGGTAAGGGGCAGACAAGCGGAGCTTCCCCTTTTGGGTGGAGCTCCGCATTAACTACATGAACAATCATTCTGTACAGCAAAGAAACAGTGGGAAAATACTACATAGGGTAACAAAGCTGTCCTGTGCATATAATATATCTGCTAGATTGATGCTCAGGACAGTTGTAACAAGTATAGACACGACCGCCAATAAAAATCATGAGGCACCATCCAGCCTGACAGGGCCTCAGATACTACCAACATTGTAACCTCTAAACATCCAGCACTCCTAACACCACCCAACCCCCCCCCCCCACACACACACACACACACACACACACACACCAGGTTTCCCAATACCATTGTTATCCTGTTACCACCTCCACACCCCCTGTATTCTCAACCTCAAATAAATAACCCCCCCAGCACTTTGACCCCTCTACACCCCAGATATCCCCCCAGCACTCTGACCCCTCTACACCCTAGATATCCCCCAGCACTCTGACCCCTCTACACCCCAGATATCCCCCCAACACTCTGACCCCTCTACACCCCAGATATCCCCCCAGCACTCTGACCCCTCTACATCCCAGATATCCCCCCGCACTCTGACCCTTCTACACCCTAGATATCCCCCAGCACTCTGACCCCTCTACACCCCAGATATCCCCCCAACACTCTGACCGCTCTATACCCTAGATATCCCCCCAGCACTCTGACCCCTCTACATCCCAGATATTCCCCCAGCACTAGTGGCGTCACTAGGGTTGGTGTCACCCAGTGCGGAAAAAATTGGTGTCATCCCCCCTCCACCAACTATAGCCCCCCCTCAATACAGACCTCCCTCCACTAACTGCAGACCCCCCTCTCGCAGTATAGATCCTGCTCACTAAGTACAGACCCCCCTCTCGCAGTATAGATCCTCCTCACTAAGTACAGACCCCCTCACTAAGTACAGACCACCTCCATCAGTATAACCCCCCTCATTGTAGACCCCCATCTATCAGTATAGCCCCCTCTATCAGCATAGACCCCCATCTATCAGTGTAGACCCCCTTAGTGCAGACCCCCATCTATCAGTATAGACCCCCCTCAGTGCAGACCCCCTCTATCATTATAGACCCCCTCTATCATTATAGACCCCAGTGTAGACCCCCTCCATCAGTGCAGACCTACCCTCCCTCATTGCAGATCCCCCTCCATCAGTTCACACCCCCCCTCAGTACAGACCTCCCCTCCATCAGTGCAGGCCCCCCACAATGCAGACCTCCCTTAGTGCAGACCACCCCATCCATCAGTGCAGACCCCCCACCAATGCAGACCGACCTCATTGCAGACCACCCCCTCCATCAGCACACACACCCCCTCAGTGCAGACCCCCCATGGTGCAGACCCCCATCAATGCAGACCCCACTCAGTGCAGACCCCCCTCCCTCCATCAATGCAGACCCCCCTCAGTGCAGACCCCCACCCCATCAATGCAGACCTCCCTCAGTGCAGACCACCGTCCCTCCATCAGTGCAAACCCCCCTCCCATATTGTTCCCCCCAGCACATGTCTATTTGCATAAAAACTTTACAGACCTCAGAACAGCGCGGGATAGGCACGTGTCCCTCGGACTCCTCCTCCTCCCCCTCCATAAACAGAGAGGAGGGGGAGGCGGCTTTGGTCCGCTCCGCTGTGCGCAGCGCTGTGTAGGGGTGAGGACTGTGCGGCATGCGGTGTTAGCGGGCGGTGCCGCTGCCCACAGGTGTCACTCCTCTGGCGGGTGTCACCCAGTGCGACCCGCACCCCCTGCCCCCCCTGGCAACGCCTGTGCCCAGCACTCTAATCCCTCTCTGCACCCCAGATATCCCCCCAACACTCTGACTCCTTTACACCCCAGATATCCCCCCAGCACTCTGACCCCTCTCTGCACCCTGGATATTCCCCCAGCACTCTGATCCCTCTCTGCACCCCAGGTATTCCCCCAGCACTCTGATCCCTCAATGCACCCCACATATACCCCAGCACTCTGACCCCTCCACACCCCAGATATCCCCCAGCACTCTGATCCCTCTCTGCACCCCACATATCCCCCAGCACTCTGATCCCTCTACACCCTAGATATTCCCCCAGCACTGTAACCATATACCATAAAATACCCCATCCATGTAGTACCACCTTTTCCAGTGTAGATACAGTGCATGTGAACTTTTGGCTATGTGCCCACCTCCAGCACTGGGGCAAGGACTCACCTACACCAATCAAGTCATGCAGGCAGAAGGAGGGGCGGAGGAGGGAGCATCCCTCCGGGCATTTCAAGCCCTTTGGTGCAAACAGTACTGGACAGCTGGGCTCACCATGACACCATCCACAATGCCACTTCCGCAGGCGGGTTCTCAGTGGTGCTGACTCAGCAGCTCTCACTCCAGCTCCTACCCCGCGGCTTCTGAGTCCCGAGCATTCAAGCTTCATGGGGTGGGGTCAGAGCATCACTGGCGCTCCGGTCCTGTCCCTCCCTGCTGGCTGTGAAATAGGTATTGTTGTGCACAGCACGGCGCACTGTTGCCAGTCTGTCTCCCCTCTGTATCCATCACTCTCAGTGCCATCATGGGGCCCCCAATTTCCAGGCAGCGTGGGTTCAGGGAGCAGCTTCTTTGGGGAAAGTGCAGGGGCCCCCCGTGCCCCAGTGCCCCAGAGTTGAGATGTTAGTAGTAAGTAAGGCGGAGTTCAGAGGTCAGTAGTAAGTAAGGTGAATATCATATGTCAGTAGTAAGTGAGGCGGCTTTCAGATGTTAGTAGTAAGGTGGAGTTTAGATGTCAATAGTAAGTGAGGCGGAGTTCAGAGGTCAGTAGTAAGTGAGGTGGAATACCGAAGTCAATAGTAAGTAAGGTGGAATTCAGATGTCAGTAGTTAGTAAGGTGGAGTTCCGAGGTCAGTAATAAGTGAGGCATGGTTTACAGGTCAGTAGTAAGTCAGTTGGCATTGAGATGTGTCAAGGTTGGGCTCAGCCCTTCCTTCCTCTGAGCTGGCCGCTCAGCTGTCGGCTAATTGCCAGCTCCTATCTCTCCACAGTGACTCACCTGTTGATGATATCCTGCTCGTCAGTCCTGCCTACTTAAGCCGTCCAGCCCAGATGATCTCAGCCTTTACCATGGTCATAATCCCAGAGACTATCTCCTGCGTTCCTGTTAAAGACTTGCTTGGCTGACATTCTTTCTGGCTCTAGATCCTGCTTGCTGTTTGACTACGCAGATATCTGGCTTCCTGACTTTCTGGCTTGTCTGGCTATCCGTCCCAGTTACCGAACTTTGGCTATGTTTTGAATACGTTTGTTCTATTTACTTTTGTTATTAAACAAGTGTGATTTAACTGTACTTCTGTCTCGGTTTGATTCATGTTTCAGTAGTAAATGAGGCAGAGTTCAGAGGTCAGTAGTAAGTGAGATGGAGTTCAGGAGTCAGTAGTAAGTCAGGTGGAGTTCAGATGTCAGTAGTAAATGAGGCGGAGTGTCATGGTTATGCAATAGAGTTTGTCTGTCAGCTTACCTGTCTCCATGTGTTCATCTCTAGAGACCAGCTGACCCTCACCTGACTGCTTTTATAAACTCTCCTCTAGCATGGCTGCACCCCAGCTCCCAGAACCCTGCAAGCCAGCAGTGCTGATCAACCATTGTGTGTTAGCTTTCGTGTGTACTTGCTGTGTTTCCTACATCTAATTCCAGTTACTGACTTTGGCCTGTTCTCGACTTTCTCTGTCTGCTTGTGACCCTGACCTTTGGTGTGTTATGTTTATCCTTGTCTGCAACCTCAACTGCTATCTGCTGCTGCACCTATCGCACCAGTCGCAGCCACACATTCATTACAACTGCCAGCTCCGGCCCGTTTCTCTGGGGACTCCAAGGCTTGCAGGGGGTTCCTTAGCCAGTGCACAATCCATTTTCAACTTCAGCCCCAAAACTTCCTGTCCGATCGGGCGAAACTAGCATATATTGTATCCCTCCTGTCCGGCGAGGCGCTAGCTTGGGCTGCCCCTCTGTGGGAACTGAATGATCCAGTGGTTTCTAGCCTGTCTGATTTCTTGAAACTTTTTCGGAATATCTTCGAGGAACCGGGTCGTGTCTCCTCAGCGGCTAGTGCTCTTTTACGTCCCAGTGGGATCTGTGTTAGTGATCCAGTAGACCTGCTTCCTGAACCGCCCAGGGTTCAATCCACAGCAGTCAGTCTTAGAGTCCACTACCTAGCAGTGCACTTCCGACTCCTACAGTGTACATCTGTCACCTAGCCTCAAGGTGACCTGACATGGAGTTCAGAGGTCAGTAGTAAGTGAGGCGGAGTTCAGGGGTCAGTAGTAAGTGAGGTGGAGTTCAGAGGTCAGTAGTAAGTGAGGCGCAGTTCAGATGTAGTAAGTGAGGCAGAGTTCAGATGTCAGTAGTAAGTTAGGTGCAGTTCAGAGGTCAGTAGTAAGGTGAAGTTCATATGTCAGTAGTAAGTGAAATGGAGTTCAGAGATCAGTAGTAAGTGAGGCGGAGTTCAGATGTCAGTAGTAAGTAAAGCGGAGTTTTGATATCAATAGTAAGTGAGGCAGAGTTCAGATGTCAGTAGTAAGTGAGATGGAGTTCAGATGTCAGTAGTAAGTAAGGTGGAGTTCAGATGTCAGTAGTAAGTAAGGTGGAGTTCAGAGGTGGAGTTCAGATGTCGGTAGAGAGTGAGGTGGAGTCCAGGGGTCAGTAGCGAGGCTGAGTTCAATGGTCAGTAGTACTGTAATGCCACGTACACACGATCGGACATTCCGACAACAAAAACGTGGATTTATTTCCGACCGCTGTTGGCCCAAACTTGTCTTGCATACACACGGTCGCACAAATGTTGTCGGAAATTCCGATCGCCAAGAACGCGCTGACGTACAACATATACAACGGCACTATAAAAAAGAAGTTCAACTTCTGGGAAGACATACGAAACCAAATCAAAATAGTGACAGAGATAGAAGTCCCTCTTTCCCCGACCCACTTTCTTCTGCAGGTCCCACCGATCTCACTACGTAAATATAAGAAAAATGTGCTGCCGCACCTGTTAAATGTGGCTAGGCGCGTGATCCCAATTTATTGGAAGAAACCCACGATCCCCACACATGCTGAGTGGATCAGAAGGGTAAGTGAGATCCGGGAGGCTGAAGACTGGGTGGCAACCAATAAAGGCCACAAAGACCGATTCCATGACATCTGGGCGTCATGGACTGAATATCCCTCAGACCCCACTACAGTGCCATCTAGTTTAGATGTTGCACTATTGGAACTGGCAGACCCCACTCTTAGAGTACTTAGGCTAGCAAAAACTCAACCCAGTAGGCCAGACCCTAAAACTTGACTTACCCGAGAAATATTGAATCCAGCTTCGAGGGGTCCGTTGCGGAGGCAGAGAGAGCTTACCACTATTTGCAGGTAACCTGATCCAACCCTTCTCCCCCCCCCCCCGTTTTCCCCCTTTCTCTCTCCTACCCTCCTTTTCCCACCTAAATGTATCCCCCCTCCCCTCTTTTCTTTTTTTCACTCCTTTTTACTATTGCGTTTCTCCATTTATTACTCTTAATTTATTATAATACTAGGGAAACCCATGAGAGATAGCTAATTATGGGATGCTTCCTATGGGCACGAAAACCGCTGAGGGAGACCTCGGGGGGGGGGGGGTGTTTCTCTTCTTTTTGGGAGTCCGACAAATTATGCATGCACAAACCACTGCTCTGTGGTCGAGGGGGCCTACGAGGGAGCGGGAGGCGGATTGATGGAGGCCTTGAGCCCCCCCCTCCTGTTCCGTCCGTGGGCCACTGGGCTATATACCCTGCGCATTCCAAGGGGGCCCCCCAACTGGAATATACCCCCATGAACCCCTAGACCGGTCTCACACTATTATATACCCCACGAACATGTGGGGCTTTTGGTGCTCCCTGATTACCCCCTAAGTGGGTCCCATAGAGTTATCCCTAGGACAGCATCTTTCTTTAGGTAAAAGGTAATATATGTGTCTGTTCAACCCATATATTGAATATCGCCTTAATACGACCCTGCGTGGTCGCTGTTTACATGACTTGCACTGTTGGACATGCCATGTTATGCTATGTCTTGTTCTAAAAATAAAAAGTTATTATAAAAAAGGAAGTTCAATACCAAGTGCGCCACCCTTTGGGCTCCTTCTGCTAATCTCGTGTTTATCTCGTGTTAGTAGAAGTTTGGTGAGAGATGATTCGTGCTTTTCAGCCTCGTGCTTTTCAGTTCATCACTGCTCTTCAGTTTGTGTTTTTTTGGGTTCATATCTGTTTTTCAGTGTGTGTAGTCAGTTTGTATCTGTTTTTCAGTGAGTTCTATTATAGTTTGCTTTTGTTTTTCAGTGTGTTCTATTATAGTTCGCTTCTGTTTTTCAATGCGTTCTTGTCCGCTCGTTTCTGATTTTCAGCTCGCTCTTCTCAGGCCTTTCTGATTTATAGTGCGTTCTTTTAGTTCGTTCTGACCAGCCGACCATCTGTCGGCTTTGCTGTCCCCTTATATTACCAGGCAGGACACCTGCATGCGGCAAGCCATCACTCCGGAACAGAGGCTAGTCGCCACCTTGCAAAACTTGGCGATGGGGAGAAGTTTCCAGGACATCAAGTTCTTGACTGGCATCTCCCCCCAGGCTCTGGGGATCATTATTTCAGAGACCTGTTCTGCCATTATACAGGTTCTGCAGAAGGACTATATTAAGGTAAGTTTTCTCCTTTAACATCACATTCTATGTATTTAATGTTTGCTAATGTATTGTATTTCTTTCATCATTCCATAATTACCATGATTGTAATATGCTATGTCCCCTTTGTTCTCATGCATGCTGGAATTTTTTAAAGTTCCTTTTTTGTCCTTCATGCATATTTGCCTTCACTAACCTCCCCAGCATGCTATCCTGTGCCCATACACACCTAGCCTAGTCACTTAACAATGTATTTTGTCAGCTCCATTGTAGTGCTTACCCTAAACACCCCCCTAAAATGTGTACAAATGTTATTGTTGTCCTTAACCACTTGCTGACCGCCGCATGTACATTTACGTCGGCAGAGTGGCATGGCTGAGCAAATGGGCGTACAGGTCCCTTTGAATTTGCCGCCGTGTGATCGCACCCTGCCGCGAGCTCCGTGAGTAGGATCGTGGGTCTTATGGACTTGATGTCTGTGGGGATACCCACGATCGTCTCACGCAGCTGAAGAACGGGGAGATGCTAATGTAAACAAGCATCTCCCCGTTCTGCCTAGTGACACTGTCACTGATCATAGCTCTCTGTGATTGGGAACTATGATCAGTGATGTGTTACACACAGCCCCTCCCCCCACAGTTAGAATCACTCCTTAGGACACCTTAACCCCTCCCTAGCCCCCTAGTGGTTAACCCCTTCACTGCCAGTGTCATTTTTACAGTAATTATAGCACTTTTATAGCACTGATCGCTGTAAAAATGACAATGGTCCCAAAAATGAGTCAAAATTGTCCAATGTGTCCACCATAATGTCGCAGTCACGATAAAAATCACTGCCATTACTAGTAAAAAAAAACTATTAATAACAATGCCATAAAACTACCCCCTATTTTGTAGACACTGTAACTTTTGCGCAAACCAATCAATAAACGCTTATTGAGATTTTTTTTACCAAAAAATATGTAGAAGAATACGTATCGGCCTAAACTGAGGAAAAAAATAGTTTTTTATATATATTTTTGATGGGGTACTTTATTATAGAAAAGTAAAAAACAATGCGTTTTTTTCAAAATTGTCACTCTATTTTTGTTTATATCAAATATGGGGTGGCGGTGCGATGTTGGTCTATTGAGTAGGGTGGACCCACATCCAAAATTTTCAGGGAGAAATGGAAATTTGATCCTCTTAGGGGACTTTAAAGGGGACACCTACTCATAAGTAATAGAGTATAATAAAGAGTGTAATAGATGTAGGTATGATTGCAAAAGTATGGGTGTTTATTGGGGTAAGGATACGGGTAAATAGGGGGTACAATAGATGAGGCATAAGGTACAGGATACAAGTTATAAACATGGAAACATGGCAATACAACATGCAAAAAGATCCACAATCATGGGACTCCAGTTGTGTATGGAGCACACACCCAGAGAGTACCCAACGCGTTTCGAGATGAACTCTTCCTCAGGGGTGTCTGATAGGGATCAGCAAGCACAGAGGTATGTCATATTATGTTGCTTGGAGGGCATGTGTTACTGCATTGTATCCAAAGAAGCACTCAAAAGAAAGGGGGGGTATGGTTGGTTGGGGGGGATAAAAAGACACACCACTGGACCTCCACAGATCGTTCGCCCCCAGTCCACGTCAGCCAAAACCCGGCGAGGCGGCCTGAGAGAGAGCTCCCCAGCAGAGGGCGCCACAGAGTCACGGTAGAAAAGAGTAACTCTAAGTGTGCTCCAATCTGGAGAGGGCCAAAAGAAGGCCCTTGCAGGAGGTCCAACCTGGTGGTTGTAGCAGCGGCAAGCGGCGATGTGTGGCAGAAAGTCTACGGCTTTCTGCCACACATCGCCGCTTGCCGCTGCTACAACCACCAGGTTGGACCTCCTGGCCTGGACCCCCTGTTGGAGCACTCATCTCCACTGCTCCCACACTGCCATCACCCCCCTGGGGCACCGCTACCCTCATAGGGAATCGGATGCACATAGTCTGGGACAACATACAGGACCAGTGCACTTGCTCACCAGGCCGGACCTCAAGAAATACCAAACCCCCCCTCTGGAGACCTGCAATCTCCTGCCTGCAAGGGCCTTCTTTCGGCCCTCTCCAGATTGGAGCATACTTAGAATTACTCTTTTCTACGGTGGCTCTGTGGCGCCCTCTGCTGGGGAGCTCTCTCAGGCCACCTCGCCGGGTTTTGGGTGTCACGGGCCTGACGTGGACTGGGGGCGAACGATCCGTGGAGGTCCAGTGGTGTGTCTTTTTATCCCCCCAACCAACCATACCCCACCTTTCTTTTGAGTGCTTCTTTGGATACAATGCAGTAACACATGCCCTCCAAGCAACATAATATGACATACCTCTGTGCTTGCTGATCCCTATCAGACACCCCTGAGGAAGAGTTTATCTCGAAACGTGTCGGGTACTCTCTGGGTGTGTGCTCCATACACACCTGGAGTCCCATGATTGTGGATCTTTTTGCATGTTGTATTGCCATGTTTCCATGTTTATAACTTGTATCCTGTACCTTATACCTCATCTATTGTACCCCCTATTTACCCGTATCCTTACCCCAATAAACACCCATACTTTTGCAATCATACCTACATCTATTACACTCTTTATTATACTCTATTACTTATGAGTAGGTGTCCCCTTTAAAGTCCCCTAAGAGGATCAAATTTCCATTTCTCCTTATTTTTGTTTATAGCGCAAAAAATAAAAACCGCAGAGGTAATCAAATACCACCAAAAGAAAGCTCTATTTGTGGGAAAAAAGGACGTTAATTTTGTTTGGGAGCCACGTCGCACGACCACGCAATTGTCAGTTAAAGCGACGCAGTGCCCAATCGCAAAATGCGCTCTGGTCTTTGGCCAGCCAAATGGTCTGGGCTTAAGTGGTTAAATTCAGGCAGAGTGCAAGAGGCTTTTTTTGGGGGGTCCAAACTTATTTGGAACCCCCTCCGCTAAGTCAACCGATACCAATCCTCTATCTGCTGACTTTGCCAAACCCATACACACTATACCTACCTCTTTAGTGGTCATATTTATGGATGAATTCAGCATGTAGTGCAAGGGCCTGCCTGAATACTTTCAAATGGTACTGTTTAAAGTTTTATTCCCCTATTATCTTGATAGGTAATTGCAGAATGTAAAAATGTGTTTCAATTTGTACAGTGTGTATTCATATTTTTGTATTATGACACTTCTTAACTGTCCAGTGGGCTGCCAATAGTGTAAGTAAGGAGGGGCTGGCCAAAGTAGCACACATTATTTTTGTATTCAGCTCTCAATGAAATGGATAGGGTTACCTGTGCAAAACATCCCCCCCCCAAAATTCTTTTTACAATGGGCCATCAGAGGGGGGAGGGATCTGATAAGTGGACCTTATGCCCTGTACACACGGTCGGACATTGATCGGACATTCCAACAACAAAATCCTAGGATTTTTTCCGATGGATGTTGGCTCAAACTTGTCTTGCATACACACGGTCACACAAAGTTGTCGGAGAATCCGATCGTTCTGAACGTGGTGACGTAAAACACGTACGTCGGACTCTAAACGGGGCAGTAGCCAATAGCTTTCGTCTCTTAATTTATTCTGAGCATGCGTGGAACTTTGTGCGTCGGATTTGTGTACACACGATCGGAATTTCTGACAACGGATTTTGTTGTCGGAAAATTTTATAGCAAACTCTCAAACTTTGTGTGTCAGAAATTCCTGTGGAAAATGTGTGATGGAGCCTACACACGGTCGGAATTTCAGACAACAAGGTCCTATCACACATTTTCCATCGGAAAATCTTATCGTGTGTACAGGGCATAAGACTTTTGTCTTTAAATACCCTTAAAATAAATGTTATACTGATGTTGGCCAAGAATGTTTGTGTCTAATCTGCTTGCAATGTTATGTGCAAAAGTACTATTTTTTTTTCTTGTTTGACTCCACAGTTTCCTTCAAACCCACAGGAATGGCAGACTGTGGCATCCCACTTTGCCCAGTGGTGGGACTTTCCCAACTGCGGAGGAGCAATCGATGGGAAACACGTCCACATCGTCCCACCCCCCAACTCAGGGTCATACTATTACAACTATAAGGGGTTCAATAGTATTGTGCGACATATGAGTTTTTGTATGTGGACATGGGGAAGAATGGCCGGATGTCAGATGGTGGAGTCATCGCCCAGAGTTCTACAGACGGCTCCAGAATGGTGGCTTGGGCTTGCCACCTGCGGAAGACAACGTGGCTGGTCTTCCGTTCGTGTTTGTCACCTTCTACCCAGGAAGAAGATGTGGAGGAGCCCAGCTTGAGTCAGGTATAGCATTGTTCAACATATTTCTCAAAATTGTGTATAATTGATGATCAATAACACTAAAACTATGTCACATTTTCATACACAGGAAAGTCTGAGCCAGGAGGAGGCTGTGGAAAGTGGCAGCCAGGAGGTGGCGAGAGTAAGTGGCAGCCAGGAGGTGGCCGAGCCCCGTAACAACCTAAAGGTCAAATGTCTATTTTGCCTAATTGGAACTAATCAATGATCAGGGGCTTCATTTAGTCTTTCAAGGAGCTGACCCAAGAACCCCAAATCATTAGGAATTTTTTTGGGCATTGAGCAGCTCATATTTCAAGTGCTAAATAAGGGGGTGGGGGCAAACTCACAAAAAAAAGTCACGTATGTGAGTTGGACCATACTCCTCCTCCACCTCCTGCCACAACTCCAACACCACAGCCACAGCCTGGAAGCAAAGAGTGTGATGGCCTGGGTTCAGTCTGGTCTGACAAAAGATGCAGGCTGTTGTATGACCACAGCCTCGGGACATATATGTCATCTGCTGCTGTTTCTGATCTCTCGGAATCCTGGACCAGATTGTGCTCCCTATTAAATGGACTCCTCAGACTACCAATTTTGCCTGTCAAATAGTTGATGTCTGCCCTGGGGTACAAAGGCTTCGACAATTTCATCAGTTTTTATCCAGTGTTGCCATCCTCTTTATTTTGTTATGACCCCTAATAAATTTCTATTTTGTTTTGACAAATACTTGGCTATGTGTTTTACTTCAAAAGGGACAGTTTGTTTGTGAGTAGGCAGGTACATTTCAAAAATACAATATCAAATTAACAAGGGACACCAACACCAACCAACCTCCTTGAGGTTAAAAAATACAAGATAATAATAATAAGCGAGTAAAAAGGATGGGGATTATTACGGTGCCAAAACAACTCAATCAGAATTAGTATTAAAATGCCAATTTTTATTACAATATATATCAAACAAACAACAATTCATAGAAAACAACAATCAAGAAGGGAGCACATAAAATTTACTAATGGCCAGGATGGTATAGGCCTGTTATAGTGACGGGTCCAATCTTCCCTACATGTTTCACCAAGACATTGGCTTCTTCAGGGGAATAGGACAAAACCAATATTAGACATGTGCATTCGTTTTCGTCTGAATGCATTTTCGTCCGAATTTCGGGTATTTTCGTTATCGTTTAAACAAACGATAACGAACGTGCAGAATCCGAAAACCGAAAGATCCGACATAAACAAATGCTTTATTTTCATTTTCGTTGCGACAACAATTCAATATATATAGGAGATTCGACATGATGCTGACAATAGCGACCTGTGTTCATCGAACCTGTGGTCGAATGTGCCTAACCTTAGCTCTATTAGTCCAAGATTATTCTACATAGAGAGAAAAGATTCAACATAGAGAGAAAAGATTCGACATTATAGAGACAATAGCAAAAAAGGTCGAATGTGCCCAAATTAACTCTATTAGTCCAAGATTATTCGACATAGAGAGAAAAGATTTGACATGAAGATTCGACGAAGCAGTCACAACGAGTGGACATTTATGGTCAAATGCTCCGCCCATAGGCTATAGAAGAATTCTAATGTTGGTTGACTAGTAATAATAATTAATAAATATAATTATTACTAGTGTCATACAACATTAGAATTTTACTATAGCTTGTAGGCGGAACATTCGACCGTAAATGTACGATTGTGGCGTCGTACAGTTTAGCTGCTATGTCTAATCTTCTTAGAACATTCGACAGACACCATAAGCCTTCAATGACGGATTCGACCTTAATTATTTCGGATTTTCGGACGAATGTATTTTTTAATAAAACTAAATAAATAAAAACGAATTTCGGAAGTAACTAAATAAATTTATTTTTCGGACGAAAACGAAATTCCGAAAGAAATATTTCAGTGTGCACATGTCTAACAAATATAATAAATGTTGCTCTAGAAGAAAAATACAACAGTAAATATATATAAGTGTTAAAAATACAAAATAAACGAGACATAGTGCACGATACCACGGGGGTACTCGAGATAATATTCCCCCTCCCACCAATTAGTGGGAATGAAACACCCTGTAACCCCAAATACAATCCCCACCTACCCCAGTCTTCCCAAGTGGCGGGGTCCGCACGGGGTAGCATGCCAAGGATGGCAAGATACTAATGGTGTTGTGGTAACTTGACACACAAAACGAGAAAAAATATTATGGAGATCACTAGAAAAAAAAACATAAAAAAAATAAATAAATCAGGAGATCTTGATAAAAAAAAAAAAAAAAGACGATCACTATAAAAATATTCTAAACATTATTCTGGAGATCTGGCATAAAATAAAATAAAGATTATTCAGGAGATCATGAGAAATAACAAAGAAACCAGTTTGTCAGAATATCAGCAGCAAAACAACTTCATTATTCTAGCATTATAAAGAAGAAGAGAATGTGCTGCATTAAAAGATTAAAAAATTCACAGCGTGACGAATGTGCTATCTCCATTATGGACTCTAGTTTTACCAGATGGAGCGCATCCGCCTCGTACTTGATTCAGAGCATGCGTGGAATTTTGTGCGTCGGAATTGTCTACACACACTTAGAATTTATGACAACGGATTTTGTTGTCAGAAAATTTGAGATTCAGATCTCAAACATTTGTTATCGGAAATTCCGACAGCAAATGTCCGATGTAGCCTACACACAGTCGGTTTTTCTGACAACAAGCTCACATCGAACATTTGTTGTTGGAAATTCTGACCGTGTGTACGCGGCATAAATGAGGCGGAGTTTAGATGTCAGTAGTAAGTAAGGTGGAGTTCAGATGTCGGTAGTAAGTGAGGTGGAGTTCAGATGTCAGTAGTAAGTGAGGTGGAGTTCAGATGTCAGTAGTAAGTAAGGTGGAGTTCAGATGCTAGTAGTAAGTAGACATGTGCATTCGTTTTCGTCCGAATGCATTTTCGTCCGAATTTCAGGTATTTTCGTTATCGTTTTAACAAGCGATAACGAAAGTGCTGTTAAGTGCAGTTTTCAACTTAACTGCTTCTAGTTTATATTGCTTTGCCAAATTTAGCTATCAAAGAAATAAGACACAGAATATAGATTTCTGTATATCAGATCCGAGCCTTAAAGGTCCCGTACTCTCAACTGAACCTGTCGGCTCTTTATTGGGGCTTTTTATAAGGCTGGTTACACAAGCATCAGTTTGAGCAAATTTCCATATAAGGTAACAAGCAGTATATTTCAACATACATGACGCTGGACTTACACATCTGGAAAGACTTAAGCTACGTCTTACAACTGACACGCACACATTATGTAGAAAAATGAAAAACAACTTAAGTAGAACTCCAACCTATTATTTCCAACCTTATCAATTTCCCCCTTTGACATCATCCCCTCCCCGATTCTGGGTCCTTGCAAACAAGTGAACAGCCGATACTTCAAAGAGTACTATCCCTGACCGCGGGTTGTCAGAGGAGGATAAGTCTTCTTTATTTACCCTCATCCCTCAAATCCATACCAGCATCTTATAAGCAAAGAGAATAGAAAAGGGGTGATGTCAAGTTACCCTTTTTGTCATTAGAGTTCCTAATACCTTTCTCTTTCCATTCTATCTGTTCATACCTTAATCTTCCTATATAAGCAACAGTTTATCACGGTAAGCAGTACAAAAACTAAAATTAGATTAAGTATCGGATTGAGCATCCAATTAAAAAAATTGCCGTAGCAGTGGGTGACCATCCAGCAAATACATCATACCAATGATGTGTTGTTTCATCTCTTATTTGTGAGGATAAATGTATTAATTTCCCTTTATCTATAACCGCAGATATTAGATTATTTTGAAGGGTATGTTCTTGTGTCTCTATGTGTTTTCTAAGTATTTCGGACTCATTTAAGATTTGCCGTAAGAGCTCTAATGATATTATAAAAGGAGTAGTATCAGTAAGATTATCTACCGTCCATTCTAGATTAAATATTCTATGTGCATCTGGTTCAAAAAGGAAAGTGTCATTTTGCCATTTAAGCATTTTAACATTCTTTACGCATCCTGAAAAAGGGGCCGTTTTATTTAAACTTTCCATAGTTTCCTGATCATTTGTGACTAAACAAATATGTTGTGTTCCTATCTCCATAAATCTGTTTCCTACACCTGCTGGTAATCTCTGAAACTTACATATGTTAGATTGATGTTTCAATAAGCAAAGTTCATAGACTGGAGAATTTCTTCCACAAACTATTCCCTTATTAGTTTTAGCACATATAAACTTAGATCATGAGTCATGTTTTGTGTATCTACATAAATGTCAGAATACCAAAATTCAGGTAGATCCTTTCCTATCAGGAGTGGCATCACTATTAACTTACACATTACCTGAACCTCCTCCACTTTGTATACATCAAACCTTCCAGCACACCATCTTTCCTCACATTCAACTTCTTTTCCTGGTACTTCAAACCATGTACTTTCTAAATTTAAACCCTTGAAATAGTTCATCCAAGTGCGATAATTCCCTAATCGTAGCTCATTTCAAGCTCTATTAATTTGAATGTGATAAGATAGTGTAGAAAAAGCACATTGAGTAATGTTTATAAACTCCTGATTTTCTTTCCACAACTCCAGACTGGCTAGTGCTGTGTGATTAACCATAATATTGAGATATTTAGTTAATTGTACCTGGCTAATTTGTGTTTCGAATGTTGTAGGTAACCATTTGCTTGTAATTATTAAACTATCAGCTATGTGACTTCCTGCACGGTTCCACTTATTTTGTATCATTTCCATCTGTATCCCATTCATTATTCCCATTCCAGTTCCTGCAGCTCCCAGAACTGTATCATACCATTCTCGGCGATACCATTATTCTGGTAGCTGGGGAAAAGTTACATTAAATTTGATTTTTGTTTTCTGTTGATACCGAAACATTTATGCAAGATCTAGGAATAGGAGTTAATACAGAGGATTCGAAGATGGTGGGTAGAGCGTCTTCTATTTTTATATTGAAACCATAATGTTGCCATTGTATATATCCTCCTGTTGTGTTTTCCCATTTCCTTACTGATACAAAATACCATTCGTAGTAATGATATTGTGTTATACTCTTATCCTGATTTACCCATCTAAGATCAGTACTATTTTCATGAACTGTTACATTGATACCCGGAGTCCATGTATAAACAAACATTTGAAAACATTCAAGCACTATTATCATAGTTAGAAGGATCTTCATTCTGTTTCTCTTGGTTCAAGACTCTTTTTGCAGTGTGATGCGTGGATCCAGGCTGCTTTTCCTTCCAATTTCACTGAAGTGGCTGTAGTCAAAAGCACTTGATAAGGACCTTCAAATCTAGGTTCCAATGTCTTTCTGGTGTGTTTCTTAACATATACATAATCTCCTGGTAGCAGTGGATGTGTACCTGCTATTGAGTTAGGGTCTGGAAGAGAAGAATACACACTTTTGTGGATCTTAGTTAGACGTTGTTGTAATTGTATCACATATGCAGTCAAACTATCACATTGCAATTGCATACTCTGTGGAAAGTATAGACCTAATCTAGGTGCATTCCCAAAAAGTATTTCATATGGGTTTGTTTAACTCTTGCATAGCTTTTTGTATTTTCAACTTTATTGTCCCATTTACTCTTTCCACTGATCCTGAACTCTGTGGATGATAAGGGGTGTGGAAACTTTGTTGAACCCCTAACATGGTCATCACATTCTGCATGATTTCTCCTGTAAAGTGTATCCTCCTATCTGATTCTATAGTTTCAGGAAGACCAAACCTAGGTATTAACTCAGTGATCAGTTTCTTGGCTGTGGCTTTTGCTGTGGCTGATTTTACTGGATAGCTTTCGGGCCAACCCGAGAATAAATCGATACACACGAGGACAAATTCAAAGGGGCCGCTCTTAGGCATTTGTATGTAGTCAATTTGCAGTCTCTGGAAGGGGTATTGGGCCCGAACCTGGTGTTTCCGTGGGGTTTTTACTCTCTATCCTGGGTTATTCAGGAGACAGATTTGGCAGGCTGCACAGTAGTTTCTTGCAGTACTACTGAATCCAGGGGCGAGCCATCCTTGGTTCACAATCCTATACATGGAATTGGAACTGACGTGTGTGGGTAGGTGAACTGCCGCTGCCATTGCTGGGTACAGAGAGGCAGGCAGGCATACTTTGCCCCCTTCCCTCCATACATTGTCAAGGTCTGGTGCTGCTCCCATTCTGACCCACTTATCTTTCTCGCTCTCCCCTACTTGCTCCTGTAATTTACTCAGCTGCTGCCATGTTGGTTCTGGGATACTCACCTCTACCGCTGCTAAGGTTTCAGGGCTTCCTTCCCCTAGAGCTGCCTGTTTTGCAGTCAAATCTGCAAATGCATTTCCTTTTGCCTCAATTGTTTTTGCGCTCGTGTGTGCCACTATCTTCATGATTGCCACTCGTTTAACCTTTTAAAGATTGTTCAGAACTCTCTTAATCCCTTCTCCATGTTTTACAGGTGTACCTGCTGCTGTCAGATAACCTCTAGCCTTCCATATATGGCCATAATCGTGCGCTACACCATAAGCGTAGGCAGAGTCAGTATAAATATTCCCTTCTCGTTCTTTTAAGTATTCTAGGGCTTGTTCTAAAGCTTTTAATTCTGCTTCTTGTGCTGACATGTGGGCTGGTAAGGGCTGTGCGTCAATCGCCTGTGTATCAGTCACTACGGCATACCCTGTGTGATATTTACCCTTGTCATCAGCAAACCTACTACCATCTATGTACAAAGTGTGCTCAGCATTTAAAATTGGTGTATCTGTAACATGTACCTTTAAGAAAAAAAAAAAATGTACTCTGTCTTAATTATCACCAGATGTTCCTTCTAACTAGAATGACTCTATTGTAGGGATGTTTAACCCTTTCAACTCTGAAAATACACTATATATGAATGTAAAAAATGATGTGTAAAAAATATCTCATCTTGATATAATAAACATGTCCTGTCACATAAAAATGATATATAAAAACTGCAACATATCTGATGGATAAATTATTTCATCAGTAGTCAAAAAAACTAAAAAGTCCATTGTTTTTAGAATGTCCTCTCTTATCAGAAGTTCTCGAGAATTTTTTTTTCTTCCTCTTCTTCTTCCTTATTAGCACTATTATTCCCCCTTGCCAAATCTGGTGACTGAAGAGGCAAAAAGGTAGCCAAATTTAAAGTTGTACAGCGCTGAAAAGTAACATTTGGAGGTAAAAGTAAAGTACACTGTAACCTTAATTGCCTAGCCATTGAAATGTGTTTGGGCTGTACCTGAGACAAGATTGCATGTATCTCATGTGTGGTGTGCACTACAACTGGATTGTCTAGAACAATTTCTGATGACTTATCTAGGATTATCGACACCGCTGCTATCGCCCGTACACAGGACGGTGAACCTCTGGACACTGGATCTAATGCTGCTGAAAATTAAGCAACGGATCTTTGTTTTACATGTGCCTGTGTCAAAACACCTGTGGCGTGTCCAGTGATTTCAGCAATGTACAAATAAAATATCTTGGTGTAATCTGGAATATCAATAGCCAGGGCAGAAATCAACAACCTTTTCAAAGTGACAAACGACTCATAAGCTACTTCTGTAAGCATATACGGTACAATTTTCAAACAATCGTATAATGGCTGCATCAAAGCGCTAGCATGTGGTATCCATTGTCTACAATATGACACAATACCTAAAAACATATGCAATTGTTTGAAATTCCGTGGGGGTAACATTCCCTTTATCACTTGAACCCTCTCCTCAGTGAGATGTCTCGTACCCTGTGATATACAATGTCCCAAAAAGATAACTTTTTCTGACACACTTGCAACTTTTTCTTATTAACCTTGCAACCTTTTTCTGCCAAAAATCGCAACAAATTAAGGGTGGTATGCAGGCTTTCAGTCTTTCACTTATCTGTGGAATTAATCCTTCCATAAACTGTCTATTGAAGGCTCAGATCGTGACTGGCAGAGCCAAATCCAATCCCTCATCTGCCATCATACTTTCCATAGATAAGTAAAATTCCAATACAGTCTGTCCTGGCATTTGTTTCATGAGTGATATTGACCCCCCCTCAGCTCAGTCTGCAGGTCGGTCATAAACTGGTTAAACAGGGTCAGAGTCATTTTATGTCTGCATAAATCCTCCCCATCCTGCCAGGTTGCTTCATGTGTATTCATTAACTGTGTCACAAAAAAAAAAAAATCTACAGAAAGCAGCTGGCTTTGCTATACAAAACCCATCCTCTACCCTCAATTTCAGGATATATCTTGTGTAGTTTACGTACTATGTCAGTATATGGGGGTGGGATGGCTGAACTAAGATTATTTAAAATTTCAACATTTTTTTTTTTTTTTTTTTTTTATTCTTCTGTCTTTCATATCCCAACCATCACAATCTGAATTATATTTCCACCCCTCTTCTTTTGCTCTATTTGAGACCTTAATTAAGCATTGAACCTGACGCATCCATTGCTTCTCTAACACCTCTCCTTGTCTGTCCCTTTTTATTTCACTCCATACATCCAGGTCTAAACCCGCTGCTCCTTTCACCTTAAATTTACGAAGGACATCCTTTAAGTCCTATGCTTCATCTTTCCCATAGATGTTCTTAATTATCTGTGGCACCGTATAATGCACCACAATTCCCTGACGGGGTTTCGTGTTCTGCTGGCCCATTCTGACAGTCCGTGCCTAGGTAGCGTGTGGGACACTTAGTGTACAGTACTAAATACTAAAAAAAAGCTACACTAGTTCCTCGTTGCCTTCCTCCTAGGGTGCCAGAATACTAAAAACCTCTCCAGGATGAGATTTCTGAAATCGAATTACTTTATATGCTAGCCAACTCACAAATATTATGACCAGAATGGCAGCTACACATATACAAGCATTCCTTTAAGTGACCAGGTATCCGACTAGATCTCCGGGCTTATGGAGACCTCATTCCCCCTGTATCTGGGATCCCTCTCATACACTCTTATCCCTGCTTTATGGAGCAGACAGGGCTTATACTTTCAACCCGTCTATGGTTTATGAATTAAATTGAATATCAAACTTAAGCGGCAGACCCCCAAAGTCCTCTTGCGAGGTTAAGGACGCATTCTACTGCTCATTGGGATGATATTCTTTCAATTCATACCAACCTAGGCAAGGCTCATTCACTTTCTCAACAAGACAGACAAATAACAAACAACAAATAATTCCAGCAATATAAACCACAATATGCAGTAATTCTAGACTCACCACTACAGAGGCTGGTGTTTTAAAACCAGGAGAACCGTAACTGACAGAACGGATAGGCACAAATCAGGGGAGCACAGAATATAAGAAAAATAAAGCTTTTTCTTACCTGCGCAGGTTTTCAATCTGTGGTTCCCGGAATGCCTGACCTTTTGTTCCGTCAGTCCAATTCATCCACCTCTTGAAGTGTCATCGGTGTGTCCCTACTTCCGGGCGCCAGAAATGTTAAGTGCAGTTTTCAACTTAACTGCTTCTAGTTTATATTGCTTTGCCAAATTTAGCTATCAAAGAAATAAGACACAGAATATAGATTTCTGTATATCAGATCCGAGCCTTAAAGGTCCCGTACTCTCAACTGAACCTGTCGGCTCTTTATTGGGGCTTTTTATAAGGCTGGTTACACAAGCATCAGTTTGAGCAAATTTC
The DNA here is from genome assembly GCF_042186555.1 of Aquarana catesbeiana. Classification (NCBI taxonomy): domain Eukaryota; kingdom Metazoa; phylum Chordata; class Amphibia; order Anura; family Ranidae; genus Aquarana; species Aquarana catesbeiana. The sequence goes on from NC_133324.1 coordinate 240,971,621, forward strand.
CATATAAGGTAACAAGCAGTATATTTCAACATACATGACGCTGGACTTACACATCTGGAAAGACTTAAGCTACGTCTTACAACTGACACGCACACATTATGTAGAAAAATGAAAAACAACTTAAGTAGAACTCCAACCTATTATTTCCAACCTTATCAGTGCAGGATCCGAAAAACGAAAGATCCGACATAACAAATGCTTTATTTTCATTTTCGTTGCTACAACAGTTCGATATAGATAGGAGATTCGACATGATGATGACAATAACAATCTGTGTCCATCAAACCTGTGGTCGAATGTGTCTATTGGTCCAAGATTATTCTACATAGAGAGAAAAGATTTGACATTGAGACAAAAGATTCGACGTAGGGGAGAAAAGATAGATAAAAATAATGATGATGATGAATGTTATTGGCTGATTGTAACCAAAGAGGAGGAGCAGTAAAATAGCTAGAACTAAGTACACACGTACTTTGGCTTATGGTGTCTGTTGCAAGTTCTAAGAAGATTCGACGGAGCAGGTAAACTATACGGCGCCGTACAGTTTAGCTGCTCCGTCGAATCTTCTTTGAACATTCGACAGACACCATAAGCCTTCAATGACAGATTCGACCTTAATTTGGATTTTCTGAAGAATGCAATTTTTAACGAAATACAAAATAAATAAAATTGAATTTCGGGAGTAACTAAATAAATTTATTTTTCGGACGAAAATGAAATTCCGAAACAAAATATTTCAGTGTGCACATGTCTAGTAGTAAGTAAGGTGGAGTTCAGAGGTGGAGTTCAGATGTCAGTAGTAAGTGGGGTGGAGTCCAAGGGTCAGTAGTGAGGCTGAGTTCAGTGGTCAGTAGTACTGTAAGTGAGGCGAATTTCAGATGTCAGTAGTAACTGAGGTGAAGTTCAGATGTCAGTAGTAGGTGAGGCGGAGATTAGATGTCAGAAGTAAGTGAGCTGAAGTTCAGATGTCAGTAGTAAGTAAGGTGGAGTTCAGAGGTGGAGTTCAAATGTCAGTAGTAAGTGAGGTGAAGTCCAGATGTCAGTAGTAAGTGAGGCAGAGTTCAGATGTCAGTAGTAAGTGAGGTGGAGTTCAGATGTCAGTAGTAAGTGAGGTGGAGTTCAGATGTCAGTAGTAAGGTGGAGTGCAGATGTCAGTAGTAAGTAAGGTGGAGTTCAAATGTCAGTAGTAAGTGAGGTGGAGTCCAGGGGTCAGGAATATGGCTGAATTCAGTGGTCAGTAGTACTGTAATGCCGCGTACACACGGTCGGACTTTTCGTCTACAAAAGTCCGACGGACGCTGACGAACCAAAGCTGGCTGACAATCCGATCGTGTGTGGGCTTCCCCGGACTTTCAGCGGACTTTTTCAGCCGCAAATCTGACGGACTTTAGATTTGAAACATGCTTCAAATCTTTACGTCGTAACTACGCCGGTGTTCTGCCGAGAAAGTTCCGCTCGGCGTATAAGTTCCCCCCTCTACTGCGCATGCGCAGTAGGTATCGGCGGAAATAGCCGAAGCAGAACAGCTGAAAATCAGCTGTACACGGCGCCTGTAAGAGGGCCCCTCGCGGGCTCGCTTCGCTGGCCACGCTTCGGGCACGGCCTCGCTGCGCTCGGCACTTTTAGATTCCCCCTCTAGGTCCACTTGGATGGTGGGGAAGGAACCTGGACCCAGAGCGCAGGCGCCGTGTACAGCTGATTGAAGCATTTGAGCTTTGGCTATCTCCGGCGGCTGAGAGTAGTATGTACTGCGCAGGCGCTGCGCCTGCGCAGTACAGGGGGGGAACTTATCCGCCGAGGGAACATTCTCGGCAAGACACTGGACCCAGAAATCCGCTCGTCTGTATGCTAGTCCGACGGACAAAAACCCACGCTGGGCAGCTTTTGGCTACTGGCTATCAACTTCCTTATTTTAGTCCGATGTACGTCATCACGTACGAATCCGTCGAACTTTTGTGTGATCGTATGTAGGCAAGTCTGTTCGTTAGAAAGTCTGCCGCAAGTCCGCCAAAAGTCTGCCAAAAGTCCGTCGAAAGTCTGTCGGACGGGCTGTCGGACGGGCTGTCGGACGTTTGTAGCCGAAAAGTCCGACCGTGTGTATGCAGCATAAGTGAGGTGGAGTTCAGATGACAGTAGTAACTGAGGTGAAGTTCAGATGTCAGTAGTAAGTGAGGGGGAGATCAGATGTCAGTAGTAAGTGAGGTGCAGTTCAGATGTCAGTAGTAAGGTGGAGTTCAGAGGTGGAGTTCAGATGTCAGTAGTAAGTGAGGTGGAGTTCAGATGTCAGTAGTAGGTGAGGTGAAGTTCAGGGGTCATTAGTGAGGCGGAGTTCAGGGATCAGTAGTAAGTGAAGCAGAGTTCATATGTCAGTAGTAAGTGAGATGGAGTTCATGTGTCAGTAGTAAGTGAGGCGGAGTTCAGACGTCAGTAGTAAGTGAGGCGGAGTTCAGAGGTCAGTAGTAAGTGAGGTGGAGTTCAGATGTCAGTAGTAAGTGAGGTAGAGTTCAGGGATCAGTAGTGAGGCTGAGTTCAGTGGTCAGTAGTACTGTAAGTGAGGCGGAGTTCAGATGTCAGTAGTAACTGAGGTGAAGTTCAGGTGTCAGTAGTAAGTGAGGTGAAGTTCAAAGGTGGAGTTCAGATGTCAGTAGTAAGTGAGGTGGAGTTTAGATGTCAGTAGTAAGTGAGGTCAAGTCCAGGGGTCAGTAGTGAGGCGGAGTTCAGGGATCAGTAGTAAGTGAGGCAGAGTTCATATGTCAGTAGTAAGTAAGTTGGAGTCCAGGGGTCAGTAGTACTATAAGTGAGGCGGAGTTCAGATGTCAGTAGTAAGTGAGGTGGAGTTCAGATCTCAGTAGTAAGTGAGGCGGAGTTCAGATTTCAGTAGTAATTGAGGTGGAGTTCAGATGTCAGTAGTAAGTGAGGCGTAGTTCAGATGTCAGTAGTAAGTGAGGCGTAGTTCAGATGTCAGTAGTAAGTGAGGTGGAGTTCAGATGTCAGTAGTAAGTAAGGTGGAGTTCAGATGTCAGTAGTAAGTGGGACAGAGTTCAGATGTCAGTATTAAGTGAGGTGGAGTTCAGATGTCAGTAGTAAGTGAGGTTGAGTCCAAGCATGGGCGTTGCATAAGGGGTTGCAGGGGTCACAATCACAACCCTGCCCCTAGCTCCAGGGGGGCCCCTGCAGCCCTCCCTGTCATATTATCATATCCTCCACAAAGTCCAGCTCTGATCTGCCCTAGGGCCCCACAGCCATGATCCAATACTGGGCTTCCACTTTGCCTTCCACAGTCCACACCCCTCTGTTCTCATTGGCTGGGGAGAAGCTGTTAGCCATTTCTTGAATGGAGAGGAGCATGGGGTGAGAACAGACAGGATGGGGAAGTGTCTGTGCTGTGTGCTGGCAACATGGAATGGTAACCGAGCTCCCCAAGTTAAGAGGAGAAGAGTGCCGTCCTGTAGCCACGGTGGGACCAATGTCACTGGTGAGGTAAGACACCGCTCAGTGTCTTCTAGTCACTAGCTGGGATTCTCTGTACCACCCCCACACGGGGATGTCCGCTTACCAGTGGTGTCGGGAGTGGGGGCTGGAGCCCTGAATGGGTCCCCGAAAAGCCCCGGGTCTCAGGCATGCTCCAATGTATTGTTAGGCCCGAGTGGGGACCGATCTGATCCCGAGCGCTGCCTAGTGCGGCTGAGTAACATAGCAGGTCCCGCCTTCTGGAGCCTGCACGTCCAATGCCGGGACCGCGGGACATGTGACGTCCATCATAGGTGCTGCAGGCTCCAGAAGGCGGGAAATGCAATGCGGCCGCTGCACCACATCACTGTGAGATCCCTGCTCAGGGCTCGGCTCTCCTCTCCTCCTCTGGCTGCCTGCTGTGATGATGATGGGCACACTGCACACCATGGCTGAGCTGAGCTGCTGCAGGACACATGAAGTCTGTCTCCTGGCAACCAGCAATAGTGCTTACCCCCGCCACACAACCCCACCACCCAGCCTGAAAACCCAGCACCACTACAGCCCCACCCCGTGCCAGCCTTGGACTTCGGGCTGAAGCCCCTGGTCTATTTGCCACCTAGCAACGCCCCTGCCACTTACGCCACTTCCCTAACAACTGGGGAAAAGACACGCTCCTCCGGGAGGTGATCTTCCCCAAACAACTGCCAACACTGACAGAGAAACCTTCAGAAACTGCTAAAACAAATCCCTTAACACCTCCTGAGGGGCTCCTGAGGGGCTGCAGGCTCCAGATTTTGTGTCAGATGGCTTTGCCCCCCCAGATCTAAGTTGCGCACCCCCCCCCCAAAAGCCCCCTGACCACCCCCATCCACCCTGGGAAAGGAGCTCTGCCAAGTGACCTGCCAGGGATCCCTGTCCTCTGATTCTCCAGGGTTGATCCCTGTCCTCTGATTCTCCAGGGGTGATCCCTGTCCTCTGATGTAAGGAGGAACTCTGGGAACTTTAAACTCTTAAGCCACTTTGAATATCTTGGCGTGCGGTGGGTGTATCTGTACACCCGATGGAAGTGGTGGGTGGTAGTGGGGGGGGGCAGGTCAACTTTTGCATCAGGGCCCACAAGCTTCAAGCTACGCTTCTGAGTCCAGGGGACAGTAGTACTGTAAGTGAGGTTGAGTTCATATGTCAGTAGTAAGTGAGATGGAGTCCAGGGGTCAGTAGTACTGTAAGTGAGGCGGTGTCAGAATGCACATGCCAGCAAACAGAATAATTCCTCTGGAAGATCTCCTGGGCACAAGCTAAAACTGATTCCTTTTGCTCGTAAGAATTGGGCACTGGCTAATAGATATGCACACACTAGCCATCGCACATCCCCGTGTGCGCCGGCGCCTGTGTGCACCTGTGACAGATGCTGGCGCCAAACAGACTATTTAAACCTAGCCAGTGCTCAGAATCAATGCTGCCTTGTCTTCAGCCTCCTGTGTATCTGTTATCCTGTGAACCTGTATCCTGCTTCCAGTTATCAACTTGGCTTGTCTTGATCATTCCCTGAACTCCACCTGCATCAACCTCGTCTAGTCCACTGACCATTCTTCTGTCTGCTCCTTTGACTCCAGTTCCACTGATCGGTTCTAGACCCGGCTTGCCTCCTGACCACGTTCCTGTCTGTGACCTGTAACCGATTCTTCCCGTCTGTGTATGACCCAGCCTGCCTGACCCTGCTACCCTGCCTGCTGTCACCAGCACCAGCTGCCTGCCTACTTGCTGAAGCCATCTGATGGCTTCTCCTGCCCAGCAAGGACACCTGCCCTGCTGCTAGCAAGACTTCTAGGCACACGTGCAACTCTGCACTCCTGCGCCTTCTGTCTACACTATCAGGGGCCCCGAGTCAGAGGTGTAAGAGAGGCCTCCCTCATCCTATCAGGCTCTGTTACCAGGTATGTGATAGTACAAGGCAGTCATGTCCAAGTCTGAACGAGGAGCCTCTTCAATGGACTAACTGTGTCATCATCTTAAAGCACTCACACAAGCAGTCAAGGGTCTGCAGGAGGGTTACAACCGGCTAGAGGAGCGTGTCCAAGGATTATCTTCACTCACGTCAGCCTCTGCCTCGTCTGCATCTGGGGAATCTTCCGCTGTGCCTACTGTAGTGATGCTACCACCGAAACCCCCAGAAAGGTTCTCGGGCGTCTGCATCAAATTCAGGGATTTCCATAATTCTTGCGAACTGTACTTTGCATTACAGACCCAAACTTTCTCACTTGAAGCTACCAAGGTGGGATATGTAATTTCATTTCTGCAAGGTGAACACCAGTCCTCTGCCCATCGTTTACAGTACTTAAACAGAAGAACTAGTGCCTATTAAATCTGACTTTATTCATTAAAGCCATGGCCCAGCTATATGAGGACCCCCAGAAAACTGCAACAGCCGAGGTGGCTCTCCATGCTATCCAGCAAGGCCGCAGAGCAGCTGAGGACTATGTAACAGACTTTAGACTCTAGATACCAACTGGAATGATGCCGCCCTCCATTACCAATTCCGGTTGGGCTTATCTGAACCACTAATGGATGAGTTGGCCCATGTGGGAGTTCCCGGTTCTCTGGAAGCCTTGATAAATCTGGCTGTCCAGATTGACTGATGTCTGAGAGAACACAGAGAGGTCTGCCGGGCGGTTTTGGCCTGTATGGATGATGCCACGAGTTCACAGTCCTCCAAGTCCAGCACCATCGCCCTCAGGCACAAATGCTCCTGACTCTCCAGAACCAATGCATCTCGGCATGCTTCGTCCTTCGCTCTCTCCAGAGGAACGCCAGCATCGTCGACAGAGCTACCTTTGTCTAGAATGGCCATTATGTGAGGACCTGCCCAGCCAAAATTCTGAAGTGCCTGAGCCTTTCTACTGTCAGCCAGTCATTGCTGTCTCACAATTCTTCTCACCTGGCTATCCAGATCTCATTGCAGCTTCCGGAAGGGGTTATCCAGGCACGCGCTATCATTGATTTTGGAGCCTGCTGCTGCTTCATTGCCTTGGCATTTGCCATGCAACACAAGGTTCCCCTGCAGCCAAGATCTTATGGACTTTCAATTCACCTTGCGGATGGATCACGCATTAAGTCTGGGCCTGTCATCCAAGAGACTGTTCCGTTACCTGCTATCCTATTCGGTGTTCACAAAGAACTGTAACGTCTGGGCACCATAGCTTCACCCTTGTTCCCTGTCATCTTGGGTATGCCTACAGGTGCACAACCCCAGCATTAATTGGGGTACAGGAGGAATCATATTCTTGTCACCTTATTGTCAGCAGCACTGCTTTTCTAAGCCACAAGCTCACCTGTCTTCATTGCTGTGTATGGACTCTGATGCTGAAGCATGTTCATCTGTTCCGGCACCTTACCATGTCTTCTTGGATGTGTTTAGTAAGAAAGGTGCAGAGACTCTTCCTCCCCAAAGACCATACGATTGCCCGATCATGCTTCTTCCAGAGGCCGAAATACCATTTGGGCGAATCTTCCCTTTGACAGAACTTGAACTTGCAACGCTAAAAGAATATATTGATGACAGCCTGAGGAAAGGTTTTGTTCATCCCTCCACATCCCCAGCTGGAGCGGGGATTTTTTTTGTCGAAAAGAAGGACAATTCCATTCGTCCTTGTGTGTACTACCTTGATCTGAACAAAATCACGATCAAGAACCATTATCCCTTATCCTTGGTGCCAGAGTTTTTTCAGAGACTCTGTTATGCCATAATTTTCACGAAATTGGACCTACATGGGGCATACAATTTGGTGCGTATTTGTAAGGGTGATGAATGGAAGTATGCATTTTGCGCACGATTTGGGCACTTTGACTGCTTAGTAATGACCTTCGGACTTTGCAACGCCCCAGCAACATTTCAGCACTTTATCAATGACATTTTCCGAGATTACTTTGACTTATTCGTCATTGTGTACCTAGATGACATTTTGATATTTTCTGTTACCTTGGAGGCTCATCAAGGACATGCCAGAAATGTTTTGGCCCAAATCAATTTGAGCGCAGAGTATCCAGTTCCAGATGCCGGACGAGAACACCGGAGCATGAAGCAGAGGATCGGAGGAAGAACCAGAGGAAAAAGAAGATGGAGGAAGAAACCGAAGGAAGAAGGAAGGAAGGAAGAAGACCCGAAGAAGATGGAAAGAAGAAGACTTTAAATAAAGGAATTGTCAAAAACTGTCTCTTGTCATTTTTAACATTTTTTACACTTTTTTGTGAAATGGTAGGCGTACTTTTGTACCCCATTACCATTTCACACAGGGGTCTGGGATCTGGGGGTCCCCTTGTTAAAGGGGGCTTCCAAATTCCGATAAGCCCTCCACCCGCAGACCCCCACAACCACCGGCCAAGGGTTGTGGGAATGAGGCCCTTGTCCTCATCAACATGGGGACAAGATGCTTTGGGGGGCTGCTACCCCAAAGCAGCCTCCCAATGTTGAGGGCATGTGGCCTGGTACGGTTTAGGAGGGGGGGCTGCTCTCTCGTCCCCCCTCTTTTCCTGCAGCCTGCCAGGTTGTGTGCTCGGATAAGGGTCTGATATGGATTGTTAGGGGGACCCCACGTGATTTTTAAAAAAAAGTTTGGCACGGGGTTCCCCTTAAAATCCATACCAGACCTGAAGGGTCTGGTATGGATTTGGAGGGGGACCCCCACGCCATTAAAAAAAAAAAAATCTGGCACGGGGTTCCCCTTAATATCCATACCAGACCTGAAGGGCCTGGTATGGAATTTAGGGGGACCCCCATGCCATTTTTTTTTTACATTTTGGTTCGGGGGTTTCCCTGTGGGGAAATCCCATGCCGTTTTTATCAATGAACTTTTATGTGTATTGTCGGACCGACAATTCATTAATAGCTGCGAGTAGTTTTAAATGACTTTTTTTCCTTTGAAATGTCATTTTGCTGTCAGACTGTTCTAAACACGGGAAACATGCACCCCTTTACAGGCATACTAAAGACACAAAGCCCCCCCCCCCCCCCGCCCCCTCCGTGTATGAAATTGAAAGGAATATTACACTTTTATCGTTTCACTTTAAGCACTATTAAAATCACTGCTCCCAAAAAAACGTCAGCTTTTAAAACTTTTTTTTGCATTGATACATGTCCCCTGGGGCAGGACCCAGGTCCCCAAACACTTTTTATGACAATAACTTGCATATAAGCTTTTAAAATTAGCACTTTTGATTATTCATGTTCGAGTCCCATAGACTTTAATGATGTTCGCGTGTTCAAACAAATTTTTTGCCTGTTCGCATGTTCTGGTGCGAAACGAACAGGGGGGTGTTCGGCTCATCCCTACTCTTTACCTCTACACCTGTACTCTGGCACCCAGACCCTGCTCTACTGTACGTCCTGGAAGTAGATGCTTCAGAAACAGCAATAGGGGCAGTTCTGTCCCAACGTCAAGGGGCCAAGGCCTTACTACATCCTGTTGCATTCTTCTCACGTAAGCTGTCCCCTGCAGAAAAGAACTATGACGTTGGAGACCGTGAACTCTTGGCGATTAAAGCAGCACTTGAAGAATGGAGATACCTGTTGGAAGGGGCAGCTCGTCTGATCTTAAAAGCACCGACCACAAGAATCTAGAATATTTGCGAGCCCGCAAGATGCCGGAAACCACAGCAGGCCAGGTGGGCATTATTTTTCTCAAGATTTGCTTTTCATATAACTTACAGGCCAGGGTCAAAAAACACAAAACCGGATGCCCTTTCCCACGTGTTTGGTGATTCAGAGGAACCTGCTCTGCCAGATACCATTCTATCTTCTGGAACTTTCTTCTGTTGCAGGGAGACCTATTGTCACAGATCAAGCAAGCATCTATAGGAGTCTCACCACCTTCTGCGATGACGCTGCAAGTAAAGTATCGACTGTTATGGCATGAGGGTGAAATTTTTGTACCTGAAAACTTGCGAGTCGCTGCTCTTGGTCTCTGCCATGACTATGCCCTTCAGGACATTTTGGAATTTACAAGACTTCCAACTCCTGAAGCGTATTCCAGCTATTCAAGATACAGTGAACTTCTTCAGCTCTAATAATCAGCTGCTACAAGAAACTATGGCTAAGGCACAAGAAGACTATAGTAGGTCTTTTGATAAGAAGAGGCGGGGAGATCTGATCTTGGAACCTGGTGATTAGGTATGGTTGGCCACAACGAATTTAAAGTTAGCCTGCCCGTCTAGGAAATCGGGTCCTAAATATGTGGGACCATTTACCATGAAGAAAAAAATCAATGATGTTTCCTATGAGTTGGTGTTACCAGATTCTCTTAAAATTCACCCTGTCTTTCATATAACTTTACTGAAGCCTATGGTGCCGGACCAATTTCCTGAACGAAATATTGGTCCTCCTGAGCTAGTAATAGTAAAGAGGAATATGAAGTAGAGGCAATCATGGATTGCAGGAACCAGGAAAAGACAGGACCATGTCCAGTACCTGGTCAAGTGGAAAGGGTACGAACCTGAGGAGAATTCTTGGGAACCTGAGAGCAATATACATGTTGAGAAACTTATCATTCAGTCGTAATCATCCGGAGAAACTAGCTCAGTTGGGCACCGGAGGCTGCCCATTGGGAGGGGGCAATGTCAGGATGCACTTGCCAGGAAACAGAATAATTCCTATGGAAGAACTCCTTGGCACAAGCTAAATCTATATGTTTAGGGTTGTTTTCCTGCTGGAAGGTGAACTTCCGCCTCAGTCTCATGTTTTTGCAGAATCTAACAGGTTTTCTTTTAACATTGCCCTGTATTTGGCTCCATCCATCTTCCCATCAACTCTGACCAGCTTCCCTGTCCCTGCTGAAGAAAAGCATCCCCACAACATGATGCTGCCACCACTATGTTTCACAGTGGGGATGGTGTGTTCAGGGTGATGTGCAGTGTTAGTTTTCTGCCACACATAGCGTTTTGCTTTTAGGCCAAAAAGTTAAATTTTGGTCTCATCTGACCAGAGAACCTTCTTCCACGTGTTTGCTGTGTCCCCCACATGGCTTCTCGCAAACTGCAAACGGGACTTCTTATAGCTTTCTTTCAATATTGGCTTTCTTCTTGCCTCTCTTCTATAAAGGCCAGATTTGTGGAGTGCACGACTAATAGTTGTCCTGGGGACAGATTCCCCCACCTGAGTTGTGGATCTCTGCAGCCCCTCCAGAGTTACCATGGGCCTCTTGGCTGCTTCTCTGATTAATGCTCTCCTTGCATGGCCTGTCGGTTTAGGTGGACAGCCATGTCTTGGTAGGTTTTCAGTGCTCCGTGAGATGTTTTAAAGCTTGGGATATTTTTTATAAACTAACTCTGCTGTAACTTCTCCACAACTTTATCCCTGACCTGTCTGGTGTGTTCCTTGGAATTCATGATGCTGTTTGTTCACTAAGGTTCTCTAACAAACCTCTGAGGGCTTCACAGAACAGCTGTATTTATACTGAGATTAAATTACACACACTTGGACTCTATTTACTAATTATGTGACTTCTGAAGGCAATCCACTAGATTCTAGTTCCACTAGATTTTAGATAGGGGTATCAGAGTAAAGGGGGCTGAATACAAATGCACACCACACTTTTCAGATATTTGTAAAAAAAAATAGAAAACCATTTATCATTTTCCTTCCACTTCACAATTATGTGCCACTTTGTGTTGGTCTATCACATAAAATCCTAATAAAATACATTTACGTTTTTGGTTGTAACATGACAAAATGTGGAAAATGTCAAGGGGTATGAATACTTTTTCAAGGCACTGTATATTATCCCTTCCCTGTGCAAGTCTATATCCCAGCTGACATGTACATGTTTTGTATGCTTTTTCCTCTTTGGAAAATCAACAAAATGTATGTGAAGGAAAGAGAGGGGGGGGTCAATGTATTACTTTTATACTAGAGAGGTGGTGTAGAGGTATTTTCCTTCTAACAATCCACACATGAGTCTTCTCAGGAGAGAAGCAGAGGTAGTTCCATTAGTGAACAGTAGGTGTCGTGTATGCGCTGTATCCAGCTCCTCCCCGTTGTATAGTAGGACAGATTCCGAACCTGTGGAATGGTCACATGACTGCTTGGAGTTCACAAGTCCTGGCTGCTCGGTGTTCCCGCACCGTCCTCAGTCATGTCTACCGGGGGCTGCTGCCGGGAGGTCTATAGCTGTATCTTCGACTACAACACTCCTCGTATAGCGCTCATTAAGAGCAGGAAGGTCGGGCTACTGAACAGAGTCATCCAGCTGCTGATCCTGGCTTATGTCATCGGGTATGTGAGTGTGTGATGGGTCGGTGCCCACAACTTACCTGGGACAGATGTTCCCTCCATTACTCATCCATATGTCCATCCTATATAGGGGCTGATCCCTCTGTATAGTGTTCCCTCCATATGTCCATCCTATATAGGGGCTGATCCCTCTGTATAGTGTTCCCTCCATATGTCCATCCTATATAGGGGCTGATCCCTCTGTATAGTGTTCCCTCCATATGTCCATCCTATATAGGGGCTGATCCCTCTGTATAGTGTTCCCTCCATATGTCCATCCTATATAGAGGCTGATCCCTCTGTATAGTGTTCCCTCCATCCCTCTGTATAGTGTTCCGTCCATCCTATAGGAGCTGATCCCTCTGTATAGTGTTCCCTCCATATGTCCATCCTATATAGAGGCTGATCCCTCTGTATAGTGTTCCCTCCATCCCTCTGTATAGTGTTCCGTCCATCCTATAGGGGCTGATCCCTCTGTATAGTGTTCCTTCCATTACTCATACATAAGTCCATCCTATAGGGGCTGATCACTCTGTATAGTGTTCCCGCCATATGTCCATCCTGTAGGGGCTGATCCCTCTGTATAGTGTTCCCTCCATTACTTATCCTATAGGAGCTGATCCCTCTGTATAGTGTTCCTTCCATTACTCATACATAAGTCCATCCTATAGGGGCTGATCACTCTGTATAGTGTTCCCGCCATATGTCCATCCTGTAGGGGCTGATCCCTCTGTATAGTGTTCCCTCCATTACTTATCCTATAGGAGCTGATCCCTCTGTATAGTGTTCCTTCCATTACTCGTCCATGTGTTGCTTGGTATGGAGAGAGGAGGGGACGCTGAGAAGTGGACATTTGTATCATTGTACAATCCCTCTGACCACACTGCTTCTCCTATGTTCTGCTCTCATCTATTTACACAATTGTATTATTTGTTGTCATTTCTTTCTGACTTTTGTAGAAATGTGGTCATTTATTATCAGAAATCTGAATGCCTGGTACAGATCTCATGTGCGGTGTTTTATAGTGATCTTCTACTGGGGGTAATAAGACAACGGACATTCCTGAAGTGCTAGTTGCCTGGCTGTCTCCATCTTCAGTACTTTGGGATTGATTTACTAAAACTGGAGTGTGCATCCGAAGGTCATCTGATCCAATCCATGAGATGGATGGCGAACGTATCCCCCTGTACAGCCTGTTTTTAGCAGATTTTATTGGCGCGGCCGTCAGTGGACACATGTTCGATGACATTCACCGCCCCATAGAGAAAAATGGGTGGTCCGATCGGGTCCGCCTGAGAAAAAGACAGGGGACCCAATCAGTCTGCTGGTCCGCACAATTTCAAACCCGCATTACAGTGTGAGTCTGGGGGGCAATTTGAAAAATATCTGTGTGGGTTCATGCACAGATGTCTATTGAAAACGCCGCTGAAGTTGCCAAAAGTAGTGCAGGAACTACTTTTGGAGATCGGTGTGGCGTTGCAAAGTCGTTGTCGCACCAATAGGGACGGTGCCGTTACCATCAAATAGGCTGTGATTTGACATGTCAAATCGCTCCAATGTGAACGCAGGCTTAAGCCCCATACACACTATTAGATTTTCTGCCGACTTTTGTGTTCAGATTTTCCAAAACCATGTAGTGCAAGGGCCTGCCTGATTGCATACAAATTAAAACTCTTAGGGCCGGTTCACACCTATGCTTACACCGCATCCAATTCGCATGACATTTTAAAATGCGTTCATTTGAATAAGGCTGGTTCAAATATGTGCGTTGTATTCGCACTCCACATTGCCCAAAAAATGTATGCATTTTCTGGGCATTGCAGTGCGAATTGCAGGCACATAATCCTTCTATAGGCACGCATCTGATTCGCAGATGTATTCCGTTGTGAATAGGATCAAATCCTGATCTGATGAAATGCTGAACAACTGATTTTTCTCTTTGCAGGGAAACCGGAGCTTCAATTTGCGCCACACATGCGTGAACCCGGGCCTTAAGGCTTGACCTCATATATTATATGGTTTTGGTAAATCTGAAGACAAAAATCTGTAGAAAATCTAATAGTATGTATGGGGTCTAAATGAACAAGCTGAAGTTAGAAGCTGGTTACTATGCACAGCTGCAAGAAATTCTGTGTGCTCCAGTTTTAGTAAATCTCTAACTGTTATTGGGTGCATCCAGTTCAGCTGCCTGAAAAATGCATGTATTTATAAACCGCTCCAAAAATGCTTTAAGGAGCTCTAGTATGCCCCTAGGTATAAAGAGAGGTTAAAGGAAAAAACAGATCAGGTTTACACAGTTATCACAGACCCCTCCCTTTAACACGAGAGCCAGCTGCAATAAATGTGATTCACACACCAGGAAACAAAAATCAAGCAATGAATGGTACAGCCCTCCAATTCCCTTTTTATGTACTCTTATCAGTGCATACCTTAAAACACAATTTTTCTTATTTATCTCTATCTCCTCCCAAAACTATCCCCAACTTTGGGGAGAATTTACTACAACTAGTGCACCCAGAATCTGGTGCAGCTATGCAGAGTAACCAATCAGCTTCCAATTTCAGTTTGTTCACTGAGACAACGTCACAACGTTGTCACGCATCGCGCATGCGCGAACCGCTTTTAAAACAACTTAGGAATTTTTTACTGTCATTTTGCTGTAAGTGCTGCTTTGGCATATTAAGTTTAATAAATTGAATCTCCGTTTTCAATCTGCACTATTGGAGTTCCCTCTTGTGTTTTTTTGGAACCCGTGGCTTTGGCCTCCTGGGATGGAGAGTTGAAGGAACCCCAGGTTTTTTTCCACACTGGAGCCCTTATCACTGTGGACTACCGGTCGGATGAACAAAGTGTGTTGTGAGTCCAGAGGTTTACCATCCCTGGTAACCTTCCACTACTAAGCCTGACCTGACCCCCCTGAGTAAGGGTGGTCGCTGGCTTTCTGGTAAGCCTTTAATTCTTACATCTGGTGGCGGGCCGCACTCGAGGTGTACCAAACAATCCTGAACCCTGTGGATCTTCTGGATTTCTTTGGAATTATCACTTATTCCTTATTTGGGACACTTATGAACTTAATATCAATTTCACAACATTTTTTCACATATTTTGTGTTTCTTTTCATATATACCCTGTGGGTATAATTTCACAATTAATGGTCATTATTGCTTATATGGATTTTATTTTTACATAGTTTTTGATGAGTAAACCAGGTGTGCTTATATTGTTTATCTGCACTGTTTTATTTATTTATTTAATGTCACGTTGTTTATTCACTGTGTATTTATCATCATTTTCCATTGCCGATACCTAACTCACTAGGCATCTGGTGATATTAGGGGTTGAGCTTAACACATTTTTAGAGTAACTCTTATTTTTATCCAGCGCTACACTGTTTTTTATCCACTTTGTTTTTTGCCTTATATCGAGGTTTAGTGTTTAGCAGCAGGACGTTTCATTACATTGTCATTTCACATTTCACTCATTCTTTTATGCACTTAGCGCAGTTCTTTTTCTATTTTTAGTTTGTTCACTGAGACCTGGTTCACACCAGGGCAGCTTTGAAATCGCACTACTTCAGCGCACTTTCAAAGCTGCAGATCAGTGTGATTTGGAGCTCCAATTTCATTGTGGCTTGCGACTTAATTTAACAGAAGTCAATGCAAGTTGCAATGAAAACGCAGAAAAAAAAGTTGTGCAGGAACTTTTTTTTAAAGTCGCAACGATTTGAACGGTTCCATTGCCGAAAATAGAGCGTGACTTGTCATGTGACTTCAAACAGTCAAATCGTATTGATGTGAACGAGGAAGCTTTGATCTAGATGCTGATTGGTTACCAGATTCTGTGTGCATCAGTTTTAGTAAATCTCCCCCATCTCTAAATAAACCACCTGTGATCATATCTATTCATCCAATCTAGTCACTCTAAAATCAATCCCTTTTATATAAGTGAGAGAAATCAAACTGCTTGTATACATTCACATATAGGAGTATCATCATGTGCGTGCGCCAAAAATGCACAACCGTGTAATAGTCCACAATCTTTAAAGGGGTTGTAAACCCTCATGTGCTTCCGGCATTTGTGCAGTAGGGATGCCGCCTCATCCCTTTAAGACCGAACACATAATAATTACACAGGTTCTGAGGCTGATTAAGGTGGTAATTAAACTCACTTGTTGTCTTATCTGAATTTAATTAGCCTCAGAACCTGTATAATTCAAATGTGTTTGGGTTTAAAGGGATGAGGTGGCAACCCTACTTGGGAGCGCGCCCGCAAGGTAACCCCCCCCCCCCCCCCCCCGGGAGAGCGCTTCTCCTAGGGGGTTATGTGATACAAGGAGGATCCACGAGAGCCGCCGAGGGACCCCAGAAGTCGAGGATTGGGACCACTCTGTGCAAAATGAGCTGCACAGTGGAGGCAAGTATGACATGTTTGTTATTTTAAAAAAAAATGTATTTGTGAACCCTTACAGACCACTTTAACCTACAGATAAGCCTAGATTAAGGCTTACCTGTAGGTGCAAAAAATATCTCCTTAACCTACACGGTTAAGGAGATGTTTTCCTAAGAATGGGCACAATGGCGCAGGTGAACATGCTGTCACCAGCGATACCCGGAAATCACTCGGGGAATCATGGCGGCGAGGCCATGATGAGAGGCTTTACTTCCTCTTTAAGACTAGCTCACCCCACATGCATTCCAGTGCTTTTTTTTTTTTTTTTTTTTTTTTTTTTTTTTTTTCTGCATAGAAAGTAGGTTACATGGTTTCACTAGCATAGTTCACACCAGTGCAGTCAGTTCCAGTGCTTTCCGGTGCCAGAAAAAAAGTAGAACATGCTGCATTTTTCCTGCACAGAACTGTACTGGAACATAGTAAAATACATAAAAAACGCACTGGACCCAAGTACTGTGGGGAAAAAATGGTAGAAAAAAGCAATCTGGAATGCATCAAAAACCCACCAGAACATATAAAAAAGGCATCAAACGTGTGTGCAGAAACCCATTCGGAACGGATCTGAAGGACGTTTTTGTGGTGTGAACTAGCGGGTTCATGCGCAGATGTCTATTCAAATCGCCCCCGAAGTCGCCAAAAGTAACTACTTTTGGGAATCGGTGCGGTGCCGCAAAGTCAGTGTTGCACCGATTCGGACGATGCTGTTGCCAGCAATTGACATGTCAAAACGGCCCGATGTGAACGTGGCTTTTAGTCCTGAATATCTTGTGTAACATCTTGAATGAAGTTCTCACCACCATACAGTTTCCAACAATAGTGAGATCTTCCACCTTCAATATTTCTTTTTGGAGTCTGCTGCCTACATACCTGCCCAGGTGTGTTTTTTATAATCATTTACAAATATTCCGTTTTAATAATTTATGCTGCATTCATATTTTTGCATACATTAATGCATTTTATCATGTAATATGAGGACCTCCTAAACTATTCCAATTACTGTCTATCCTATGAGGCCTACATAATTGTAATGCGTGATTAGCCTTGGACTTTACAGAAGTGACTAACAGAAACTCCAGCTAACTCTTTATAAGCAGTTACAGCATAGTTTTGTTTCTTTTTGGATAAAGGTTTTGAATAAATAAAAGCTTTAAGCACTCCTATCAGTATTTATTTAAATCCTCTAACTGCTGGATAGCTTGGTCTCATTTGGTGGCATACACACTTTGTGTGTGTGTGTGTGTGTTTTTTTTTTTTTTTTTTTTTTTCTATCCAACCGATACTATTTTCCCCACCGATCGATTTAGACTCAGTTCTGATTCTATTAAATTGGGTTGATCAGCCCCGGGTGAAAAATTAATTGATCATTTTGCATTGATCAGAAGCACTGAGATACTTCACGAATATGACTATTTTTGATTGATCAGATTATGAGATGACATGATGGAAACGGGGATGTAATCTGTAATTTACAATTGCAAGTTAGTCATATCTTATCTATTGGAATGCACTTCCCCTGTGTGGCATATCAATCAAATGGGTTGTCAACTAAAGATTGATCATTTATCAAAGCATGTGTGGCCACCGTTCCAGGGAGTTGAGCAGAATCGACTTACAAAGACTAAAAAAACAAAAAGACTAAGCCTGACAGACTGCATCATATATGTAATCTTTTTATTTTATTCATTGTATACTTGAATTGTCTTGTAATAGGTGGGTTTTCGTCTGGGAGAAAGGCTACCAGGAATTCGACACAGTGGTTAGCTCCGTGACCTCCAAAGTGAAAGGCGTTGCAGTGACGAACACGTCAGAGCTGGGACTGAGGATTTGGGATGTTGCTGATTACATTATACCTGCCCAGGTGTGATTTATAATGTGTTTATGCCTTTTATCATGTGCAATAACGTATGATACAACAACGTGTGTATGTGCTTTGTGGTGTGTTGCCATTATTCTCAATGGCACCCCAGTGCTATACATGAAGCAGATAATTACACCTGTGTCTCAGAAGATCACAGCGCATGTAGTAAAGAAAATGTACATTGCCTGGCCGTGTGCTGGAAAAAAATGAAGTGTGAGGGTACATTGAAAATGAATTGCCATGTTGAACGCAAGCTTAAAGTGGTAGAAAAACACAAAAAAAAATCTTCTCCCTGCAAGCTAAGGTCATAATTTGCTAGTATGCGCCGCATGCTAGCACATTATGGAACACTCACCTGAAAATGAAGCCCTCCAGCGGCGCGCTGACAGGACTTCCATCTGGTCTTTCTTCCTAGGGTCGTGGGCAGCCATCTGTTTGGCCGAGTCATGATGTTGTCATTGCCGCGCATGTGCACAGGAGTCACGGCACGCCATCCATTGAGAACACTGTGCGCATGCGCTGCTTGAGTATATATCTCCTAAACGGTACACGTTTAGGAGATATTTCCTGTACCTACAGGTAAGCCTTCTACAGGTAGGTATAAATCAACAAAAACGCCTTTACTATCACTAAAATGATCATTGCAGTCTCCACTCAAATTCATCCCAAAGGTCTGACCTCGACCCAATGGAACACCTTTGAGATGAATTTGAGTGAAGACTGTGAGCCAGTCCTTCTTGTCCACATCAGTGCCTGACCTCACAAACGCCCTTCTGTAAGAATGGTCAAACATTCCCATAGACACACTATTAAACCTTGTGGACAGCCTTCCCAGAAGAGCTGAAGCTGTTGTAGCTGCAAAGGGTGGGCCAACTCAATATTGAACCCTACGGACTAAGACTGGGATGCCATTAAAGTTCATGTGCGTATAAAGGCAGGCGTCCCAAATTTGATATAAATAATATATTTTTAGTGCAGATATGTTGCATTCATTTGTGTAATTTTGTCTTTTTTGATTGGTTGCTCTACTTCAAATTGTCTTCTCTTTAGTAGGTGAAAGACTTGTTACAGGTAGTAGAATTTTACTAGTCTTGTGCACTGACGTCACGTCTTTATGGAGTGACTATAAAATCACTAGCCCCGTACTATTTCTGTCCTGGTTATAAGCTCATATTTCTAAGTGTACGTTACATTTTATCTCCACCCTGTTTTTATAATGTTGACCAATCCAAGACTGGAATATGGTACCAGTATATCTACTTCAATGACCAGTAAAGTGAATTTCTTATCCATTCTAAGACGGGGTAAGTGGTAGGTAGAAGAGTTGAGAGAATGTGTCCGCTATATTTAAAATGTATGGAAACACTAATAATAATCTTCATATATTTGCTTTTGGTCTGTTAAATATATCATTGAAAGTGCTTTAATAAGCACAAGAAAATACCTGTAAGTTACCTGTTCCTATGAGAAATTCAGAGGCGTCCTGTGCAAAGTTTAAGTGGAATCTGGAATGAATGTGGATCTAAAATGCAGATACATCGCAGTGTGCCCCAGGAGTACCAAATCTCTGGAAACTGTTATGCTATAAGTGGCTTTGGCCCCTAATGTGGCGTATAGACCAGAATCCTATTGGCTCATGACTATGATAGGCGGTTTAAATGACAAGTAGTTGGGCACTAGAGGGGGGCATGGCAACACCGTAGCTTAGTAATTAGCATTTTTATAGCTTGAATCTCAGCCAGAGCACTCCCTGGTTTCTCCTGCACTCCAAAGAAATGGTAGGTTAATTGGCTCCTGTCTAAACTGACCTTCGTATGTGTGTACAAATTGGCTATGCACGTGTAAAATCGCATTCTGCATGTTGGTTTCAAGCCCGTGCAGATGGGGTGGCTTGAGGAAAGACCTGGCAACCTTCCTAGTTTAAAAAAAAAAAAAAAAGTGAGTTTTTGAATAATGGAATGCTTTTTGGTGTGTGTGTGTTTGTTTGTTTTATGTGTTTTTATTTTATTTCCAAGGACACACTGAAAGTACTTGCATACTTCTCTAGGTGCCTTCTTTTCAGATATTCGGTCACTTTAGCAGATTTCAAAAGCTTAGTGTTACTAAAACCAGGACCCTGCATTCACTACATCTGGTCTCCTCAGCACATGGAAACTTCTTAGGCTGCAAATTAGCCCTAGTATGTATATAATTGTCTGTGCACATGTGTTTCCATTTGCATGGGACTGGCATGCAGAATGTGATAAAGGTTGAAGAAAGATCAGGTCACCTACCTTGTGGGGGGAAAAAAAAAAACTCTTCTAGAAAACTCAGTGGTAAAAGCTGTGGAGCATATCCCAGCCCAGAAAGCTGGCCCATAAAACTGAGCTCAGGCCTACTGGCCTGGCAATTCTGTGACTTGAATAAAAGAGCACTTTGTTTTTTATAACCAGATGAAAGGTGCTAGTGCCTTTTTTTTGGGTAATTTTTTTCAGAGTTCTGAGGTTCACATCTGGTGGTGTTGATGGATCAGAGTTCTGAATGGCACATGCATCGAAGTGAGGTCATCCTCGCCTAGCTGAGGAAGTGGGAACAAGTAACTACTGAAAGAGGTACTTGCTACCCAAAAAAAAGTTGGATAAATGTGCAAATGGCAGGGAGGTGGTTGGGATTCTGCAATGAGTGAAAGTTCACTTTAAGGCATAATACTGGAGCTGGTCAGCAGAGTCTGCATTGTAAATTGGGTGAGCACGTAAATCTAGGTTGTAGAGGATCACACCAAACCGTTAAAGAATAAATTAACTGGTAGTTCGGAGTATGGTTTGGCTTACTATATTTTACAATGTAACGGTTATTTGATGGATCAGTGTTTCAGCTTTTCAGAGCAGTGTGTAGTCTCTTAAAGCGGTAGTAAACTTAGCCGCCATGAATAGACAAGCATAAGGGCAATAGTTTAATTCATGATAATGCACATCGGGGGTTATTTACTAAAGGCAGATCCACTTTACACTACAAGTGAAAGCTACGAGTGCAACGTGCACTTGAAATTGCACTGAAAGTGTACTTGGAAGTGCAGTCGCTGCAGATCCGAGGGGAACATGCAACACACATGATTGGATAATAAAATCAGCAGAGCTTCTCCTCATGTCAGATCTACCCCTCAGATTTACAGCGACTGCACTTCCAAGTGCAATTTCAAGTGCACTTTGCACTTGTAATTTGCACTTGTAGTGCAAAGTGGATTTGCCTTTCGTAAATAACCCCCATTGGAATATTTATTTCCCGTAAAAACTCTTATTATAATATTTAGTTTTGTTTTTCCCTTGCTTTCACTGTTCTATATCCCTGCTGAAGCTTGCACCTTCTTGGGTATTCCTTTTCGCATTAAGCGTGATAATGCTTCCCTGCCCTCTCTCTCTGTAATGACAGCCACATAATCTCGTGCATGCACATTGTGTTAACCAAGCCTTGGCAAGGGGACGTTCCTCTCGCAATACTGAATAAATAAGCCATGAGTAACGTTGACGCTGGCATGGCAGGAGGCCATCTTGACTGACGGCACACAGATCAGGTCGTAGATGACGGGAAAATCGTGCATGCGCCGCTGACATCACTAAAGCAGTAATAGAGCTACAGCTGTTAATGGGCTCAAGTGTGGATGACGGGAATGTCAGTGACATTTAACTTTATAGTAGAAGGCTTCTAATAAGGGAAATTATGCATTGTGCGTTTACTACCTCTTTAATAACATATGCTATTACAGTGCTGTGCTAACTAGCTGTCTTTTAAAATGCACGGCGTCAGTCCCCACCTTGCATTATACCAAATATCACCATTTTCATCATCGCTCCATAAGGACTGATATTTCTTCTAAAGGCAATCCCTAAATCACAAACTGGCAAATCAATTAGTAGGTTTCATGTCTTTCTCTATCCCCTCTCTACAACCATAAAGTATTTTTATAGAGCATTTTCACTTTTGTGATAACACAAACTTTTTTTATTTATTTTTTTAAAGGTGTGTCTTATATTATTATTTAGAATTTTTCAACATGAAATATGGAATTACAGATATCAATTAGAGTATGTAGTAGTCCGAATACAAAAGTATGAATAACCAATGCTAAATAACTAGGCTACACAGCGCCCGGATAAGGTCATCGTGGTATACAAAAATTGTTGCATAGGGAAGCACAAGCATTCACACAACCTCCAACACTCAAACCAGCCCTGCTCTCTCCTTGCCTTGCTCTGATAATGAGACCGATGCCCATTATGACATTGGCAATAAGTTACATGATACAGGAAGATCTTTTGTGATGCAGTAACATCCACCGGGATAACACCAACTTTATATATGTTCCTTTTCACATAACTGTAAAAAAAATGATTTTCCTGGCATAATAGAATAACAAAGGACAATAATGTACAGATCACTTTTTTAGGGGCCAAAGAATCCACCAGGTCTAGTAAACAAATTGCAATGGAATAAATATGTAGCGTCGTGACATCACCTGAACACATTGCACTACATCCAGTCAAAACTGATAGATAGTGTGCAATCCCAAAAGATATGTATAAAGTCAGCTTGTGCGGCGGAGCAATGCCAGCAGGCAGAGGACTGAGATGGGAAGAATTTGGCTAGTCTAGCAGGAGTCAAATACACCCTATGAAGGAATTTATACTGATTAGGGTGATCCTTTGCTGATAAGAGGCTAGTGAGCGGGGTTTCCCCACAT
Organism: Aquarana catesbeiana; assembly: GCF_042186555.1. Lineage (NCBI taxonomy): Eukaryota > Metazoa > Chordata > Amphibia > Anura > Ranidae > Aquarana > Aquarana catesbeiana. The sequence goes on from NC_133324.1 coordinate 240,994,358, forward strand.
ATTGTACCAATCATCGCCACTCATTTGAGGGATATCAGCTAGCCAGGCATGTCTACATGACATCAGGACCCTGCTCATATCTGTGAATAGCGGTTTATAAATTGTACAGTGCCTTAGGTAGTGCGTGCATCAATCACATAATAGAGCTTCCTAATCTCCCACACTGACCAGCATTTCGAATGTGCCAAACTGGGCATAGAACGCATATCTGAACTGTAGATGGGGGCGATGGAAATTTAATTTGGGTTTTGAGAGAAACAGATCGTAGCAGTACACCCCCCCCCCCCCACCACCACCACCACATCCTCAGCGTTTTTGATCCCAAATTTTTTCCAGATGGCAGCGATGGAATGGGATTTTCACCAATAAACCCCTGCTTGTCACCTCCCATGCACGAATAACGGAGGGCATTGAGGCTGAGATAGGTTAGGGGGGGCTTTACATCCTCTAAACCAGGCTTTCTCAACCCTTTAACCCTAGAGGAACCCAAAAAAATTTTTCAGGTCTCGGGAACCCTTACAATTCATCAGGGGTCAATAGAACAATGCCCCTTATACTGGTGGTCAATTGGAAGAATGTTCCCCTTAAAATGGTGCTCAGAATGCCACCTTTAAAGACAGCTAAAAATATATATATTTGGTGTCATGCTGCTGGCTTTGCTAAGTGATGCTGAACCTTGACCTCTGTAGGCACCATCAAAAAGGTGGTTTATTAGCCACAGCTCAAGGAACCCCTAGCAGCCTCTGGAGGAACCCTGGTTGAGAATGGCTGCTCTGAACAATAGATGCGAGTACTTCATTTCGTTTTTTATACTTATTCTCCTACTCCTATTCTTTCTGAATGCAGGCCCAGTCATCCTCCTGTCCAGCCGGACTAATATTGTATACGATGTGGCTATCGTTTAAGGATAGGCCTACAGTATTATGCCCATCTTTGTCTTTTTCACTCGGGTTGTGGGATAGGTTTCCCAGGGTCTACAATTTTAGATCCCCCCTCATCCTCTGGCACCACTTTTAAAATCCACACTTTACCCCAGGCCTCACCCCTCGTTCTTTTGAATAGTGAATCAAAGAGTTTGTGTGAATTGCTTATTTATGTGACCATCGGGGTGTATTAATGAAGTAATATTTGAAAAGTATCAGTTGCTGAAATCAGAATTCTTTCGCTATTCCCAGTTAGAACATTTTCCTAACTCCCTAAAATGCACTTTATATATAACAATGACACCCATGGAATATTTGTGTAATAAATATGATAAGTTAAGGGGCTACATCTCCGAGATATATTCTGTGAAACCATTTTACATGAAACCATGGGAGAGAGATTTGGGGGAAACTTTGAAATGAGATGACTGGTATAAGCTAACACAAGTCGCTTATTAATACCTCCATAACGGAAGCTAAATACCAGGTGATCTTGAGATGGTACGTGGTCCCAGCTAAGATCACTTATGTCCCAGGGGCTTCCCTACTTTGCTTTTGGGGTTGTGGACAGGAGGGGATGGCGTGCCACACCTGGGGGCAATGCCCCCAGGTGTGGCACTTTTGGACTCGAATGCATAATTTTCATTGATTCCCTTACTCAAGTTAACTTAAAAAATATCAGAATCAGGCCTTTATATGCAACCTAGTGGATGATGCCCCGAGACCTAAGCGCAGATTGATCACCTTTTTTATTTTTGCAGCAGCAAAGATGGCCATAGCCCGATACTGGAGGTATGCCATGATACCATCTGGATCGTGGTCAATGAGTGCCTTTCTGCAATACTGAATGACAAAGTTACTTTGTTTTAAATAACCTGGAGCCCCTGGATTCACTATCTGATGGGTGTTCAGGGTATGGAGGGTTGGCACGTATTCTCTTCTGTCCCCCCTCCCCTTTCCTTTTTTTCTCTTTAGGGTTTTTTTAATATTTTTTTTTTTTTTTTACATCTGTCTGTCCTTTCTTTTTGGGAAGTGCGATGTCCCCTTGTGTGGTACTGAGGGGGGGGCTCACTTCTACCCCCTCCAACTTGTGAATATAGATGAAAAGCTTTTATATTTTCAGTTTAGCTCGAATACCTTGTTTTGTTAATTTATTGTAGATGACACATTGGGTATTGGCATTATTGCTATTAAGTGAAGTGAAATCCTCTTGATGATCAGCGTGCTTGATCTGTTAAATGCCAAGGCTGTACAACCTCTTCTGTGTATACTGCTAGGTTTCTCCCTAGTGCTCCCCTGAAACTCTATTTTGTGTGTTCTTTATCTGTATGTTCATGGAAGCATGAGGCCTTGTACAACTTTTTTTTATTTTTCTTATCTTTCATACATTACATTGCAATGTACTCCTGTAATTTTGTGTTCCTTTTTGGAAAGTTTTTTCGAAAAGAATTATTGGAAATTTAAAACTTGCTAACTATTTTATTTTTTTTTTTTTTTACTTCGGAGTTATGATTGACTGACTGCAATTAACCCTGACTTTACTATGCTGGCAGGGGAGATTATCACTATCAGTTGTCAACTAGATGTGCTCACTTTCTGTCCTAAACAGAGGGTTAATATTTGGTACATTGTATGTTAATGTAGTTTAACAGAAACTGTCCCTCAGTCTGGTAATTGGACATTGCAAGATATTCTAAACAATATAAGCTGCCTATAGGGTCCTATGTATAAACCTGCTTCCAAGAACCTCTAACCAGGCTGCGCAGCTTCCTCACACATGGCTAGCATGTATAGCTAGCCCATAGACTACTTCAGGGCCACTCCAATAGTTCAATATATATAGTTTGTGTGTGTACATTCACATCAGTCCCTTACACCTAAGGAGCTCACAATGTAAGGTCGCTATCTCGCCAATTAACCTGCCAGCATGGCTTTTAAGTGTGGGAGGAAAGCCACGCAGACACAGGGAGAACATGCAAACTCCAGGCAGGTAGTGTCCTGGTTGGAAATTGAACCAACAACCCTAGTGCTTCTAGATGGAAGTGCGAACCACTTAGCCACTGTGCTGCCATACTGTATGTGTGTGTGTTTGTTAGATATCTTTCTCTTATATTTTTATTATCTTAAAGTAAAACTATAGGCAAAACTTTTTTTTGTTTCATTTTGGATGGAGCATGGGAGGGTTATAACCCCTGTAAGGTTTATTTTCGCCACCTAATGTGTGTCCTAATGCGGGGATTTCCCTTCACTTCCTGTCCCATAGCCAAACAGGAAGTGAGAGGAAATCTCTGCAAATTAAGGGAATTCCTTGGGGACCCCAGGTCACCAGAACAAAAGTGTCCTCCTCATTGGAAGTTTTTACCTCCCATTACTTTTCTGGGGACAACCCAAAATTTGGGATACGTTTTTTTTTTTTTTTTTCCTTTCAATGATGATGGTAAATGGACTAGAGAGGGTGAATCTCCCTGACTGGGGCACAGACAGCAATAAAAACCTGACAAGTGTTCTAATCCCTCTGCACTCTATCCAAAACTAAAAAAAAAGTTTTTTGCCTTTTTAGTTATACTTTTAAAATTTTTATTTGGTAGTGCTGATGTGCTACCATGTGATTTTGTCTTTTTTTGACGATTGGTTGCTCTACTTGAAATTGTCTTTTCTCTTTAGTAGGTGAAAGACTTGTTACAGGTAGTAAAATTTTACGATTACTGTACACTGACATGACAGTGTATGGAGTGAATATAAAAAAATCACTTGTACTATTTCTTTCCTGGTTACAAGCTTGCATTTCTAAGTGTACAACTCCACCCTGTTTGCATTTTATAATGTTGACCAATCCAAGACCGGATTATGGTAGTAGTGTATCTACTTCAGTGACAAGGTGAATTTCCCATTTGTTATACAAAGGGATAAATGGTAGATGAGTTGGTGAAATTAAAGAGAGGTGTGTGTGATAGAGAGATATATCTATCTATCATGGCTGTGATTGACAGTACCAGGAGTCAATGATGAGGAAGAGACTCGGGAGAGCCACTGCTCTTTTGCACATCGCTGGATCGAGATGGGGCTCGGGTAAGTATTATTGGAGGTGCACCCAGAAGGTATTTTTTATATTTCTAGAGCGGGGATCTAGAAACACTGAAAACCAACTAATTGATTTGCTGGTTTGTGATTTAGGGACTGCCTTTCAAAGAAATATCAGTTCCTGATGGAGTGTCCTTCCAATGATGATGAAAATGGTGATATTATGTGGGTATAATGCAAGCTGGAGACTGACGTCATGCATGTTAAAAGGCAGCTGGTTAGCAGATTACATATGTCATGGATGTTGATCCAAGACCTTATTGTTGCATCCCCCCCCCTTGTCATTGTCCACATTAACCCCTTGCACTTGGAGAATTTCTTCTGTAGGCCTAAAAGTCTTGTGGTTCAGAATGAAAGCTCTAGGAGTCCAACTAACACCCAGGGCCTGTGCTACATGGGGGGCCTGGGTCACCTGGCACATGTTCCATGAGGGGATTAGCTCTTGCGGCCAGGAGGCTGACTCCTTTTTCCTAATCACCGCCAGCCCCTGGGCATACCAGGTTTGCACAAATATAAACATGTTCACTTCTCCTTCCCCAGTGAAGCTGAACCTACTGTATCACATTTCCTATGTTCCCCAGCTTGGACAAGGATTAGGCAGCCGCCCATTCAGTTCACGTCAGGCTGGGGGGGCAGAAACTAGAGGTCAACTGACTGGTGAGGAATGCGAAATGGGAGGGGCTGGAGGAGACCCTATCTCCTGATTTCGGTATAGGTGTAACTGCTACGAGACACCACAAAGTTGGAGACACAGTGAGTAACGCTACCTGTGATTATTGTTGCCATTAAAAGTCCCCACTACAGTTCTCAGATCAGCAGGTGACCTTAAACAAGAGCACCTAATTTGGCTGATCAGAACTCCCCCCAGCACTGCCACTGATCCTGTTCCCCCACCAAGGAGTAAGAGAAGGAATAAAAATAGAGAATACATAGAAGCAAGAGGGGGAGGAACAAAGAAAAAGGGAGAGAAAGAATAAGAGAGAGAGCAAGAAAGACGGCTAGAGAGGGATGGAGGAAAAAAAACAAAAAAACAAGAAATTAGGATAGCGAGAGAAAAGGGAAAGAAAGAAGAACAAAGAAAGAGTGGTACATCCTAAAATGTACCACAAAGGGTTTTAATACTGTACGAGTGGAAGGGACTCAGGGAGCGCTAAATGTCCGTGGGTTAGGGGCGCAAATTACTTGTCTTGCCTTGGGTGCTGACAACCCAAGCTACGAAAATCATTTTACTATTAGGGGTCCCCACAACTTGGGAAATTTTATCAAGGGTTCACAGCACTAGAAGGGTTGAGAACCACTGCACTAACTAGACAGGAGGGTGTGCTGTGGTGCTGCTCAAATGCTAGAATTCCATACTCTTTCAGACCTTCTGTCCCAACACTGCCCTCCCCCAGCCCTGCAGGGGGAGCTCTTCTCCTTTTGAGCCTCATCCTGTAGTCCCTGTTGCTGTTGAAGACCTGGTTTAGCTCCTCCCCTCCAAACTAAAAGGAACAGAGCTGGGCTAATCCAGAGATCGCACACATTAAAGGGAATTGCCACACATTAAAGGGGATCACCTGCCTACAAACAGCTAGAAGGGTAAGCAATATATATTTAAATGATTTTTAGGCATGCAAACTGAATGGGAGCACATAACAATATATAGTGAGGGTTTCTCAAATTTGACTTCAAAGTGGAAATACATTGTAAGGTTTTCTTAGTAATGAGGGAGTTCTGGTTACATTTTGTAGTTTAGGATAGATTGGAAAGGATTAGAACTTTTCATGTTTCTACCGTTATCCTGGGCTGTTTTAGAGTGATTTCACCTCCTTTGTTACAGGAAGCTATGTCAGCTATGATAAACTTACATGACGAAAGTTATTGGTCAATGGACAGAATGCATTTCACAATATAAAAGAGCTCCTTCAATGAGGGAGATGGGAAATGTTGGTTCTCTTTTGGCTGACACAGTAAAGGGTCTAACTGCTTTATAAAAGTGGCCATAGTTTTTTTTTTTTTTTTTTTCCCCTTGATCCAGCAAGGTAAAAAAAGTGATATGATATATAATTTTTTTTTTCTGAAGTGCCTGCAGAGCATTGCAACTGCAATCAACAGATTGCTGATGCAATGCCAGGCTTCCGCAGACTCAGTGCAGCTGTCTGCTCGCACCTCCCATACAGGCAGGCATTTACTGAAGAGCAGGAAGACACTATGAACTACATGGGCACTTATCAGCACCCTCGCAGTTCATTGAGAACTACAGACCGTCTGCCATGTTGTCCGATTGGACTTGTGCTTCATTTATTCATGGAAATCTGTGAAAGCCCCGCACAGCCACATTGTTTTTGGATTGTGACAGTAAGTTCAGGCAGAAGATCCACTGCCTGCTGTCATAATGAGGAATCGGGGGTGGAGGTGCAGGTGATGCTGCTTTAGTAACATGTTACATCCTGTATGAATGCATGCATGAATCACTTCTGACAAACTTTTCTGACACCAAGAGAAAAGTGGTGAAGGGAGGGAACTCCAGCTGATTTACAGCCTCAGCTCTGGTGCTGTGTGAAGTGGGGGGGGGGTTTGGGGCAGGCACGTCCCTTCACTCCAATCGGCTCTCAGACCTCTCCTCACTGAGCTCTGCAGAATGTAACGTCCATTCTCCAACCCCTTTTTTCTGAACGCCTAGACAAGCTTTATAATTCAGCACTTTAGTGAGTGTATGCACGGGTTTACAATTACAACCACTTTAAGGGAATCATGTGTTTGAGTATATATTCGAGATGCATGGAAAATTGTGTTTTTTGGCATTTTGCCGATAGAGGGAAAATGTCCCGATAGTGGTGCTGAAAAACGCAATTTTGTCACGCTTTTATTGTGCTTATGGTGCGTGTGTTCTTTTGTGTGTTTGTTTTTTTTTGTTTAATCCCCCCATAGGTCATGTTACTCAAAATGCATTAAAAATGTAACATGGGTGTGTTATCGATGCATGGTTGCTGAGTTTTCAATGGGAAGGTGCGTATTTGTTGCAGTTTTTTTAACTGACCAAAAATGCAGTAAGCAAGATTTTTAACACCACAACAGAAGTTCAAGAAGCCAGTGTAAAGCATACATCAAATTTAAGGCTGGGATCACACTATTGCGAATTGGATGCGGGTTTCCCCCGCATTCAATTCGCATAGCAGGAGATAGTTGCATTCAATTCGCATAGCAGGAGATAGTTCACACCTCTCCACAGCCCTATGCGTCTTTTAGTCCATTTCAGGTCCAAATTCAAGCTGAAATCGGACCTGAAACGGTAAGACCTCCTTTCATACTGGGGCATTTTTCAGGTGCTTTTGGGCTAAAAATAGCGCCTGAAAAACTCCTCCCCTGCAGCCCCAGTGTGAGAGCCTGAGTGCTTTCACACTGGGCGGTACGCTTGCAGGACGTTAGAAAAAGCAGCACCTTTTTGGCGGTGGGGGAGCAGAGTGTATACACCGCTCCTCCCATTGAAATTAATGGGCACCACTGCCAAAGCGTTTTGGCAGCAGCACTTTGCGGACAACTTCTAACTCTTTATTCAGTCACTAGCGGGGGATTAAAAACGCCCCGATAGCAGCCAAAAAGCACCTCTATAACAGCAGTAAAGCGCCGCTAAAATTGGCAGTGCTTTACCTCTAACGCGCCCCCCTCCGCCCCAGTGTGAAAGTAGCCTAAATGGAGACCAACCAGACACCTGCTGTGAGATGCTGCGATCTCTAGTCTGAACCTAGCCTAAAGGGATGCATTTTTCTTGAGCTTTACTTGCGCTAAAGGTGCCGACGACAAGTTCATATTCGTTTTAAATTCATGATATTAATTAAAAAGTCGTATATGATACAATGCTATAGAGAGAGAGAGAGAGAGAGAGAGAGAGGATTTATCGGCATATAACGCGCACTTTTTTTTTTTCTCCCTAAAAAATGGAGGGCAAACCATGGGTGTGTGATATAACCTAATATTTAACTGGCTGCCTCAGAGGGGGGTGGGTGAGCCAGGATCTTCTGTGTACTTAGCGCTCGCAGTCACACAGTCTCAACTCCTGGACCGGCTCTTAGGATAGACTTCACATGTCCCATTGGACCGGTGTTATGTCTATCATAAGAGCCGGCCAAGGAGGCGGGACTGTGTGTGACTGTGAGTGCCGATTAAACAGGATATCTCTCTGTGTAATCCGACACAGATCAGGCTGCATTGATGGGCAATGGTGAGGCTGCATATGGGCACAGATCGGGCTGCGTTAATGGGCAATGGTTTGGCTGCATTGCTGATAATTGGCCTGGGCAGGAAGGGGGTGAAAGTGCTCTGTATTGAAGTGGTTAAAATGTACGTTTTTTTTGGTTTGTTTGTTTGTTTTTTGTTTTTTTTTTTCCCCCTGAAACTTTCCTTATAAAATTAAGGTGCGTTATACGCCGATTAAAAAAGGTGTGTATATATTTTTTAAAAACTGTCATTTTTAGCTTCGGCTAAGAGCATCCTGAATTTTCAGCACCAAAATTTCTATTCGATGCACCTCCTAGTATATATACATAGGAGATTGTGTATGCTGGTGTCAACCTTTGGCATGATGTTATCTAGACTGCATTACATAATGATAGATCCTTATGTGTTTAGTCTGTTTGTTTTAGGCTGTTTTATTGCAGTAGTGTGGTAGGGATATGCAGGACTGTTGTAGGCAACTAATAATTTACATAAAGAAGTTAGAATTGTCTGTTACATTTTTTTTGATGAAGGTTTCCTTTTATTACAAATTCAAAAAGCCTTTATAATGTCGGTGCACAAGTATTCTGCAATATGTGATTTCTTTGAAAGCTTACATGGCCTTATTTTTTTTTCATCTGGTCAGTGTAAGTAAAAGCAAGATTTTTGTTTTTCTCTTAATATATAGGAAGAAAATGCTTTCTTTGTGATGACCAATCTAATTCTGACCCAGAATCAAACACAAGGCTACTGTCCGGAGGTGAGCCCAGCTGGTAGATACCTGAACACAGATCTGCTAATATTTGCTTAGAAATTATTTTAAAGCTGAACTCCAGCATTATCTTCAGTTCTACATAGTTATACAGACTGCTTTCCTGTACTGAAATGGCTTACTATAATATCACAGCAGACTGTGAGCCTTAGAAGCTGCAGTAAGGAAGAGTCTGCTCCATTTCCTGTCTGAGGGGGACACCCGGCATCATCCTAAAACTTTCCTCCCCAGCCTTTATTGTCCCTGACCCACCCCTTTCGTTAATTGGATGCTACTGAAAATGTCACAAACCATTTAAAGCGGTTGTATACCCTTTTTTGTTATTTTTACCTACAGGTAAGCCTATAATAAGGCTTACCTGTAGGTAAAAATAAATATCTACTAAACATGTACGGTTTGGGAGATATTCACTTTGCATGCAGCCGTTGACGCCAACGTGCATGCGTTGTGAAGGCCCGGCAGAGGCTGCTGGACCTTGCCGGGAAGAGGACTCCCATGCGCAGAAGTGACGCAATCGCGGCTCTGGCCACTCACAGCGCAGGAGCCGCGAACCCGGAAGAAACTCGGAGGCAACATGTCAGCTTCCTCAGCGTGGACCGGGATCAGATGCCGAGGCCTCGTTCTAAGGTAAGTATTCCATAATGAGCTAGTATGTGCTGCACACTAACTCATTGTGCCTTTACCTTACAGGTTTTTTTTTTGTTTATAAAAAAAATTTCAGTGCTGGTATACAACCGCTTTAAGCTGATTCAGAGGTGGCTCTAGGCTTTGTGACGCTTTAGGCAAAACTTAGACATGAGGCCCCACATATGCCCATAATGAAAAAAATAATTCAAGAGATGAAAGTTAAACTGTATAAGGAGGGTACAGTACAGGGGGCAGGAGAGTACAGTATAGGGGCAGTAATATATAATACAATATGGTCTCCTCTAGCAGAGCTGCACAGGGAGGCTGCCGTCACAGATCCTATCTATTCTGGCAGGCTGTCACTGGGCTAAATCTACAACTGGAATGACCACTCCCCTCTACTTTTTCCCTCCAGAGTTTCTGGCTCTCGTTCGGCACTTTGCAGGTTTTAAGGAAGAACCCCAGGGAGGAACATCTTATTACTGCTGCTGCTTGTGTGGGTAGGATGTTTACTGTGCCAATCACATGGGATAATTAGGAGAACCGAGATTGGTGCAGTACGTATTTCTTCCCTCTTGAGAAGAGGAGATTAAGGGGGGATATGATCAACATGTACAAATATATAAGGGGTCCATATAGTGAACTTGGTGTTGAGTTATTCACTTTACGGTCAACACTGAGGACAAGGGGGCACTCTTTACGTCTAGAGGAAAAAAGATTTCATCTCCACATACGGAAAGGTTTCTTTACAGTAAGAGCTGTGAAAATGTGGAATAGACTCCCTCCAGAGGTGGTTCTGGCCAGCTCAGTAGATTGCTTTAAGAAAGGCCTGGATTCTTTCCTAAATGTACATAATGTAACTGGGTACTAACATTTATAGGTAAAATTTATCAAGGGAAAATCCGATTGCCTCTTAGGGGTCAGGAAGGAATTTTTTCCCCTGCTGTAGCAAATTGGACCATGCTTTGCTGGGGTTTTTTTTCGCCTTCCTCTGGATCAGCTGTGGGTAAAGGATTGGGTATATGGGACTGTTTGATATTATTTTTTATTTTATTTTTATGGTTGAACTAGATGGACTTGTGTCTCTCTTCTTCTTTTTTTTTTTTTTTTTTTTTTTTTTTCCCAACCTGACTAACTATGTAATTATATCCTGCCCACACAAGCAGCATATTAAGATGCTCTGTCTTGGGGTTCTTCCTTAACCCCTGAAAAATGGGGGGAGGGGGAAAAAAGGGGGAAGTGGGTAGTAGATGAGGGATGGGTAGAGGAGAACTGGAGTGAAACTGGGATCCTGGTCTGTATAGGTATCAAAAAGGAGGAGGATTTGTACTGGCATGGGGGGGGGTCAAAGGGACTGGAGAGGGATGATCAGGGGATGGGAATGGGGAATACTGTCAGCTGGTGAGGAATAGCCATAGTATGATTCAAGCAGTTGGGCTGGCTACCTGGCAGGGAGGGGGAAAGGAAAGGATTCTTCCACCAATGTCCAAACCTAGAGCAACCCTCAGGCTGGGTTCACACTAATGCAAATTGGATGCAGTTTTCCCAGAATCTAATTTGCATGACAGGAGGCTGTGACCGGCTCTGAATGGAGCCGGTTCACACACATGTCCAGGGCAGCCACGCAACGCACTGCAGAAGGGTCCTGTGCATCTTTGGCTCCTTTTTTAGGTTCGAATACAGGCAAAAATTCTGACCTGATTTGCCCCTGAAACAGAGAACAGGGATGCACCGCACCCCCTGCTGCTAGCCACTCAGCAATATGGTGTGAACCCAGCCTAAAACTTTGGCTTGACATAAATATTAAAGTGTTTGTAAACCTAAAAAAAAAAATTTTTACTGGCTCTTTAATTTTGTAGGTATGATTTTTCCTTTATAGTATTAAATGTCTCCCTGTCCATGTCTTGTATTACCTAGTTGATCCTGCCAGTGCCCCACCTCCTGAGAGTAAACTGAGCACGCTTGCATCCTCCTCGCTGCCGGTCCATGCTAGTGTGGTCCATTTATGTCCTGTCATTCCGCTGAATATACAAGTACGCTGTGCAGCGTGCTTGCATTTTTTGTAGTCAGTACACAAGCCGCACCCCCATCACCACTGCACTCGACTGTAAAGGGTGCAGTGACATTGTGCCTCCGGGCTAGATGGTGTTATATTGCTTTGGAAATGCAGGCGAATTGGCGGCAATGTCGCTTCCTTTCATCATAGTAATACCTCCAGTACTGCACACACCCACTAGCAGGTCCGTGCATCTCTGTAGATCGATTACGTGATCTGCTCTAGTAAAGTAGTAAAGGGTGTTTTTGTTTTTTGTTTAAACAAGCTAATGGCGAATTTAAAAGCTCACATTTCCCTATAATTTTTTTTTTTTTTTCTTTCACGTGAGTAAGGTTTACAAACACTTTAGGTCCTTTTCACACTGCCGTGATTTTTTCCATGATTTTATTGAATGCCTGTGTAAACTTGAGGTCAATGGTTCTCAACTCGCTTGAAAGTCGGACCAAAGTAGTTCAGGGACTACTTTTGAAGTCTGTGCGACTTGAAGTCGCACGGATATGAATGGTTATCATTGGGAATCATGGGGTAAGACTTGCCATGCGACTCTGATGTCTAAAGTCACAGGAAAAGTCACACGTGTGAAAGGGGCCTCAAGATTTTATTTTGTGAGATCTTATGATTTTGTGTTCTTTTTCAGCACCCAGATTCCAAAACAATATGCAATTCCAGTCATAACTGTATCCCTGGTCATGTGGACTCTTACAGCAATGGTAGGAAGTCAAATTGCTACTCATTTACTTTTTTATTTTCATAGGATCTGCCTGTTTTGGCTCAATAGCTGTGCCTTGTTTAAAGGAAACTTAAAAAGAAAAATGCAAAGGCTGAGAATGCTGATTTTCTGAAAATGTTAGTTGGGGACAAGCATACTCCTAGTAAGAAGCTAAGCTCCAGACAAACCACTAAACACCAGGTTGAAATATATATGAGAACTTGCACAGGAATCGTAATTTTATTCAGAGAGTCATGTGATCCAGCGGGGCAGCATAGCTAGATTATTGACCTTCAATGCATCAGCAGCACATTTTGGTCGAAAACACACCCCGAGCCTGCCGATTGGTCAAAGAAAGGCAGTCAAACACTAAAAGTTTTCCCCCTGCTCACTTTTGCTCACTTTTTCTCATCAGGTTCAGTGGATGCATTTGTATACTGCAGCAGTGTCTAATTGGCTGCTAATGCTGTCCCTTCTTCTCCCAATCTGAGATAAAGATTCACAGAAACCTTGATATCAAGACAAAATTTAGGCACTTGGCCTTGCTGCAATTAAAAATGCGATTGTTAATGCTAGTTTCCCGTTTATATAAACTCCGTTTTGAAAGAAACCTCAATTGTTTGATGCTATTTGGGATCTTGGATTTCCAACCCACTGACCCTTGCCTCTGTAACTGCAGACTATCGAAACAATTGTGCTTTCTTTGTCTCCTAAGACTTGATGTTTGCGATGCATGACACCCACTGTACTGATTGTAATATTACTCTGTTGATTGTGAGAAACCGCTCAGGGAAGTTTTTATTTCTGTGCTAGTTGGGGGTTTTATTTTTTGTACTGGTTTTGTTTTTTTCTTGTTTTTATTCTTCTTCTTCTTTTTTTTTTTTTTTTTTTTTTTTTTTTTAACTCAACATATCTGTAAAAACAATAACCATTTTTTAAAGATTGTATAGTTGCATTAATACTTTTTTTGTTTAAAAAAAATAAATAAATAAAATTCAATTTTATTCTGTGGTGTGTTTTTTGTGTTTTTTTTTTTTTTTTTTTTTTTTTTTTTTTGTTTTTTTTATCTGCATGGCACTTTACACAGTGGCATTTCATTTACATTCCACTTTACAGGTTTACAGACTGGACGGTGTGTACCTTATAACAGGACAGTTCACACATGTGAAGTTTTTGCCTGGTGTCCAGTGGAAAATGACATGAAGGTGCCAGAGTGAGTGACCCCTTATTCGACAGCAGCAATAATGCTACTTGTCTTTAGTATAATTTTGTTCTGTACTGTTTATGCATTTATGTGGCTGACCTTGTATATCCATGTCTTGCTTCAGACCTGCTTTTCTGAAGGATGCTGAAAACTTCACAGTTCTCATTAAAAATAATATCTGGTACCCGAAATTTAAATTCTCCAAGTAAGTGTGAAATGATTTTTTTTTTCTTTTTTGTATAAGGTAACACTTTTTTTTTATAGAAAATCTGTGAACTAATAAAGCAGAACATGATGGAATGAGTGGCCTCAAACTAAAGCAAATCTTCTATCTAGTTTAACGAGGCGTGGTAGCTTTTAAAAGGCATTTGTGTTCTTCCTCTTCCATAGCAAAACTTGTAAATTTTTATTTTACAAGCCATTTATTTGATTTAACTTTTTAAACTTGATATTTGATTGGGTCTTCAATTTATCCTATAATACAGTATTATTATTTATTCCCAGACGAAACATCTTACCGAATATCAGCAGTGATTACCTGAAAAGCTGCCAGTACGATCGTGTGAAAGATCCGTTCTGCCCTATATTCCGTCTGGGTACAATAGTGAAAGAAGCAGGAGAATACTTCCAGGAAATGGCTATACAGGTGTGTGGTTAGGGTCATGCTAGCCCATTGATTTATGATTTAGGGTTGTCCTAGCTATCGCTGGGTATGAGAAAAAGCCTAAGCCTCACCAACATCTACTATAAGTTCCATGGTTAGAATGTGAAGAAAAAGGAGTTTAAAGTCTGTTATGCAGGATGGGAGGCAGTATAGTCATATGAAACTTATTTTATAACTTGTCAAATTTTATCCAAGCTTTTTTTGAATGGAGAAGAACCCTTTTGTGGTGTTTTTTTGTTTCTTTTGGGTCTGTGTCCTGTTGGAGAGTCATATTGGGAAGTTCTGAATGAACACATGAACACTCATTGGGCTGCTCAGAGCACATTTTGTCAAATGAGGTGTCACTGTCATGTTCCTATGGAGAGACCAATCGTGTAGTAAGGAAGACTGGTTGAGGAGTGGTCAGGGAAAATGGAGCCAAGCAGATACTCCCATGCAGTGGCGTCACTAGGGGGTGGCTTTTGGGGCTATAGCCCCGAATCTGGAGCCCATAGCCCCGAGTCTCTGCAGCGGTCCCGAAGGGGAGGGGAGGCTCTCTGGGGACCCTGATTTCATTGGGCAGCACTCGGGGGACCTTGATGTAAGGGGGAGGCTGTCTGGGGACCTTGATGTAAGGGGGAGGCTCTCTGGGTACCCTGATGTACAGTAAGTGGATACATGTATATGCCCGCCCAAACATATGACTTTCTTTACTACGCTGCTTTGGGCTCTAGCCCAAAGTCTTTTGTAGACCTAGCAACGCCCCTGCTCCCATGGATCACTTTCTCCCTGCTCACCCCATGTGCTACAGCTGAACAACACATATAGGAGCAGCAACACAATAAAAGAAAGGAGTTGGATGGCAGAGTGAGGGATTGAGTGATGGCATGTAGTCCTGCTATACTCTGATCAGCCTTTTGCTACTGGTTGTAAATGTAAGCGCCTGCTCTCTATGCCTATGTCCATTTTAAAGGAGAAGCTTATATAAATAAAGTGAATAGGGGGATTTGAAGTCTCTTGTAGGTGGTGCTGCACTTTTACCACTGGGCTGTATGATGCACACTCCTGACCCCTGTTCCCTAGGCTGTACGTTAGTCAATCTTGACCCCTGCACGATGTGCGCTGGGCTGTCTTGTTACTCCTGACTCCTGCATTCTTTGCCATTGGGTCTGTTGCTTGGCTGTATGTTATATACTTCTTACCTCAATCTGCACAATAATATCACCACCGCATCCTCTTCAGTCTTTTGTCACCTGCCATGGAAATTGTGGTGTTGTACAATGGTGTTTTCCTTTTGGACGCATGTTAAAAATTTGCTATGGGGCCCTGTAATTTCTAGTTACACCTCTGCACTATCCATTGTTAAATTTTTGGCTGTAGACGTACTGTACAAAAAGTTTAGGCAGGTGTGAAGAAATGCTGTAAAGTAAGAATGTTTTCAAATATATATATTTTCATTGTTTGTTTATATTTATCAATTTACAAAATGCAAAGTGAGCGAACAGAAGAAAAGTCTAAATCAAATCAATATTTTGAGTACCCTTTGGCTTCAAACCCGCAACAAATCTTGCACTTGCACACTTTGTACACTTGCACAAAGTCAGGGATTTTGTAGGAATCGTCAGGTGTATGATTAACCGATTATTCCAAGCAATGGTCATCAACTGGAACAGAAACAGCCGTGAGGCTGAAAACTGGGTGAGGAATAGCCAAACTCTGCTAATAAGGTGAGGTTGTGGAAGACCGTTTCATGCCACAGGTCATACACCTTGGCAAGACTGAGCGCATTAACAAGACACAAGGTATTTATACTGCATCAGCAATGTCTCTCCCAGGCAAAGATTTTAAAGTAGGCTGGGGTTTCAAGATGTGCTGCTCAACCTCTTTTGAAAAAGCACAAAGAAATGGGCAAGCTTGGTGACTGTAGACGCAGTGGTCAGCCAAGGAAACTTAATGCAGCAGAAGAAAGACGTATCATTCTTACTTCCCTTCGACATTGGAAGATGTCCAGCAGTGCCTTTTAGCATTGGAAACCGGTGGGACCCAGGTACACCCATCTACTGTCTTGAAAAGTGTGGCCAGAAGTGGTCTTTATGGAAGAATTACAGTAAAAAAGCCATACCTCCAACATTAAAACAAGGCTAAGGAACTCAATTATGCACAAAAACATAGGAACTGGGGTGCAGAAAAATGGCAGCAGGTGCTCTTAACAGATGACTCAAAAATTTTAAATATTTGTCTGTAACAGGAGGCAGTTTGTTTGCCGAAGGGCTGGAGAGCGGTACAATATATGTCTGCAGGCAACAGTGAAGCATGGTGGAGGTTCCTTGCAAGATTTGGGTTGCATTTCTGCAAATGGAGTTAAGGATTTGGTCAGGATCAATGGTCCTCGAAGCTGATGCATACAGGCAGATACTTATCCATCATGTCACACCATCAGGGAAGTGTGTGGTTGGCCCCAGATTTATTCTGCAGCAGGACAACGACCTCAAACATACAGCCAATGTCCTTAAAAAGGACAAATAAAAATAAATGAATAATAAAATGTAAAGGTCGGCAGCTACAAATCCTGTAGCTGCCAACTTTTAATAAAAGGACTTGCCTGTCCAGAGATACAGCACTGTCCTCACCCGGGCTGGTTCTTCACTAGCTTTCAGGTTTCCAGCGCTGGCAACCTAACTGTGGGCAGCCAGCTATGCAGCTTTCGGCTTCACAGCTGGCTGCCCACTGCACATGCACAAGCTGCACTTTGTGACCAGACCTTCAGTCTTCCTCGCCCTGTAGACCCAGAAGACTGCGGGAGGGGGAGAGGAGAACTTCCACTCAGATTGGCTAGGTGATCCGAGCAGAAGTGGGAGCGGGTACCTGTCAAAACTAGGTACCCTGGTTTTGCCCCCCCCCCCTTCAAAAAATTATATATGCCAAACGTGAAAGGGGAGGAGGATTTAAAGCGGAACTTCACCTTTTGGGTGGAGTTCCTCTTTACAAACTATCGTCAGTGTAAAGAAGAACAAGGAATCTTGGAAGTGATGATTTAGCCACCACTGAGCTCTGATCACAACATCGAGTCTGTTTGGGATTACGTGAAGAGACAGAAGGATATGAGGCAGCCTACATCCACAGATCTGTGGTTAGTTATCCAAGATATTTAGAACAACCTGCCAAGTTTCTCCAAAAACTGTGCACAAGCGTACCTAGAAGAATTGATACTGTTTTGAAGGTGAAAGACGGTTGCACCAAATGTTGATTTTGATTTAGATTGCTCTTCTGTTTACTTTCTATTTTGTTAATTGGTAAACACAAAATATTAAAAGAGAAGTTCAGGATTTAGAAAAAAATTATATAAACTCACGTAGGTGGATGCAGAATCGATCCAATGCTGCATTTGTCTCCCGCTGTCTCTGCACTGAGAACTGAACGCTCAAACACTGCTGATCACTCGGTTCTCAGCATTCTGTGATCAGAGAGCTGGTCACAGGTCAGTCACCACTGTCTGCTCTGTCCCCCAACTGCACTATGTGAGCTCGGGAGGTATTTGGGAGGGGCTGGATTGGGCTTTCAGTAGCTCGGAGGCTGAGCCAGCTGCTGGTCCAGGGGTCTGGGTGGCTCCCCACTGTATGGTCAGGATCTTTTTAGAACCTGGGCTGGCTGTGTGACGACAGCAGGCTTTGGCACACTGTAGGCTGAAAACTGGTCACAGGAGTGCAGAACGAACTGCACTCCTCTGATCCATAGAAGTACAGCCAAAATAGCTCTGGCTATTCTCCTATTTAACACTTCTATTTCTGAAAGTTTTCTTAATGTACAGCGCTTTTTTTTATTTTCCACAACTGCCTAAAACGTTTGCATATTAGTGTACATTAATTTTATTTATTTGGCACAGTCTAATAAAATTGGATGTTTGTCGTGCTAGGGTGGAGTTATGGGAATCCAGATTAGCTGGAATTGTGATCTGGACAAGAGCCATAAATACTGTGTTCCTAAGTATTCATTTCGACGCTTGGACAACAGAGAACTAGACCACAATGTCTCTCCTGGATATAATTTCAGGTAAGCAAATACAGCATACTTAACACATTGTAGGGCTAATTTTGAACAACTATCCTTTATAAGTTAGACATGCCTTTATATGATATGGGTTATATAACCGGATCCTTCTTCCTTTTTTTTTTTTTTTTTTTTTTTTTTTTTTTTCTGGATCAGCATGTTACTATGTGTGTGACAGACCTGGTCTATATTCTGTCACATTAAGATGCACAGTGACAGTGCATTTTTTTCTGTTAACATTTTGTACCTCTGCTGCTAAAGAAAAACTCCAGCTTTAATAGTACAGTAGTACCTTGGATTATGAGCATAATTCGTTCCAGAAGCATGCTTGTAATCCAAAGCACTCATATATCAAAGCAAGTTCTCCCATAGGAATCAATGGAAACTCAGCTAATTCGTTCTAGTGTATGCAGAACTGCATGTGGCAAGAGGAGGGGGGGGGGGCGCCGGAGATAATCTGAGACACTCAGAGTGGCCACATGCGGTACTGCACACCCCAGAGGCTTGAATCCTGCTCGTCTTGCGGGACAACACTCGCAAATCGAGTCAGAATTTTAAAAAAAAGAAAAAAAAAAAACAGCTTTTACTGTATATGTAAACTCCATCCCTCAAATCTCCTACAAGCTTTAACCTGTTGGTAAACCTGCCATGAAGGAGTCGACGTCTGTGCTGGAGCTCCGCTGCTGAACAGTGCTAATCTCCTGCCATCCGGCTCCACTATCGCCTGCTGACCGATTGCTTCCACCCCCAATTCGACGCGGATCCTCTGGGGCAACCAAAGGATGGGAAATGGCAAGGTATTGTGAGAAATACTCCTGCGCCAGTGAGGCCGTTTGCTGTATCAAAAAGGGTAGTATTGTAGAAGGTGGGAGGACCGGAGAAGATGGTGAAGCGTCTCCCGCTGCCTTAGCTGACCAGGGGTAGTCTGGAAGAGACTGATTAGTAGGAGGTGGATGGAAGGCGCGTGATCAGACGCTCACATCAAAACAGGTTAGGTTTAATCGTGTATAAAAAATATATATACAGACATGAATTACATCATTCAAATACTACGTTGCATAAAAACAGGTGACAAAATAAGCACTAAAAAGTTAAAACTGGGGTATGCCCATGTTGAGGCAAGTAGTTAAAATGCTGATGCGTTTCGAGGGTAACCTCTTCATCAGAGCCAGGAGAACAGGAGCATAGTCTGTATAGGCCGACATGTATACATGGAAGGGAGTGGCTAGTAGGAGAGTATGTCCTGTAGTGGATAATTAGTTGTTCTAAGTTCCATACCAGTCCCCGTCCAGGCGTTCTAGGTGAAATACAGATCAGAACAATATAGTATGGGGCACATGGCAAAATATATACACTACAGACTGGAGACGTATAGCAAATTTACATTAACAGAGGTCAGGTGTTAATAATACAAAAAATAGTTAAAATAATTTAATAAAAAAGGTACCATATCAAAAAAATGAATCAATGATAGGTGGTAGACATTGAAGCAGAAAGCATGAAACACTAAATAAAGAATATATATGTGTGTGTGTGTGTGTGTGTGTGTGTGTGTATATGTATGTATGTATGTATATATATATGTATGTATGTATGTATGTATGTATATATATATATATATATATACATACATACATACATACATACATACATACATACATACATACATACATACATAAAGGGGGGGGGGGGCACAGAGAAACGCTGAGAGATCTTTTTCCACATGTGCAGTTGTGCAACAAACATCAATATATTCATATGCACATGGAAACAAATTTTATATACACACACACACACACACACGTGTATATGAATGAAGAGAAAGGGCCCACCTATAGACACATGACATGTGCCTATGTTGAAAACGTGTCTTACCAGTGTAGTGAGAATATACAGTTTATGTAGGATGGAGGCAGAAAGTGACGGAAGTGGATGCTTTGAAGTGTGAAGGTGCATGTGGGCTATGGAAGTACAGGAATATAGCGGTACTGATTCCAAAAAGATGAGGGTGGCAGACAGGTTGATTGCTGAGGGATAACACCTACCTACAAATATATAGGAAATGTATATATAATTGTATTTCCCTTGCGGTGGTGCTTGACTGTCAGATGTACCTGTAGTGGAAACAAAGAATGAACAGGGGAGGCACAGAGTGCGACCTGAGGGGGGAGGGTTTCTCAGGACACTGATGGGATGACAGGAGAAGGGAAGTGCAAGGTAGGTGGAGAAAACTAGTCACTGACCTGTCTCCAGAGGGTATGAAGGAGCGGATGCAACCTGTATGCGTCCTTGGGGGTAATAGTGCCGTACGATCCTGGGAGTTGGAGGGGGAAGAGGTGTTGTTGAGGTGGCTGGAGCCTAGGATACCTGAGCGTGAAGTGGCTTTATGCCTGGGATAGGCCAGTATTGTGGTGTGGACGTACTGCAGGGTTTAAAAGTCTCTGGGGGCGGGCTGGGAGTGTGTGTAGCCAGCGAGGAAGGGTGGGTGTGGTCTGTCATTTGGAACGCACGCCAGCGTGTGAGGGGGCGTGGTCGTGCATTCCAAGAGACTTTTGCATGACACCTATCAGCTCTCAGGGGAAAGTGGGAGGGCAAAGGAACTTCCCGTGCATGAACCGAGCCGTCATAATAGATGGCGGGCACACGCAGCTCCCATCAGTGAGCCTCAGGAAGGGCAAGGAGGACGGCGGCTCAGAGGGGGGGGGGTTAGGGGAATAGTGTTGGGGGAATCCCTGTCCAGTGCATCAATACGCATAACGTGCATGTATCGGATGCGCAAAGTCATACACACACACCCACATGTGTGCCTGCAGCATGTACTATGGAGGATATTGAAGGACAATATGAAGAATAATAACATGACATTATTAAAAGCAATAATATAGATAGTATCATGTACAATGTTGTATTGCAAAATACAAAAAGAATTTCAGGATAGAGAAGATATCATCATCAGGCAAGCCGACAAAGGCGGTGGTCTGGTTATTCAAAATCGTGATGACTATTTGGCAGAGGCCCTGAGACTCCTTGGGGACATTGACACATATGAGAAACTCCCTGCTGACCCACTACCATCTTTTCCCCTATCGTCTTTCAGGACAGCCACCATGAGAGATAGTCTCCTCCTCTTCCTCTTAGGAAACACTGCGCCAGCCCATAAATTCTCACTTCCCCCTGCCAGACCTCAGTATTAGTGTTTCCTCCGGTGGGGAGACACTGTGCAAGGAACCAGGCTTTTCAGTCAGGGGACTGTGGCTGTTATTTGTTTTTTTGAGCCTGTAAATGGGAGCAGGGGCTTCTTATGGGCATGGGGGGGACTTACCCCTCGATTCGGTGGCCACCACTTCCTTGCTGAGCGCAGCTTCAGGCTGTGGGGGTTCCCTATCGCGGTCACAGGGCTGCAGCAGGCTGGCGTCCGCCCTTCCTGTATACTTTACAGGCCGCTCTCTTTTTGGAACTAGGCGGGCCGGACGACGGGCGACGTCATTTCCGGCGGAAGGGCGGGGGCTTGCCTTTGAACCGCGGCTTCCGGTTCCGGGTCGCAGGGCTGATAGGGAAGCCAGGCACAGGCTGGAGACGAGTCTGGGACGCGCACAGGCAGCGTTGGACTCGGTAGTAGCAACCACCTGCAAGTCATGTCGGAAGCGGATGCTCAACCAACGGACACTACCTCCAGCCTTCCTAAGGTAAGAGTGCCTTGGGGAAAAGTACTCTTTACCTAGGATTGTCCCTCCATGTATGGTTCCTGTCATGGGGGGGCAGATACCCTGGGTGGTCAGGGGAGGGAGGCTCAGATCCCCATAGATGAAGGAGGGTCTAGTGCACTCCCAGGGTTGTATCCTTGTTTTTTAAAAAAAAAAAAAAAAAAAAAAAGAAAAGTGACAAAAATGTTTGTTTTTCCTTTCTTGTATTTCAGAAAGCTACAGAAAAATCTAAGTCTACCCATAGCTCTAAGAGGAGGTGTGCCTCTTGCAGGGACACATTAGGGGAGGCATGGACAAAGGTCTTGTGTAGGGAGTGCATAGACTCCCTTGTTAAGGAGAGGGACTCTGAACAGGAGTCAGGACTTGCAGCCTCAGTTAAAGAGCTCTCGTCCACCTTTTCTTCATTTAAAGCCTTATTTGAAAGGTTTCAACCTCCCATTAGTCCAGCTCCCCAGGATACAACCCCGCCTCAGGCGCAGGTCTCTGCTCCTGCCCAACCTGCAACTTCAGTTAGGGCAGAGGAAGCTCCAGGGCCTTCCGGAGTGGAACTAAGACAGCCAGATAGTTCCTCCTCCGATTCCCAGGATGGTTCAGAGGGGGAGGACCAGGACGGGGAGTCCAGGAGATCCTCCAGATATAAATTATCCCTAGAGGAGGTAGAGGACCTCTTAGGGGCTATTTATACAACCCTCGGTATTCAGGAGGACAGGAAACCCCTGACCCTTCATGACCAGATGTACAGAGGCTTGGGGAAACAAAAGAGAAAGGTTTTTCCAGTTCATGAAGTACTGGTTGAAACTATCAAAAAGGAGTGGCAGGATCCCGAAAGGAAATCCTTTTTTTCTAGATCCTTAAAGAGGAGATTTCCGTTTTCGGATGATCCTACATCTATCTGGAATAAAAATCCCAAGTTAGATGCTGCTTTCTCCCAGGTTTCCAGACACACTGACCTGGCTTTTGAGGACATGGGGGCCCTGGTGGATGTCATGGATAAGAGAATAGACTCTCTCCTTAAAAAGACATGGGATTCAACAATTGGTAACTTGAAACCTGAGTTGGCTGTCACAGTAGTGGCTCGCAATCTGGAGCACTGGCTCTCTAAGATTCAAGAGCATATTGAGGCTGGAACGGCAAAAGAAACCATTCTGTCTTCCTTCCCTACGATTCTGCGGGGTATCGCCTACATAGCTGATGCCTCGGCAGAGTCAGTACGTATGACGGCCAGATCAGCGGCTCTGGCCAATTCGGCCAGGAGAGCCCTCTGGCTAAAAACCTGGCCGGGCGATAGCGCCTCTAAAGTCAAATTGTGCGGCATACCGTTAACGGGAGACCTTCTCTTCGGCCCAGGCTTAGAGACTGTCTTAGACCGCACAGCAGACAGGAAGAAATCCTTCCCGGTTAAGCGGAAAACCCCTGCACCTACAAAGAAGGGGTTTCGTCCGCAAAAGCGTAAAGAGACTCCAAAGCCGGAAGGGCAAAGGAAGTTCTGGGGTCAGAAAGGCAAGGGCAGAGGAGGGGCGATTTTTCGCCCTCCTGAACAGCCCCGTAAAAGTCAATGACTCCCCAACCATGGTGGGGGGAAGATTGGGGGCCTTCCTCCCACAGTGGGAGGCAATATCCCCCAATCGCTTTATCCTAGGGATTATAAGAAGGGGGTACCATATCGATTTCACGAATCTTCCTCCTCGGAGATTTTTGGTCACGCACCTACCCAGGTGTACGGCAAAAGCCGAGGCTCTGTTGGAAGCATTAAGAGATCTGGTAGATCAGAATGTGGTTCTAAAAGTTCCAAAAGCCGAGGAGGGAGAGGGGTTTTATTCACACATCTTTGTAGTGAAGAAACCCACAGGGAAATTCAGACTGATTCTGAATCTAAAGCCCCTGAACAAGTCAGTGACATACAGGAGATTCCGTATGGAAACAATTTTCACGGTGAGAACACTGTTGCCCCGCAACTGCTTTATGGTATCCCTGGACCTAAAGGACGCGTATCTACACGTTCCCATAGCAGAAGCCTCACAGAGGTTTCTCCGGCTAGCGGTAGATCTAGGTGGAACATCGGTACATCTACAGTTTCAGGCGCTGCCTTTCGGGCTATCCTCCTCGCCCCGCATCTTCACCAAGGTCTTGGCGGAGGTGATGGCCTTTCTTCGGCTCCAGGGAATATCAGTGATAGCATACCTGGACGACCTGCTCCTGTTTGCAGCGTGTCCACTGCAGTTAGTCAGGGATCTAGAGCTTACAAGAAGGGTTCTTACAGGTCTAGGGTGGCTGATGAACTTGGAGAAATCCAGTTTGATTCCCTCCCAGCGCATTACCTACTTGGGCTACCAGTTGGACTCAACACTTCTGAGAGTGTTTCTTCCAAGAGAAAAAATACTAAAGCTGGACAGGGCAGTGGCTGGTCTCCAGTGCAGCAGTCAGGTCTCTATAAGAGTTCTGATGTCGGCCCTGGGTCTTTTGACCGCGACCCTCCCAGCAGTACAATGGGCAGGTCTGCACTTTCGTCCCTTACAGTCCTTTGTCCTAAGGGTGTGGGATCACAGCCAGAGAAGTCTGGATGCCTTGGTTCAGGTCCCATCCCAAGTAAAGAGATCCCTCTGGTGGTGGAGGAGGGTCTCAAACTTGTCGCAGGGTCGTCTGTGGTTCATCCCAGTCTCTCAGGTGGTAACCACAGACGCAAGCGGCAGAGGTTGGGGGGCGCACCTGGGTTCCCTTGTAGCACAGGACACCTGGGAGGGAAACGAACTCAGAAGGTCGTCCAATTGGAAGGAGCTGAAGGCAATCGGGCTAGCACTCAGGTTCTTCAAAAAGGAGCTACAGGGCCACCATGTACAGGTGCAGTCGGACAACTCGTCCGCCGTAGCTTATGTGAACAAGCAGGGAGGCACAAAGAGCGGAGTACTGCTGGCATTGGCATCAGACATTCTGAGCTGGGCCGAGACTCACACTCTCTCACTCTCAGCAGTCTACCTGAGAGGAGAGAGGAATGTGATAGCAGACTTTCTCAGCCGAACCAAGCTGAGAGAGGGCGACTGGATCCTCAACCAGGAGGTTTTCAATCTCATCTCAGAGAAGTGGGGTCCTCCAGAGGTAGATCTGTTCGCGTCAAAAAACAACGCGAAAACCCCTTGTTTTTTCTCCCTAAACAGAGGGGAGGGAGCACGAGGGGTCGACGCATTGATCCAGGACTGGCATTTCAGAATCTGCTATGCCTTCCCGCCCCCAGCGTTATTACCAGCAGTTCTCAGGAAGTTTCAGATGGAAAACACGTCCCTGATTCTGGTAGCACCACATTGGCCAAAGAGGGCTTGGTTCTCAGTACTCAAGCAGCTAGCGGTCGAACCTCCCTTATTCCTGCCACCTCGAGAGGATCTCCTCTCACAGGGCCCAGTCCTCTGTCCACAGGTTCACCAATGGCAGTTAGCGGCCTGGCTACTGAGGAGGGTATGCTGAGAGCTAGGGGTTTTTCTGAGAAATTAATCTCCACCCTCCTCAATAGCAGGAAGAAGGAAACACGCCAGATATATAAAAAAATCTGGGTACGTTTCAATAAATGGTGTGCAGAAGGCTCCCTTGCGGTACATAGTCCCACAGCTGTGTTGGAATTCCTTCAGTGCGGGGCAGACAGGGGTTTATCCATAAGTACCCTTAAAGGTCAGGTGTCAGCACTTAGTGCTTATTTAGAGAAACATCTGGCCACCAACCCCTGGGTGGTCAGATTCTTTAAGGCTCTGTCTAGACAAAGACCGGTTCAAGGTCCTCCCTTTCCCAAGTGGGACCTATCGTTAGTTTTGCAGGGCCTGACGGGAATCCCCTTTGAACCTTTAGAGGAATGTCTACTAAAGGATCTTACGTTAAAAACAGTTTTTTTGGTAGCAGTGACAACTGCCAGGAGAGTCAGCGAGATTGAGGCCTTATCTGTTAGACCTCCTTTTTGCGTTATTTTTCCAGATCGGATCATCTTTAAGACCGATCCAGCATTTTTACCTAAGGTTGCTTCTGGTTTCCACAGAAGTCAGGAGGTAGTTTTACCCTCATTTTGTCCCAACCCCTCGGGGGAAAGGGAATTAAAATTTCATTCTTTGGATGTAAGGAGATGTATCCTTAGATACCTAGAGCTGACCAAGATGTTTAGAAAGTCAGACTCTTTATTTGTTTTGTTTTCTGGGGCCAGAAAAGGATGCAAAGCGTCTCGACGCACTATTGCCAGATGGCTCAGAGTAGCCAT